>NC_135311.1:96913254-98163254 GCF_048772815.1 Callospermophilus lateralis
TTAAATTTGCTTCACAGAAAAGAATACTAATTATTATTATTATTATTATTATTATTATTATTATATTTTATAGATGTGAACACTGAAGTTAAAAGGGTTGCATAACTGATCTCTGAATACCTTGTTAGCAAAAATGTTAGAAAAAATGCTGAAATTTAAACCCAGGTATGTTGACTCTCCAAAGTTCACTCTCCTGGAGACATATAGTGTTCCAGAATTATGTTAAGACAGAAATAACATAAAAACAAACAAAATTTGCAATTCATCTTGATGGCCTCTGACACTATGGTGCTGCTTGTTGGTGTAAGATGTATGTTTTCCGAAGGGGAGAAGGGATATTACTAATATAAGGTACATTTTGTTATGAGAGGCTTCCACTTCTGATTCAATCAATGCCTTCATCCTTATCACCTGAGTTTTTGCTTTTATTTTTATTTTTTATTTTTTTTTTTTTTTGTATACTTAAAGCAGTGTCAAATCAGAGCTCTGATTCAAAAAGTTTCCTTCATTCTCAGTGTCTCTACTACAGATCTGAACCCATGCTCAGATGATAAACCATCTCCAGGACAAGACCTGGACAGATTGTTTTTTCTTGTTCTTGGAGTATTTTCACAGATTGAGCTAAGAAAACATTTATGGAAATCAATATCTTATACACATATTTCCTAATCTTCTTTGCTTAGTTTATTGTCATAAGATGTTAGCTGGAGAAATTCCCCTTAAGAATGACAGAGCAGAGACAATGTTTCAGACAATTAGTTAGAAATGGATTGGAATATTGTGTATTCATTAGGGTGCAAGTGGTTAGATCAGGTGAGGGAAGAAGGCCTGGCCATCAATCACTATAGATACCAGAGGGACAGCAGGACACAGAAGTGGTATCTGTGACTCCATCCTCAGCTTCTTTGGACTGAAATTCACTAGTCTCTGTGATCTGGCATCTGTTTACCTCCCAGATCTCCTCTCTCATATGACTCTGTCAGCTTTTCATTCCTGAAACAAAATACCTGAGATAACAAACCTACAATGAGAAGTTTATTTTGCCTCTCAGTTTTGGAGATTTCAATCCAGGCCGGTCTGATTGTCTTTGGACTGGGTTAATACAGTGCATTATGGAAGTAGCAAGTGGCCAAGGAAACCATTCACCTGTGGCAACCAGGAATCAAAAAGAGAAAGTCACAGAGACCAGAGAATCACAATGTCCCATCAGAGGGCACTTCTCCAGTGACCTCAAACCTCTTAAAAGTTCCACCACCTCCCAGTAGTGCTAATCTGGGAACCAAGCCTGTAATACATGAGCCTTTGGGAGACATTCCAGATCTGAACTCTAGCAGATCCCCTCCCATATAGGCTGCTTTCCTGCTACGCCAATCTGCTTGCCATTCATGGAGCACAATCTTCTCCCTCACCGTGGTGACTTTGCATATCACCAAGAAGCACAATACTGCATCATAATAATTGCTTTAGTGATCTGATTTTTGCATCAGACACTTCCCTGGCACCTAGCACATGACTTTGAAGAAAGTAGGAAAACAAATAAGCAAAACTTTTTAATATATATATCAAACTGGAAGATCATAAATTTGAATGCTGATCACAGCAATGCCATTAACTAGTTATGTAAACTTGCACAAAGTCACTCTTTGGGTGTCATTCTGCAACCAGAAAATGAAGTGATTATACTAGATCATGATTCAAAATTTTTGGCAAGGAACAACACTTTCTTCTTCAATGAATTCATACTGTAATGCCCCCCCAAAATGTTGAAGCTATTCTTCAAGAAAAAAGAAGACTGAGAGTCCTACCAGTTCCCTTCCTGTTTCCCACTGCTCCATTTCCACGTTTGGAGCACCTAGTACTAGGTGATCCGTAGGTTCCCAAAGAGATCAGACACTTTGGGATTATTTAGACAGTGAACTGAGCGGATCTCTTCTTCACTGCTCTACCTTTCCTAAGGTCCTGGGCTATACTTATACTCTTGGTGGGTTTTATCTTTGTTAGCCCAACTAACAGAGTAAGGAAGTCAGCTTATTCTGAACTCAGTAAGTTTTTATCTGACATTCAAAATGTTTTTTGGCTGACTTATTAGGATCTGTATTCTATCTTACTAATGAAGAAAAAGAATAGCATGTATATTTTAGATTTGGAGTTGGAATAGCATTTTAGAATCTTGTGTGGGTTCTATACAGTGGTGGCAAAGAGCCAGAGATAGAAGAAATTTAAATGACCCTATATGCCTAGTTTTTAATTCCTTGTGGTTTGTGAAAGGTGCTAAATAAATTTATTACTTAAATGAATAGTCAATTAAATGTTGGCACAGGGGGAGCACCAGTGCATTCCTTGTTGATACGGTAGAATAATTAAAATACAGTAATATGAGATCATTGATTTTAACTTGCATCTAGTTGGTTGTTTGATTTATAGAAGAATATTATTTTATAATCAACAGGAGACAAATATAAGTAACTATAGAATTCTGCCACTTTTAAAACTACAATTTCTATGACTGTTAATTATATGACAGAACCATTTAGTGGTCTTCCTCTAAGGAGCAGACTTTATATCTGATGAGTTCTAGTTAGATGAATAGATTGGTATTATCAGCCTCTTGAGATCCATACTATTATGCTCATATTACAAGTAAGGAAACTGAGTCTCAAATATATTTAAGAACTCACTATAGTTTGTGTTGCTTATAAGTGTATCTTATTAAAAATACATGCAAATAAACTGCATACATTATTTTTACAGGCTTTATTTTGTAAAGTCGTTTGTAAAGTAGATTTTCAGAGAAATTGAGAGAACAATGCAGAGATTTCTCATATAGCCCCTGCCTCCACAGGCACAGCCTCGTCATTGTCAATATCCCCTACCAGAATGGTACATTCCTCATTATCATTATCCCCTACCAGAATGGTACATTCTCTGAAATTGATGAACCTACATTGCTGCATCATTATCACCTAGAGTCCATAGTTTCCAGTAGGATTTATGCTTGGTCTTGTACATCCCAGAAATTTAGACAAATTTTTAATGACATGTAGCCACAATTATAATATCATACAGAATATTTTTGCTGCCCTAAAAATTCTCTGATTTCTGCCTCCCTGCCCCTATCCCCAGGCAACTGCTAAATTTTTTACTATTCCATAGTTTTGCCTTTTCCAAAATGTCATTCAGTTGGAATCAAACATTAAGTAATGTTTTCAGATTGGTTTCTTTGATATAATAATAAATATTTAAGTTTCCTTTATGTCTTTTCAGGGTTTGATAGTTTATTTCTTTTTTTCATCAAACAATAATATTACATTATCTATATATACGAGTATTTGTTCACCTGCTGGACTATATCTCAGTGACTTCAAGTTTTGACAATTAGAAATAATTCTGGTGCCAGGCACAGTGGCACACATTTGTAATCCCAGTGGCTTGGGAGGCTGAGGCAGGAGGATCATGAGTTCAAAGCCAGCCTCAGCAAAAGTGAGATGCTAAGCAATTCAGTGAGACCCTGTCTCTAAATGAAATATAAAATAGGGTTGAGGATGTGACTCAGCAGTTGAGTGTCCCTGAGTTCAATCCCCAGTACCTCCCCCCGCAAAAAAAAAAAATGTTAAGTAAAAATAATTCTGCTGTAAACAACTATGTACTTGTTTTTAAGTGAGCATAAACTGTTAAATTCTTTGGGCAAAAACCAAGGAATTCAATTATAGGGCTGTATAGGCAAAATATATTTTCTTATTTTTTAAACCTGCTATACTTTCTTCCATGGCTTACCTTTTTGCTAGCAATGAATGAGAGAACATTCCTTTTGCTCTGTATCCTTCCCAGAATTTGATGTTGTCACCATTCTAAATTTCAGCCATTCTAGTAGATGTGTATTGGGATCATTATTGTTTAAATTCACATTTCCTAATGACAGGCAATGTTAAGCATCTTTTAATGTGCTTATTGTCTGTCTGTATAACTTATTCACTGATGTGTTTGTTAAGGTTTTTGAACCATCTTTTAATCAGGTTGTGTGATTATTGAGTTTTAATTCTTTGTTCATTTTCGATAACAGTCCCTTATCTGATATGTATTTTCCAAATATGTTCTCTCAGATTGATGCATGTCTTTTTGTTTTCCTGACAATATCATTTGTGGAAAAATAACCTATTCATATGAAAGTCAGTTTACTATTCTTTCTTTAGTGGATCATGACTTCAGAATTTGTCTTTGTCTATTTGTGCTGCTATAACAGAATACCAGAGACTGAGGAATTCTAAAAGAATCGAAACTTATCTCTTACAGTGTGGAGGATGGGATTTGTGAGATCGAGGTTCTGGCCTCTGGAGAGGATCTTCTTGCTACATTGTAACATGCCAGAAAGAGAAGAGGTGGCTTAGACTTTCCTTTAAAAGGAATCCCTCCTGCTATAATGAATCCACTCTTATGATAACAACATTAATCCATTCATGAAGGCAAAATCCTCACAGCTTAATCACCTCTTAAAGATCCCACCTGTTTCCACTATTGCCTAGGGAATTAAGTTTCCAGCACATGCTTTTGAGAGGAACCACAAGCAAACTATGGTAGTGTTGCATGTAAAAAGCCCAAAGATCATCTTGCTAAAAAACTCAAAGTCTTCTAGATTTTCTCCTTTGTTATCTTCTAAGAGTTGTATAGTTTTTCATTTTACTTTAGGTCTGTGATCCACCTGGAGTTAATTTTTATGAAAGGTGTAGGGTCTGTGGCTAGCCTCACTTTTGCACGTGGATGTCCAGTTGTTCTAGCACATTTTGTTGAAAAATTTACCTTATATTGTGTTTCCCTTTTGTCAAAGCTTTTATAGATCCATTTTTGGGCTCTCTATTCTTCTATTGATTTGTCTAAGCGTTTATCAGTACCATCCTCTTTTGATGACTGTAATTTGTAGTAAGCCTTAAAGTTGAGTAGTGTCCGTTCTCCATCTTCATTCTCCTTTTTCAATATTGCATTAGCTATCCTGGGTTTGTTTCCTCTCCACATAAGTTTAAAATTCAAGTTTTTGCTTTCCACAAAATAACTTTCTGAAAACTTGATTTAGATTGTATTGAGTCTATAACCAAATTGAGAAGAACTGATGTTCTGCCAAAATTGACTATTGCCATCGTTGAATATGGAATCTTTTTCCATTTGCTTAGCTCTTAAGTGGTTTCTTTCATTGGAGTTTTGTAGTTTTCTTCATAAAGATTTGGTATATATGTTGTTAAATTTATGCCTATATATTTCATTTTTCAAGATGCCAATGTAAATGGAATATTGATCATTGTTCATTTGCATAGGAAAGTGAAAGACTTTTTGTATTGACTTTATATCCTGCAACTCTGCTACACCCCTTATTAATTCTAGTTCTTTTGTCAGTTCTTTTGTATTTTCTACATAGATGATCATTTCATCTTTGTAAGAAGCAATTTTTCATTTATTCTTCCCTAAACTATTTGCCTTTTGTTTCTTTTCCTTGTCTCATTGCATAGCTAAGAACTCCAGTATGATACTGAAACTCAGTGGTGAGAGGAAACACACTTGCCTTGTCTGTGATCTTAGAGGGAAATATTTAGGCTTCTCACTTTTATGTATGATGTTAAATGTATGGTTTTTGTAGATATTCTGTATCAAGTTGAAGAAGTTTCCCTCTATTCCTAGTTTGCTTTCTTTTTATTATGAATGGGTGTTGAATTTTGCCAAATACTTTTTCTGCATCTATTGATACGACCATGTGATATTTCTTCTTAACCCTGCTGATATGGTGTATTACATTAATTGATTTTTGAATATTGAATCAGCCATACATAACTAGGTAGTGCACAATTGTTTAGTTGATACATTGACTGATTTTTGAATATTGAATCAGCCATACATAACTAGGTGGTGCACAATTGTTTAGTTGAGTTTATGGATTCAATTTTCAATATCGATGGTTTTTCATTTATGTTCATAGGAGATATTGGTCTATATTTTTTTTAAAATATCTTTATCTGGCTTTGGTATTAGAGTAATGATTGCCTCATGAAATCTGTTAGGAAACATTCCCTCTATTTCAATCTTTTTAAATAGTACAAAACTGGTAATTTTAGTTTTGAGTAGAATTCACCAGCAAAATCATCTGACCCTCATATTTTCTAGTATGGAAGATTATTAATCATTGACTCAATTCAATTTAGAATATATGCATTATCTCTTTCTGTGAGAATTTTGACAGATTTGTAGTTTTTTAGGAATTGATCTGTTTCATCTAGTTTATTAAATTTATGGGCCTACAGTTATTCATAGTTTTTATTATTTTTCAATGAGTGAGAGATCTATAGAAATGATATTAGTAATTAATGTTCGCTCTCTTTTTTTTTTTTTTTTTTTTTTTTTGCTTACTAATCCTGGCTAACAGCTTATCAGTTTTATGGGTCTTTTCAAAGAACAACTTTGGATCCAATAGTTGTATCTATTGATTTCCTGTTTTCAATTTCATTTAATTCTGCTCTAATTTTATGATTTATTTTTCTTACTTAAGATTTAATTTGTTCTTCTTTTTCTAGTTTCCTGCAATGAAAACAATTGATTTTAGATCAATATATATACAATAAATACTATACATTTCCTTCTAATAATTGTTTTTGCTACATTCCACAATTTTTTTTGATAAGTTGTGTTTTTATTTTCATTTAGTGAAAAATATTATGAAATTTCTTCTTTGACCAATGAGTTATTTTAAAAAGTATTGTTTGATTGCCAAGTGGGTTTTTTTTTGGGGGGGGGGTAGTATAAGCTATTTTCCTGTTACTGAATTCTAGTTTAATTCCACTGTACTTTCAGTATATATTTTTGCATAGTTTCTATTTCTTTTAATGTATTTAGGTGTGTTCTGCAACCCAGCATATGGCCTTAGTGAATATTCTATGCAATCCTGAGAATAAAATGAGTTTTGCTCTTCCTAGATGAAGTATTCCATAGATGTCAATTACACCCAGTTGATTGATGGTGTTGCTAAGTTCAATTATGTCCTTACTGAGTTTCTGCCTGATGAATCTGTTTGTTTCTGATAGAGATGTTTAAGTCATCATCTGAAATAGAGGATTCAGCTATATTTTTTTTTCTTCTTGCAGGTCTATCGGTTTTTGAGGCTCTGTTTTAGGTGCATGAATGTCAAGGATTAGGTCTTTTTAGAGGATGGACTCCTTGATCATTAAAGAATATCCCTCTTTATCCCAGATAACTTTCCTTGGTCGTCAGTCTGCTCCATGTGAAGTTAATATAGCTACTCCTGTTGCTATGGTTTGGATGTGAGGTGTTCCCAAAAGCTCACATGTGAGACATGAGAGCCTTAACCCAATCAGTAAATTTATCACCTAATAGGATTAATGAGTGGTAACTGAAGGCAGATGGGGTGTGGCTGGAGGAAGTAAGACACGGGGGGCATGGCTTTAGGATATATATTTGTATCTGGCAAGTGGAGATCGATCTCTGCTTCTGATCATTATGTGAGCTGCTTTCCTCTGCCACACTCTTCCTCCATGATGTTCAGCTTCACCTTGAACCCAGAGTAATGGAGTCTGCTCTCTATGGATTGAGACCTCTGAAACCATGAGCCTGTGTTTACTTATTACTTGCCCATTTTTATCAGAGTTACGGAAAGCTAAAATTCATTTAGGAATTGATGGGGGTTTGGATCAATGGAAAAATTGAACAATAAGTGTAAAATACTCACTCCTCTTCTCCAACACCATGTTTGATGGTTAAGTTTATGTGTCAACTTGCCTAGGGCACAGGATGCCCAGATAGCTGGCTAACATTATTTGTGGTGTGTTCAATGAGGGTGTTTCCAACAGAGATTAACAATAGAATTTGTTAAGCAGATGGCTCTCCCCAAGGTGAGTGACCTTATCCAATTGATAAGGATCTGAATAGAAAAAAATAAAAAGGGCAGAGAAAGATTGAATTTACTCTCAAACCCTAAATCCTGTTTTTTTCCTGCTTTAGAATACATTTTTTCCAGGTTTATCAGTTGCTCAAATAATAGGCTCTTGCACATATTCTTCTCTCCCTTATGAACATGCTTGGGTCCTATGGTGATCTCTTATCTCCTCAGACTACAACAGCTGCTACACAAGCTGTACCACTAAGGCCCTAAGAAGCACCCCTTTAAGCTCTATGGGCCATACAAACCTGAATGAGACATGGTCTCCAATCTCAAGGAACTTCAAGTTACTTTACCTGACTCCCCTAAATTAGGAGGGCATGTTGACATGGTGAAGGTATGTTTGTGGACATTAATTCTCCCTATGGCTCTACCATGCATGTAAAAGGAAAAGGGAAATCCATGGAAGGCAAGAGTGACCCAGCAACTTCTTTCCCCTTATAGGCATTAATTCAGCCCTGCAGATTTTTAAATTTCTAGGTGACTGATATGCTGTTGGCTTTATAATACATAAAAGGACATGAGTGACCTTTCAGATATTTTCCCCTCAAAGTAGAGAAGGTGGTTAATGGGTAAAGCATGGTGACTATCCATTTTAATATATGCCCCTGGTTCTGACATTGTTATCCATATGACAGGATATAAATTTCAAAAAAAAAAAAGTTAACCTTCTTAAACTTTTCAGATACTCATCGAAAAGAATGATGCTAAAGAAATATTGACAATTACATTCAACAATAATGTGCATTAGCTATATATTGATGGTTATACTAATAATAGTGAAAATTCCATTTATTGGGGTTTGTTTCCCACTTAGAGAAAATAACTAGGGACTTAACTCATGGTCCTGTGACTTCTAAAAGAGCTTATTTCTCTCTCTTTAAGAAATGTGTCTCCAGTGCTGAATAAAGAAATGTCCACTCTCTTCGCCCACAAATCCGAGACGAAGCACTTTGACAGCCACCAAAGTTTCAGGAATATAAACACAAAGGCAAAACAAGAAAGCCCCCCTTTTATTTTGTCTTCAAGAACAAATAGTTTTAAAGTTACTGAACTGTTTTCTTTTGAGCTTCTCTGTACTGTATTTATACCATGAGTCATTGTTTACATAATTTAATTAACATTGGCTAGTGCGGGCAAACTAAAACACTGTCTTAAAGCATTTGCTTGGAAAGTCTCCTTGTCCCTGAGCTGTCATTTCTTAGCATGATGGATAATGGATAGAAATAATTACCCTGAACAAGACTAGACAGCTTAAATGATTAGAGTTTCAAAGAATTAGCAGCCTTAGCTAAACATCTTATTTTTCAAGCTGTATTATTAAAGGAAAATGTCAAGGAGCCTGGGATGAATCTGGAAACCCTCTTAAAACAGTTCCATTGTCTATGACAGGTAAGTATACACCAAGTATATTTGCAGAGGCTCATTTAATCAAGTTGCCTTCCAATACCATAAATCCCTCCACCAAAGTGACTTGAGATGGCTTTAAATGTTCAGTGTCAATGCAGGACATGCATAAGTGGAAATATCTTGGCCTATTTTGTACATGCCAGGGCCTTGAATCATCCCTCATAGACAGCATTTTGTGCCTCTTCTGGAGATCTAAATATGCAGGAGTTTAGTATTTGTTTTGTTTGTTACAAATAAAACTCAGTATTAGCCCTTAGCTAGGATTGCATTTCCTGACTCAGGCCCATTCTCTTGGCTTGCATGGAAGGACTTCTATGCTGCCACTTGGAAGGATTTACCACCTTTATTTTATTAGAGCATTTTTATTGTTCAATAAAATGTTTTACTTTTATGTCCAATATTGTAAATGGTGAGGAGATGATGGAAAACTTTGAGGGCAATCAAATATCTAAGGAAGTAAGCAAATCAATTTAATAAAAGCTATATTCTTTTCAGAACTATTTCTTTCTCAGACTTACAGTGAGCCCAGCTACCAAAGGATATTTGTGCTGATGCTTCTTAATCTCTTCCTGGGGACAGAAAAGAGACTTGATTTCCTGTCTCTGGTGGAGAATGCACCCTCTTATCTCTTCTATTAACATTCGGTTTTAACCTCATCTCATTGAGAAACATTTTGCAAATATTTAAGAAGGATTTCAGGAATAAAAATTAAGGTCATTTTTTAAAGAAGCTATCACTGTGCAGTTATACATATGGGGCCTGGTTATCATCACACATACTTGGGTACTAGGGGAAAGTTACCATCATGCTGGATAATGGAATTTGTTTTATCTGCAAAGTAAGGAAGATAATATTTATTTAACATTAGTGATATTTTTAGGCTCTAATTACAGTACATATGAAAATTCTTAGCACAATACAATAACTTCCCCTTATCCAGTTTCATTTTCTGCAGTTTCTGTTACCCTCGAACACAATTGATACTGTACAATAAGATACCTTGAAAAAGAGACTACACTTCTACAACTTTTATTATATGTTTATTATAATTTCCCTACTTTATTATTTTGTTAGTCTATTTCTATGCCCAATATGTAAGTTAAACTTTACCATTAGTATGTATATGTAGGACAAAACATAATATATATATATATATATTGGGTTCTGTACTATCCCCCACTGGGGTCTTAGAATATATCTTGTGGATAAGGGGAGACTTCAATATCTGGCCCTTTCCAGGCCCACCCCCCCAAAAAAATAGAAGTTAGCTTCTATTTCATCATAAAGAAAATATAACTTTCTTTATGTCTCATTCAGAGGAGCCAAAAGCTGTCCCAACAAAAAATTCAAAGATACAATTTAGGGGCTAATCTTTCTGTATCCTTTTCCTATCTATGAATGTCTAATGCACTCCTAAGCTACTAATGTCTTTACAATCCTCCCTGAAGATCTCTGGTTCCAAAATCAGGTTTGCCTAATACAACAATGTTCTATATTTAAAATTTACATTTTGCTAATTCATCTTCATCCACTAAAATTTCTCCTCTCCTTAGAACAGTGATTCTCAAATTTAGCTGCATGTAGTAACTAAAGGGCTTTATTCAAAAACAAAATAAAACGCTGATGTCAGGACCCAACACACAGAGATTCTGATGTAGTTGATCTGGAGAGAAGCCTGGCCAACAAAATTTCTGAAAGCTCCCCAGGTAGTTCTGTTGTAAAACTAAAGATGAGAACACTGCCTTAGAAGCCAGATAGCAAGAGGGCAATCCAATGGCCACATTTACACATGAAGGTACATCAGAATTGTCTGGGAAAACTTTTTAAAAATTCAAACTTCAGAGCATTCCTGAAACATGTTGAATCCAAATTTCTGATAATATATACATTTCTGATGACATAAATATAATATATACAAGCATTATGTGTGTGTGTGTGTGTATATACACACATTATATATTTAGCCTATCTCTCAGATGATTCTAAAGTAGACTGCACATTACCAAAATGCAATGAAATCTGATTACTCAGCATGACCTAAATATAAATCATATTTGTTACTGAACCTTGGTGCTTGCTAGTATTTGTCCTTCCTTCCTCTCCAGCTGCTAGCTGCTTAAAATAGCTCATGGGAAAGGTTTTGTAGGGAAAGATAAAGAAACTGTTAAAAATCAGCAAAGTTTTACAAAATACATGGTGATGAAAAATTTGAATGCATGTTTCTGATTTAGTCCATGCAATAATGTTTTTAGTTTGGCCATTTTATGGCAGAAGACACTGACATTGAGAGGGATAAAGTAATTTTCTGAGTCATGTAACTGAAATAGTTGGGGTAGGAATCCAGTGTGTCTAACGTTAGAGCCTGTCATCTTAATTAAACTCTACACTGGGGGATTTCAAAGTGAGATTACCAGAACACCAGTATCAGTATCTTGTGGGAACTTATTTAAACATTAAACCTGAACCCTACCCAGACTTGCTGGGTCAGAAACTCTGCATGGTCAGTCTGTGTTTTAACAAGCCTTCCAGGAGATTCTGAGGCAAGTTAATATTCACTATAGTACTTGCTCATTGAAACAGGAATCCCCTTCTCCAGGACATTGTCATATGAGGATTTTATGTGATTCTTCCTAAAAAGTGAGATGAGACATGCACTCAAGTCTTGGATTCAGCTTCAGTTCAGCAGATCAGACCTGCTAAGCAGATGAGTGAAAGAGGCATCAATTCTACCCATAAGGAGCAAAGCAACAGGAAGAAACCACTTCCTCTCGCCTCAGCTCTCCTGGATCCTTCTTCCTAGAACTTCTTTCTTCAGCTGACTCCAGGAATGCTGGAGGAGAAAGATTACATGCAATAGCAATTATTTTGTTGTTATAAATTTTTTCCCATGTATGCCTCATCTCTATAATACATAATAATCATGCACATGATTGCAAGAGCTTTTAATCATTTTACTTCAACCTTAAATCCTTCTCTTGTATGTGCAGTCCTCTCAGATTCTGAATGATTCTCAATATTAAAACAATTATTGTGGGGGCTGGAGATGTAGCTCAATGGTAGAGCACTTGTCTAGCATGGATAATCCCCAGTACTGCAAAAAGAAAAAAAGAAGAAGGAGGAAAGAAAAAGATCTGAAACAATTGTGAGCCTCACTCCTGGATTTGACTTAGGTCGGTGTTTTGTTTTTCTCCTCCATAAACTAATCTATCTAATAATAGGGAAACCAAATTTTATTGTATTTTTCCTATTAAAAGCTGGCATGATCACTTAAAATGTTTACGTATAAAAATATGTACATGTATTATTACCACATTTGTGTTTTTTTTCTCTGAGCTTCAAGTTATCATATGATGCCTCTTCCTTTTGGCCTGTATTTTACCCTAGTAAAGTATGATGGATTTTCCATGTACCTTGCAGGGAGCTGCTTTATTGCTACTGTGATAGCATAAAACTGAATGGGAGGTGATATTTCAAGGGAGGGACTAGGAGAGGGCAGTTTGCACATGGTAATGGATCTTGGAGAACTCCACTCCTGCCTCCCTCCCCAGTGTCCTTTTAATGATGAAGTCACTGAATAGGTCAACATTCTAGGAGCATTTTGAATCTGTATTAGTGAAACAGCTGATCAGTGTGAAATGTAAGGCTAAAGCGAAACTATAAACCCAAGCACAAATAAAATACATCTTGCCAGAGGGTCAGATTGTTTTCCTTCCTTCCTTCCTTCCTTCCTTCCTTCCTTCCTTCCTTCCTTCCTTCCTTCCTTCCTTCCTTTCTTATGAACCAAGTATTTATTGAATGTGGTCCAATAGAAAAAAGGCTGGACTTGCAGTCACTCAAATCTAGGTTTGGTTCCCTGCCCCACCTTTTAGGAGCTGAATGTCATCTTGTTTGGACCATTCAACTTCCTTTCTTTGTGCTTCAGTTTTCTCATCTGTAAAATGGGGATCTGTCGGACCACTGAGAAGCTACAGTGAATGAACATGCATAGAAAATCCTGTTGTAGTGCTCAGCCCCTCACCCCATAAATGGATGTTATTATCTGTCCCTTCTATATAGTTGAACTGATGTTCTCTTCTGAATAAAGGTTCTCTTTCACACTTGTTCAGAAACTTCCAAGTGTGAGTGGCCAAAGCAACTCTCCCTGACACATAGTTTCCCATTTTACCGGGCACCATCCAGAAATAAGGCCCGGAAAATTGAATGGTCTCCTCAAGAGGACATTATTCATGATTAATAACTGTGTTGGGGATTCCATTCAATATATATTCCCCATTGTCTACTAATTTGAAACTGGCTGGAAAAAGGAAGGAATTTCAGAGAACAAGAACCATTTTCTATTCACTACCCAATTTCTCTGTGATGTGCAATATACTCTGGTATCCAAATCCTTCCCTCCACCCCACCCCCATTCCATTGCTCTCCCCTTTTTCCTTTTTCTCCTTTATCTCCATTGTCAAATGTGTTTTCACTTGAGGGAAAAAAAGTAAACAATGGATATATATATATATATATATATATATATATATATATATATATATGGTTTTTTTCTTAAGTAAACACCATTTTCATCAGTCTGGAACTCAGAGCTAATACTGAAACCTGAAGATCTACAAGACTGCACATTCTGAGAGTAAGATTTGAGTATAAACTATCCCCAAGTGGAAATAGCTTCCTATGAACATTGATGTAGCTGTGTCCCTGCAGTATGCTCTTTTTAGGTCTTTTGGGTATAGTCTGAGAAGAGGACTAGCTGGGTCAAATGGTGGTTCCATTCCCAACTTTCCAAGGAATCTCCATAATAGCTAGACTGTGGAACCAACCTAGATGCCCTTCAATAGATGAATAGATTTTTAAAAAATGTGGTATTTATACACAATGGAATATTACTCAGCACTAAAAAATAACAAAATCATGGCATATGCAGGGAAATGGATGGCATTAGAGCAGATTATGCTAAGTGAAGTTAGCCAACCCCTAAAAAACAAATGCTGAATGTCTTCTTTGATATAAGTAGGGTGACTCAAAACAGAGTACAAAGGAAGAGCATGAGAATAAGATTACCACTAAACAGGGACGAGAGGTGGGAGGGAATGGGAGGGAGAAGGGGAATTGCATGGAAGATGGAAGGAGACCCTCATTGTTATACAAAATTACAATATAAGATGGTGTGAGGTGGAAGGAAGAAAAAGAGAGAAATGTGTTACAGTAGATGGGGTAGAGAGAGGTGATGGGAGGGGAGAGGAGGGGAGGGGCGGATAGGAAGGGCAGCAGAATACAACAGACACTAGTATGGCTATATGTATAAACGTGGCTGTATAACCAATGTGATCCTGCAATCTGTACACGTGGAAAAATAAGAATTCATACCCCATTTGAAACAAATGTGTGATATGTCAAGATCATTGTATTGTCTTGAGCAACTAATAAAAAAAAAAAAAGAAATAGCTTCCTGTGTTAGAAAGGGAATGAGTTTTATGAAGCAGATGGTACTCCCTTCACTTTCTGGCCTTATGATCTTGTGGCAAATCAATCAAAGTCCCTTTAAGATTTAGTTTTCAATTATACTTAAATGCAAGTTTTTGTGAGGTTTGAATAAAATGATGGAGATTACATGCTCAATATGTGGAAGGTAGCCAACAATTGGAAACCATGATTATTTCTATTTGAGGTTATTTCCCCACCCTTTTATCTGTTATTAAACCCTATACTTTAACTTAAAGAATAGAATTTAACTCTGTCTTATAAGGTTCAATAAGTTTCCATCAATCTAGGTCCCCCAATATGGAGTTCAATGCCAAAATTAATTCTCCAACCTTGGCCTACTCCCAGTTCTCTGGCCCTATCTTTTTTTAGATGTAAAGTAAGAGAAATGGAGTGAAAAAATTCAGTAATCATACTTCTTGCTTTTGTAGGGTTGGTAGCACACATTGAAATAATAATAGTTTGCTTGACTATTTTAGTAATATCTACCTCTCAGACATCTGACTGATTTCTATCATGAGATTGCAAATCTCCATGAGAGGCTATTGTGTTCATCCCAACATCTTATGATCTCATACAGTACCTGGAACCTATACAATACTCAGTAAATTTTATGAAATAAATCAATGCACACATCATGAAGATGACATAGTAACTATTGTTCTTTCATTCAATTCTATATGATAGATATTTTTAAATGTTTAATATGTACAAAACCATGTGCTTGTGGTTATCAAGGTGATTTTGTACTGCACTATATCATTTAATCTTCACAAAACACTGGGCAGACTTTGCCATGAGGCCCATCTGATAAATAGGGAAAGTAGAATTCAAAAACATTAAGGAATTTCTTTAGGATCTCAAAAATGTGAGTGAAAAGTGACTTAATAAATAATTTTAAAATTAAAGATATGTTATATAATAAGCACTATATATACATATATAAATATATACTTTATATAGTAAGTACTGTATTGATATTTTTTAGTTCTTATAAGGAACAGTTTTTCAGTTGTTACTATTTTCTTCAGCTTTAAGATGAGGAAAAAATGTAGGTGACTCTCCAAATAACATAGAAATAAGTAAAGATTAAGCATTTTGCCTCTGAACTCTGAAAATAAATAGTAGTAGGGGAATTTGAACCCAGGCAGTGTGGCTCTGGAGTCCTTCCCCTTAGCCATCT
Source organism: Callospermophilus lateralis (assembly GCF_048772815.1). Lineage (NCBI taxonomy): Eukaryota > Metazoa > Chordata > Mammalia > Rodentia > Sciuridae > Callospermophilus > Callospermophilus lateralis. The sequence continues at coordinate 96,929,259 of NC_135311.1, forward strand.
AATATGGAACTTTGAAGAAATTCATACAAGATTCCAAAGGAAATAGTAAATGCTGCCAAACTTTATTTGGTCAGAGCCTCAAGTCAGTGAGGTAGTGGCTAAAAATGTGCATACTGGAATTGTTCTGTGTATGGGGTTTATGATATCTCTGCTTCTCTATCTAGGTTAGCACAATGATGTGCTTGCTGCATTTGGCATATGCACAATAACTTTTTGTTGATATTATGACTGAGGTATACATTGTCAACTCCTAACATAAATCATATCAAAAAAATTCACAATAAAGCATAAATCAAAGCAATTGTTAATTATTCAGCTGGCCAAATGTTTCTCTTTCCCTCATATGCTTAATATTTCAGAATAAGAGTTTCAGCAAGAGTTTGCTTAGAATTTGTGCTCAACGCTTCCAGTACATTACAGTATGATCTCAGTACACTAAAGGTGTTGAACACCTCATCTAAGAAATCAACCAAAATTGTTTGGAATTGGAGCTCTTAAAGGGGAATTTACTCTGTCATATTGTTATTGATACAGAGTAAGAATTCATTCTTATAACTTTGGAGAAGAGGCAGAATTTGGAGTAGGGACATCTAAATTAAAAACTAGTCTATACAGAAGAACACTTTCATCTTTTAATTTAAAATGCTAATTTTAGTTGATGAGCCTCAGGAAATAAAATATCCTAAAATGTATCGATGGAATCTTTCAACTTAAGGTGTATCCATCTATGCCTTTTAAAGTGCACTGGCCATAAAATCAGGAAACTTCAACCATTTTCAGTTCTAAGTGCCTGTAAAAGAAGACTATGTCAAGTGGGAAATCTCAGAAGTAAGGATGAAGATAAGAACTCCAGAATGTCTTGAGCTTTGAATAGTGGCTAGTCTATAAAACTCTTTCACTCTTGCCAGAAAAGAGTTGAGCTTTTATGAGCTTTAGCTTCTTACAACTTTCCTGGTTTCAGCCAAATATATTCAAAGAACAGGCAATAGTTTGAATAGGTTGAAATTCAAAAAAGAATAAACTCTTTTCTTTGTTAAGATAACAAAGAGAACACATCAACAACCTCTTAGACTTAAGCCAACAAGTCCTGAGCCTGGTTTTCTTGTTGTTATTCTTTCCCCTGTACTTATGTTTTATTCTCTTCAACTAGAATATAGGTTTCCATATTCAACTGATTCATACATCACATATTCAATGTATTTATTAATTCATTTCACATGTATTAGTGAGCAACTACTCTGAATAAGAGAATATGAAAACTTGAATTTACCACACCAGCACTATATAGGAGATGCTCAGTAGGTTTGGTTTGAATCATGTAATTTTCATCTCTTATCATTCAGGTTTATCATACACAGAGTATCTCAACTTTATTCATCATTCAATAAATTTTTATTGATGGTTCTTGTGTTACTACTATGCCAAGCACTAGGGACACAATAAGTCAAACATGTTCCTTGCTTTATGGGGCTTATCATTAACAATGCTGATCAACACATACAAAATTTTATTAGGATATACAGCATAGGTATATTGCTAATTGCTCCAGTATGTTCAAAGCTCTTTTTTACATCATTCAGTATGGAGAGAGAACTTTGAATTGTCAGGAATTATTAAAAAAATGATATATGAACCCTGACCTGTTAAATAATGAGTACAAACTCTCTAGGTATCTTAGACAAGGTTTCTTAAAGGCAGGCCATGAAACACAGATTTCTGGACTAGTGACTTAATGTGGAGAGATGTGTAAGGATTGGGAAGGGGAAGCAGAAGCCAAGCAGCAGTGTAGTCTCAGGAAAAGTGGTATGGAGAGTAGTTGCAGCCAAATCCTTCAGTGGAACTGTGGATTGTGTGCCTTGCTTCAGAATTGTCTTGAGTTCTGGAATGGTGACTGGTCTTTCAAACTCTATCACTTAGGGCCATTGGTTCAAGAGCCCTGAGGCAGGGGTTGAAATACTCAAGACACCTTTTTCCAGCAAAAAAAAATGGCTGCAGTGACCAGAGAGTTGCAGGTGCTAGGTGGATTGAAGCCCACAGAAGGAAAAAATGCAAAGAATGGACAGGAAAGCCTCCCAGGAGATTGAGGAGAGCCTCAGCATTGTCCTTTACAAAGAAAAGGGAAATTGCTCCAGTATGTTCAAAGCTCTTATGGTGTACTGAAGCCTTGCCAGTGGAAGAACAAAATGAAATGCAGCATTTTGAGAGCAAATAGGGGCTACGAGCTAGGTCGGTAGGGTCGGGATGGAGAGGCAGGGGAAGTCATTCATTGGCTGGGTGCGGGCCATGACTTTCTTCCAAGAGCAAAGTTAACCCATGGGCAGTTATGAGCAGGGGACCAACACACTTGGATTTTCATGTAAAAACTTTTTCCAATCATAGCATGGAGCATGAAAAGAAATTAATTTTAATAACAAAGGGAAATGTTTGTGTTGTACTGTTCAGTGAAAAAAGGGAGAACAAACTGTTTACCTTTTTCAAAAAGTATATTAACAGTCCCCACAAAATGGAAGAATTTTGTGCAATTGCTTTGATCTTTGCATTTTTGTCTATTTTCCAAGATTTCTTCTAAGATTTTCCTAAAGAATAAATAGGAAGATATTAAGAAAATATACTTGCAAGCTATAAATCTAACTTTCTGTATCTGGGCAATATCTTATGTGACCAGAAGAATAACTAAATTCTATGACAATATTCATAATGTACATCACTAGATTCCCCTGGACAACATAAAGATAAACATATTAATAAATTTTTATTAGGGTTGTTAGCTGATGTCATTGGCAAGAACAAATGTACTTGGAGTACTTGCTGAATGCCAGGTCCTTGAGGGTTTATACAAGCAGAAGCAATGTCTTTTTTGTTTATTCTAAAATCCATAGCACTCAACATAGAAAAGAGCGCAAAATATGTGCTAAATAAATAAGGACTGAGTAAGTGAGGAAATAAGACTTTAGAACTACCACCTTCAGATAACTTAGACAAATAAGAGAATTAACAGCCACAGAACTTTAACTTTTTCTTTTAAAAGCACATTGTAATTATTTGTTATACATGTTTTTCCTTCTGTATTGTAAAATGTGTGATCATAGCTACTTTGTTGATGACTGTATTCCTGTTGCCTAGCACAGGGTGTGGCACAAGGTAGGGACTCAATAAATATTTGTGGCATGACTGATGGATAGACATCGCCAAAATTCCCAGCAAGGAGTAATGTGTTCAAAGTCCTAAAAGATACATGAAGTTCAGGGAGTCGAGGGAAGTAGAATGTACATCTGGTTTAAAGTAATTTACTAAATACAAGGAAAGGAGCAAGCATTTGAACTTGACCTGAGGGAATAGACGGGATTCTCTTAAAAGTAGGGAAGTAAAATGGGAAGTCATCATTTTAGGCAAAAGCATAGAATTATTGGTGGGTATCCAATGTGCTTCTGTGGGGTTTTGAGACTCTGCACCTTTTGGAAAGTTGGTCCTATTTAAAGAAAAGTTTAATTGTAGGGACCCACAGCTGGTACCTTAAGTGCCAGATGCTGGTTTTGTTTCATAGTTAACGGTGGCGACACCGCTTAATTGTATATTTACAAGCAAACACATGTTGTTTCATGAAAACTACTTGATAATTACACAGCGACTACTGGAACCCCTGATAATTACACAGTTACACGTGTTACTGCTACCAAGTTATCTCCTGATAGCTGAGTAATTAACTTGTCAACTCAGCAAATGGGGCTGGAGGGGAGGTGTCTGGAACACTTACTCCTTTTCATACTGACGTCTATGGGCTCCGTCAGCACTTGTTGAACTTGGTATCAGCCTCCTCCCAGGCTCTTGGCGTAAAACCCATTTCCCCAAATTCCCTAGACCTCATTTCACCTCTTGTGGCTTTTTAGCACATTTTACCTTGCTGGGAATTTTGCTTGCATCCATCCGTCCCTCACACTGTAAATATGAATTGAGACCCTACTCTGTGTTAGACTATCTCTGGTCATCATTGCTGCTGCTTCACATCACCACGTGCTGTTCCAGAAAGAGTGTGACTCTGGTTTGCATTCTGAACTGCTACTCTCCAGGTCTGTGGGTTTCGTGCCAGTTTCCTACCCTATGAGTGGACTGAACAATGCCTATCAGGGTGGCTGTTAGAACAGCAGATCATGAGAAGCCTGAGCATAAAATTAACACTCAAATACCTTATCCAACTATCACTGGCCCTTACCCCCCAGACGTCAACTGGCCTTAACTGTTCATCTCTCCATCAAAAGAGATACAAGAGGAAGCTCTACTTGGGATTGATAAAATGTCTGAATATGGTTGAAGTTTGTAAATAAAATAAAAATTCAGATTTTTTAACAAGATCAACAGATACGCCTGGCGTGGTGACTCCTACCTATAATACTAGAGGTTCAGGAGACTGAGGCAAGAGGATCTCAAGTTGGAGGGCAGCCTCAGTAATTTAGCAAGAATTTGTCTCAAAAAAATTTAAAATAAAATTTAAAAAGGACTAGGGATATAGTTTAATGGTAACATGCTCCTGGGTTCAACCCCCCAGTACCAAAACACAAAACAAAACCAAAAATACAATTCAATTGTTCTTTTTTTCAAGATAGATTGAAAGTAATGCATTTCACTAAGTGATGCCCCAAATGCCTGATATCACATAGGTAAATAAGGTACGTATTAAGATATATAAGCCTGATATCACATAGGTAAATAAGGTGCGTATTAAGATATATAAGCCTTGTCTGTTTGTGATTTAATAGAACTGATTTCCAAATTAAAAACTGGATTACAGTTATGTAAAATAAATCTATTTAGAATGCAGAATTCAGAAGTCCCAAGAGCTTCTGGTCAATGGAGACTTCAGGATTCTTGCTCTAGCATTCCCAGTCACAAAGCTTCCCTGCATAAGGAAGCAGTTCTCAGCCTAGAGAATGAGGTTTCCTATACTGTATAGTCACAGATAAAATCCATGGTGAAAATGACACCAAATTCCAGGATTAAATAAGATACTATGAGGCTGAGGCAGATTAAATGACTCCACATTAATGAAAGTAAGAGGTGACAAAGCTGCAATTTGAACTCAGGGTTCTACCCTCCACCATGTTATTTATGTATCATTGCCCTACCTCAAACCAAGTTACATGGTTACTTCAGAGCTTGGTATCTGGTGCTTATTTGTCTCTATGTATCAACTGTCTATAATACAATGATAAAATATTATTCCCTGGAGAAATAAAACTAACTTCAATACCTGCTATGTGACAGGCACACATTGTGTCTATACACATTACCCTACTGGATCATCTAAACAATGTAGGCAAGTCACTGTTGTGATCCTCACTGTGTGCATGGAGAAACTAAGACACAAGAAAGCTTATATAACCTGCCTGAGGTCACACCCCATTAAGTGGCCTGACTGAGATTAGAACCTAAGCCAACTACCTCCAAGGGCCACACTGCTATGCACCAGGCTTATTCTGCTCAGTTTTGCTGCTATTCCTACCAGGCCTGGCACAGGACTAGAACAAGAGCAAATGTGCTCCTTGGATCCTGGACACAAAGAGCTCACAGTCTCACAGGGAAGAGAGGAACAGAAACAAATACCATTCAATACACTGTGGGTTATAATGTGTGATTGTGCAGAGCCAAGATCCTAAATCCCCATTCTGTCACTTAAGGCTCCTGAGAAAACACAACATAAAAGGCATCAACCACATGTGCTCTGGTTATTCCTTGCCAGGGTTTGTCTAAATCCCTGCCTACTCTGGGGAACTGGAATAGACCGCAGGTGGAATAAGTGGATCAGAAGTAAACTTCAGGAGGACTGTCACACTGAGCCCAGAGTCCATCCCAAGTAATTCTCTCATGGTACCGTATTCTCTCGTGATACTCATCTAGTTCTGTTTGGCCCTTTCAGTCTTGGGGACTGCTAATCAAAAGGTATATCCAGCACAAATTTTGTATCTCAACCAAAAGGTAGGAGAGAGGGTAACCCTCAGCAAGTCATCACTTTGATCCCCTTTGTACTCCAACAAAGGGTCCCCAGAACTCCCCCACCCCCAATTAAAGAAATGAGAAAAACAGACTGTGTGCAAGATAGAGGTGGGCTGGCCAAGTGCAGGGGAAGCCCAAGAACAGCCATGTGCACGGCCCTAGGGAGGAAGAGAGGAGTCCCAGAGGAGGGTCGTTTGAGTCCGGTCTTAAAGGATGAGCAGGAATTACCAAACATGGGGAAGAAGAAAATTCCTAATGGAAAAAATGTACAGAGGCACAGAGTAAGAAATGGCAAGACACTCATTGTGCTCCTTGAAACCTGGACAGGAAGAGGTCAGTGATAGGAGCTATGGCCACAGAAGTGACTGGGAGAGACTATATTGACTTTTGCTGGTCAAATTGAAAACTTCTAATTTTCCCTAACATTCATTGAAGATCTTGAAAAATAGAACCAACTTGATTTATTTTAATGATATCAGGAACAGAAGACAAGTAAAGAGCCTCTTCCAATGTTTCAGAGAGTATGAGGTTGTGAATAAACCAGAGTCAGAACATGGGGGCTCTATATGAATAATAACCTTCAGGACTTGTGTAAGATACAGGGAGAGAGAAGATAGGGAGAAAGAAAAAAAGGCCTTCAGGCCTTCAATAGGATGGAGAACAACACATAGAAACACCAACAAGATGGTTCCTTGAATCAATTCTTAACAAACAGTGGCAAAGCTATGGGCAAGCTTAAGCATCAAAGTCTTGTTCTCCTGATGTAGATAGAATGGGATAGTGGGCAGGGTAGAGGAAAGGGAGATTAACTTTCAGGCAGAGCTCTTCTGCCTGAGTCCTAGTGAGACCCATTGATAACAGCGTCCAGTGAGGGTAGGTTGTCCACTCTAATAAGCCTGTCTGTGCCAGAGGGCCTCACAGGAGGCTTCTGCTCTGAGCTCCAGAAACTTAACTTTAGGTTAGATTCATCCAGCCAAGGTATTCATCAAAAAAAAAAAAAATGCTGTAATCTAATCTTTGACTCAAGGCATTATGAAAACAAAAGTATTATTGACAATGACTGAATTCATTCTCTGAAATTATAGAAGCTTAAATAATAGCTAATGTTTACTGAGAGCTCTCTTTATTCCCGGCCCTGTACTAAGGGATTTCTATTTAGATTGCTAATGCAATCTTTGCTGTAATATAAATTTGAATTTAGGTGCCCATCCTCCTCCCAAATTCACTCCCTATAATTCTCCACAGAATTACCAACTACCCTGGGAGCAAAAATAAGTCCATTGGTTATTTGGGCCAAAATGTAATAGAACTTTTATGACTGGAATGGGATGTAGGGCAGTATAATGGGAAATGTTTGGGGCTTTGAAGTTACAGAAAACTGGCTACAGTTCAGTTCCGTGCAACAGAGATGTGCTTACACTCCAGTTCTAAGAAATGTGAACTTTTCATAAGACGGGTGTTGTACATGGGTGTCAGTGTACAAGGACAAAGGAAGATGTGACACCTACTCTTGAGCACTTTTTAAGCTACTGGGAAGAGGAGGCACCTAAATAGTTACTTTGAAAATAAAGTGGACAATATTAAGACCAGAAGCAAGGATATTACTCTGGGGTCATTCAAGAATATTCGTGACCAGATCTTTAGAAATAAGGTAGATACCCAGTCAGGAACAATAACAGGCAAATTCCAGGCAGGGAGAACATGATTGGCAAAGACACAGATGACATGTTGTGGATCTATGATAAATTATATACTACACACATTAAAAAGCAGGGTAAGTTGACTGTGGGGCCCAGGGAAAATTCCTTCCCTTTCTGGACCCCATTTCCTCAACATAAAATGAGAATAAACAATGCCTATGTCACTGGACTATTGCAAGAGTTAAGTTTAAAACCAATAAGTTACCCAACACAGTAATCTCAAAGTGTGAATGATGTTGCACAAAATACTTACTCCATGTGATGCAAATGTATGCTTTATTTTAATTTTATGGTCAGTTATGATCTGGAAGTATGCAGTGAAACTAAACACAAACTTTTAGCAGATTTCTTTAGAAGTAGAGATTTTGAGGTGCTAATTCTCATTGTGGACTGTTGATGGTAGGGGGAAAACACAGTATATTTAGCTTTCCAAAAATTTTCTCCCTGGTTTGAGCCTAAGAATCTTTTGCCCCATAATAACAGTGGGAAATACTGGTCAACAATGGGCTGGCACGTAGAACACTGGCATAGGGTTAAGCCATCTGTTTCTTACCTTTTGGGAAATTGTGTTTCATTAGTGTGTCACTATATTTGAAGCCAGGATTTTGAAGCTCAAGACAATCTGAGTCACAGTGACTCACTCATATTAGTGATGAGTTCCATATCTTAAGGTTGTTGAAGAGTTTCCCTTCAGCCTAGAATAGCTGGCTGTAGTTCTTGTCACTTGAGTACCAGGCTCTGGATCATAAGGCATGGCCTTATAAGTAAGTAGGCAGCCAGATGTGGTGGCTCTGACCCTCACAGGAATGGAAAATCACTTAGATTATCTTCTGGGCCTCAGTTTCCGAGAGAGAGAGAGAGAGAGAGAGAGAGAGAGAGAGAGAGAGAGAGAAGAAGAAGAAGAAGAAGAAGAAGAAGAAGAAGAAGAAGAGGAGAAGAGACGAGAAGAGAAGAGAAGAGAAGAGAAGAGAAGAGAAGAGAAGAGAAGAGGAGAAGAGAATGTATTTACAATTCTAACCGATCAGCATTCCTCAGGGATCCCATCACACTATCACATCCTAGGTCAAGCTAGAGACCACCAACTCTGAAAACCCTCAATTTGGCAAGGCAGGAAGCCGCCATAGCAAAGGGAACAGAATGTAATGTAATGGTTGCAGGTGGATTCAGCCTTCTGCAATACTTGGAGAGCAATGTAAGGGTCCCAGCAAGGGTAAATGAGCCAAGTGATAAGACAATATTTCTACCTAGTCCAAGGCTCTCTGAAAGAAAACAGAATAACAGCATGTTTTAAATTAAGTTTGTGGAGGACAACGAGACTGACAAGGCCAGAAAGAATGCTCTTTGCTGAGTGCTATTCAACCAGCTCAGATGACCTCCAAATCTCCATTCAGAGGAGCTCCACAGCTATCTTCCCATATATCTCCACCTGCCTACCCAACACGTACCTCCAAATTAATGTGTTTAAAACATAACTTGTCTTTCCTTCTCTACAGTTCCAGCCATGGCCACAGGGTTGGGGAGGCAAATTCCTGCACCAGGTGTCAGAGGGGATCGCTCTGGTCTACACAGACAGAAAAGTCCCCAGGACCTCATGCTTCCCTTGCCCCGGTGTTTTCACTTGTGCTATCTCTTTGAATCCCTAACAAAAGTCATTAACAAGTGTTATTATTCCCATTTTCACCAAAGATGGAAGTAAACTTGGAAAAGTAGATGATGACTCAAGCTCACACAGCCAGGAAGTCTGGAGCTGGAATGTCACCTACACTTCACTCTAAAGCCTGTGTCCTTTTAACTAGTCTTTCTTCAGCCCTGGAGATGTAAGAGCAACGTTGCAAATGCTGCTAGAGCCCAGGGCCTTCCATCTGGTTCTCAGGAGAGTCTGCTCCTCACTAGGTGGTGTGGTGCTCTCTGTCACAAGCAAGCATCACATGAGGGCTGGCTGTCACTAGAAGAAAGCCATAACACTGTCTGGCAGGAAAGCCACATTAGCATACAGGCTCGGCAGCTTTCTCCTCTGATACAAAGGGGCACTTTACTTCTGGTGCATGTTACCTGAGCACCACACACATACCAGCATGCCGGATGGCATTCTTCCTCTGTTCCTTCCTTCTTTCCTTCCTTCCTTCCTTCCCTCCTTCCTGTCTTTCCTTCCTTTTTTTCTTTCCCTCTACAACCCCTTCCCTCATTCTCACACACCTCTGCCCACTTTCATTAGACACTAGAGAAAGGTGCAAGGTTTATTCTAAAGTTAAAATAGTCAACAGCTATTCCCAGCTCACATTTGACCAGTAACAGTTCTCATTTATTCAGCACCTTCATGAAATGGTGATCTGCAGACCCAACCCAATTTATTTTCACAACATTCATCTGAAATGAGTTTAAAAGTTCTAGTTTAGAGATGAGGAAGCTGAGGCACAAAAAGTTGAAGAATAGTTTGAATTCACACAAACAAGTGAGTAAGAGAATAGGGGTCAAGACACCAGTACTTGCTGCAAACCGAGGTCTCCAGGCTATGGAATCTGGACTTCCCTGGGACCCAGGGCTATCTCTGCAGGCTGTCTTGGTGTGGTTCTGGATGGACAACCTCTTGACAGCACTCTTGGGGGTAAAAAAAAAAAAAGCATTTTTAAAAGTCATTGTCTCTTCTGTTGCCTTAAACTTACACAGCACAGCTGAGAAAGTAAGTATATCAAAGAGAACTCTTATCCCTTTACTATGGAACATGAAAAACTCAAAAGGATGATATTTCATCCCTGTGCACCTGAGAGGTGGGTGAAGGAAGCAGGGAGCATTTCCAGCTGCCAAGGACGGTGCCAGAGTCCTCCCACCAGCGCTGCAAGACTGACACCGTGTGGCCAAGGCAGCCTCTCAGGCCTTCCCCAAGTCACCTCCCACAGCCTGGGGTCAGAGGCTCACCAGTCCTCTGGAACTTCTCAGGAGGGAGCTGAGTGACTGAAGAGCAAAGAAACAGCCTTTGGGTTGGGAGGGGGCTGGTAGAGTACATTTGCTCTACAGAAGATAAACATGGCTGCTACAAAGAAGCAGCTACAAAGTTGGTTTATGATAATGGTGGACAAGACACTTTTCTAATCTTTGTGTTTATTCATTAGTTTTTATAGACTTCACTTTGGTCCAAATATATTTTAGGCAAATTTTAAAAAGCAGTGAGATTCCGTTAGATATATCCACTTTATGATTTGGTGTGTGAAATGAAGCAAAGGAAAATAATGGTAGATAAAAAATTTAGATCCAAAAATGAAATGGGAGAAAATGGTCAAACCAAAAATGTGACTCAAAGCTGGGGGAGGGACATAGATTTCTTTATATTTCCCGTAAGCCAATGGAAGATGGAAGCTTCATTGATCATAGCCTAGGAGACAGAAATGAACCATGAACCTGAGAACACAACTACCCCTAATACTAATTACAGAAGGAAAAAAAATCCCAATGTCCTTGTCCTGTGCAATATGTAAATGTCTCTAGTGACATGGATACACAGATGACCATAGCTGGATGGGATGATCCTTTAAGCACAGCAACTCACAAAGCACTCACAGTGGAATTCATTCCCCCACTTCTGCAGTCTTAACGTAGTTTGAGGTGCTTTTTTTCCATTTTGGTTTTGATCGTGTGTGTTCAGAATGTTTTGTGCTTCCCCTTTAAATAATTGCTGCCAATTAGTTTTGTTTGGCTAAAATGCAATAAGATTCCATTTTAAGAAGTCGATGCTGGGCTTTTACTGAGGAACACAATAAATTAATCATTAAATCAATTGTATTGATTGAAACTTGCAAGACATGAAAAATTGCAGTGCAAGGAATATTTCCACCAAGGGGTAGAAAAGGACTTCAGCTTCCTAAGGGAAGGTGAACTGCCATTCTCCTAGTACTGGGTCATTTCTTCCCTGGGATGTTAACTTCATTTATCAACTCTAAAATGAATATGGTGACCATTTAATTTCAAATATCTACCTAAATAAAAGCTTCCATTTATTAAGTCTCACTAAGCACTCTACACCATGCGTAGTGCTTTCATGCATTATCCTTCATAATCCTGACAATAAATCTGGAAGGAATGCATCTCTATGCCCACCTTGTAAAAAGAATACTGAGGCTGATAGACATAAGGAGGTCGCTTAAGGTGATCCAGCTAATAAGAAGGGATGTCCCAAATTAGACCCAGTTCTGAATAAGTCCCAAGCCCCGGCTCTGAGCTCTGAATTATACTTTAATAAAATTATCAGTACAACCACTTTGGAAAACAACATGGAGATTCCTCAGAAGACTAGAAATGGAACCACCATAAGACCCAGAGACCCCACTCCTTGGTATTTATCAAAAAGAACTAAAACCAGCACACTATAGAGATACAGGCACAACATTGTTTATAACAGCACAATTCACAATAACCAAGTCATGGAACCAGCCTAGGTGCCCATCAACAGATAAATGGATAAAGAAAGTGTGGTGTCTATACACAATTGAGTTTTACTCAGTAATAAAGAAGAATGAAATAACAGCATTTGCTGGTAAATGTGTGTAACTGGAGAAAATCAAGCTAAGGGAAATAACCAAGACACAAAAACCTAGGGCAGAATGTTTTCTCTCATGTGTAAAAGTGAGAGGGGGAGAGGAATATAAAAGTTGGGAATCTCATGAAAATAGAAGGGAGACCAATAGAATTCAGAAAAAGGAATTAAGAGAGAAGGAAGGGTAGATGGGGAAGTACTGGGGAAGAAAATCAACGAAATTATGCAAAGTCCATATTCTATACAATTATAATGCATTAATTAAAATAATAATACTAATAAAATAATAATAATAATGGAAGGGAAATGAGTAGGTTAAGTGGATCAGGAGGAAGGAGGAAGGAAGAGAAAGGGAAGGTACTGGGAAATGAGATTGATCAAATTATTTGAAGTGCATATATAAATGTGGCATAATAAATCCCACTATTATACATGACAATAATGTACCAATAAAAATGAAATTAAATAAGGTATGTTTCATACACATAGGGTAAAAAAATGAATAGGTAGGTATGAAACTCCATATTATTCTGCCTTTTTCCCAGGACTGTTCACACTCCCTGAGAGTGGGCCAACATCATTGCAGGGAAATCAAATGTTGGAGCCAAGATAAGGTTTCATTTGGGAGGAAAAGAATATTGGTTATCAAGGCCTCAGACAATGAATGGAGGTCCAAGAACTGAGACACCAAGCAGATTCCAGTGCAAAGTCCTGAAATGACAGCTTCCCTAGAGATGAACACCTGGGAGGGTAGGAGGCACTGGGGGCACAGGGTTTGCTGTTTCTCATAAGAAGGGACAGAAACTGTCTTCACTTCAGGCATATCCAGATGCAGTTTTCAATCTTAAAGTCCAGACCATGTGCCTTGAGCATGTCAATGATGGTTTCTAAGGCTTAATTTCCTCACCTGTAAGGTGTGGGACAGTCACGGCTCCCTCAAAGTGCTGCTGTGAGGTTCAAGTATGATAATGTGTGCAAGACTCTTAAGGGAGCATATGGTACAGAGCAGGTAGCCACACAGGGCAACTCCCTTCTCTCCTCCTTTCATCTCTCTTGGCAGAGTTTCTATGCTGAACTCAGAACAGGGTGTTCTCATCCCCACCTTTCCCAATGGTCCTAATCATTTCATCTTAATACACTCTAAACAACATTTCATCAGTCCTCCAAGGGATCTTTCCTGGTCTGCCACCTGTGACCTAGGACAAAAGCAGAATCCCTTGGATGACAGTGAGGAGGGATGGGGATGGTGGGGAGGAGGAGTATTGATGCTGATGGAGTGTCGGCTACTTTGTTGGGCTCTGCCAATTTTCATGGGGATAGAGCAATCTGGTCTCAGGAGACTGTACTGATCCTCAAGAAAGTGAAGACAGAAGGGAACCTATGCTGGTCTCTCCTGCAACCTTCTTTTATAGAAACAAACCCTCTTTCCTGCTTAGCATAGAGGAAACCATCTTTTCAGAATAATGTATAAGGAAAATTTCCTTGCAAGGAAGACGAGGCAGTATTACTTGACAAGATACTGGCCACAAATAAAAAGGGGGTTGGGGGATCAAGTCAGGTTTTATTTTGCTGGGTAAATGCTTTCTACAGATGCATCCCCATTGATTGATCTAATTTTTTTTTTAAAAAAGTGTTGTTTTGTATCAGTTACCATCTCTTGAAAAGGGTAGAACTAAAACAAAATGAAGAAAAGTCTTGATTGTAGTGACAACAGCATTTCAAGGCTACCTGAGCACTCAGCTGTGATTTGAAATTCTGGTACCAGACACCGTTGGCAATTCTAGGGAGGAAGAGGAAACGGCCTTATTCAGAGTATTCCTTTTCCCTTCTTGACTCCATTTATTTTATGGTTCGGACTTCATGCCAGAACCATTTGGAGTTTTCAAGAGTTTAAATAGTGATGTCCAATTAATAAGACATAAAACCCTGTAGCTTCCTCATCCACCCCCGTGCATTTAGCTGGCCCTTCTCTGTTCTGAATGCTTAATAGATAGGAGACACTTGGAGGCCTGCACCTCTGCATTGAGCTGAGGATGGAAGCAGTCAGAGTGGCCTCTGGCGTAGGTTCCTGTGTTTGGAACCCTTTCCCAGGCCTATGGAGAACAGTCATGTCAAGAATTACAGCTCCTCGTGGGCATCATGTCTATAGCTGGAACAGGATGAAAGTGGTAGTTTTAGTCTTTCCAAGACTTCTGGAACATTCCATCTGTGAATTTGTATCCTTTTTTTTTTTTTTTTTCAGACTGCAAAGTCCCCCATATTATTTTAATAATGAGAAATTCAGTTGAGGGATTAATGAGATAGCACTGCAGTGTTCAAAGTGATGATTAAAGCCATTGTTTTTTTCCTAATGATGCATTCATCTCTTTCAAAATTGATTATTTTTCTTAAAAGGTTCATGTTTGGAGTTTAGATTTCACTTTTACTTGAACAGACTCTAACCAAGAAAGCATGGTTCCAGGAATATTCAATTATATTTAATAGGAGAGTCCAGTAACTCTCTCCTCTGCTGCTACTTTGGTTTGGGTTTTATCAGATGGGTGTTAGGTGAGAACAGGTATTCCCTGCCCAGTTTAGAAAGAGTGGCAAAGTCTTCTGAGGATGGGTGGGCCTGAGGCTTTTAGTTTGGGAGAAGAAGTGGAAAGAATCTGCAAGTTCTTCCCTCCATAATTTGCAGATTACACAAACCCTTGTGCTTTTAATAGATGTCTCTTCATTAGACAGGACAACAGAATAAATTAATCATCCTCTATTATCCTTGAGAGGCAAAGCCAACTTTTCCCCAAAGACATTGTCACATCAAGCAAATGCTTTAAAAACAATTTGAAGCACAGGCTTTATGGGAGATCTCCAGATTCCTCCGCCTGCCAAAGGAGCTCCAAAAGATGAGGCTTTGCTCGGGTGGCTGTGGACTCTTCTAACAGGTGACCAGATGAAAGATGGCCAATGACATCCCAGATGGAAAAGCTGGCCAACAGCAACACCAAGAAGTCCTGATGGATGCAAAAGCCTCTTTGCATGCAATATAGTCTTTTCTATGTTTTACACTTTTAGTACATGTTGGAAAAACCACTACATAAGCAGGGGGTGGAACGCTGATTTTAAAAACACGTTAGACTTTTTGAGGAAGGTAGGAGATACTTTCACCTTGACATAGACATGACTTCTGTTTAACCAGAACCCTGTCTTTTTCTCTGAAATCCTTGAAAGAGGACATCTTTGCTTTTATGAACAAGATTTTTGTTTTCTTTGTTTATTCATTGTTTTGTTATTGTTTTTTGTTTGTTAGTTTGCTTTTTTTTTTCCTGTCAAAGATAGCAAACACCAGTATTCTAGACTGATTCTGATTTTGCTAGATGAAAAACTAGAGTATTGGAGAAAACAATGTTGACCTGTGAATCCAAAGATAGGACTATATTTTCTCGCATAAAATGATGTGCTTTACTATTGACAGTTCTGTGCTTGACACTTAGTAGGCTCTTAGTAAAATATCATTGCTTTCTCATCTACAAAACTGGAGCTAGAAATACCTACACCATAGTGATTCACCCCGCTTAATAAAAGCCTATATATGTCATAGTCTATGCTCAGTGCTAGATTCAAAAATGCTATTTGTTTAAGTACAGAATGAAAGAGAAATGAATAAAAACATAACACAGGGGAGGAGGTTTTAATGTAGCACCTAAAAACTTAAATGCTGAAATGAGCAACCTGAGTTCTGATCCCAGCTTGGTCCCTTGCTCACTCAGTGACTTTGGGGAAATTACTTAACCCAGTTTGGCTTCCAATTGTTAATCTGTGAAATGTAATATTAATAATTCCTACCTCATTGGGTTATTATAAAGATTAAATAAGATGATGTATTTAAAACTCTTAAGAAATTGCCTACCTATAGTAAGTACTCAATAAATCTCCATCAGCAACTTGGCTGGACTTCATGAAACTCAGTGCCTGGAATGAACTCCTCAATACCTTTCCCTGTTCAAACCATATTGGAAACGATATCTTTATTTTTGGACATAATAATTTAAACAGATGTTGTATATCCAAAAAAGAATCCCGGAGAAAATGCAATCAGATTTCTGAAATCATGTCATATGAAAAATAATTAGATGACTTCATATTTTGTTTAAAAAAATCATCACTATACGCTTATTTGAAGAGGGATCAAGTACCTAAGAAATTTTAGGGCAAAACTGTAACCATATATGCCAGTGAGATGGATATCACTTTCGATTAGAAGAGAGCTTTCTGATACTTAAGGCTTTCTGGAATGTTCTCTTTCACGTAGAAACTAATCTCCTGCCACTAAGTTTGAGTCAACATTCTCTCCATGACATACATCTAAGCATAAAGTTGAAGACTGGACTTTCTTCAACCTGAAACATTTTGTGACTCCACCTAATCATGAATGATTTGACTTTCCTAATATTATACATTGAATGGCAAAAATCCAGCAGGTTCCTGCTACTTAGTGGTAAATATGTGCTACAGACTTGTCCTGCAAATTCCATTCCATTTATAGAAAGTCATCATCTTACTGAGAGCATTTCCAAATGTCCTCCCTCGTGTACAAGGCCAGCCCCACCACTTTTCTTCTTGATTATGTTCTTCCGTGTTTCTTGGATTGGATCTTAATTTTTCTTCCTATGTTTTGATCTCTTATTATCTAAAACATGCTTAGAGCTCTACTGTGTTGTGCTCTATCTAGCTCTTCATGTTTCATCTCTTATCTGGGTCAATAATGTGCTTTGTTTCTCTGGTTACTCAACTCTCATTTACTTCTCAGTATGCCCACACTCCTAACACTTGACTAAAACAATTCCAGCTAACATTTCTCAGAGCTTTCATGTTGCCAAGTCCAATAGATATCTCCATGCCTCTGCACATGGCATGTCTCCTGCCCTCATCTTTCAAGCTGATATCTCTCTGCTTACCACCAATTAGATCCAACGTGGGAATAGGGAGAGATCTCCTAAACATAGGGAACAGATTATCAATATCATAGAGGCAAGAGATTGAAAGAACGTGTAAGAGAAAGGATGAGTGATTTATTCTGAATCACTTTAGTATGAATGGTGATCACAAATGGTGGTCACATTCACATATTATGGTGATGCATAATAAAAATTTTGTAAGACATTAAATTTCAGGCTAAAGAATCAAAAATTAATTATATCCACAAAAAAAGCATTTTATGTTTTTTAGTAGAAAACTGTCATGATCTTCAATTATGATATATTGAATAAAAACTTCATGGTAGGAGGTTATTGCCACAGTTCAAATCCATTGGTTTTCTCTATCTTGCTTTTCACTTCCCATCTAATATGTGCATTGTCTCAATTGAGGAGATAGTGGGCACTTGCTGGACTTCAGAAGCTCACAACATCACCACTACCATGAAAAAAAAAATCTTCCCCACATATGAACATGAAGATAGGTAGTCCTGGAGATGGTTTGCAGGATTGGGTGGCTAGAGAAAAGACATGAAATAGGTGTGGGTACATAATAAGAATTTCAATTGTCTTTCAAAATTTTTGACAGTACTAAAGAGAAAGACATCATATTGGTGCTCTATATCTTCAGCACCCCTCTAAAGCTTGCTCACCTCTTTTTTTTTTTTGGCTTCTTTTATTTATTTATTTTTATTTGTTCTTTTTAGTTATATCTGGCAGCAGAATGTATTTTGACATATCATACACACATGGAGTATAACTTCCTACTTTTGTGGTTGTACATAATGTGGAGCATCTCTATTTTTAACGGAGAAAGGTGCCTCAGGCATATAGTCTTCCAGACCTTAGGCCTACAGCAAGAATTTAATACCACTATTTTGTTTTCATTTATTTATTGTTGTTATTACTCTCTATTTATAGTAAGTAAAATTGCTTTTCCATTTATGGTGGTATTTATACATCTTACTTTTAAAATAAATTCATGCAAAGTAGCAATTTTTTAGGGAGAGGAGTCAATATACAGAAAACATGTTTTAAAGTACAAGTGCTAAACAAAAATAGTAAAAATGTGAAAAGGAATACTAGAGATTAGAGTTTGGAAAAAAGATTGAATTTAGAACCAGACAATATTGGTTTAATAAAATTCCAACACCGAGTGTGAAAAGACTTTGTTCTTATCTGTTCTACTCCCTGAAGCATGACTTGATGAGTCTAAGATTTAATGATTTATTCAGTGTTTAACCTGTTTCCAGGTGGCTTCTGATCTGCTATTTCTTCAACTTCTCTGGTTCCTGTGCAGGATTTTCCCACTGCCTTTGGTTTCTTAGTGCCAGATGGTTTTTCCTTAACCTTTGGTTAGTCCCTTGAGCCTCATTATGGTCATTCTGAAAGCAGTAGACACAGAAAAGACCCTAAGACCTTGAGACAACTGTTTGTATTATTCTGGGATTTCTATTTGGCATGTGAGAGTGGCTAATAAACTAGCATCTAAATGGGAAAACAAGTTCAAACTCAAAACCCCAAGTGAAGAACAATTAAGGGAGGAGAGCAGTCATGGAACCAATACTGCAGAGAAGAATAAATTCAGAACAGCATGCCCAGGAGGGCACAAATAGAACAAAGTCATGCAAGGTAAGATCTGGGCAAGTCCTTCAAATCTCTAGCTAATTTCTATTATTATTAGTGAGAATGTTGGAAGTTGCCATGTAGAAATGATATGTGCAGCCACAAAATACCTGTGTCAGGTCCTGATTCTCTGAATCCTAACCCAGTACTCTTTCCTCTGTACCCTTCTGTTGATCCATTGCTACTCTCCTACCCAATGGTTTCCCAAGCCTCCAAACCTCATGAGACCATGATCTTCTGACCTATTTTTAGTTCCACAGAATATGCACAGGAACTAGACCTCAATAAAGCTCCTAAAGCCATCAATCCTTAGAACCAGAGGATTCTAGGGTCTGAGAAGAATTGAGACAGTCTAGAATAAATCCTCAATTAGGGGGTGGTGAGAGAAGCAAAGAAAGTTCTTATTTGTATTTTCCCAGGTTACATGTCTTACTTTGTGGGCAAAATTGGGACACAAATAATAACACTATTTAATTTTATTGAATGTTTTTTGAGTCAGATATAGTGAGCTGTGATCAGTCTTCACGATCAATGTCTCATTTATTGCTCTCAATAGTTTTGAGGTACGCACTGTTTTAGTCAGCTATTTCGCTGCTGTGACTAAAAGACCTGACCAGAACAATTGTAGAGAAGGACAAGTTTATTTGGGGACTTACAGTTTCAGAGGTCTAAGTCCATGGAGAGCCGACTGCATTTGTCAGGGCTCAGGGTGAGGCAGGACATCATGGCAGAAGAGTGTGGCAGATGGAAGCAGCTTACATGGTGAAGGAAGCAGAGAAAGAGAGACTCCACTCTCCATATACAAAACATAGCCACACCCCCAATGAACCACTTCCTCTAGCCACATTCCACCTGCCTCCAGTTATCACTCAGTTAATCCCACCAGGGATTAATTCACTGATTAGCTTAAGGGTATAATCCAATTATTTCTCCTCCAAACCTTCTTGTATTGTCTCACACATGAACTTTTGGAGGACACTTCTCATCCAAACCATATCAGGCATAGTGAGCTTCCCTTTTTCAGATGAGAAAATGGAGAGCTTGGAACATTTATTTACCCCACCAGAGGCCATGCAGAGAGGTAATGAATGGCAGAGCCAGGATTTAAACCCAGCCTGTCTTTTAACCAATACCCAGAACCCTGTTTGTTCAGCATTTTTGCTATTCAAACTCCCTCCAACATAATAGAGCACTTTGCTGTCACTACCTAAAACACACCTGTCCTTGTTATTTTAAGGTCTCCCAGAGAATAAAGAACTTCAGAAAATCAAGAATTTTTTAAAGTCTAAAGTTTCATAGCATTAAACTGATATCAGGGAATTCCAGCCTTGTGCTAAAGATGCTGCTATGAATTGAGCGTGATCTGAATGTCTCCTGTTGTGATTAAAGCAATTCAGGGTGGTGGTGAAACTTTTAGAAGGTGGAGCCCAGGTCCTTAGGTCATTGTGGGAAGGAGGTATTTTAGGGAATGTGACCTCTTGGTAGTTCTCATGTGACCTCTTAAGATCTTATGAGAGGATTATCACAAAAAGAGCAAGCAGATTCTGCCAATTCTCTGTTTTTCTCTCTACTCCTATTTGAAATGAGATCTCCACTCCTGTCATGACATGCTACCATCCATCACCCTGATTTTGAGGGCCAAACCAATGAGGTCCAGTCTTAGATTTTGAACCTCTAAAACTGTGAGCTAAATAAAACTTTTTTTTTATAAAGTTAGCTGTCTCTGGTATTTCATGGTGGTAATGAAAACCTAACTAGTACAGATGTTAAATTTGAAAAGAGCATTTTTTTTTTCCTAAAGGGATTAGAATTTATCAGGAAGCTATCTAATTAAGCCTCAGGAAAAAAACAAGTTAATGACAAATGTGCTGAAAACATACATTGGTGAAAAGATAGCCTTTTCAACAAATGGTGCTGAGAAAACTAGAAATCCATATATAGCAAATTGAAATTAAACAACGATCTCTCACCTTACACAAAACTCAACTTAAAGTGGATCAAGGACCTAGAAATGAGACCAGAGACCCTGCACCTAATAGAAGAAAAAGTAGGCCCAAATCTTCATTATGTTGGATTAGGTCCTGATTTCTTTAACCAGACTCCTAAAGTGCTAGAAATAAAATCAAGAATTAATAAATGGGATGGATTCAAACTAAAAAGTTTTTTCTTAGCAAAGGAAACAATAAAAAATGTGAAGAGAGAGCCCACAGAATAGAACATCTTTCTTACATATACATCTGATACAGCACTAATTTCCAGGATATATAAAGAACTCAAAACACTAACACCAAAAGAATAAATAACCAATAAATGGGTTAAGGGAATAAACAGACACTTCACATAAGAAGATATACAACTGATGAACAAATATAAGAAAAAATGTTCAATTTAACTAGTAATTATAGAAATGCAAATCAAAACTAAGATTCTATCTCACTTGAATTAGAATGACAACTATCAAGAATACAAGCAATAATAAGTGTTGGCAAGGATGTGGGAGAAAAGGTACCCTCATACATTGATGGTGGCACTGCAAGTTAGCACAACCACTCTGGAAATCAGGTATGGAGATTCCTTTAAAAATGTGGAATGGAACCACCATTTTATCCAGCTATCTCACTCCTCAGTCCATACCCAAAGGGCTTAAAATCAGCATTCTATAATGATATAGACATATCAATGTTTATAGCAGCTCAATTCACAATAGCTAAACTATGGAACCAACCTAGATGCCCTTCAATAGCTGAATGGATTAAGAATGTGGTATATATACACAATGGAGTATTACTCTGCATTAAAAGAAAATAAAATTGTGGCATGATATAAATAAATGGATGGAGTTGGAGGACATCATGCTAAGTGAAGTAAGCCAATCCCAATAA
Source organism: Callospermophilus lateralis (assembly GCF_048772815.1). Lineage (NCBI taxonomy): Eukaryota > Metazoa > Chordata > Mammalia > Rodentia > Sciuridae > Callospermophilus > Callospermophilus lateralis. The sequence goes on from NC_135311.1 coordinate 96,950,938, forward strand.
ACCAAAGGCCGATGTTCTCCCTGATTAGTAGATGCTAATCCATAATGGGGATGGGGACAAGGGAAGAATGGAGGAATTTTGATTGGAAAAAGGGGAGAGAGAGGAGGGGAGGGGACATGGGCATAGGCAGGAAAGATGGTGGAATGAGATGGACATTATTATCCTAAGTACATGTATGACTGCACATATGGTTCAACTCTGTATTATATGTCACCAGAAAAATGAAAAGCTGTTCTCTACTTGTGTACAATGAACCAAATGTATTCTGCTGTCATGTATAACTAATTAAACAAAAATAAATGTATATATACAAACACATGCTCCTAAAGAAAAATGTCAATCATTAATCTTGATTTTGAATTCAATTTAACAAGGATAAGTATATTTCCAACTAAGAATATTATGTTTGCATACAAATATATTTTTCTTTTTAGCTGTTACTAACCCTACAATATATGATTGATACAAATAAAGAAAGAAAAAACAAGATTCAATCCTGCTCTTATTACTATAACTCCAAACCAAAGGGGAGAGATTTCAATTTTGTTCAACTGTGCTATGCTAAGTGAAGCAGGTATTGCTAGAGGCAGTTTGGTTTAGTTGGCTTAATTCAGAGAGCATAAGTTTTGTTGCCACACGTTTGTTCAATTCACTATGTTTAAGGAGCATCTACTGTATGTGAATAAGCTATTTGCAATCACTAACTTCTTACAGCAATTCACAATGTGACACAGTGAACACTATGCAGAGGAGTTTTAACAATTGACATTCTGAACACCACCTATATAGAAAGCCCTGTGGTCAGTATCAAGAATGTTGATATGAGTAAATAAATAAATAAATAAATAAACTTCCCTTGCATAAAAAATATGTATACTGATGGAAAGACAAAAATGTAAGACTCAATGTGATTAACAAAGCTTTCACAGTCAATACCTAATGTTGACAGCAGTGGGAATCAGTACCAAATTTTTCCTGAATAAGGGGCCAGGAGTGGAATGAGAAAAACAGAAAGAAAACACCTCCTGCTTACATGTGCAAACAAGAGAATTCTTCTTCAAAGTCTCTCCAAATATTCTTTTCTTCTTTTTTTTTTCTTTTTATACCTATGTTAAAATATTTTAAAATAATTTTTTTTCTCTAGAAAGTAAAGGAGAAAAGCTGTATAAGTGCTAAAATTTGGTTGCATTTTTTCTGACCTCTTTGATACAGTTTTATATTTTGTTTTATTGTTCTTATACACAGTTCAATAAATTGAATTAACATTTGCTGTATACCCTCCACATGCAAAATGTAGAGCTGACTATGACATTACCATTGTCCACATTCTGGTCATAACAACAATTCAATGAGTGTGTGTTGGATGCTGTGAGGAGTGCCACATTGAGAAATGTGGGTAAAGGGAGTTCCGGAGTGGAGACAGATTTCCCTCTGCTCTGCTACACATACAAATATGAATCTCAGTAATCTTTTCTCTGCCCCCCACTCCTATTTTTTATTATTATTATTTTGGTTCCAGGAATTGAAACTAGGAATGCTTTATCACCGATGAATTTCCCAAGCCATTTTTTTTTTTTTTAATTTTGAGGCTGAGTTTCACTGAGTTGCTTAGGGCCTCACTAAGTTGCTGAGGCTGGCTTCGAACTTGTGATCCTCCTGCTTTGGTCTAGACCTAGAATTACAGGCATGCACCACCATGCCTGGCAATCTTTGTCTTAATATTATAATAAAGTCATTTTCTATGCTGAGAATTGTTTTTTGTACGATTCTTATAATGTTCTATCAAATGAATTAACTGTCCTTTAAACAGAACTTCAGTTGTTTTAAAATATTCATGATTATAAATAACTCTTAAATAAACATCTTTCAATATTAAACAATTCTAACTTTTCCTTTGGCCTTAAAAATACCATTAGAGGCTCAATGTGTTCCAATTTCTTCCCCAAAACCACTTCCCTTAGTTTACATACATGAGAGCTGGTGCCCAAAGGCATTGAGTTGTTTGGCCATGCTAAAGCAATTAATAAGCCGTTGGCTTGAAGTCTGGAATGCAGATCAAGTAGTTTCCAGGGTGATGCCCAAGGGCTTCAGGACAAATATATTCCTTAAGATCAGGGGTTTTTCAACCTTATATTATTGATATTTGGGTCAGATAATTCTTTCTGTGGGTGAGTGACCTGTGATTATAAGATATTTAGCAGTAACCACACCCTCAACACAATCGATGCCAGTTGTAGCCACTGCACATACACCAGTTATGACAAACACAACTGCCTCCACACATCACTAAATGTGGTTCTGGGGGGGTAACAAACTTGCCCCCTGCTGAGAACCAGTGCTGTAGGAGACTCCTGCAGCAATGGCCCTCAGTGACAGCAATGCCAGTTGGAAGACATCCTTTTGTACATTGAAAAAAATTCAACTTACAATTGTACGTGGTCCAATGAAACAAGTATAACTTACATATTAAAACTCAGCAAACTCAGGCTAAAATCCTATAAAATCCTCAAAAGTAGAGTACCCTAAAGGATAAGAGGAAATCTATTATTCTGGAAGGCTTTTAGGATTCATCCTGATGTCTAGGAGAATATATGATCCACATTGACTGTAAAAGGAAGGAAAAGAACATAGAAACAGACGCCAAATCCATGTCTTGTGGTCTTCCAAGCTGTGCATCTCCCAGGATTTCTGTGAGAAGACAACCACTTGGAGAGCTTGTCTACCTGGCACTGGTGTTTACGAGCCCTTAGGTAGTGAAGCAGGGTCTCCAGAAGACTGTGCTTCTCAGCAGGGGAGACTGTAAAGCTGCAGGGATCGATTTCAGCTAATGCACAGGTGTCTCCTTTCTTAGAACACGGAATTAAAGAAACCAAAATTTTGTAATAGACCTCATGTGTGCTTATTGGCCATGTCTCCTCTTGCTTTCAAAGGACCATGAGGAGAGAAAAAAAAAAAAAAAAAAAGTGCTACTGGATCTTCCCAAGCCCATTCAGCACAAAGTAAGCAGGTTTTGGCAAATATGTGTATGCTTTCATGTGTGTATAGAAAGAAAATGAATCAGAACACAGTAGAAATTGGCCTGAACATTGGATTAACTGGCACTTGATGCATAGGTTTAGCTTCTTTGTCAAAGGAGGCTGGGGCTGCTGTCCTTCTCATTCATCTCTTAATCCTGTGTCATTTACATTCCAATAATTGAATTCCTGACCAACAGCACATAGACTCCTAGGTATAGCAGAAGGAATTACTAGCTGAGTGCTCCTGGGCAGACTCCTTCACTTCTCTAAGCTGATTTGCTTAACAGAGTACCTAATTCTCCGGGTTGCCTTAGGATAGAGTAAGATGATATATAACTATATAGCACAAGATCTGCTGTATCATAAATCAATAAATGTTGTTCTTTTTTCCCCTTTATCACTCTTCACTAGCCAAAATTGAATTAGGCAGCACTCTTCTCATCTTGGAGGACTTTTTGACATTTTGCAAAATACACTCTTGAGTTAAAATCCAGGATAGAGTTGGATGGTAGCCTCCATGAGTGAAAGGATCATACAATCTTATTCTCTATTATATTAATGACAGCTTGGTGCTTGGCATATATTAGTTTTGTCCAAAAAAATCTTTACTAAAAGAGCAAAAATATGAATGAATAAATTGACCAGACAAGAGTGTTGGTCTCAGGAAAGGAAAAAATAACATTTGTTCAGTGCCCATCCTGTGTTAATATTCTTGGTAAAAATTCACTAGTAACTGATTTATTCCTCTTTTTTTTCAAATTATTCTCATTTTTCAGAAAATGAAACTGGTGGCTTAAGTAACTTGGCAACTAGGTAGGTTTGGCTGAGTTTGCAAGCCACGTTGGTCTAATTCTAAGCCAGCTATGGAAAACCATGAGATTAGGAGCTATTTAAAGTGGGAAGCAATTCTTAATCATCTTTATATTCTCTCATAAGTTGAACTGTGCTCCCCAAAAAACATGTGTTGAAGTCTCAGCCATTTGTAACACATAAACACTTTATTTGAGAATAAGATCAATGTAATTAGTTAAGATGAAGTTAAACTGGAGCTCTTCATCCATTGATATTTGCATATTTCTAAGAAGAGGAGAGAGACAAATAGGAAGAATATGGACATGTGTGATGGGGGAACAGAGCATCGGGAGATGCATCTACAAGTCAAGGAATGCCATGGGTGGCCAACAAACAACCAAAGCTAAAAGATACAGGAAGGATTCTCACCTCCAGGTTCCAGAGGTATTGTGTCATCACAGACACCTGGAGTTCATGCTCCCAGCCTCCAGAGCTGTGAAACAATGCATTTCCATTGTTTTAAGCCATCTTGTTTGTGAGACTGTTATGGCACTCCCAGAAAGTTAGTGCATGTTCTCCACAGAATTGCCAAACACATTAGAGGATTTCCATTCTACATGTCGAACTGCTCTAAGAAGAATGCTCTTCTCTGTTGCTGGAATGGAAAGACCATTCTGAGGTATTATTAATGAATTTAAATCATTTCTGAGGGTCCCAGTTAACCAAAATTCTGTGATCTTAAAATCTGAAAAGCATGGAGGAGAATGATTCTGAGACTACATTACCACATTTGGAGGTAACGCTGTTTCTTTTTTTTAAAATTAATTAATTATTAATTTATTTATTTTTATGCTGTTTCTAATATACTTAGATTTTTGTAAATTTATCCCATCTTGCAAGGTCTAGCCATCAATTAGATAAAGAATTTTTTTAAGTGCTGCTCAGATCTGTCTTTATAAGTTATTCACATTCAAATAATGTTCATTGTGTGTGTGTGTGTGTCACCAATGTTTAGTTCTAGCAGGGAAAATGAATATTTCAGAAATGAAATTCTCACTTAAACTGAGGAAGTAGGAGCAGCTGAAATTTGCCAAAGCCTCCGAAATAGCCCCAGACTCCTCACTTGCTCTTGGAAGTGTAAGAAGTATTGCATGACTACAACTGTGGAAACTACCAGAGCCCCATATAAGGCAAATTTCACAGATTTAACATTTCTTTCCCTGTGTAGGTCTTTGTGGAAATGAAGATCCCCAGCCTTTTTATTGTTAAAACAGTCTCAGTATTTTTTCTGATTATACCCCGATCCTGGATATTGATTTATAATTTTCATAAAATGGCAAATAGGAGCTTGCTGTGGAGAGCAGTCATAAATTATGAAAATGGGTTCACCTTCTCTCCAAAGATTGATCCTACAGGGAGAATTTCACAGAGTTAAATTTACGTTTTGCACAAGTTTGCGAGGAGGATTAGTGTTCCCAGTCTTCTGATAAGGAAGGGAGGAAAAAAGGAACTAATATTTGCTGTGAACCTACCAGGGACCATGTTCTGTGTATATTAGTAAATTTAATGTTATCAACACAATTAAGCATAATTACCCTCTGTATTGACAGAAGACAAACTAGAGGCCCAAATAGTGACAAGAATTCCCCAAGTCTGGTGAAGAAGCAGAGCCAAGCTTCAAACCTAAATTCATCCACTTAAGAAAGCTGAGCCTCTTCCCACTGATGGTGTGGCCTTTCTAAAGTGGGATGGAAATTTCTCTGATAGGGATGGACAAGGTAGTATTTATTAATGTCAACCTAAACCTTGTGCTCTTCCTAGCTCTGACAGATTTGCTCCACGGAGCCATTTAAAAAGTCCTCTGATGGCAAGGGCCATAAATAGATACTTTCTTTATGCACAGTTATAAGCAGCTCTTTAAAATCTAGGTAATATCTTCCTTAAAATAAGTATCAGTGTTCTGAGCATTTATGCTCTATCACTCTTGGTTTTCTCATCCTTGACTCCATTAATAGAATTCTTCTAAATTCCTTTTCTCTTTTTATGGCTTTGCAAGGGGCTAATTTGCAGGCAAAAGTGCTAATTTTACAGTGGCTTTCTGCTTTGTCAGCACAAGACTGACTGAGGAGTTATTAACAAAAGAATAGGATTCCCTTTTCATCCTTTTTGCTCTTGACTGTAGCAGGAGGTGGGATAAAAGTCCATTATTTAAATAACATTTGTTATTCTTGAAAGGTCATTATTCTGGCCTTTCAGTTTCCACTAAACTATAGCAGAATCAGCAGCAACAGCAGCCACTTTCTCTTCCTGAAAGACTTCTGGAATTCCTCCAGGTAGCAGTGGTTGGAGTTAAGACTATCTTTGTGATCCACCTTGGAAATGGGATCCAGGTCGGGAAAATCTTTTACTATGTTTGAGCTTTTTCCAAATAGTAATTTCTAGCCATAAGTATTTGTAAGATTCCCTCTGTCACCTGCAGGCAGATTCCTGGAGGGGATGCTACATGGAATGTATCAGTTAGGAATTGCATGTGACTGCTAGTAGCAGAGAATAAAAACAACAGTGGCCTAAACAAAAACGAAATTTATTTTTCCCATAAAATGCATTTTTAAATGGTCATTCGGGATGGGTATGGTGATCTCCCACTACAATTGGGGACTCAGGCTTCTTCTGTCCTTCAGTTTTACAGTCACTGTCATATGTCATATGGTTTCCATCTTCCAGCCTACCTGGTGGTCCAGGACATACATGATTCTAAGCAAGAACATTCTGATGTGACAATGAAGAACACAAGAGGACAGACAACTACCTATCAATTTCTTGCAGAGCTTTCCCAGAAATCCCCCAATAATTTATATTCATAAGTCCAAGCTGCAGGGCAGGCTGATAAATAGAGCCTATTTGCTAGAACTAAAAAAGCTACAGTTTTGTTACTCAGAAGGTAGGATGATGTTGAAGAGGCCAAGAGCATGTCCATCACATAGAACAAAGAGAATAACTAAATAAGGAAGCCAACAAACCTTTAATAAGCTCCTTTTTTTTTTTTTTTTTTTTTTGCATCTAGAAATGAAAGAACAGAACATTTGGATTTGTTCCTTTAAAAAGCTCACATACGTTTTGCTCATGTTTTCTTAACCTAGAAGGTTTCTTCCTTCCCTGCTCAATTAGAAATCTTCTAATTATTCATAGTTCTTCTCAAATCTCACCTGCTGCCTGGTGCTTCCCAGAGTTTCCGCCTTTAAGTCCCAGGAAAACTTCAGTAACTGCTCAGCTCTTGACTATAGAACCTCTTATGTCCTCAGGGGCAGTATGTGACAGTGACAATAGCAGGAGAAGAAAACACTGTGGGCTTCAACTCCCAGGTCTGGCACTTTGGGATAGATATTTTTGCCCTTTAAGCTGCAGTTTCCTGTCTTTGGAATAGGGAACATTAAATCCCATCACCGGGGCTTCTGTGATGATTAAATGAGATGATACATGCAAAGCAATACTGAAGGAGATCCTAGTCTGTCTTATCACACATTCTCAACTGTTTGTTAAAATAATTAACAATAATTAATAATTATTAAGGTATTATAGGTTTGTTTTTGTTTTGTTACCTTGACCATATTCAACTGAAATTTAACATATTAACTAATAATGTTTATGGTGATAGATTATTCATATACCTTTCACTTAAAACCCTGCTTGAACTTCATCTAAAAGAGAAAGACAAAAATGCAATAGTCAAAAATTGGGCAATTCGATATGAAAGGCTCTCACTGAATACCGTACAAAGTCTCAATAATTATAATTATACAACAGTCTCTGAGAAATAAAAATTTTATAAACTTATCTAGTGTGAAAATAATAATAAATAAATATAAAATAAATATACTAGTTCCAAGCCATGTAATAAAAAAAAAAAAAAGAGTAGAAATGGTCGAAAGTGAAAATACAAAATTGTTCTCATTTTTTATGGGACAGACTCAATAGATAGCATTCCGTAGCAGATGGTGCTAATCATGAATATATATGTGAGCATCTTACTTTAAATTATAAATATAGTCATAAATGAAGCTAAAATCAAACTACACCTTTCTAATCATGAGGTGAGAAGAACAAAGGCAAACTCTCAAGCAATAGCTAAATTTTTAAAGATAAGGAGAAAGTAAGGACATGTAAAAAATAGTGAAAGTGTAAATGACAATTGCAACATCAAAATCATTTGGAGAAAACAATAATTTGTAATTCAATGAAATAAACTATTAAATTTTATTTTAAATGCTTACACTAAATCAAAATGAAACTTACGTGCCTAAAAAAAGACATCTTAGAACACTTTGATATAAAAGAAGGGTAGGAAAAAGGCAGTTAATGAAAAATTTGAGAATACATTTTTATTATTCATTATTATTACCAGACAGACTTGAAATCAAGGTAAAATGTCCTAGACAAGTAGGTTTACTAAACATATAACATACAATGAGACTAGAACCCTAATAATCTATTTTCCCCAATAAGTTTTTAATGCATTAAATAAATATAATCAAAGTATATGAAGTAAAACTGATGAAAATTTAGGTTAAGTAATCTCATATTTTATGGTACAGAGATAGCAAATTGATACAATAATTTGGCATAATGGGTAGATATAACTAATACTGGAGAAATATCTAGACATACTAATTAAAATAGAGTTGAGTTTAATCTTCTATAAGCATGAAATGCATTACTTTTCAAGGACTGAGTAATGCTTTTAACAATAATCACATATTAGGAATTTTACAAAATTTCATGAAACTCAGAAAGTAACATTACCCCATATTATATTTTTGGACAAAGTACAACAATGCTGAAAACTAGTAACAAGGCAGACATTAAAATATTTCAGAAATCTAAACATGACTTCTTATATATCAAAAGAAGGATATTAAGAAAATACCTGCAAGTATCTCAAAAATTATAAAGTGAAAATACTGATTTTGAAGTTTATTTAAATTTACCAGGGATGTACCAAGAAAATTCAAAGAATTTAAGTAGGTTAAAATGTATTGATATATTTAAGTAAGACTTAGAAAACAAATTAAATAGTGTAATTGCTAAACAAAGCCAAAATGAATTCTCTTGAAGAAATAAATTAACCACTAATTTGCCTAAAAAGAAAATGAAAATAAACAACATATGAAATTAGAAATGAAATGAAGACAGATATCTTAAAGTTACAGGTGAAATGACTCCAAATAATATTTGGGAAACTCTATCAAAATTCTTTACAAAGTTGTGGATGAAATTGACTGTATTCTAGGGAAACATATGGGTTTTAAAGAAGATTCAAGAGGGGAAAATGTGATTTTATTCTGTAAATATGGTGTATTAAAATTTTTATCAATCCTCTCACTGTAAAACATTTAGAAATAATGAATAAACTTCTTAAAGTAAAATTATAAATATAGAACTGAATTTTATAATGTAAGTAAAATTCTTAATGATGAGAAATTAAGCACAAATACAACTCAGACAGGCAAACGAATACCGTGATAGGCAGTTGCTGTTTGTATATTTATAAATGCAAATATTTATTACAACTTACCATCTACCCAGTGTGAGATCACAAGACCCAGGGCCAGTGCAAGGTATAAAGTAGGAAAGGAAACACTCACAAATACCTGAGTTCCCCAGATCACTATATCATTAATAAAAGTGCGAACAAAGAAATAGGAGGAGGAGAAGAAAAGATAGGAAGGAAGGAAAGGAGGACGGAAGAAGCCCACTAGGAAAGTTAACTCTCAACTGTCAACAAAAATGGAAGGGAAAAAACATTTCCTATGAAGAATTATTGCATGTGGCAGAAAAGCTTAAACCTATGAACTTAACACTATTTTGAGTTAAGAACATTTTCAGGCTTTTAAAAATAAACAAACACAATTTTTTTCCAGTAACTGTCTTTTATTTGTTTTTTTTAGATACATATAACAGTAGAGTATATTTTGGCATATTATACATACATGGAGTATAATTTATTCCAATTAGGATTCCATTCTTATGGTTGTACGTGATGTGGAGTTAACACTGGTTTTGTATTCATAAGTGAACACAGAAAAGTTATGTCTGATTTCTTCTTCTGTCTCTCCAATGCCCATTCCTCTCTCTTCCCTTCATTCTCTATTGTCTATTCCAATGAACTTCTATTCTTCCTTTACCCCTCTCCACCTTATTATGTGTTAGCATCCATGTATCAGAGAGAACACTTGGCCTTTGGTTTGTTGGGATTACTTATTTCACTTAGCATGATAGCCTCCAGTTCTATCCATTACTGGCAAATGCCATAATTTTATTCCTATTTATGACTGAGTAATAAGCTAAATAAATAAAACAATCTATAACTATACACACCTTGATAATTTAAAGAATATCAAGGATAAACACCAATCTTATAAGCAAGTAAAGAGAAGAGTTGATCTTTGAATAAGAGAACAACAATTAGAAATGATGCATGGCTTCTCAACAGCCATAACAAAACTAAAACATGGTGGGAAAATATATAGATTTAGAATTCTAATAAACAATAACTAAAATCGTAGAGTCACATACATAATGGAACTATTTTTCAAGATCAAGGGGCAAATAAGCTTTAAGAAAACTGTATTAGTTTATATTAAAGTTGTATTCCACTCATCAGCTCAGGAGGCTGAGGCAGGAGGAACCCTAGTTCATAGCCAGCCTCAGCAACAGTGAGGCGCTAAGCAACTCAGTGAGACCCTGTCTCAATTAAAATACGAAGTAGGGCTGGGAATGTGGCTCAATGATTGAGTGCCCCTGAGTTCAATCCCAGGAAAGGAAGGAAAGAAGGAAGGAAGGAAGGAAGGAAGGAAGGAAGGAAGGAAGGAAGGAAGGAAGGAAGTCATATTCCAGGGAAAAATAGGGGATACTAATAAACAATCAGAATTTGTCCAGATCATTTTCTCATTTTAGAGTCACACATTCCATAAAAGGAATTAGTCAATTCCTCTAAGACCCTGAGCTCAGGAAGTACATTGGCAACCTACAGGAAGAAGATACAAATCCCAAAGTCAAAAGGCTGCAGAGTCAGGAGGTGGCCTTCAGGCCGTGAGGAATCTTCCTCAATATGGTTCCTAGACACACTTGAAAACTTTATCAAAAAGGAGTATTTTATGTTAGAAGGAAATTGGGTCAGGAGGCCTCTTTCTCTACAATTGTTGCCACACAGCCTGTGACCAATGTGAAAACAATTTGGAGCCCAGAGAGTTTAGCTAGTGCTGTTCTTCATCTTCCCCACATTATTGAATCACCACCTCAAACATTGGCTCATTTTCCTCTTTCAATAGCAATTCCTGATTTTGCTATGGATCTTATTTCCTTTTATTGAGCATTTTCTTGAGTTATTATGCTTACTGTTTTGTTGAATTCTTATGATGGGTCAGTGGCCATTGATACATAATTATGTGCTTATTTTAACAACTTGTATGGCTTGGAAGTGATTTGTCCTCCAAGGGTTCATGTGTTGGAGGTTTGGTTCTCAGTGTGGCATTTTTGGGAAGTCCTGGAGCCTCTAAGAGGCAGAGCTTAGGGTAAGATGATTGGGTCAGCAAAGGCATCTTCCTTGGAAGGGATTAAGCAGTCCTCAAGGGACCTCAATTAGTTCCAGAAGAAGCGCTAAAAAAAGAGTAAGACTGGTCCCTCTGCACTCTGGCTTCCTGTCTCACCCTGTGATCTCTCTTTCCTGCAAAACTCCTACCATTGTGATTACAATCACCATGAGGAACTCAGCGAGCCAAGATGATGCCTGCATCATGCCCTTGAGCCTCAGAAACCATAAGCTAAATAAAACTCTTTTTCTTTTTAACTATATTACCCATCCTTAGGTATTTTGTTATAGCAATAGAAAACATATTATTTGGGACGAGAGAGAGTAGATCAGTGGTAGAGTGCTTGCCTAGCATGCTTGAGGCCCTGGGTTTGATCCCCAACCCCACAAACAAAAACAAACTAATGCAACAACCTTCTCATTTTCAGAATGAGAAAACTGTAGTTCAGTGAGATTTAGTTTTTGGCCCATTGTCCAACAATAGTGAGTGAATGAATTGGAATTTAAAAACACTGGGGCTGGGGGTATAACTCAGTGGTAGAGCATGTATTTAACATGCATGAGGCCCAGTACCAAAAAGCAGTAACAACAAGAAAAACCACCTATCTGACTCCAAAACCTGTGCTTTCTCCAAAGCCCCATGGTGCACAAAAATTAGAACTGTCGCTCTAGAACGTGGTTCCTAGTGAAACGGCTATCCAATCTCTGAAGGGTTCATCTGCTGCCTTCCCTGATCCAGCACCTTGGAAGAAGGTGTTGGGCTTTGATGCTGTGACATTAGCATGACATCCACTTTGGGGCATTCAGCCTGGGGTTTGATCCCATGCCCACCTGCCTTTGTGACACATGCTGCAAATTAAAAGTAGGAAACCAGGAATGGTTTAGTCATACTTGTTAAACATTTATGATGCCAGTCAGGAAAGATGTTGACCTTCAAATTAAGAATTAGAACCACACATTCCATAAAAGGAATTAGTTCAATGAGAACAAAACCAGTGCAGCCAGAGACTGGCTTCTGGGCACCCACAGCAGAGGCAAAGAGTAAGCTGTGGCTAAATGATATATTTCCTCTGGCTTTCGCTATTTATGGTGCAGCGCCAGGGTGGTGCGGTCTGGTCTGTACATATGTTTTTCATGAGAGAAGAGGGGACCCAGGCCATTTTCTGTACTTTCAAAGGCAAAAGAAATCAGAAGTGGTTTGCAACAGGAAAGGTGGACCGCCGTTGCTCCTGTGTCTGACAGCTGCAGCAGTGTGTGACTTCAACTGTAAAAAGCCTGGTAGGCTGGAGAATACGCCAGTTAATACAGGCCTGCTTTGGACATCATTTCTTTAATATATTTTTATGGAGGTAAAATATGTATAGCATAAAATTTACGATTTTAATAATTTTCGGTATACAGATCAGTGGCAAAAGTACATTCCCAGTGTTATACAGCTATCACCACACTTGAGTTCCAGAACTCTTTCTTGATCCCAAATGGAAATCCTCTGTCCATTTCTCCCATGCGTCCAGATCCTACTAGCCACTAATCTACCTATGAATTTGCCTATTTGGGACGTTTTCTATGAATGCAGAGATACACTACACGATCTTTCATAGCTGGCATCTTTTTTCACTTAACTTCATGTTTTCAAGCTTCATCTGTGCCACAGCATAAATCCGGACTTTATTTCCTTTTTTGACTGAATAATATTCCATTGCTTGGATAGGCTGTATTTTTTTCTGTGTATTTACCAGCTCATATACCTTTGGGTTGTTTCCACCTTTTGGCCAAGCAGCTCTTTGCTGTTTATAGACTCTGTCCAAATCTCTTTGTCAGGTCTTGAGAAAGGTGGTAAGAACCACAGACATTTCCCCAAGTACCCCAGAGATCCACACCTGTATACAGGCTGCCAGCTCCACCCTGATGGCTGAGTTGGTTTCAATTTCATCTTCTCAGAGGCTCTCTTTCTCCTTCCCACATTCATCCCAATTCCTGATGAGGTTGGTGGGTTTTGTTTCAATTTCTGTCCCCTCTCCTGGAATGTCAGCTCTTTAAGGATGACAGATAGACCCCACCTGTTCCATCTGCTTAGTTGTTCTCGGCACTATGACATTGCCTGCCGCATAGTAAGTATTTAATAGACACTCGAGCCTTTTAAGCCAGATCCCATATTCTTAGAATGTGCTAACCCCAGATATGCAGCTGGTTCACCCCCACCCATCTCCTTCAAGTCCTTGCTTCCATGGCCACCCCTTTGCAAGACATACCTGAAAATTCTGTTTAAAATTAAGGGGACGGGAGTGGAAGAGAATCTTCTTTTCTTATATTTCTGATAACTCTCTGTGGAGTTTTTTCTTTTTTTCTCCTGAGCACTTTCCCCACCACCTGATGAAGCACCTGTTTGCTGCCTGCCTCTTAGTTCTAACAAGGCACTCCTGGAGGGCAGAGGATTCCATCTGTCTTGTTCATAGCCGCAATCCACTCCCTGGACCAATCGCTGGGCAAACCAGTGCTCAATTAATATTTGGTGAGTCAGTGAATAAATAATTGAAGGGGAAGACTTTTTCCACAGACCAAGGAAATGTGGAAGTCTTTGAAAGATTTGCAGGGAGGAGTGATCATATTTGTGATGTTTATTCCCCCCAAATATAAAAACTTTCTAGCCTTCCCAGGTTTCAGCCATCTGTCCCCTCCCCTCTTGTTTCTTTTCCTAATGGTACCAATGAGCACACCTGTACAGCTTTTCTACCCAGAAAGCAAATACACATCTTTTGAATTTTTTTTTTTAAGGTCTGACTTCCTCAAAGTTTATATACATTACTCACATCAGTTTGCTTGTATGTCTCTTGCATGGTGGCTTTGACTCTCACTTTTCACCCTTCTCTTCTTTTTTTTTTTTTTATCTCTCTCTCACCTTCTGCCCCAAACTGACATGTAGACTTTGCCTGCCCTTCTTCTCTTTACAGGCTCTTTTCCTAAAGCTAGTAATAGCTTGGGAAGAGGGTTTAACAAATGTAAAAGAGCTACTGATTTTTTCAGGCCAGGCACCAGATCTACTAAGAACAATAGCTTGCTTCTATTTCTTGTTTACAACAGTCCAGGATCTATGTTAGTAGTACTCCGTGTGCTTCATTCTCACTAACAGAAAAGGAGTCATTATTATATTCATTTTTCATGTGAGGAAACTGAGGCACATTTGAGTTGAGTGGAGGGCTTGGGGCTTAACAGTTCTCAACCAGCATCTAGACACCTCACTTGTTCCTTCTGGTTGCATCTGTAGCTCCCTGAGGGCTTGCTGAATGCCCAAGATCAAGGACAATGCTGTGATGAAAGTCAGGTATTGCTAATGGAAAAATTCTTCCATTTTCCACTGTGCTACAATTCCTCCCCCCAAGAAACAACTGGAGGAGACAAAATGCACAAGGATTATTATAAGAACTATTATTCTTAACAATCTCTGGTCTATACTGGACTATGAACCATCTGTGATTCCCTGGGAATCCTAGGCAGGCCTTGGAATCAAGCCCAACATCTCCACCTTAGAATACATACTAGGACAGTTTCACAAATCTTAACTAAAGCTAAAGGCAGGCTGCCAGTCTGTCGATTTCTCAAACACACCTAAGCCAGAACATGTGGGGCTTTTATGAATACTGGCTTTGTGTCACTGAGTCCAACAGTGACCTAGACCTCTTGGGTTCTGTTCTAGTTTTTTCAGACTGTGTCCAAATGTTGTTCTTCTGACCTCCATCATGCTCCCCTAGAGCTGCCTGTGATTCCAAACCTGCAATCATAGCAACTATTTTAGATTATTTCTATCTTTTCTGAGGGGATTTCCATAATTCCTGTTGGCTGAGGAATAGGAAAAAACATTTGTCATGTGCTGGGCATTGTATAAGCTGTTTCTCATTTAATTGTGGCAACAATCCGAGGAGTCAGGTAGATAGGATTCCATCCCTTTCATAGAATGATTAAAAAAATTTGGAGAAGTGAAGCCTAAGTTATTTAACAGTTTAAAATTGAACTTTAAATGAACTAATTTGACTGTAAATCTGCTATTTAAATTATTTTATCTATTGATAATGTTAATATATTATAAAATACCTCAAAGTTAGCAACTTAACACAATACGCTTTTGTTATCTCATACATTGGCTGGGTTCTCTGCTAAGGCTGGAATTAAGGTGACAGTCAGCATGTTTTCATCTGGAGCTCAGGGACTCCTCCCAAGATCATCCCTGTTATTAGCAACATTCTATTCCTTATAGTTGTAGGATTGGTTCCCAGCTTTTTTCAGGGTGTCAGCCCTGACTGCTCAGCTTCTAGAAGCCATTTATATTCCTTACCAAAAACTCCCCTCTGGCTTCAAGCCAGTAATAGTGCATCAAAAAAAATTTTTTTTCATGTTTTAATTCTTTTTCATGTCCTTCTGATACAAGGCAGAGAAAATTCTCTGCTTTTAAAGTGTGTGTTTGATTATATTCGACTCACCCAGGTATTTTCCCTTTTGCTATATACTATAAAAGTATAGTTTAAAAGTAATATGGCAAAAGTATGCTATATGATGCAAAACAAAAGTCCTGGTGACTTTCCTGTAACCCACAATCTTCCTAAAACAGCCAGGAACAAGCTTACACCTACTCTTATTATTCTCTCCTCCAGTGTCATGAGATACTTCCATTTTCCCTAAGCACTAACAGAACTGGGCCTCGACGGACACCAGTAACAATTAGTTACCCGATATATTTGATGATGCAGGAGGTGGGGAAAAAAATAACAGTTGACTTTTGTTGTTGTTGTTGTTTTCAGTACTAGGGATTGGACCCAGGAGCACTTTGCCACTGAGCCAGATCTCTGCCTTCTTGGTTTTTATTTTGAGGTAATGTCTCGCTACGTTACTAAGGCTAGCCTCAGAACTTGTGATCCTCCTGCCTCAGCCTTCAGAATAGCTGGGATTACAGGTGTATGCCACTGTACCCAACAAAAGACAACTTTTAAATAGGTTCGCAAATTTATTAGAAACTAGAAGAATTTACCTAGAAACAGCACTCAAAATTGTTTTTCTTACCTTATTGAAAGATATATTTGCTACCAAACTTCCTTCTATAATTATTATATTTTTACTGAATGTCAGATAAACTCTAAGCTGCAAGAATTAAAGCTTTGTGTTGGTGCTCACACACGGAGATTTGAAATAGTCTGAATGGCTGCCAGCCATTGGTGTTCACTGTGATTCAGAGCTGAGACTATGAAGGTCTCTCCATTGGTACAAAGGACAGTGCTGTCTAGAGAGCTGTGGGCTCAGTGTTCCCACCCAACAGGACGCACAACTTGGTGCGACAGCACATCTGCCTCAGATTTCAATAACTGTCCATCCAGGAGCATGCAGAAGACAGGTGTTCTTATTTAGAGGAGCAGAAGGATCCTATAACAAACACTCTAAAGTACAATGCCATGCCCTAATGGAACACGTTAGCCAGGAAGAACTTTCTGTCCACCCTAGGATTCCCCTGCCATCTCTCAAATCAACAATTGAATAAATGTTTACAGCTGCTAGTTTTTCAAATGGTTCTCTTCTGAAGCCTTTCCTGAAAATCCAAAGTACTTTGTTTCCAACTCTGTAAGAGACTGTGAGTCTTTTTTAG
The DNA here is from genome assembly GCF_048772815.1 of Callospermophilus lateralis. NCBI lineage: Eukaryota > Metazoa > Chordata > Mammalia > Rodentia > Sciuridae > Callospermophilus > Callospermophilus lateralis. The sequence continues at coordinate 96,967,964 of NC_135311.1, forward strand.
CTTATATTGTTGTTTTTTCTTTTCCTTTTTCTTTTTTTTTAATCACCTCTCCAAGACTTACTTTCTTGAATGGGGAAACTGTGCCTTGTATGGTCTTATACACTCAACATCTGACATGAAACAATTGATTAATAAAGTATCTAATGACTCACCCACCACTAGTCAGTTCAGTATATTCTATGATTTTTTTTTCCCTGTTGTACAATTTTATTTCTGGTTCTCCTTTAAGAGCAAGGTCACATATTTATGAGTTAATGGGCTGAATTAAAGTCCTGATTCACAGAGGGAGCTAACCAGTGACTTAGCTTCTGTCTCTGCTTGAAGTCTCAGTACGAGCTGACTGGAAGCATCTGGGATGCATTTATAAGGATCTAGTGAGAGCAACAAAACCACAGAGAGGAATTGGAAAATTCAAACAGGGACTGAAAAATAGCCAAAGAAATGTTGAGCTCCAAAGAAAGTTTCTGTTTGGGAGCCAACAACTTCTTGTGCCACTCAGATCCATTTGTTCTCTCTTATTATCTGAAGCTCCAAGAATACAGTTAACTTCATTTTTTTTTCCAAGAAGATGTTCTAACTCCTTCTCAGAGAAGACATGTACAAGTCTAATAAAGGATATTTAAGAAGGCAAACATTTGTGACCTGGAAGACTAAAACAAGAGCTCATAAAACAAGCTACAGTTTCATTACTGCAGTTTGTCTAGAGATCACAGCTGACATCATCCTCTCCCTCATCAGCTGTCCACTCTAGATTCCCCTCAGCCTAGTCTAACAGGTCAGCTGGGCTGGATGGTTTGTCTTGTTGGGGTGACCGAGACCCTAATCCTAAGGTGTCTGGCCACTTAATTGCTCTACCCCTGTTCAGTAAGTTTGTTGTAGTTACTCATAAATAGTCATTACCAGGCAAGGAAGTATGAAGAGAAACCCCCAAGATTTCTGCAGATTCCACACATTTTCCCCAGCATGGAGTCACCTTTCTCTTTATAAGTGATGGGATAAGCTACCACAGCCGCGCAGTAACGCTCCTCCCAGCTTATTCCTCCACTAACTTATGATGAGCCCAAAGTGATTAGCTGATAGCAGATATGGTAGGACTCCTACCATATCCACTGGAAGAAGTTTTGCTCTCACTATAGAATTAAGTTCTGTGACCCAGAAAAAGCTAAGATTAAGGGAATGAAGGCCGTTTCCACAAATGGATCACTGGGTATGAGTCAGACTGGCCTCTCTCACTTTCACCCCTAGTTTCCCAGAGTCATGTTCATTAGTTAAATAAGACAAAGTACCATCAGTTCGAGGTATATGCCATGTCTACAAACACTGTCCTGCCAGAGAAAGCACTGTCCTACACCTATAGCCGTGCTGAGTCTTCAAAGGCCACCCCACTGTTCTACCAGGCTGATGGTTTCTAGGTGACATGGGACATAGTAGGACTGCTCAACTCACGATCATGAGGCATTGTCATACTTTCTTTGCTGAAAAAGAGGTTCTATAATCAGAAGCAAAGCTGTGTGGGAATCACACCAATGAATAGGACTTTCTGTAAGCTTTCAGATGGCAGTTCCCGGGAAGGCAGAACTTCTGTGGAGTGTCCGTCAATTCCAGTAAAGACAAATGACTTCAGCAACTTCCTTTCCAAGGTGAAAGTTTTGATGTCATGTGACCCACCACCAAGTGGCTTCCCAGACTCTCTGGGTCATTATTCCTCGGTCTTCACTGCTCAAGAATTTGCACTGGCAGTGACAGTGCTAGAATGGCCTTGGTGCAGGAGAGCTTCTGTGATCAAGACATATGCAACCTACATGCCTGTCTCCATGTCCATCTAGTAACCAATCAAGCACTGGTTCCAAGAAAAGAATATAACAGTCATCCTAAGCCCAGGTCAGACCGCCCCCTGCATTGGTTTTCCTCTGGTGGCATTAAATGAGAGACATGGAGAACATTCTAACAGTTATCCTCATATTCATGCTGATTCACAAATCCTGCAATTCCTTTGGATTAAGGGTTTTTCTTTTCGGAGCCAGGCTTATAACTTTCAGTCAGAGTTGAACTGAGACCTGGCTCTGATTATCAGCCATGAGCTAATGAAGAATAGTAAGGGTGAGTCTTTAAATAAAAAGTGATATTATGAAGTTCCTGATCTAGATGAAATGATTACACGGACTCCAGGGAAGGTGAGGCTGTTCTCTGGGGAAATTAAAGGTGCTGATTGTTAGGCTAGAAGACTCCACAAGAATTTGAGGATTCAAGATTCTCGGATTTGTTTACTAACTGTTACCATGCCAGGTCTCATGATTCGACTTTTTTTGAGGAGGGCCTGACTTTGGCATAGGAGATCCACACAGACTGTACAGGTGCCTCCTTGGTAGCTCAGTTACCCTTATAATCAGTTCCTGGGCATGCTTTTCATCACAAAAACCCACAAAAGGAAAAATGAGAAAGGGTAATCTGACTAGCTCATTCGGCCTTTCCTTCGTTTTTTTTGCTCTTGGCTTGTTCTATTGCAATTGAGGAACTCCTGCAGAGGCACAAGCCACAGCACCATCCTTACAAAAATGCCTAACCTTAAAAGGGACCAAATGTCTGGACACGATATAAAACAGGAAGAGACCATGATATAAAACAGACGCGTAACAACTGACTCTTACCTCAGGTATGAAAGGTAATTCATGTTCTTTGGAGAAGAATGGAGAAGAAAGAGCCAATGAGACTGGAATTCCGGAGAACTCTTGAAAATTTTCTTCTGATTATCATGAAAATATGTTCAGAGATCCATTATTATTTTAAAAATCTAGAAGTAAAAGTCACAACACATTTTATATAATTCTACCCTAAAAACAAAATTTTTTTCTTCCACTACCATTGGACAGCAATGGCATGAAAATAAATACACAAAATCTTAAAATACAATTCATTTAAATAATTTTTGTCTCTTTTACATTTTACTATAGTTTGGATTTTAAATATCCCTGAAAAAAATCCATGTGCTAAAACACTTGTTCCCTGAAATGGCATTATTGGGAGACTATGGAACCTTCAAGAGGTAGAGCCTGTGATAGGTCATCAGGTGGTCAGGGGCATGTCCTTGAAAGAAAATGTGAGACCTCGTCCCTCCCTCAGCTCCTCTTTCACTTCCCTGCCATGAAGAGAGTGACTTCATGATGCCCACCATTGCCATTTCATGCCTCTGCTTACCAGAGGCTGAAAAGCAATGGGCATCTATTCATGACTGAAACCTTTGAAACCATGAGCCCAAACCACCTTTTTTTCCTTTCGAAGTTGTTCATCTCAGGTGCTTGTTGTATGGATAATGAACAGCTTACTCACGTGCTTTAAACACGTAGCAGCATCTGATGTAAGGCAGAGGCAGAGGAACACTGCAGGAAGTGTCCACACTGATGCGGTCTCTGGGGCCTTACTAAAATAATTACATTTTTACTTTAAAGTATTAATTGAAAAAGTGTATAGTCCCCTATATGCTTCTGTGCATAAAGGCCATGGGATTATATATTCTATAGGAACATAGGCCACAGGTTTTAATGATCAATGCGTATAGTATAACAAACTTGATAAGCATTTGATTACTGTTTATTGAATTAGATAATGAGAAAATCAGTACATTCAAAGGGCCTGGAACACTCATTTCTATTTTCTCTTGCTTTACCCATTTGAAGTCTTGATATTGTATCAATATACATTATATTTATTGAGTGGTATTTACATAGGTTTTCCCAAATTTCCCTCATAGCTCTTCTTCAGTGCAATAAATACAAACATTGAAAATTGCATGAATTTATAGATAAAGGATAGGCCTACAAACCATTAGTTTAGTAAATAAGTTGGAACATAGATGGATTTCATTTGGAGTGCCTTGAAGGATCCATAATGTTGTATCATGTCAATGTTCATAGATTTCCAAAAGTGATTTGTTTTTCTTTTAAATGTGTGAAAAAGACAAATACAAGCTTACATTTTTGTAGGCTCATGTGACAAAAGGCTCACACTGGATTCATTTTTTCCCTACCATGTGAGAAATTTTCCTGTTGATAGCATTTTTTTTCTTGCTACTGTCTTACTTAATATGTTTCAGTCTGTTCTAGTCAGTTTTGTTTATTTGGTTTGGTTTTTTGTTTGTTGGTTTTGTTTGCTGCTGTGACCAAAAATAAAAATAGAAAACTGTCAAGAATAATTTTAAGGACAAAAAATTTGGGGGGGGGGGTGTTTCATAGTTTCAGAGGTCTCAGTCCATAGACAGCTGGCTCCATTTCAATGGGATGTGAGGTGAGGCAGAATAACATGGCAGAATAGTATGAAGGTGGAAGGCAGTTGGGAACATGACATCAGGAAGCGAGAGAGAGAGAGAGAGAGAGAGAGAGAGAGAGAGAGATTGATTCCATTATTCCATTCACCAGATACAACATATATACTCCAAAGGCACACCCCCAATGCCCTACCCCTCCTGCCACAACCTACCTGCCTTCAGTTACCACTCAGATAATCCCCATCACGATTAATGCTGGACAATTTGAGATGGGTTAAGGCTATCTTTGAAATTTTCTTCTGATTATCATGAAAATATGTTCAGAGAGCCATGATTATTTTAGAAATCAAGAAGTAAAAGTCACAACACATTTTATATAATTCTACCCTAAAAACAATTTTTTTCTTCCACTACCATTGGACAGCAATAATCCACTCACTTCACCTCTAAACCCTCTCTCATTGTCTCAGACATGAGATTTTGGGGGACTCCTCATATCTAAACCATAACGCAGTCCATAGTTAATAGCCATGGAAAGGTATACCTGAACTTTCAAACCTCTTGACATACTGAGCAGGGGGTTCAACATCATGGGAAAGAACTGGAAATGAGCCAGTAATAGTCTGAGTTCAAAATAATGAAAGCATACTCTTGTATCAGGATTCATATGTTTGATATAAGTTGACAAATCAAAGAGTATTAAAGTTGATTTTTGGAAAAGTCACTGGTCAGGGAAATTCTTAGAGAACTCCATGGGAATGGAAAAGAGTTAATAACAACAATAAAGATTGAAGAGAAGCAAGATTTTAGTTATCAATGAAAGAAATAGAGTTTCCCATCTGTAGTGACTTCAGACAGGAATTCTGAAATATTGGTGCCTCAGGTGGGAAGTGATGCTAGGCACATAATAGCTGGTAGAGTCAAGCGCTTCTTGAGAAGCAAGATGGACAGGATCACAGTTTAGGCCCTTCAGTGAGACCAATCCTATCTACATTTAAAGCTGTTAGTTCAAGGTGGTACACAGCTGAATTTTCTTATTGTACATAAAGCTAAATGCACCTAGAGAAATGGGGGGAGTCTGAATATAAACATCTCAAATTGTCCATGACTGCTCAGGAAAAAGACTGAAGGATCAGTTGTTTAAGTTCATTGAATTGCCCTTGAAATTGTCTAGCAATTACCAGGTTCTTTTTATTTATTTCTCATTTAACCCAGTGTTGTAATGTTATGATGTGCTGATTAAATTTCTCAACATCTTTGAAGTAAGAGCATTCACCCAAATTGAAGATAGTCCCAGAAGTAAGCATTGTATATTTCTATGTCCTATGAAGCTAACAACCTATCAGGGGATGCCAAAGAAAATTTCATAGGTTGAACTTTCTCTTTTTTAGTGTAGACAGACAAAAATATTTTAGCAGTGTTCCTTTCACCCACACTTTTCCTCCAATTGAATTTTTAAACACTAGATTTCTCTTTTCTATGGAAGAAGCGATCAACATTCTTTCTCCTCTGAAGTAAAAAACCTTCAAGGACACAGGCTGCTGGGTTCCTCATCTGTGTCTTTGAGAAACAGTGTAATGTAACTCCATGGAGCAGAATGCTGTAGGGAGGACACAAAAGGGTACTCCTCATAGTTCTGCTGCAGACTCATGGAGTAACCTCAAAAAAGTCACTTTCCTTTTCAAGGTCACGGTTTTCTCATCTGTCACAAGAGGGGGCTCAATGAAGAATCGATAAGCTCGATTTACAACATAAATGTCCTTCAAGTCAAAGAGCAATTTGAGGTTTAGATTTCCTTGAGTCATCTTATTTACTCCATCAAAGACTAGATTTTCTGAACATAAGTATGCTTGATGAGTGTGGAAAGTAATTGCCAACTTTCTTGAAATTTGTGAACTTATTCTAAGTTTGCTTTGGTATATTGAAGGAACTCTGGAAGAACTCATTTGCATTTCCCTCCTCAGTGTCCTGAGTGATTAGAAACACGTCTCTTGGGTAGACAAATCACTTCATTCCCATAAATGGGTCATTCTCTGTTGCTCCTCTTTGGGAATAGCCTTTCTGCTTAAGAATATTTTAAGAAGAAGTGAGAGATATTCAATGCCTGTGCCTTTAATACTCTGCCTCCCAGGTCCAATGGACCTTTAGCAAGTGTTCAATTTGAGAGAGAATCAAGGCATTACTAAGGCATTTTGCCAATGAGTATACATTTTAATTCAGTAATTAGTGCTTCTCAGCCTTTTATTATCCTCAGTATGGCTGGTTGAATGTGAATTCTTCATATATATGGTTGCCCAATGGTTTCCCTTTTTCTCTCTTTTTTTTTACATGCCCTAATATATAAAACATTGAAAAGTATGAAAGCATCTTCCAGGCAGCTTAACTCTTTATATATTGGGTCAAAATGTTTCCAAGTTGGCAAAAGGTCAACTTCTAGAGCCCTTTAGAATATAGTTGGAAGGAGAAAACTTATGTGATATCAGATGCTGCTAATCCTCAGCTCCTGTCTACAGCAGACTGTTTTCAGTAGGGATTTTCTTCTTCTACTGCTGCTGTCACTATTGTTGTTGTTATGCTGCAGCGATAGCAATACCAAAATTGCATTCTACTTTATGCAATACTCTTCCCCAGACCGCATGCTCACTGGAGTTCAAAGAGTTGAACGAAATAGTGATTTGCTGGATGCCCTCCATTTCTCCTCCAGATCCACTCTCCACCTTTTTGCATCATGTGATCCAGGAAGCTGACCTGTAGGAATTCTATTAATGGGCTGACTGTTCTCTAATTTCCAAATGGGTTTGGCCAGTAAGGAATGCCAGCAGGAATTCAGAAAGCAAGAGCAGAGTGAGGGGGAATGCTCATTGCCTTGCTTTCTCACCATAATGTTGGGGTTTGGCTGGTTGCTATCAACCAAAGGCCTCACCCCCCTATCAGGCAGGTCTCTTTTCACACAACTCTCTCTGACTCTGGGTGTTAGTAAGTGCTCCCTTCACTTGCCTACCAAGCTAGCTTCCTCCTGATAATACTGCACTATTCTTTGCAGTTTACTTATATCCACCCACACCCTTGAAATTAGTCTCTTTATTAACCTTTCTCCATATGATCCAGATTAAGTTTGACATGCTTCTCCTACCAGGACCCTGTCAATAATCATTGTCTAAAGTTGATTAACTCCACATGGACAGGGCTCTCCATTCTGCGTTATTTGTTGCTGTATTCCAAGCACCTAGAACGATGCCTGGCACAAGTTAGGCACTTAAAACATATTTGTTGAAAGAAGTACTGTTTTCCAAATATGACTTTAGCACAGGTTTTATGGGGTGTAAAAAAAAAAACTTTTACAATTTTAGAGGTTTTCTTTAGGAAAAAAGTCTTACAAATATTTGGCTGTCACAAAGTTTATAGAAATTTTAGATCTGATTACTAAGGTCTCTCCCTAGAGCTTGAATGGGTATCATGCAAATGAAGGTGAAAGACCCACTGATTCCCTGTCCAAGAAAGACGCACGAGGCACTGGCTGCAAACGCATGAGGTTTATTCAGACACAGGCGCCTGTGGGTGCTCAGCGAAACCTCAGCCGGAGCTTTGGTGAGCTGGCACACTGGGCTTTGGGGTACAGGTCTTTTATAGGGTCAAGGGGCAGGTTTCACGCGCGCGGTAAGCAACAGGTTTCTTATTGGCTATTTTGAACCCAGCATATAGGTTACCTAAAGGGTAAAGTTATTTTTCATTTTATGTTCCTGGAATTACACCACATGACAGTTACATATGAGCACTCTGATTTTTCTGTTCCTGCTTATTAGCCCCTGTTTATTCAGGCATGCCCTGGAATCTGTTTTTCTGCTCTTTCCCAACCATCCTGTTTTTCCCTTTTCAATCGGTCACACTTAACTGATTATCTGAAAAACACATTGTCTGCACGTTTGTGACGTGCCCTAATAATTTTGTAACTAAGCCTAAGGTTGCTGGGCTGGGGTCTTTCAAAGGGCTCTGAAGCTTAAGCTTTTCAACTTCAACCTGGCTCCTCTGGAATCATACTTCAGAGTTTCAAGAAATCTGTCAGTCACTTTTAGAGAAATGTGAAGAAAATAGCAGGGTATAATCCAAAGCAAGTAACTGGGAGTAATATGCCCATAGGTGGGAATTCCACTCCTCTGAGTTTTAGCTACTGTTTTAGTCAGATGTTTTGCTGCTATCATCAAAAGATCTGACAAGAACAATTTTAGAGTAGGAAAAGTTTATTTGGTGCTCACAGTTTCAGTCCATAGATGGCTAACTCTGTCGCTGTGGGCTTGAGGTGAGGCAGAACATCACGGTAGAAGGGCGTGGAGGAGGAAAGCAGCTCAGGACATGGTATCAGGAAGCAAAGAGAGAACTCTGATTACTGGGGACAAAATATAAACCCCAAAGGCACACCAGCAGTAACCCACTGTCTCCAGCTACACACTACCTGCATACAGTTACCAGCCAGTTGATCCATGTCAGTGGATTAAGCCATGGATTCTGTGACACTTCTCATAACCTAACCATTTCACCTCTGAAAATCCTTGCATTGTCTCACATACAAGTTTTTAGGGAACATCTCATATTCAAACCATAACAGCTATGAACTTTGACACTCAAAAGAAGATAACTACTAGAGCTTTGGTACTTCACCAACAATACAAGAATAATGGGTATTTCCTCAGGACACTGTTGGGAGGATTGTCTTAGATACATAGGGAAAAGGCCTGGAGTACAGTTGGTGCTTGGTGATGGTTCAGTCTTGCCATGGTCAAGGTGTGTCCCCAGAAACCTCTCTTCCAGTCTTCCCTAGGCCTGCTTCCTACCAATGAGTTCCCTAACAACAAACCTACGAAACTGCTACTTCAGACCATTGACCTGATCCCATCCCATTGTGTAAATTTTCCATCTCTTACACAGTTTGCCTGCTGCAGAACACCCAGCCCTGTTTGCTCGGGATTCCTTTATGTCATCAGCCATAACTCAGATAATTCTCTGTGGAGCCATTTAGATGCTGCAAGCAAATTTTTTCATTGCTTTCTCGGAGGAAAATTTCTCTCCATATTTCATTTTTCTAAGTGATCCTCAAAAGCATGTCAATGGTCTTCTTCATAAACATTTTATTATAAGGTTGAGCAAACCACGTTTTAGAGCCCAAGCTACTTTTTAAAATTCTGTATTCTCTGTTCTTAATGCTCCCTCTTACAGTTACTCAAATATGAATTATACCCAAATCCTTGCTTAAATAATGTAAACTCTATGAAGATAATACTGCATTTGCTTTATTTAACATTGTACTCTCCGAATAAAGTATATTGCCTCACATGTAGTAGATACTCAATAAATTTTTGAATTAATAAATGAATGATTGAGTATGGCATTCAGAATGGAAAGATCTAGGGAACACAAATTATAAGGATAAACTAAGAAACCAAATATGGAAAATATTTTATGCATATATATATATGAAATATTTAATACCTACAAATGTTAAATATCTTGTGAAGGAATACAGGAGTTATTCAAGTAGAAACTGGTGAACATTTATCAGTAATTCTGTAAAGAAAAATCTTGCACTGAATCAAAGGTATAAGTTGGTTACCTCTAATTTTAATTCCAACATAAAAGAGCATGTGATTTCATAAATTTATGCTTTCTAGGTGTTAAGTAGTAGTCTGTGGCAAGTGGGGACTTAATTGATCTTGAAGCTAATTCCAGTTCCATTGTATTATCTTGGTACTTTAACCAGGCTAAATTCTCTGATCCTCAGTTTCTCCACCTGCAGGGTGAGCATGATACTGACTTCACAGGATTATTGTGGATTAAATGAGATAATCAATTTAAGAGCCTTCAAGCACCACTCAAGTATTCATTAACTCCATGACAAATATTAGATTCCTACTCTATCACCAGCCCTCAGACTCATTCTTATTAATGAAGCTAGCACACTTCAGAAATTCCTTAAGGATGCAATATGTAAAGGAAGCAACACCTGCACTTTGAAAGAAGTGAATTCTCAGGTTGTCACTGGCCCTAACACTCTCCTGACTTTCAGCAGCTCTCACATAACATTTAGGTTCCCATTCTTCAGATATAACATGACAACCCTAGACTAAATGGTCCCTTAGATCCTCCCATGTCCTGAAAATGTAGTATTACTTTAGAAAGTTCAATTCACCTGTATTTTGTACTTTGTGAATACTCATAGTAATTATTAGCTAAAAAAAAAAAAAAAAAGAAAAAAAAAAAACTTACATGCCCCTGTTGGGTTTTCTAATCATTATAGGGAGGATCCTAACACGTGACTGAATCTGACTTGGTCTCATGAGTAATTATTGTGTACTTTGGGCTTTGTGAAATGCAATAGGCCACATGGTATCCATTTGCCATAATCAACCTGTCTTGCCAGGTATGCTCTTTGAGGCAGACCTCGTCCACAATAACTTCATTTCCTGCTAGAATGAGACTAAAGAGTGAATACATGCAGGTATTAGGATAATATTTCAATTTTTCAAAAGAAAATACTCTTAAAATGGGCCTGGTATCCCTCCTGCTGCTACCTCCTTCTCTGAATCTCCCTCCAAAGCCCAGGATACTCATTCCCTGCTAAACACATACTTCCTTAACCACGGGGGAGAACAGATCATTGGAGCCCCCTGCTTGGAAACCCTACAGTGCACTGGTGTCCCTTCCTAAAACCTGATTAGTTCCTCAAATAGAAAGCCTGATCCTTTTTCATCATATCCCCCCACCCTTGGACAGTTTTCAATACTAGTAATTTGAATAATAAAGCTGACATTAACATGGGGTGAGCTCTTCAATGGAGATAAAGAACAAGGGGTCAAGAAAAAGACTCCTTTGCCTCTAACTAGGAAATTAAACTACTCTCTCAGTTTGGGTCATAAAAGAAAGGGGGAAAAAAAAAACTTTCACTCAACTGTAAAGGCAAAAGATTTGCTTGATAGAGCTGTTATCCTTGGTTAGCTTTATAATGACTTCATTTGAGTGGGTTGATTTTAAGGAAAAACTGGTTTCAAATATATGCCTCTGCCTCCTCTCCTTGTTTAAGCTCAAGCCTCCTTCCCTCTGGCCCCAGCGCTCTCTCACAGAGCTTCCATCCCTAATGAGTAGTGTTCAGGTTCCAGATGATTTCAGGCCTCCTTCTGCAGATGTACTGGCAGATCCTGGGTGTATCAAGCTTTGAAATGTTCTTGCCCAGAGTTTTCAATGAGAAACACGTGTTTCTGACACTTGCTGTCACTTCAGTCACTCACAGGGTCTGCTACCCTGAGACTTTTCAGAGACTCTCTACAGACCCAAATGACCCCAACTCCACTTAGATACCACTGGAGCTTGGATCCAGGAGCTTGGCTACTGCAGACTCAAAGAAAGGACAAGCAGAGTCCCTTAATGTGAATGCTACCCATCGAAATGGACTTCTGGAAAACAATCCAAACCAGAAAACCGAGTCCTTGCGTTTCAGTATCAAACACTGACTAAGCCCTCCCTCGGAAGTCATTTGTAAACTGGAGGCATTTCCCATTCTTTTCACCTCAAGTCTATATTTTTAAGCAGTTAATTATTATCTTTATTTTATAATGAAGGGACTGAAGCTCTGTCCTTTCACCACATTATAGTGTGCTCCGAATGAGGTCAGATTCCCAGGTCTGTATGTCTTTGGTGAAGTCACTTCTTTCTTTGAATCATTTCTTTTCTCTACATTGATGAGAACAGTCCTGCAGACTGGCTTGTCCCATAATGCACCAAGGAGGAAAATTTCCCCCTCATCTGACTTAAAAAGGAGTTATTAATAACTACCTGTCATAGCTAAAGGTAGTTAGCATTAAGATTAAGTAGTTATTAAGTAGTTATCAATAACTACGTCTCATAACTAAAGGTAGTTAGCATTAAGTTAGCATTAAGATAGCATTAAGATTGCTCTTCAGTCAAATTTAAAATCACCAGTCATGCAAGAAAAAATTCCTTTTAACCACTAAGATTCCATCTTGCCAATGATCATGGCTGCTCATAGCTTTCAGAAGAAAGTTCAAAGTTCTTACCTTAGTCTACGGGGCCCTTCATTGCTTACTTTCTACCTACCTCTCTCCTTAATCCACGGGAGCAGGACTGAGCTTCTGCACCACTCCCCACTCCCACCAGTAACTACTTTCCCAGTGTATGTGCATTTCCTCAGCCTGCAGCCACTTCTCCCCTGTGTTCCTTCTGCAAACTCAAAGCTACCTTTAAAATATAGCTCCCCAGTCTCCTGGGAAGCCAACATTTACTCTAGCTTAGTTTAAGTGCCTTTCCTATGTTCCCCCCACAAACACCATGGGGACCTTTTTCATAGCAATGCTTCTTAGTGGCTGATTGACTTGTTTTGCCCCCTCATCAGATTTAGAGCTCCCTTAGAACAGGATTACATTGGCCTTTGTCCATCACAGCAACCCAAGTGATTAATAAATGATTCTGAATGAGTAAATGATTAAGGCAATGGTTAAAAAGCAAAATGGAAAACAATTTCTATTTTTTGAGAGGCCATTTTCAACCACAGTAGGATTTTGCCTACCCCTACGCTTATACATACTGCTCCTGCTGTTACCTCACACTTCTTCCCTTCTTAAAATAGAAGGAATATTATCCAAATCCATTTCATGATTACCTTTGATACGCTAAAGTTTAGTATTATGCTCCCAATTTTCACTGACGATTGCTATAAAAAAAAATCCCTAAAAACTTAGTACTGTATTTCTTCTTATAAAGTCCCACACTAGGAATTTCTTGTAGTGTGGGCCAATGCTTAATTTCCCCTAATGAATGGTATCCTTTCTTCTCTTTGACAATATAAGCTATTTAAGCAAGTATATTTCATTTTCACTTTAGAACTTTCTTCAAGGATGTTCAAAGCCAAATTTCTTACCCAACCAATATTCATTATATAAACGTTCTTGTTTGCATATTTAGTCTTACTTTATTTTCTGATCTACTTTAATTTAACCAATATTTACTTACACTTTATTTTTTTGCACCAAAGTGTTCTAGAGGCTTGGAGTATACCAGTTAAGAAAACGATAACATTCTACCCCTCTGGAATTCACCTGGTTTGCAGGTATGATTTTCATGTACATCATGCACATCAATTCCAAAATTAGTACAGTACATACAATCTAATGTTGATGTCTGTATTCACGAATACCTGATTCCTTCTTTTATAATGTATTCATTATAATGTATCTTTCATCTAAATTTCATAAATGCTGACTTTCACAGATTTGAAATCTATAAGAAAAACATAAAATGTTGGTGGAATTAAAATCAGCTCACTTCTGACTTTCTTAAATAATGGTAATATAAAGTTTATAGGCAGCTTCAGTAATCCCTAATCAGCGTTTCTAACACATTAGCAGTTGGTGTCTGGAGTCTGACATTTGCTGTGAATGAGTGCCTGACAGCTTTTGTTGTAAGTTTGGGCTGCTTTTGCCTAGCAATTTGCCCCCTGCTGTCTGGGGGGAGGGAACTTGACTCCAAAATGCCCTTCATAGTGTCACTGTCAATCTCCCAACCCCACCCCTGAACTCACCCCTCCCCTCACATTAACTACCCTGAAGGCTTCCTAGTTACCAATTAGGACTGACTTGTTCTGTGATGGTAGAGGACTCCTCCTGAGATGCTGAGATGCACCCACCAGTCTCCAACAACCTCTAGGAAATTTGGGGTTTGTTTGTTTGCTTGCTTGTTTTTTTAATTCAGGACCTTATCAAGACAAGTTGAGAGGTGAACCTATATAATGAACTAACAATATACAGTCTGAGAAATGCATAATAAAGCAAAATGCATCTTCAACTGTACATTTTATACAATGGATACTTGATATTTATGTCCTTTTCATCCTTTTTCCAAAGATTTAGTGAAAACTTGAGAGAGTGAGATGGCTAAGCAAATGAGATGGGTTATATCTACTCTTTTTCCTGTCATTGTCTAAGCCGTCTTCTGGGTCCCATGCTGCTCTTTTCCTATATGTCTGTTCTGCCAGAGTATCTGACCTATGGAGGCCTGAGCTGAAAATGACCCCTCATTATAGAGAAAAATGGAAATCTATTCATTATATCTGGCTCCTCCTACCCCATCTCTGTTTAATTATATTATTCTGATTATGATATAGGCTATACATACAGCAATGCTATTCTATACAACCATAATTCATGGTACAAGAAGTCAACAAATTACTTCTGTACACACAAAAGAGAAAGTGACAATAGAATATAGATAGAAATATCAGCACGGATGTGGACCCAGTATAGGTCACTCCTGCTTGTGTGATTGAAGGGTATCATTATCTATGGATGAAATAGTTCACAGTTTGCTCACTTTTGTTTTCTACATATTGATGAAAAATATGACGTCAGCACTGCAGCAAAGTAAATAAGAAGCTTCTCCCACATCACCATTATGTATCTTGGTTCATTTTCTTTTGATAAGTATACCACATTTCCAACAGCTTATTTTCTTTCACTTTCAGGCAGTTGGTGGGAAAATATATCCCTAAGTCATTCATACAAGATATAACATCAACAAATCACAAATGCATTTTACTAGGTAGAAGAAGCTAATCTCAAAAGAATATGTGCTGTATGATTCCATAGATATAATATTTAAAAAAAGACAAAACTTTTGAAAATAAATTAAAGTCTTATTTTTGTTATAAGGATGAAGACAAATCAATGGTTGCCAGGGAGGGAGGAAGAGAAACAAGCTGGCCAAAGAGACAAAATAAGGGGTCTGGGGAGGGGAGAGAGAGAAAACTGTTCCTTTCATTTCAGATATGGTTGCATGGATCCTCCCAAATCCTACTAAATTCTCTATAACTGGGAACGAATCTTATGTAAAACAAATAAACAAGCATTGAAGGACACATGATTTGTTTGTATGGTAATGGAAAGAACTTTGGTTAGATATCTCAGAATTACAGATTTGCTGAACTAATATACCATACATTTATACCATCTTTAGTTATTAGCCTTTGGATTTAAGTATCTAAGGCAATGCTATCTTATCATTTTAAGATAGGTTTAAATACTTAAATAACCTATAATCATAGAATCTAAAAGCTAGAAAGAGTCCTGAGAGATTGTCAGGAAAAATCATATCATCATCTCAACATTTTCCAAAAAATGATCAACTAAATTAAAAAAAAAATCAAACTAGGCATATAAGGGAATACCTTTAAACCAAATTCATCTGCAAAAATCCTAAGGTGGGATCATACAGAGTAGCAAAGTTGGAAGGCTTTCCCCTAATATGAGGATCAATTTGAGGATCCTTTCTCATCGCTTTAACTCCCCTCTCTGCTGGAGGTCCTGGCCAAAGACACAAGAAAATGTTAGGGAATGACAGTTATTTCATTATCTTCATTGTGGTGCTTTTTTTTCACAGATATATATTAAACATCAAAACTTAACAGATTACATACTTCAATATGTGTGACTTATTTCATATCCAGCATACATTGATAAAATTTAAGAATATATACCATTTAAGTGATGGGAAAACTGGAAATTCATATGCAGCAAAATGAAACTAAATCCCTCTCACCATGCACAAAACGCAACTCAAAGTAGATCAAGGATCTAGGAATTAGACCATAGACCCTGTGTCTAATAGAGAACAAAGTAGACCCAAATCTTCATCATGTTGGAATAGACCCGACTTCCTTAATAAGACTCCTAAAGCACAAGATATAAAATAGAGAATTAATAAATGGGATGGATTCAGACTGAAAGGCTTATTCTTAGCAAAAGAAACAATGAATGAGGTGAAGAGTGAGCCTAAATGTAGGGAGCAAATTTTTGCCACACACACATCCGATAGCACACTAATCTCTAGGATATATAAAGAACTCAAAAAACAAACAACCCAATCAATACATGGTTTAAGGAGCTGAACAGACACTTCTCAGAAGAAGATATACAATTGATCAACAAATATATGAAAAAATGTTCAATTTCACTAGTAATTAGAGAAATGCAAATCAAAACTAATCTAAGCTTTCATCTCACTCCAGTCAGAATGAAAGTTATGAAGAATACAAACAACAATAAGTGCTGGTGAGGACATGAGACAAAAGGCACACTCATATGTTGCTGGTGGAACTGTAAATTGGTGCAACCAGTCTGGAAAGCAGTATGGAGATTCCTTAGAGAACTTGGAATGGAACCACCATTTGGCCCAGCCATCCCACTCCTCATTTCATACCCAAAGGACTTAAAATCAGCATACTACAGTGACACAGCCACTTCAATGTTTATAGCTGCACAACTCACAATAGCTAAATTATGGAACCAACCTAGATTCCCTTCAATAAATGAATGGATAAAGAAACTGTAGTATATATATACAATGGAATATTACTCAGCATTAAAAGAGAATAAAATTACAGCATTTGCAGGTAAATAGATGGAGTTGGAGAATATCATGCTAAGCAAAATAAACCAACCCCCCCCAAAAAAAACAGGAGCTCAATGTTTTTTTCTGATAAGTAAATGCGAATCCGTAATGGGGTGGGGGCACATGCATGGGATAAGTGGAGGAACTTTGGATGGGGCAAAGGGAAGGAGGTAGCAGGTATAGGTAGGTGTAAGAAAGATGGTGGAATGAGATGGACATCATTACCCTAGGTACATGTATGATTGTATGAATGATGTGACTATTTCACGGACAAACAGAAAAGTGAAAAATTCTGCTCCATTTATGTACAATAAATGGAAAAGCTTTCTGCTGTCATGTATAACTGATTAGAACTAATAAAATAAATAAATAAATAGTAAAATGGACACAAAACTAAAGAAGCAAAAAAAAAAAAAAAGATACTATTTGAGTACAGTCCTTTCACCTATTAGAAGGCAAAAATATAATCCGATTCTTGGGCTCTCTGCTGTCATATCATCCTTTATGTTGGAAGTAGACCCAGTGTATTTCAGGGGCAATGGAACATTCCCTTCTGACAAGAGAACAAAGCAAATTAGAATTCCAGAAACTGTTCACTGGGACCATAAACACACTGTGGAATCTAATCTCTTTAAGAAGCAGGAAAGTACAATAAGAAGACTCAGAGTACAGAAGCACACAGATTTAAATTAATTTCCGAATTCAGCCATTCTTATTTGTATACTTTAGATATATCTATTATACTTCTGAACTTCGGTTCCTGCTCTGTAAAATTAAGACAATATATTTTCCTAGAGGTGCCATGAGGAACAAATAAATTATTCTGTATTAAATGACATTAGGCATTCAATAAATTAAGATCCCTTTCTCTTCTTCTGAGTCATCTAAGTCTTTTATGCTTTTATTCTTTTTTTCTGAAAAGTGTTGCAAATGATTATCCAACTTACTTATCAAGTATGTCTCTTCATCAACCTCAGTCTCAGTCAGTGGCTAGCATAGAAAAATCAGGCATGGCTCTTACCTAGAAAGAGCTTAGAAGAGAAAAGTAATACATAAATGCTATACAGATATCCTACAATTAAAGTCAGAGCTATCTAGAAAAGAACCATGCAGGCAGAGTGACTAATTTTTCTAATGCTTCAGGTAAGGCTTTTTAGAGAAGAAGAAAAAGCAGGTCTTGAGATGGATAAGAGTTATATGTAGATTTGATTGTGATAATTGGTATTCCAAGTGGGAAAAACAAAAATTATAATTGCATTGAAAGCTGGGTTAGTTAGCTTTTTGTTGCTATAATGAAATACCTGAGGTAGACCAAATTTATAAAGAATAGAGTTTCATTTAGTTCACAGTCCTGGAGGCTGAAAGTTCAAATGGCATGGCACAGGCCTTAGCAAAGGCATGGCAGGAGAACATGTTAGAGGAAGAAAGTCAGAGAGATGGCTAGGGCCAGGCTCAGGCTATTACAACAGTTCCTTCTCATGAACTAAAAAGGGTCCCTGAAGAAAGACTTTCAGCTCTTTTAAGGACACATGTCTTCCTTGCTCTGAGGACCTCCCACTAGGCCTCACCTCTTATAAGTTTCTACCACCTCCACACTGGGGAGCAAATTTCCAATACATGGACCCTTGGAGACAAACCAAATTCAAACCATAGCACTTGCTATCATGAGCAAAGCACTTTTTATAGCTAACACTTTATGATGTAGCTCCACATTGTTTGAGATTAACTTCAGCGACTCCTGCAGCAGGAGTGTCATTGCATAGAGATCTGACCAGAAACCTCTCTTACTCAGGCTCTGGGAAAGTACACAGAAGAAGCCAAACCCTTGACAATCTATCCTGGGGAAAAAAATGTCCCCTGTAAAGATAAATTGCACCACACTGACCTCATATCAAGGTCTCTTCTCCATTCTGTAACCACAGGAATTAGAGCAGTTGCAGGTCCCTGGAGCAAGTCAGATAGGAAGATAGAGTCTGACTGTTATTTTTTTTTTCCCAAACAATTTTCAAAGTGAAACAAACTATCAACCCCTAGGGAAAATGCTGAACACCTTAGAGAAAGGTATCAAATAACCAACCATACCATAAGCAGCAAATCTGAAACATCTGGAATCAGTTCTTTTTGGAATACACATGAAAAGCGATATATTGAATAGATCAAGGGAGGATCCTTCTCCTGAGCAGGACAAGTTAATTTGATTTGGAAGCACAAACAGAAAACTCTTCCATTTCCACTGCCTTCTAACTCATTTCCTTTCTTGAAGACTGTGGTAATATGCTGGTCTGATTAGAAGTTGCTTGGATTGAGATGCACCCTATAAAATCTGCAAATAACAGATTCTTGATTTCAAGATCTGTGCTCATTCCTTTGCAACATATTGCTTCTGAGAGAATGACAAAGGCTTTTCCCCAATCTCCACCAGACATTTTAGCAGGATCCTAAGAACACAGAACCAAGGACTGCTAAATTTTGGCGGGAGAAGAGAAGATATTGGAGATTAAGCATATGAGTCCAGAGAATGCAATGATGTAACTTCCCATAAAGAAGCAACCTAATAACTAGAAGAAGCTAAAAAGAAACACGGGAAAGTGAACTAATTACAAGTTTGGCACTATGCTAATTACTTTCTCAAAGCCAGTGATAGTTATCAATATCTCCTTTATAAAGATACAAAAACTGAAGCTTAGGGTAGTAAAGTGTCCGGTCTAAGACTGCTATTAATAACGGACAGAGTAGAGATTGCAATTAAAATCAATCTGACTCCAAAGCAAATGCTCTTAACCACTGTTCTATTCTGGAAAAAAAAAAAAAAGCTAGTAACCTGCCGCAGTCTGGCTGGGCACAAATCACGAGCCACTCACAGCTTTGTAGATTCAAACAGCAATTCTTTATTCCCGATCTCACACCGGCCGTCTACAAACACGTTCTGGGGAAATCCACGTTCTCTGCCCAAATCCACACCTCCACTGGGCTTCTGTCTCCCAAATATATTCTGAATCCCGTGAGAACTCAAGGGGAACTCAGGCAGCAGGATACGCCCTATTCTAAACGGGGAAAGCCCTAAACTCTGATTATCCTAAACCGGGAACACCCTAAACACGGATCCGCCCTGGTCCTTGAGCAAGGTCAACTTACATGCAATGTCGCTGCAAAATGTCCTATTTCCATGAGTCCTTCCACTAAAAAAAACATGGGGGTACGCTGGCAAGGAAATTGTCATACCTACTTGGCTGATGGCTCCCAGCAGTAACCAGTTTATTTATACAGCATACTTCAGAGCATACAATATGTGCTGAACAGCATGCAGAGACCAACCAGCCCACAGCCAAGAATAATGCCTTCCCTTCAAAGTTATAAAGTCACTCTAACCTGTTCTCCAATCACCTGGACACCAGCATAGTGTGGAGTGGAGGAGACATTTGAAACCACTGGACCTTTGAACCAGCAGTGGCTATGTAAATGCATAAAACTGCACACTGAGAGCAATGGAAGTACTACCATTAACCAGGTTCAAATGGAGTTTCCCTTCTCAGCTTATAGGAACTCCAATTCTTTAAAACAACAAAAAAAATGCAGATCCATTGCTGAACATGTAGTAGCTCTGTCTCCTTTTAATTCTGAATGTAGGATGAGAATACAACTCACTATGAATGCCATGGTGATGGATATAGTAAGGTAAACAGGGAACCATGCAGTCTTTTACAGAGAAACCTCAACTGGTTTGAAGGCTCAGTCAAAGCTGAAGAGACCAGGTGTAAGCAGAAGCCAGAGGAGTAAGAGAAAACTTGGGGATGGAGTAGAGGAAGTAGCTCAGGCAGAAGAGCAGCCCACGCAGCTGCCACCAGAGGAAGAAGAAGCAAAAGGAAAGGCCTGAACATGACCCTGTCACCATTTACGGCCACCAATCATAGCAAAAGTGCACTAAAGAAATTTGCTGCAAATAAATAAAATAAAATGGTCTCTGGGCCTTCAATGATTGAAGGCAATTGGTTAAAAGCTTTCCAACCAATGTTCTCTGTACTCATTCCTACAGAGTGACTTGATTTCTCTTCCCAACACTCATTTATTATCCAGCAAAATCTGTCTGGCTGACTTTCCCATCAAACCCTTATTCAGGGTTATTTTAATGTTTTAATGTGGCTGAAGGCTGTAAAGTTGGGGTTGAGTCCTGTCCAGAAGTCCTTCATTACTCCACATATAAAAGGGCCACTTAGTGGGATACCACAATCTGAAAAGTTCATGGTCTATAGGAGACTATTAGTAAGGCATGTGACTAATTAAAACCCTTCTACTAGCATTGGATACAGAGTTTAGCTGTTCCTTCTTCCCTTTTGAGTGGTATTCTTGTGTCTCCTTTGAATGATGGCTTGAACTGTTGGCTTTTTCAATGACTTTATCTGGATAGCACCAGGTAGTATGTGATGTACAGATGAATTCATTCTTTCATTTGTTCTTCCCACGGCTACCAGAGTGAAGAGGTCAGGACATACATTATTCTTAATTCTATTTTATACATGATATACTGAGGCACCAAGCTTTAAGTTCTTTAACTAATTTATTGCTGAAAAAAAGCTACCCTAAAACTTAGTATCTTAAACATTTCCTTGTGCCTCGTGATTTGGCAGGTAAGTATTTGAGCAGGGCTCATCTGGATGATTCTTCTGCTCAGATACCAGGGAGCGCTCTCATTGGTACTCAGCTGGCCAGTGGGCTGGTTCAGAAGATCTAGGTGGGCTATACTCTTAAATATGGCAAACTGGCTGATATAGTTGGAAGTTTGGGCTCTGATGAGCACATCTCTACATGGCCCTTCCAGACTGGTGGTTCCTGATTAGTCCCAAAAGAGAGTTCCAAGATACAAGGCAGAAACAGCATGACATTCACAAACTTGAAAGTTACACAGTCATTCTCTCACATTCTAGTGGTCAAACCAGTTCACACAAATTCAAAGGGAGAATTTGTAAACTTTAATTTTTAGACTGCCACAGGCTCATAGGAAATGTTGTAACTGTGACTTAAACCCAGGATTTTGATTCCAAATTTCATTCTCTCTACTGACAGTCTGAGGAGTCACCTGTCCCTGCAGGCTAGGCAGAGACATTGGAAAAGAAGCTGGAAGTCAATTGTGGCAAACCAGAAAGCAGAGATCCAGGGGATGGCCAAACATTTGTGGCCAATTGTGCTGTTCTATCATGAAAAACTAGTAATCCAGATTTTTATGTGAAATTTTCCCATTATTAATTCCCAGTATATACTTCAATATTTTTATATGCAGTTTTCTAACTCTATTCCATATCGCACAATTTTAACTTCTCTGTTTTGTTCTTATACTGGAGGGAAAAATTAGCAATTTTTTTTTCCTTTAAAACAAAAAGTTAATGCTACAAATTCAGCCTTAGATTCTAATCCTGGCTTTACCACTGGCTAATTAAGACTGGTGCCAAATTACCTATGTTCTCTAAGCTTGTGCCTGCATCTGCAGGATAAGAATAATAATTTCTTATAGGAGTACAGTGAGAACTGAATAAGGCGAAAGATGTGAGAAGTCTAGCGTTGTTCACTGAACACTGTAGGCACTCAGTCAATCTTATTTATCACGATGAAGGGGAAACACTCTTCCACAATGGGATGAGAAATACTATAGAGAACTTTCACTGTGCCTCTTAAAACCTGTGGTGTTTTTTTTTCCAAGTTATATTCTGGGTTCCCCCTCTGGCTGACTTCCTTATTCTATCCTTTTCAAGTCTCAGTTACCTAATCTGCAAAACCAGAATGATAAAATCAGTCCTACTATCTATTCTGGGGGATCAAATCAACTTTTTGTGTGTGAAGGAGCTTCATTAACTGTTACCACTGTTTAAGGCACAATGAAAATACCATCACCATGGGCTATTGAACATTCTAACCCCTTGTCAGATATCAGAAATAGAAAAGCAAAAAGTGCACTGATGAGGAATAAAGCCAGGATGTGGATCAGGAAGTAGAGAGGCTAGAAGGCAGGAGGGTCAGATCATTACTCAGATGACTTTGGCACTATTACTTAATTTCTTTGGTGCTTGCTTGAATTTCTCACTGATAATATAAATAATATAATCTCATAAAAATGATAGACATGAAGATCCACTGAACAAGCTCATGTGAGCTATCTGACAATGTCTCATGTGCATCCTTAATGAATCTGTTGAATCTGACTGTGAGTCATTCTGAAGTCAAACAGAATGAAGCCAAGAAGACTGAACGAGATTGCTCATCTTTTAAACTCAGGGGAACACACATACACACACATGAGTGAATGTAGAAAAGTTGATATAACCCAGAAAAAAACTGTGGAGTGTCCCACTATCGATCTCTTGGTTTGGAAGTTTTGGTATACTTAGATAAACATTGTGAAAAAACTAGAAACAAGGAGGTACACATAGGACTGATCTTCTTTGCTCTGTGTGTGTGTGTGTGTGTATGTGTGTGTACATGCACGCACGCCCTGTGAACCTATAGTTTTTTCAAAATAAATTTTTTTAGAAAAAGAACGAAAGGAGTAACAATAGAAAGTAAACCAAACAAAGAGGGAGAGACAGAAAGAAATCAGCAAGACACTAAATCAGAAATCAAGGCAAAGAGTGTAGGCAATAGATCAGGAAGATGGTGGGGCAAGAGAAAATCTATAGGTACCCCCCCTATAAAAAAAAAAACTAGCTAAAAAGCCTGTGGGAAAGAAAACAACTGTAGAGCAGCAGTCTTAGGTTTCAAATGAGATCATCCTCTTCAACAGCCTGAAAACTTCTTGCCTGGTTACTGCTCTGTTCAGAAAAATATTTCAGGACACAGAGAGCCCAATGGTTGAAATAGAAATAAGCAAATGACAACATGCGACTGAGGGTGCAGTAAGAATAGGGGACATCATGGAATCGTGTCCACTGGGAGACATACCCAAAGTGGACCTTTCAACAAAGTGTGTGTGGTCTGAATTTGTCTTGGAGCTTGCTCTGAGGCAAAGCCTTGAACAGTGTATTTGGCTTTCCTGCAAACTGGTGACCATTTTCTTGTTTATTCAATCCTCAGAAAGGTTAATTATGCTAGTGACTGTAGTTGGAAAACAATTCTGAGAAAATGCTTTGGTAACAACAGGTTGGCAGTGTATGGAAACCATCTGCTTCCTACAAATGTTAAGGTAAACTTTCAAATTTGTGGGGTTAGCAATTACAGATTGTATAGTTGTTTAGTGGAGTGAAAATAATGTTGTGTTGATGTAGACTTTCTGGATCTTCTTGAAACCCAGCCTAGAAGGAACACCACGTTGTAAGAAGAATGGTCTTCGGGCCTATCAAAACTTTGTGTAAGTCATCTTTGTTTGCACGTAAAAGGCTAACAGAACGAGAACATCGCACAAGGGAATACAGTATTTATACTGAATGTCTTCTAAGTAAATTAAGCCTCTCTAGTGTGCTCTTGCCTTGACCTACTAATGGGAACAAGATCATAGATGGAAGATTTGTTTCTTATGAAAATATTCAGTTTATTCTACAAAGGAACATAAAATGCTGCTCCTCTGACCCCGTGGCATGAGCTGCTCTCAAGGGCTGCAATTGTGGTGGTTCCAGCTGCTTTGTCATGGACCCGTCCATTCCTGCCTTAGAGCCGCTGGCCCCCCACCTCCACTCTGCAGGAGAGAGATGGAAATGGCTAATGTGCTCCCAATTTAGCAATCGCTGTCAAGGCAGCTATCCATCACTTATGGGTACTTCTCAAAGAGAAAGATTCTTGTGAAAATCATTCTGCAGAAGCGGAGGGGGAACATTTTAAGTCAAGTGAAATTCAAAATCATGAATGGCAGTGGGGAGTGGACACAAATCATATTTGCTAATGGAAGTGAAAAATCTAATTGGTCCCTTGTGTTTTCATCTTGCATAGCAACACGTTATTATGCGTAGGCCCTACGTGGCTTGTGTCCATTACTTATGGGGGAACAATCACATAGATACATAAAACTAAAGTTTTAGTAATCCTATATCTCTAAGTGATTAACATTCTCTGCATAGCATCCCTTGCCCTGAAAAACCATTTGTGATGCTTCTGTTAAAGTCTGAAAAGAAAGAGGGAAAAAATGATGCTCTCTACCTCAGTTTCAGTTTGTATGTGTTAGCATCATATAAGAATGGTCCTAAAGAAGGGTTGACAGAAGAAATTATATCCCAGCCAGGACACTGTAGAACATAAGAAAGAGCCCCTACTTTGCAATTAGAGAAGAGATTTGCTTGAATAGAGACTCTGCCACTATATCACTATATACTTGGTGTTGTACTGGGTATTTAAACTCTGAATCTTAAAGAATGCTCACAATTTGAACTAAAGAGACAACTACAATATGTCTCTCATAAAGTTACTGTTTGTGGCAAATATCTGGCAAACAAGTAAACACAATATCTGGCAAACAAGTAAACAATCCAAACATATCAAGACTCGGGGGAGGGGGGAAGGTAATAGAATAAGAACCAGAGATGATCTGGGTTTGAAGACATCAAACATGAACTTTATAACTACTGGTGGCACTATGATTTACATAAATAGATAATAATATAGAGATCCTAATCAGAAAATAGGAATCTATAAAAATCACATTAAAATTGTACAACAAAAATATATAATCACCCAAATGAAGAATTCAATATGAAATAAGAGTGAGCCAGGAATTAGGTCAATAGAAAATATTTAAACTAAACAAAAGTCAAAAGGATGAAAATTTTAGAAAATATAAGAGAAATAGGAGAGATAATTTAAAGGTCTATTGAGTGTGTGCGTGCGTGCGTGTGTGTGTGTGTGTGTGCGCACATGCATGTGAATGTTTGTGTTATACAGCTTTTCATTGCTCTGACAAAATACCTGAGAAAAACAACTTAAAGAAGGAAAGGCTTATTTGGGCTCATGATTTCAGAGGTTTCATTCCATGGTTGACAGGTCTCACTGCTTTTAGGCCTAGGATGAGGCAGAAATATCATGACAGAAGAGCATGGTGGAGGAAAGCTGCTCATCTCATGGCAGCCATGAAGCAAAGAGAGCTAAGGAACGGGGAGAGAAGAAACTGGAAACAAGATTTACCCTTGAAGTTACTCTATTTGTGTGTGTGTGTGTGTGTGTGTGTGTGTGTGTTGCTAGAGATTGAACCCAGGGCCTACCAACTGAGCTATATCCTCAGCCCTTACCCTGGAAGTCTACATCCCTGATGACCTAATTCCTCCAACTGTGCCCTATGTCCTTGAGT
This sequence comes from Callospermophilus lateralis, assembly GCF_048772815.1. Taxonomy (NCBI): domain Eukaryota; kingdom Metazoa; phylum Chordata; class Mammalia; order Rodentia; family Sciuridae; genus Callospermophilus; species Callospermophilus lateralis. Next base: position 96,993,928 of record NC_135311.1, read on the forward strand.
TTCCATCACCTCCTAATAGCATCATTATTTGGGGACCAAGCATTCCATTCAACAAGTAAGCTTTTAGGGGACATGTAAAATTGAAATTTTATATATATACAGAATTATAATATTAAGGTAATATATAATATATAAATTGCATATAAACCATTTTATATTATACACACATATAATGGGAATAACAATGTGAAAAAAGGTCAGAGGCAATATTTGAAAGTCAATAACTGAAAATTATCAAAATTTTTTTTTAAAAACTATCAATCCATCAATTAAAGGAGGATGTATACACAGAAAATCACAGTTTGGCAAATCATAATAAAATGCTGAACCCGAAACAAAACAATTTTAAAACAACCAGAGGTAAAAAGTTGTTTACCTTTAAAGAATCAATAATATTCATGGCTGGCTTTTCAATAGGAGCTATAGAAGTTATAGCACTATAAAAAATACTGTCTTTAAAGTAATGAAAGGGATTATCAACTATCAACCCCTAAATCTAAAATCAGTAACAAAAATCGTGAAAAATGAAAACTATCCCTTGCATTCAACAGAATTTACTTATAACCTATCAAAACACATGCACAAGAAAACTCATCACAGCTTCATTTTTAGTTGCCAAAATTTATCAATAATAAAATGGAGAGTTGGGTGTGGTGGCTCACACTTGTAATCCCAGCAGCTCAGGAGGCAGAGGCAAGAGGATTACAAATTCAAAGCCAACCTCAGTTAAAAGCAAGGCACTAAGCAACTCAGTGAGACCCTATCTCTAAATAAAATACAAAATAGGTCTGGGGATGTGGCTCAGTGGTCAAGTGTCCCTGAGTTCAATCCCCGGTATCCAATAACAATAATAATAATATGGATAAATAAATTGTGACACACTTATACAATGTCAATAAAAAATAAACTAGGACTGTTCATACATTACAGATGAACACCCATATGTAAGATTGAGTATAAAAAAGCCAGAAACAAAAGTACATATTATAAGATTCTGTTAATGTGAAGCTCAAGATTGGACAAACCTGACTTGTGGTGGGAAAACACAGAATGGTGACTACTTCTATGAGAAGAGTATTATCTGGAGGGAGGGAGCTTCTGGCATTCTGCACACATTCAAAACCCTGACTTGAATGGTACAGATGTTAAATTTTATCAAGGTGAACTCAGGATTGTGCTTCTAAATGTAATATATAAATTATTCGTCAACATTTCTTACATGATGTAAGTAAAAGTAAACAAAAGTAAACCCCCCCCAAAAAATAAAAAGTACAAATAAAAATATTTCCATAAAAGCAAACAAAAAACCTTTAGAAAATTTGTTGTCAACAGAACCACACTTAAAGATAGCTCCTCCGACAGGAGGAAAAATCATCCAAGATGATGAAATGAAAACGTAAGAAAAAATTAAGGACAATAGAAAAGGTACATAAGTAGATAAACCTAAGTGAAAACTGTTTATAAAAAACAATAATAATAATGTCTTAGGAAATCTAAATATGTATGTATTATATTGCTTGAAATAAATAACAGAAAATAAAGAGAAGAGCAAATAGGATACAAATGAGCTAAATGCTAACAACATCTAGAAAGAGGTGAAAGATCTATATTATACTGGATTATAATCAATTAAGGATTTTTTCCTATAATTTACTGAATACTCAATAAAGATATATCAAAAATTAAAGGAAATATAGCCAGTTATTTAAGAGGTTAAACAATTAGGTGATAGACATCATAGAGAAAACAAAAAGCACAAATTACTAGTAAATACATCAGACATAAATGGTCTAAATATTTCAACTAAAACAAAGATTATGTAAAACAAACACAACAATGTGCTCCGTGTCAAGACATGATCCTTCAATACAAAGACATAAACTTTAAGTTAAATGATAACTTCTTAACCTGGATTTTCGGAGAAACAGACTATGACACAAAATTCTGAGTGAAGTAGATGCCACAGTCATGTGTAGGGGAGTAGAAAAAAATAAGGCAGGGATAAGAAGGAATACGGGAGGCACCATGATCAGTTTAATGCCTGAGGCAACTGTAAATGAATCCTGCTATGGGCTTCTGAGAGGTGGTATAAAATATATATCACTATTCTCTCCACTGAGGCATGAAGAAGCTGAAGTATTAATTCCTAATCTCCCATGCCTTGGTGGTGGAAGGCCACACCTGGGGAACTGCTAACTCCCCTGCAATTCCTGCCTGCTCAAGTCAATTGAGATTAAACTGTCAAGCAGAAAGTACAATTTTTAAAAATATATATTTATTTTTAGTTGTAGTTGAACATAATATTTTTACTTTATTTATTTATTTTTATATGGTGCTGAGGATCGAACCCAGGACCTTGTACATGCTAGGTGAGTACTCTACTGCTGAGCTATAACCCCATCCGCAGAAAGTAGAATTTGACTTCACAGAGACTCAGTAGGATGCTTTGACATATCCTTGAAGAGTGCTGAGTAGCTTCTGCCATACTCAAAAGTCAAATGCTGTGCAAACATTAATGTTTAAAAACCCACTCATGTCACCATACTAATATGAAACCACGTAGGCTTCAAGACAAGACACATTCATATAAATAAAAAAAGAGCATTTCATAGATTGAAAGAAATATCTTGCACATATTAATCAATATAAACCCATTTTTGGTGTTTTGGTAAAACCCATTATCCAAGAACTGGTCTCCAAAAGTGGAAGATATCAAGAGATCAAAGAAAGAACAAATTCAGAATAGCAGCATGAAAATTATTACGGACTTACAGAGACGGTTGTGTCTTGGGTGGCAGCAATTCAGGAGGATCCCATTTTCCCAGGTGGAATGAAGGAATTTATGAACTCACTAGACAAACGTGGGTCATGGCTAACTGGGGTGTACCAAGCTTTCCCCAAAACTATCAACATATCAAACCTCAGTTAAGAAACTATGGGACGTGATAGGAACCCATAGGTTACTTTAGTGACTTTGTTTTATCCTACAAGGTTTTGAATGAATTTCAGGTTTAAAATACAAGATGCAGTAATAGTCAAGATAGCTGTAATCAGCTCAAGCTGGATCTCTACTCACCACTTTACACCATAGGAAATGTAGGTAAAATGAGAAATAAATCTACAGTCACCTGGAAATAGTGACATGCTTTTCTTAATATCTGATGTATTTCCAGGAAAAATATCAGTAAGAAAAGAGGATTTGGATAATACAAATCCCACACTGGAACTAATTGATAAATATAAAGTACTTCAAGTGAAAGCATTAGTAATGGAACATAACATACATTCTTTGCAAGGGTACAGAGAACATTTATCAGAATTGGCTGTATGCCAGACCATAAAACCAGTCTCAACAACTAACAAATTATTGATGTCATACAGAATATGCCCTCTGAAAACAAGTCATTTATGACTAGGAATCAATAAGAAAAAGTCTAAATTTATTGAATCCCTAAAATGGGAGATTATGTAAAATATTTCTAAATGGCCCTTGAGTTGAAGAATAAATCACAATGGAAATGTATGAATATTTTGTACTGAAATATAACTAAAACATAACTTTAGGCAGATGCTGAAGTAAACTTAGAGGAAAATGTGATGCTTTAAATGTACACATTATAAAAGAAAACTTAAAAGGCTGAGACTCAATGTTCTAAGAAATTAACTCAGAGAATGGTAGGAAGGAGGTAAAAAGAGAACAGAAAATGAAATGAAAAGTACATACAGAAAATGATCAAAGCAAATGTGATTATTAGACAATAAAATTAATAAATGTCTAGCAAGATTGATGAAGGGTAAAGAAACAAATAACTGGGTATAAAAATGAGCATATCAAAAGATAGATCCTAAGTCTTTTAAAAAAGAAAAATAATGAGAATATTCTGAATAACCTTATGCCAATAATGTTTAAAAGGTAAATAAAGCTGCCAAATTTCTGGGGGGAAAATTTGTTCAAATTGTCAAAAGAATAAGTAGAAATCTAATCTAATAAGTAGAAATCTAATCTGATTCTGTACCTACTTAACATTGCTAAATCTCTATTATGAGATATTCTGTAAATAACATCTCCAGACTCAGACAGCTTCAGTGGTTAATTCTCATGCTTTGAAGGAGGAAATATCATCAATCTTCCACGAAGATTCCCAGAAATAGAAAGAAGAGCAAATTTTATGAAGCCAGAATAATCTTGATACAGTAACCTGGGAAGGATATTACAAAAGAGGAAAATAACAGAGAAATCTTTCTTTAAAAATGCATTAAAAACATACATAAAATATTCATAAATCCAAACCAGCATGTAAAAATGTTAATACACCCAGGAAAAGTAGAGTTTATTTCAGAAATAAACAGTTTCTAACAATAACTAACAAAAACTATTTCTTGATGCTATAAAGATCACAATGCAAAAATGTAGAACATTGAAGTTTCCAGAATTAAATAAAAAGTGGGGGGTAGGGGGGACATTATTATATTTTTAGGTAAACAACACAGATTTATTAAATAGGACACAAAAATCAATAATAAAAAGAAAAAATTTTAAGTTAGATTACATCAAGATTAATAACTCTTATATGCCACAGATAGTATTTAGATTGGAAAGTCAAACCATAAGCTGGAGAATATACTTGCCATATATGCAGCAAAGAATCCACGTCCAGATTTTTTTTTTTTTGTAAAAAATAATAAACCTACAAATCAAGAAGAAGAAGGCAGAGAAGTGAATAGGCATTTCACAAAAGAAGATATGCATGTGGCCAATAGACACATGAAATGACATTCAACTTTAGCAGGCATTATGGAAATGCAAATTAAAATAACAAAAGCAACATCACTACAACAGAACGAGTATAAACAAAAACTCTGACCACCAACTGTTGGTGAGATACAGAGTTGCAAATCTCTCATTCTCTGCTGGTGAGAAAATAAATTCTTTGAACTACTCTGGAAAACCCTTGGACAACATTAAAGGTAAAGATGCCTATCTTCTATGATGCAGAAATTAAATGCCAGGTATGTAGCCAATAGAAAAATGTTTCTATTTTATCTTTGTATTAAGAGACAAACACAAGAATTCATAGTGTCCCCAAATTGGAAACCACCAGATGTCCTTTAGTAGTAGAATGGATAAAAAAGATACCAGACAACAATAAAGAACAAACTATTGCTACAGGAAACAACCTGGATGAATCTCACAAACATAATGGAGAGAAATAAACCAAACAGATTATACAATATATGACTCCATTAAGATAAAGTTCAGGAGAGGCAAAATCAATCTACACTGTTGGAATTCAAACAGCACTGACCTATGCCTAGGATGAGGCACTAGGGAAACACAGAAGATGTGCTTTTTTCTTTATGCTGGTGTTAGTTACATAGGCGTGTGTACTTCATAAAAAGTCATAGGTCACTTATGACTTGTAAATTTTTATACTGAAATGAGACAAAAGTGAATGTATATTAATGTACTTCATAAAATGAAAAATCTGTGAAATGAATGTACATGAAAATACTTTGCATAAAGTTTAGATCGATCGTTCAACTGTGGGAACGTGTAGATGCTTCGAATAGGTTTGATAAAGACAGAAGTATCCAAGGTGGACTGAAAGATAGAACGAAAAGGAGTTGGGGAGGGAAGGCAGATACTACTATAGCTGCCCTGCTAGCTGTCTCATTCACTCACATAACCTGTGCTTGCACAAAAAAATATACCACTGCAGCAATACAATGACACCAGGTACCAGGCTCTGAGTTTTTCTTCTATCCTGCCAGGAAGCTATTTCTACACTCATTATATTATATAGGTGACAATTATGAGGCTTAGTGAGGTTAGATAACTTTGTGCAAAATCATGCTAGGACAAGCCTGAAGGAATGTCTCTGTGACTTTCAGACACTATTAACTGGCACCTTCTACTGCTTGCACAAGAGTTTATTGTTTGTTTAGATATGTGTTTTAGAAAAGCTAAGTGAATAAGACCAAAGGATCTCATACTTCTCATACTCTTTTCCTAGTATTTATTTTTCTTTTCCTTTTAATGAACAGTGAAGATTACTCAGGAAAGGGAGAAACAAAGCAATAAGGCAGAGTGGCAACTTGACTTGCTGGACCTGGGCCATTGGAAGTGTTCTCGGGACTTGCACTTACAGGTTTAGACAGTGGGGCTCTACAGTCACGTTGACAAGTGTGCTGAGAGCTATTCACTAAAGAAAAATAGTCCTCTTCTCTCTGTGCAGGTTATGTTCCTTTCCATTGCTCAGAAAAACCTCCTCTTCTCAAGCTGGCTTTGGCCAGGGGCTAATCTGACATCCATAGTATTAACACAACACACAAACCCCTTCCATGTGACGACCTCATTCCCGGCATTTCCTACATTGAAGCAGCATCCAAATTTCACTCATCTCTTTTTAACTCTTTGTATTCAGTTTCTTGCTCCTCTGAAAATTCTTATTAAAAACATGGCTGTTGTTCATCTACTGGGTGATTTTATAGCCTTATCTCAATCAACCCTCATCACAGATCTACCAGGTAGTTTATTAATTCCCATTTTGCAGAGGAAGAATGTGATGTTAAGATATGTTTGGGTATATCTTCAAGGCATAGTTATTATGAGTCAGGTTTAGATTCTGTCAGATACTACAGACTTGGCTCTAGACCTCTGTGTATGCTGCCTGGCCCACACTGTCAGCTGGTATCAACACCTTGAGTCAGGAAGATCGGGAAAGAGACTGAGAAACCTAAAATGCTGGCCGAACTCAGCAAGCTTAGCATTTTGAGGCTAAAGGAAGAGCCCAGGGAAGGTAATGGGGAATGAGAGTGACCAAATTATGTGTCACTATGAATATGACATAAAGAATCCCACTATTATGTAGAACTATAATGTACCAATAAAAATAAATTGTACAAAAATAATAACAAATGAAAAAAAGAAAAAAGGGAAGAAAACCTTTCATACTTCAGTAGACTCTAAAACATTAGTAATTGAATTGCATTCGAATTCATAAGGTTTATTTTACTATCATTCGGGTCCACTTGTTCTTGCATTGAACAAGCAGGCCTTTTGTTAACGTCTGTTAGATGACACATACTAGGTTAAGAACCAGGAAGTCATGTGGGATTATTATTATTATCATGATTACTGACTGTGTGTCATATATTCTCATTTACTTTACAACCTAATTGGGAAGATAAACAAGTTATCAAAACAGAGTGTGTTGTCTGTTATTGCAGAGGAAATTATATCCCAGGTTATCAAGGAGAAAGTTCAAGTATGATTAGAGTTCTGTTGTCAAGCAGACATGAAAATATAAAATATATGTGTGTATTTATGCGTATGTGTATAAAATTGTTATTATTATTATTATTATTAGGGAAAGACAATTAACCTCAAGGGCATTCAGCCATTGAGCCACATCCTCAGCTTATTATTTTTTTTAATACGGGACCTTGCCATGTTGCCCAGGCTGGCCTCTCTAACTGGTGATTCTTCCCCCTCAGCCTCCTTAGTAGCTGGGATTACAGGCATGTGCCTGGCCAAAAATACATTTTAGAATTAAAATGAATATAGTATGTTTGGATCCCTTATATATATGTGCCTTGATAACTAGAAAAATATTTGGCAAAAACACATTCTTTGGATGATGCAGAATAAATAAGAGATTTTCCCAATATGACCTTTTCTTTAAACAGTAAAACCCAACTAGTATGAACTTTTAGGTCTGATTCCATCTTCTGTATCTTACAGGGTATTCTGTATAAAAAAAAGGTCTTTGGAGTCACAAACAATAATGTAAAGGTCAAATGTATCACTAGATTTTCTAATTCTTTACTTCTATTAAAAAGATCCAATTGTCTTATTTAGCTTAGCATGATATTCTCCAACTTCACCCATTTACTAGCAAATGCCATAACTGCATTCTTCTTTAGACCTGAGTAATATTCCATTGGAAAAATTATATATATATATATATATATATATATATATATATATATATATATATATCACACAATCCCCAAAAAACAAAGGCCAACTGTTTTTTCTGATATGCGGATGCTAATTCACAATGGTGGGGGGGTACTAGGGAGTTTCCTTAGACTAGGTAGAGGAGAATGAAGGGAGGGGAGGGGATAGGAAAAATAGTAGATTAAAATAGACATTATTTCCTTATGTATATATATGACTGCATGACTGATATGATTCTACAACATATATAATCAGAAAAATAAGAAGTTATACCCCATTTATGTATATATATCAAATTGCAAAAATGCATTCTATTCTCATATATAACTAATTAAAACAAAAGTTTTAAAAAGTTTTAAAAAGATCCAATTGTAAGAATACTGGCCCAAATTGTTTTAAAAACTGGGGACAGCATATAGAAACATATTTTGATACATGTCATATTATTCAGAAACTGTTTCTCACCAAAATTCTAACTCAAATTCTTTTATTATTATTTTTTTAATGGTATTTACTGACTTCCATCACTGGGAAGAGTGAGGCAGTTCCAGCCTTTTAAGTCTCTGAGGCCTCACAATGCTTTCTGAATGTTCTCCATCTCTTGCTTTTGGTGTTTTATTGTCTATATGCTTTCTCTTTTTTTATAGTTATAAATAATTTATTTATTTATTTATCTATTTATTTCTGTTTTTAGATATTTTCTTTTTTTATTGTTGGTTGTTCAAAACATTACATAGTTCTTGATATATCATATTTCACACTTTGATTCAAGTGGGTTATGAACTCCCATTTTTACCCCATATACAGATTGCAGAATCACATCAGTTACACTTCCATTGATTTATATATTGCCATACTAGTGTCTGTTGTATTCTGCTGCCTTTCCTATCCCTGAAAGCAGTTTTCTAGAGGTTTACCCCATTCTGCCTAGCAGCCCTTCAGGACAAAGCAAGTCTGTCCATTTTCTTTGTTTTGTTTCGTTTTTTAAATTTTTCTTCCACAACTTTTGTTTGTACATTCTGGTTGTACATAGTGACAGGACTGATTGCTACACATTCATACATGCACACAATGTGACAATATAATTCAGTCAGTATCAATTCCCGGTATTTCCCTTTCCCTCCTCTCTTACCTCCTCCTGGTCCCCTTTCCTTTATTCTACTGATCTCCCTTCAATTTTCATGGGATTTACCTCCGCACACTTTTTTTTTTTCCCTCCTTCTCTCTAGTTTCTACCTATGAGAGAAAATGTACAACCCTTGACATTCTGAGTTTGGCTTATTTCACTTAACATAATGGTCTCAAGTTCCATCCATCTTTCTGCAAATGACATAATTTCATTGTTCTTTATGACTGAAAAAACTCTATGGTGTACATATGCCACATTTTCTTTTTTTATTCATCTATTGATGGATACCTAGACTGAGGTCATAGTTTGGCTGTTGTGAATTGTGCTGTTGTAAACATAGTTATGCATGTGTCACCACAGTATGATAACTGATTCTTTAGGATAAATTCTGAGGGAGTGGTATAGCTGGATCATGTGGTGGTTCTATTCCTAGTCTTTTAAGGACTCTCCTTACTGACTTCCCATGTTCATGGCAGAATTAATATTGTTAAAATGGTCATATTACCAAAAGCAATACATAGACTCAATGCAATCAAAATACCAATGATATTCTTCACAGAAGTAGGAAAAAAAAGGTACTACAATTCATTTTGAAGAATAAAAGATCCTGAATAGCCAAAATATTTCTAAGCCAAAAAAGCAATGCTAAAGTTATCACAAAACCTGAGTTCAAATACTACAGAGCTATAGCAACACAAATGCTGGGTACTAGTATAAAAACACACATAGACTAACAGTATAGAATAGAAGACACAGAGACAAACCCATACCTCTATAGTCATCTGATCTTTGACAAAGGTGCCAAAAATATTCATTGGAGAAAAGCCAGTCTTTTAAACAAAAAGTTCTGAGAAAAATTGTTATCCATATATAGAAAAATGAGACTTGATCTTTCTCTCTCACCTTACACAAAAATCAACTCAAAATGCATAAAAGACCTAGGAATGAGACCAGAAATTGCAACTCCTAAAGAAAAATGGAGGGTCAACACTCCAGCATGTGGGCATAGACAACAAGTTTTTCAATAAGACCCCTAGAGCTCAGGAAATAATACCAAGAATTAATAAATGGTACAACATCAAATTAAAAAGTTTCTGCACAGCAAAGGAAACATTTAAGAATGTGAAGACAGAACCTACAGAATGAGAGAAAATTTTGATTAGCTACTCTTCTGACAGAGGATTCATAATCTAGAATAATAACTGAAAAACCTTAACAACAAACAAATAAATAACCCAAACAGTAAATGGGCAGATGAATTAATCAGACACTTCTCAAGAGAAAAAATACAAATGGCAAAAAAAAAAAAAGAAAAGAAAAAAATGGTTGGGTGCAATAGCACACACTTGTAATCCCAGTAGCTCTGGAGGCTAAGGCAGGAGGATCACAAGTTCAAAGCCAGCCTCAGCAAAAGAGAGGCACTAAGCAACTCAGTGAGACCCTGTCTTTAAATAAAATACAAAATAGGGCTGAGGATGTGGCTCAGTGGTGGAATGCCCCACCCCACCAAAATATATATATATACATATATGTATGTATACATGGAAAAATGTTCAACATCATTAGCAGTTAGGGAAATGCAGATCAAAACTGTCAGAATGGCAGTCATCAAGAATGCAAACACTGTAGAGGATGTGGATTGCACTTTCCATTTTTATGTATAAATTCCATGGATTCTGATTGACCCCACTTTCATCCTGGAGTCAACCAATGGGAATAAAATGAGAGAATTTCTATAAATGGTGAAGTAAGTCTACCTACTCTCATTTTACTTCATTTGTGTTCACGAGAAGGATATACAGGTTTGGAAGCCCTATCAAAACATCGGGACAGATTTTCTGGGGGACAGACAATTCTCTAAAGTAAAAAACGGGACAGAGAAAAGCATTCTGGAGACTATACAATTCACTAGACTTTGTCTACCTAAATCTAAAATTGGTGTATTTCTATAGACATCTCACTACATGCTGGCTTTATTTTCCTCATATATAAACTATTTCACAGGACTTTTGTAAACGTGAAATGAAATAATAAGCCAAGATGATTTATAATTGGACTTAGAATTGCTTTGTAGATGGTGGTCATTATTAATTATATTTATCCACATCTCAAAGATATAAGAAGGAAGCCCAGAGAGGTTGGGACTTGCCCTTGGCCTCATCCATGAACTTCCTAGTGGAGAGATTATAACAAGTACCAGGGCCTGGAGCCTGTGGACATCCTGTACACTCTGGGAATTACATACGTGATTTATCAATAATGACATCTGTTCCTGAGGGAGATAGAGACTCACTTTTAGCAGTGCTTAAGGACAAATGTATAATAACCATAATATCTTGTGCTGCATGGTGCTTTTATTTTTCAAAGTGTTTCCCATCAATTACATCATTTTACTCTTGAATACTCTTCCCTATGAGTCAGGGAAGACATTATCGCCATTAGTTGTTGTTCTTATTATTGATTTTTAAAAAAATGTTCTGCCTGTTATAGAGCAAATACAGCCATTCCATTTTTAAACTGTTTCTAATATGTTTTTTCCCAATGAATTCTGGTGCTTAGCTTTCTCTGACTTGAGTTGTTGTCTCCAAATTGAAAATGGCAAATTTCCTTGACAAATGCACAGCAAGATGGTTTAGGCAAAGAATCACTAAGGAATGGGAGAGCTGGAAAATGCATTTTATGTGCAAACAAATGGATCACAAAAATCTTCATTTCCCAATCCTGAACTTTTGCAGCAGCTCAAGTCAGGAGGACCAAGGGATCTGTGAACTAGCTAACACCTCAAGTTAACATCTGTTCACATGGATCCCAGGCAACTGCCAAATTAATGCATTCTCAATGTGAACAAAACCAGTGAAAAGACTGGACCTCTCAAAATATGCTGCACTCCTCCAGCTGCATGAAAATTAGTTCTTACCTTATTTTCTCACTATACAGAGTAGAATATAGGATATAGGAAGCAGAATTCCCATCTAGGTAAAAGTCAGAAGTCCTGGATTCTTCTATTTGGCCTGACCACTGTCTTGCTTTAGGAAGACACGTCCAGTCTCTGAACCCCATTTACTCTGGAGAGTGGAAATATCATGAACTTCTGAGGAAGATCTGGATGTGAATCCAGCTTCTTTACATTTTGACTGCATAGCTGGTTATTTTACTGTCAGAATTCTAATTGCATCATTTGAGCTGCTTATACTTGAAGATTAAAAAAACATCATTATGTAGGAAGAACTGGCATATGGCAAGGGAATCAATGATTATTAGTAGTGCATAATAAATAATTAAGTTTATATACATAGATTAGATACATAGATGATAAAGACACATAAGTGCTATTGTACATAACTATATATATAATATATATGTATATAATATATATATAATATATATATATAATTATGATGATACTTCCTAATAAAACTTTCACTCTTTTTAAATGATCATAAATATAGGTGATACATGATATACAATAGTATGAAACAGTTTATATTATTTACTATTTAGATTCCTTGAATACATATTCCCACTTTAAAAAGAATACCATGTGCAAAAGCAAAGGGCTGCATTATTCTATTCCTTCCCACAATGATTAAGAGCCTCTTATGCACCAGACACAGCCATGCATACAACTACTAACAACAGATGTGGTCTTTGCCTCAAATACAATAGAAGTTCAGACAATTATTTTTTAAAAATTAACTGTTTTTCCTGGGAATGGTATTTGAGAAATACATAAAAAGTCCACCCAACCCAGACTCAACAGAATTTAGCCAGGTGTAAGCAGAAGGCAGAGGGTTGTAGGCAGAGCGAAGGACTTCAGTGTACCAGCTCTACCCAGTTTTGCACAGGGCAAAAGCCATTTCCTAAGGTAGAATCTGTGGGTCTGATGGCAAGAGGTAAGATCCTCATCTACTAATAGAATTTATACAGACATCACACACTAAAGGCTGATCTTTCCATAGTTTCATCCTTCTCCTAAAATGATCAGTGTGCACATCTACAAAAACACAAGAGAGAGGGGCTTAGATGATCCACACGCTTTAGATTCCAAATATTTGTGAATTAATATCTAAATGTAACCAATTCTATAATCCATCTCTTGCCTTATGGGAAACCTAGTTTTACTGTCTGACCAGGACACTTACTAGTTATGTGTCTTTGGATAAGTCACCTAACACCTAGGCCTCAGTTTCCCCAATGTCAAATGACAACAGTCATAAATCAGCTTAGTCTTCTTTTCAACCAGCTGCATGAGACCTGCATTTTGATGACAGGCATGTTTTTGATGTCACTTCCAGCCCTGTGATTTCATATATTTATCATAAAACCTGATCTTATCATCAGCCAATAACCACTTGGGAAGAAAATGAGAAAAATCCCTGCATAACAAGACCCTTGTGAAATAGAAAGGGAAATAAAACTCATAAACTTGTAAAAATCAAGCAGCAAAACAATTTAGCTGTTGGTTAACACCAGCCTGGGCTGTGCCTTGCATGGGAAATGAGCTCAGACTTGAATGCAGCAGATTCTGCTTGTTTGGTTAGTGTTTCTAATCAAGGAATATATATTTTCCCTCAATCACAGGAAAACAAATTGGCAGTGGCATATTGCTTTGATATTTCAACCATTTGCTGAATTTCCTTCCCTCCAAAATGTCTTAAACAGAAGCATGAAGAGGCCAAACTACAGAGCCCAGTATTTATGAGCCTATTCAAACCTTATAAAGATTTGATCAGCAAATATGCCAATTGATACACCATAATGTTTTACAACTGCAGTTGTCTTGGTCTATAAAACTTATTATAATTCTGAAGGGATTTCTGCTTTCTTTGCAGACATTTGTTTTACTGCCACCGCGTGGTTCAGATTAGAATCTGCCGTGTTTTTGCTGCTGGGGTTTAAAAGTAAAACAGAATGTTTTCATTTTTAAGTATAAGATGCAAATAAATGATCCTGAAAGACATCTTCCTTTCTTTACTAATTCATCCTCCCCTTTCCATCCAAATATCTCCCCTACCACTCCCCTACACAAAATATTTCCACTAGAATCTATAAGCCCCTCATGTGGATTATCACCTACAATGTCAGTGGGCCATTCTACCTGTGAGTCCTTGAATGATTCAGTCTGCTTCTCTGGACTTCAGTTTTAAAAGGAGATTTGGTGATATACTGTAAGATTCCTTTTTGCTCTGATGACCTTCCCATCCACTTCCTATGTGGTTCTTCCAATGTAGGAAGAATTGTTCCACATCATTGTACTTATCAGAGGCTGAACGGTCCTTCAAAAATTTATGTGCTGAAGGTCTCACCTCTGGTACCTCAAAATGTGACTATATTTAGAGACTGGGCCTTTATAAGAGATGTGATTAAATTAATATGATGTCCTCAGGGTAGACCTTGACCCAATATGACCACTGTCCTCTGAGGAAGAGGAAATTTGAACACAAAGAGACAACAGGGATAGAAGCACACAGAGCAAAGATTACATAAGGACCCAGGGAGAAGGTGGTCACCTGAAAGCCCAGGAGAGAAGACTCAGGAGAAACCAAACCTGCCAACACCTTGGATTTCTAACCTTCAGAACTCTGAGGAAATAAATTCCTGAGGTTTAAGCCACTTGGTCTGTGGAACATTGTTAAGGCAGCCCTAGGAAACAAATAGCATATTTGAAACAAAGATGTCAAATAATTCATAAAGCATGTACTTTGGAGCAAGCAACTGGTGTCTTACTGAAGAGTGGCATGAAACTGCCTGAATCCCCAATTCTAAGAGGCCTCTGCTGAAGTTGATTGACAACTAAAACCTTCATCTGTGTAACTGTCCATATGCATGCATAGACAAACATATTTATATTTGCATATAATATGTACACATATATTTGTGTTTACATGAGTATATGTAAATATACATGCACACAAACAGAGATTTGAGAGTGAGGCAAACTTAGATTCAAATACAGACTATATCAATTATTAGCTGGGGGGCCAAGGCAGGACACTTTCTTCTCAAAGACTCTTTTATGATAAAATGGAGGAAAAACAAAGTGTATTGATACAATAAAGTAATATAGAAAGCATTAAAGGGAATAATTCTGTTTTCTGTAACCTGTACTTATTCCTCAGGCCAGAAGGAAAGAATTTCCACCCTTTTCTGCCCAGCATATAGCCACATACCCCCAGGGGAGGTACAGTTAATGCTGATCATGAAACCTGACAAACATTGAACCACATTTTGACCGGGGGAGAATGGTGTTACATTAAAGGAAACACCCTCTTTCCACATTATGTTTTGCTGATGCTTCGTCTGTAATCCAACAAGTCCCTGGCTGATTATACATCTCAGCGTCTGTTCTGCAGACTCAACCATCCTCACAGGAAGGACCAGATCTCAGTTTGAGGGCATCAGGAAAGATTGCAAACCTATTTTTGTCATAGTCCCAATCTTTAATATGTACTGACTATAAATAAAGATAACATTTGGGTTCCCAATTTGAATACTTATTCTAAAATCTCTATTTATTGGGCTCCAATGTGGAGAAGCATCCAGTCTGCTGATATCAGAGAACAAAATGTTATTTATGTTGAAGTGCTAGAATCAGTCTTAGGAGAAGTCTGGTGGATCTGGGCAAGACTCACTGCCCTGGACAAGCACACTGGGTTGCAAGTAGAGTTCCTCTCTTGGAGATTCCAAGAGCACTAAGCAAAGGAAACAAAAGAGGGCCCCAGTCATGATATGCTGAGGAAACGAAGAGGAGGAAAATCCCATTCCGAGAAGAATCTATTGGTCCCCCACAACTAGCTCTGAGACAGCCCAGTGATGTTGAGTCCCACTGAGTCAATGATTGTAACCTGAGAGAGCAGCATCCCCACAGTGAACATTTGACCTGGGGTTGTGCCTGTATTGCCATAATGAATGGTACACATTCCTGGCATCTAGTTCCCAAGGACTGGTGTTACTAAATGTGCTGCGATTTTATAAACAGTTCAGAATGTCCCACCCAGAAGGAAAGTGCTGCCTCCACTGACATCCACAGCCTTGACTTGACAATTGAGGCAATTATTCTTCAATCAAGTATTTTCTGAGCTCCTTCATAACAGGCCCTGAGTTAGAATTGATGGGTCTCATATTAAAAACACTTCCCTTCATAAATTTCAAAACATCTCCATGGGTATTTCATGCATTCTCACCAATATAGCAGTGCTATTCTCTTGTGGATTTTTCCTTTCCTCTCCGAGGATACCACAGAAGCCATTTGAGGATAGCACTGTCTTTCATATACTTTCAGATGAGGGTGTTCTCCAGAAGAATGTTGGTTACCTGCCAAGGATGCTTTGGTCCACAACACTCAAAACCTCAAACCCTCAAGAAACTACAGCATATCTGCAGGCCTTAAGACTCTCACTGTAACATTCTGTCACGTGTTCACCAAGCACATGCTGCATGTGTTCCTGGTCTCGGCGTCTCCCAAGTCATCTTGTTCTAGCCATGTAATGTACCTGAGCAGGATACCTAGATTTTAGATAAATACAAAAATTTTCATTCTATTTAAGGCTCAGTCCTAGATACCCAGGGGGGAAAAACACTTTCTTCTCCTTCAACAATCCTTATCCACTTTTGGAAAAAAGTCTTCATATTAGAGCATTCCCTTACCACTGAGGCCTAATCCACCAAGTCAGTTCATCACATGGGTCTAAATCCCAGTTTACACTCAAACTGAAAAAGGCCCTCCCACTTCCTATGAATTGAATTATCATTACTTTTTTATATACATGTTAAAAATTGGCATAGATTAGATACATATATACATATAACAAAAAGTGGAGTAATGAAGAAAGGAAGGGAGGAAGTCATATGTAAAATGTTTGACATACACCAGGCTCTCGATTAAAGTAATATATCACCATTAATGCTTTTGGCCACAACTCTGTTGTTATTTATGTCATTTTTAAAATGAAGAAACTGAGGTTCAAAGTCACAGGACAATAAGTTCACTGTGTTAGATTTCTAACTTAACTTTCCTGACTCTAGAGCTCAGGCACTTTCAATTGAACCATATTACCTCTGTATTCCACCACTATTTTACTTATATAAAAGTAAGATATTTTTGAGGTCATATAACAACATAACATAGGATGCTGTGTACAATACATACATGTGCTTCACTATTCAGACATGCATTTCCCTCTCCTCGAGTTCTGACAATCATGGTTTTGCTGCAGCTTGCAAGTGAAGCCAAATGAGGAGTCAGCCGTGTGTGGGCAAAGCCCTCATCACTCACAGTGCACACCAGTCTATGCTACTCCAGAGACAATAGCAGGCAGATTACAGATAGTGGTCGGTATCTTTCTTTTCTTATGGGCCACACGTGGATAAACCATAAACAACATTTCCTTCATTTGAAAATGGTAAAGGCAACAGATGGGAAAATTCCTGTTAATAGTGTGTTAGGAATCTTACATATCTATATTTTGTTTGTAAATACAAACCTGTTTGGAACCAGAGTGAATTTTCTGCAAGCGTGGATGTGGTACATCACAAGGGATCATCATCATACACTTCTCTTTCTAGCCACACGGAGACCTTGGTCAGTACCCCCAAACCCCATTTTTGTTGGGGAGGGATGAGTCACTCATTCTGGACAGGGGCAATAGGCAGAAACAATATGTGTGTTGTTTCTAGGACAGAGCACTTGGGAAACCTTCCAGAACTTTCTTCTTTTACCACAGCCATCATGGAAGAATGCTTTGAGAGGGAGGTGCTGTAGGATCCACAGAGACCAGATTGTTGAGCCAATTATGGAGGATAATTGTCCTGGAGAGTTTCCCAAATCCACAGGAGAATATTGTGTGAACGAAAACTAAACTTTTGTTTTCTTAAGCCACTGATATTTAGGTGTTGTTTGTTAGCATAGCATAACTTGGCCTCTTTTGACCAACACCATGAGGGAGGTAATTTCACTCATACCATAAAAGAAAATGCACATCTCTCTATTCTAATCAATAATAATATATGTGTTTTAATCATATACTCAAGGTCATTTACACTCTGGCCCAAACTTTCTTTCCTAATTTCGTCTTCTATCTTTTCCCAAATGAAAATAGAAACAATTCCTTGACCATATGCTTCCATTTCTTGATTTTCCTGTCTCTACTTATGCTACTCCTTAGGCTTGGGGTGTTGTCTCTTCCCTTTTCTGGTATCAAGTATTGCTTTTTAAAAGTTCAATTGATATACTAACTCTCCTGCAAAATCTTCCTTAGTCTCACTATTCTGAAGTAGTTTCTCTTGCCTTCAAATTTTCACCTTCATTTCTTGTAACCCCTTCTTGACACCATTGTCTATTTTTTATCTGTGAACATATTTTATCTTTCCTGTTGATTATCTTGAGAGGGGCCCCTAAACTGTTAATGAATCAGAATTCATCAATGTATCCTCCACCACTCATTGTGGCCTCAAAATCATGTTCAAATTCCATTACTATGTCAGACTATTAATGTACCCATAAAATAAAATAGAAGAAGAAATTAATAAAATGATAAGCTCCTAGAAAATGGGAAAAATAATATAATATGTTTGGAAAAATCTTGGAAAGGTCTTTGGTCTTCATAGGTTGAAGGTCCTATTGGAGTAGGATGGGCCTCTAATATAATATCACTTATGTAAAGAGAAGGAGATTTGGACACAGACAAGCACAGAGGGGAACATCATATGAACACGAAGACAGAGTAATGACAAAGATTGCCAGAAAACCATCAGAAGTAAGGAGAGAGGCGCAGAACAGATTTTCCCTCAACATCCTCTGAAGCAACCAACCTTGCCGACACTTTGATCTCACATTTTTAGCCTCTTGAACTATAAGACAATGAAATTCTGTTATCTAATCTACCCACCTGGCAGATCTAGAAAAGTCTACTGCAGAGTCCAAAGTCCGTCCATCTCAGCAGTATGTTCTACAGTCTTGTTTTTCAAAAGCCTTGACAGCATTTTAAGGAGGAAAGAAACCTGACCGTAATTGCATTCTATACTAAGGCCAGCCTGCCCTTGATTGTCTTTTTACCTGAAGTTCCCATTTAGTTATAAAGATCACTGGCTTGAGCCCTGTATGTTTCTTTAGTGGAAAAACAAATAAAAATAACAACAAAAAGACAGGGCACTATCCACTTGTTCTTTGCGACACAACTCAGTTTAACATCAGTAGGTCTCTTCTCTAGTTGGATAGGGACTTCACAGCAAAATGCCTCATTTTTATAGATCTATGATTAAACTGTTCAAAAGAGCAGTTCTTTATTGCTTCCTCTTTATAAACTCATTCTACTTTGACTTATACGGGCAAAACCAAAACATTGGAGACCATTTTTTCTCCTCTCCCTTACGCTGTTTGATGGTAAGTGTAAAGTCATGAAGTTTTAGGAGGGGGCATTCTTTGGTTCCCTTATTACAGCTATTCATCTTCCTTTGGGGGGAAGGGGAGAGAGAGCACTGACTCTATTGGATGGAGATGTTTCTGTGGAATCTTTCTCTGGTGACTCGTAATCTAAAGCTGTTGAATCCAAGGAAGGCAGTTTTAACCACAGTATTTAATCTTATGGAGACATTTATTGCATAGCTTTTTGTTTTGCCTTGTTTAATATAAACCACCAGAGAGATGTTTCTTGGTTATGTCATTTCATAAAGCACAGTGTGAAATGAAAATCCCAGATAAGAAAAGCCCACTCCTCCTTAAGAATTCTGTCACAGTCTCTGCATTTTGTAAGAGACCTCAAGCCCTTGAAACAACACCAATAAAAACATAGGCATTAATAATAATTATAATAACAATGGCTAATCAACATCCACAGAGGAACTCTGGAGAGGAGCTATAAAGACTACTTCTGCAATCAGACCTACCTAGATTATTATTATAGTCGGACTCTTCCTATCTATATTCCCTTGAGCAAGTTATCTTCTCTTAGCCCCAGGTTTCTCATCTCTAAAATGGGGATATTTATAATTATCATTTCAAAAAGTCATTCTGAAGATTAAATGAGATGTTAAATAACATCTCTAGAATAGTATCTGGAACATAATAAGTATTCATTAAATGTTAGCTATTTCCATAAATAAGAACATAGTTTATTATAAGCCTTTTAGTTGTCTAAGGCCTCTAAGAACATTTCTAATCCTAATAATCTTATAGGGTGATTATTGTTAGTTTTCAGATTATAGATAAAAGAACTCAATTACATGTTCAAGGCCATTTGGTTAGGAAGTGGCAAAACAGAGGTTTCCTGGGATGGGAAAAATATATCAAATTTCATCTAAATACCATCAATTGATAAAAGAATTGCCTGATAGATCCTTCCATTATTTCAAGTTGGCATTTGTAAAACCTATGAAGTCAAGATGATGTCAAAGAACAGTCTTTACTAAAATAACTGGTTTAATCAAAGTCAATTCACTACTCCTTCAAACTTCATCATAGATTTTAAAAGTGAAATTCAAACTGTCATACCATCAACTAACTGTACCCCAAATGTGAACTGTAACAACCCAAGGTTTAAGAGTTTTACTCAGGACCTTTGGGGAAAGATGGGTGAAGCATCTCTCAAAATATCTTATGCAAAAGGAAAAGCTCTTGCTTTTGTGTCCGAGAGTTCTAGAATCCAGGCTTTTTGCTTTCCTTTCCATCATCTGACTGGCTCCCTTTTCGGTTCTGCTTTCCTCTATTGATTGATTTCTTCCTCTTCTCTGGAAAAAAAAATAGACAGAATATGTGGACACAAATATTTGCCAACACCTATCCTCACAGTCTGGTAACCCCAACAGATCAAAACCCTCTTTCTCCTTCACTGTCTGCATGTTGATCATGGGTAAGAACTCTGTTTGACCTTAACCCCTAGAGTATGATCAGTTAAATGAAGAAGCAGGATGAAAGTCACTTTCACTGACAGCCACCTCTAGGATTTGTTGGAATGAGAAAAGAGGTTCCCAAAGAAAAGGCTGTAATCACAGAAAAGCAGAATGGTCAAGTGTACTAAGTAGACCAAGCTCTGCTTGATACCATGAGTACTATGTTCACTATGGTCTTTTTTCAGAAAGAAATTTTGAAGTTTAATTTTATTAAACTTTATTAATTTATTCTATTCTCCTTCATTATTCAGTCAATAAAAAAATTGCAGAGTCCTTACTATAATCTAAACAACTCTTCCATGTATTTTAAAACACATAGAAGAAAAGAAAAAGAGTTATTGAATAGCATGAATAGCATTGCATTAATTTTCCCTATGGATATTATAATAAATTAACATACTCTTGGTGGTTTATGACCAAACTCTTACAGTTTTGAAAGCCTGATGTGTAAAACAATATCACTGGGTACAATCAAGAGGTCAGCAGGCTGGTTCCTTCTGGAGTCTCTAGAAGAGTCAGTGCCCTTGCCTTTCCTAGCTTCCAGAGAGCACGTGCATTCCACGCTAAGGAATTCTCACACCACTGTGACCTATTGCTTATATCACCCATTCTCTTATTCCTCTTCTGTAATATAATCTCTCTCTGAGTCCCCCCAAAAGCCAAACTAAATAAACCAGGGTAATCTCCCCATCTCAAGATCCTTATCTTGAGCACATTTGTAAATTTCCTCTTACCATAGAAGGAAATAGTCACAGGTGCTCGAGGTTAGAAAACAGACATCTTGGGGGATCATTATTCAGCTTTCCATAAACATAATTCAGGAAAGTGTAACAATCAAATAAAACAAATAGCCACACTCTCAGGCAAAGCACAACATATTTCCTAAGAGAGAAACCACAGATTATATATAGAACAAAGAAACCACTTTCAGCTTCTAGAATTGTTTGCATCTTGATATAGAGTGATAACAGCAAACACTGATATTCCTCATTTTGGGTCAGGCATTGTTTTAATTTCTTGCTTACATAACTCAGTCTCCACAATAAACCATCCTCGTTGTACAGAAGAAGAAACTAAGTCATAAAGGTGTTAAGTGATTTTCTCAAGACCACATTGAACCAGCAGAGCTAGGATTTGAAAAAGATATTTGATTCCCAAGTGAATACTCTTGATCATTTGAAATGAAATTTAAGGAATGTTAAAACAAACTGAAACAATGAGGAAATGGAAAGGCACTGAGAACAGAATGAACAGGATGAACAAAAGCAGCAGACAGGGAAATGAAAGGCAGATTCAGGTCAGTGAGTAGACCAGGTAGGGTGCAGCATAGTAAGCCTAGGAGAAATAGTAAGAGATCAAGTAAGAGATCTAGCTTTAGGTCAGATTGTGGAAGACCTTGAAACCATGGGCATCATGTCAGAGCAGGACCTTGAGAAGATTAATCTGGCAACAGCGTAAAAGCTGGGCTGGAGGAATGCGAGGGGAGCTGCCCTCTCTCTGCTACCGTTGAAGTTTGTATACCATAGAATGTGCCTGTGTCTCCCCACTTCTAGCAAGTGAGCCCCTGGAGGGGAGCTTAGTGTGTCATCCATCTCTGACTGCATGTGCCAGTAGGAGATAAAATAAACAAAAAAATACAAAAGGGAAGAAGCACAAAGGGAAGAAGGCAGAGGACCTGGATGGTGGAGTTGAAGCAAATACTAATACCATTTTGGAATCAATTAAAGAATATTTATCCACTTTTACTGAAGTCTTTGTTTTAATTTTTAAATGTTTTATTTTTAGTTGTTGATGGACCTTTATTTTATTTATTCGTTTATATGTGATGCTGAGATCTGAACCCAGTGCCTCACACATGCTAAGCAAGTGCTCTATCATTGAGTCACAACCCCAGCCCATGTAGTCTTTTAACATAAGAAAAGGAACAGAAATTTGTGATACACAGATCTACATTGAAATCTTGACTTTTTCACTTTGTGTCTTAGATAATTTCCCAACACCCAAGCCTCATTTTTTTGCTCTTTAAAATAGGAATAAAATTAATTTACGGATAAATGTTAATTTATAAGGTAAGAGTCATATGGCTCAAATAAGGGATCTAGTGTATAAATGGTACTCAATATTATCATTATATTATTATTTATTGTTGTCCCCAATTTCACATTTAGGTCCATGTTATTGGTTTCCCTTGCTTTCCTAATGAGGAAACTTAACCTCAAGGAAAAGAAGAGATTTACCTAAAGCAATTTAGTAGAGAAGCAAGGATTAGAAGAACCTAAAGTTTAAGAATTCCAACTCCGCAAATTTCACAACAGACAAAGAAGTCTAGGGGAAAGAGCAAAAAAGGGGAACCCACAGGTGAACCAGATGGGCTTCTAAGAAACACACACCTTTGAAGAAGCGCGAATGCAGTTGTGGTGCACCTGGGCTCCTCACCTGCCAGCGCCACGCCCCTGAGCACTTTCTCAGAGGAGGGCCCGCGGCCACCTACAGTGCAGGGAATAGGGTCTCCGCCCGGCGACAGCTTTCTGCGTCCTTGACGACCAGGGCGGGAGCCGCCTCCTCAGGCGAGCCAGGCGCTGTGATTGGCCAGATCCCTGGGCTCCAATCCCCACCCGGCCCGGGTCCCCCGGGGTCTCCTTCTGTGGCTTCCTTAGGAGAAGACCGAGACACTGCGCACCTGTGAGCTACCTGGGTGGGGAAACGCCGCGTCGGGTGAGACTGCCCTTTCCTTCTCTCCCGGAAAAGGTCTCCTGGCTGACGTTCCACTGCTGGGCGCGGAAGGGACTTCACAGTCCCAAACTCTGGGCACTACAGTTTCTAGACAGCTTCAGAGAGGCCGCAGTCTACCGGGTGGCGGGGTTCACAGATTGTGGGGTTTTCCGCGCACTACATGGAACTGGGGTCTCAGGAAGGATCCTGGTCTGGCTCTCAGACCAGAGTATAGGAAAGACCTTTGTCCCTACTCTATATGACCTTGGTAAGATCGCAAACCCTCTCTGGGCTCGCTGCTCAATCCTTAAAGCGAGCATTTGGAGTACAACGATTTCTACATGCCTCTTGGATTCTGAGAGGCTTCATAAGAGAATGGTCAGCACGAGGCCAAGAATTTCTACCATTTCCCTTGGTGTCGCACCTGTTTAAACACCCAGTGCTTATCTCCAAAAATATCTCAATGTCAGGTTCATTGTTGTGGAAACGGATGGTGACAACGAAGTCCTCTTTCCTGTGCACAGTGGTCCTTCAGGCACTGGGTCTCATTGCATTCACCCTAAGTCCCTGAGAGCATAAGTGGGATTATTGCGATTTTACAAATGGCAAAGTAGCAGCACAGTCGAATAGGGATGCTTTCTATGTCTGGTTTCTTCTTTGACCTCACAAGACTCCCATCTGATGGTTTATAGTGCAGGAAAGCAAAGTCATCTAATGACTCAGTAGGTCTGCTAAACAGACCTACTGTCTGTTGGGAGTTCCAGCTTTGCTAGTTACTGCACATGTAATGTTCAGTAAGTCACATAGCAACGTATACCCATTCCCTCAAGTGTAAAGCAAGACTTTGAATAGTAGTAAAGAGGATCTGATACTTGTATTAAGAGTGGGATACCTGTATTCATATGGAAATTTCATCTTCAGTTTTTAAGAAGCATTGGGCAGGTCACAATGACTTTTTCTTTCTCTTTTTTCCTTTTTTCTTTTTTTAACTCTTGTTTTTTAAGTGCCTTTGTCTGAGGCTGTAAGATAATACAGTGCCTCTGACTGTTCTAAGTGAGATAATACAGGTGTGGGAGTGGCAAAATTCCACCTCCATTCTCTTAGGATCATGTCTGTGCCCCCAAATTAAATCTATTAATAGACAAAGAGCATATGAATTTATTTAATACAAGTTTTATGTAGCATAGGAGCCCTTATAAAAAAATGAAGACACAAAAAAGCAATTAGAATCAGATAGTATAGTATGAATTTGACAAGAATAAAATATTGTGATAAAGCAACCGAATTACGCTAGAGACTTAAAAAATAAGAATTAGTTTAACAGGGTCTGTGCAGAATTATTTCAGTTATCAAGTTTCTCGTCTTTGAAGATAAGGATGTTGCAACTTTCACATGGGAATTTCATCTTCTGTTTTTAAGGTCAGAATGACTTTTTCTTTCTCTTTTTTCTATTTTCTTTTTTTTCAACTCTTGTTTTTCAAGTGCCTCTGACCGAGCCTGTCACTATGCCAGAGCATTCTTAATCCTTCCTAGGTAAAGCAGTGTGTTCTAGTATTGTTGATGTTGTTGCTTTTGTTATTAAAAAGGATTCTGAAGTTGCTCAGTGAAAAATCAAAAGGAATGATTTACTTATTTTTCTACCTCTAGAGATTTGAAGGCATTTGAGGAAGCATCATGTCTTCAGTTTGGAAGACTCCCCCTAGGTCAAATGCAATGCCTGATATCGTTGTGAAAATCATTGGAAGCAAACACTTTCGATACCTTGCAGAGAAGCCAAAGATGTAAGTTTCCTGCTTTAAAAATATCTTTATTTCTTAGATGACAATGAAAATTTTTTAACCCAGAAATTTACATTTTAAAAATGCCATCCATGGAAAATTAAGTCATTAAGATGCAGCAGTGGGGGTAAAACGGTGTTGATAACTTCTATGTGCACTGTTTTCCTGATATTTTTCATCTTTATAATTCCCCATACTCCTTAATTACTTGGGTTGGTTTTCCAAATAGATGGGAAATATGAGCATTATGAAATTTATAAATATTAATGGAGTATTGCTGCTTCTTTTCATCACGTTTGTAATCTACCACATGTAGTAATTTGGGGACAGGGAGGGAAAAGAGGGCTGTTAGTCAATTTGCTGTGAATTAAAGGAGTGGGATTAATAATGAATCATAAGTTGTAAGGTTTTCACTTACTCTTATTCACATTGGATATTCTTCTAAGCAGCACCTTATAGAGCACAGGTAACATGTCTTTCTTCCCTTCCCATCACAGCCACAAGCAAGAACATTCCTATGTCTCAAAAAGTCACTAGATATTTGGCACAGAAGGGTATAACTGGCTCATCCTTGCAGAGTTTTGATGGTTCACAGAAGAAAAGCAAATGTTAGACCTACGTTTCTTATAGAGGACACTCCATAAATATCATCTAGTCAAGAAGTTTGCCTTTTCCTCTTGGGATTGTTTCCTTAGCAATTCCCTCAATTTCAGAAACCCACAGACTGAATAAATAAAAAAAGATATGGCATCATTGAACATAGGTACAGAGAGCAATGGTTACCAAACCTGACTCTCTTCAAAATTGACTAAATATACATTCAGGGTCCAACTCAAAACCAACCAAATCAGACCCTCTAAATGCAGGTCACCAGGAATACGGTTACAAAGGACAGGCTTCACAAAGGCTGTTAGAGCTCCATTGTGTTTTGCCTCTGCACCATCAGTATTGTCGGTCCAGAGAGATCCCAAAGTGAGTGCTGTCATCAGTGTCTGTCGGCACAGAGAAATGTGCTTGATGGCACATGACTGAGGCAGTGGAGATCCCTGCAGAACTGAGTGGTGTGAATTCAAATCCTCGTTCTGGCCAGGCACAGTGGTGCATGCCTGTAATTCCAGCATCTTGGGAATCTGAGGCAGGAGGATTTCGAGTTCAAAGTCAGCCTCAGCAAATTAGTGAGGTCCACAGACCCTGTCCCTAAATAAAATATAAAAAAGGACTGAGGATGTGATTCAGTGATTAAGTAGCCTGGGTTCAATCCCTGGCACCAAATAAATAAATAAATAAATCCTAGTTCTGTTCCTTCCTGACCTTTGATATTGGGAAAGTGATTAACATTCCTGACCTCCAATTCTACATCTGTAGAGATTAAACAACACTTATTTAGTAGGGTTGTTGTGAGAGTTAAGTGAGAAAAAGTATACAAACACCTTTTCTGTGCATCTGATGGTCCACATGCTTTAAAAAAAAAAATGGTTCTGCTATTATTACTGAAGAATGTCCTGCTATGGAAATTTAAATGATTAATGAAAAATCAAATCCTTTTCTATGAAATACTTGCCATTGCTTTTATATTCTATGCCTAGCAGGCAGGTTATCTGTTTTGCAGATGAGGAAGCTAAGACAGTATGATGAGGTAAGCAATCATTTCAAGATCTCTGGTTAATTCTCTCTAACTGTCAAGTAAGGAGAATTAGACACCTGGCTCAGAGCTCCTACCTGAAAAACGACATGACCACTCTCCTGATTCCTTTGTTTCCTGAGACTGTTTGTTTAGCCTCGTTCTATTCAAAAACACTCTACTTTTCCAGGTACATCAAGTATAATATGTTTCTAAAATGAAAGGGTGGAAGAACCCTTGTCCTTTTATAACTGGGAAAAATTTCCTGGATCTGAGAAGGTACTCCACCTTTATTTTTAAACTTCAGGAACCAGGGAATAGATAAATTGTGAAATATAATATTTATCTCTTCTGTGACACTCTAAAACATGGCATTATTTTTATGTAGAAGGTGCTTTATGTTTTCTATGAACTTGATACTATTGCCGGGATGACCTGGGACTATTAGTGTGCTTTGCTAAAGTAACTGTGTATGGTTCAAAAATAAACAACTGTGAAATGTTTTTTGTTGCTGAGGTAAGGAGAAACCCATCTCTAGATTGTCACGCGTGTCCTAGAGTTCCTCTCCTTTGAAGTGTCTACACTCAAACCAGAGCCTGAGGGTCTTTAGGTTGAAATAGTTGAACCCATTAGCCAAAGTCTATACAAGAAGCACAAGTAACCACCAAACGGATAATCTGAATTTAAAGAAAATCACAAATTAATAATGGATAGATAATAAATCTTCTGATTTTACCACATATGACTAAGATTTCTTGTAGGACACGTGTTAAAGATGGAATAATATACCAGACCTGAAGATTTAGCCAGCATGTGAGCTTGCTAAGGTTGCTGTAACAAGCTACCACAACTGGGTGGCTTAGGACAACAGCAGTTTATTATTTCACTGTTTGAGAAGCTTGAGGTCCAAAGCTAAGGAGTCTGTAGATCTGTGCTCCCTCTGAAGGTACCAGGAAAGAATCTCTCTGTCTCAGGCCTGTCTCTTTGCTTCTAGTAGTTCTCTGGCTTGTAGCATCATAACTCTTAAGTTTTAGGGTTTTTTGCCCTGACTCCACCTATGTTAAAATTTCTATACTTTATGAAGACACCCATCAATTGGATTAGATTCCCACCCTACTCCAGTAGGACCTCATCTTAATTCATTACATCTGCAATAACCCAATTTCCAAAGAAAGTCATCATTTAGGTGTGGGGGTTAAGATTTAAACATAGAGACTTGGTAGAGACAATTCATCCTTAACAACCAACCTCCTATTTTATGAATGAGCAGAGACAGCAAAGGTCTGTGGGCTTACAGCAAGCTGCTAAAGTTGTGGACCAGTTACAAAGAACTGAGACTGAATTGGAGCACTCCCTCCCTCTTCCCTAGGTTTAGCTTGTACAATTGTTGATGTAAAGGAAAATACTCAACACCTATTAGTATACAAATTTTCCATCAGGAGATCAGCCTACAGAGAGCAAAGAGTACATCAAATGGCTTGTATTTTGTGCCACCAACATTTATCTTTTAGATCACTTGCAAAGGAGCTCCTTGCCTCTGATTTTCTTGTTCTCAATTCTACTCTCTGAAGCCTTATTGTTCAGTGTGTAGTTCATGGACCAGCAACACCATCCTCACCAGGGACCTAGTTACAAACAGAACCTCAGCACCATCTCCAGATGCACTGGGTCAGAATTTGTCTTTTAGCCAGATACCCAAGTGACTCTTATGCACACTTCAGTTTGAGAAGACCAGTTTCAATTATGGCCAGAATGATCTTTCTAAAATACAAACCTGATCATATTGTACCACCCAGATTTGCCTGCTGTTCCTGTGGCTCTCATAACACCTCTACAGATACTTATTGGTGACTTCACATACATCTCTTTCTCCCTCCTTTAGATGTAAATTCTATATGTACAACGATATCCTCAGCACAAAGGACACAGTCTTGTACATGTTAAAAGCCCACTGCATGAATTAGAGCAACATAGTTGCCAAAAAAAATTAAGATCTAGAAAGACAATACTTGGTTGCTTTAAATAAATCCAAATCTAAAGACCCATGCTATTAAAATAAGCATGCAGATGTTCCTCTGGAACCCTGATGAGTGAACTTTGATACTGTATCCAAAGAAAGATATGCCAGGTGACAGCAGACATATTTTTTTCCTTCATTTACAAAAAGGAAATAAGAGTGGGTAATAAAAATCACAGAGCCAGAGGCTTGTGGACCATCTCTGGTAAGTTGTAGGCCAAAGAATTAAATATAGCATTAATTAGGAAAACAAAACATGAACGTGATTATCTCCGTGTTAACTGAAAACAGTTTGGGCCACACTCATCCTATTCCCTTTATTGAGGAGATCACGGCAGCCTAAATGAAGGAAATGATAAAGACAGAGTATCTTTCCAGGTCAACAAATCACTAAGAACATCTTTCTCATAAAGTCCTGAGACAAGACAGAATTGTGCATTGGACACTATTGAGGTAGGCGACATTCTGTAATGGTCCATTTTCGGTTTCTACTCAATACAATTCCACAGATTAGATAAATTATAAATAAAATAGATTTACTTTGGCCCATAGTTCTGGAGGTCCAAGTTTGAGGACACATAAATGTTGATGGGCTTCTTGCTAGCAGAGCCTAGCAATGGAGGAGAGCTTCACACAGCAGACACAAGTAGTGTGTGTGTGGTGTGTGTGTGTGTGTGTGTGTGCACGCACATGTGCATTTGTCTCCCCTTCTTATGAATTCCCCAGCATGCAATGGTGGGGCTTCACCTGATAACATTCTCTAATCCTAATAACTTCCCAAAGGTTCCACCTCTAAGCACCATAGTCAGATTAAGTTTCCATCCTTTTAATACCCCACAATGGGTTCTTAAACTCTCACATGAGTTTTGGAGAGAACAAACTATATTAAAGCCATAGTATATACCAATGTGGTGGTGATTAAAACAATTGTTATAAACACAACCAGCTGGAGGTAGGAAGGATTTGTTTGTGGCCATGTTCTTATTCAACAACTTTTGAATTCACAATCAAAGGAAGACAGACAAATGATTGTACATGTAAGGAAGTCTTGACAGAAAAAAAAAAGGCTAAAACTAACAAGATCAAATCAACAGAAAATATACACAAAGTTTGTCTTTAGATAAGTGGACATGTTTGTGATTATGTGGTATAAACGTCTGTTTGGTCTGCATTGGAGCTGGGCATATCCGGCCAGAGAGATCTGAAGCCCTCTGCACTCAGTACTCTGGAGTTCTGTTCTTCATTCCGGATGCCATATTATAAGAGTGATCTGGCACATTAAAAGTGGAGATAGCCAAGGGCCTGATGAACAATCCATTGTGGTAGAACCAGGGTGTGGCTTGTGTCCCAGGGAAACATTTTAAGAGAATCTAAATCTTGTTGAAGAGAAGAGGCATGGGTCCATTTCAAGAAACCCCTGTGAGAAGCTTCCAGTGAATAAAGTTGATCTCTGTAGTTCCATCCAATGCCAAAATTAAATGACCAAAGCCCTCTCTTATTTCACACATTTCTGTGATATAGCATTATTAAGCACAGGGGAAGCTTGCTGTAAACTTTTATGGGAAAAGGATAATAAATATATGTCATAATTCGCATTGATATTTATAGCCAAGAAATGTAAACTTCCAATATTTTCCTATTTGACTTTTCTGGGGCCCATATTCTGTCATTTTTCCAATCCCCCAAAGTCATTCATATAATAAGTTCTTTGTCTCTTTTCTTAAATGTTTCTAACTGAAACATTTCTAATTGAAACATTTCTGATGGTTAATGCTAAGTTGTAGACATAAATGCATATGTGAAATTCTTTCCACAAATAGGAATGACACCTACTGAGTTCCAAACCTTGAAGGTAGAGCAGTCCACCTAAAGTTCTAATGGTTGGAGACACAAAACATGTAAGCAATGTTCATCCAAATGGGGATAGTGCAATGAGGAAAAAAAGAAAGGGATTGTAGGGGTATATGGATCACAAAGGGTATTTCTGGAAGGCCTCTCTGAACGGGTGACTTTTAAACTAAAACTGTGGAGACATGCAACCAGAATTATCCACGAGAATTGTCTCAGGTTAGTGAGCAGTGAGCTGACTAAGACTGGCTCAGCCTGCATCCCAGGGAGCAGGCCTTTGCTACCAATGTTCCCTAAAATGAGTAGGTTCTTTTCCCCTTCTGTTTCAGAAGAAGCGCCTGCAACTTTCCACAGGCCACAAGCTCTCCAGATATTGGGCATGTGGTTTTTCCACC
Organism: Callospermophilus lateralis; assembly: GCF_048772815.1. Classification (NCBI taxonomy): domain Eukaryota; kingdom Metazoa; phylum Chordata; class Mammalia; order Rodentia; family Sciuridae; genus Callospermophilus; species Callospermophilus lateralis. Next base: position 97,025,277 of record NC_135311.1, read on the forward strand.
AACCTCTAAAAATAGCACTTAAGTTGAGTGCATAGAGCCCAAGCAAATTTTTTAAAATCTAAGATTTCCTTGTGTTTTTCTTATAAAAAGTATGAAGTCAGTCAGAGAGGCCAGGAGGGCTAGACTTCTGGGCTGTGTGCCACCAGAGGAACTATGGATTTCATTCTACCTATGATGGGAAACCACTGGAAAATTAAGAGCAGAAGAGAACACATCGTATTTCTACTTTCTAAAGGATGTCTCTATCTACTCAGGGAGTGAAAAGAGAGACCATTCAGGGTTCCCTTGTGGTAATCAAGGCAAGAGATGGTAGCTAGTTGTAGTCCCTAAATAAACTCTGAATAAACTTTGTGATTTAAAAATTCAAGAGCAGTGCATGCTGTATGCGTGTGTTGAAATATCACACTGTACCCCATTAGGAGGTACATTGTTATATGTTAATAAAAAATGAATTTAAAAAAATAAATAAAAATTCAAGAATCCTACTTATTTATGTTAAAGAAAAAATTAGAATACTATATCTTTGTATCTTTGCTTTTCTCAGTACAGAATCTACGTAATACCTTAATATCCATGAACTTAGCCTCTTCTTAAAATTGAACAAGAATATCAGACACAATTGTCTCCACTTTTTATGAGTTCAAAATGATGAAATAATATATGAAAATCATGTTTCTCTTCAAAGCTTCACTGCATTAAACAGTTTCTTCATTACGCTTCTATAGTGACTTTTATTTTTTTGTTTTTGATTGTTTGTGTGTTTATTCTAGGCACTGTTAGAAGTATAAAGAAGAGACCATTTGGGTTCTATTATGGTGAAGACATGGTTTTTTACATCTCTTGAAGTGTAAGACCAAGGCATAGGTCCTTAAGAGTTCAGGGCATTATGTGAGTGAATGCTAAATGAACACTTTACAAAATAGATGCCTACTGATCCCCAATCTGAGACTCTGAGATAAATGTTGTTATTTTTACCATTTGAAATTCTATATTTTAAAAAAATCAAAGTCAAAAACAAAACAGTATTTACAATGTATATGATGAAAAAATTAAATTTTTTGTTGTACAAAGAGCTCCCACAAATCAATAGGAAAAAGATTAACAGTCCAATTGCAAAACTTGGCAATAGAACTTGACAGAAATTTACAAAAGAAGAAATAAAACAAATAGGAGATACATAGGGAAATTCACATCACATGTTAATAAAATAAACAACAAGATTTCAACTCAGAGTTGACAAGGGTTTAGAGAAAAAAATACAGGCTAATGGACTTTTTCAAGTATATTTATCTAAAGCCTTAAAAGTCTTTGTACTTTGGCATGAAATATATATATATTCTGTAGAAATAATTGTGGATAGATATAATGGTTTAGTTTGAAAGATATATAAAAAAGTGTACGTTAGAATGTATAATTAGAAATCCAAATTATGATGCTCCAGGGAGGGTTTGGTTAGGAAAGAACTAATTATAAGACATAGGCTGAGATTAAGAGACCATAAGGTACAATGTATGAATTGTGGTCTACTAGAAAACAGCATGGATATTCCTCGAAAACTTGGAATGGAACCACCATTTGATTCAGTTATTCTACTCCTCAGTAAATACTCAAAGGACTTAAAATCAGCATACTACAGTGTTGCAGCCACATCAATATTTACAGCAGTTTAATTCACAATAGCTAAGCTAGGGAACCAACCTAGATGACCTTCAACACATGAATAGATAAAGAAAATTATGTATATATACACACTGGAATAACACTCAGCCATAAAAAAGAACGAGTTTAAGATTTGGCAGGTAAAAAGATGATCTGGAGACTATTATGCTAAGTGAAATAAGCCATTCCCAAAAAACCAAAGGCAGAAGGTTCTCTCTAATATGTGGATGCTAACACACAATAAGGGGTAAGGGGGAGTAGAAGTTCATTGTATTAGACAAAAGGGAATGAAGGAAAGCAAAAGGGGATAAGAATAGGAAAGACAGTAATTAGAATGAATTGGATATGACTTTCATATATTCATATATGAATATATGACCAGTGAAACTGCACACCATGTACAAACATAAGAATGATTTCCTAATTAGAAAAAGTAATACTCCATATATATATGATATGTCAAAACTTATCAAAAGCCTAGTCTCATGTCTATCTAAAAAAACAAATTTTTTTAAAAATGAATCATGGTCTAACATCTGCAAGATTGGTACCAGCACTGGGTCTGAAAAGATAACTGGAGGAGAATGTTGCTAAAACTAAATGGAGGAAGCATTCTGTAGCTCAGGCCACCTTGAGAAAAGTCATAGCCATTGGTCAGGAGACACAGGTAACCTGAATCAGTGCAGAGAGGGAACCACCTCCTGCCAGGGCTATCCATTGGCCAAAAACAAGCAGAATCAGAGGACATGGCAGCTATTGAGAGAGTCCATACAGTCTCTGAGATGGAGAAGAATGTCAAGGATCTTAGAGCAAAAAGAACAAATTTCACAGAACAGCAATGTTTAAATGAATAAAAATTTGGCAACAAAAATAATCTTCAATGCATAGGATACAATGAGATACTATTTAGACACTTAAAATATTATAGTGACATAAGTATTAATACATTGATTTTCATATTTTCAGCTGGATTTTTTAAATTAAAGATTACAAAGCTATATAGTTTTCCTTTGGTTTACAAGCAAAACAAAATAAAAGTTTCTGTACATGTGTATGAAAACTTTTTTATAGATAATATAACACCTTGTCACACTTAGGATAGCCAGTTAAAATTTGAAAATAATACAAATTTATACTTCTATGTATACTTTTAAATCTATGATTTCTCCATGTATCCCTGACTTAGTTCTATGAAGTTTGATAAAATAACATACTAGTAAATACTGTTCTCATTTCCAAAGACCTTGTGGATACATTCAGGGGCCAGTACAGAGCCAGAACTTTTATTCTACATCTTGAGTTGGCTAGAAGATCTGACTCAGAAACTGTGCTCTAAAGCATGGAGATAATTGTTGAAGAGGTCATGCAGTGGCACAGTTATTTTGTTTACACTTGCTAAAGTCAAACCAGAGAGAATGCAAATGCAAAGGACACTGAATTTCAAGCTGGTAGTGATTGGCTCAAAGATTTAGAAGCTGTGCAGTCTGAAGCCCCTGGGGATAATCCACCTTTGTACATCATGATACAACAATGTTTGGGGGGTGGTTCCCCGTAAAATTAAGAAAGCCTGATTTGTAAGAGTTTATTTGAATGCTAATTAATTGTCCTTGTTTTTGTTTTTTTTTTAAGTGAGGGATTTCTACAATTTGCATTTAGCATGATGAGATGTAACAAAGTTGGAGACAGATTTCATTAATTCCTTTTTGATCTATTTAAATAGACTTTCCTCAGTTCCTATGTACTGTGACACCTTATTCTTTTGAACATTAGATTTGCCTGCGGGTAAAGAAAGTTTTAGAAGCCCAGAGGAAAGAACATCTCTTCTGTACCTAGGTGATGAGGGAGGTGTTTTTAAGGGTAAAGAGCTTTACCTTGTGACTAACACAGAACTACCATTTGTCCAGTGTTCTCTGAGCACCAGGCTGGGAGCTTAATACATTATCCATCTTATCTTGATAAGATTTATTTTTCTCATTTCAAAGGAGAACCTAAAAATTGGAAATGTGAAATAACTTTCCCAAAGTCACACAGCTTAATTATGTTTGGGGCTGGGATTCAAACTCAAGTCTTTGGGACATAAATTGCCTGGCCTGGCAAGTACTATATACTGTACTGCCTGAAACTTTGTGTAAATTTAGCAATATATTAGAAAAGGACTTCATTTTGTTCTCCATCCTGTTGTTTCTCAAACTTTGGTGTACATAGGAATCATCTGAGATGTTTTCTAAAAATATAAAATTTCTTGTCCTGTTTCAGAAACTCCACCTTAATAGGTTCACAATGATACATTCCCTCTTTTATCATCCAGCTTCCCGCATGATTATGGATGGGCAGTGCGGGCTTAAATGTCAGAAATCACTGCCTTTTTCTCTAAGAACAAGCCCACCCTCCTACCTGGAATAGTTCTCCATCTTGTATGCTCTTTCAGAGGCCATTTCATATGTCATTTCCTTTAGGAGTTATTTCCATTTTCCTTAAGTAAATTTTATTTGAACTTCCCCTATGGTTCCATGTCTCTTTTTATATAACTTCTATTTTTTTCTATGATCACACTATATTATACATTTCTGTTAAAATGTCTGCTTCTGTATTTAAATATGAGATCTTTAAAGTCAATACATTATAAATACAATGTGTAGATTGTACACCCACCCAAACTCTACTAAGAAGGGTATCATGCATAGTTTAAAAGATGGATATAGAAAAAAAAAAAAAAAAAGCATCAGAGGGGCTGGGGATGTGGCTCAAGCAGTAGCGTGCTCGCCTGGCATGCGTGCCGCCCGGGTTCGATCCTCAGCACCACATACAAACAAAGATGTTGTATCCGCCGAAAACTGAAAAATAAAAAAATATATATTAAAATTCTCTTTCTCTCTCTCTCTCTCTCTCTCAAAAAAAAAAAATCAGAGGTCCAAATGTATCTATCACTGCAGTTTTGTATATAAGTGAGGATAGGCTGCAGGAAAACAGAAATGTTGTGATGGGATTTTTTGTAAGTTAAAAGTAAATCATATAAAAGAACAATTGCTATTTGACTTAGTTATTAATTTTGCAGCTGTCACCCTAATTTGAGATATCACTTTTATTCTGTGAAATACTGAACTTCAAATGCCATGAAAAATAAACTTGAAATATTTTCATTACTGAGAATTTGTCTCAATGTTATGAGGAAAGAAATGAGCTACCCTGTGAATAACTTCGGGAATGTAATGAATTCCCTTTCTTAGAGAAGGAACAAACCAAGACTGAATGATCACTTAGAAGTTCTGCAGGAAGACTAAGTTAGAAGATGAACTAATTGACTTTCTATGATATTTTTTTTCATTAAATTGATTGAATTTTAAGAGGAAAAGATAATTTAAAAAACCCTATTGTTTTATGCTGGATAGTTTGTAAATTATGAATATGAAACTGAGGATTTGGCCCAAAGCTTAGTTCTTTACTATCCAGCAAGGAGACCTTGGACAATTTACTTAACCTCTTCGGTCATTAGATTTTCTCCCCTATATACTATTGTGACAATAAAAGCTATTTTGCAGATTATTAGGATAAAATGAAAGAATTTATATGAATTTACATGTGATGACTGACACATGCATTTAGCAAATGTCAACTAGCGACGAGGAAAAGACGGGGCAAAATTTGGAAGCTGAATTAATTTTTTTTTAAGATGTGAGAAACATGCTCACCTGTCCAAACCCAAAGAATGGGCTCAGAGACACAGGTATAGCAAAAGGCAAAATTTACTTTAATGTGGATCTTAAAAGATCCATGTCTTGCAAAATCTGGTGTCTGGGGGAGAATAGGCACACCTAGATCAGGTACAATCAGCATTTTATCCGGTAGAGCGCAAGGTCCCTCCCTCATTTCCTCCTTGTCTGAGTACTATGGGGTATACAGTCTTTTCCACCATCGCCTAGGTTTCACTGTCTCTTATTGGGTTATTTAAAGAAATATACCTGAAGTCATCCCCACCTTCCTTTGTTCTCTTGTGACAGGAAAGTCCCCTTGGATGGAGTGCACAGTTTATCTGTGTTGGTCAAGTCAGGCCACTTTTTCCTCGCCTCCTGTTTGTCAAGGGACTGTGAATTTTTCCACTCTGGTATTAACTTCTTCTACACTTTTCATTCTGTCCTCCCCTCCAGCAGTCTTTCTTAAATCCCAAGTCATTTCACATTTAAAGCTAAATACTGTATTTCAAATTGGAACACCAGACTCCCTGTTTTTCACAAAGATCTTTCTGAAGACCAAATTTCTATGATAATGATGCATTATATAGCTCCATGGCAAAGAAAAAAAAAAAGAGAGAAAGAAAACAGAAAAAGAAGAAAGAAAAAAAGAAAAGAAAAAAAAAAAAAAAAAAACCTTGTCCTTCCTCATTTGCTACACACATTAGCACAGGCTTCAAGTTTCAACTCCCCTGTGGAGTTGGGTAAGATTTTTCAGCTGTTCTCCCTTCCCTTTCCTATTTTATTTTTTATTGTCTTTTTTTTTTTTTTTAAGAAAAGTCTGGTTGTGTTGATGAGCACTTATCACTTCTAAATAAGAGCATGCTTTCATTTATTGAAATTAGATCCCCATTCACTGCCCTGGCACTGTCCAGGCTGTCTACTCCAGAGGGTTTAGGGCCTGTTAGTTGGCGCACAGTTGGAAACTGGGGGCATTGAGTGGCTGCCAAGGCTGGCAGACCTTTAAGATGGCATCTGGTGACCTTTTGCTGAGCCCCCTGGGTCGTTCATTTGAGATTTTATGTTCCCGGCAGGGGTGTAATCCAAATCAAATGTGAGATCTGGTGAGGTGGAGTTACACAGGGTAGGACCAACAGGGATCCCTACATTGCCTTGGGCAGAGGAGGCTACTGCAGGTCCTTACCGTCCTCTTTCTAACCCTGAGACTCTGAGCTCTGGTAGAAGGTGGCACTGAAGGGCTGGTTTATAGCGAGAGCTCAGTGTGAGAGAGGGAGCAAAGGAACTGTTTTCTCATTTATTTATCATTCTGCAACAGCACAGCAATCCTCCCTAATTGCCCTAGTTCCTGGATGACACTGAACTCTTCATGACACCTCCTGGAGCAGCCTGGGGAGGTCGGAAGTGCGCATGTGGAAGCTAGCTGTGTGGCGCTTCGAGAATCATCCATGGCATTCTTTCCCTTTCTTTTGAAATGGCAAATTTCTATTTTCAGTAATGTAGGTAGCTAGCGCACAAGCCTGGAGGGAAGAACTGTGAGTTCGTGAACAACATAACAACAAATGTGTGCTGTGGGATTGTTTGTGCTAACCACAGGCACAGGCTGTTTCTCAGCGACAGTCATTTTCATGTTAATTTTTAAAGTGCTATGTATTTTTTTAAACAGCTTTTACTTGAAACAGATTTTACAGGTTATTTTTGGTTTTACATCCACTGTGGCTGTTTTCAAAGAGAGGCAGATACATTTCAGAATTTCTCAGGCCATTCTGTCCTGAGACTGCCCAGAAAAGGGTTTTGAGGGTAATTGAAACAAACATAACATATAGTCCTTGCTTCCATCCAGCAGAGAATTTCTCTGCTCCACAACTATTTCTGCCTTCAAAACTTGCACTTCCTGCTTTGGTTGCCTGCTTTTTTGCTTTCTGCTCCTCCAGAATTCCAAACTTTGGTGGACTGTCTACATACTTTATTGGTATAAAGGGTCTGAGTTTGCAGGAAACCAAGTAGACTTGGGTTTAAAAGCTAGGCTCACTACTGAAAAGCTATGTAGAACTGGACAAGTCACATGAACTTTCTGAGCCTTGATTTCTTCATGTTAAAAGAGAATAATATGAGCACCTGCCTATGGAGTTGATAAATAAATTAAGGTATATAAATGGCTATAGTGTTGGCTATCATATAGTTAAAAGCTCAAAGCACAATTTATTTTTGTAATCATTGCAGACCATAGTTATTTCTCTTTTTTCTTATCTTCAAATAGTATTGGTTCTTTATAATATTCATTTGGCATTTATTTATATGCTAACTATGTTTCATATTTTTATGTAATTTTCATACCAACTTCTTTTAACACTTTAGAGAAATATATCTACATTTACATAAAAGTACACTTGTCAAAGCCAACCACAAAATGATATGATATACCAACCACACAAATATGATATATCCATTCACCAAACACCCAGATCAGGAAAGAATAGACCAGTATCCCAGAAGACCCCCACACTCTCTTCGGTATTCTATACCTTACAAAGATAACCACCATTCTGTCTTGTAGAATTATTTATATCAATTGTTGACTTAATTGTTTGTGTTATTTTTGTGCAGCCAAATGAAAAGTAAGTGTGTTGATGTCAGGAAACTAATATCTCCTCTCACATCTCAAGAACTGTATGTCAGATATATATACTTCTTGTAAGATTCCCATCTTGCACTGTTACCCTTCCTCTGAACCTATCTTGGAAAGTCCTAGTCATAGGTGAGCTCCATGAAGACTAGTGTTCAATCCGGAGGAGAGTATCCAGCCATCTAGCTGATACTACAAAACCTGTAGTCTCCAACTTAACTGGCCCCTGTCTTATTTTTCTGATCAGTTCTCTTCCACTCTTCAAACCATCTGTCTTTAATTCTGACTCTCTATCTCACTATTTTCCCCATGAGACCTAACAAGTTATGGTCCCTTGTCATCAGAGGAAAAAAACTCAAGATGTCGACAATCTCACCAACCTCTTGTTACCACGCACAAACAGTTGCCTAGAAACACCCATCTCACTAACACCTTTCCTGATGTTCCCTTCCTGCTTCTTTCCTCTCAGTGACATCCCATTTCCTTTTGTCAGATTGCAATTCATCAATGACATCCTCTCCTTTCTCCAGGTCTGCTGGCTCTTCACCCAGGTCCCTGCCAGCTTTAAATATGACAATAACCAGGCGCCATCTGAAACTCACATTCCACATCTACTCCCACCCTATCTTTCCCCTCTTACAGTCAGAATCTTCACCAAGGTCTTTATGCCTCCTGTCTACAATTTATCCCCTCTCTTTCTTCAGCCACTTCACTCTAGGGTTCACCTCCATTATCTCATAGGATCCCCATCTCCCACGACACGCATGCAACATCCTTACAACTAAACCACACAGATCCTTTTCAGAACTTACCTTTCTCAGCAGTGTTTGATCTCTTCCCTCTCCCTGGATTATCCTCTTTGCTTGGCTGCCAAACCCCCACTCTCCTTGTTTCCCTCCTACTTTACTGGAAATTGCATTTTAATATCCCTTTAGGGAGCTCTCTTCCCTCCATAAACATGCTTTCCATCAGAGTTCTTTCTTAAAATTGCTTTTCTTCTATGCTACCACTTCTACAAAAGGATGACCATAAAAAAATACCCATTCATTCAAATCACTGCCTCTCATTTGACCTTATTCAAATCAGCAAATACTAGAGCAAAAATTTTATTCTCAGTTAACATGTCATGCTTCAAAGTGGATTCTTTGCACCATATCAAAGGAACTGTTAGTACTTAGCCTTCTGGTGGAAAACATATCTACCTTGAATTTAATTTTTTTTATGATTATAAATGTTCTCATTTAGAATAATAATATTATAAGATAGACTATGACACACATAGGGCCCAATTTTTCATATGTCTGGTTGTATACAAAGTATATTCATACCAATTCATGTCTTCATACATGTACTTTGGATAATAATGTCCATCACATTATACCATCATTTCTAACCCTATGCCCCTTCCCTTATTATCCGAAATACATGTATGAAGATATGAATTGGTGTGAATATACTTTGTATACAACCAGAGATTTAAAAAATTGTGCTCTATATGTATAATAAGAATTATAATGCATTCTGCTGTCATATATAAATAAAAAATTAGTTTTAAAAAATATATAATATGATATAATGTATTAAAACACAGTATAATACCCCAAGTTCTATGATCCAGAGACACTTACTGTTAATTTCTGGCATTTTTTTCTAGACTAACTAAATAAGCTCACACATTACTTACATACATTTTATTTGTTGAAATAATCATATTCTTCACTTTTATGACTGGGCATTTATTTGTGTCATTAAAATTAATCATAAATATTTTAATGGCTCTATAATGTCTATCCTATGAATATAGGATCATCCAAGCATTACTACATATTTTAAGTTTTCAAATTTCTTCTATACATTTTTTTCTTAGTACACATTCATAAAAATTGACCTACTTCATCAAAAAGCTTCAGCTGTCTGACTCTTAAGGAAATCTTATAAAGTCATCTACTTCAAGTATTATGTCTATTTATGTGGCATTAGTATGGGTGTTTCTTATTTTCAGAAATGTTTTCTACATTTAAAATAACATTATTGTTTTGATTCAGAAGTCTTTAGTTATTAAACAAAGTTGGCTTTTGGTTAATTTTGTTTGTTATTTATATATTTTTAAAAACCATTCCTTCCATTTTTTTTTCTTTCTCCTACCTGCTAAATATTAAATGTAGATGAAACAGTACTGAGAGAAAAAGAAATCTCCATGTGAGGCATCTGAGGAGAGACAGAGCAGAGCAGAGCTAGAACTGGCAAATTGTGCTGACTTTCTTCCTTTTCTAGTTGCAAAGGCTGAAAATACCTGTTAGATTTGTAATTGAGAAATGTAATAACCTTTAGGGCCATTTTTCACACTGTTCCCAGCTTCCCGTAAGGGTCGGGAGAAGATGGATGGGTGATATTTATGAGGAAGTAGGGAGGGAAAAAAAATGAAACCTGGAAAGACAACAGCACTCTCTCTATGGCAAATGATCCATAGACAAATACCAACATTTACTTCTGCATTCCACTCTGCCGAGTTAACGATGCTCATGCCACCACACTAACACCTCCTGTTTCTCATGTCACCCTACTGTTTGAGGAGTCTGCCCCATGAGTAACAAAGTGCAAAACTGTTTCTTCACAGCAAGCAGAATGAGAACCTGGAGGTGGAAACTGAAACAGCGCTCCAGAACCCCAGGACTGGGAATGCCAGGGAGATGAGTAGGGATGCACCAGCTCCCGCTGACCCCTCTGATCACAAAACCATGGATAACCAAGATGACATGGAAGAGGGTAAGCACCCAGCCAACAACCAGAAACCAGAGAACCGCCAGAAACTCCTAACAGGAACATACTGTGGCAGATTCCTGGATGGCAAAGTGAGTAACGATAAATTCCCAAGCTTTTTTTTTTGTAATTTACTAGGAAAATGGAAACGAAAATATAGGGTCCCACAAACACACACTTGTACACATAAAAATTAATATGTTTTGCATGAAATGGAAATTAGAATCATTACTTTTTCAATCTGAAAATAAATTTCAAGATCATCTGTATACTGCATCTTTATTGACCACCAATTGAGTTGGTCAACCTACTCTGGCGATAGCTAAATCAGTGTTATTCAGTAGTAACTATAGTGATTAAATATCACTATCTGTGCAAAGTTCTGGCCTGCTGGAGGAGCAAGGTCTGTCTGCGTTCACATTACAGGAAGAGAAAATTTATTTTCAAAATCCAATGCAACCATGTCTAAATATCAAAAAATTATAGGCCAAAAACTATCTTGATAGAAATATGTATCACTGCATGTTGTTAACAATCAACCAAACAATCCATAGCAAACTGACTTTATAATGATGAATCTAAATGATTAGTAATTTGTAATTAAAAAGCAAGTATAGCAGCAATTGAAAACTGGATCTAAATCAAGACAAAACTAATGATTCATTGATAACAAAGTACAATTTCCAAAAATTGCTGAAATTGCAATTAAACAGATACATAGGGTAGGAGTTTTGCAGTGCTGCCAAGCTCTAAGTGACAGCCAGATATTTTAATAGAATACTGATTAGGGTCTGCAGAAAACTCTAACATAACTATTTTTGGTTGAAAAATTTAATAGCCCTTTTAAAATCACTGAGATACTATCTGGTCTTTAGTTATATGAGAAAAGGACTACCTGGAGAATTGTGATCTTTTGCTCATAAGAATTACTCAACGTATTACAGATTTTGAGTAGTGGAAGCATACCAATGGACGTGACACATTGCTCCATAAGGTCTAGTTCAACACTGAAGTCCATTTATAAAAGTGACTCTCTCAAAATGTAAGTGGCATAGCCTAGATTGGAACCAGGGCCTCCTAGTCTCCATTTATTGAGGTTTTGTGTTTTTTTGGCTTTCCCAGAATGAGTTCTTGAATTTTGTTCCTTCTTAGAGCAGGAGATAATGAATCTGGAGAGGTGAAATAATCTAGTATAAACTTCTAAAGACTTCTGAGTTGTACTCTCAAATTTGACTCTGACATTGATAAATTTCTTGTTGTTCCTGTTGCTTCCCAAGGATGATATTGGTAATAATAATTCAGTTAAAAAACCCTTATTATTGACTGCTTGCATGTAAATTTTATTATTAATAAAATTAACAAATAGTGCTACTATTAATAGGTAGCACTATTACTTCCATCATCGTGGTATGGATGATAAAACTGAGACTCAGAAAAGTTGAAGTGACTCAGGTGTGCAGGTAAAATGTTTACCCAGGTCTTTTTAAATCTTTTTTTTCCTTCTTCTTCACTTGAATTTTTAATTGATCATTCTAATTATAAAATATTACATATTCATGTAGAAATTCTGAAAAAGAGAAGGAAGTAAAACGTAACCAAAGAAACTAGTGGTTCTCTTGCCCTTGGTTTCTCTTCTTTTCTCCATGCATAGATACAGAATGGAATCATTATGTGTATGTTCATTGTTATCCTGCTCAATTCACTACATATATAGAATTCTCTCCTTGGAATGAAAAAAAAAATCATCCTACACATCATATTTAATGACTCTGTAAGAGTCATATTCAGAACTAACACTTGGATAGCATTTGCTATGTGCCAGGCACTATTCTAATCTTTTTACATATATTAACTAATTTACTATTCCCAAGCACCCAGTGAGGTAGGAACTCTTATTATCTTTAGTTCATGGATAAGGAAACTGAATAACAAAAGGTCAAGTGACTTGCCAATTTCATAAGGCTAACTAGTGTCAAAGCCACAATTCAAGCCCAAGTAGTAGGTCCTGAATCACTAAATTGCATCTCTTCCTCTCTATAGATAGAATGTGATTAATTTAATATGTCCCTTATGGGTATTTAAGTCAATTCTAGTTTTCCTCTTACAAATGGAAATTTGTTTCTTGACACTTCTCCTAATACATCCACCCACCATTCATGCTATGAATTCTGCATCCACCATTGCAATGGTCAGAATGTTCATTGGGTGAGCAGCTCTTGGACCTCCGTGATCTGGAATCTTTGCTGGCTCTATGGTAGCAGAGAGAGGGGATTTACCTCTCTTTTCTCAGAACTCATCAGGGTTTTGTGGGAGGCTCAGCAGGGCTAACACCCAGCCACCAAATTCAGGAAGGCCTCGTGGGAAGTGTGGGGACTGACTAATTGGTTCTGTCTGCCAGGCAAGCCTGTAATGCTGGCTTGCCAGATGGCTGCCACCGTCGCCGGCTACAGAGACCCTCATTACCACCTTGACTAAGTGGTAAATGGAATCCTGCCGCAGTTACAGAAGCAAACCAATCAGAACTCCTTCTAGATCCTTGTCACTCACACATAGATGAAAATAAGTTTCCCTGCCTGGGACATAACAGGCAATCTGGACTGGCTGAATTTGCTCCAAAAGCAAAGTTGCTGATAAAGAGGGAGCTAACATGAGTGAAGCTGGGCAAGTGTGAAATAACAGATTAAGTTCAATGAGTATCATTGGTAGGAGGTAAATAAAGCTGAAAATGCGGCAAGAATCCATTTTAAGTATATGAGAACAATAAGGTATTGTATAGATCAACAAGTACAAAGCTTGATTTCACAAATGAAAAACAAGAGACCCGGGGGGCTTCAGTGATTTGTGAAGGTTCATGCGAAGAGAGCTTGTTTCCTCTTCCCATCTCCTTAGGATGTTTCTCCTGGAGAGTCTGCTCCTAATGGGTAAGTCTTTGAAGATGCATATATTGTTATATTGTTTTTCAGAATCATTAGCTTTGCCTTCTCTCAGAAAAATAAAAAAAAAAGTGTGATGAGCAATAAACTCAGTAACACAGTTTCAAAAATAAAATTTGATCATGATTTTTGCATCTGTCAGCATGAAAATAAAAGTGTGCTTTAATTTTAATAGTCTTCACAGTTCACTGCTTGGGCATGATTTTCAAAACGCTTTAGCATGTATTTTCCTTGTTACACTCCCATGAGGTAGGAAGAAGCACATGATTCTATCTTCATTGAATAGATGAATAGGCAGAGGTCAAGGACCCTCCTGCCTGGTTGTGTATTCACAGTGTATTCACCATGTGCAGAGCAGAACCTGTGATCCTGCTATTCCTTTGGTAGTCTATATCTCATAGAATGATCCCATCCTTCTTCCATTGGTGCCAGCAAGAAACCTGAGCATACTTTCCTTCTCTCTCTCCCCCTCACTCTGATGTCCAACCAATCTCTGAGTCTTTTCCGCTTTTGCACCTTCATGTTTCTCAGAATGTTTTCTTTCATTTGTTTCTTCTGTTATCACCCCAGTCAGACCACCATTCTATCCCACCAGTGACTTTAGTGTTCCTCAAACTACTTTCTTTTCTCTAAACCCCCCTATCTATACTGGTTAGCTATTATAAATCAATACTGCGGTGTAACCAATCATCCAGTACTCAGTGGTTTATAACAATAATTGAATATGCTCATATTCAAATATATGAGCCAAGGCAGCATTTACTGATCTCATGTGGGTTTTGTCTGGGCTTGGCTGTATCTGCTTATTTGGTTCAAGTCTGCTTGTTTTTCTTATTCTGAATCCATCGGGTCCCTCCAAGCATGTTCATCGCATGGTGATAGAGGACAAATTCAACTACTCAAGTACATTTTAAGTCTTTGCTTATGTCATACCCACTAACATATTATTGGTTAAAGCAATCAGTCCACCACAAGGCCAAGCACAACACCGATGAGTCAGTGATTTTATATATGCCATGTAAATAGAAGACCTATAGAATTCAAAAGAAAAATCTACCTAATATAATTTGTGTATGGTAAAGTTTACATCACAAATGAACAGGGGAAAGATGGACTTTTTAATCAGTGATATTGAGATTATTGGAAAGTCACACAGAAAATTTAAATTGGGCCTATTCCACATATGTCATATATATATATAATGATATATTCCAAATGGATCTGAGATTTCAGTGTTAAAAAATAAAATTACAAATAGCATAGGTAAACATGGGTATTTCTTCTAACTCCTGGGCTGAAAGAGAATTTTCTTAACTCTGACTCAACATTCACATATACTAAGAAAAAGAGTGAAATTTTCACTATTTATTTATGGACAAAACCACTGTAAGCAAAGTGCCAAAATCGGAAAAAATGAGGAGAAATTTGTCATTGATATCATGATAAAATATAGACCTAACACATAGAATTGTCTATGTGAAAAAAGAGATTAAACTATTAGAAAAATAGGCAAGATAAACAAACAAAATGAATTTGTTTTTACAGAAAAACAAATGTAAATGTTTCTTAAACTTACCAAAAAACAGTGCCTTGCTCTTAATAAGTGGAATCATAAATTAATTCTTTCTTACAATAAAATTTTCTTACTGGCAAAATCAAGAAATTGATAGCATGCTTTGTTTAAAAGCTGTGGCAAAGAGATACTCTACTATATCAATAAAGGAAATTTAGAATGGAACAACCACTTTGGAAGAAAACATTACAATGATTAGAAGCTCTTCCTATGTATTTAGTTTTTAGCATGAAAATTGCACTTTCAGAAATCTATTTAAAGAAACACTGGAAAATTATTAGAGGTTTCATTCAGATATTACTTGTTATACCAAAAAATAAACAACTTAAACAACTTAAATGTTCATCGATAAGGAATGGCTGAATAAACAAAGATACATCCATATATGGAGTACTATGAAACTAAAAAAAGAAATTATGGGGTTGGGGCTATACATCAGCTAGTAGAGTGCTTGCCTCACATGCACAAGGCCCTGGGTCCAATCCCTAGCATCACAAAAAAAAAAAAAAAAAGAAAGAAAGAAAGAAATTAGGAATTTTTACATACGTATGTGTGTGTGTATACATACATATAAATACTGGTATTTATCACTGTATAAAATAATCTAACTACATATATTATTATTTGAATAAAAGCAGAGATATATAGATATCTCTACCAAGTATCTACCTATACCAGATATCTATATACCTATTCCTTATGATTTTTAAAAGGAAGGAATTAAGAATTTTGACTTTTGTTTGTCTTTGGTTTTTTGTTTTGTTTGTTTTTGGAGGTGTTTTTGGTTTTGTTTGGTTGATTTTTCCAGTGCTAGGAAACAAACCCAGGACTTCATACATGCCAGACAAGGGGCTCTACCACTGACCCACATCCTCAAGTGCTTTTTGGAAAAAGTAGTTATCTGTTAAAAATAGATGGAACAGGATTGAGGGAATCAAAAATAGGAAACATTTTTCTGAATAAATCTTGTGTTTTGGGCATTGGAACTACATAAATATTTTGCACATTTATAAAACAAAATTAAATATTAACAAAATCAATTCCTAAAATAAAAAAAAGAAGTTAAATCCGGTTTAGTTGTCCATTGCTTTGTAACAAATTGCCTCAAAAGTTACACTTAAATCAATAAACTTGTATTAATTCTCACTGTTTCTGCAGGATAAGAATTCAGGTACAGCTTAGGTCAGATATTTTGGCTCAAGAGCTCATGATATTATATTCCCAACATCCCCTGGGAAGGCAGTCCTCTGAGGGTTCCCCTGGGGCTGAGGATCCCCTTCAAGCTCCATCACGTGGCTATTATCAGAGGCTTTAGTTACTTGTCAACTGTGGCCAGAGATTTATTTTTTTTCTCTATTTGGGCCCCTTCTCTAGGCCTGCTCAAAGATAGCAGGTGGCTCCCCTAATTGTGAAATATCCAATAAAGAAAAAAGACAGAGCACATACAACCTTATAAGAAGCCACAACATCATTTACATTTATAACCTGGTATCAGAAGTAGCATAACTCACTTCCTCAACTTTCTGCTGGTAACACAGGCTAACCCTAATTGAATGGTAGGGGTCAGGGGCGACTAAATGAGAACATGAAACCAGGAGGCAGTTCCACTGAAGCCACCTTGAAAACTGGCCACTACATAAACCCAACTCTCAATTGTCAGTAAAACCAAACAGAATGGAATTATCATAAATGACTTTGAAGCATGACTTCACTGTATGTCCCTAGAAGTATTATATAATGAGAAGAATTTATATATATATATATATATATATATATATATATATATATATATATATATAAACATTTTCAGAACTACTATGTTGTTATCATTGTTTTGTATATACATTATGGAGGAAGTGAGTCTTGATGTTTTTTGCTGCCACATGTCAATGAGAACCCTAGATGTGCATTTTGCTCAGTGAAATTCTGAAGCTGATTCCAGGTTTGTTCCAAGAGTATCTAGTTAAAAGCAGTAAAGATACCACAGACCTTTTAAGACTTATCAGAAAAACCTCAGGATCTAACATAAAGAGGACCCCACTAGTCAAAAATGGAACAATGTAGGCATTGATGAAAATAATACAACAATGGATTAAAACACATCAAATATGGTTAAATCCCTAACCTAGTGAACTTTTAAAAACAAGCAAACCCTCATTAATCACCCCTAAAGAATACTAGGGAACAAACTATTTTTTTTAAACTGGCAAATAAGAGAATTAAGTATTTACTCAATCTGTATTTCCTGTGCAAACTGTATGTTAATAGCAAATGAGTGGAAGTTTCTCTTTAGTGAAGCATTCCAATTAATATATTAATAAATGGTAGCATAAGAATTTAATTCTGCAAAATCCTGCCCCCCCCAAAAAAGGAGGGACTTAAGCAATGTGACCAAAAAGATAACCAGACATCAGTTGCTTCTACAGGAAAAATACTCCATTTATGAAAAAAACTTCCTAAACAAATTGAATTTTCATACGATCTAGACTCTAGATCTAACTACCATTTACGGTATATATGGTAAATGTTGTTAAACTGTATAGGAATGCAAGCAATGAAATAGAGACTATGTAAAACTCTGTAAGGCAAAAAATACAGCTTTTCAATAAATAAATTGCAAGAAGAAAAGTGCCAAAAGGAAAAGGAGAAAAAATAGAAATTTAAAAAGATGTCAGAGATATCAGCCAATTGCAATATACAGACCGTATTTGTTTCTTGTTTTGAATAAACAAACTATAACAATAAGATTTATCAGATAATTGGGATTTAGACACTATATTTGATGCTATGAGCAATTACTATTAATATTGAAGTTTTTTTATTGTGATAGTGTTATTGTGGTTGCATTTTCAAAGAAGTCCTACCTTTCATGCATCAGAATCAATGGAGCCTTATCGAAACAAATTTTGGAGCCTCACCCTGAGAAATTTTATTCAGTGTGTCTGGGTGGTTCTTATGTCTCATAAGTTCCCAAATGAGACCAAGGCTTCTGGACCAAGGGCGATACTTTGAGAATCACAGGTTTATAGATAACATGCTGAAATTGTGTGGATAAACCAATAAAATTGGGCTCACTTCATCCCTGGAGAGCAGAAGGTAATGTGGGTGCAAATAAAATAATATTGTCAATTGATAATTGGATCATGGTGGTTACTTTATGAAGTTTCATTAGATTATTCTTGATACCTGTTTGAAAGTTCCTCAACTGAAAGGTTAGAATCTAAAATATAGGGCTGGGGTTGTGGCTCAGTGGTAGAGCGCTTGCCTGGCATGTGTAAGGCACTGGGTTTGATTCTCAGCACCTCATATAAACAAATAAAATAAAGGTCCATTGACAACCAAAAAAAATCATTTTTTAAAAATGTAAAATATAAAATTGTATAAAATATTAAATGATAAACATTAATATTCAGTGAATTGTTTGAAGCATATATTTAAATTACATATCATGTATAGTATCATTGGGAATTTTTTTTTAATTCTACATTTCTTTAAAAACTATGTATCAAACTTTTCACTGGCTTCTTTCTCACAGTTGTCTTCATTATCAACAATGTCCTTTTTTGAGCCATTTGACAGCTTTCTAAAACACATCAGGGGCTTGGTCTAAGTTGTTTAAGAAACGAAACTTCAAGTCTGCATTTGATGCTTTTTCTGGAATTTCCTCTCAAGCCACAGCATACATCTCACAATATTAAGACAATTAGCAGTTGTGCTCTCTTGTCTTAGAGGATCAGAATTCATAACTTCCATAATGTAACCACTTAAAAATTGTTCTACTAGGAGCAATATTTAAAAGATTTGTTTACACTTCCAACATTTGCAAGTTTCAACACCGCCAAGGAGAGTTAGTAAATGTGTGTTAATTTTTATGCTTTGTTTGTACCAATTATTTTAAGCAAGTATCACAATACTATTATTAATCAAAGTCACTTCAGGCTATTTTGTCATCCCCCAAGCAGTATTTTGTGATTCAAGTAAACCAAATGAAAGAAGCCTGTATATCAGAAATTTGTAGGCGCTTTGGAAGCTCCCAAGGTCAGATGAATCTTGATCAGAATTTCCCATTTCATCTTCTTTGACACTTTAGGGACACTCTTGTTTTTTTAAAAAAACAGCAATTCAGTCCAGGGTGATTTATATTAGTAAAGGGAGAAATCTGATGGTGCAACCAGGCACTAGTAGCGCCAATGGCTTGTCACTGTTTCATGACACTGTCTCTCTATTCATTCAACAGACTCAGCACTGGTTTTGATGCTGGAGTTCAGCAGGATACAAGACAAAGTGTTGGCCCAAGTGGAGATCATATTACTGGAGGGGCATACACTTCAAAAATAGTATCGAATATAGTCTGGGAATTTACAAAATATTTAAAGTACACAACACTCATTCATCACAGTACCTGTGAGAGTGAAATGCATGTTCCTTTTTCTGTAGGTGAGAATATAACATTTAGTTTGTGATATCTAGGCCAAAACACCTATGAGGGCAGGAACCATGGGTGCCTTGTTCACCTGTTTCTAGAGTGCAAAGGATAAAGGTGCTCTCACTTCTGGTGTTTAAATGAAAGCAAAGAAGGCTAACAGGCACCTTGACTCTGTTGGGACTATGAAATATAGACTTCTGTCTGTATCTGCCAGGTATTGGTTCAGGACCCCTAAGGATACCAAAATCTAAAGATGCTCAAGTCTTGTATATAAAATGGCATGGTACATCCTTATATCCTCTTATATACTTTAAATCATCTCTAGATTACTTGAAATGTCTAATAACATGTCAATGCTATGTAGACTGTTGTTCTATTGTATCATTTAGAAAATGACAAGAAAAAAGGTCTGCACATATTCAGTATAGAGGCAACTATCTTCCCTATGACATTCATCAAATCTGAGAATGGGGAACTAGTAGATATATAAGGGTTTACTGTATGTATATAAAAACCCAAAAAAATGGGAATATTTTATGTTCCAAATAATTTGCAAAGAAAAATACTGCACCCAGAACAATATGTCTGAAAGACCTAACTAAATATTTCAAGAGTGTGAAATTGCTCTGTGAACTAAATATTAAATTCTCTTATTCTAGGGCAGTAGTAAAAAAAAACAAGATGCAGATCTTGTCTGCAAAATTTACTGGGAGGGAATGTTGGACACACTTACCTAGTCATTGCTCTACTAAAACCGTTTCCATGGTTCCCCCCATTGCCCTCAGAATAAAGCATAGAGGCTGATTGACTGCCTCTTTCCTGCCTCCCTCTCCAGCCTTATCTTTTGCCTTTCCCAAAAGTTTATGTTCTGGAAGTATCCATCCCTCTCTCTCTCTCTCTCTCTCTCTCTGTCTCTCTCTCTAGCATGCATGAGTGTACCTTTTAAGTTTTCTATATCCAGTTCCCTTTTTCTGTCACCTTTGTTCTTCTCCGTTTCTCTCTCCAGTCGTTAGTTTATCTAGATGTAACTTACTTTTCAAGCCTGGACTTAGGTGTAAGTCCCTCTGGAAGGTTAGGTGGGCATTTGGACCGTTGCAATAGTGGTCTACCACCCCATATGCTTGCTGTGCCTTCCTTTCTCTCAAGCAAGGGTAAGTCTGGTTTTCTTCACTCAGGCCTTCCACAGTGCCTTGACCAGACTAGGCAAGTCATAGATATTTCTTAAATGAAGGAATAAAATTATTTAACTTCTGCAAACCTCAGCTTTCCTAATGTAAAGAGGATTTAAAATACCTACCTCATATTAAATTAAATGGCATTAATGAAGCCCCTACATCATGCCTTATACAGAGTATAGGTCAAATAAATAGCTTGCTATTTTTACGTGTCCCCTAGGACCCTCGGTCATCCGAGACCACTCTGAAAGTCTCTTGGTTTTTCTTTAAAATACTTCATGACAACTAAGCCCTTGTTGGCTGCTATTCATCTTGAAAGGTTGTTCAGCATAACTATCAATTGTGTACAGATAATTGGTTTCAGTTCTTCAAATTTTGTCACCTTTCAGTGGCCTGACACTAAAAATAACCATGTGTCTCAATTTTTACTCAGGATTTAGTTTTAATCAGATATATTAAAATGATAGACATGAGGACAGCTGCCTTTGAAAGAAGAGTTAATCACATTTCCCAGGAGAAGGGGTCATACCACCCCATGAGGGTCACGTGGGGAAGCGCGGAGTGGGAAGGTGAAAGGACAATATAGGAAAAGCCCACAGAATTTGGTGACGTTTCTGTAGGAAAGGCAAGGCAGAGTAGGGGAATAGCTTTGTACTGGCCAGTCAGAATAATTCCCTCAGGCTTTGGGACATAAAGTTGGTTTCTATTTGTCTAGAACCTGGTCCTGGATGGATTTGGGGCAGAACAAATAATGGCTTAGTATGTGAAAGTTAGATAAAGGGAGCATTTGAGGGTTTGAACTCAGAATTGGTTGGTTTGTATGAGTGAAAGATGTGTTTGCAAGAGAGTTGTTTACCGTCTCTAGGAATCACCTAGCCCTGGGAGGAGCAGTCTTCCCTAAGTGGCAGAGTCCCTTATCCTAAGATGTCAAACCATTGTAAAATGCAGACAGTTCTTTAAAAAAAAAAAAAAAAAAAGGTTCATACACTATGCTCTATGGCAACAGGCAGTGGGACTTTATTCTTGACCCTAGTTTGATTATTATTCTATGGTAACTTTTAATAACATTGCTCACGGGCTGTAATAGTCTAGGCTTTTTAATCTCTTCCATTCTTGACAAAGCTCACAATTTCCATTGCAGCTCTTCCTGAACCTGCTAATTTAAACAGCCTAAGGATGCTCTTATCAATAAAAACCCCACATTTGCCTACAAACACTTTATGTTTTACCTTTTTTTTTTTTTTTAGGTCTGCCACAAACACTTTTCTTGTACAAATGAGACAGTATCTAATTGTTAACATATTTGTCAAACATGTGTTAATTGCCTATTGCTGAAATGTGTGTCATTGTAAGCTTTCTTCATTGGGGATTTAATTTATTTAGAATCAGGATTGTGTTTAAAGGAGCTGTTTGTCTTACATGCTCCCTTCTTTCCTCTCTCCCCAACCTGTCTTTTCCTTGCTTCCATTTGTCTTTCTTCTTTAAGGTTCCCCATCAGGCCCACTGCAGCTCTGTACCATCTGGAGACCAGTCCCTATCCTACATGCATGGCCTCCCCAGGAGAAATCTTAGAGACTGGTCCTTGGAGCAGTTGGTGAGAGGTGGCCCCAGCCAACCTGAGGTATGTACTCAGAGTTGTAAAGTTGTTTCCTACTGTGAATGAACAGGTATTATTTGTTGTCTGTATATCTTTAAAAAAAAAAAACAACTTTTTTTAGTTGTAGATGGACATGACACCTTTATTTTATGTATTTATTTTTATGTGGTGCTGAGGATCGAACCCAGTGCCTCACACATGCTAGGTAAGTGCTCTACCACAGAGCCACTACCCCAGCCCCTTGTCTGTATACTTAATGTGGAGCAGATGATAAGACAGTCTGAGGATGGACTGATGGATACTAAACTCCATATGTCCAGACGGCTTTCTGGGAAACGTCCTTGATGAGTTTACAGGCAAAACCTACAGATCTAACTGAATTCATCATCTTCCTGTCCCTGACCTACCTTCCTTCCAGAGATTTCCAAGATTGAAGGGCCATTGTGCTCCCAATTAACTGAGTCGGGATCTGGGCTTCATCCTTGGTCTAAACCCCTGGACCTAAACCTCCCAATCCAATGAGTCTATAAGATAGGTTATCCTAATTCTTATGCAATTAAAGAAGAATTTTATTTTGTAAAAGACAGATGGTGGATGTTAAGGAGCCATGTGTACTCTAAGAAGATGCTTCTTTTTTTCTTCTGAAGGAATAGACCTGAGGCATGGTACACTAATGACAACACAGCTTGGATACTCAGGAGTGACCTCAGGAGTGATCCTCTGATTCCAGCCCCTGTGCACTTTTGCATCCTTGTCTGGGCCTTTCACCATCCTCATGTTCATTCTTTTTCTCATCGTTGTGTTAGGATATCGTCCAGAGGCCCAGTGGAACAACAAAAGAAGATTCTTTTCTTCTTGCCCTGGTCAGAAAGGAACTCAAGTCACACCCTCTGAGCTCCAGATTGTTAGACAAGATTCAGAAAGAGCTGACGATCCTGGACCCAATCTCTTCAGGGTTTCTCCTTCAGTCTCAGCTGAGCCACCTCTTCCTGAGGCATGGAGTCCCTCTGCAATTGCCAACAGTCAAGATCCTTTGCCAGAGATTTTCTAGGAAGGGCTCTCCTGAAATGGTATGGCCACTATTTTAAGTGTGGATGTCTTTTATGTCTCTTATTTGTACTCACCGGTTAATAGAATTAAGAAGTTGTGTTTTTTTTCCTTGAAAATAACCTTTTCTATGGACACTGTGTTAGTTAGGTTTTCATCCCTATGACCCAAATACCTGACAAGAACTACTTGGAGGAGGAAAAGTTTATTTTGGGTTCATGATTTCAGAGTTGAAGTCCATGGTTGGCCACTCCATTGCTCTGAGCCAGAAGTGAGGCAGCACAAGGTGGTAAAAGAGCATAGCGATGGAGAGCTACTCCACTTCAGCACCCAAGAAGCAAAGAGAGAAATGGGAAGGTGGCAAAGGAAAGATGAACCCTCTCATGGCAGGCCCCCAGTGACCCACCTTCTCCAGCCATGCCCTACCTTCCTACAGTTTCCACCCAGTTAGTCCATCCAAACTAGAGTGGACTGATTAGGTTACAACTCTCATGATCAAATCATTCCATCTCTAAATATTTCTGCGTTAACATAGGAGTCTTGGGATTACTCTTTATAGCCACACCATAAAAGATGTCTAAGCTTACTTATATTCATGTGGAAATTTCTAGTTAGAACAGACAGGAATAGAAAAATAGATGTAGAGTTCTTACCTCTGTTTAATTTCTCTTAAAATTGGTATCCTGTCCTAACTTTTACTGTCTGCTTTCAACACCATGAGGGTGGTTCATGATGATGGGCCCTCTTGAGTCTAGTAATGCACTCATTCAGTCAGAACAGAGAACTTGGCAAAGATCTCCTGTTTGTTGGGATAAGTCCTTAGACTGAGAGAGGTAGGGGATATCCTTGAAATATAATTTACTCCACCACCTGCGTGACCCACACAACTTAATTAGAAACTGGCTAGGAGGAATGGGGGATTTAGAAATACAAACAACTGTAAACCCAGTGGCTTGGGAGGCTGAGACAGGAAGATTGTGAGTTCAAAGCCAGATTTAGCAAAAGTGAGTTGCTAAGCAACTCAGAGAGATCCTGTCTCTAAATAAAATACAAAAAATAGGGCTGGGGATGTGGCTCAGTGGTCAAGTGCCCCTGAGTTCAATCCCAGGTACCCCCACATTGTCCTGCAATGAAGAAACAATGACCCAGAGCTACTGTAGCATGTTTATTATATAGGTTTTCTCATCAAGAGGTTATTTGTGGAGTTTCTGCAAAGCAGACAGTCTTGAAGGTCACAATCACTTGTGAGACTTTGTAGTTAACTTACTATGCCCAGAATTCTCTACCCTCAGCAGCTAATGCCTGAGCTCAAGGTCCAGACTGATATAGTGCCTTGCCTTTGCACAGAGCCTTTTCAAGTAGGGCATCATCATAGCAACCGGGCAATCTTGATCTGCACCTTTGCACAGGAAGTTCCCAGTGCAGATGCAGCCACAAGGCAGTCAGAGACCATAATCCAAGTCACTGCTCTCCACAATCCCCATTTTACAGATTAGAAAACTGATGCCCAGAGGTTGCCAAGGACTTGGCTCAGGCACTCAAGAATTAATGGCAGAGCTGAAACACAAGCTCTCCAACAAGTCCAAAGTTCTTTGGATACTGCACATCTCTGGGCACTGAGCCTGAACTCACACTTGTAGCAGAATATAGGGTGGTCTAAATATAACCAAGTTCCCAGAACCACAGGAAAATATCCACAAGAAGAACTAATAGCAATGAACAAATCATTAGTGAGTGTGTATGAATAGCAAGCCTTGTTTCTGAAGAACAAACCTCAGAAACCTGGACTTTAATCCTAGTTCCATCTTTGTCTCTGTCCCATGGGGTTCATTCTACTTAATGTCCCTGATGTCTCAGTGATATCATCTGGAAAGCCAGGTAAAAACCAACCTCATAGATGTTGACTCAAGATTTAGTGACAGGATAAATGCAAATTTGTGGTCCCATGTCCAGCATTTAGGGGGTACTCAAATGATAATTTTCTCATCTCTAACCTTCCCTAGTGAAATCTCCAAATATTTATAAGATGTATTTAGCAATACTGCTGGGAGCCATCAGCCAAGTAGGTATGACAAATTCCTTGCCAGCTTACTCCCATGCTGTCTAGTGGAAGGACTTCTGAAAGGTGACCTTGCTCAAGGACCAGGGCAGGATCCGTGTTTAGGGTGTTCCCCCTTTAGAATAGGGCAGTTTAGCATAATAGGAGAGTAGGGTGTTTCCCCTTTAGAATAGGGCGGTTTAGTAATAGGAGATTAGGGTGTTCCTCTTTTGGAATAGGGCGTATCCTGCTGCTGAGTTCCTCTTGAGTGCTTAGGGTCAGACAGTATATTTTGGGAGACAGAAGCCCATGCGGAGTGGATTTAGGCAGGAGTGGATTTGGGCGGAGTGGATTTGGGCAGAGAACGTGGATTCCCCCAGAGCGTGTTTGTAGTCGGCCCGTGTGAGTTCGGGAATAAAGAATTGCTGTTTGAATCTACAAGCTGTGTGGAGACTCGTGATTTGTGCCCAGCCAGAGACTGCGGCACAATACAATGTCAAATTATTATACAGAGTATATATGAAACTTTCTGGCTAACATCTAATTTATATCTAGCTTCGTTCCTTCACTGCTACCCTCCAATTCCCTAGAGTCGCCTACAGACCAGAGCTCCTAGGATCCCATCCAGACTAGCAGTGGACATTGGTGACATTCCCTCAGTCCTTACCTATGTGGAAAAGTAATCTTGAGATTTTTTTCACCTAGGCTAATAGATTCTTATCCTTATAAAAGCTGAATACATCTAAACATAAGCATGCATTCTATACACTAAATATGTTAGAGATGTGAGAGGGAGACAGCGAGAGGCTAGAGTCAAATGTTTATTTTTTAATCTGCATTACATTTCCATAACAAGTTAACCATAAGCCCTTCTCCTCACTTACTATCTTAGCTACAGGACCCAGGCTGATGGAACAGCCACTCTGGAATATTTTTGGACATGATAGAAGAGTGGGGAGAAAAAGTGAGCTCCAGCAGATCTCATGGCAACAGTTTAATCCTCCACCCAAAGTGGCACTTGTCACCTCTGCTCATAAGACATTAGCCAGAACTAGTCACACGGCCCTACCCAAACACAAGGCAACCAGGAAGTAGAATTTTACATTTGGTACAGAGGGATAATATTTGATTTTAAAAGACACTAACTCTTATATTTCTATTTTTAAACAATTTTTTAAAACTTTAAATATAAAAAGTTTCCAAATACATTTTATTTCAGCAGGTTTTTTTTCCCTTCATATAGAGTAAATGAGGCTGTTCTTATTCTTAATTTTCAGGTGAATTATGAAAAGCTACTCTGGTTTTTAAAAAGTGCAGCCTCAGATGACTTACAGCAATGCAAAACAGTTGTGGACAGTAACCTGAAGAAAACTCAGAGTCAAAGTGATCCTAAACAAAGGTATTTCCTCCCTTTTCCTGGGCCCATTGTTCTGATGTATCTCAGTCAATTCAGGCTGCAGTCATGGAATACCACAGACTGGCTGGCTTATAAAGTGCTGGCATTATTTCTCATCTTTCTGGAGTCTGGACGTTTAAGATCAGTGTACCTTCCTATGATTAGTGGTCCAGTTCTGGTGAGAGTCCATGTCCAGGTTGCAGGCAGCTAACTCTTTCCTGCATCCTTACTGGCAGGAAGAATGTGAGCCCTCTCTAGCCCCTTCTTATAAGGGCATTGATCTCATTCCTGAGGGCTCAACCCTCTGGACCAGATCACCTCCCAAAGCCCCACCTCCTGGTACCATCATGCTGGGATTAGAGTTTCAACATTTGAACTTTGTTGGGAGAAACATCCAGTCCATTGCACTAGACTTCTAGAGCTGGCAGGGATCTTGAAGGCATTCACTCGAAAATATTCCCAATGCAAAATCACTTTGCTCTTCACCAACACTTGGCTTATGCATATAATTTTTTTTTCTCCTTCTCTTGTATGCAGGCCAGCATAGAAAGTTATTTGTAGCAATTGCATATGTTTCTTAACACCAAGCATGTGTCTTTTTATGAGGTTGTTGTGTGAAAATGAAAACCTCATTATGAAATAAGAAATGATTGTGTATGGGTGCAGAGCTCATCTATAACATATGATTCCAGAAATAGGTTCTGTCTGTGAACCTCTGGGTTACAGGCACTAGCTAATGGTTGAAATACAGAAATCAGTAATACCTTCACATAATCTTAAGGAAAAGAAGTGACTGAAATTTTCAAAAAGGTTGTGAGAAATATCATTATAAATGCAGCACACCAAAGTATGATATTCTGCACAAAGAAAAGTGACAAAGTGCAGTCGGTAGGAACATGAGCTCCACGGCCAGAAAGCTGAGTTGAACTTCTGTCTCTGCCATTAGTAACTGTTTGGCCTTGGCATTCACTTAACCTCTCTGTGCTTCCATTCTGTAATAGGAGAATAAGAATAGATTGTTGATTTGTAACAGTACCTACGTTAATAAACGCAAAGTTCTTAAAAACAGTGCCTAATACACAGTCAGTGCAATATAGGTGTTTTTTATTACTTTTAAACTTCCCTCCAGACAACCTTCTGTCAGTTACAAACAATGTGACCCTTTTTTTTGGAAAAATGTCCCTGAGCCAAGCATTAGAATTTTTTCCTCTCTACAGGGTGCCACTTTTGACCATGATTCTTTATTTAACAAAGACTTATAGGATAACAGCTGATTGTCAAGTCCATTTTTCTGACCCAGTCAATTCCAAAGTTAGCAAGCTCATAATCCAAAGAAAATGAATACTGCTGCCTGAGTACTACAGTCAAGTATAGTTCTGGGAGCAACTGACCTACTGGGAGCCATAAGCCTTAGAGATTTTTTAAAATAGGCGCTCTCCCTTCATGTAATACAGATTGTAAAATTATGGTCCTAAGAGGTTATTCACTATGTAGAAGAACATATGGCCATTCATTTATATAAATGGAGCCTTTTAGTTCTAGAAAGGAAGCTTTTTCTGACCCCTGAACTAGGTTCTATCTCTTTGTTTTATCATCCCATAGGCTTCCCCTTCATAACAGTCATTGCATTTGTAAATATTCATTTGAAGGTAGGAATGGTGTCTGTCCTCATGAACTATCTTAATCCTAACATAGCTCCTGGCATTTAAGAGGTGCTCAATAAACATTTGTTAAATGTAATTGGCCTCTTCAATTACCTGAAGAGTTTACATCACTAGGCTTGCAGGAACATGTGAATATCTGCTCTATTTTTAAAAAGTGCATAAAATCATTTTGAGCACATCAGAGAAGGCACTGCTTTATATGGACTAGAGAGTGTGTCTATAGAAACATGGGACTGATGGGCTGATGTAATGAAGCCCAGCTCTTTGATAATGAACACACTATGCAAGAAAATGCACTCTCCATAGTTTGTCAGATAGAGGCTCTAATGGAGTAGCTCTGTGATGGGGCAGCAATAGCCCTCATTGCCTAGAATGGATCAAAGGAAATACATCCAGCAACACACTTTCCAAGAAGCCCTATCAGCTGCAGTAAGTGGGTTTCACACAACATCTACCCACTAAGTACTGAGCCAGGGTCAAAGCCTCATGAATTCCTACTCCCAGGAGCTATTGGTATTGCCAACAAAGAGGAAGGAAACTACGGATTCAAATCTTGAACAGACATTCCTATTGGCAGAGTCTGGGTCATGTGCCCTAGTGTAGAGAGTGGCTAGTAACACAAATACCAATATTCTCTTGCTAGAATGAGACAGACTGTGTCGGGAGCTTGGAACTTCCTGAACAAGGGAAGGAGATGCAAAAGCTGCTGACCAAACCAAAGACACATGTCCACCTTTCCTTTCCTGGACCAAACGTTTGGAAAATATTACATATTATTAAGTAGTTCAGCATCATATAATTTGGGGCCAAAGCTCCTCTAAGAATAATAGAGGGGAAAAAAGTGTAAAATATGACTTTTAGAAAAAAATTATATACATCTAAAACTAATCAATTCCATGTACTGCTCAAAATACCTGGGAAATAGTAAGGAACAAATCAGACTTGACCTCATGAAGCAGCCAATCAGGGAAGTAAGATTTGAAACACTAAGGAATAGACCTGTGATCTGAAGGGAGACCTATTAAGATATGAAAGGGTATATTAGCACAGATGCCCTAGGGCAAAGCATGGGGCCTGATTATGCACACACCACTTCCCAACTCTTCATTCAAAGATGTCACCTTGTTAAGTTGAAACCAGCCAATAACAGAAGTATTTACACCATGGAAATTGGTAATGCTACAAATCAGGGCTTTATCTTGAAGGCTTGGTTAAGGATTTACCAGTACACCACTGAAAGGAACATGATTCAAATGAGTGGTGTTCAGGGGAGATCATAGAATGTCCCTTTAGGAAATTGGCATTTAAGTTGAGACAGTGTACATCAGGAAAAGCTTCACAAAGAAGACAACAGTTCAGCTGAATCTGGAGGAACAAATAAATCTGAATGTTAGGTGAGTAAAGATCTCAAATTAGTTCACAATACAAATGACTATAAAGTTTTATCTTTATTACTTTTCACCCATTATTTAAAGCAAAAATAATTAGATAAACCATCTTAATAACTATATACATTTGCATGCCAGATTATAAATAAATGATTACTCCCAAAATATTTCTAGGTTTCCCAGATATAAAAAGCAGAGTCAAAGACAATGCAGACATTCTCCTGATTTGGGATTTGCTCCTGCGTAGGTTCCCTGTTACAGGGATTTGGCAGGATCTGCTTTGCCTTGCTCTGCTAGTAGCAATAAACAGTGTGGAAATTTGATTTGCCATCAATAATTTCTGAGTTTAAGAAAAGTAAGATCAATTAGGAAAACTACTACAATCATTTGTTTTTCTCTCCATTTGGGAAAAAGAAGAGGAGGTTGATTTAAGAATCTCAGTCTATATTGCAGTCAGATTGGTTGGTGCCTCATGGGAAGAAGCTCTAGAGCTTAGTCCGATGAGGCAGGTTTTAGTTAATCTGTGAAATTTTCACTTGCAGTCCCATGGCCAGGTCACCAAATATTTAGGATGTAGCCCATAGGTTCTTGGGAATCCACGGTGGGTAACAGAGTTGAGAGACACAGTATGGAAACACGCAACTACTTCAAATGCATCTTCTTTTCGTAGCCTTTCCTCTGCCCCTCCAATAAGAACCCCACCTCAAGACTACAGCTCACCATCAGAAGAGGACAAGAGCCTGTTGGAGATTTTGAGGATGGTACTAAGGACAACCAATGGCAAACTCAACATAGAGAATCTCAACCTTAGTTTTCGAAAAGAAGACCGCTCATTCTCTGGCTGTCTCCCCCCAGCCAAGGTAACCAAAATTACATTTTGGATTTGTTCAGCTAAAGGCAACTTCAGAACATTGAGCCTCCAAAAATAAGGAGTAGTTATGGATCTCTGTTCTGCCTGTGAATGACATTACACAATTGTTTTTTATGCTTGTGAGGAGAAAAACAAAATACAAGAGGAATTATGAAATGTGCAGAATTGGTCCAGGAGTTACTTATAATTGGGCTGTCTTATGTTAATAATAGAAAATATTACAATATCCAAATAATATTTCACAATGGAAAACAATATTTTCAAGGCCAAATTCATTTCTCACATGCTCTCCAGCTTCCAGTAAAATCAGCATGTGGTGTCTCATTCCTTAGGAACACCATATTTTAGGGACTGATGTAATTTATTGCTGATAGAGGTTAGCATGCTGCTTTGGAGCATTAATTAACAGTGCAGATGTGTTTCATGAAAGAAGATCCAGAACCATATTAATTCATGGATATTTGGTAGCCAGATGTACCCAAGACTACCTTAGATACAGGTAAAATAATCATTGCCATTGTTTTAAAAATACCTCAT
Organism: Callospermophilus lateralis; assembly: GCF_048772815.1. Taxonomy (NCBI): domain Eukaryota; kingdom Metazoa; phylum Chordata; class Mammalia; order Rodentia; family Sciuridae; genus Callospermophilus; species Callospermophilus lateralis. Next base: position 97,056,653 of record NC_135311.1, read on the forward strand.
CCCCCCCACATTACTGAATTCTTACAAGAACCTTGCAAAATGCTTTACTAACATGATCTCATATAACACTGAAAAAGTTTATTCCTTATAAAATACCACAAAGGTAGACATTATCCTTCCATTTAGTAAATGAGTCATGAAGAGGTCAACTCCAATCAAGGGCCAGGTAACAAGAGGTGGAGCCAGGATTCCAAGTAGAAGAGTTCTGGAAATAGAGAGCCAGAACTGAAAGTCCCCTAGGTAGAAAGTGCCCATTGAATCCAATAGACAAGATTAGAATTCTACAGGATTGGAAAAGGGTGGAAATGACAGCTGGGGAAATGTTCTGTCAGAAAATCAGCATATACCTTTCATCTAGGTATTCTGAGGTTTAAAAATGATGTTTCCTAAGGAAGCAGGGATACAAGATGCTGAAGGAAGTTCTTATTCTATAACCAAAAACAGCTTCCTCGGAGCCTTCAGATATAGAGTTAACTGTGCAATTATGTTAACATCAATGTGTGTGTGTGTGTGTGTGTGTGTGTGCGCGCGCGCGTGTGCGTGCACGTGTGTGTTATACATGCAACATATTTCACTAGAAGGAGAAAGAATAGTGCTGGAGAGTGTGAGGCTGCCCATCATAAATAACTTTTACTGTGTTCATGAGAGGATCTTTAGAAACAGACTAAGAAGCAGAAATTCTTTTTTAGATTTGAAAACACAAAATACCATTGATGAACCTGAATGCCCTCAAATGATACTCAAAGAATGGAACATAAACAGCTTGACAATTAAAATGCATTTACTTAATCTCCTTGAGTCTCATTTTTTTTTTCATCTGGAAACAATGGGTTCCAAATAGCTACCTCCTGTGTCTATTCTGAGGATTAAATGAAGTAAATATGTGAAAGTATTTAGCATACTACCTGACATACCAGGCTCTAAATATTAGCTTCCTTTCCCTCTTCTATTAAAAATAGATATTTTTGGTGAGAATTTCACTTCAAAACAGCCTATAGAAAGAGGAGCCTCTCATGGTCTGGTGATGGTCACATCGAACACTGGCTATGGGGGAAGAGCTTGAGCGTTCTTATTCCCCAAAAGCTCAATCTTGTGGTTTAGATCCAAAGTAATGGGGCACACTTTCTTGAAGCTGTTCTGCCTTTCATGAGCCATCTGGCATCTCTTAAGACATCTGGAATTCACTCAAAGTTTATTACAGTTCTGGGAGGCATGGAAAATAGAATTTTGTTTCCTCAAAACGTGAGGCAAATTGAGGCCCAAGGGAAGCAGCAGCAGCCACACCACACTTCCTTGCTCCTGGATGCAGGACTTCAGAGTAGAATGGGAAAGGCCATATCTGAACTAGAGAGCTTTTTCCTTTTGACTAGTAGTTCTTAACAACCTCAGAGTATAGAAGACAGAACTGTGAACCTTCTTGATTATCTCATGAAAGCTGTGTGCTTTCTATCCAGGAAAATAAAAATGTATATTTAAAAATAAGCATATCCAAACAGCTGCTATTTCAAAGGGTTCTCAGACCATCTATAGCTTCCAAGATAAATAAACACTGCCTTCAAGGATAATCCCTAGGTCTTGTCATCAAATCCATGAATTTTGACTATGCACAAAGAACAGAATGGAAACTGGTCAAGTATCTGTCATCTTTGTTCTCTGGACCCACTCTTCCTATTCCTCTTGCACTTTTTTGATATAGTGGTGATTTTTGGTGGGACTGCTAATATAATACGGATCCACATATATTTGTTTACCAACCACTTATCATTACCCAAGTCAAGTGTAGATTCAATAGGACTGTAGAACCTAAGAAGTTCCTAAATGTTCAGGGTCCATTTAACCCTTTACACATAACCCACATTCTTCACCTCTTGAACTCATCCTCATTCTGCTTCACATCAGGAGCCCTTCCCAAACTCCTGCCAGACCTTCCTCTCAGAAAGAACTCGCTGGAGCACAGGCCGCTCGTCTCTTAGTACTCTCGGCTTCAAGTTCATGTAGCTTCTTCACTGTTATCAGGAGGGGATCTATTACTGAGCTGACCAAGGTTTGTAGATGTGAAATTCATTCTTACCATAGGGCTTTAGCTGGAACACTAATTTACCTAGTGAGTCAGGACCATCAGACCTTCTGCAGTTGGTCGGGCCCCTTTTTCCATACTTAGTTGTTTCAATATCTGTGCATCTCCCCTAAAATAGTCAAAGCGAAGATTACTATTAATTCTGAATCACTGCCCTCCTCCAGTGCAATAGGCATCTTTCTGATCAATAAGGTGTATTTAATCTATTTTTGCATTTAACATGATACTCCTTCCATGTGTTCTAGGCACTGCGGATGATGGGTTGTATTATTTCAGTTCCTTCTTTCTCCAGGAGTATAGGGAAAATTCAACGTGTCATCACAATTCTGCGATAAACACAGTGGTAGCGCAGACTTTAAAGATAGAGAAAGTGCACCAATGTATCCTGGCCTGAAAGCCCACAAAGTAGATGATGCAAATGCTGAATCTTAGAGGACATACGAGTTTGGCAAAGATTGGGGGTAAGGATAATATGGGGCAAGAGAAGAGAGCGGAAAGGTATTCTAGGAGAAAGGAACCATGTGAAATAGCACTGGCACAAGGGCTAATTTAGGGACTGCTATAAGTCCCTGCTCAAATTATTATTAGAATGAAAAGCAGGAGCCAGTGTGAAAAGGGTTTTTCTGATGAGTGTGAATTTTATCCTAAAGGTCCAAAGTAATCAGGGTAGGATATTAAATTAGTGCATGGTGTGATCGAATTTGAAATTTTAAAAATGAGCATCCTGATATTATTTGGAGAATTAGTTAGAGGCGGGAAAAATTAGAAGCAGAGAGAACCTTTTTGAAGGCTGCTTATTCAATGATCCAGCAAGAGATTCTGAGGGTTGAAACTAAGGCACTAACAAGAGGGATCGAGCTAAAAGGAGATAGAAAAGCAGGTCCTAGTGTCTAATTGAATGAAAGCTCTGGATTAGGAGGAATCAAAATGATTCCTAAGTCATTAGCTTGGCAGCTGATTGAATGGTGGTGCCATTCTATGAGAGAGGAAACAGAAAATGAGTAATCTGCAGGGGTATAGGATGGACTGATGAGTTCAACCTGGCCCAGGTAGATCAGTAGAGGCTGAAGATAAATAATGTTTTAAGACACTTCCATAAGGAGTGAAAGCCATGGGCATAGTTAAGATTACTCAAGGACATAATGGAATGTGGGAAAGGAAGGGGGTCAAGAATTATATGCGTTGTTAAAGAGTAGGTAGCCAAAAAGAAGTCAATAAGAGAGACTAAAAATAACAAAAGGAGATAGGGGAGTGATCAATAAAGCCAAAAGGGAAGAGAGTTTAGGGGAGTATGACATGATCATCTCAGACCCACACCCACACCTCAAAGATATCTTTATAACTAGAACTATAAAGAATTTGTAGCCAGGACCATGGCACTTGCCTGTAATCCCAGCTATTGGGGAGGCTGAGGCAGGAGGATAGCAAGTTCAATGCCAGCCCAGCAACTTAGTGAGACCCTGTCTTAAAATAAAAAATTAAAAGGACTGTAGATATAGCTCAGGGGTAAAGCACCTCAGGTTCAATCCGCAGTACCAAAAAAAATTAAAAAATTGTAAAATGTAAACTCATAGAAGTTTCTATTAACTTGGTAAACAGAATTAAGTATAGCAGTAGGGTAAAGGGAAATGGAACTACTCATAGGAAAGGAGGGAGTCATGACAGTATGTACCATTCTTTCAAGCAGTATTTTGAGGAAATGTTTAGTCATCTCATATCTTTTTTTTAAGTAGCAGCTATTTTATTTACTTCTAACTGAAAACATTTTCTAGTAAGCAGAAGAACATTTTCTTCCTAAGGGTCATCATTATGAATATTAATGCTTTAAAATATTTTAATAATCGTCGTGAATAACACTAAATGACAAGGCTTTTCTGGCACATGTTTCTGTTTCTCCTCTTCAACTGTCAGCAGTCAGTTCTTAGTAGCTGTCAATCGATCTGTTTCTAGGAACGTTGATGTACCATTTCTAATCTACTGTTCATTTTAGCCAAGAGCAAAACCAGAAGTGAATGATCTGTTTTTAGAATAACCTTTTAATGTCGATGTTTAAAAATACATCAATATGTGCTAATCATGTGGATTATTTAGTTCTTATTTATGGAGTCAAATGGCATAATGCAACCAACTTCTACCTCTTTTTGTTTTGTGCCAACCTCCACCCACACACACTCCACTCTCCAGTGACTTCAACTCATTCATCCGCCCACTCATTCATCCATGTATTAAATTGTTGATCCTTTATTTTTTAAAATTGTGCTAGGCAATGGTGATAAGAAAATGAATGAAACACAGGTCAAGCACTGATTAAACCACTGTCACGTAAGAAAGCACAGCAAGTAACAAAAAAATTACTGCCTACACAGGAAAAGGGTGCAAAACCACACTAGATTGGGTAACGTCAAACTCATACCTTCCCCGATAGCACCAAGTTTGTTTTTACCCATTATTTACACTTGCTTTTCCTCTGCCTAGAATTCTCCCCAACTCCTTATTCTTTAGGTAAACTCTGTTCATTTTTTTCCTGTTTCAAAACAATCTTTTTTTTTCTCTTTTCAGCTTCCCCGACTTTATTCCTCTGTACCTAAAAAGTAATAGACACAAGCTTCAAATGCAGATTTGGTGTCTTTCCTTTTATAGCAACAAGTGAAGATGGACTTTTGGTGACTGGCTGTTCATTTGTTTTCTAATTCTGGGGATTGAACCCAGGGCCTCCTGCATGTTAGGCAAATGCTCTACCATTGAGCTACTCCCCACTGTTTTAAAATGTAGGTTTTATTATTATTTTGTTATGGTGAGACCAGCAGATCAGGAGACAGTTGTCACTGAAAAGATGGTTTATTTCTTGAAGTTTCTACAAGGAGGAGGCCTGCTGCACCACACAGAGAAGCAACAGGGCAGGCAGCAGGCAGTGGGGGTAAGAGGGGAAATGTGGACAAGAGCTTTTGTTGTGTTTTTCTCAAGAATAATGAGCAAACCAGGGCAAGCAGGTTTAGGATTGGCTAGTTTGGAGAACTTCAGGGGACTCTGGGACACTAGAGGCTATCCCTAGTTCCCTGGTACCTAGACCTCAGGTAATTAGGGGGAGAAATAGTGGTCCTGTGAGAGCCCTTTGGTTTGCATTTGAAAATCTTACTTTTAGCTGAGTTCTTTTCTCTCTAGAAATTGTCCAGCCTTAAGAATGACAAGCTCTTTAGAGTCAACAAGGGCTCAGGGTTTCAAAGCAAAAAAAAAATAGAAGATACACTTACTATACTCATTGTACTGAACTTCCTTTCAAAATAATAACAGTAGCTACCAATAGTTTAGTTTGGATGATTTAGTTTGGTTACTAGCTACTATTTAGTACAAACATTGAATTAGGAAATTTTTTCTTACTACTTTCCTTCCTCTTTCTCTTCCTTTCTCCCTCTTTCTCCCCGCACCCCACCCCACATCTCTTTCTCCCTTCTCTCCATGTCTCTTTCCTCTCCCATTTCTGTATTTCTCTTCTCCCCTCCTCATTCACCTATTTCCCTGTCCTTCCACTCCACTCCCTTCCTTCTTTTCTTTATTTCAAATAAAATTCAAATGCCTACTAAAAACCAAGTGCCATTCTAACTATTCACATTCTCATGTAACCTTCACAGAATCCATGGAAATTAAGAGTATCCTACTTAGTAGATGAAGTAATTGGACACAGAAAGATTAAGTAACTTCCCATGGCACAGGCAGCTGATCTGGTGTACAAAATAAGATCTCTTGGATTCCAAAGTCTATTTTTAAATGATTATTATAAACACACAACATATGCTATCACATCCATGAAAATATGGCATAATTTAAGCATCATTCACCCACCAACCGGATATCTGAATTGGTTTCTTAGCTGAACCTAGAACATATTACATCCTTGGGAACTACTATGACACTGTATTCAACCAAAAAATACTTATTGAGCATCTGGTGTCTATACAAAGCTAATACAACTTCTAAATTATAAATTCTGTGTCAATTAAATAAAAATGTATTGATTATAAGCATTCAACTAGATATTCTTGTCCTCAATGATATCCAATAGAATGCACTCCTGGGTATTAATTCACCATCAAAATCATGTAGGCTCTAATTATGGAAAGGAAATTCAATCATTAGTTTCATCCTAGTAAAACTTTAAATCTTTTCTTATTTCTAGGTCAGGGCTATATGTGGGAAGCATGGATTATACCTGACCTTGAGCCTGCTGGAAACATTGCTTAACCACCAAAACTTGGGTTACCAAGATGAAATAAAGTAAGTTGATTTTTGTTATAGACTAAACATTTGTACCATTCCTAATTATAAATTCTTGACTTCCAATGGGATGATACTAGGAGGTGAGCCCTCTGAAAGGTAATAGAATTTAGATGAGATCATTAAGATAGAATTGGTATCTTTTCAAGAAGAGGAGACACTTCCTCTTTTGTCATAAGAGGACATATACATCAAGAAGGTAGGGGCCACCTAAAAACCAAGAAGAGGGTCCTCACCAAGAACTAAATCTGTTCAAATTTTGATCTTGCATTTTTCAGTCAGTCCCAAACTGTGAAAGACAAATGTGTGTTTTTAAAGACTATTGTCACACAGTCTATGGTATTTTAGGAAGCTAAGACAACTTTTTATGCTCTCATTTTCCTACTAGGATGCCAAACACTGAGATCTGTCTTAAGATTACAAGTTTTATATGTGACCGAATCAATTTCAGTCACTTGACAATCAGGTTAAAGAATGTTTGCTTTTATTAAGATCAAAGGGTTTTCTTGGTCATAGAAAAACAAAGCAGGAAATTTCTCCTTCTGGCCATTATGAATCATCAAGAGTTATAATCGTCACAAAAAAGGACAAAATATATGGTGCAATGTTTTCAGACATTGGACATCAAGAATTATAGAATGGTGATTCCTGAAAGAAGGAAAACCAATGAGAGCAGCTCAACTTATTGCACAGGAAAGGAGAAGCCAAATAGAACTCAGATGTTTCCTTGAGTTGAAGGAATAGAGTTTGGAGATCAGAAAGACTGATCAGAAAGACTGAAGATAGAGGATGGAATGCACACTACAGAGAAGAAGGGAGGAGGAAATGAATCCCCAGAGATATTTCTCTGGAAATTTCCAAGAATTGCCATTGGGACTTCATGAGAGTATTGAGTAATGTATATATTTGAGGAAACTACCTAAGCCAAGAACAGAAACACAAGATAAAGATGTAGAAAAATTTTTAGATCACTTGCAGTGTTAGAAATAGTTCATTTTTCCAACAGTCAATGAAGAAAACCTCTTAACACATGCCGCATTGAGTAGAGTCCTGAGAAGGGTATTGATTGTATTGAAGAGGGGCCAATTACTCCACAAATCTTAAAAGCCCTAAAGAAACAAAAAAATGATCAGACTTTCTTCAAATTACTTAAATATATCCAAGAAAAAAGCTCTCAAATTTCTAAAGAAATAAAATAATTTTAATCAACTATGTAAACTTTACAATTTCTAGCATACATACAAAAATTATGAAAAGAAGCAAGAAAAATATGACCTAATATTAAGAGAAAAGTAAATCAATAAAAGCATGTACATAAATAAAACAGATAATATAATTAATGGTCAAGGATTTTTTGGTTCTAATTAGTTATATATAATAGTAGAATGCACTTTGATTCATCATAACTAAATGGAGTATAAATTCTAATTCTTCTGGTTATACATAATGTAGAATCACACTGTTCATGTACATAGGGTAATAATTTCTGATTCATTCTACTATACCTCCTACCCCCATGCCCCATATACTTCATATATGTACTATACAAGAAATATCTTCTTTTATTAAAAAGGCATGAACATAATGAGAAATAGGGATGAAAGAAAAAGACACAAATGAAGCTTCTAGGTAGAAAAAATACATGTCTTCTTCCTCAAAACAAATAACAGAATAATAATAAGAAAAACATTAAACCAATCACAATAGAGGGATAGCTGACCAGTGCTCCTCAAAATTGTAAGGACCATGAAAATCTGAGAAATTGTCCCTATCGAGAAGAACATAAGAAGACAGTAAGATTAAATCTGATACAGTAGCTAGGATGGAAACTAGAGAAGAAAGGACAAGTATATAAAATCTAATATGAAAATAAAGTATGAGTTTTATTTAATTGAAATTAACAATATTGGCCCTTAATTGTACCATAATAGGGTAAGATGCTGATGAAAAGGGAAACTGGGTGAAAGGTGAGTGATAATTTTCTGTCTTATTTTTAAATTTTTTTAGTAAATTTAAAACTGTAATAAAATAGATTATTTTAAAAATGTAATGCTTAAAATTTTTCTTGATAGAAATAATAGCAAATTAAACAGGGAATAAAAATAACTTGAAGACATAGAAATAAACACTATTCATAATAGAATTAATTATGAAGAATAATGAAGGAAAAATTAACAAAGGATTACTGCAGCTTTGTGACACCATCAACAGATTTAATGTACAAAAATTCAAATCTCAGAAAGGGAAAGAGAGGGGAACAGAAAAGAATGTTGAACAATTAATAGCTGAAATTTTTTCTAAATTTGGAGAAAACTACAAAGACATGGGCCCAAGAAGTCCAATGAATCTTGAAAAAAAGAAATCTTGAAATAAACCATCCAAAGAATCATTATAGACAAATTTCTTAAAGCAATGTAAAGACAAAGTCTAAAAAGCACACTGAGACCAAAACAACACCAAATAACAGAGCTAAGAATATAACAGATTTCTCTTTAGGAACAATGTAAGAAATAAGATGGTGGAATGACATCTACACATTATTGAAAGAAAGCTATCAACTAGAATTCTGTATTCAGAAAAGTTGCATTGCATAAAACAAATATGACATAAAGACATTGTCACATACCCAAGAAAGGAGTAAATTAATAACCTGCAGATCAACACCACAAGAAATATTTTAATAAGTTCTTCAAATGGAACAAAAATAATTATTCTATATCTACATGAAGGAATAAAGAGAATGGGAATAGTAAACATGTGGATGAATAAAATAGTACATTTTTGTTTAATTTTTAAAAACTATTTAAAAGATAATTCGACGTTTAAAACAAAAATAAGAACAATGTTGTATGAAGTTTTGTAACATAAATAAAAGTCTAATATATGATAACATCATATAAGGACAAGAGGGGAAAGTAAAAAATAAATAAAATACTGTGATGATGCTCTTATACTGTAACTGGAGTACTATAATTTTTTAAAAGATGCTAAAAGAATGCTTTAATTAATTAAAGATGCTAAAAGAATATTTTAAAATGGAAGCCTAACCACAGTCAATACACACGGAGACAAAAAGATAACAAACAACATAGATAAGACAAATATAAAATAAATATCAATAAGATAGGATTAAAACCTAATTACATCAATAGTTACTTTTAGTATAAATGATCCAAATGTACTAATTAAAAAGCAGAGATTTTCAGATTCCATTTGTAAAGGAAGAACTAGTTAAATGCTTTCTATAATAACAATTTTTGATTTAAACATATAGACAAGCTAAAAGTAAAAGGATAGAAAAAGATATAGCACACCAACTCTAAAAAAAGTTGGAACAGTTATATTCATGTCAGACAAAGTAGATTCCCAGAAATCAATTGCATTCCTATTCTCCAATGATGAATTAGCTGAAAGAGAAATTAGAAAAAAAAACATCCCATTTCCAATAACCTGGGGATGGGGGAACTTGAAAATCAACCTAACAAAAGAGGTAAAGGACCTCTACAATAAAAACTACAGAACACTAATGAAAGAAATTGAGGAAGACCTTAGAAGATGGAAAGACCTCCCATATTATTGGATAGGCAGAATTAATATTGTCAAAATGGTCATACCACCAAAAGTGCTAAACAGATTCAATGCAATTCCCATCAAAATCCCAATATTCTTTATAGAAATAACAAAAGCAGTCATGAAATTCATTTGGAAAAATAAGAGGCCCATATAGCCAAACCAATCCTTAATGAGAAAAGCAAAACAGGCAGCATCACAGTACCAGACCTTAAATTATACTACACACCTATAGTAACAAAAACAGCAGAGTATTGGCACTGAAACAGGAAAGAAGACCAATGGAACAGAATAGAAGACACAGACACAAACCCATATAAATACAGTTACCTCATACTAGACAAAGGTGCCAAGAACATATTTTGGAGAAAAGGTTGCCTCTTCAACAAATGGTGCTGAGAAAGCTGGAAATACCTATGTAGTAGAATGAAATTTAACCCCCATCTCTTACCTTGCAAAAAACTCAACTCAAGTGGATCAAAATCCTAGGAACTATAGCAGAAACCCTGCACATACTAGAGGAAAATATAAGCTTAACACTCCAACTTATAGGCTGAGGAACTGACTTCCTTAAAAAAAAAAAAAGTCCTAAAGTGCGAGAACTAAAATAAAAAATAAATAATAGGATAACATCAAAATAAAAATCTTCTTCACAACAAAGTAAATAAGAGTATGAAAAGAGAACCCACAGAATGGGTGAGAATTTTTGCCACCTGCATCTCAGATGGGGCATTAATTTCCAGGATATATAAAAACTTACACCATAATAATAATAATAATAATAATAATAACAACAACAACAACAACCCAAATCAGTAAATGGGCAAAGGAACTAAACAGACCCTTCTCAAAAGAAGAAATATGAATGGTCAACAAATATATGAAAAAATGTTCAACATTTCTAGCAATTAGAGAAATGAAACTAAAACTACGAGATTTCTTCTCTCTCCAGAATGGAAGTTATTAAGAATACAAGCAACAGTAAATGTTGGTGAGAATGTGGGGAAAAGGGTACTCATACATTGGTGGGACTACAAATTGGTGCAACCATTCTGGAAAGCAGTATGGAGATTCCTCAAAAATTAATAATGGAATCACCATTTGACCCAATTATTCTACTCCTCAGTATATATCCAAAGGATTTAAAATCAGCATGCTACAGTAATGCAGCCACATCAATAGTTATAGTAGCACAATTCACAAGAGCTAAGCTATGGAGCCAACCTCAGTGCTCTTCAAGAGATGAATGGATAAAGAAAATATGGCATATATACACAATCAAATATTACTCAATTATTAAGAAGAATGACTTTGTGACATTGGCCAGTAAGTGGATGGATCTGGAGAGTATCATGCTAAGTGAAATAAGCCAACCCCCTAAAAAATACAAAGGTCAAATGTTTTTACTGATACATGGAAGGTACCCTACAGTAAGGGGTGGGGGTAGAATAGAAGTTCAGTAGATGAGAAAAAGGGAATGAAGGGAAGGAAAGGGGGATACAACAAGCAAAGACAGTGGAATGAATCCGACATAATTTTCCTGTGTACATGTATGAATACACCACAGTGAATCCAACCATGATGTACATCCACAAGAATGGTTTCCTAATTAGAATAAGACATATTTCATATTTGTATAATTATATCAAAATGGATTCTACTATCATGTATAACTAAAAAGAACCAATTAAAAAAAACTAAAATAGTATACATCATTGCTCTGCCCCCAAAGACTTCAAAGGCACCTATCACTCAGGGAAGAAAAGTTCTTATAGAGTTCTATATGATCTGCTCCCCCATCATCTCTCTGGCTCCATCTAAAAGCTACTTTGCCCATTCTGTTCCAGTTACACTGTAAACCTTATCTTTCTCAGATGGACTAGGCAAAGATCCACCTTGGCACCTATCCTCTGAATGTCTCCTCCACCTATAATGCTCTTTACGGCTCAGATGTCCTCCTGCCAACCTCTTCCCTTTCTTCAACTTTTTGTTCACATAACTCCTTATCAGTGAGACAAGGCCAACACTAACTCCCCTATTCAAATTTATCACCTCCCACACTTCTTGTTCCTTTTAACCTGCTCTACTTTTGTTTTCTTCTCTTGTCTTCTTCAACTGCTCATAAATTGGGCCATTTGCTGATTTATTTTATTTATTGTCATATGTCTCACCCTAACAAACAGCAGAATATATCATGCCAGGATATTCAGGGTCTTTGTTTTATTCACTCACGCAGGCACTGTCTAGAGCAGTGCCTGCTACAATAAATATTATTATAATAAATATTTATGTACTTGAACTGAATTAGGTGAAGAATAGTATGTTGAAATACTCTCAGGGATGGCAGTATGTGCATTCTTCCCAGTCCCTAGCTCACAGTCAAATTGAAGGACACCTTCCCTAACCATCTCATCAACATCCGGTTCCTTCTGCTGAGTACTCTCATAGAACCCAGCCCTTTTATTTCCTAACACTGATATTTGTAATTATGTATTTATTTGTCTGATGTTAGTTTGCTATTTACAATAGTGCCCTCCCTAATGATGGGCAACGTGACTTATTTGCTCACACTGTATTCCCAACATATATCCCAGTACTGACTCCTGGTAGTTATAAGAATGTGATGAAATCACTTATCCATTCATTTAACATTTATTGATTGCCTGCTACATACCAACTGTGGGATACCAACCTTGCACTTGACTGAGTCACACTCCCTGGCTGGGTGCTGAGGCACTAAGTCACAGAAATGTGGCAGAGCTTTCCCCATCCTTCTTGGGTGCGAGGGTCGCTGTCTCGTGCATGGGTGTGTCTTGCTACAGCCCCATGGGTGAAGCTATGCTCACCTGTTCTTTTGTAATATAACCCCTTGCCCTGTTTAGGACAGAATCTTCCATGGAAGTGCCTTGTGTGTGTCCCCTTCTCTTTCTGTGCCCTTGGGTGTGGCCAACCAGGTGTCAGTCAACCTGCTGACAGTGGACATCATGAAGATAGACTCAGCCCCCTGAAACCTGACTCCTTGCCTCATTTGAATAGCTTCTCCTCAGTAAAAGGGTCAGTCAGTGGTGCTCTTGCTCTCTCTTCCTTCGGACCCTTAAGGTCAGAGGAGCTGTCACACGACCCCAAAGAAAAAGGTATTTGTGTCTCTTGTGTGGTTATTTGGTGCAGCCCAGTTAGCCCAGTTCAACCGGAGTGACCCCTGAGCCTTTTAATCGCAAGAAAAGAAACCTGGCAACCAACCACTACTCTAGACCCTGGGAATACAGGTATGACTAAAACAAAGCCTTTCCCTCTTGAAATTTATATATTCCGGTGGGGTGAAGAAGAGAAATAGTAAGTGAGTTAGAATATATGGTACATCACATGGCGACAAGAGCAATGCAGAAAAATAAAGTGGAGTGAAGGTTATGTGGGGTGTTTTGGTCAGCTTTGTGTCACTCTAACCAAAACACCTGACAAGAACAACTTAGAGAAGGAAGTTTATTTTGGTTCTTGGTGTCAAATAATCAGTCCATGGTCAGACAACTCCATTGCTCTAGGTCCAAGATGAGGCAGAATATCTTGGTGGAAGGGCACAGTGGAGGAAACCTACTCAGTTCATAATAGCCCAGAAGCAGAGAGAGCTCTACTCACCAGTCACATCTCCAGTCCACAGTTGCCACCCAGTTAATCCATTCAAGCCTATTAAATCACTGATGAAACTACAGCTCTTGGAATCTAATCATTTCACCTCTGAACATTCTTGCATTGTCTCACATATGAGCTTTAGGAGGACACCTCATATCCAAACTATAGCAGGGAGCATCAATCAATGATTAAATGTTAAATTAATAATGAGGCCAGGAGCTCGAACGCAGTAAGTGTATTTCCAGTGGAACAGATTTGAACATGGGAATTTCTCTTCTCTAAAATCTTACGGGTGATTGGGTAAAGGTAAGAGACATGGTTAAACAAAAAGATCAGGAAAGTGAGCTCAAAGCTAAGTGGAAAAGCAGAGAGCTGAAATTGAGAGTCCTGAAACGGCTCCAATCTAAAGGCAGAAAGAGCATGTTTCAAAGTTCACATTGTCCCTGGTATATAGTGGAGACTCAATAGATATTAGTTGATTAAAAGCTGGGGTCCAAACCAATATTCCACAAATTAGGAATATGAGATCAAGAGAGAGTGGGGGGCAAGTGAGGGGAAGCTGCTTTTTATTATATCAAAATTCTCAATTTCCACTGCTTTTGGGAAAATCAGAGAAACACGCTAATTTTTTTTTATTTACCTGTCTTTGACCTTTGAATATTCAAGGACATCAAAACCATGAGAACCAATGAAGAATTGCATTTATAAGAGATAAACCTGTTTCATCCTTAAACAGTCATTGGCTAAAGCTTCTTCTGTTGAATTAAATCCATTTCGTTAAGGGCTTTGTATGCAAATCTATATCCTTAAGAGATTAAAGATGCAATTTAGACACACATTTTAGGAGCTGAATGCACGAATCATTATTTTAGTACATATTGTCCATTAATCTGCTGTTCAATTGGGAACCCATTTGGAATGTGGCTGCTTGCTAATTAGCAGGATTCTAGTGCTGAGCTGCTTCCTGATTAAATGTCCTTTAGAATCAATAAAACATCAGGAGGGATTATGGTGATGTGGGATTAGCCCCATCTAACCAAATAAAATGAGTTGCGTTCCCTTCTTAAACTGTCATGTTGCAAGAGCTGACAAGCAGAGCAATTTTGTGAGCCCCGTAACAAAGTAGTTGTTGTTGTTGTTGTTTTTAACATTGAGATTTTGTTTTTTTGCCATTTGCCTACCAATTAGCAGCGACATTAGTGAATGACTGCCAGGGTAAGGCGATTTTGAGAAAGACTTGATTACGATTTCAAATCTCGACTCTGAATCACCCTTATGTAAAATGAGTTCAGGTTGTGTTGGTAAAAATTATTATCCCTGCTCTTGGCCAGGAACGTGTAAGTCAGAATTCGCATTTAATGTTTCTGTGTGACTTGTAATAAGTGGTAATTAAGGACAGCAGAGAGAGAACAGGAGGCAAACTAATACTCTAAAATTGTATTGGCAAAATTAAATGCTTCAGACCAGTTTAAAACACATGCACAGGAGCCAAATTGTGTTGGGGGTGGGGGGGAATAATGAAGCCTCTATGGAAGCTTCGTGAATAGATGGAGCCATTGACACAGCCACAAGTAGGACTTATCATACACATCTGGCCCATTATTGAGAGTGCAATTAGGTTGAAAAGGACCCGTTTTGCTAATCCCAGGAACTACCAGAGGATTTCAGGAGATAAAGGAAACATGAGGTGTCTGATTCAGCAATTACTTTGTAAAGGGAATAGGAAAGGGTTAGCCAAGAGCTATTAGAGATGTGGTATGGCCTGCACATTGGTTGGGCTTTAGAAATTAGACCTAGCTTTTCCATTCTACATTATAATAATAATAATAATAATAATAATAATAATAATAATAATTGTTATTATTATTAGTTATAGCCCACACTTACTTAGTGCTAAATGTATTTCAAGAAATATTCTAAGTGCCTTATAAATATTAACTCTTTTAATCCTTGCATCTGCCCCATGAGGTGAGCACTAATATTTTTCAAATGAAGAAACACAGAGAGATTAAAACTTATATGTAATCCATACCTGAATTCATCAATAAAGCTAAGCTAAATGCAGGCCCTCTGGTTTCAGAGTTTGGGGGTTTAGTCACTGCACTATAGCAACATTCCTGCTTGCCCTACAATACTCAGAAACTTTTACAAGACTGTGGCTAAGACAGAGGTGTTTGGGGAAAATTGCCTGAGTCCCAGAGCTGGCTTCACGCTTGGGCTTGGTGCTGAACACAATTCTGGATCTGAGGAATCGGGTAACTCTTGCCCTCTACCCATACCCTGATTTGGACTTTTGACCTCCAAAACTGTGAGAAATTTCTGTTGAAGCCACATGGTCTGTGGTGTTTCATTGTGGCAGCCTTAGTCCGTTTGGGCTTCCATAACAAAACACTATAAACTAGGTAGCTTATTAAAAAAAAAAAAAAAGCCTTTTATTCCACAGTTCTGGAGATGAGAATTCAAGGATGTGGGCAGATTCGGTGCCTGGGAAGGTCTGCTTCCTTCTAGATGGCTTTCTTTCCACTGTGACCTTACATGGCAGGGAGAATGAGTGGGTCTCTCTTGAGCTTCTTTTGTATGGACACTGATCCCATTCAAGAGGGCTCTGACCCATAACCTAAACACTTTTCAAAGACTCCCACCTCCTAATACCTTGGAGGTGAGTATTCCATAGACTAGGACCGTAACACAGTCCTCGCAAACTAACATGGTCCTACAGGATAATAGATTCCTAGGCAGCCTCCTTTCTAGCTGTTTTCTCCATCTAGCATATTCTGTAACCCCTCAGAAATTTCTAGAGTTGGGAATTTCAGAAGTCTGAAAGGCACGGCTATAATGCCTAAATTTTTTAAATCCTGGGACATAATTTCTGATTCTGGAAGTTTGGATAGAGTTGACTTCTCAGCATTGTTCTATGCTATGTACTCAGCTGAGCTTAATGGGATTCATGGGAGCTAACAGAGTGAGAGACAGGAGAAGTATTTCAGAGAGCAAGAGCAGTAGGTGCAAAGACAGAAACACAAGCAAAGCTTGGCAAGTTTGGATTACCACAAACTTTTCCTCATGGCTGGAGTATACATTTCAGGAGGTGGAGAAAGATAATGAATGGACTTGGGAGGTGGTTGCTGGCATACCTTTTGACATAAGCCTCTATGAAGCTGTTAGAAGAACATGCCACCTGAAACTAGCTTCACCAAGATTTCCAAGGGCCTTTCAATAAAATAGCCCACATCTTGTGTGCTTAGTATATTTAGGTTTGTTTTCTTTATTCATACAAGACTTTTTTATCAAAAGGCATCTGCTTAACAGCACCTGACAAAAATTCCTACAAAGAAAGAAAAAAGCCCAAAACACATAAGCAGAAAAACTCACTAACAGGAACGCTAGTGTCAGAATCTAGCAGGAACCTCTGCTATGAGTTTCTGCAATGTGGGAAAATCAATGAGTTGCCTGCCCCACACTTCACCCTGCTTGCCTATAAGAAGTGTGGAAGATACTTTCTCCCTTCACCATGGCCTTCCCTTTGGTTTGGAGACCACAAGTCTTAGCCAACTAGAAAATTGAAAAGGCGCTGTTTATAGTAGCAGTCTGAGTTCTTCTGTTCCCTGCTTCTCTTTCCCCTCCCTTCCCTGCCCAAAGAAACACACCTGTGTATTTACCCACACATCACTTTTCTGTACCTATTCAGAGATACAGATGTATCCTGTATGTCTCCCCAATAATGACAGAGCAAAAAGTTAAGATGAGCAAGGAGAGAAAGGAAACCCAGGTGTGACGTATGGTGTTTGCACCTGGTGAAGTATAATTCCTGAAAATTAAGTCATGGGGGTTAGAATGGAGAAAGGGAGACCGCTGGTAGTTGTTTACACTAACAGGTATATAAAATATGACACACTGCACCAATCTTAAGTGTCTGGTACCCAGCGAACGTGGTGAAAAGATCCCACCTCCATTCTACCAAGGTGCATGAGGCGAGTGACTAAGAGAAATCAGTATGGAATGGGGTTGCCTTCTATCCTTGACGGGAGGTTCAGGTTTGCAGGGAACACAGTCACAGGAAAGCAAGGCAGCTTAACTGTGGGTCACAGTGAATGTGAGGAGATCCTCATACGAAGCCCAGTAAAGAAAAAACACCAACATTTAAGAAAATACCGCAGAATGTGAAAGGGAAAAATCATCATCCGGCAGGCTCCAAATCTCAACCAAGCTTAGAAAATGATCTACTCTAGAAATTAGAAAAATAATTTAGGAAAGCACCGTGATTCTATGCAGTATATAAGAAACCGTTGCCTCTACGGAATTGAATTAGAAAGTAATAAGTATAATGAGATTTTTAAGATCTATAAAAATCAAATTTAAAAAGCACAAAAAATGAACAGAAGAAATTAGAAAGAATTTGGGGGAAATACAGATGGTATCAAGGAAGCTAAAGCTTCTCTAGGCAAATTAAAAGGTAACCAGGAATCAATAAGAAGTGAAATTAACACTAGAGGAAAATACGTAATGTCAAACTTAAGGGACTTCTGCAAAAGGTAGTGAAGAAAAAGAACAGAGAAGGAAATGAGAGAGAATAGTAGATATAAAATTATAATAGTAGAGATGCAATCTAAGAGGACTTGGTATTATGGAAAAGGGAATTTAAAAAAATTGGAGGAAAAAGTAAAAATGAAACTCTCAATTACATTAGTTCATTTTCTGTTGCTATCACAAAATAAAGAAAAATGGCTTATTGAGCCAGCAGTATTAGAAGGTGAAAGTTCAAGATCAGACAGCCCCGTCTGTTGGGCCTCTGGTGTGTGTGTGTGGGGGGGGGGGGGGGGGCTCTTGGCTGTATCATAGCAGATGTCATCATTGTGGAAATATTTGTGAAAGCAAGAGGTCACATGGTGAGAACAAAGGTCAAGGAGTGAGGAGGACAGTCTTAGAACAACCCACTCTCAAGGAAATTAACCAGATTCCCAGAGCTATACATCCCCTCCAAAGGAGATGCCCCCAGTTACCTAATCCCCTTCCACTAAGCTCCACCCCTCAGAGTTCTACTGCTTTAGCACCTCCACACTGAGGACCCAGCTTCCAGCATACAAATCCTTGGGGGACCCAATCAAACCATGACCACAACTGAAAAATCTTGAAAACTGCTGGGGGAAAAAAAAAAAAGTATACAGGTTGACGTTCTCACCATGATCTCAGTGAAGTTATGGGGGGAAAAAATGTACCTATGTCTATCCCAATAAAACTTTTGTATTACTAAGACAAAGAAAATAAGCCAAAGATCCTGGCCCAAAACAGAATAAAACTGAACTACAGTAAATATTGGGAAAAATATAATTATCAATGGACAAAAATCTGGCCATCCTCAGATAGACTTCTGCAATAATAAATTTTAGAAAACACTAAAGCCATACCCATGGAATTTCAAAGAGTAAAAACATGTAACTGAAGCAAAATTGCATAAATCCATGTGGATTTGGAGTCAGACAGCCAGGGTGTAATCCTGGATGCCCCTGAGATCCATGTGTTCTTGGTCAAGTCATTTACTTATCTCATAGGATGGCTATCTGCATTGAATGAAATAATGAACAGAAAGTACTTGGATCACTCGCTAAACGCTGTTGTTAACTTGACAAACTCACTTAGAGTTTGAACTCATGTTTACCTGAATCTAGAACTAGGCTCATAGGCCTTATTCTCCAGTTCCAACCTCTCTGACTTGACACTATCAGTGGGGACTTGGCTCTGTCACTCCTCCTGACAGTGGAACCCATAAACCCATTTAAATCATGAGTCTCTTTGAAGGTCTTGGAGTAATGGAAAAAAATGGAGAGAAAGGGAATATTTTACTGGAAGGCTCTTTAGAATGTTATTAATCACATAAGTCTTTATATGTCATTTAAATAAGATGATGCTCAACTTCAATACTTTGAAAATTTCCCCAAATCTTCTTACCCCACTCTTAGCATATGATTAAGAAGGAGCAAGAGAGTTTGTGGTGCCATTTTATCCAAGGACCTTACCTCATATAACATCTAGAAGATCACTACCTGATAGCTCCTGACAACCCTGAGAATAATAGAACGTGTGCGAGTATTAATGGACCTAGGCATTGGGTTGTTGAGCTTTGTTATCAAAGGATGGGAAGAGGCTCTTAGCATAGGCCTAGTCTTCCTAAAAGGGTCTAGAAAGCCATTATAAGGAGAACAGATAACAGGAAATGCTTCTTTGCAATTTATTTCCAGAACTGTGCTAATGTCATGTCTCTACATGATTATCAGTGTTAGAGAGTGCTACTTCTTTTCCAATTTTCTTTTACCTTCCTAGACCTGTAGCAGCTGGTAGAGTCACCAGCTTATCTGACTTTCCACACTGCACACCACACCTGACATGAAGCTCTGAAGGACACATTTCTAAAACTCTTATCAGAGCACATACATTGACCAAAGAATGTTTCTGACTCATGATATTGTGTATAGAAAAAGTATTATGATGGAAAGCAAAATGAATTAGGTACATATTTAAGAAATCATTTTTATATAAATAGAATAAAATCACATGACATTAGAACTCTGTGAGAAAACCCAGGACAAGTATTTCAAAACTCTCTCTTTATTTTTGCTGAACTTCTTATGATAGGCAAGACAAAGATCAAAATTAGTATTATTTGCATTTTGGTACCTAGCAAGAAAACCTGTCTTTTGCTAACATTAGCAAAAAAAAAAAAAAAAAAAAAACTATTTTTAAAGAATGTTAAGTAATTCAGAAAACAGAAGAAAAAATAAACCTTCAAGAAGGACCAAAACCAAAAATTTAAGACAGAGGTTGAGACAGAGGGGGGAAAAAAGAGAGGGAAGAAGGGAGGTTATAGTGTAAGTGATAGACAGATTGAGATCAATTAGAAAAGGTCTGTCTGAACACTGACTGAAGCAGGATATGAGACTTTAAATATAGTCCTAACCATAATATGTGCAGGAAAGTGGGTGCTTATTACTCCAGAGAAGAGCATATTTATATTTAAATAGAGGGTGGTATTAGGCAAATGTTTTAGTCAGCTTTTTCGCTATTGTAGCCAAAAATTCTGAAAGAACAAGAACCAAAAGGTTTTGGGGACTGACTATTTCAGAGGTGTCAGTCCATGATTGTTAACTTCATTACTCAGGACCTGGGATGAAGTAGAGCATCATGGAAGAAGTTTGTGGCAGAGCTGGGATCATGGTGCCAGAGAGCAGAGTGAGAGAGAGTTCCACTTAACAACGACAAAATATATACCCCAAAGGCAAGCCCCCAGGGACCAACCTCTTCCAGCCACATCCTACCTGCCTACAATTACCATCAAGTTAATTCCTATCAGAGAATTAATTCACTAATAGGATTAAGATTTTTATAACCCAATCATTTCACTTCAAAGCCTTCTTGCATTGTCTCACACATGAGCTTTTGGGGGGCATCTCATATCTAAACCATAACAGCAAACACATATTAGTGGTCTCTTCTACCAAAGCTTTGCTGGAGTACTTTTAAGCTTTTAATAACTACTTGATTGACACTTTCAGGCATATTGCCCAGTGCAATTTCATCTTGGGCAATTTACTAAATATCACCTATTAGATAATATTTATCTATCCCCTTTATCTCTCCCCTAACACCTTTCTCCATCCTCTTCTGTGTTGCAGTTCTTCCATAATCCTGAAGGCCAAAAGGAACATTTCTGTGTGGCATTTATACACAATGGAGTATTACTCTGCATTAAAAAATGACAAAATCATAGAATTTGCAGGGAAATGGATGGCATTAGAAAAGATTATGCTAAGTGAAGCTAGCCAATCCCTAAAAAACAAATGCCAAGTGTTTTCTTTGATATAAGGAGAGTAACTAAAGAACAGAGTAGGGAGGAAGAGCATGAGAAGAAGATTAACATTAAACAGGGGTGAGAGGTGGGAGGGAAAAGGAAAGAGAAGGGAAATTGCATGGAAATGGAAGGAGACCCTCATGGTTATACAAAATTACATACAAGAGGAAGTGAGGGGAAAGGGGGTCAAAAAGACAAGGGGGAGAAATGAATTACAGTAGATGGGGTAGAGAGAGAAGATGGAAGTGGAGGGGATGGGGGATAGTAGAGGATAGGAAAGGCAGCAGAATACAACAGACAATAGTATAGCAATATGTAAAACAGTGGATGTGTAATCCATGTGATGCTGCAATCTGTATACGGGGTAAAAATGGGAGTTCATAATCCACTTGAATCAAAGTGTGAAATATGATATGTTAAGAACTATGTTTTGAACAACCAACAATAAAAATTAAAGAAAAAAAAAAGGGAACATTTCTGGAATCCCCTTGACACAAAGATTTCAGAATTGATCTAACTTATTTAATGAAATGCAATTAGATAAGATTTAAGAGGCAGAAGAGGGGGAGGAGGGATAGAGGTGAAGAGCCAGTTTAGGTATTTACTTTCTTATAGCAGTATCAACATAGTTTTTCCAGTGGCCAGAATACACCTGGTACGACAGTCATCACCTTCATGACTAGCAGCAACTGAGACATCAACCAGATTGTCCTGGGGTTCCTCGATCTTTGGACCACATTTTCTGAGTCCTGACCCAATTCTTAGCACCAATCTATGATATCCTAGCCTTGCAATGGTTGGAATGGTGGGGAACTCAATTCCCTATATTTTCTAATAGAAATAAATTAGTTTATTTCCTACATTAAACCAGGAATGACACAGGTACAAAAAGTTCTTTCAACATCACTCTACCAACCACTATAAATTTAGAGCTTTGCTGCACATTCTTCCAGGGCAATGATATTGATCAGCAATATTATGTTTCTTTTTCTTACACAGATGGCAGAATTTTGTTGAGTTGCTGAGCAGAGCTTCTTCTGATTTGTTGTCTGGTTTGCCTCCAGGTGAGTTCCATAATTTTGCTGCTCCTGAGAGACTGCCCATTTCCCAGCACTATTGTTAATAATGCTGCTTAGCATGAGTGGTTTACTCTCTGGGCTTCGTTTCATTCCTCCCAGAAATGTACATGGCTCATCAGTGAAGGAAAAATAGGAGTGGGAATTGCCTTAATGCATAGTCTTTTAGGCCAGTTCGGTTATAAAAGGAATAATTCTTCAAGTTTTATCACAAGGCATACTCTAGTGGTAGCCCTTTAAGATGAGTGCAGCACACTCATCTTAAAGTTGGTATTATTAAATATAATTGGCATAGTACCTTTGATCTAGGAATCCTGCTGCCAGGTATTTATTCTACTTGTCTCACTAAAAAAAAAAAAAAAAAATTAAGATATATGTTTGTATGTGTGTGTGTACGTGTGTGTGTGTGTGTGTGTGTGTGTGTGTGTGTGTGTGTATGTATCTAGTACAGTGGTTTTTGGTAATTTTTTTCAATGGAAAAAGTGAAATGATCCTTTAGGGACCATTTAATTAGATCACAATACAACCAATTGGTAAAATTAAGTAGTTGTAAAATTACATGACCAAACAGCTACAGAAAGATTTCCAACACATATTACTAAGTGAATTTATCAAGATGAACTAGGCAAAATATTTAGCAATTTGCAAGTTTTAAATATGACAGGTGAAAAAAATTTACATTGATATCAATCCACTGTTGTAGTTTTTCTATTTACTACAACCATCAAATACTTACAGACTACCATTTGAATCAAAATATAAGGGAGGGAGGGAGGGAGGGAGGGAGAGAGAGAGAGTGTGTGTGTGTGTTGGGGAATGGATATATCAGTCTGCATCCAAGTAGAAAAGCAGAAAATTTACTAGATATTTCAATCAGAGGGATTCATTACAGGGGATTGGTTATATCACAAGGCTGAAAGAATAAAAAAGGGAATGATGAATGTATTCATTTTTCCAAGCTGCTGTAACAAATTACAGAAAAAAACAGATATATCTTCTCACACAGTTCTGAAGACTAGAGCACTAAGGTGTTATTAGACCCATGCCCCCTCCAAAGATTCTAGGAAAGAATCTTTTCTTGCCCCTTTCAATTTCCAGTGGTCCCAGGCCTCTCTTGGCTTGTTACTGTATAACTCCAATCTTGGTCCATGTCTTTACATAGCTTTGTTCATTTCACCTCTAGGTCTCTGTATCCAAATATCCCTCTCTTTTCTCTTATAAAGACACCAGTCATTGAATTTCACGCCCACAATCTAGAGTGATTTCAACTGGTTTACATTCACAAAGGCTA
This sequence comes from Callospermophilus lateralis, assembly GCF_048772815.1. Lineage (NCBI taxonomy): Eukaryota > Metazoa > Chordata > Mammalia > Rodentia > Sciuridae > Callospermophilus > Callospermophilus lateralis. The sequence goes on from NC_135311.1 coordinate 97,080,409, forward strand.
TTTTCAACTAAAAGCAGATCCACAGGTACTGGTGGAGAGGACATGGATATATCTTTGGGGACAAATTCAATCCACCACAATGAGGTAATCCAGACCTTAGTAACTATAGAAAGCAGCTTCACCCTTCAGGCTGAAAGAACAAAGAGAAATGTACTCTACATCAAAATCTAGGAGCTAATTCCCCTACACAGGATCTAAGAAAATGCCAAGTAACCTGGAGAAAGGATTTCAGAGGTGACACACAGCTGGTTCTAAAAGTTTCACTTGGAGTTCAGATCTCTAAGAAGGTGGCTGTGCTCGAATCTCTTATAAAACACTTTGTTTCCTTGTGTTTAATCTCAGGGTTAGTATACCTGTTGTTCTACAAACCACTCGATTATTTATTAAAAACAATTCAAAGAAAGAAAAAAACCTATATAGTCAATATATATAGTCTACTGAAGGGATACAGAGGTTACTGAAGGGATGCCTGTGGCTGTTAACCTAACCTCTGAGGTTTCACACATAGCTAGTGCTCAGAATGTTTAAAACCATGCCCCAATTCTGGACAGATTCTTGCTGTATCCACACATGGCCTTTCCTCTGTGTGTGTGTGCATCCCTGGTATCTCTCAGCATCCAGATTTCCTCTTCTCATAAGAATACCCAGTCAGATTAGATTGGGACCTACCTTAACAGTCTCATTTAAATTTATTCAACTCTTTAAAGACACTGTCTCCAAACACAGTCACATTGCAAAGTACTGGGCATTAGGACTTCAATACATAAATGTTGGGTAACACAATTTAGCTTATAGCACATAGCATAGCTGGACAATACGTAAAATACAGGTTGAAGTATCACTTTTGCAACTAAATCACCTTGTGTGGATCACTTATTTTACTTCACTCCAACTTATTTTTTTCTCATGTCTAAAACTGAGAAAGAGAAATTAAGAAAAAAGGAAGGAAGGGAAGGAGAGAGAGAAAAGGGGGGAAAGTAAGGAAAAGGGCAGGGAAGAAAGAAAACCTGTTCTGTTGATCTGACAGAGGGACTGTTGAGTCTGATAAACAACATAGGCAATGAATCTTTTTTTTTTTTCTGGTACTGGGAATTGAACCCAGGAGCACTTAACCACTGAGCCATATCCCCAGCCTTTTTCGTGTTTTTATTTAGAGACGGGGCTTAGGGCCTTGCTTAAGTTGCTGAGGCTGGCTTCGAACTTACAATCCTGTTGCTCAGCCTCCTGAGCCATTACAGGCACATGCCAGCTTCACTAATCTTTTAGTCCATGTAAGACTCTCCAGAGCAACAAGGTTGTTGAGGTGATGTTGCTGTTGTCACTTTGTGTGATAGTTTATTGCCTACTAAGTTAATATCTTGGTCTCTTCCCATTTCTATATCACTAGGACTAAGATTGTTAAGTGTTCTGAAGTACGGAGTGAGCCATTTTATTTGTATGTTTTCTTGCCCACAAGCAAATGTTTTAAAAGGGAAGAGGATCATACAAAAAAGAAACTGACTCATTAGGAGTATATAAAATTGTACATTTTCTTCTTTTGACTCAAAGATGCTATGATAACTTGATCAAAATGACTCATTTTATATATGCTGCATTTTATTATAAACTTCATCTCCTTTGTAATCATAAAAATCCTGCACACTTATTCTTTAATGTGCATATATGATTTTCACATAATACTTAATATCAGTGATTTGCACTAATGACAAGATTAGACTAATTATCAGCTGACCAGATCTCTTGGCAAGAACAACTAGATGATTAAATAAAAATACATAAGAATATTTGTTTGAAGCCTTTTATTTGGAATTCAAATTAAACTACCAAACAGAAGGATGAAAAGGTCCTCTTGATCCTTTGTAGGAATCAAGAAGAAACATCACACAAAAGCTCTGTGTGTTTCATATGGAGTTTTCAGTTTCTATTTAAAAATACGAGTAACAATGCAAGCAGAAAATAGATTTTTGAAATAACTGTAATTAATTATGTTCAAGAAAATGAATGAAAAATGGAGAATTTTCAACAAAGAATTTAAAAACCTACAAAAGGAATTGAATGGACTCTATAAACTGAAAAATATTAAAACTATATTTTTAAAACTCAGTGAGATTAAGAAAAAATTGGACAAAGCTGAAGAGAGGTTAGTTAACTAAAATATAGTTCAGTAGAAAATATCCAAATTGAGGTATCAATAAGAAATAAAGATGGAACATGTGAAAAAAATATGTAAGAGATATCTAGGGAATGGTGACACTATCCAACATACATGCAACTGAAATCATAGAAGCACAAGAAGAAGAGAATAGAGCTAAAGCAATTCTTGAGGAAATTAGGAGAAATTTCCAAAAGTGATGAAAGATCTCAAGCCACAGATCCCAGAAATGCTATGAACTCCCATTAAGACAAAAAAAAAAAAAAAAAAGAGCTTAGGATCCACCAAACATGGTATGGTCTAAGATCAAAGGTATTTCCCAAAAATTATGTATGACTCCAAATTTCAATCTCCTCATTTCAGAGACTGAGTGAGGAAGCGAAGAAGGAGAATATGTAAGCAAGGAGTAGAACTGAAAAAACTTGGAGAGGAAAATTTGGAGGGAATGAAAAGTAGCCACAAAAGTTCATTGAGTTCCCTCCAACATTCATAAAAACCTATCACTACAGACAGAAAACATAAAAATGGTGACAAATTGGCCTCTGTTTTATTAAGGAAAGAAGTCCACATAATTACTAGTTACAACTATTTACATTAAAGGGATATAAAAGCCAACTCACTTGGTTTACCCAATAAAGATATTGTGGATTATTTATCTGAAATGTCTCATAGCAGTAAGATCTTTGATCTAGCCATTCAAATGTCCAAATTAGCAATGTGCTTTCCTTCTTTGGGTTCTCTGTTCTGCTTTACCTGGTGTGGGCATCATCTCTGGGCTTTATGTGACACTCCCCTGACTACTCCAAGCACTCCTTTCACAACAACAGAAAAGCTAAGGTTGCTGTGACCCAGCACTATTTTGGTAGGCGCTGCCAAGGTGGAGGAACCTTTACTATCTAAGCAGCAGTTATCTTCTCTCCACCCAGAAGCTCAGATTGAGTTTTATGACCATCTTAGAACCAAAATTGATATGATGGATATGAGGGTACAATGGCAAACTTAAATTAGTCAGAGACCAAGCTTAGAATTGGAACTGGAGGTCAACCCTACCAAACCACAGTGCACTGTAAAGAGGGAAGGGTGAGCCCCACAAAGCAAAATACGTTTGCTGTTGCCAGAGGAGATGGTAAAGGGAGACTCACCAGGGAAGAAATGAATGCTGGAAAGAAAAAAATAAATAAAACTTCAGTCACATGACATGGCCCATGATACCCTTTAGTTCCATGAACACTTAACCCACTTTTCTTCCCTTCTTATTCTGCCTAAGGCCTTTGTATTTGCTGTAACTTTTTCCTCAAATGCACTTTCCCCAGATATTTTTCTTACTTGCTCCCTTGACTCCCCTCTGCTCAGGGTTCTACTTAATTATCACCTCTTCAAAGGCCTTGGGTGAATTCCCTATCAAGTTAGTAATTGCCACCCCCATAACTGACATCACAGCACTTAATCAGACCTGGCATTGTTTTTTGTGTCTGTTTGCCCTCAGCACAAGAATGCACTCACTTTGAAAGGACTCTTTCCTGGTCAGTGTTGTGACATAGTACCTAGGACAATGCCCAGCCTTTAGAAAGCACCTAACACATATTCTCAGAGTGAATGAATGAGTTGGAAACACAGGCCTTCATCTACACTTGGTCTGTCAAATGGGGATAATTTCTACCTCACAGGTTATTCTTTAGATAATATGGGAAATATCTGTCCTTTATAGATATTTGACCCATATTAGCTTCCTTCTCACAAGATCTTCATTCAGTAAATCCAATGAGGCCAATAGCCTTTGTTTTAAATCAGTAATCCTCTACCCTGGTTTCACTTTAGAATCATCTAGGGAATTTTTTTTTAAACTGCTGAAATGGGTCTCTTCCCCCCTCCTCCTCACCCCCGCATCCCCCATGTTTGTGATTTAATTGGTCTGGTGTGACACCTGAGCACTGGTAAGTTTTAAAGCTCCCCAGGTGGCTCTAACATGCAGCCTTTTCTGAAGACCACTGATTTCAAGTCATTAGTGGGGGCAGACAGGAGGGCTGGCTGTGTAACCATCAGAATCCACTGGAAGCCCTGTAAAACCTGGCCCTTCCCACACCTGGAAATCTCTAGTAGCCAGCTTGGCTTATTTCCTCCAATACAAATCTTCAACTGGCAGACTAGACAGATGGTTATTATTTATCCTTCCTGCTGTGTTTAAAAAAAAAAAAAAGGAAAGGGAAAAAAATAGAGCTCTGCCTCAGGCCTTTCAAACAATTTTTACATATGCAAACCATTACCTTTTTATATGCTATTAGCTATAAGGGAGGAAAAGGGGCAGCTTAAAAGAAACCAAGTAGAGGAGCTCGTATTTTCTCTTAATGGAAACTTTGAAAAGTACAGACAGAAGAGAAGAACCAGACTGGGACAAAGTTGAGGTTCTAGATCTTATTCTTTGAGAAGACAATTCAATGATCAATGTCCAGAAAAAGTTCTGGTATATTGTAATCAATAATAGGTCCTCTTCTCTGGGGGAATTAGATTGGCTTAAGGCCGGTAATAACACAACAACAAATAAGACCCTGTATTTTGAGCATCTTCAATGGGTTAAGTATTTTATGTAAAAAGTTTCTATCTCACAATGACTAGAATTTCACAAATGAAAGAACTGATTTGATATCCTATAGCTGGTAAAGGAAAAAATCAGGGTTGATGTTCAGGTTTGTCTAACCATGAAATTTATATTCCTGCCTGCTCATGTTATATACAGCTTCTAGAATCCCTTTAACCATCTAACTCCATGATTTGGAGTAATTATATTGCCCTGCAATAAACAGAAAGCTTTTCTTTCATATTCTGGGTGAAATGAGCTGGGGCCAATGTACTAGGTGATGATGGGTTCCCATGACAACTTAAATTTTCAACAGACCAAATAAGATCTGCCTCAAAGGTGCTGCCCTTACTGGCTACCATCATGATGCTTGATAAACTTCTATTAAGGCTTACCATATATGGCTTCCGCATTAGGTATGGAAGAGTGAAAAAATGCGAGAAAATTCTCTCCTCTTCAAGGATCAGAAAAGAATTGGAGAACCAAACAAATAAAGAATACATACAAAAATTTTTTATATATATATGTGTGTGTGTGTGTGTGTGTGTGTGTATATATATATATATATATATATATATATATACATACTGATATATATGTCACACTCTTTTCCAAATTCCAAACAAAGAATACATGATTATTCCATTATTCAACAAGTATGCTTTGAATACTTATTCTAATGCTGGGGTCTGGGCTTTCAGAGAATAATATGAAATTACATCATCTTCTCCATCAAGAAATTGAAGAAGATTCATAATGATTCATGGTTGCAATGCTAAAAGTCTAACGAAAGTGTTTTAAATCTGATCCGTTAATTGATTTATGAAAACATCCTTTCCTAGATAGCACTATTACTTAGCCTTTATTGATCCCTTGCTACGATCCAGGTACTTGCTTTACACTTTGTAATCCAATTTAATCCTGCCAATAACCTGTAGGTCTCATTACCTCCATTTTACAGGAGCAGCAGCTGAGGCACAAGCAGCTTGCCCAGGTCATGCAGCTAATAAAGAAAGGTTATCTGGCCTCAGAGCCTATGCTCTCAACCCCTGTGTTATTTGCCTCCTCTTAACTTTAATATTTATTCATAGAATAAGTTTATTGAAAATAATGAGATCCAACTCAGAAATAATACATATTTAATGGCATACTTGAATTATGAACTGAATATTGAAGTTGAGGCTCCCAGAAATCTGTGCTGAGTGGTCACCACAGGGATTAGCAACGTAAGCAAGTCACCAAGTCGGATGGAAGGTGCTGAGTGATGAATGCGTGGTGTCTGCAGGAAGCCCTGGTGAACCCAGCAGCAGGTCTTTCCTGCCTCTGAAGGAGGCCTGTTCGTGAAGGCAGCAGCCTGCAGCGAGGAGTACCCAGTAGAATGCCCTGGGTGAGGGTTGCTGTTCACACCTCGTTCTATATAAGGCTGAGGCCATTGAAGGGAGCAGAGAAGTCTATGCCTGACCTTTCAGGTGCATACCTACAAGGAAAGAGTGGTGGAAGTGCTTGATTCTTAAGAGACAGGCTCTCAGGAAGAAGCGCCTGACTACTCCCTAAGTGAGCCCAGCCTTTCTGATTAAGGGGCCTTTCTGCAAGCTCTTGTCTCAGCTGCTCTGGAACTCTCTGCTCCATAGGCACCATGAGCACAGCCTTGGCCTAGATGACATCTACTCATCCCTCAGGTTGACAGTTTGTGTCACTTTTTCCAAAAAGCCATCCCTGACCCCCACCTCTCCTGCCATTCAAGTGCTTTCTTACGTGCCCATATTTGTCTTTTGAATTACTTGTGGTAGCTTGCAGTTAAATAACAATTTTGAGCAATTATTTGGCATCCCACCTGGTCTGAGGTGCATCAGGGTGGGAACCAGGTTTTCATTCATAATGTGTCCCCATCACCTAACACAGTGCCAGCCACACACAGAGCCTCAGCATCTTTTTTTTGCCTGGTGTCTATGTGAGTGTGTTAAATGAAGATCAAACCAAACCCTTCCTGTTATTGTTTCTTGTTTAGGAAAGAATGAAAAGGAAGCCCCTGCCATTCCCGAGCAGCCTGAAGTCTCTGAGATATCTCAAAGCAAAGCTGAACATATGGTATGCACCTGGGGTACACAGAACATGCATGGGGAAAGTCCTCATCTTCTCTTCTCTGATGTTGGGGAGGGCCTCGCCTGTGGTCTCTGATTTCCACCCAACCTCTTGATGTCAGACTGACTCCAAGACTCTTCAGGGAGAGAAGAGAGGCAGAGGAACTCCAAAGAGTGTGGTCAGCTCCTTTCCAGTTTGCCAGAAACCTTCGCCATCAATAGTTAAAGAGTTTGCCACCGACCCCAAGAAATGACACCCATTGCCTATGTGCAAGAGTTCTCCCAAAGCTTGCGGCCCATCCGCCAAATTGCCATCAAAACAAAGGGTAGAGATGAGACCTATTTTAACATCTCAAGTCCAGCTTCCAGAAACTGACGGTGACCTTTTCCTCAGGCATCACATTTTAAAATATAGCAGGCTCTCTGATTTAAAAAAAAAAAAAAGAAAGAAAAAAAGAAAATCTGGCAAGCAGTTAAAATCCATTTTAATATTCCCAGCATTTAGCCAGGAGATGTTGTAGAATTGAAAAACAGCCTGAGTTTTTCTATTGTTGTTGTTTTTTAAATGCCCGGATTAGAACATAATTCATCTTAAAATGACGGGAGGCCTCTTCATGCACTTCACACGTTGAAATATTTTAGAAAACAGAATCATTTTGGCAAGTCTCTTGCCATGCAGGAAACAACAGCAAATGCTTTTCTCCTTGAGTGTTAAGTCTGTTGTGAATAAGGTTGTAAAAAATATATTTTGCTCTTTTATTTTGCCTCTTGTTTGAGGATTTTATTGCATCTCTGAGATAATTGATTCTTCTCACATTCTTGTATGAGCAGCATTCATTGTCCCACTTTTTAAAGAAGAATAACTAAAGTACCGAGTTAGTAAAGCAACTTTTCTATTTTCCTAGAGAAAATCATTCATTCGTTCCCTCACTTATTCAGTCATCAAACATGCCTTGAGAACCTACGCAGTGCCAGGCACTCCAGGACCTTGAGGTTACATCAACATACCTCTGATGAAGGAGGGGCCAACACTGTAGAGAGAGAAAAGCAAGGAATCCTGACACAGTGGGATGAGAATGGTATAGGGCACGTTGGTTTGTTAGTTAGCTAGCTAGTTAGTTGTTAGTTAGCTATTAGTTAGTTACTTGAGCTCAACTCAGATCCATATAAACCTCTACTTTCCCTTTTCTTTAGTGGTCAAGGAGAGTTGAACTCTCTAGAGAAATATAAAACTATTTAACATCAGTTTTTCAGATCCATGATCACCTTGATCTCTCCAAAATCATCCATGAAAATAAAACCAAACGTACATTAACTTGGGCAGATTTTCTTTCTTCAGATTTATGAAGTGGTCCACAGCTCTAAAAATGCATAAGAATCAGTCATCTACTGTATGAAAACATTCTACTTTTCCAAAAATTGATTTTGTCATTGTAGGAATTATTTTATATTAATTAATCCTTAAAACGTACTGGCTTCTTGTCATCCATGTGGGTATAATTTGGTATTGTGTTCTATTATTTCAAAGAAAATGGTTCTTTAAATACCCCTGCAACAGCTTAATCTGTGTTTCTTAGTTAATGCAGGACTTGGTAATTTCTATTGCAATAAATATTCTTTAGGAGTATGGAATTTTTGCAGCCTATATGTGGGAAGTTTAAGACAAACTTACAAAATTGGAAAAATTCAGGCACTTGAAAGTTTAGGGGACACAGATGGTATTCAGAAATTAGAGGTATGATTTTATGGTGCATCAGAATTATTTGTATTACAATGAACATAACCAACTTTACAAATTTAATTAATTGGAAGGCTAGAGAAGTTTATTATATTACCCAAGGAAAACAATGCAACAGTAAATGAAAACCAGAGTCTCGAACACAGTTAAGACTTCCCATTTTTTCTTTTCTCTGCTGTCAACTTCATCTTCTCTTTCTTGACTGACCATCTTTTTCTCATTTCTAATGCACAGGGAGAAAATCTGCAAGTGTTTTAAGGTCTCACACAGAAAGATCTGTGCTTCTTCCTTTATCTTTCCTTCTCACAAATAGATCCCAAACTCCTGAACAATAGGTCTATTTGCCTGTTTTGCACCAGAAGCCCAGTTCTGAACTGTGCAGCTGAAACGTGGTAATTCTCTCTACAACTACATGGATTTGCAGGAGAGCATTTCCAGGAAAAACAGAGTTGGTCATATTAAACTCTCCCTATGTGGAAGGTGGTGTTAGGAAGCCTTAAATGGCAATGTTTGGATCCATTTGTCTATTTCTTTCTAAACACATCTCTATTTTGTACTAGATATGGGATTAGGATACCTAGGTTAACTCACCTCCACTTCTGTTTATAGTCTTGGGTCTACCCTAAGATCTAGGCAACCTCAGCAATTTACTTGCACTCTCTGGGCCTCAGCTTCCTGTGTTAAATGAACAGGACCAGCAGACTAGAGGTGTTTTAATAGACCTTCAAGGGGGCCGGTGAGCCTAGGGTAATATCACTATTGCTTCGATCACTTTTTGCCAAAAAAATGTCACTCTCAGAATTCAGAAGAAAATTTAAGCTTTGCCAGAAAACCATCCTCAGTAGATCCTACTAGTGGTACTATTGATACCTCTAGTTACTGGTGACGAGTTCTGCTTCCTCACATGTTGAAGTATAACATTAGAGAAGCACACAGAGGCAAGCATATAAAACAGGGTTTATCAAAAAGAGGTAACATAGACTTCTCCCAGAAGGGAGAAGGGGACCGTAACTGGTATCCTGTTACCCTGAGAAGCAAGACATTCTACCCTTTTTTATATGTCCTAGGCTTCCTTTGCTCTCCTGTTCTCTTCCCCTTATCTTTATCCTTTCTGTGTTTGTGACTAGGCCCAGGAGATGCTTGGTGGGATGGCCAAAAGCTGGGAAACAGGTGGGCTGAAGGGCAGGATGGAGCAGCCCAGGACACATTAATTAACAACTTTTACAACTCAATGTGGGAGCGGGGACAATTCCTAAGATAGGTTACCTTAGCATCATATTGAGCAGGGACACGTTATCTTCATAGGGTGGAGGAAGGGCTCTGAAGACATTTCAATCCCTCTAGAGGCAGTCTCCAACTTCCTGGACTCACTCACATTGGCCTCCTTGATCTGACCTGACTCGATTGACCTATCTATACTGACTGCCTGTGTAATTCTGCCTTCACTATTAGAATAGAACCTCAAGGAAAAGTCTCAGCCAGTTACTTACACAGTCCTCTGCTTTGTGTAAGTCAAAAATGAAAACTGAATAAAAGTGATGATGTCACCTTCTCTTTAAAAAAAAAAAAAAACTTAACCATGTTTGCATCCAGCAAAACTTGGCAGATATGGCCCTATGGTAGTGAGGATTTGAAACTCATCCTTGCTTTCCAAAGCCAGACCTTGCAATAAATCTTCCTAGTTGTGTGGCCTCATCTTTGGCCAAGAGACTAGAGAAGCTCTGGGTGGTGAATGTGCTGCCAGTGAGATGCTTGCATTATTTTGGTAGAAAACTCCAGAAGAGAAGCTGAATCCAGGAAACCCTCCTGCTGAGACTCCAACCCCCAATGATCCTCCAAGCAGTTTGAAGATCCGGCCAGTCTCCCAGCCCTTCCTCAGTCGGGCCATGAAGAACCACTCTGAAGAATGTGAGACGTGGATTGACAGGTTCAGAAAGCTGGAAAACGCCCTGTATCTGTGTGATCTGAGTAATACAGGTGAGGTATGAACTGTAAAGAGCCCTCCCTTTCTATTTGTGTTCTAGTCTAAACGTGGACACCTCATTTTCTTACATTTCTTGAACAAATAATACAATTTGTATATAAACCATGTGCCTGGCACTACGCTAAGCACAATCAGAAAATACAAAGATGCATCTGATATCAATCCCCCATGAGGTTGCCTACAGTATCTTCATGTCCCTGATCTTTCCTGCACTTCACTGCCAAGTCCAACCCACAATCTAATCTTATAATTCCCTAATCAAAAGTCTTCGGGGTCCCCTACTGCTACCAGGATGATCTCCAAACACCTTAGCAAGGGAAAATCTATTCCCTGACCCCCTGACCAGTCTTTTCTGTAGCTACTCGCTCAGCATATCCTGCTTAGTCAAAATAAATAACTTGTCTTTCCTCAAACATGCCTTACTTTCTCATGTGTCTGTCTCTTTTCTAACCCCAAGCTTTCCAACTGTGCTGTCTCTTTCTACTCCATCAACCCTCACTCTCCCACCCCTTCAGCACACACAGTCTCTCCACCTGGCTACTTCACACCTACCTTTATTTTATATTAGAATTCGAGCACTCCCCTGAGAGACTCTGGACAGTTCTAGGCCAATCTTCATCTGGCCTCTCAGGGTTATTTAACATCCCTTATCATATTTGATATACTAGACTTTTTTTGTTTGAAGACTTATTATATTTTCATCAGAAGACTATATTCTTTTTTTTTTTTTTTGACACGAGAACCTGCACAACTTTCCCCAAAGTTTTGTTTTTGAGTCAGCAGTAAATGAATGCATATGTATAAATAAGTCAATGCAAGATGGAAGTTGATATATGCCATTAGAGTGTGCTATGTAGGCATTCAGAGAAAGGGGAATCTCTTCCCACTGTGATCAGGGAGGGAAGGTGATATTAATGTTAAATTGGTCAGTAAGGGAAAAGTGCAATTTAAATGCAAAGGGGTAAAATGTGAGACTTTCTGGCAAAAGTTGGGAGGTTGGCCAAGAAAATCGCTGTGTGCTGGATGTAAGGGGTTCGATGAGGACAGAGAGTAGGGGTTATTCAGAGAGTGTTAAGATGGAAACAGACTGGGGCCACATATTCAGAGGTTTAAAATGCCAGACCACAAAACTGAGACTTAATTCAAAAGTAGTGTTTAGGACTGAACCTTTCTAAGCAGAGGAGTGGTTTGATGAAACTGTAATTCAGAAAGATTCTTTATGCCTATAGGTAGAATGGAAAAAATGAAATATAGTCAAGCAGAAAGGAAATCAGTTCAGTGTCTCAGTGAGAGAGAATGAAGTCAAGAATGAGGCCAGAGACTTCCAGAATAGGCAGACACTAAAGCACGTGGACAAAACCGCCCCTCTTCATTACAGAACGTGCCTAGGGAAGAGCTGTCATTCACATTAGCACTCTCCGGAAGTAACCATATAGCAAAAGCAATGACTTCATTTTCTTTGTGTGTGTTCATTTTTTCCCTTCTTGCTCTTTCTCTTTTGGTTTTATTTTGTTTTTGAGTTTCCAAAGCAATTTAATTCTAGAGCACATGAAGTATAACGGATATTTAGTAATTATAACAAAGACAGAAAAAGACACTGAAAGCTTTAAATGAATGCTTGATCTAGTTGGATTATAAAAGTATTTATGAAAATGAACCCAGCAGTGTAGTAGAGGCTGGACCAAGAGGAAAACCAGAATGGATGGCACAAGTCTTTTCAAAGATCCTTTAGGTAAGACACAGAGACTGGTAATAGTTCAACACCAGTAAAATAGAAAAGAGAGAAAAGGAAAGGAAAGGAAGAAAAAAAAGAATAGCATATCATAAATTGTTACAATTGAGAGCACAAATGAGTGCTCAATAATCAAAAGGAAGACAACAGCTACCAAGTCAGAGTTAGAAGAAAGAAGTTTCCTGTGTGCTACCGCACTGTAGGGTGACTAGAGATAGCAATAATGAACTGTGTGTTTCAAAAAAGTTAAAATAAAGGCTCCTTAATCTTTTTACCTTGAAGAAATGAAATATGTTTGAGGACATAGATATGCCTACCCTGATTTGAACATTATACAGTGTAAACATTTATCAAAGTGTCACAGGTTACCCCATAAACATGTACAATTTTTATGTCAATTTAAAATGTTGAGATTCAAAAGGAAATAGAAAAGAGATGAAAGGCCACCATCTAATGTGAGTTTGGATTTCAGAAAGTGCTCCTTGGAAAAGAAAGCTGGAGCTGAGATATGAGGCAAGGGAAACTCTGGGGACTCCGGCAAGCCATTCTGACTTTGAATCCATCTTCTGCAGAAGTTAGGAGTGGGAAGGATTGTGATGGGGAAAGGCATGAGCAAGACAAGCCTGGAGGTTGATGTTGGATCCCTAGGAAAGCCGAGATCCTGCTCTGAATCCCAAGGGCAGGAAAAGGCTTTCTGCTCCAGCCAGCATCTACCAAGGTTCAACCAGAGGAGGACATCATGAAGGCTGAGATGGATTATTTAGGGAAAAATCTGGAGAAAAGATTAGAAGGTTATTGACAGAACTCCAAGTCTGTGTATTCACATCAGGACTGTGAGGGTAGCTATGGGTTCCAAACAAAAAACAAAAATTAAAAATTAAAACCAAAACCTGAGCAGATAGAAAACCCATTGCTAAAGATACAAATGCTGAGTTCATGATGACCGATAATGTATCATAAACTTAGCTGCTGAGAGGCTCCCCAGAGATTGGGACCTTTCTCACAGGAACAGAATGGTTCTGAGGAAAAGCCAAGCTTTGTTGACTTTGGAGACGGATTCCAACAGCTTTGAAATGCCTTTCTCATGGCCTCTTCACTATTTATGCCTGTTTTCCCTGTTTCTATGAAATTCATTAGTTCCTCAACAGCCAAGGAATGTGTCAGCCCAATCTGGGATCATCTACAACTGTCTTTAATGAGGAAGGAGGATTAACTGAGGTCATTCTGCTGGTTTACTGGCCGCAGGGTTTAGCAGACCACTCGGCCCCTTCTACATGTTGAGCAGATGACACCTACTTTGCCCACAGATGAATCACTGTTCTTTATTATGTGCAAGGAAATATGTAGGCCAGAGTGTTCTTCATCCAGGATGAAGACAGACCATCCATCATCAAATCAGTGTTTCTGGGAACCTACCAAGCTTATTCTCTAATGGGGTTTGTCAAGAAAATAGCCTTGAGGAGAAGGAATAAGGAATGACTATGAATAACTGGTCTTTTTTTTTTTTCTAAAGAAAGAAGGGTGGTTGGGATAAATGTCTGAGCAAATGGTGCACTTGGAATTTGCCCAGAGAACCAAAGGCTGCATAGAAAATATTTTAAAGTTCAAGGAGGCAGAATGCCTTAAAGGACATTCTCGGCATGGGCTTGCACGGTACACACACTTCATGGCTAAATTCTCACATCTAACACATGCTGAAGGAATTAGCACTCTTATTTACAGAGGAGGAACTCAAGCTTAACGCGATAAAATCATAGCCACTAGGAAGTTGAGCCATAATTCAAACCCAGCTCTATGTGACTTCCTGGTACAGCCAGCTTTCATGATGTGCTGGAAAGAACATGAGGATTTGCTTATTTTTCTTTCATCAGAAGATTAAGATTCAAGTCCAGGCTCCACCAATTGTCGAGTCCTGAAAACTAGTAACTTACTCAGAACCTATTTTCTTATCTATAAATTAGGACTGATAAAAATAAAACATACCTCCCAGATTTGAGAAAGGCTCAAGTAAGAGAGAGAGAAAAAAAATGGAAAGTTCTTTATAAATTTTAAAACAAAGTGGATATTAAAGAGGTTCTTCTTGTCAACTCTTTCATTTTGTTTCTGGCTGAGAAAGGATAGCTTTCTGACACTGAGATGAATTGTAGGTGACATTTTATGCAGCCATTCTGGCCATCCTCTAATGACAGAATGGAGAGAGAAAAACTTCTATGAGTGGACTTTGGTTTGACACTAGCAATCTTTTACCAATGGCGAAGCTTAGACGGCAGAAAAATACCATTGTGATTCTGACATGGAACTTTTTCATTTTTCATTGCTTTTCATTTTTTAATTAAAATACAAACTACATGTTACATATTCTAGTAACTTTTTCATATCAAAATTCATCTTATGTGTTTTTACTAATGTTGATATCATTATTATAATTATCCTATACAATATTTGCCATCAATGAGTCTTACTAATATGGACATATGCTAAGAAGTTAATATTTTATTGGATTTCACAAATTTTATTATCCTTATTTTAAAGTTGAGGAAATGAGGTTCAAAAATTAAAGTAACTTCTCTAAGGTCTTACAGTCAGAAACTTCCTCCATAGCCTTACATTTCCAGAGGAAGGATATGGAAAATGTCTGGAAGGAGCAAACCTAAGCAGAATTGGAAATAGCCAACCATTCCAGAGAATTCCAAAGAGAGAAGAGATTATTTAAAGTTTGGGTCATATTGATTCCTAAATATATTCCCTGAATTGTGAAGATGTACACTACAGGTGTCAATGAAAATCTTTTAAATATCTTTTATAAGGACGAAAAGTACATCACTTGAGTTTTGCTCTTCCCGTCCCTTTGCCTGTACAGACTATTAAGAGCAATTATAAAATTCTTTCTCAAAGAATCCAGAGGCAGTGCCCTGTTCATTTTGTAGCATTGGCCTACACAAAGAAGGAGATTCAAATAGTCTAGGACATTCAAATAAGCTAAATAGACAACACACAAATCAAAACAGACTAGGCAATAAACTGGAATGGAATGAATAGAACAGAATGGGTGACATTAGAACTACCACTCTGTGGCCCACTGTTAAGAATACCCATTAGAAGCTGGGCACTATGACATATGCCTGTAATCCTAGCTACTTAGGAGATAGAGGCAGGAGGATCACAACTTTGAGTCCAACTATGGCAACTCAGCCAGACCCTGTCATAAAATAAAAATAAAAAAGGGCTGGGGATGCAGCTCAGTGGTAATCACTTGCCTAGCAAGTCCAGGCCCTGGGTTCAACCCCCTAGTACTACAAACGAAAGAAAGAAATAACCCCTGTGAGTAATTGAGAGGGAAGGTTTAAGCCCAGCAGTCCTGGCACATAAAAATATGAATAGTACTTGGTAACTTAAAGTGGGATGACAGCCATCACCACTGCCCGTGTCAACTGGGCTAACAATGCCTGCTACAAAGTGACCAAGGCACTGCCTCTGGATTGTTTGAGAAAGAATTTTGCAGTCTCTCATAACAGTCTATACAGGTAAAGGGAATAGAAGAGAAACATGCAAGGGATGTACTTTTTATTCCTATAAAAGGTATTTAAAATCTTTTCATTAACACTTGTATCATAAATCTTCACAGTTCAAGGAATGCATTTAGGAAGCAATCTCCTCTCGTTCCATAGTGTAGTATAGTGGTTAACCTTGAGCAACCTTAGGCAAGTGACTTTTTCACTCTAGGCCTCAGTTTTTCCCTTTGTGAAATGGGAGGTTGTCAGGTTTCAATGAGTCGATATTGGAAAAAAACTGTTTGGAACAGTGCTTGGAACCCAGTTACGTTTTATATATAAATATCAGTCATGATGTTTACTGTCTGCATAACTTGTCTTCCAGATCAGGAAGTTTCCAGAGGTAACATCATTTCTCTAGTCCTCTCTGTTCCCAAGGACAGTACCCATGCATATCCAGGAATATAAATAGTTTTTAAGGTGTCACTTGATTTTTAAGAGGCTTACGGTTTCAAAATAGTAGCATTTTGTGTCTACCTACAAGTTATTCAAGTTAATGTATATCTTTCTCTGTTCTCGTCTTCCTCTTTAAAAAAAAACCTCCACCCATTCCAATCCAATCACAGGAGTTCTGGAGAAGGAAAGAGCCAGACGCCTCATTCACAACTACAATCTCATTTACAACCTGTCCCTGAGCCCTCGGAAAATCGACCAGGCCTTGCGGAGATTCCGTTCTGGAGAAAATATGCTCTTGGAGCCAGCACTGCGGTACTTAAAGGAGCTATGATAACAAGCCCATATTGTGTGAACAGATGTTTCTCTTATCTCCCTTCTTACCCAGACACATCTTTATCCCCAGCCTAAGAGCAATGGTGAAGGCTTTCTAGGAGTTGAGGCCATTGCAGCTATGGTAGATGCTTTTGACCAGCTCTTGGATTCTGGTTTTTGATGCTTGCTCACGTGCAGTTCTGCATGATCAGAGAAAACCAGGTTTTCTGTTCTGATGTGGCAAGAACCCAACTACTTAAGATGCTCATATAATAAAACTTATTAATATGACATGTATGATATTTTTTCGACATTACTCATCAAACTGTTTTTGCAAACCTCACTGCTCCGTATAGCAAAAAATACATGCCAGATGTAATTGATTCCCTGAAGCACCTGGTGCATAGTACACATAAGTACATCATTTTTTGCATGGATAAATATGCCCTACCCTAGAAGCTGTTCTAAGAAGAACATACTAACATTATCTTAACACTAAGCAGAAGAATAACTTCAAGCAAGGCTTTCTGAACAAGCACAGTATCTTCTACAGTGCAAAACTAGATAATATAATGTTATCTCTAGGGATATTTCCAAGAGTCATGGTTAGAAGGGTTGAGAAAGGACTCCTGAGACAAAAGATTCTGAGAATAGGTAACCTGTTCTGCTCTCTTGAGTCAGGAAAACCAGGTGAAACATTCTACCAGTTCCCATAATTCTATCCTGAACATTCCCCAGAACTATCCCCCACCCATGTAACCCACATCACACACAGGTAGCTATGGGTTGTTGAAGGAACACCAGCTTGGGACTTCAAAAACAAGTTGCATCTGCTCATCACTAACTCAGTGGGACCCGGATACTGACCTTCAAGTCAATATGGGAGAGAGGAGGACTAGTTAAGTCAAGGAGAAAACCAAACAGAAAAGTCTCTGAGCTTCTCCCTTTATCCATTTTAAACAGTGGTGTGATGAGCAATCTATGAACAAAATTTCAAGAACAAAACCATTTGAACTCACTAAAATAAATGCGTTAGTTTTTATAATCCTTGCATTGTCCATAAAAATGTCTCATGAGATGCACTGATCGCTTTCCTATCATTCTAGAATCCTTGGACCTGCTCACTGTTTTTAGGTCAGAAGAGTAAGTAAACAGGCATGACTTTCACATTCTACAAAAAATGCCAAGTGAGAAAAATTAGAATACTAGGTCAAGCAATTTAATATACACTGGGCAACTACTGTGTGCCAGGAACTTGATGTATTTTGTCTCCTCCAATTCTGACAACTCAATAAGACAGATTTTACAGCCTCATTTCACTGATGAGGAAACAGAGACCCAGAGAAGAGAAAGGTAAGAAAGCTGTTTAATTATGCCAGTTAATAGTCTGCAGAGGAAGAGGGCCTGGGGAGCACTGGGAGAGGGCGACCTAAGCATGACTTGGTACCAGCTTCATGTCTGAGGCAAGTGGGCTGGATAGGCGGTCAGAGTCAAGGGAGGCCCTAAACATGAAATCAGAGTTATTAGACTAACTCAGAAGGTCCTCAAAAGTGGTGATTTTATCCTGCCCAGTTCTTTATGTCCAACATAAATACAGTTGCTGCTCTTTGACCTCAGCACCACCGAGCTGCACAAATGGAAGGCATTCTACTTACATGGAATGCAGCACAAGCTCTGACTACATTTGATGACCTGTAATCCCAAAGTGATGGCTAAATGACTATTTCTATAAGCCGGACAGCCACAGCCAGACTGTGATCCTCAGTGACCCATTGCCAACTGTACTTCCACAGCAAACAGGAAAAAAAAAAAAAAAAAGGCATGATAACAGCCTATATCCTGCACTTTGCACTTAGAGCTAGAAGCCTCAGCAAGTTGCTGGTCTCCCTGAACTTTAGCTTCTTCATCTATAAAAAGGGAGTTGTTAACCCCTGTTCTCAGGAGGATTATTAACACTGAAAGCAATGCCATTTGGACACTTCCTTGTAGTGTAGACATGCCATTCTTTTCTTTTGTGTATGCATGTGTGTTACTCTATCATTGAATTATACTCCCAGACCCTGGATGTACCTTTCTTTAGTGGCTGAACATTCAGGAAGGTTCAAAAGACTGAACAATTGTCTGTGTGAAAAGTCCTAGAGAGACCAGACCACTACTATTGCAAAAACACATTTGGAGATGTATCCTGTCCTTCTATTTCCAAGTGACAATTGCTTTTGAATCATCTTCTGTCTAGAATTCTCCACTGCTTTATCCCAATGTGTGTGTGCGGGTGTATGTGTGTAGGTGAGTTAAGCAAAACACATCCTGACACTTGTGAAAATGGTAAATCAGCTTTTATTCGGAACTATCACAATAGGTATAGGGACTACTGCAACAGCGTCTACATTAGGGAAGAAATACTGGGCTCAATTCCAAATAAAACAAAGAAAAGTGAAAATCCATAGACATGAGAAGCAGGGCTCAGGGATTGTTGTATGGAAAATTACTAAGATGAAGCATCAGTTGTGAGAGGGGATTCCAACTAAAACTACCTGACAGGATATCTGCTGAAGCCAGGCCAGGATGACCAGACCCCACCAGGGGGCGAAGTAAGGTGATTAGACTTTAGTCAAGAAGAGAATCCTTGTCAGTGTGTGTGTGTGTGTGTGTGTGCATGCACATTTGCAAGACTTACACATTGCTAAAGTACGTACTCATTCCTTTTTCCTCTGAGTAAACATTAAAAGAACCAAAATTATTTAACTTAAGTCACAGAGAAAACTGTAGCTATCAAGGGACAATGTGACAGCTGAGGTTACATGAGGCCTGGCTAGGAGGCACACCACTGTCCCAAACAGGAGCATGTTATAAAATGTCATTATGCTTTAATCACTGTGACTTCTAATGCTGGGACTTTGTGGGTTTGCTTATGAAAAAATCCATTACGACATCTTTTGTTTCTCAGATAAGTGGAACTTTGTATACTCCCCATGGCTGTGTCATTGCGAGCTTCTAATAAATGCTGGGTAGGAAAGTCTGGAATCTTGGGGCTTCATCAGCCTCCTCTGGCAGAACTTTTCCAAATAGGGGTTTGCATGCAGTGGCCTTGCTAACCTACAGCAGGCCCTGGAGAGACACAGAATGAACTGTGTGTGCATTAATCTTCCAAGAGCCTCAGCCTTTAAAGATGGAAAAAGCACAGAAAGAGGACAGAGAAAGGAACTCACAGGTAGGCAGACTTTCCCACTGTGTAACCCTGAGCAATTCACTAACTACCCAAGAGCACCATTCATAGCAAATGAGATAATGCATGCAAATTGCCTAGCACTGTAACTGGCACATGGACATGCCCATAGTGAGAGTTTAGTGTATTTTATTCTTACGTGGTATTTCACTTTACCCCATTCAATGTGCCAAATCATTAAGTGCATTTTCCGGGTACAGACACCTTCCAACCAACATATAGCTCATTGACTGTGGGGTCCCAGAGATCAGAGAGTTTCCCACATTCCTGTTCTTCATTCTCCCACCTGCACTTATTCTTCATAGTAAACAAACTAGGTTGGTGCTACTCTGCCCATTGTACAGATGAGAAACTGAGGTTCACAGTAACAGATGTGGTTGCCCATGATCTAATGGCTAGGGAGTGACTGAGTCAAGATGAAAACCCAACTGTGCAGGACTCAGAGTCCAACACCACCATGAAGGTCGCAGTTAAAGTAAATAACCCACAGAATTCTCATTAGTATGATCTGTCTCTCCCACAAGTCTGGGGGTAAATACAAGCTGGAGTCAAGATCTACCTCTTCGTCAGTCATCAGCATAGAACTTAGATTCTGCACCAAGAGCACACCTGGTAAACTCCTGTTGAATGGAATTCCCACAGGAACGTTTTGAAAACCCTACTACTTTCTGCCCTCTTCCAATTCTCCCAGCTCCTGTGCCACATCTGGTTGCTGGAATAAAAGATGCCTTCAGAATGCTTTGGTGATCTATTCATGTAACCAGAAGCACCTCGGTAGAGATGGCACAGTCCAAAGAGTTTGCTAAGTGCTCGCTGCTGACTCTTCAGAGGAATTTCCCAAGATCATTAAGAGAAACAATAGCAGGGGGTTGGTATTCTAATTGGGATCAGAAATTGGACAGCTTTGGAGTTGGCCTGAGAACTGTGAGGCTCTGAAAACAAATGCATGTCTTTCTTCCCTCTCTCTCCTCACTCCCCCTCTTGTAAGAGCCTTTCAGCTACAGTTCCAATGCTCCTTAGCAACAAAGGCGGGGTGCCCAGAGCCTGGGTGCCTCCGGAATGCCAGCCATTCCCCTCATTAGCATTGAGGGGCCTCATCTGCCTGCACAGTTGGCCACGGGGACCATGCAAAAGGCAAGTGGCTTGGGGGAGGCCCAGCATTTAGCGTGGTTTGTTGGGAAATGGGAAACCTTCACAAAAGTTTCCAAACAAAAGCCATCAATATTATTTGTGAAGCCATCAGACTGCCTGGGTACAATATGGCTCTGACTTGGCCGCATGCTCTCTCCCCAGGTTCTGTGCAAAGGCACAACAGCACCCCCACCCCCAGATGTATCTCCATCTCCAATGCCAGCCTGCTGGAATGTCCCCGCCCCCCTCTTCTGTCCTGTCTCTCTTCAGACTCAGTTTTTCCAGGTGGACAATGGGTGGACTCCAACTGGCAGTGGGGGTGCCCAGAGGAGGGGAGTTAACAAAGGGTAAATGGTCAGATGGTAGGACAATCATGAACAGATGGCACTGTGGGGAATGGATTCCAGACAGATTCACAGGCAGACTGAGCGCTGACAAAGGCCGAATGAGACTTATTTGGTGAAGTGCAATTGGCACTCGGTACCAAACCCTTGCACAAAACACACCCGCCCCTCTCCCATACAATCTCCCCCACTTAGAGGAGAGAGACATGGATCCCAGATTCTGTCTCACTGGAATCCCAAAGTACTGGTTAGTAGATTAGTCCCTGGAAGATTACAAAAAGCAAAGCTTTTTTTCAGTGTAGAACCAACCCTTCTCAGAGTTTCCTTCAGCTTCCCTGTGCTTGGATACCTTTAGTGATATGGCTCTCACTACTTATCATCTTGTCCTCTCCAGACAGCTCCAGATTTGTTTTTCTAAAATCGGTCTCTCTTTTAACCTCTTCTCTATTCTTCCCTTGTGATCAGATAGAATGTGAAGTTTGATTGATAATTATAAAAGCAGTGACAATACTAGCCCTGTGCCCGGTCTATGTAGACATCAGGGCTGCTAAACACTTTTAAAACCAAATGAAGAAGGAACAGCAAAGAGATAAAATCTTGTTTCTCACCTGCAGAACTGAATCAAGTTGGGGAAGGAGTAAAGAGGGGAGGAAAATATAGGGGGACAAATGGATAAGCCAGTATATTGGTTTGCTAGGGTGACTGTAACCAATTACTACAAAGCTGGTCATTTAAACAACAGAAATTCATTGTCTCACTGTGGGGGAGCTAAAATCAAGGTGGGTTGGTTCCTCCTGAGGGCTGCTAGGGAGTCTGTTCTGTGCCTCTTTCCAGCTTCGTGTGGGTTTTGGTAATCTTTGCTGTTCCTTGGTTTTTAGATGCATGACCTTGGTGTCTGACTTCATCTTTGCATGATGTTCTTTTTGAATGCATGCCTACTTCTGAATCCAAATTTCCCCTTTATTATAAGGACACCATCATTGAATTGGGCCCTCCATAAGGACTGCATTTTAATAGATCACCTTTGAAAAGGTCCAGTTCCAAATAAGATTGTATTCTGTGGTGCTAGGCATTAAGACTTCTACAGATATTTTATGCTGGCACACAATCCAACCTATGACAGCACAGAGAAATAATTGTAACGTGTGGTAAGCACTTTCTCAGATTTTCCGTGGGAAAATGAGCACACAATAGAAGAATTAAATGTCTCCACCTGAGGGGCTCTGTGGGATTCTCCTGGGGGAGAAGTACTGGGCTCAGCTAGCATGTTGTCTTTTGCCAGGTAAGTGAACAGAGATGATCTTTTCAAGAAATGGAAAGTGTTTGCAAGCCACATAAGTCTCTTTTCCACCTGACAGTTTTTCAAGATTTGTTCCTCTGTCCCTACAGTACACACAAACTCCCCGGGGTGGACATACTCTCCCAATTCCCAATCCCTCCATAAGCCAGGATTTAGGATCCTTTCTTCATGATGGTGCTGTCCCCCAGAGAGTACTAAACACAAGGATCCAGGATGACTGAGAACAGCCCTGGGTGAGCAGACTTGACCGCAGACACTCATAAGACTGGAAATATAAATCCTCTTTTTCATGATGAGTTACTGCCAACAACTGATGGTGTGATTCTTGCCTGAAATTGAAGAACAAATCCACAGGACCTTCCAGTATCTGGACCCCAAAAGCTGAGCATATTGTATTATTTTTCAAAATGGCTATTGTTCAACATTTGTTTTCTCTCCCTGAAGAATATGTTCACACCCACTGATTTCAGACGTGGCTAGTAACTTGTGACTTTTCTCTCAGGCAGAGAAATGTCAACTCCACCTGATTAAACCCCATTTCATTAGTAAATCTGGATACAAGTGACACAGAACTCCCAAAAGTAGCTCTGAAGAACATCGTGCAGTTCTCTGTTCTTTTTCTTCTTCGACAAGCCAGACATCTCTCTAATAGGATCCAAAGTAATGACAACATGGATCAGAGTAGAAGTCAACACTATGGACTCATCATGGACGTGAACATAAACAGAAATAAGTCTTTGAACATGAACAAAAAAATAAGCTAGTAAGAATGCAAGACCATTTGTTAACATTGCAAAACTTACTGAGATTTATTTATGTACACCCTGGCAAGCCAAAGAAAAGGGGGCATAATTCCAGAGAGAGCCCTTTATATTCTGCAGAGCATCTATACTCTTCCGGGTCTCTCTCCGGCTCCTTCATGGAGTGTATATTTCTCCACCAAAATTATCAGAGTTAGCCAGCTGCCTACCAAATTTCACCCTTTCTCTTCCATGAAGAGGAGAAGAAAGTAGAAAGCAGTTGTCCAGCAAGGCTACATTTCTCAGTTCTCCTGTATCTAAGCATGGCTTTTTCAAAAGGTCTCACCAGTGGAATGTGAATTGAAATAATATCCAATCCTTCCTGGCCGTATACTTTAAGCAGTAGCTGGCTTCTCTCTATTCTCTTTGTTTTTCTACCCTGTCCTTAAGGACCAAAACCATGTGAATCTTCATGGATTTTCTGATATTAGTAGGTGTTCCTCAGAGTGTGTTTCCTGTAATGACAAGGCCAGGTGAAAATTCCAGACACTTGCTCCAAGTTCTAGTAGGCTTGGGAAACATCATGTGCTGTATCCCTTTCTCATTGATGAGTCTCAATATTCAAGGCACAATACAATAAAACTGAAACCAAAGTAAAAAATACTTTTACTCTCATTTAATATAAACATATTTGACTAAAGTACTTTTTATTACCAAATAACATTTTAGCCTATCTCATAACAAGTGTTTTATACAAGGCACTATGGGAAATGCTGTCTTGGTCACCTCAATCTTCCACCTACCTACTGCACTTATTGACCCATCAAATGCATATAAAGCACACAATATGTCCCAGATCATGTGCCATCAAACTCCAGGGTCCTTAATAGGATATCAAGTAATCATGAATAATTGAAAATCATGACAGAAAACTGCATATTATCTAAATGGTTGTTCTTACCCACCAAATAAGACTAACTGCAGCTTAGCTAACATCTAAACAGAAATAAGCATCTCGTTGCACACCTTTGTCTCATGACGACCCATCCCTCATGCCTCATTTAACACCATCCCTTCACTTTTGTTTCACATGGATAAGTGTCTGCTTCCTAAAGGTCTCATGCAGATTTGAGGGATTTTGCATTTGTACATGCAATTGTATTCTTGCAATATCTTTTTCTCTCCTTTTTAACTGTAACATCTAAATCATCTGTACTTTGGTAAATCATTTGTACCTTGCTGTATAAAACTTTCCATAACCCGTATCCTGACCTACTACTTTTCCCTCTATATGTACAAACTCTGAAAATCAAACAGTCCATCCCAATTAAGTATCACAACTACTCCTATGAGGACTGACCTTGGTTAACACTCCTTACTCAGCACTGGTGACACTTGCCCTTCTGTTCAGCATGTGGGAGAGAGAATGAGAAAGCATAAAGGCAGGAGGGAAAGGTACTGCGCTCTTTTAGGAGCCAGGATTGGGGAAAAGAATAGCAGAAGTTATAGAGAGATGGATTTTGACGCAACTTCCAAAAAGCATACGAACCATCAGAACCAATGGACATGACTACTTGTCTGTGCTATAGGATTGGACACTTCTGGTCCTTAAAAGCACTCAAGATGGACAAAAATCTGTCCATGTTAAAAAAAAAAAAGATTGGTGGTCCCTTCCACAGGTTAGACATTATGGATGATGGAATATTTTTGTTTGGAAGAATCTCTGAGAGGTTGCCCTATTTTGACCACCCAGTGGCAGAAAGAGGAAGAGAAGATACAATTACCCATAGACTGGATTAGTTTTCTCAGGTCTTTTGTGCCATCATCATACTTATAACCACACTAACCCAGCAGTCCCTGTTTAGATAGAGTCCTGCCATTTATCAACCAAATATTGAATAAAGTCCAGTGCTTAATGGGAGCTTGCAGAGCCTAAGATCCAATCTACCTGATGCCTGTGGTAGGAACAAGTGGGGCTCATTATTCCCCAGGCCTCCTGGAGGGACTGACTTCTGGTCAGGTCAACTATAATAGCCTATGTATTATCCAGGGCATGTTTCCAGGTGTGTCCTCTGTCCTCAGAAGAGCACACAAAACTGGTCAAGGAGGGAGTGGAAAACAAGAAGAACGATGACCATTTGAGGATGCTGAGATGAGAGAAGTTCTGTGACTTTCCAAAGGTACAAGAAGAGAGAGACAGATGAGAACCTGCCTTTCTTCTACAAAGTTCTTAGTGACCATCCTTTGTAGACTTGGCAGTCTTGCTGTATCCTGACTTGTTATCCAACTTCCAGCAGCAGGTTCTGCCTGTCGCAAGGGCCAGGCAAGCAGGTGAGAGGAACATTGGTCCCACATAGCAGGCAGCTCTGGGGATTTGTTTCCTGCTACCACATGGTCCACTGAACCTAGGAGAAGGGGAGGGAACTCGCGAAGTATTGCACACGTGTTGAAGGCAGGTTCTCTGATCTTACCTAACACCTGTGGCAGCCCTCAGAGGTAGAAATTAGTTCTGCTTTATGAATGAAGAAATGAGGTTTAGCAAGAGTAGACTTAAAAAGACATATTCCCAAGACCAAAGCCTGCGGTGACCTCACCCTTGGCCTGGAGGGAGCCATTATGGTCTGAATGTGGCTTCTTTCTGAAGCTTCTACCTGAGCCTCTTGAATCGGGGGATGGAAAAGAGGCGCTCAGCCTTTATATTTCTCTCTTTTTGTATTCAATAAATATTTTTCTGAGCACCTACCATGTGCCATACCTCAGTGAATAATTTGAATGGATTTCCAAAGCTATGTCCACATTTCCTTGATAAGGTTCTTTCTCAAATTCTACTGACTCACTTGGACTCCCTTCCAATACTGAGCCTCTTCTGGAATTGATCAGTTGGTAATGTCTCTCCATGGCATTTAGGGGGTTAGGAAATATGTGTGTACTCCCATTTACCCTTCTTCTGGCCCAGCCTTCCTCACTCTGAGAATATGACTCAGCCAACACCATGTCCCTCAGCCCCTTCTAGGATCCCACCAATGCATTAATAACCTATTCCTATCTAGATAGTTTTGTTATCTGAGGCCTTCATAAATACTTCAAACAAGCCACACAGATGCTTTAAAAGGAAGCCTTCCTCCTATCCATCTGTCTGTTCATTCATTCACTCATCAGTCTAATATGTACAAATTCTGCACTATTCTTGGTGCTATGCTGAGTACTATCACACAGCAATGAGCAAAGCAGAGTTCACAGTGTGTTCCTGAAGGCAGACACTGAAGCTATGGGATACAGCAGTGTGTTAGCGCCATGTGAGAGGAAATCGGAGTGCTGGGTCTCAACAGAAGTCTACATGGCTTGGCTTAGTAATAGGACCATGGCTATTGTCAGAGAAGACCTCTTAGAGAATGACTGAGCCAAGTGTTGGCAAAGGAAAACTAAATGACCAGAATGGGGGTGGGATGTGGGACAGGAAATGACTTTTCTTGATAGAACAAGTGAAATGAATGATGATCCTACAACACCAATCCACCCTCTGTAAACTATGGTTATATACATGTATGATGTTCCAGGGGAAAGGGGTGGACACAGGGTCAGACTTGAAGGTCTCTAAATGCCCTCCTAAGACGCCAAATAAAGGGTCAGGAGGGTGTTGATGGCCAGAGGAATGTTTGATTACTCAGCAACCATTTGGTGAAACAGAATAGCATTAGGGAAAATCCATGACATCCCACTTGTGTGACTTGGAGAAATCACTTCATGTCATTAAATTTCTGTATCTTTATCTGTAAAGCAGGCTCTAAAGTGTCTACTGAGCAGGATTCTCATAAGGGCTGGATATAAGAGTCAGAAAGCACCTCACAGAGTCTAACTCTAAATAAATCTCCTAACGGCGGCCATGTATTTTATCATTCTCGTCTTCTGTAATAACCTGATCACAAAGGGAACTTGCAAAGTGAATGGTCTTCTTTAGGAAGAGCTTGAAGGGACCATGCCATCAGCAGAACGGCTTCAAGGGAGTCACTGACACACACACGAGTGAATAATTTATGTCTTTGGACCACTTTAAAAAGCCCCATTATTATTCCTTCTCCCCGTCTCACAATGATGCTGATAGCTGCAGCACATTAGTTAATTTCATGGCCCTGTTGTGAATCTTACAATATTTCATCCTCCTAATTCTAAATATTCATTCCAAGTGGTTCCAACTTTACAAATAAATAATTCCTGTTGGAAAATGGAGTTTTTCCATCTGCCCAGCCCCATTTTCCATCTGTTCTTACAAGCTCATGGCAGGACAGAGCTGGGTCGTGAGGCCCCGTTGATTAGTCCTGATTTAAGAAGGAATGGCTTTCTCCCAGATGGATTGTGCATTAGTGATAAAGATTGGTTTCCACTGTTATCAGTTACTATGTTATGAGACAGTTTTAAAGACCTGGAAGTGGATTGAAAAGTACATGCTAGATAGAAGGAAGGAGAGAAGAGTCACACAGGCTTAGCTCCCACTATAACAGGGTTCTAGAAACTACCCACACCATATATGCATCATTTCATAAGACAACAACCCAACAGGTGTATATGATGATGTTCATCGGACAGATGACATAACTGAGGATCAGACAGGCTTAAATATTTGCCTAAAGTCACATACTTCATAAATAGGGAAGCTAGAACTGCTTCCAAACCCCAGTGTCTTTTCACAAGATGAAATTCAAAAGAGCACTGTGCTTTTTGAATGGGAAGTACACTGGCAAAGGAATTGTGATTTTTTTTCAATAACCATGTCACATTATAATGGAAGCTTATCCCATGAATTAAGGTTGATTCTCCTTGATGAGTCCTTACACTAGCACAGAGCTAGACAAAAGTGAGCCACTTCTAGATAGGATCACTGTACAAAGTCCTATCTTCTTGGAAAGAGATGGGCTATGAATTGGGAAACTTGGGCTCATCCTCTGGATCCCCAACTTGTTATCTTAATGACAAGGGCAAATTACTTAACTGTGAAAAGTGTGGCTTCCTGAAGTAGAAGGTGATGGTTTATGTTGTGTTGCCTCTTGTGTCAACTTCACAAGATCTGAGAAGACACAGCTATGGGGATCACAGAAGAATATAGAAGGGCGTACAGTTTGACAATAATAGGGTTCTGTGCAAATATGAGATGACGTTTTATCTTCTATGCCTGCCTGCAACAAGGAGCTTACGTCAGAATATAAGTCTATGTAACCCTTCCTTCACTGAAGAAGTCTGACTACAAAAAATTATTATCTGAACTAAATGGTGTATTCAGTGATACAGTTGATTTACTTTATCACAGATGGAGCAAACGGCCTATGGACCCATGCCAGCTGTGGCCCACATGTTTAGTCTTGCTATCTGTAACGCATTGAAGAATGTAGATGGTGTGAACATTGAAGCCAGAATGCCTGGGAGTGAAGTCTCAGAAGACAGTTTGTGAGCTTCATATGACCTTAATCAAGTTACTCAATCTTAGTTCCCTCTTCTATAAAATGGGGTTAACAATGTTAGATTCATAGGGTGATTGTGAACATGAAGTGAGAATACATAGGAATTCTTAGGACAGGGTCCAGAACATAATAAACATTGAAAGAATGCTATTTATGGTTCACCCAAAGCATCTGTCCTCCTGGTCCACCACAGTGTGTGCATTCCCACCACTAGAGGGTGTGACTGCTACCACAATCAGGGAGGTTGTGCTACTGTCTTCTAGTGACTACAGACCAGAGATGCTTCCAACTATCCCAGAGATACTTCGAACTATGTGTTTTAAAAATACATATATTGCTCCCCAGAACAAGGAATTATCCAAGCCCAAACACAAATGGTGCTGAGGTTGAGAGCTTTGCATTAGAGTCAGATCAAGATTTAATGACAGATTTTAGGCTAACCTAAACTTGTGGTTTCATAGACCATCTTTGAGATCATATGATTCAAATGTGTTTTTTACTTAAAGTAAACCTTTGGGGGCAAAGACTTGCCTTCTCCCTCTTATGTTCGGCAATAAAAATTACCTTTCTGTTTATTCTGCCCTTCAATCATCTCTCCTAAAACCACATTCCCCGGATTGATTAGACCCAAGGTCAAGGACATTGGGCTACCAAGTAAAAGAGGTAAAACTGTAGTCCATATTTCTGGGTGCAGTAGCCGAGACTCGAGAAGAGGAGAGGTCAGTACATCCCAGGGCATATGCAGTGCAGAAACCAAACTCCACATGTCCTGACCACTCACCCCCAGAGTCTGGCATAGAGAAGGGAGGCATGCAGGAAATATTATAATGGCAAACAGCCTGCACTTTGACTTGGAAGCAAAAGACTTGGAATTCAGTCCTGCCTAATAAAATAATGTTAATAAAAGGTACTTACCACAGTGAACAGCTTTTAAGATAAGTGAGACCCAAACTACAGGTGCAAGCTGTTATTCAAGATTAAGATACAGACTTTGGAACCAAAGAGCTTGGGTTCAAATCTTAGCTCTGCCAATTACTAGCTGTGTGACCTTGGGGAAGTCACCCAACTTCACTTTGCCAGTTTTCTCATGTCCAAATAGGCATAGTAATATTATTACCTATTTCATACTATTGTTGTGAGAATTTAATACACTAGTATACATAAAGTGCAAATAGAAAAGGGCCTGGCTCATTGCAAGTTTTATGCAGAATAGTATAGCTCTTATTGTTAACTGTCCTTTGCCCTTCTGCTTCTTCCTAATGAAGTCAAAAAGGCAACCAAATTTGTTAACTCTACAAGAGCCAAAAAGACACCCACTTTTTTCCTCCCAAACTCTGTGATGGTATCTTCCTGCCAAATATTTATTGGGATTAGGAGGCAACAGCGCCCTCTGCTGTTCTGAACTGAAACAGTAACATCACCCCCTTTGGAGGCTTCATTAATATTCTGTTCTTTCTGTCCTGCCAATCTTGTCTTCTGAAAATGCGCTTCCTATACTGATGAAATTGCTTCTGTGTACTAATATCATCAGTGAGGCATTTTCCTAAGCAGCTGACTCGTGACTTTTTTTCCCTATCAAAAGGAACCATCCTTCTAGGCTCCAGTTAGAATTGAAATAGCTGCCTGTTCTCCAGTTCTCAGTAGGTAGCAGGGCTCTGGACCCCCCAATCATTGGAGTCACTGGGCATTCTCCCCACCTGGGAGAAGCAGCAGAATTGGAGCATTATGACAAATCGCTCCCATCTACCAATCACTATGTAACATGGCTGTTTTCAAGGTAAACTCATTTGTCTTGTTGAACAGATGGCAAAAAAAAAAAAAAAAAAAAAAAAAAGCTTTAGCTTTTTCTCTGTGTTTCTGACTTCCTTCAAAAACTCTATCTTAGGTTCAGAAGGGGGCAAAAAGCCTTTTAACACATACAGGGCCACACAGACTGAGTAAAGTGGTGTGTCCCTATTTCCTCAGAAAGGAGACCAGCATTCATCGAAAATCTGCTATGCCAGGGTACTGGGTACAGTTGAATAAGAGAAATAACTTCTTGTTATTGTTAACTTCTCATTAAACATAGTAGGGCAACTATGGTTGAAGACAGTTAATTGTATGTTTCAAAGTAGATAGTAGAGAGGAGTTTGAATGTTCTCAACACAAAGAAATGATAAATGCTTAAGGTGATGGATATACCAGTTACCCTGAGCTAATCATCACACAATGATCTAGATATATAGAAATATTACACTGTTCCCCATAAATATGTAAGAGTACATCAGTTAAAATTTTAAAAATACATATATTTTTAAAAAGAAAAGATAACCTACCATGCCAGATATTTTAACAAAGTATTATATTATTTCATTCTTCCTCACAACAGCCCTATAGTCTAAAGTTTACTGTGCTCAGTTCCCATTAGGAAGCAGTGCTCTGGAGTCCCAATCACTGGAGTCACTGCGCTGAGGCTGATGCAAGGGCTGAGGCTGTGAGAGCCTTGAGAATGTGAGCCCAAGGTCATAGAAGTTTACAGCACTAGAGAAACTCCAAGGCCAAGGCTCCCCTATGCCACATTGTCTCCCAGAGATGCAAACTGTGGCCGGAGACCCTGTGGTCTGAGATTGGGAGATCATACCACAAGAGACCAGAGAGAAGGTGCCCAGGAAAAGGGCACCTCTATTCCCTGTTCATGGGGAGCTTCTCAAGGGCCTAAAGTGGGAAACTTTTCTCATCCTTCCCAGGATAGATCCTTAGTCATCAAAAGGGACTCTGAGTCACCCAGGGCTGTCTAGAACATGAAAAATCTCCTAAGTAATGGAATCTACTGAAAAAATTCCACCAAGTATTTGAAAAAGAAATAATATCAATTCTATGCAAACTCTTCCCAGAATATAGGAAAGGAAAAAACACAGAACTCTAATTCTACCTGAATATTAAAGCTAAGAAATATACACATTGACATCCCTATGAATATACACTCAAAAATCCTTAACAAAATATTAGCAAATCAAATCCAATAATACATTAAAAATATAATACAAAGTAAAATTATCTTGGGAATGCAAGGTTGGTTCAACATTCAAAAATCAATCAAAGTTATTCACTTTATCAGTAAGCTAAAGAAGAAAATTTACCTGCAAAGACAGAAATGATGGAGTCTGGCTCTGGTATTCTCTGAATAAGAAGCCCTAGGATGAGACATCCCCAAGGTCACAAATTAATGACAACTCTAGATCCAGAATCCATCCCTCCAGAATACAAAGCTATGTTGGGTTGTCCCTCATGCAGGAAGCCATAGAAATCTGTAAGTATAGAAGGGAAATAACACATTCTTCCTTCTCAGCTCTTCTATAGCTGGAAGTGACATGAGTGAATGGGAGCGAGATGATTCTAGTCCACACCATGCTAGACAATTCCTGAAGTTCACAGGAAAAAAAAAAAAAAAAGCATGACATTGAGGGAGGAAAGTCAGGCAAATTGCAAATATTGAAAATGCGATATAAGAAATCTACTTTATAATTTGAGAAACACAAGCTTGTGGCTCTTGGAAAATAATAGTGAAACTAAAGTGTTCCATTATTTTTCTCCAGGCAAGTTTCCAGTGGTTCTTTCCCTTGAAAACACTTTCTATCCACATTTCCCTCCCCAAAACATATAAAATCGCATCTCTTTTTCTATCTCTTCCTTTTCTTGGTTCAGAATTCCTGTGTCAGGTGTATACAAATTCACTCTGAAGCAATAATCAACAACAAACTAATCTCGGCCTCAGCATCCTCCAAGTGAATTAGAATTTGGATATGCCTTTTCTCCATGCATTTCCCTTTTGAGTTGGTTTAATTTGGTTTTTTGAGTATTATTATTTAAAAGGTACTCAAACATCCAAGGCTTCCAATTATCTCATATTTCTAATTTACAGACAAGGAAAGTGTAGCTCAGGGGATAGGTAAGTTTCTGCCACTCTCCAACTGTCCGACAAAGCCATGAATCTGGACCATGTTGCATGGTATACAGAAGTATTATGGCACTCAACCCAACTCACTAGTGACACAAAGAAATCTGTAAACAGTGGCCTAAAAATAGTAATTATTTAATGAGTTCTTACTGTGTTCTGTACAGTGAGCTACAAATTTTTCTTCACTATCTTATTTAATCCACAAAGTCACCTGGTGGGGCAGGTGTGATTATCCCCATTTTATTAAAAGATGAAGCTGCAAGAGGTCATTGAACATGACCAGAGTGATGCATAATCAGTAGGCAATAGACTCAGGACATGAACTTGGGCCTGAGGCCAAAACCTGAGCTCATAACCTTGCACCTGACTGCATTCTGGAAAGTCAAGGGTCCTGAAAGAAATACAAATGGGTATGCTGTGGAGTTAAGTATGTGGTGGGAGCTGGGGTGTCAGGAAAGCAGTTGAGAAGTGAGCACATATGTTTGCAGGAGGGTAAATCAGAGAAGACTATGCAGCACTTGATCGACAATTGACAAATAGGATTTGAAAAGGTATAGAGAATGGGAGATGGAATCCAGGTTTCTAGATGGAGGCTGGGGGCAGGAAAGTATCCTTTGTATGCACATGATTACAATTCTTTTGGGATGGAGGACTTGGTCACTCGGTGTTAGGATCAGGTGCAAGGTGCTTTGCAAGAAATATGATACTGATGGTGAAGAATGAAAAGTTTGATTTCATGTAATTTTTCATACAAATTAAAGTCAGCATTATTCTTATAAATGCATTGGTTCTTACACTCAAGAAACTGGCATTCTCTTGGGAAGATAAAGCAACAAGCAACTGCAGCATAACAGTAAATTCTATGAAAGGGGTAGGAACAAAGCGGTCCTGACCATGGGGCTATAACTGAGGCATACTGGACAGTGATGCCCAAGAAGAGAAGTGGTTGCGCTTGATGCCCACAAAACAAAGGACGGGGTTCTTTAGCAAGGAGTTGATAGCAAGGACAGCTGTGCCAAGGCCCAGACGGGAGAGAGCCCTTACGTAGCTTGTTTGGGAGGCTGCAGGTGTTAAGTAGAAGAGGAGAGAGCAGGTGGGAATTACTAGCATGGGAGGCCAGGAAGCCTACACCGGGTCAGCTCCTGATGAGACTGTGCGCCGTGTTAAAAAGAGTGTGTAGTAAGGTGCCCTGGCCCTGCACGGGCACGGGCTGGCTTCCCATTGCAGTCAGCAAATCAATTACGCCCTCCACCGACTTTCGCCTTGTGTATTTAGAATGCATGGAGTTCGCCTGCCAAACATCTGCTCTCGCTATTAAGCATGCCATGGTAACCATTGCACTCCCGTGCGTCAGCGCCACCAGGATTGGTAATAATCACAAGTGTCAAAAACGAGAAAGAATGGAGAAGGAAAGCTGTGTAAAATCCAGCGGCAAGATGATTGGGCTGGCAGCTCCGCTCTGGGGCCCCGCCAGCTGCACCTTCTGCTGCCCCTGTTGGGGGCAGGGGAATTGATGCAGCTCTGGCCTCCTCTTGCCCCTTCTGTTGATCCCTCTCCCTGTATTATTCATCCGCTGCTTCCACCGACATTGGAAAATGCGCCGTGCCTTTGCCAGAACAACATATGTGCCCCTGCGCCATTGTGTGTGATAGATACACCCGCCAGCGCTACCCAGACCCAGGGGCCCTCTGGGTGAAGACCCCGCGTTGACTCAGGCAGGCAGCACGGTGTCTTGGCAGGGGTGCAGTTCTGAAGACAGCCCTGGCTTAGGATTTCAGTGTGGCAACGTCACAGCCTTGAGACCTCCGGCAACCCTCTCAGGCTCTCACCGCCACCACCACCCCTTGCCTGGCGGTGAAGCCTGGGTGGAAGGCGTGTCTCTAGAGTGACTTGGGGGCTGAGCGAAATGGAGGGGAGAGCACAGGGCCTTTCACAGAATCAGCGGTCAAGGTTAGGCTACTTTGGTTTTCTTTTTAATTGAGCTCTCAAAGAAAATTACGAGGCACCCTGCTGAGAACCTTATTCAATTACTCAAGTTCCACAACTGTAAGGTAGACATCGCGATCCCCATTTTACAGAGAAAAGCACTGAGGCTAGCAGAGGTGCCCTGGCTCCGCCGAGTGCTGGAGCTGGGGATGGCAGGCCTAGCGCATGCTGCCTGCCACACCTGCAGAGGCTTCGCACGTTTAGCAGGACTCTCTTTGTTGGTATTATTTGTAAGTTCCAGTTCTGCTGCTGGGGCCACAAAAAGAAAAAAGAAAGGGGGGGTGGGGGGGTGGGAGAGTCTATTTCCTCTTCCAAACAAAAGCCCTTCAGAAAGGCTGAGCCAGCTCCCACCGCCCCCGTCTTCTTTGCAGGGACTAATAGGCCCCTGGGCATGTTAACCTCCTATCACTTCCCCCAAGGGACCCTCCACCCTGGCTGGAGCTTGTCTCAGAGGTCGGTCCAGAAACCCGTGCAGTGGGAATACAGGGGTGGGGGTTGTGTCTGGCTTTCCAGCCCTACGTGTCACTGCATGCGGGGAGCGCACAGAGTATCAGAACCTGGAGCTGGTAGGGTTGAAGCCATCGACCCAAAAGCTCCGCGTCTGATCGCCCTTCTGCCTTTCAGCGGAATCTGTCTCCAGGCCAAAGAGCGGTAACGTGGGCTCCTGCGCCCTCTTGTGGCCACAGAGAGAAATCTGCGGGAAATGAGAATCAGGTGGACCGGGAAGAATGGAGAAAGCCACTGAAAGCCACTGATTGTCTTTGTAAAAACAAACAAAACAAAACAACACGTCCAGAGAGCCGGCCTTTTGTTTCAGTCTCTTGACGCGTTGGTGCGAGATGGCCGATATCCCTGCAGCCATCTGTAGGTAAGTCTGCTGTTATTTCTCATGTCAACCTGGAAAGAGGCAAGTGTGAGTCCTTTCCCCAAAGCCTGCCTTTAGTAAGATCTCACTTAGCAGGCTCATCCCCACCGTTCTTCCAACTGTGCTGAGGCCATAAAGAGAAGGTGTGTGTAAACACCTGGGCCCAAGCATCCTAAGTAAAGACATACTCCCTCCCACCTCTGCTCCATCAGTGAGGACAGTGAAGAATATGAGAGCAAGGAAGGGTACACCTGGGGCAGTAGTGGGCAATAGGTAAGAGCATAGGTGCCCAGGGTTGCTGAAATACCCACCACTGATCCCACTTCCCTGCTTTATGCAAATATTATCTGGGAACAGTTCTTTCTCTACCAAAGCTCACTGGGGTATTGATGAAGGAGGTGTCATAGGTCCCTCCCTTCCATAGTCATTGAGTTCTAACATAAAATTTTCACCAGATGGATTTCAGCCATCTAGCAGACTCCTGAGGGACTGAGCTACAGGATTGCTGTGCTTCTATAGTGAACTATGAAATAGAAAAAGAACTAGCACCAAGTACCCTGCAGTGCTGAACAAATACAGTGCTGACACCATGATTTTCTTCCTTCATTGGCTTCAACAAATCAAGAATGAAAACAGTATGTGGAGTTTTTAATTGCTGACCTTTAGTAGCCTTATAGGTAAGGGAGCCTGTGTGTAGGAATCAGGCTCAAATATTGTAGTTGTGTCAGCTCTCTTGTAGTTGTGTCTCTTACAGAGGGACAGCTATCCCTGATTAAACATCTTCAGTTTATCAATGTGTCATGAGCTATTGATTTATAATCTTGGTTGTAGTAGCTGGGAGAAGAACATGGCCATCACAAAGATGGCCCAGAATGGCTGCCTTGGTCATCTGTGTGCTCATCTCCTTGGTTAGACCCTTCACACCTGTCTGCCACTTCCAAAGGTCCATCCTCTGACTGATATTGTCACTGCCTATGGAACCAATTGTGGTAAATGAAGCTGCAATGGCCCACAGCTCTGCTGGAATACCTTCCCTCTTGAGAAATCCCCCAGAGTGATCACCAGCTTACACAACTTGCTGCTCTTTTGGCTAGTGCCATCTCTCCTCCCTGGATCTCCAGGCTCTCTGAGACCCACGAGCTGGCTGTGCTAGGAGGATCCATTTACTGGTGTATGGAGGGGAGAAGGAGGAACAAGAGGAGGAAAAAAGAGTGAAGTAAGGGTGACTAGACCATAAAAGACAAGAAATGGGGAGGAGGAGAGTAACAAGGAAGAGAAGAAAAGGAATGATGTGAGAAAGCTAGCTATAAAATTATTCCAAATATTTTCATCTGTTACCATTCAAATATTCTCAACCGTTCTTTGATTGACAGTTCAGAGATTTTTCTTTTTCTTTTCAGTGATGGGGATGGAAGCCAGGGCCTCAAGCACGCTAGGCAAGCACTCTACAACCCAGCTACATCCCCAGCCCCAGGAGATCTTTTTGAAACCAATGCTTTTTGGAGAAGGAAAGAAGGTCGAGCATCATAAACTTTTTATTGAGAGCTGTGGTATTAGTTTCAGATAAGCTATATCAGGTTCGTCTTTGTTGTGTTAAAGTTATAACTGCAGTTGGAGATCCCAGGGCAAAATGACCAGCATTGCTGCCTGTTCACATTCCACTTGTTCAGGAAAACAAAGAATGATTCTTGCAATAGGAGTTTGTGACACCATGATCTGGGGGAATCTTGGGGACATGAGACATACTGATCTGACAGGCTGGCAGATTGTCTAGCAGTTTGTCCTTTTACATGCATTGAAAAAGCTTCATCTTCAATCTTGATCGCAGTACACAAATGATTAGATTTCTTATTTATAGGGAATACTAATAAATTAGATTTTCTAGTCTGTCTAAAAGACCAATATTTTAATATTTAACATAGCATAATCCCTCCATGTCCACACCTAGGATATCCCATTTCTCCTTCAGCAGTAGGAACACGAAATGAACTTTGCCTCATGCTTTAGACACAGAAGGCAGAGGCTTTGCTGAGTATGTTTTCCATCTCATTCAAAATCAGAGCCCAGAAAGCCCAGCCTTGCACACAGATACACACTCAGAGATGGCACACACAAAGGCCAGAATCGGCTGCAGGAGGCAGATAACAAGGCAGGTGCAGGCAAGCAGAGGCTGCCACAGCCTGGGAAGGAGCCGCCAGCCCCTCGAAGCCCTTGATAACAGAATCCCCATCCCTGCTGCTTGTGGGAGGCCATGTTAATGCAGCTTAAGGGTTATTTTCTCCTTTAAAGAATAGGTCGAGTTTTAAAACCCCATCTTCTTCCAGCCGACAAGCTCATGCTTTGCCAAGCTCTGTTAAACACTGACTCATTGGAAAGGAACAGCCCTTTCCAAAGAGGAAATTGGATGTATATTTGTGTAAACCCCCTTTAAGAGGTTTGCATAAACCCCTTGTGATTACATGGCCTGGAGATTTGTTCCTGGCTTTGTGGATCCTCCAGCAAGAGCTTTCTTTCATGGTTATCTCAGCTCATTCTTAAAACTCGTGTAAGCTTTTGTATCTGGAGTTCTCAGCCTAAACCAGAAACTGCATCTGCTCAAAGGCTAACTGGCTCAGAGATGGAGGCCAAGGTCATATTTCAAGGGGAGTAAAAAAAGGGAAGCTTGGGTGTATATTGTAAAAGCAAAATGACTGGTGTGGGGAGCAGTTTTGCCTGAAGAGCTTAGATTTCCTTAATCCAAATAACTTGTGCTTTCAACCACCCACCCCGACACAATCTGCGACATGAAGGCTGTGACTACATGATGAATAAACCACCACCCAGAAAGTTAGAAAGAAATCAATCAAAGGTGTTTGGTGATATGGATAGAAGTTTATGTTGCTTCTTTTCTCCCTCCAAATATGACTTCAGCCAAATAAATTGGTGTGTGAAGATAGTCACAGATAGCCTTCATTTTCCTCTATTACCAGTCACCCTTTTGCAAAGTTATTTCTACTAATAAATCCAAGTGCTATTTGTTTTTTGTTGTTTGTTTGTTCGTTTGCCACCATTGAGCAGTATTGTCACATTTATACTTAATACATGAGATATGTCTTTAGAGAAGAGCACTATAATAAACAGAATATCACCTTTGAAGTCAGGGAGGTCTGTCTTTGGTTCCTAGCTCTGCCATTTGTCAGCTACATGATCTGTCTGCTCCTCAGTTTCCAGGTCTGTAAACTGGGCCCAGTAGAATGAGAAATATTTGCAGCCCGGGGCTGCTGTGCTGACTCAATGAAACAATACAATAAATACTTCTAAGGTACCCAGAACATGGCAAGCCTTTCATAAATGTCTTTATGAACAGACAATGAAAAGAATTCCCTGGGAGCCCTTTAGAAGGAGGGAAAGTTGAGGATGTAAAGAAGTGCTGTAATGAAAGGTTGACTCACCATCATAAAAAGACTGGGCTGAGCTTACATTACCACCAGACTGAGAATCAATCTTAATAAATATAATTTCTCTGTCCCACCATCTTGCTCCTGGACCAAATAATTATCAAACAGCAACATGCAATCTTGACCATCACCACACTTCCCAAATAAATCAATCCCACATGATATGTGTATAAAGATTTATTATTCCCAAATAAATCAACCAAAAGCATGATTTCACAATTTACCCAACTAACATGAAATCATGATTCATGATCCTCAGAATTCACATAGGTTCCTGGACCATCAAATCAAGTTCACCACAGCTCACTCCTGCCATTCCACAGATCTCAGAACAGTCACACACAGCAGGCACAGAGAAGAAGCATTTGGAGATGGGCAAGTTGTCTAGACAGAAGCTAGACAGAAGCTGGACCAATATGACAATTGGTGACCACTCATTATACCTTTTATTTTGTGTCTTTTCTCACAAATGTAATAAATCTCTTCTTGTGTTGGTGGCATGCAATTGGAGTAAAAAGGCTTCTGAACTCTGTTCCATATCTATACTCACTTTCTAGTTGATTTCATCTATCTGTGGTTTTCTGTATCACTGACATCCAACATTTCCCAATTTATATTTCCAACCTAGCCCTCTCCTCTGGCTACAGATATCCAACTCCTTATTTGACATCTTCATTTGTCTGCTTAAGAGCTATCTCAAACTTCACAGTTCCAGAAATGAACTCCCAACTCTCCACCACCATCATTATTCCAAACCTTATGCAACTTCTAGAAGAAAATGGCAATTTGATTAATCCAAAACCCGAGAGTCACTCATCATTCCTCTATTTTTCATATATACCATGTTTGTGCTATCAGTAAATCCTATAAACTGTCATCTCAAAATGCATCCTCTAGCTGACATATTCTTGTGATCCTCCAAATATCACTCTGGCCTAGGCTCCCATCATCTCTCATCTAGATTATTACAATAGACACTTAAGTAATCTCATGTGTCAGTATTGTCCAGTCCTAATAAAAATCTCTCCCCACCTAGCATGAAAAGTTCATCTCTAAAGATGTGAGACAGACATTGTGTACAATCAGAGAAATAAAAAGTTTTGCTCTATTTGTATACAATGAAATGAAATACATTCTGCTGTCTTGTGTAACTAATTAGATCAAATAAAAATAAATAAATAAAGACACTTGCTATTAATTGTAATAAATAAATAAATAAGAAGTAAGACAGATCATGTTTTTCCTCTCCTTGATACCCTCCATTGGCTTCCCATGGCATTTGGAATGAAAACACCCAAATTTTGCTGTATGAATGTAAGCATTTCTTGAAGCAAATTTGTAATATGGAATATTTTTTCTAATTTTTTAGAGAAAGAAAATCAGGATCTAAGGAGACATTCGTCTAGTTGGTAGTCAACAAATGCAACTTTTCTATATTTGGAAAACTTCCCATATGATGCAAAACCATCTTCACAAAGTAGAAGCTGGGACTCAATTTTCCAGTTTCTCCTACAACTAGAATATAGCCATGTGCCCAAGGCTGTGCTCATTAGTTGCAGCTTTGCAAGATTTTTATTCACAACATAAATTGTCAGGAAGTAGGCATTGGCTGAGTCCATTCAAAGAACTGAAAGGTAGAAAGAATGGTGGTGGTGAGCTTCCAGGGACATCAACACTGACATCCCACCTGGAGTGTTCACATGCCAGGTCCTGGCAGAGGCGAGATGGATTCCAGCAAGGCAAATGGGTGTTGTTTGGGCCCTGTGCCCTCCGGGCCCCATTCTTTATTCAATTTGGAGACTCTTTGATCTACCTAATATGTTTTTATACATTTTGCTTAAACCAGCTCAGATGACTTTCGTTTATTGCCATGACTGATCACACACCAAACACTACTCAGCATGTCAAAAAAAAAGTGTGTGTGTGGGGGGGGGGGGGGGTTGCCTATACTTTCAAAAAGAGACACATGGACCAAACAGACATAAACCTGTCATCATTAATGTCTGATCTCACCTTTCAAGTTAGGTATCAAACAACATGTGATTTCAGGTATCAAGTAGCATAAGTTAGATCCATTGGTTTTCTTTATAAATTCCCATTATAAATTCAAATTTGTAAAGTATTTTACTAGAAAAATGCAAAGAGAAGTTGGCTTTTCATGAGAGATCTTATGTTAAATCCTCATTTGGAAAGTTTTCCAATAAAAATGTGAATGCTGTCTTGTGTCCTGGTGAGGAAAGCTGCCCAGAGGAAAGGTTGCTTGTCCAGGACCAGAGAGCTGTTTATCGGCTTCTCCAGGGCTGGAGTCCAGGTCTCGACTCCCAAGTCCACGCCTTCTGAGTTTCAAGATGATGTCTTGATTGAAAACGGGACTAGAACATACACACCAGTGATCACGAGAGCCAAAGGTGAAAGCAACCCAAATCAATAGATGAATGGATAAACAACCTAGAGCATATACATAAATGGATTATTATTAAGGCACAAAAGGAGCGAGGTTCTGACACATGTCATAACATCGATGCACCTCGAAAACACCACACGAAGTAAAATAGGCCAGACACAAAATGGCAAATGTGTAATTCCTCTTTGACAAAACATCTAAAATAGGCAAAATTTTAAAAACAGAAAGTAGATTAGAGGTTTCAGGGACTGGAGGAGAAATTTGGGGGTGAGTTATCATTTCAAGGGTATGAAGTTTGGAGTGACAAAAAAATTTTGGAATTAATGGCAATAGTTGTACAAAATTGTGAATATAATTAATATCACTGAATTGAAAACTTAAAAATGATTAAAATGTCAAATATCATTATGTGTATGTATATATTGCTGCAATGTAAAAATTAATAATATCCAAAATATTGAAGTGTACACTTTATTTTTTTTTAATTTTTTGTAATTGTAGATGGACAGAATACCTTTATTTTATTTGTTTGTCTTCGTGTGGTGCTGAGGATCGAACCCAGTGCCTCACATTCATGGCATGTGCTCTGCCACTGAGCTACAGCCCCAGCCCTGAAGCGTACACTTTAAAGGGGTAAATTGTATGTGAGCTTATACACATATAAGTTTGTGAACTATATCTCAATAAAGCCATTTTAAAATAAAATATTCTGGATAAAATAGAACAATTTTCTAAAGTATCAAAACAGAAAAATATGTTGACTCATCCGTTCTCACTTATTAGAGACATTTATCAGTTCATTAATAAAAATGAAAAATAATCTCATTTTGAACAATACAATTCACCCATTAAAACAACAAGGTTGCAAAAAGGTAGAATGGACTGTTCTTAGGTGGATGGAATAATTGGTTTGTTTAAAGGTCCTACAGTGGTGCCAAATGTCCTGCACTTTTAAACTTGTGGAATAGTGGCCACATGGTGTTCTGCTCCGTGGTGGCCCTGGGGATATTCAGATTTCAATCCCAACTCTACCATTTATTTAATGTACTGCATTGTGTCTTGTCACTTGTATCACTGTTCAGTTACAGCATCTTGAGCACGTAAATGTCAGTCTCCACAGAACCCAGGGCTTTACTCTGATTCTATTCCCATGATTTGGTCCTTCTGGGATTAATAATTTACTCTCATTTGCTTAGTTTCCAATATCAACAACTCTAATTCTTCACTAGCTGTCTATAAGTCAACTCTAAATAGTATTTTTCATAAGATCAAATGGCACATAAACCACAAGACCTGTTATTGCTCTGGAGCTACTCCTTTTAGTCTCTTCCCCTGTTCCTGTTCCAATGGTTGTTCTCAGCCTGCTGCATGGGTGCCCTCTGGGGCTTTCCTTTGTCGCTCTCATGGTTTGAGTTCCAGGATCAAGAGTCATCTAGATTATATATTTACATATGCCTAGGTCTATCCCCTTTTTTGGTTTTGGTTTGGTTTGATACAGGGAATTGAACCCAGGGGCACTTAACTACTGAGCCAAATCCTCAGCCCTTTTTAAATTTTGAGACAGGGTCTTGCTAAGTTGCTTAGGACCTCCCCAAATTGCTGAGGCTGGCTTTGAACTTGCAATTCTCCTGCCTCAGCTTCCTGAACCATAGGTCTACCCCCCAAAGACTCATTGCAACATAGCCTTACATAGCTTCCTAGGCAGTAATTTTTGCAAGGTAAGTAAATTTTGGAAATGTACATTTTTGAAAAGTCTCATTCTGCCTTCATTTTTTAATGACATAGCTTTATTGAGATATAATTCACACACCATAAAATTTTCCCATTTAAAGTATACAATTAAATGTTTTTAGAGTATTTACAAAGTTTTGCAACCATCACCAAAATCTATTTTTAGAACATTTTGTGACTCCAAAAAGAAACCCTATATCCATCAGCATCACTCCTTATTTTTCACCTTACCCTACCTCAGTCACCATGAATTTATTTTTCTAGAAATTTCATCTGACAGCAATCATATAATATATGGTCTTTCTTCCTTTAGAGAGGTTATTGAGGTTAATACATTTTTCT
The DNA here is from genome assembly GCF_048772815.1 of Callospermophilus lateralis. Classification (NCBI taxonomy): domain Eukaryota; kingdom Metazoa; phylum Chordata; class Mammalia; order Rodentia; family Sciuridae; genus Callospermophilus; species Callospermophilus lateralis. The sequence continues at coordinate 97,123,826 of NC_135311.1, forward strand.
AGATTTTTTAGCATTTTATTTTCCTTTATTGACAACATTCTATTATATGGCTATAACATTCTGATTATCCATTATTGGTTAAACATTTGGATTGTTTATACTCTTTTGTTATTCTTAATAATATATATGAATATCTACATACTGATTTTTACAGTGACTCTAAATTTAAGATTTTTGAGGAAATTTTAGATTGATTTCCAAAATAGATGGAGAATGGTTCATTTTTGTAACATAAAAGTCACTGAAACCTATGGAAAGAGCAGACGTGAAAAGAAAGAGAGTAAGCTACATGACAGTTCTTCAATGAGCAGGAGTGACCAGCAGCTAGCTGGACAGTGAATCTATGCAGCACAGCAAGGTAGAATGGGCTGGTGCTTCAGAAGAACTGTGATGTTGTAGGAAAGAGAGAGAGAGAGAGAGAGAGAGAGAGAGAGAGAGAGAGAGGGGCCACAAGGAACCACGGACAACTACTACCTCCAATTCCAGTTCTACAGAGGGCATGCGAGAAAATAATGAGCTAACAGGACTGTAGCCCAGTGACTGGGGAAAGCAATGTTCCCTGGTTGAAGTTGGTTTCAAGTAGAGCAAGAAAGCAAACTTTTTATCATTCAGATAAAAAGGTTAAGGACATGGGAGTTTTGCTAATGGTAAATGGTGGAATCCACAGGGCAGAGCAGAAGCGTTGGGTGTGAGGTTTTTCAAATCAGTGGAGACACAGAAAGGTCTGGAGATACAGGCCCAGGTAACCTGGAATGAGCCTGAGACACTGACCTCTGGTGGCAGCATTCAGAGTAGCAGGGCAGAATGGAAGTGGCCGTGAGGGTCTGTTAGCAGAAATCCAGTGATCAGTCCTAATTTTAGCCTTCGTCTTACAGGTGTTATTTGGCAGCTCTTAGTAGTAAAGAGAGAAATATTCAGAGTAGGGAACCTTATTGTCTCAGCAGGAGCACAGAGCTCTGTGTTCCTTCCCATCACCGTAAATCCTGCCGAGCAGGGTGCCAAGACCGTATGCCTGGCATTGCTCCGTGGGCTTCCAGCTTCCAGAAGGCTGATGCCATTGTTTTATCTGATTCTTTGAGTATTACTTAAGGAGTATTTTAGGGTCATTTGTTTACCATGATGTTCTGAAATTGTAAAATAATGTGCCACCCTGTAGATCTTTTCAACCCTTGTGCTAGATACTCAGCCTATAGTGTATGTGTGTGTGTGTGTGTGTAAATCTTTATCATAGGAAATTTTCATTGTGATTTAAAAGGATGCACTTGAAAATTGCTGGAAGATCTGGGTGCCTGGGTAGAAGGGAATGGAGGGTGTCACTCCAGACTTTGATTAAACCCTCCTCATTTCAACATGGCTCCCACTCTCACGACAGCTCTGCCAGGTGGTCTCAACTTTGGAGGCTTTATGATTCAACTTCTCCGCAGAACACACATGCTACTTCTTGGCAGAGTAAAAAAGGGATAGCTACCTGATGTTAAAGGACACTAGAAAGCTGTGACTACATGGAAGTAGCAAGAACACGACATTCTTTTTAGCTTCATGCCTCACCGCCCCCATCCTTGGCAGTTGATCTTTCAATTTCTACCTCTTTCCAAGGTGCTGCAGTATGAATTGAATTTCTTTTTGCTGTCTCATTTCCCTTCTGCAGGTGCTGGTGTTCAGCCCTTGCCTCTGTTAATACCTTTCTTGTTTTTCCCTCCACAGACCAGTTATCTATTGTCATGTTGAACAAACCGTTCCAAAACTTGGTAGTTTAGAACAAAAACAACCATTTTCTTTTCTCTCATGGGTTCTATGGGCCAAAATTTCTGGAAGCACTCAGGTAGGGTCTTTCATGCAGTTTTAGTCCAACAGTGCTAGAGCAGAAACGATGGGGAAAGCCAGGCATCTCTCTCCACGCATCTTAGGACTTCTCCATGTGCTGTCTCCACATGGGTCACCTTTGGTGGCCCAAGGTGATAAAGCCTCTTTCACAGTGGCTAATGTTCTAAGAGCTAAGCAGAAGCTACAGGCCTCCTGTGACCCAGCTTCAGAGTCACCAAATGCTACTTCACCTACCAGCTTTTAATTTGTTCTACCATTTACCAGATTCCAGGGGAGGAGGCATGGATACTCCACCTCTTACTACAGGAGAGTTAGGTAGTTCCCAGCATGATTGAACTGCTGCATGCCCTTTAGAATTATTTTTTACTTTTTGTGTTTTTTTTTTCAAGAAGAGGTTAGAAACAACTGTCATTCAGAGCATGAATGTAAGCTGCCAGCCTTTGAAACAGCAGGTAAACTAGTTACAGTTGGAATTAATTAGCATTTAGAAAACCTGAATGCTGTATCACAGCAATGTGAGGAAATTCCTGTTGTTCCTTGCAAATTGCTTCATCTATTAAAATTAGTTTGTGCACAAAGACAAAAACATAGACAAACACTTCAACATTCTAAAATCAGTCCCCTGCTTTGTCTAAAATACTATATTCGAACACATAAGCTCAAGTGTAGAATCCAATTTTTAAAATGCCAGAGTTTATTGCCTGCAGGAGCACAAAATAATTTCAAATTCAGATGGGCCATTCAATGTTAACTTTCTCATGATCATCACCAGCACCAATACATACAATGACTCTGAAGAGATTTGGATCAATTTTTTTCTTTTTATCTTTTATTTGAAGATTATTTCCAACTTAGAATAAAGTTGTAAGATAAAAATAATACATAGAACATACGTTTACTCTTTATTACCATTTTAACTAATTTGCCATTTGTTTTATCATTTGAGGGTACTCTCTCTCTCCTTATATGTATACAGCTAGGTAGATAGCATGCATCCATATATAATATCTGTATCTATGTACATATAGCTGTATATGTGCATGATATTTTTTCTAAATCAAATGAGAATAAAACTGCATAAGGTTGTATATATAACACATGCACCTCTCTCTCAAATCCTTCATGAAACACGCAGACATATACACACAATGTCCTTTATAATGTTTTTCCATGTGACATCTGTTTAGTTTTCTTTAAACTGGAACATTTCCCCAGCCTTTCTTTCTCTTTTAAACCGTTAACATTTTGAAGACTAAAACCAAACCCCTCTCCATTGTTTTTTTTTAAATAAAACTTCCTCATTTCAAGTGTATCTGATATTCCTTCAAATGTAGATTAAGTTTATATAGTCTAGACCATAATACTCTTTCAGTAATGTTGGATCATTTTCTGGGTATTAAAATCAAAGGCCTAGGAATGTGCCCCTCATTGATGACGTTTATTTTGCCGCACAGCCCAGGGGTTGCCTACTGTCTACAGTGTGGTTGGTATTTTTTTCTATGCAAGTGAAAAAGAATTAGTGGAGAGACACTTTAAGATTATGCAAATACTCTGTTCATCACCTTTTCCCCTTAGATTTAGCATCCATTAAGGATTCTTGCTTGAACCATTCATGATTCTTGCCTGAACCAGTCTTTATTCTCATAATTAATGTTGTAAAATGATGAATTTTGGGGTCCATCCCTCCCTCCCATTAGCATTCTACTGTAAGCAAGAGCACTTCCTTATCATCATTTATGTCTGAGCACAAACATACAAAGGTAGATATACATAAGCTATATATATACACACTACTGTGTGTATATATAATATTATACAGATATATTAGAAATCATGAGACAAAACTGATACCTCTAATTCTAGCCCTTCTCCAGAGTGCTTTCATGAATTTCTTCGTTTTATATTTCCATACCACTTCTTTCACAGTGAGAATCTTGGTTTACCCCCAAATCAAGCTTGATCCTATAGTACCTTTAAAATATTTCAAGAAGTGCTTTGCCCATATATCTGAAAAAAAAAAAGACGAATCTACTAATTGGAGTTTAGAATTGGTTTTGCATTTCCCCTCCCACTCGACCCTATGCAAGACTGATGATACACAATCAACTATTGTGTTCTTGCATTACTTAAGTGAATTATTTTCCCCCTTCAGCATGATTATTTTATTCATTTGAAATAAGGTGACGCCTTCATTTACCCTTTCTTTACCCCTTGTCATCTATTATCTGCTATTGTCTCCTCTCTCATGTCTATTTTTATAACTTTGCTCTCACCTTAGTGGAGTTTGGGGAGATATTAAGATAGATAGGTAGATAGATAATTATCTACCAAATTAACTGAACCTAGGTAATTTTTAAACATATAAATCAAATTAAATTTGTATTTGTCAGAATAAGCTTAGTTGTGCTTCAAGAATTCCAAAATTTCAAACTTAGAGTCTTGTTCGTTTTTTCTCAGTCACTGTACATGTGCCGTGTGGATCAGCTAGGTCATTACAGTGACTCAGAGATTGAGAATGATGGAGAAATCAGTACAACACACACTTCCACAAGTGACAATCTAGGGCAAAGGGAATGTGATAAATAAGACACTGATTCCCAAAGCTTTTACTTGACTGGGACACATGCCACTCCTCACATCCCGCTAGCCACATTTAACTTAAAAGTAGATTGGAAAGTATAATCCTACCATGTGACCAGAGGACAGTCAGAACATTCATGAACAGAACTCTGGGCTACAGCAATACTCCTGGTCCCAAACCCTCCAGTGTCCACCTGTCACTCCTAAAATAAAATCTGCATTCCTGACTATGGCCAAGATCTCTGCACAAGATGATCTTGCCCACTGCTGGGGATTCACCTAGCACTCTCTCCCTTGGACTACACTCCAGCTGTTTTTCTAACTTACAAATGTTTACCACAACAGGAACATTTTGCAGGGCTTCCCCCACCTGGAATGCATTAGTATAGCCTAATGCCTCTGTGTGTTTAGGCCTTCATTCAGATACCACTTCCTCAAAGGGGCTGTCCCTGGGAATGTACCCGCCCCCCTCCCCACCCTCCCCCACACAGAGATTGCTGCCTTTTTCTGTTTATTTATTCTACATAATTGTCTTTCATAGCAATTTTTCACTGCCCTAAAAAAATTTTTTTCACATAGTCATCTGTTACCTTTTCATTTGCATTCTCCCTCCAGAATGAAGGTAGTTTGTTATGGTATCTGTATAATTCACCACTGCAGCCCCAGGGCCAAAACAATGTCTAGCACAGAGGAGGCGCTCAAGAAATATATGTTGAATGCATGATGGATGCTTCCCATATTCGTTTCCACACCACAAGCCCCACCTGGACAGGTGCTGAGGGCTTGGTGAGCTTAAGCCTAGAGTACCTGCCTGAACTCTGACAGTCACAAATGGTTTGACCTTCTTCACCTCTTACATTTTATCTCACCTGTACTCTCCCATCAGGAAGAACAGCTGAGCAGGCTACAGGAGCACTGTGCCTGAATCTTCCAGGTTTTCTCTAACTCTACACTCTTATTCCTGTCAACCCTCTGACTATACAAACTTTGAGTGATAAACATCCTTTTTTTTTTGTGCTGGGTTCAAAGTCTACCTGAACCTCTCTGTAGGTGAACATTTGTTTGCTTATTCTACTGCACGAATGCACTTAATCATTTCCAAGAAATGCCATTTTGTGTACATATATCAAAATATCACACATACCCTATAAAAGATACTATTATGATTTGTCTATCAAAGTAATATTAATACAAATTTTAAATAAAAGAAAATGAAGGAAGGGGTAGATCCTGACTTATATTTGGTATATATAGACTAAGAATCTATTTTCCTAATACCTCTTGCAAGACATTGAGGACTCAGAAAATAAGCTGTCTCCAGTCTAGATTTGCTCCTGCTTCCCACTGTTTTTGCCTTCTCTCGTTCTGCCTGAGTTGCTAAGCAGCAGTCTCCCACTTCAGGAAGGATCTTCCTAATACCCCTCTCAGCTGTCCTCACTGCCTCCAACACCAGTTAGTGGATGCCTGGTAACTTCACCTGGCATTCTGCAAGTTGGCATCTGGATTCCCCACCCCTAACAAGTCCCATGCCTCCTCTTGAATCTGCCATTGCTAAGCACCAGCTGATGATTGCCCAGACAGAAGCCATCTGCTGGTTATTAAGGAAAGTTAAATAAGCAAAGGAGCTCCAGGGAAGTTTGGGGGGAGGGGAGGAAGACACCATATGCACAGAGAATTGGCAATTGGTTTGCCCCTGTAACATGGGGTTCATTATGGTGATGGTAGGCATGCTTCCTTCAGGATTACTCCGTTTATTGGCTCAGGAGAGACCTTCTGAGACAGCCTACCCTCATGCTCCTGCCCCACAGAACTTCATTACTTCTGTCAAGACATCACTACTATCCAGGCAGGACATCTGAGTCACAGACTCACTGGGGACCAGGGTGATCTTGGTTCAAGGTGTCAGTTCAATTCAGACCATATACTATTTACTGAACTTTGTATTGGATAATCAATGGTGAGCAAAACAGACAGTGTCACTCTTTTTATGGTGATTATAGTAGAGTGGTCAAAGCCATAGTTTGGGTGGTTAAAAAGGAAAGCAAAGAAGGAAATCCAATCAAAAGTATTTCTCAGAGGGCAGGAAGGGTCAAAATCAAGAATGTCAGAATCAACACTTAAAAACTGAGCCAAAGCTCTGATAATAAGCTAAAGAATCAAAGTTAGCTTGAAATGGAATGGGGAAATAGCAAGTCAGGAGAGAAGCCAGAAAGGTTCTGGGTAACAAGATTAAGATTCTGGGAGTTTCCTTTTAATGAACTTACATTTCCTCGTGCCGAATGTTTTTCTTTTTCTTTTTTTTTTTTTTTTTTTTCAGATACAAGGCAGACTAGTTCACAGGACTGATATTCCTTTAGTATTTGTCAATTGACTACCATGCACTGTATCTTACAGCATGCGATCTGAGATAGATGCATAAAAGCCCAGTTGTAGGGTTCTTATAGGCAGATGTGAAAGATAAGAAGCACGTACACTAAGGTATTAAGACACACAAAGAAGGTTCTGTTTCAATTATCTTGTTATGTTTTGGTTTGGTTTGGTTTTTGCTTTTTTGCTTTATTTTCTTCATGTTAAGAACCTTAAAAGAAATGTTTTGGAAGGTTGAGTTGGAGGACAATTCATTTTGAACTTAACTAATAGGAAAGGTGGCATTTTTCTAGGCCTAGGTGCCATGCAGTCGTCAGACACACAGACGTGTAGTCAGGGAAATATTAGCAATAAACAAAGAGGAAGTGGCAAAGCAAGATAGTATAGTGGAGAGAACCCATCTGTGGCAATTGAAATTAACCCAGTCAGCTGTTGACCCTGCTACTTAGCAATTGGGCAAGTAACTTAGCCAGTTTTCCTTGTTTGTGGGGATCATTTTCAAAAGCAGCTATCATAGTGACTCCTGGACTCCTTACAAAGCGATGGCTCTATTCCCTTCTTCAAGAGGAGAAATCCAGTTCCCTCCTGCAGTTTGGGCTGGTCACTTGCTTTGAGCAATAGAATGTGGCAGCGATGCTGTACCAGTCCAGGCTCCTGTGTTAAGAAGCCTCACAGCTGCAGAGGGAGGCACTCCAGCTAGACACCTCAATGGTGGACAGCCATGTGGACAGAGAGGTAGTTGGAGGAGAACTGAGGAGTGGCAGCAGACAGCCAGTGCCAAGGAGACCCACTTGGATCTCCCCATCTCAGATGAGCCACGAGATTGTACATCAAAGACCTGAGATGAGCACTCTTGCCAAGCTCTACCCTAAATCCTGACCTATTGGATTGGGAAAAGTGAAATGACTGTTGTTTTAAAACCAATAAGTTTGGGGTGATTTAGATACTGGCTACAGCTGGTGAGTAACCCAAGTATCAAGTTCATTCTATAAACATCACTACCACAAGAGGTGGCGGAGTTTGGTCAGCACAACAGAAAAACTCCATGTGTATCCAGGTGTAAGGGACTTACACGCCCCTGGAGAGGCTTGGTGGGCAAACATCAGGGAAGCCAAAACTGAAGACAACTCTAAGGAGCTCACCATGGGCTGACGAACCATCGAGAACTCTGAGAAGCTCCTGCCAGTGGTGCGGGTATGTAGCAGCAAAGCAAATGATTTTGAGAGTTGCAGGGAACCCTCTGGGAATTCTGCATCTGCCCTTCTGCTTCCCAAATGTCCTCCTCATGCTGCTATTAGCAAATTGTAACTCAAAACCATATGGAAATGGGATCCTGGGAAATGGAGTCCATGGTACCTTAGAGCCCTTAGAGCTAGGGATGCTGAGTTGACAACAGACCATTCAACCAAGGTGCAATTCATTGATTGTTAAAATGAACTCTTAATTAAGAGTTTCCATCCCAGAAAATCAAGTAAAATCAGATGTTAGAGAATAATAACAGGGTTTAAAAACAAACAAACAAAAAATATGAAATATCTAACACTGTTAGCGGGGTATTTCCTTCCTTTTTCACCTGAAAGTCATAGGGCAGACAATAGCAGCAGTGGAACTGAGGCCCTGAGGCAGGACACCCCCAGTGACTGGGACCATTAAAAAGAAGACCCCTGCAAAAGAAGAACAAAAAAAGGCTTCCAGACACAGGACATCATGGTGTGTATCGACTGAAGCCTGCCCCTCTAGTGAGTGGAGGTGACAAGGGCTTATTCCTGGTGGAATTGTGCAGGAGACTTAATGGTGGTCATTGGCATTCACTTATCCACTCCACAAATAACCATGAAGGAGGAGGGTGTCAAGGAGGTACAGTTTCTTTCCTCAAGACGAGTAGGAAATTTAGACAAATAAACCAAAAATCCATAATACACTTTAAAAATACAGTTGAGGGGAATGTAAATGTTATCTTAGCCGGGCATAGTAGCGCACACCTATAATCCCAGCAGCTTAGGAGGCTGAGGCAGGAGGATCTCAAGTTCAAAGCCAGACTTAGTAACTTAGCAAGACCCTAAGCAACTCAGTGAAACCCTGTCTCTAAATAAAATACAAAATAGGGCTGAGAATGTGGCTCAGTGGTAGAGTGGCCCTGGGTTCAATCCCCAATACCCTCCTCCCCCCCCCCGCCCCCCAAAAAAAGATGTTATCTAAGCACTAACTGAGGAAACAATTAATTCTAGGGGTCAGTGTTAAGATTTGGAAAACCTCAAAGACAAATTGATTTTATAGTCATACTTTTGAAATGTGTCTAGACATCCGTAGCAGACATGGGTTGGAGGACATTCCATGCATCTGCAGAGGCATAGAAATGGGGCTTCCATGGACCCACAAGTTATCCCATAGGTCTGAGGTCAAATATGTCAGGAATGGACATGACAGTGTTCACAGACAGGGTGGAAGGTAGTTAGGGCCAGGCTTTGAAGACTTTTTAGAGTTTGGATTCTGTTCTTTAATAGTTTCCAATGTGGATTTGTATTTGCACCAAAAGTTGTACAAGTCTCCCTAAAGGAATGCTGACAATGTTTTTGACAATGATAACTTTGGCACAACAGCCATTAAAATGAGTATACAGATAATCTGAAAGTGGAACACAGTATTGAACCACAAGCTTCAAAAATATGAAGTACATCCAATCACTTTGCTTTCACCAAAAAAAAGACCATTCGTACAATAAGGATTTTCAGACTATTAATAAAATATTTAAATATGTTTTATTTTTAATTTTAGTTTTTGTATATTTTTAACATATGTAATATATAGTAGTACAAGTATCTAAATAAATCTATATTGTGAATGCGTACTGAAAAATATTTTACCAACAGATGTACATAGTCAAGCCATGGATAGCCATTCAAGTTTTCATGTAAAGTAGTAACCTATTGATACTGGTTTTTGAACAACCTATTCTCACAACTACTTGAATAATCGTAGAAGAATAAAAGAACAGAGACAAGAAATGCATTTCAGTAGTCAATTTGGAAAAAAGGGTGAGCAAACTGGTTGTTTTCAGTTGTTCAGAATTCTTGGGATAAAATGTAATTTAGAATATTTGAAAGCAAGGGGTACCAGCTTTCTAGTGAGTTACACATTTCTAGGGTTTTCAGTTTTTAAACTGTACACATGCAAAGCCAAAGGAAGTGCTATATTTCTCCCCAAAATAACTCAGGCTCTTGGTAGTAGAGATACATAGACACACAAAAGATTTTAGATGGGTTTTCAAAGCTTATGGAGATTTCTTCAATTATAGAAGGAGGCAAAAGGCATTCCAGACCATGAGATCATGCAGAAGCCAAAAGGATGAGCTCACTTAGAATGTACAGGAAGGAATAATGCCCTCAGGATAGGAAGATAAGCAGGCCCCAGACCACAAAGGACTAGGAATACCATGCTTTCTAAGGAATTTGCACCTTACCTTGTATCCTTATCAATTTAATCAATGAGTGTTTTCAAAAAACAAATGCCAGAGCCAGAGTCTTGTCAGTGTCCATATATCTGGGGACTCAGTGGTTGGAAGGAAACAAGAATACTGTCTAGCCAGTTCTCCCAGCAGCTAAGGAAGTTGGTTTACTTCTGTAGTTACAAATTATCACCACATAGGGGCGATAGCAACCCATCGAATCCCAGAGGCTCTTGGGCTCAGAACTTCAACCTATTTACATCTGAGCTGTCAATCACTGTACTGGATTGCTGTTCTGTGTTGCCTATCTTTGGGAGAAAGGACTTATTATAGAAAATAATGGTGCTTTACAGGCTTCTGCTAAATAGTCCTTGAGATTCCCCAGATCAACTTCTACTCTGTTATTTTTTTTTTTTATTTTATTAAATTAATTTTTTGGGTTTTTTTAGTTTTCAAACTACATAGATGACATTATCCAGGAGTTGACAGGGCAACTACTGACAGACCCTGTAAACACCATTTCCTTTACAAAATTCAGCACATCATGTAGCCTAACCCCATGCCCTCCACTTTATAGATAAGAAAAATAAGCCCCAAGGAGGGGCATGGCAAGAAAAAAACCTAGTATAGTTGGGAAACAAAAGCATAGTGACCAGGAAACTGACTGCTAGGTTAGAATCCTGTCTGCACCACTCGATTCATGAATAATTTGGCAACAAGACCCTTTACCCCCGTGCCTCAGTTTCCCATCTCACCTTTCTCAAATTAAACTAGTTTCAAAAAATGCTTTTAAAATGTTTCAAAGCTTGCCAGTAATCAATAAGAACCACACTCATTAGATGTTATCATTATAATTTCAAAGATTATATTTTTATATTAGAAACTATGCTGATGCTATTGAAAATAGGTTTTTTGTTATGTGTAAAACTATTCCATTTTATCTTAAGAAATCTACTCCTTTATCTTTTTAAATATTTGACATACTTACCTTAATGTCTCTTTCAGATTGTTCTAATTGTCACCCCCACCCCCACCCCCTCCTCCCGTTTCTTCTTACAGTGCAAATTTTTCTTGGTTTTTTTTTTTTTTTTTTAATTCACTGACTCAAGCAATAAATATTACTTGGTTTTACTACATGCTAATTATTGGCAATACAACAGTGAACCAGAGCAGATATCCTGTCCTGCTGGAGTTAACCCACCAGAGCGGAGAAGAAGAAGAGAGAAGGATTAGAACAAGTGATATACTGCATGGGAATTTCTGCTCTAGAGGAAAACTGAAGCAGGAAGGGGAGGAATTGAGGTTTACACAGGTGACTGTAGAAATCCTCACTGAGAGATACTTTTTGAGCAAAGACCCAAAGGAGAGGAGGCAGCAAGTCATATAGATGTCTTCGGGTGGAGCTTTATAGGCAAAGGAGAGCAGGTGCAAAGACCCTGAATCAGATGTGAGCCTGGCACACTGGAGGCAGAAACATGACATAGGAGACTGAAAAAGGATGAGAGCACAGACAAGACCAGAGAGATTGCAAAAGCTCATGAGGCCTTTCAGGATTGGGACTTTTACTAAGAGAAGAGAGGCCAGTAGGCAGCCATCTGAGCAATTTATGACATGATCTGATTTTGTTTTTAAGAACTGCTCTGGCAGGGATGTGCATGGATGTTCACAGGGCAACCACAGAAGCAGGTAGACCTGGATTTTGCAACAATACAGCCGAGAGGTCAGGGTGAGTTGTGAAAGGATGTTAGCTGTGGAGACGGTGAGAAATGATTGGACTCTGAATGTTTCAAAGGTAGACTCAACTGGATTTGCTGATTTACTTTTAAAGCGTAAGAAATAAAGGAAACAAGGATGATTCACATGTTCTTAGTCTGGGAAGTTAGAAGGATGGTCTTCTCATCTCTGGGATGTGGAAGACTGAGAGGAGCAGGTTTGATATGATCCTAACCAAGTTACCACCAGAACTTTTTGTTATAATTGGCTAGGCCAGATGATTCCCACAATTACAATGAAAATTAAAATTAAAAGAAGAGCCATAGGGGCTGGCGATATAGTTCAGTTGGTACAGTTCTTGCCTTGCATGCACAAGGCCCTGGGTTCAATCCTCAGCACCTATCAATCAATCAATAAAAATAAAAATAGAATAGCCAGGAAAAATGTGAAAAAAGAAAAGGTAGGGAGTAGGGGGACTTGGGCTGAAATTTACTGAAGGTAATAATTAAGCTTCTGAAATTTCAAAAATGTAGATTAACAGAACCACAAGAGGGCCCAATATCATAATATAATTAGATAGATAATAGATGATAGAGGATCTTACTAATAAAGTTTGCATTTCAGTTCAATAGGAAGGTAGATTAGTTAGCAAATGGGATAGCTATGGGGGAAATGAAGTTAGATCTCTGTCTATTTCTTTCTCATAGCAAAATAAGCATCAGATGGTCAAAACTATGAAAGCAAAAATTCAACCAGAAAAGAATTCAAAGAAAATGTAGACATGACACAAAGCTGTGAACCCTTGGGAAAACAAATTGAGAATTCTGACTACATTTTTAAAAACAAACACTTCTACATGATAAAAATACTATACTTGAAATCAAAAGACAAGGGGAAAGATGAGAGAAATCCTAGCAACGTAAGAGTTGACAAGAGCCAACTACCCCTATAGAAAAAAAATCTGGGTGATAGACATGATTTTGGGGGGAAAATGCAAGTAGCTTTTTAAAAAACATCACATCATCGCTGTTGTGCTCTAAAATAAAGCGATTAAAAAATTGAAGTCAAGGCCATCATTTTTCACCTGTTCACCTGCAAAAATGATCACAAGCTTGGAATCAGCAAGCAGGGGAACAGATGTCCTGGTGCACAAGCAGCAGGGACTCTGGGCAGAGAAATTGAGTCACATTTATCAGTACATTAAAAAAAAAAAAGAAAGAAAGAAAAGAAAATGCCCTTACACCTAAATGTTCTACTTTTATGAATTTATCCTGAAAACACACAAGAATTTTTGAGAATGTAAATACAACACCTCCTCTGGAATATTGTAATATTGGACAACTAAACACGACATCAGTGCTCACCGGATGAGGTATTATCTGTAGTCTTTTACAAAAACAGAGCCAGTCTACACCCACTTAAATGATTGCTGAGACATTTTACTTATTGAAAATGGCTTGGTTTAGAACCATGGTGTTAGCAAGAAACAATATGTACCTTCAAAGAAAAACACCACAAATCTTAACACAGCTGGAACTCCATCATGTTCTCAGTGGCCGTCTCCTCTCCAGCTCCCATTCTCCCAATGCAGCGCAGTCAGCCTTCTCTCTGGCCCCAGAGCCGGGTACTTGGAGATCACCAGGACACCAGGACTTCCACACTGACAACTCCAAGTGTCCTTTCTCTGGTCTTATTTGCCTCTGCCTCCACAAATCCAACTCTCCAATCCCTCCATCCTACTTGGAAATCTGTTCTTTTATGTCCTTTGTGATGCCAGACTTTCCTTTTTTATCTCCTACACCTTGGGGGAGGGGAGTCTTGTTATCTTTATTTTACCACTTTTGCAGGCTCTCTTGCCAGCCCCAGTCATGCTATGTACTTGCTCAGATTTGCTAAAAATTATCTGCTTCCTTGCTATATTTTCAACTTCAGTACATACTTTCCAGGACTTGACCTTTAAGCTGTCAGCTTCTGAGAACTCTTTTGAACCTCTGCATAGCCCCAAGACATATTCCTGTCCCTCCATCCCTAACTTCTCATTCTCAATCCATGCAACATAATACAAGTTAGTCACCAGGGGTGGGAATCTCTGTCCTCTCCATACCTATGAGGATCTTCCTCCTTGTTTTCCATTGGACTAGTCTTTATTTCAGAACTCTGGTTGGCTCCTTCTCCTCTTCTTGACTTTATGGAAAGCAGGCTGTGCCCTGCTCTGAGCTACGTCATAATGAATAGAAGAGCTAGTTTTCAGTGTGTTCCTAAGCCTGAGTTACTCCATTTTACAAAGCAGTAGGTTGCCACGAGTTACTTCATTTTGAGATTAAGTGCTAAGGCAGAATGACTCTACCCTTTGTTTGTACAAGTCAACAACCACCATCTGCCTAGCACAACCATAAGGTACAAATTGATAAATATATCAATTGTATAATAAAAACAGCACCTGTGAATTACTGAATTAAATCAGAAGCACGTGGATACAAGGGTGTGTCAACGCCATATGAGAAAAGCCAGGGCTATGAGCTTATTAAATACATCAGATCTCAGGATGAAACAACCCCTCACCTGAGACCTGTGAAAAGAGGAGCATTCCAAGGCTGGACAGGGCGCCACACACCAACCCAGTCTGCTGTAGGGTCCATGTGTGACACCATGCCCAGACACAGGATCAGCAGGCAATGGACTTCCAACTCTGTTCCTGGGTTTTAGCTCAGCTCCATCTCCCTGCTTGATGTGGTCCATTCAGAAACTGCCTGCAATCCAGATCCTTGTCTCGAAAAAAGCTCTATGCTCTGATAACTCTACACCTGAACAAGTTCTTCAGCTGGATTATAGTCCTGATACCGAGAGTGACTCTTTCTTGGCTTTTCTGCAAAAAAAAAAAAACAAAACATATACATACACACACACACACACACACACACACACACACATACACACATATGATACAAATATATATATTTAATGTGCATATAATATATATTTATATTTATATTTAATGTGTAAAGTGTGATTGTGTGCTTGAGTGCTATACATAGTAGTGGTTAAGACTGGAATAAAAGAACTGTGATTGCTCAGTTTATGACTACCAGTTGACCCACAAGTACTCATTGAATAGCAACTGATGAAAGTGATGTAGCTTATGAATTCGTTGTTATTCAGTAAATTATGACACTATGAAAAGACAGAATATCTTTGGTCCATGTTAATGGCATAGCTTACTCAGGAGAGACTTCTAGGCTTTGGTATATCCAAGACTCCGCTAGGATATCTTTATTCCTGTATGCATCCTCTTCCTAGGTGATAACCACTTCCCAAAACACCAAACATTAATGTTCACTTATCTGCTCAACATGTCCACTTGGATAGTTAATATGTCTAACAAGTGCATCAAATTTAACTCCAAAAAAATTATTTATTTTCCACCCAAACCTATTCTTCCTTGATTTTTCCTCATTTTGACAAACAGCAGAACCCAAAATTGAAATATTACCAAATTTTTACTTAGTTGTTAAAGTTTAGTTCACCTTTCAATTTCTTCATTTGTAAAATGGGATTCTAGTAGTGCCCACCCCAGGGTATGGTTAAGCAGACTGAGTTACCATGTGCCCACAAAGTCAACTCTCAAATGATATTATCGTCATTTCAATCATTTTTTTATTTGTTTATTCTCATTAAACAGCTTATTTCATCAACTCTACTTTAAATTCCGTCTGTTCTCCTTGTTCTCTAACATCACTGATCTAAGCCACTGTCATATATCAGCCTGTCCACTATGAGGACCTCTTAACCAGTCTCCCTGACTTCCTCTCTTCTAGTTACAATCTGCAGTCTTCAAGGAAGATAGGGAAAGTTAAATGAAAAAAAAAAAAGTTAGATTATCTCAATCTTTGATTAGAAAAAAAAAAAAGACCTTCAGTGACTTCTAATCAAACCAAATAAAACTCAAATTCAGAAAAATACTACATGGCCTTACTCATACATGGAGCCTAAATAAAGCTGATCTCATAGAAATCAAGAGCATAATGGTGGCTGCCAGAGGCTGGCAGAGCAGTGGTGTGGAAGGGAGAGGGAGAGGTTGATCAAAGTACTTCAGTGAGTAATAGATATACTCATTCTAATTTGAAAAATCCCTTGCCCTACTGATCTCTGCCCTCCAACCGCCAAATATCACCTGGTCCTCCCTCACCTTCACCCATTCGGCCTGGTCATGTGACCATGCCAAGAGTCCTCCCATTTTAGGTCTTCACACTATCTAGTTCTTCCATGAGGAATTCTTCCCTCTTCCCTCAACTGGGATGGGCATTTCTGAGTACTTCTTAGCATTCAGATATAAATTACTGTTCCTGTACTGGGAGATACTCCTAGGCCACCAAACTTACACCTGTCTCTATCTGTCACATTACTCTATTTTTCTAAATAGTGCTTAGGGCTATCTGATAGTTCTTTGTTGGTTGGTTGGTTGGTTGGTTGGTTGATTGGTACCAGATATTGAACACAGAGGTACTTAAGCACTGAACCACATCCCCAGCCTGTTTTATCTTTTATTTTGAGACAGGGTCTTGGTAAGTTGCTTAGGGCCTTACTAAGTTGCTGAGACTGACTTTGAACTCATGGTCCACCTGCGTCAGCCACCCAAGCTTCTGGGATTACAGACGTGAGCCCCCATGCCTGACTGATTGTTTTTTAATAGTTCTTTATGAGCTGTCTCCAACCAGAGTGAAAGTTTCACAAAAGCTGGGACTTTGTCTCCTTCCCTGCTGTATCTCCAGTGCCTAGAAGAGAGCTTGAGTGATACTCAGTTAGTGGTGTAAGGGCAATGAATGAACGAATTCTCTTCTTATCAGCTACAGCCACACTGGCCCCACTGAACCAGGTCAAAGTCAAAAGAGCCTTAGCACTTCCTCAGGAGGACTGTAATGAGTTGCCACTGCAGCCTTTTTATCTGAACAATATAGTAAAACACAACAAACACTGATGCCAGTCCTCTAGAAGCACCCACCCATTAGCCTGCTTTTCCATTTTATCCATTTCCATTCTTCTTGTTTTGATTCTTGTCACTTTCTAATATTTTTCACATTGTATGATGTAATATATATATATATAAATACACATATGGATATATGTGTATGTATATATAATGTATGTGTGTATAGTAGTATGTTATATATGCATATAGTCATCAATTGATTTTCAAATATTGTGGCTGTGCATATTTAGGAAAAATTCCATGTAATTTTTTGTATATGTTGTTGCAATAGACCTGTTAATACTGTGTTGAAAACTTTTGTATCTATATCCATGAAAGGTATTTGTCTTGGGTTTCCCTTTCTTATCTCTTCTTTTGTATTAGAGTGATGTTAGTATCATAAAGTAAGTTAGAAAAAGTTCCCTCTGTTCCTATTTTATGGAAGAGATTATAGAAAATGGGTATATTTTCTTTAAACATTTGATAGAATACATCAGTGAAAACATCTGAGTCTGGTGCCTCCTGTTTTGGAAGTTATTAATTATTGATTTAATTTCTTTTAAAAAATGAACCAGTTCACATTATCTATTTTTTCTTGTAAGTTTAGACAAATGATATCTTTTTTAATATTTATTTTTTTAGTTGTAGTTGGACATAATACCTTTATTTTATTTATTTTTACATGGTGCTGAGGGTCGAACCCAGGGCCTCACACATGCTAAGTGAGTACTCTACTGCTGAGCCACAACCCCAGTCCCTAGACAAATGATATCTTTGAAAGATTGTTCTATTTCGTTCAAGTTATCACATTTATAGACATAGACCTGTTTATAATATTTCTTTATTATTCATATGACCATGGAATCAATAGGATGGTCCTCCATTCAGTTGTGGTATTAGTAATTTGTCTTCTCTCTTTTTCTTGGTTATCCCAGCTAAAGATTATCAAAATTATTGATTTTTTCAAAGAACCAGCTATTGACTTTGTTGATTTTCTTCACCATTTTCCTATTTTCAGTTGCACTGATTGCTACTCTAATTTTTATTCTTTCTTTCTTCTACTTACCTTAGGTTTTTGTTGCTCTCCTTTTATTGCTCTATTTTCTCCTGAGAGCTTATCAAATTGTGAATTATAACTCTGTCAGTTTGTTGAATATAAATTATACTTCATTAACACTATTTTTAAAAAGACTGGCATGTCATATATAAATTGGAAAAGGGAAAGAGTTTGCTTCATGACTGGCCCCTGACTCTAACTAGTTTCAAAACCAAGTAAGACACGTTGGTGAGGATTTTTTCCCATAGATATCTACATCACCATGGAAACACCCTCCTCTATCCCCAGAAGGTAACAGTGTAATGACTGACATTATAGAATAATTGAGATTAGTGAATAAAATGGCCAATCTAGACTGGATTCTCAGCTATGACTACCTTGGAGACAACAGGAGCTCTCAGAGAACTTTAGGAAGATGGACTAATCTTGGATCTAGGAACTCCTGTTCTTTGAAGCTTACTCATGCAACCTCCAAGAAAATCAGGGACTTACCTATTTTTGCTCACCACTGTGTCTCATTTGCTAGTCCAGGATCTGTCACATCATAGAAATATGGGATATGATCAGGTAGTTAAGCACCCCTGGGTTTAATCCCTGGTACTCCCCCCAAAATAGAGTCTGGGTAAAGAAAATGCTATATATAAACACAATGGAATTTTATAGAAGACACAGAGGTAACCCACATAAATACAGTTATATCATACTAGAAAAAGGCATCATAAACATATATTGAAGAAAAGAGAGCCTCTTCAAAAAGCAGTGCTGGGAAAACTGGAAATCCATATGTAGTAGAATGAAACTGAGCCCCTATCTCTCACCCTGCACAAAACTCAACTCAGAGTGGATCAAGGAGGCATTAGACAGATTTACCCTGTGCTTATAGAAGAAAAAAATAGGCCCAATTCTCCATCATATTGACTTAGGAAATGACTTCTTCAATAATACTCCTAAAGTGCAAGAAATAAAATAAAGAATCAATTAAACTAAAAAACTTTTTCACTGCAAAGGAAAATATCAAGAACGTGAACAGACAGCCTACAGAATGGGAGAAAATCTTTGCCACCAGCACCTCAGATTCAGCATTAATCTCCAGGATATACAAAGAACTCAAAAAAAAATAAATAAATAAGACACCAAATAAATAAATAAAGAAGACAAATAACCCAATCAATATATGGGCAAAGGAACTGAATGGGCACTTCATAGAAGAAGAAATACAAATGGTCAAAACTATGTTAAAAAAAGTTCAACATCTCTAGCCATTAGAGAAATACAAATTAAATTACACTGACATTCCATCTCACTCCAGTCAGAATTCTGATTATCAAGAATACAAGTAACAATAAATGTAAGGATATGGGGAGAAAGTTACTCTCATACATTGCTGTTGCCACGACTATGGAAAGCAGTTTGGAGATGCAGTATGGAGATTCCTCAGAAAACTAGGAATGCAACCACGATTTGATCAGTTTTCTCACCCCTTGGTCTATACCCAAAGGACTTAAAATCAGCATCCTACATTGATCCAGTCACATCATTGTTTATAGCAGCTCAATTCACAATAGCCAAGCTATGGAACTAGTGTAGGTGTCCTTCAACAGATGAATAGATAAAGAAAATGTGATATATATACACAATGGAATATTGCTCAGCCATAAAGAAGAATTAAATTATGGCATTTGCTGGTAAATGGATGGAGCTGGAGAATATCATGCTAAGTGAAATAAGCCAGTCCCCCAAAACCAAAGGCCAAATGTTCTCTTTGATATGTGGATGCTAACCCACAACAAGGGAGTGTGAGGAGGGGAAGAATAGAAGCCCGTTGGATTAGAAAGGGGGGAATAAAGGGAAGGGAGCAAGTCAGGGTAACACCACATCATGTACAACCACAAGAATAGAATCCTGAATAGAATAAGTTATACTCCATGTATGTATAATTTGCCAAAATACACTCTACTACCATGTATATCTAAAAAGAACAAATTAAATTTAAAAATTAAATTTTAAAAATGAAATTATGTCATTTGCAGGAAAACAGATGGAACTTGAGAGCATCATGTTAAGTGAAATAAACCAAACTTAGAAAGTCAAGATTTGTGTGTTTTCTTTCATAGGTGGAAACTAGAGAGAATAAAGGGGGAAAGAGGGAGTCTCATAAAAATAGAAGGGAAAACAGCAGAGTAGAGGAAGGCAACCCAGAAGGAGAAAAAGAGGGAAAGTGGAGGTACTGGGGAACAAAATTGACCAAATTATATTTTATATTTTGTGCATTTATAAATAAAAAATAATGAATTCCACTATTATAATAATAACACCATAAAAAATGCACAAATAACAAAAAAGAAAAAAAAAGAATATTGTTCAAGAGTGATTCAGGGAGCAAGGTCAGAGATTTATTGCCTGTTCACAAACAGGCAAGGGCCCAGGAGATAAGAGACCAAAAAGGAACACAATAAACTGGGTGGTGACCAAAGGTCAATAGGATAGTAATCCTATCCTTCACCTTCCTGAGAGTAAGCCAAACTCTACCCTGTCCCAATATACTTGAGTTTATTGATATATTAAACTAAAAAGTAAAAGATTCATTACATTTAATCTGGGGGAAAAAAGGAACATGAAAGTAACACTTGTAAAATAAAATAAAAAGTGGACATAGGAGGCAGAGGGTAAAAAGTAGGGAGTCTTTAAGGACTGATTGTTCTATTATTTTCAACAATGCCCTGGGGAACAAATTGTAGGACAGTCTGACCCAGTTAAGTTCCCAGACCTTCTCAGGCCAGTTCTTGAATTTTGTTTGTCCTTGAGAAGGCTCTTTTTAGCTGTCTTTTCCTCTGATTGACCTGGAAAACTTCTAGCTAGCCAGCAGTTTAGCCATTGTTTTCATGGAGATACCAGTCTCCTCTTAATTGCTTGCCACCCCCATCTCTGTTGTGTAGACCATTCAGGATCTTTGAGGTTAATCTTTCCCAGAGTTGGAACTTGGTTCTATAAACCAGCTGGGATGAAGCCAATCTGGCCCAGTATTCTCATCCTTTTGAGAAAAAAATTCCTGCCCTACAAGTGGGGGCCAGAAGGAGAAGGATATTCCCAGACTTCTCTGTCACTCTTGCCTAGAATAGAGCTTCTGTAGCATGGAGTTTTGGGGAAGAGTATGAGAAGAACTGATAGCCTTTCCCCCTCAGAGAGATACTGTGTCTTTCAACTGGGATTTAGGGACAGTGCTCTTGGCTTCACATGCCTAGAACAGAGCTTCTGGCCCACTGACCTGGGGACTTGAAAAGGAAAATGATTTAGACTCTGGCTGCTTTTTACCAAGATTTAGTAGATTTAAAAAAATAAGTTTCTTAATTTGTTCTATGCCCTTAAATTAATGTTCAAAAACTTAAAGTGGTTGGGATTTTATAAATAATTTTTTAAGCTATTATGATTTTTCCATAAGAAGAGGGTCAGGAGAGCTCCTCAGGGTGTCATTATGCAGTTATTCCCCTGTAGCATTATTTGTAATGCAAAAAAAAAACATTAAAAAGAAAGAAATGAATAACAAACTTAAATACCCATTGATATGGAAATAATAAGTAAAGAAATTGTGAGGTAGTAATGGAAGATTGCCTGGGTTTTCCCCTGACTGACTCTGGAAAACTTCTATTCAAATTGAATGAATTAATTTCATATGTAAAGCATTTAGGATAATATTACATAACACAGAGCTTAATTTTTAAAAAACAGTTTTAGAAAATTTCTTCCAACATATGTAAATATAGATATATAGTTACTGTATTAAAACAGGAAATTTTGGACTGGGAGGATACAAAGTAAGCTCTAACTACCACCCCACCTTCTTCTCCATATTGGAAAGATAGGAAATTCTCCTTTATTTTTTAAGAAAAAAAATAGAATGTGTATTTTTACATTTAGTACACGATTAGTATTCCAGAATCATGCTGCAGGATTTGAATATCTCACAAATGGTGAGACACAGGTAGGCACCATTGGATGACATGGAAAGTTGGTTCCTGGAATCCTAACACTCTTGGGGCTTCTGAGGGATCTTCACAGGGCAGACCAAAAAGAATCAGGACTAAGACATTCCTAAACAAATGCTAATTAAGCTCCTACTGTGGATGATACTCAGTGCTAAGAGCTTTGATGTAATGCTTTTGAATCTTCAGAACACTTTCAAATACAAGACCTTCTTAGATGTGTTTTAGACCTATAGATTGTCTTATTCACCCCATGTTCTTAGTACTTAACCTTAGTACTTGCTGTTTCCTCAACTGCAAGATAGAACTAACAAGATCATTTCCTGCGTAATTCTATCGAAGCAAAGTGATTTATGTAAAGAGCTAAGTGTGCTTTATGGCATATATTAAGAAGCCAAGAAATGTTGGATGCTGCTGTCACTTCTGTTTACTAGACATGGTTCTGGTCACAGGGTGAGAGGGTGTTTGGAAAACAGCAGCTCAAATGTTTGTGGCGCTCTCTGAGATGCATTACCTGAGAGAATCATAACCTAAGAACTTCAACGGTCTCCGAGAAAGGAGGACTTTCTAAATCGAAAAGAAACTGGTCCTAGCCAAGTATTTTTCAATTATGTTGCAGCCCAAGAATCTCAGCTCCAGGCATTTTCACTGCCAAGAACTGGGCTGGGTAAGAGGCTGAGGGAGTTAGGGGGCGTGGCTTGACTTGGCGGAGCCCTGGAGAAGAGCCAGAAGGAGGGGCCCTGGGAAGGAGGGGCCTGGCGGAAGGCAGGGCAGAGGCGGGGCGTGGGGCGGGGCGCGGGGCGGGGCGTAGGAGCAAGGGGCTACACTGACAGCAGGAGACAACTGGAGCAGAATAGTTTGGATTCTAGAGGAGCCCTCAGCTTTCTGAGCCATGCTCGCGGATGTGGTCTCTCTGGCGACCGCCTTCTGGGCAGGGCTCCATGCCCGGACTTTGCTGGTGGGTGCTGTCGTCTTTCTGTTGTTTGCTGTCTTCAAAAGGCGGCGCCCAAAGAACTACCCACCAGGGCCCTGGCCTCTACCCGTGTTTGGCAACTTATTTGAAGTTAACTTGGAGAATTCGCACTTGGATGTTCAAAAGGTAGGAAGGGGCGAAGGTGCCCGACTGCGTCCATATGCTAACCCTGACTTTCAGGACTAGGGACTCTCTGGGGACCCGGGGCAAGAGGATGGATGGCTGGGCAGCTCATGCTGCTAACCTGCTAAGTCCCACTTTGAGCTTTGTTTACCTTACCAGACATGTGGCATCATTCTACCTACCTGCCCTTTCTAGTGGTGCAGGAGATTTAAATGTTTACTTTTTAAGTGTGCTACCTAGGTTACCTTTCTTCTTAACTCATTTGTTTTCTTCTTAAACATTATTGAAATTCTTTTTTTCTTGAAATGTCCTTCTTTATCCCTGGTAATTTTCTTTGACCTAACTTTATTTGATATAATATAGCCATATCAGCTGTCTTTTGATTATTATATGAGTAGTATTTGCTTCTTTACTGTCTTACTTTTAACCCACTTTATAATCATATTTGAAATGAATTCTTGTAGACAACATATACTTGGTTGATTTTTTTTAAAAAAAAATTATGCCTATCTCTATCCTTAAATAGATCAAGGTAGGACATTTCTATTTAATGTATTCATTGCTGCATTAGTGTTTAAGTCTACCATTTATTTATTTTTTTCCAGGGTTGTTTGTTTGTTGCTCTGTTTTTCATTCTTTTTTCCCCTTTCCTGTCTTTCTGTGAGCTACTTGGAACTTCTCTTATAAGTCAATTTTTATTCATTTGTAGTGTTTTGAAGCGTATCTCTTTTTAAATGTGGTTGCTCTAAATATTATAAGCTATATTAGTAGCTTAACAGAATTCACCAGTGCAAGAATTTTCCACTTCAAGTGAAAGACAGACATAACAATTTAGGACCCTTGAACTTCACACTGTATAATTGACTTAAACATTATATCTACATGGACTGAGAACCACAATATTATAATTTTGCTTTTAAATGTCAGATGCAATTTTAAAAAAGCAAGAACAGTCTATTGTACTTATCCGTTTATTTACACAATTTGTTGCTTTTTCTTCATTTCTCTTGTTCCAAGTTTATAATTTCCTTTATGATGTGAAGAACTTTCCTTAGCTATTCTTTCAGAGCTGGGTTGCTGGCAAATAATTCTCTTAACTTTGCTTCATCTCAAAATATGTTTATTTCACCTTTCTTTCTGAAGTCTATTTTCTTTGGACCTAGAATTCTAGGTTGGGAGTTTCTTGGAGGAATAGGTTTCTTGGAAAATAGAGGCAGAAGGGAGGTACCCCAGGAATAAGATAACCTCTGCCTTTCTTCAAAGGTAGAAGTCAGAGGACTTCCCACATCTGTACCATAGGGAAGAATAATTCTTTATCACTGAAGGAGAAGGTGGAGATTAGAACTATGTCCTCTAGGGAGTCTTTAGTGCAGTTCAGGGGTGAAAGTCACAATTCTTTTTTTTTTTTTTTTTTTTTGCAACTTGATAATTTTTTTATTGGTTGTTCAAAAAATTACAAAGCTCTTGACATATCATATTTCACACATTAGATTCAAGTGGATTATGAACTCCCATTTTTACCCCAAATACAGATTGCAGAATCACATTGATTACACCTCCACATTTTTACATGATGCCATATTAGTGACTGTTGTATTCTGCTACCTTTCCTATCCTCTACTATACCCCCTCCCCTCTCCTCCCATCTTCTCTCTCTACCCCATCTACTGTAATTCATTTCTCTCCTTGTTTTTTTTCCCATTCCCCTCACAACCTCTTATACGTAATTTTGTATAACAATGAGGGTCTCCTTCCATTTCCATGCAATTTCCCTTTTCTCTCCCTTTCCCTCCCACCTCATGTCTCTGTTTAATATTAATCTTTTCCTCCTCCTCTTTCTCCCTGCTCTGTTATTAGTTGCTCTCATTATATCAATGAAGACATTTGGCATTTGTTTTTTAGGGATAGGCTAGCTTCACTTAGCATAATCTGCTCTAATGCCATCCATTCCCTGCAAATTACATGATTTTGTCATTTTTTAGTGCTGCATAATACTCCATTGTGTATAAATGCCACTTTTTTTTTTATCCATTCATCTATTGAAGGGCATCTGGGTTGGTTCCACAGTCTAGCTATTGTGAATTGTGCTGCTCTGAACATCAATGTGGCAGTATCCCTGTAGTACGCTCTTTTAAGGACTTCAGAGAATAGTCCGAGAAGGGCAATAGCTGGGTCAAATGGTGGTTCCATTCCCAGCTTTCCCAGGAGTCTCCATACTGTGAAAGTCACAATTCTGCAGAGATAGGACATAAGGAGAAGGTGAAAGATGAGATTATACCATGCTTTCCACTGCAGCTACACCCTTCAGGGGCAAGGAAGGCCACATCTTCATGATGTTTGCCTCCAGGACACAGAATTAGAAGACTCAAATGTTTCTGTCCTTTTGGGCTCCTCTTTTCCTAGTCTTTTGGCTAAAGGTAGTAGGATTTTCTTGGAGTTTTGTCTGTGATAATTATTCTAGATTAAGAAGTATGGTCTATGTCCTTCTTTTTCTATTAGGATAGATGGGACTAGAGAAGTTTAATGATTATCCTAATATCACAGAACTGGCTAGTGATGAGCTGTAATCCCAGCTACTCATAAGAAGGATTGCAAGTTTGAGGCCAACCTGGGCAATTTTCGTGAGACTCTGTCTCAAAATAAAATATAAAAAAGGATGGAGATGTGGCACAGTGGTAGAGTTCCTCTTTGATTAATTCTCAGTACCACAAAACCAAACCAAAACTCTAGCCAGTTGATGAAACTGAGACTAGGATCTTATTCCCAGTCCAATGATATTTTTAATCACAATTTAGTTCTTATTTTATTTAGGTTTGCATTTTTATATTTCTTATGTAAAGGAAACAAAATTAAATGGCATAATTTAGTAATAATACTATTAAATTTATCTTTATGAAATTGAGAAACATTAAGTATTAAGGTCTTTTCTTCCACATTTTTACTGATAGATTATATAGTTGTATATATAATAGAACCTGATAGGTCTTGTGTCAGAATTTTTATGTTCCTCTTCATTTACCTTCATGATAGGTATAAATTTTACGTACCATCTGGTGGCATTTCCATTTTACCACTGAGAAAACTGAGAACAAATGTAATGTGATTTTCCCAGGTTATTCAGAGGATAATGGCAAAGCAAGGGCTTGAATCCAAAAATATTTGACTTAAAACTTATTCTCTCCTATACTACTTGACTCTGCATGATGTTAGTAGAGAATAATTGATTTTTCATGACATAGTTATAAGCTATTTATTTGTATATGTATTTCTTTAACAAACATTTATTAAGTACTTACCATGCCAGGCACTGCCCAAGACAGTGTCTGATGAAGAGAGTTTTACAAACTCCCGTAACCCAAACGGATACTAGGAAATAGGATCACTATGGATGGAAAATCCTGAAGATAACCTTTTGTGGAATGTTGGAATTAATTGGATTGAATTTTAAAGGAATATCTGGCAGGTGAATGGATTAAAGTGATAGGTTATTTTAAATGGGGATGTGGCATGAACTAAAACACAGTGAAGAGACCAGGAAGAAACTGGCTTGTGTGTGTGGCATGTGGGGAACTTTGCTTTCCCTCCCTCTCACACTTTGTAAACTTTCTCTATCACTGCTAGATGGCTTCTTATAGGAACCTATATTTAAATGAAAGAAAGTCTTATTGGGCTAAGTGGAAGAACTGTACATAAGATGGGTCAATTTATTAGTTAGCATGCACAGCAAGCTACTTTTAACAAAGAGACCCAAAATACAATGGTGTAAACAGGATTGAAATTTCTTTCTCTCTTAAAAAAGAGTTCAGATATAGGCAGGAAGTCCAGGATAGAGAGGCTGTTCTGTACCACAATGTCATCCAAAATCTCCAGTTTCTTATGATATTGCTCTGGTCCTTCACCAACACCATCATGTATGGGTTCTGGCTCATGAGAAGGGGAAATGGAGGTGGTGAGCCAGCAACTTTCATTTAAGGCTTTGACCCAGAAGATGCACACATAACCATTCTCACATCCCACTGGTTATACCTAGAGAGGCTGAGAGATAGAGTTATGATGCCAGCTAAAACCTAGGCAGCTCCATCACTCAGAGGAACAGAAAGAAAATATCTTTATCCCTCCAATGAATGATGAGACCTACAGAGAGGACTGTAAAGAGCCCAACCTTCATTTCCACTAGCTATGTGCTAAATCTCTGTGCCTCTTTGTTTCTGAAAACTAGATATACTATGTGGGATTATTATAATAAGTTTATGAATATCAAGTTATTGCCAGGATGCCTAGCATGTAGATGTGCTTATTTCTGTATTTCTATATTTCTATATTTTTTATTCTTCCCTTTTCTGAAATAGCTTATAGAAAATCCAGTTGTTGGTTATAGGCTGGGCATCGTTTATGTGTCCTGGTTGCTGGATGAGTCCCATCAGCCCCTCTCTGGTCTCTGTCCCTCCATTCCTTAGATGCTGCCATTATCAGAGCCCTCTTCCTAAATTATACCCCCTGAAATATTAGTAGTAATAGTTTCATTATTAATTTTATTATTATGGGTACTTATCACAATAATCCTAAAGATAGGAACTAGTAATATTCCCTATTTTATAGAATTAGAAACAAAAACACAGAAAAGTTAAATAATTTATCCCCAAATTACACATGAAATAAGAAGCAGACCTGGATTCAAACAGGTTGTGTGACTCCTAAGTCCAGACTCTTAGCGCACTTCACCTCTCCTACTCAGATATTTCCAGGCTCTGTTATCTGTTACCAAGTAAGATCCAAATATTTCACTCCTGTGTCTAAAGATTACCACATCAGCACTGTCACCCATCTTCCTTGGCACCTGAGAAGAAACTCTTTTCTCTGTGTGCTTCTATACTTTCCCACATCAAACAACTTAAGGATGGAATAATAACAGTAAGAACTTATCTGTATACTCCGTTAGATTGTGAGCTTCTTGAAGTTAAGGACTTATTGAATCCTCCAGCCCTTGGCCTAGACCTTCAGCATAGGTCATGCTCTTCAATGAACCTTTCACTCCAGTCAGACAGAGTGAGTCCTTTTTCCCCAGACACCCACATTTCTGCCTTTGCATTTGTATGTGCAGTGCCCACAAAGGAAAGTGTCTCTGTCTTCATAATGAATGCCCCTTTGCTGATATCCTTGCCTTCATTTAAGATCGGCTCAAATACAATTTTCAATATCTGGCTCAAGTATTCTCTGATATCTGCGGTGGAAATTCATCTCTTCCTGCAATACCTTATACCCCTTTCTGCCAGCATTACAGCATATGTCATGTGCTATGCATTGCACTTTTTTTCTGTGCAGTCGCTCTTTCTCAAGAGGTGACCTGTGAGACCATTATGCTTAGCAAGACTATATACAGTCATGCACAACTGTATTTATGTGTATAGGGTTTTACTGGAGAGCAGATCCATGACATATACTAGATTTTCAAAGATTACATACTCAAAAAGATAAGAACCACTGTTATAAAACTTCATTTCTTGTTTCTCTAGGTTTCTCTTTTTCTTTATGGGATAAAAATGCTTTTCAGTTATAAAGGCAACACATATACACTAAGAGAATATTGTGTGTGTGTGTGTGTGTTTGTCTCTGTGTGTGTGTGTGTGTGTGTGTGTGTGTGTGTATTCATACATTACTTAAGGTAATCTTGTCTATCTCATTCCTCCATCTTTTTTACACCCCTCCCTCCCCTTTTCTCTATCTAAAGTTTGTCTAATCTTCGCGTACTCCGCCTCCCAACCCCACTGTGAATCAGCCTCCTTATATCAGAGAAAACATTCAGCATTTGGTTTTTTGGGATTGGCTAACTTCACTTAGCGTTATATTCTCCAACTCCATCCATTTACCTGGAAATGTCATGATTTTGTTCTATTGTATTGCTTAGTAATATTCCGTTGTATATATATCCCACATTTTGTTTATCCATTCAACTACTGAAGGGCATCTAGGTTGGTTCCACAGTTTAGCTATTGTGAATTGTGCTGCAATAAACATTGATGTGGCCATGTCCCTGTAGTATTCAGTTTTTAAGTCCTTTGAGTATAGACCAAGGAGTGGGATAGCTGGGTCTAAGGTAGTTCCATTACCAGTTTTCCAAGGAATCTCCATACTGCTTTCCATATTGGCTGCACCATTTTGCAATCCCACCAGCAATGTATGAGTGTGCCTTTTCCCCCACATCCTTGCTAACACTTATTGTTATTTGTATTCTTAATACCTGCCATTCTGAATATTATTCAGAGAAATAAGACCTAAAAGCATTTAACACAATGGCTAACATTTATGGATATTTATAACATCAAGTACTTAAGTGTTTATGTATTATATAATTTAACACTCATAGAACCTCTATGGGATAGATACAATTATTGCCCTCTATAGGACTTTAGATTATATTTCTAGATTTGTACAAAATAAAGATAATATTATATTAGTGACTTTTTACTAGGGGTTCTATGTATCAATAGGAAAAATGTTGAACACCCCATACAAAAATGTTTGAAAGATATAAACAGATGATTGAAAAATACAACATATAGATAGAAGGAAAAATGTTAAATCTGAGAAAAATACAAAAGCAGCATGCCTTTTTGGACGATACACACACACACACACACATACACACACACACCCCACAAACGTGCACACATGTATGTCTCAGTGCTAGTGGCAATTTAAAAATAAAACCTCTTACTTTCTGCTGCTTGAAGTGTGAATTGATACCCTGGTCCTTTTCTTTCTCTTCCTGTCTTTTAGTGTCTCTGTTCTGCTGTCTCTTATAAGAACTTAGATTAAGTTAGAATCTTTTGGTCATAGTAGTTCAATCTCTTGTCTCACTAACCTTTCACTTTAATTTTGTTTATTCTAAACATTCATTTAACTACACTTTGTTTTGTCAAGCTTAATCCTACAGTTGGAGTTTTTTATTCCCACTATTGAATTTCCTGTCCCCGTTTCTTTTTGTTTGCCTTTTATAACTTCTATGTCAATCCTTTTTCTATTTTCATTTCTCATCTTAAGCCTATTTTAGTCTTCTGAACCATCTCATAAATTTTAACCTCTTTTCTTTCTTTACTCTCTGTTTAATTTTTTTAAAAAATGACTTGTTTGATCATATCTATTGAAAAGTTTGCTCTGCCTTATGAAATCTCATGCACTCTGGATCATTCAATCAATATTGAATTGGTTGAAAGACTGGGTGCATTTAAGAATTGCTGAACGCTACAATAATCAGTTCTAGAGCTCCAGGAGGTTATTTAACCTATCCATGTTTACATACTTGATAATGCTATAAAAGGTTTTGATCCAGTTCTGATGAACAAAAATACACATGGGCAGAGAAATCGTAAAGATGGAATACTGTAGTTCATTTCAGTAAATAGTGTTAAAGGTCTGAATCCTTCCAAATAAAAGTGAGATTCTAGATTATATGCATTCCCCATTATGAGTCACTTAATTTAACTTGAGATTTTCAGCTAAATAAAAAAAAAAAATCTTAATTGAAGTTCTAAATTAGCCAGTGAATTCCTGTAAGGGTTAAAAATGTTATCCAGGCTTTCATCAAGATGAAATAACAAATTTTACATGTGTGGACCATTACTACCATTTCTTAGAAGAAATGACTTGTAAGTTTTGGCTTTTCCCTTGCTAGCAAGACAAGGTAGACTCCTAGAAATGAATGGAGATTAACCCAGGACTCTGGATCAAAAGAAAAATGGAAGAACTAAGCTCAGGCTTCGTCTTTAAGGCGAATACAGGATGGTGGGATGAGACTACATCCATTGAGTCTGCTCTGATGGAACCAATGTTAGGTCCAGGGCTCTAAGAGCATCATGGTGGAATGTTAAGTGTGTGGGGATGGAGCTGGGGAGGGAGGCCACAGATAATTGCAGGAATTGAGTCTTTCTGTCTGGTACCACTGCTACAGCTTGACCCTATCCAGGTAGACAAAAAGCAGAGGGCGGGTCTACTTAGGGATCATTCTTGAATAGAAAGGTTGAAAAGAATTTTGAATAATGATAATATGCTATTGTCCAACCCATAGTTGCACAATTCATCCCAATCTAATATCTCTTTCCCTATCATCCCTTACCCCACTTCTCTCACCCTCCCTTTCCTTCTCACTTTCACTTTCTTACTTCCACTAAACTTTAAGTTCCTAGAGCCATCCCAAATTCACATCTCTAGCCTCAAATCTTACAAAATGTTTGGTAAGTTCCCTCTACTACTAAATAGCTTTGTCATCTTGCTATA
Organism: Callospermophilus lateralis; assembly: GCF_048772815.1. Taxonomy (NCBI): domain Eukaryota; kingdom Metazoa; phylum Chordata; class Mammalia; order Rodentia; family Sciuridae; genus Callospermophilus; species Callospermophilus lateralis. Next base: position 97,155,128 of record NC_135311.1, read on the forward strand.
TCACTTCAGCTACCACCATTTTTCTCTGCAACAAGATGAGGAAAGTCCTTACTACACAGAGTGACCATTAGATTAGTGAGATAAAGCATGAAAGGTGTCCACCATGGCACCCAGGGAAGACAGCTGTTTCTGACCACAAGCACCTTCCTCCTGCATTTTAGTGTGCTCCTATCCTCACTGTCACCCTGTGGGTGCATCCACATTCCTTTGCACACATTCATTCCATGGAGACTCTCTGGGTGGCTGTGTGCCTGGAACCAGAAAACAAAGTGTCTTTCATATCGCTGCTCTCATTCTTCCTCACAGAACATTAGGAGGGAGAATTAATTTTCTCTTTTATAACAGGGAAGCCGAGCCTCAGAAAAATAAAGGATCTTTCCCAAGAGCCCACAGTTGGTGAACCCTAGAGCCAAGATCCTCCCATAGCTCCAGAGCTGGAACAGTCTCTCCATATGTGGCCTGCACCCTGTAAAGCACTTCCTGTTATCTGGCACATGCTGAGGAAGAGGCTTTCTCCTCTGGTTACTGATATTTTGATTTATCTTAATAAAAGTGTCACAGGAAAGCAGGGAGCTGAAACTCCAAACTTCGGTTCTTGTGTTTTGATGAAAGAAGATTTAAAGTCAGACACCAAAAATCAGACAAGAGAACTTTATTAGAAGTGAAAGTGAGGTGAAAAGGAAAAAAAAAAAAAACAAAGTGAGGGATAAGCAAAAAGCACTCTAGAGGGAGAGAATGGGCCATCTCCAATAAAGAATGACAAAGGAAACAATGCTACCCCCAATTTCATTCCTATTTGATGTTTACCAGGAGAACTGAGGACCACCTTCTGTACTCTTTGCCAGTCAGGTGTTCAACTCTTCCTTAACATCAGGTGGTGGAGTTTTAGGCCTTAATTGGTCCACTCCAGAACTGTCATGGTGGCCATTTTATTTCAGGGGGGCTTCATCTATAAGTCAATCCTATGTTAATGTCGGCACTGGGGAAATTGCTGGTCAGAAGTTACCTTAGTGCACCTGCACTACTAAAGGGATCTTCCTCCCTAGATAAATGGAGGTACTTTTAGGAGATACTTTTAGCCATAATTCCTAGCTTCATGTCAACATCAATGGACTCTATCAAGAGTTAGTACCATTAATCCTTTTCTCTTGACATATTTCCTGATAAGCTCATTTCACTTCTGTTTTTTTCCTACGAATTATCACATTTTGTTGTCTTCTTTACTTTTGAAATAAAGAAGACACTAACGTAAGTTAAAGCTATAACCTAACAAAAGAAAAAAAAAAACGATTTAACTTCTTAAATTCCATATTTGCTATACCAGACTTACATTAAACATTCCCAACATAAACCTTATAGACAAAATAATATAATATGAAGACACAAAAATGTATATAGGAAAAACAAAGTCTTAAGGACTATTTAATATCTTTAGATAGAGAAAGATTATTTATATAAATTAATGAAAGTTGTTAAAATACTAAAATTAAAAACCCACTAAATTGAAAATGGATATTGATAACCCAGAAAATCATATTAAAAAAAAAGATTCCCCCTCCCCATAAGAAAAAAGAAAAAGAAAAAAAAAAAAGCATACCCAGCAAATTTTGGAGTTCAGATGTGCTGTATTTTCTGCTTTCGCTAAACTCTAGGATGCCTCAGGTTAGGGACCTTGTTTATTTTAGTTAGTCATATCTTTATGCCTTCTTTTAGTGACACATGGTAGATGCTCACTCTATTCATACTGGTTGAATATATGAATATATGTTCATAAGGAAACTTCCAAACCTCCATGAACTAAATTTGAGTTTAGTTGAGGAAAAAAAGTTCAGAACTATTCCTATCACACATACTTCCCTCAATGTGAGCCCCTTTAGCTTCACACATGCCCTGTGTCCCCAGACACACAGACAAGTGCATGTTCAACTGTGACTATAACTGTTTTTCAGTTGGTGAAGAAATATGGGAATGTTCTTGGCCTGCATTTTGGTAGCCTGTCTTCAGTGCTCGTAACTGGACTGCCCTTAATCAAAGAAGTTCTTTCTCAGACAGACAAGTCCTTCGTGCACCGCCCTGTAACCCCTTTCCGAGAACGTATCTTTAAGGAAAATGGTAAGTTTATTGATGACAATAAGGTGTGCATTTGAAATGCTATGGTCTCTTCACCATGCCTCTATGCCTATAATTTTCTGACACTTCCAGAAGTTAACCTCATTATGAAATAAATGCCTTCCATTACAAGAAGCCAAATGCCCACATTTCCTGGTTGAAAACATCTCCTTCTAAAGATTTGTCTGAGTGGTTCCTGATAGAGATTTTGGAGAAACCACATGTCCTACACAAACTCTGGATGCTTTGATAATGAAGTAACCACATCACCTAATTATAACAGAGGAGGAAACAGTGTGTGAAGAAGCTTCATACCTAATCTTCAAAGAACTCTGCCATTTCAAGATTTGATAGAAGATGAAACAGAAAAGGATATAAGAAGTTTCTGGAAGGGATTAAGAAGAAAATATGGAAGTGAATACCCTGAATTCCACCAGAAATGAGTGTGCAAGAAAAATGCATCTCATGCTGCTGCTAAAAGACCAAGTGAAACGAGGTTGAAAGATAGCCCTGGACTGACTGTAAGGAGGGACATTTCACTGGGTTGGTAGAGCTGTGATGGCAAAACCAGACCTGTTTGTGAAATGAATTATAAAAATGTTATGATAAGAGGGACTGTGGCTGTGGCTCAGTGGTAGAGTGCTTGCCTAGCACATGTGAGGCACTGGGCTCAATTCTCATCACACATCTATCTAAAAAATATTTTAAAAAAATGTTATGGTAAGAAACCTATGCCTGGGGAAGGTTCAGTTGCCCTCCCCTCTCTTAGACTTTCTCTTGGAAGCCTAATTAACCATGGGTTGAACAACCTTTTGAATTGTAAATAACTGCTCTAGGAATCTGACTACCCCCTCTTGAAAGAGCCCTTTCTTCCTACTAGTTTCTGTGAGCATGTTAGAGACCCTGCACAGGGCCTTTAGCAGAGTAGATTAGGAAAAATTTTAAGAGAAAAAAGCCCCAATGATAGGACAGGTCTAAGATGACATGAAATCATGAATAAATGTTGTGAGAAACTGTGGATCAGGGCTCAGAATTTGGAGTTTTGTTTTCCTCCAGGCGCACCAGTATAAAATAGAGTTTGGAGTTCTCCTCTCTGAGTATTGCTTGCTGCTTCTCCACCAGTCTTATTTCCCACAACAGAGCCAAAGCCAGGTATCACACGAAGTTGAGGAGTAGCCATGGGGAAGTGGAAGGGCGCATGACATTGCCTGTGTAGTGAAATGGATGGTGGTCTTTTGCACACAACCGGATGTTTTTCCCCCTTCTCCTATGCTGTTCTTTCTGTGTGGAATACTCACTGGTCTCTTGCTTTGTTGAGTGATTCCTTCATCTTTTAAGGTCACACTTAGGACCTCTCCTATAAAGCCTTTCTTTGCCTTCTAACAATTATGGACTTTGACTTATCTCTGAGTGCATTCTTGGTATTTAGCTTGCCATAACTACTGAACTGTACTTATGTGGCTACTGATTAAAGCATGAGTTTTGGAATCAGGGAGACTTGAATTTGAGTACCTGGTTAACTGATTACTATATGACCTTGCAAAATTTACTTTATCCCTTATTCCCATTCAGTAAAATTCAGGGGAGGGCAGAGGAGGGGAGGGCAATAATTTTATCTATCCCATAGAGCTTCTATGAGTGTTAAATTACGTAGTACATAAAAAACACTAAAGTACCTGATGTTGTAAGTAATCAATAAATGTTAGCCATTGTGGTCATTGCTTTAGGTCTTATTTCTTTGAATAATATTCAGGTGCCTTAATTCCCTCCTCTTTTCCATCTGATACACATTTCCATTCAATTTGCCAGATATTTGCATAGTAGAATCAGAATACCATAATATTGACTTTTCCCCCCTAGGATTGATCATGTCTAATGGCCAAATATGGAAGGAACAAAGAAGGTTCACCCTGACAACATTAAAGAACTTTGGTTTAGGAAGGAAGAGCCTAGAGGAACGTATCCAGGAGGAGGCCTACCACCTTGTTGAGGCAATCAAAGAGGAAAATGGTGAGCATTTCACAAGAGCATTTACAGGAGCCTGTGGCCTATGCATTCACTGGATAGATACTTTTTAAGTGTCTAAGTGCTTGCCCTATGACCAGCACTGTCCTAGGCTCTGAGGATACAATAGGAAACAAATACCATGACACTTCTCTCAAGGAGTGCTAGAATTCAGTGCGCAAAGACAAACATTAAACATATTATGATATTTAAGTCCTGGTTATCAGTTCAACCCCCCTGGCATTGATTGTATCCTTACTGTATCACAGACTCCATATAGGGGGCTGTGGCCAGTACCTCCTCTAGGATTCTCTAGTAGGTATATCTGTGTCAGCTAGAAAAGACTCCTGTAGAAAACAGGAAGAAATGAATGATTTTGAAGAACTCTCTACCTTTCTCTACCTCCAGGACAGCCTTTCAACCCTCACTTCAAGATCAACAATGCAGTTTCAAACATCATTTGCTCTATCACCTTTGGGGAGCGCTTTGAATACCAGGATGCTCAGTTCCAGGAGCTGCTGAAGTTACTGGATGAGGTCACGTTTCTGGAAACTTCAAGATTCTGTCAAGTAAGCAGTCATCTTCTATATGCTGGTTAAGGCCATTGGGGCTGATCTCATATACACATAGCTGCTGCTTCTTCTTTTTTAAATTGAAATGTAATATTTTTAAATTAATTTAACAAAAACTTACTTGAAATCAGCTTTTTGACTTTAGTGTTTTTAATAATGTTGAAAATTTACCAAATGCAAAAAAACTCTAAGATTCCTATAGAGTACAAAATTATACAAGACATACACTTACGTACCTGTGTTGTTCTTTTTCAAAAGAACATATTGCCGTTGCCCTTGCCTTTGAATCTCTCTTCTCCATGTTACTTTTAAAATATCCATTTCCTTCCTGTCTCAAGCACCCTTCTGAGTGCAGTTTCTCTCCTGGTGTGTTGTTTTAAGATTCGCCTGTTTGGTTGCTCTTCCTCTTTTTTTTTTTTTTTTTTTTTTAATGCAGACTAGCTTTGTCTTGTATGAACATGCCCCTGTTTGTTAACCTATTTGCTATTTTTGGACAAATTTTGGACAAATTTTTGGACAAAAGCTTTTCCATCTTTTATGTTATGAATAGAGCTGCCACCAATATTCTTTTACTAGTGTTCATGGACACAGTCATTTGTCTTGAATATATATCTGGGCATAAAACATAACTAAAGATTTCAGAACTAGTTACACTATTTACATAACCATCAGCACTTGATACTAAACATATATATACTATATTCTACTTCTCTAGGCCCTTATATTTTAGATGTTTTCTTTTTAAACAGCATAAAAATGAATATAAATTTTGTACCAAATTTGACAATATTTTTCTTTTTATTGGAGCACTTAGTTTCTTTTATCAAATTTACTGACAAATGAAAACTAATTCATGATCACTTTGTGGCTTCTATTTTTCTTCTGTTTTGACTCATTATTATCAAATTTATTTTATTTTTTCCTCTATTCATTTAGAAGATTAAGATTTTTTTCTATTTCTTTAGTCTTTCCCTTAAAATTATTAATATTATTATAATAGTCTTTACCCTAAAATTTTTAATATGCACAATTAACTGCCTGCATCTGAGATTAATACCTTTGTGCTCTGCCAAAATAATACATGATCTAGAGAACACACCTCTTGTCACTCCTTTAGGTCACTGTCATCACATATTTTAGTTTGTTCTTTTTTTACTGGAGAGTACATGATCATTATTGTTTCATGCAATATCTGCTTTTATTTACCTATATATTTATCAGTTTTTATTTTCAACATCTTGGATGTTAAAGCCCCCTCCTGAATTTCATTTAGTGGAGATCAATTGATGGTAAATTCTTTTGGATTCAAAAATATCTTTACACTGTGATTTCCTCTAACTTGGTCTTGAGATTTCTATCAAGGGAATGACCATGAGCCATGATAACCATTTTCTAGGAGAGCCCTGACCAGCAGGAGGGTTAGGATTAGGGCTGATTAGGTAAGACACAGCATAGAAGCTCATGAAGTAACTGAAGCAAGATGCTACTCCTAAATCCTGAGAGTGAGAGGGCCCACAAGGACTGATGGGAGATCTGGGAATGGGAGGGTCTCAACTAATGGGTGGAGAGAGAGAGAGAAAGAGAGACAGAACCTGTGAGATCAAGCCTTCTTTAAAGGCCATGGTGGTCTCTCAGGCTTTCCCTGGGGGTGGTCAATTGCTAGCTTAAATAAAACACTCGTGGGCTTAAGATGGAAACATATTTAAATAAATCCACTATTAACTATTATGTTTATTTCATGGTCAGCAGCTATGGGATGTGTTGTCATGGGGCTGGTAATATGAAGAATAAGCAAACTGTATTATTATCACAAAGGAAGGAGAAGTTTAACTAGGCCAAAGGCTATGGTACAATGAGGTTTTAAGTGGCTCATGTCAAATTGAATGGATGCCAAGACAGCAAGTGTATTAAACAAACTTATGATACTTTATTTTGCTTAAATTAAATATTTAAAAAATTTTGACTTGGGCGGGGGATATGGCTGAAGTGGTAGTGCGCTCGTTAGCCGGCGTGAGGCATGGGGTTTGATTCTCAGCACCACATAAAAATTTTTTAAAAAAGAGAGAGGTTGTATCCACATAAAACTGAAAAATAAATATTTTTTTAAAGAGAGAGAGAGAGAGAGAAAGAGAGAATTTTTTAATATTTCTTTTTCAGTGGACACAACATCTTTATTTTATGTGGTGCTGAGAATAGAACCCAGCTTCCCACGCATTCCAGGTGAGCGCATTACCGCTTGAGCCACATCCCCAGCCCCTGAAAAATAAATATTAAAAAACAATTTGACTCTTTTTTCTTTGCATACTGAAAATATTCTTTCAGCATCCTCTAGGTTTGCACTGGTGCCAGGGAGAGTCAGCTAGAAATGTGATTGCTATTTCTTCAAAACTACTTTTTCCTTTTTTCTGGAAGCATTTTATGTGGATGCATTAATCCTCTGTGGTTGGACTGTCCAGTGGAAAGTGGCAGGGAGGGATAGAAAGGAGGTGGTGAGGTTGCAGGGACCAAGTCTGTAGGGCTTCTAGGCCAGAGAAATTATGCCAGACTTTATGCCATTGGAGGATTGAAAGGTAAGGAATCAAACTGTTAAATGATACTCCAGCAGCTCTGTGGAAAATAGGCTGGGAACAGGGTAAAGAGTGGAATAAGGAAATTGCAGAAAGCTATGGCAGCATTTTGGTAGGAGACAGTGGTGGTTTCTAGTGGGATGGCAAGTACTTGGACTGATGAGAAGTGTGTGGAGGGTTGAATGCCTGCCAGAGTGGCTAGAGAGAAAGGAGAAGTCAAGGATGACTCCTCAGCTTAAGCATAGGCAAATAAAAGAGATGGAAAAAGAAGACTGTCCCCAAAAGTGCAAAAGTGGCCCCATGCTGTCTCCATGATCATTCTGTTTTTGCCATTAGCTCTACAACGTCTTTCCATGGATAATGAAATTCCTCCCTGGACCTCATCAAACTGTCTTCAGGAACTGGGAAAAGCTGAAATTGTTTGTTTCTCATGAAGTTGAAAAACACAGGAAAGACTGGAATCCTGATGAGTCAAGAGACTTTATCGATGCTTACCTCAAGGAAATTGTGAAGGTGAGGAAAACGAATTTGTCTCCTTTGTTCTTGTTTTTTCTTAAAGAAAAAAATAGCTGTATATTAGTTTCCAATAGCAGCTGTAACAAGTTATCACAAATCGAGTGGCTTAAGATGGTACAGATGTGTTGTTTGTTCTCTGACTGTTCTGAATGACAAAAATCCAGTTCTGAGTGACAGAAGTCAAATGCAGTTTCACTGGACTAAAGTCAAGGTGTTGGCCAGCTTAGATCCTATGAAGTCTCTAAGAATTGGTTTCCATGGCTTGCCCAGCTTCCAGAGGCTTTGGTTTGTGGTTCCTTCCTCCATCTTTAGCACCAGGGTAGTATCATCTCTCCTCTCTTGTCTCCCTGCCTTCATCTTTATACTTTCTCCTCTGACTTTGATCTTCTTCCCTCCGTCTTGTAAGGATAATTCAGGACAATATTCCTAACTCAAAACCCTTAGGTTTAATCACATCTGCAAAGTCCCTTTTGCTATATAACTTAACTTACACGGGTTCCAGGGCTTTGCGTGTGGTCATCTTTTTGGATCATGGTTCAATTCCTATAGGTGAGTAAAAATTACTCAGGATGCTGAGGCACTTTGAAATAAAGACAAAGGTTTAATGGCATTTGGTTTTAGGCCCTGAAAATGTCCCAATAATTCCTTTTCATTCCCATCACCTTCCCCTACCTGTACTTGAAGGAGCTATATATAAAAGGGAAAAGAGAAATTGAGCTTCAAAGCTCTGTTTTAGATGATCTGGCCAGTAACCTACTCCTCCTCTCAGCTGTCACTGCAGAGAACACATGTAAAGCTGAACTGGATACCAGATTTTAACCTTAAGGTCTGAGTGGGGCTTCTACTCCCTCCTCTTCTGACCCACTTTCCAAGTTTTCTGACAAGAATCAGGAAAAAACCCTAAGTGGTTATAGGCCTTGAACATGGTGGTCCTCTGGCTAATGTACATCACTGAATCAATGTTATAATCTTTGACTCATCAGTCATGTGTTCCTATATCTGGAGGGGGCAGAATGGTGAATTTCTTTCCATCTTAGCTCTTATTTCACCCTATTGGCAAAATATTCATAAAATTAATATTAATTTTCTCCTTAGAGGAGGAGACTTTATTTGCTAGATGGTGTACAGGTGTGTGACCATTGACATTAATAGCAATGTTGAAAAACAAGCTTTCAAAAAGATGGTAGAAAAGATGATGGAGTGTTATAAGGAATAGTTGATGGAATCTATGAGGTTTAAACTACAAAAGCTGTATAGGGAGATATGATAAATGTGCAATTCAGTTTACACTTTCTGGTATCGGCACAAATATTCACTGAGTATTTGATATATCCCTTTTGCATGTCACATAAATTATAATGCCATCTTAAGGCATGCTTCTTACTCCCATTTGATAAAGCAGGAAACGGAAATACAGAGATGTTAAATAACTTATCCTAGTTCATATAGCTAAGTTGATCTAATGAGTGATGGGGTTGATATTTGAAGCCAAGTTATCTCATTCATAGCCTTTCTCTTTCCACTATACTCGTAGCTTCTCCTGAATTACAGGTATAAAAAAAAAGTGGTTATTTTGATTTTTATCCTCTACAATCTAAAAAGTTTCCAGCACTTCCAGTTACCTACCCCTTCTCTCAGGCCCCACTGCAGATAATGTTAATGATATTGCTGCCCTCTGAGGAGGGACTTTCCCTTAGGAGAAAGTCATTTCTTCTGAGGACTTTTCCTTCCAAGTTCTTTCCTTTGAATGAAACCCCAGTGTTTTTTGGCAACCACAAGTCCTATGAATAAACCAACAAATAACTGTCTTCTAGTACACAGACAAGAATGCTTCAAGTTTCAATGAAGAGAACCTCATCTGCAGCACCCTGGACCTCTTCTTTGCCGGAACTGAGACAACTTCTACAACCCTGCGCTGGGGTCTGCTTTACATGGCCCTCTACCCAGAAGTCCAAGGTGAGAATGGCAGGGAGTGTGCCTGGCCCAGGACACATGGCACCTCCTTTCCATATGGCTCAGGGTTGGGCAGAAGCTGGCTGGGTGAGTAGGGAAAGATAGAATTGTCGGGAGGTGGTGCAGTCTTGAGCGTGCACACATTCGTCACTTTTTAGACAGGAATGTGAGGGTCCAGGTAGGATAAGTATTAAACTCCCTGCGGGCGCAAAGCTCTAGGTCTTGGGGAAATCAATGAGGCCAACTGACTTTGTAATGTGGTCCAGCAAAGAGTTATAATCTCATATGAGTATTTATTCTTCCATTCTTATCAGCAATCCCTTCCTCTTTCCCCCTGATAATGCCAAGACACATTTTTGCTACTGTTTCCTTTTTCTTTTTTCCAATATTGAGCCTCAAACCCAGGGCTTCATGCATGCAAGGCAAGCTATCTGCCACCCCACAGAGCCACATCCCCAGCCCTGTCTAGACTTGTTAGTCTGGTAATAACGCCCTCTGATGTGCCATTTTCTGCCTGTGCTGCCTCAGCCGCACCCATTCTGCATTGGTAGTTTCACTGAATTCTGTGTCATTTTCTTGACACCGTCCTAAGTGTCTGAATTACAATATCTGGTCTTCCCTCTGTCAAGAACATGCTTTCTGACTTTCACATGCTGAATCCCCAACTCTTCTAAAAGAATTCTTCCCAAACTACTACCTAAGATGTGTCTTCATTCCTGCAGGAAATTGCTAGCTTAGAACTGTTTGCCATTTCCTTCCTCCAGAGATGACCAGGGCACCTCTACTGCTGTGCTTCGAGCACACTATATATGGATTCCCCACAGACCGCCATCCTTTCAAGGACAATGGCTATTCCCAACATTTTTATTTCTCCAGGTTCTAGAACAGTTTGGGCAAGTGGAGGGTGGAAACAGTCATGGCACGGTTTCTCGAACTGTGGGTAACAATTTATCAATGAGGCATAAGATCAATTGAGTAGATGAAGGTCAATGCCCCCACTCCCCCAAAATAAAAATAGAGAAGACTGAAGTGCTTGCCATCTACTAAGGATATATTTGTTAATAAAACTTTACTTCTCTCACATATTAATTTACAAATGCAGGCTTTATGTGTGTATGTGTATGTGGTGTGTATGTGTATGTGGTGTGTGTGTGTGTGTGTGTGTATGTACATACTTACATACATACATACATACATATAGCCACATTTGGTCCCAGAAAAATCTAGGAAAAGTAGCTTTTAGCTGGACAGTCAGGTAGCCAGCTCAAATCTCTATGACTGTAGAAAAGGAGGCAAATATATTGGAAGACAGCTAGCAGTTTCCATGAGCTGAGCCATGCCGATCCTGATCCTGTTTAATGCTTACCTAAATGAGTTCATGTAATTCTCAAAACATCTTTCAGATGAAAGTTGACTTAGCCTCACTAATCAGATGAAAAAATTGAGGCTCAAAGGATCTGAGTACCTTGCAGCAATAATGTTGTAGAGCAGGAGTCTGCTATTCGCTTTCTACTCCCATGCCACCCTTGAGAAATGAGAGTCTTCAGATCTGCTAGGATCCAAATACTTGTGTCTTCCCCAACAAATCCCTGTGTGGATATCTAATTATCAGAGTGGTGGTATTGGGAGGTGATGAGTCTTCATAAATGGCATTAGTGCCCCTATGAAACATTCCCAACAAGCTGCCTTGTTCCTTGTAACATGTGAGGACATAGCAACTGGGTGCCACCTCTGAACCAGAAAGTGGGTCCTCCCCAGGAACCAAATATGCTGGTGCTTTGGTCTTAGACAGCCCAGGCTCCAGATCTATGAGAAATAAATTTCTGTTGTTTTTAAGCCACTCTGCTTATGGCACTTTATCATAGAAGCCTGAATAAGAAAAGACCCTACTATGAGCTTAGCCACATTGATCCTGGGTATTCCATTCCTTGGCCTAATTAGACTCAAGGAAAGTGACTGAGTTGACAATTTTCTAATTAAGCCCTTTGAAGGGTTAAGGAACATTTTATTTCTTTGCAACCTGGCCACTATTTGAAATACCACTGGTGAGATCTGATAGAACAACCCTACATCATTAGAAGAAACTATAAAAGTTTCAAAAAATAATAGAATCTCCCTCTTCTCTTCCAGAAAAAGTGCATGCTGAGATTGACAGAGTGCTAGGCCAGTGGCAGCAGCCAAGCATGGCCGCCAGAGAGTTCATGCCCTACACCAATGCTGTCATCCATGAGGTGCAGAGAATGGGCAACATCATCCCCCTGAATGTCCCCAGGGAAGTGGTGGTTGATACCACTTTGGCTGGATACTACCTGCCAAAGGTAAGGAAGCACACCCAGCCTCAGACTTCAAGCCTGTCTTTGAGACCATCACAGAACTTGCATTTGTATTTGAAAAGTCACATATATTCCTATCCCAAGAATCACCTAGATGGGGAGATACATTATACTTGATATAATAATACTAACTTTTTCTCCATGGATTTTACCAGACATAGGTAATATGGGGAATAGAGGATGAAACATTCCTAACTCAAATGTGTTTAAGCCAAGACTAGTTTGTTTGTGTGTTTGTTTGTTTTGTTTTGCTTGCTGTGGGACTTCTCAGTGTTCTCACTCTGTGATGTGCAGTGTAGCTCATGGTGGCACAAAGCAGGCAGCAAAGTCTCTGTCAGATTTTGCCATAGAGCCCTGTTCTTTACCTTGGAGAGCATCTCTCAGAACTAGGGACCTGCCAGACTTTGGAAAATGTGGAAGGACATTTGATATTACCTGGTCCCAAACCACATTAATGCTGATGTTTCTAATATCATGTCCCCACAGATACTTTTCCAGCTTTTATCTACAGCCCCATGATGGTGAACTCTCCATTTCATAAAAGAAGCCACTCCAGTTGTGCAATGTTCGTGATTAGAACGGGAGAGCAAGGAACAAATTTACTCAGCCATGATTACATGTCATGGACTAGCCTCTTTCAAAATATCTTAGTTCTCAGGACAACTATTATTTCCATTTTATAGATTGGGAAGTTGAGTCTCTGGGAAATTAAGTGTGCATGAGATCTCAACTACTAAGTGACAATAGCTGGATCTAGAACCAGAGTTGTTCTAATTATTTGTATGACGTGATGCTCCCTCCACAGGACTTGTTTTGCTTTGACTTAAACAAAACCAAAATCAAAAAAACTCCTTTTAATTTTTCCCTACTGGTCTCTGTTAAATCCCCTGGCTTCACTAACAGAAATCAGATCACACTCCACCCACCACTTTTAAGATCTCTGCAGAGGGCTCTCCTGGGTCCCCCAGGGTTCTTTCTCTATGATGCACACTTACAATTTCTTCCTTGCTACCTGGATCTATTCTAGTTTGTCCAAGTTCCTCCACTTATATTGTATATGGGAACAATCTCCAGAGTTAGAATCAGAAGAGAATCCCAGTGACTCCTTGGTGACTGTCACTGCAGAGCCAGGAAATGCAGCTGCTATAAGAACTATTTTTTTTCTGATGAAACTTCTCATGGATGAAGGCTGAGGCCTGAGTTCCCCACCAGGTGCTGTTTGCATTTTTCTAGCCATTCATTTAACTCCAGAGAATCAGCCAACCTCACTAGACTTCTTCTACCACTGATTTTTCACGTCAACTTTAATAATCCTCCTGGGCTCTGAGAAATATAATTGATTACATGCAATGGAGGCTAGGAGTCATGGCTTTGACATCAGATAGACCTAGTTCACGTGACTCTACCTCCCCCCACCACCACGTGGCTCTGAGCACATTATTTAACCACTCACAGCTGCAATTTCTTCATCTGCAAAATGCATTTCGGCCCACCCTATAGGATCTATGTGAAGTAAAATGGGATCCTACATGCTGAGACTCGTACTCAAAGTAAAAGTTATGTACTCAAAGTAACGGTTATTCGGCAAATATTCCTTAAGTATCTGAAGTACTTAGATCTAGAAAAATAACCCTGAGCAAAATAGTCATGCTTACAAAATATACCAACCATGCTAACTGTCCCAAGGAAAATACTCACTGCCTCTGTAAAGATGCTTCCAGCATCTCCCAGGGGGGAGTGAGGAACAGGTGCTAGAAGGATCTGGGGAGGCTTGCCTGTGAAGGAAGTAATGCTGGAGCTGAGGATTAAAGGATTGATGGGAGTGGTTAATGGCAAAGTGGGGGAAGAGAACATTTCCAGGCAAGGTGAGCAGTATTTAAAAAGTCATTGAAATGAATGGAAACTTGACCTGTGTTACAGGTCACTCTAGTGGGAGCTCAAGAAGAATAGGAGAAGCCCTGAGAGGTTAGGCAATGGATCTGTGACTAGGAGTGTGCAAGCTATTGAATACCAAGTTTGAGATCTGAGTGGGTTGGGGCTGTCATAGATTTAAGCCCTATTCAAAGCACACTCTGCTTTCAGGGTGTGGAGCAAATTGAAAAGGGCAACAGAGGATGTGGGGCCTAAGTAGGAAGTGATTACAAGAATCTGGATGAGCAAGGAGGAAGCTTGAACTAAGGTGGTGGTGGACATTCCCTAATGGAGGTGAGGGAATCAGGGGGCATTTAAAGAAGTGTCAAGCATGACTGATGGGTTGGATGAGGTAGTGAGAGAAAGGCTCACTCTGGTGACTCCAGAGTTTCTTGTCATATACCTTGAAGGACAGGGATTCTTCTCCCTGGATATCTGCTTCTGCTACTCAAATAGCTTTTGGGACTGGGCACAGCCTTCTACACACTGGAGGGAAGAGAATGCAGAAGCAGAGGTGAAAGATGCATTTCCCCCCTCTTTGTAGAGCTGCCCTCCTTATCACTTTACTGACTAGCTAGGTTGATATAATTACTGTGTGGACCCACCAGCTGTCACATAATTCTCTCATGGATGCTTTACAGGTCCCTTCCCCAGACCTACACTGACTTGTGTCTGCAGAGTAGCTGTATTATGCATCAAGAGTAGCTAAAACTCCAGGGTAAAATTCTCAGAAGACAATTCCAATTCATCCTTCTAAGTTGTTCCACTCAAAGAGAAGGGTCCTGGAAGGTTGAGCTCAGCAAGTGGTGGGTTGGGAGGGTTGGGAAGCTCAGAATGTGCTCAGACGACAGCATGGGGTGCTGAGAACCACCTGTCTTTGCCTAGATGTGTGGTGTGGGTCAAGTCCTGCCTGATTCTTCACTGCTTCTCTAGGGGACCATGATCCTGACCAATTTGACTGCTTTGCACAAGGACCCCAACGAGTGGGCCACCCCTGACACATTCAACCCTGAGCATTTTCTGGAGAATGGACAGTTTAAGAAAAGGGAATCCTTCCTGCCTTTCTCAATGGGTGAGTCTGGAAGAACAGGAGTTGGGGAGGGCAGAGTTCCTCCCTCAGCCCTTCCCTCCTCTCCTGTCTGCAATCCTTTGCTCTAGTTGGGGAGTCTCCAGAGGGTCCTGCCTAGGGTGACTCCATCTCACTATTGTTTGAAGTTCAACATCCTCTGGTGCAGGCCTTGCCTCAGACCGTCTTTACTTCCCAAGCCCTCCCTGGCTGCTGGTGGAGATTTCAGCCTCCCTTTGTTCTGTTTTCCAGAATGCTGAGGACAGAGACTCAAACCTTGTCTCTTGGTCACTAAGTTGGATATCTTCCTTCTTTATAAAGTTTTTAATTGTCACAATTTCTTTTTAAGTGTTTTCCTCTCCCAAAGAAATAGATGTGGTATTGATGGGGAGGCAGCAAAGGAGAGAAGCTGTTGATTCACTGTCATGGGTAGTAGACTGTGACTCTAAATGCTCCCAGGTTGGCTAAGTTGGACTCTGCTCTGTAAGCTCCTCCTGAACAGGTCCTTTTGCCTTTTGCAAATTTAGTTTCCTTTTTAAAATATAGTTAATACTATATTTTAAAATATTTAAATATATAGTATGATATGCAGCTGGAAAAGTGGATACAATGAAACAATGAATCCCTCCCTCTATCTCTTTTTCTCCCCTCCCCCACTCCTGTGTTTTCTAGCCAGCCAGTTCCAAAAGAATATTTCAAACTTATAGCATTGTAAAATCGATAATAAAATGTCTTAGTCTAGATAATGAGTTTGATATGTTACATAAATTATTTCAAATAATTTCTCAGTTCCTTTATTTCATAAATATTGACCAAGAATCAATTGTGTCAGATATTCAGTCCATTTCATAATGATGAATGAAACAGAAGACAAAACAGCTGCCCTCAGAGAGCATATGTCGTACTGCAACCTTAGAAAGTTCAAATGTATCACCACTGCAGAGTTATGAAACTGAGATCCAAACACATGTGGTAATGAAGTCATAAAACTCATGTAGCAGAGCTTAGGCAAAATATCAATCAGATTTATCAAAAGCTAAAACTTCTGTTCCTCCTAACAACATCTTCTGAAAATAACTAAATGCTATAGAGAAAACACACTGTAGAATACATGATAATTGCTTATCATTCACTTAAAATATGCATTGACTTTATGAGACAGTATCTTTTGACTACTGGTAACAGGCTCAGAAAGGGAAGAACTCTTTCTTTCGTGGCCCTGAGTTTCTAAACCCTTTGCTTTCCCACTATGCTGCACTGCCCTAGGTGTGTCTGGGTTGATCTGATTAGAACTTCTTTGTCTTTGCTCATGTGGTTCTACCCTCACCTTTGCTCACATTGGACAAGTCACCTCTCATGTGAAGAGGTGGTATAAGATGTAGGAATGTCTGCCAGTCTTCCTGTCTGCTGTAGTTTTAAACTTTGCATTACAGCACAAAGTTTCAAGTGTATGTTTCAATTACTGTGACACTTCTTGCTTCTTGCATCTTGGATGCATAAAATGTTGCAATGCTAGAAATATGACCCTTTAGCATTACACAATTGTTTCACCTGCTGTTTACTGCAACTATGATGAGAGGAATCATAATAGAGATGGCTTTAAGAGGAAGATGGATTCTCTTGCCCTTCTGATACCCAGATACATTCCTTCCCCCCATATTGCAAAAGCCTCTTACTCAGAGTTGTTTCATGTCTTCTTCTGTTTTAAAACAGTCTTCCTTCTGTGTTAGCAAAAGGGTAAAAAGAGCAGCACACAGGACTCACTGATGCTTTGCTATCGAGAATTATATTACACCCTCTTAATCACAGGCTTCATTTGCAAGTGTATTATCTCAAGCAATCCTTACAGCAAACTAGTTATTAATACTTACACAGGAAATGGACTGGTATCTTATTTCTTAATATAAGCAAACTAAAACTGAGAGAGTTGTTTCTTTCTGAGATCAGATGGCCCCCAAATTGGTAGGCTAGAGCCTAAGACTAAAGTTTTTATACTTTGAATTTAGTGCTCTCTCCAGTACAACTAAAATGTAACTTACTTACTTTTTTTCCATTTTAAGAGTCATTGAGTTTATACCACATGTATCAGCTAATATTTTGCTGCAAAACAAACAATCTAAAACTCTTGGGGCTTTATAAGCTTGTGTTATTGCTCACAGGTCTACAGGTAGGGTATGTGACTTTGCTGTTCTTGACTGGGCTGTCTTACATGTTAGGCAGGTCAAGTATCTGAAGACTGATTTCAGCTAGGACAATAGTGTTCTTTTCTCTCACATTTTCTCTCATTCTCTAGCAAGCTAGCCTGGCTTTTTCACATGGTGGTGATTAGGTCCCGAGAGAGAATAGAAGCACATTGTGGCCCATTAAGGTCCAGACTGGAAACTGTCAAGCCTTGACTCCCTCTACATTATAATGGCTGATGCCAGTCACAAGGCCAGTCTCAGTTAAAGAGAAGGAGGAATTGCTAAACGTTTGATTAGATGAGCTTTGAAGTCATGCTGTAAATAATGTAGAACCCAGGCAGGGGAGAAATGGAGGTGTTTTGTTCTCAACATCTCTCTTTTTGATAAAAGAATAAAATTCAGAGAGTGCAGGCAATTTGCCTGGGGATTCACATCTGAAGATGTGGCAGAATGAGGATCAGTTGAATTTAACAGGAGCTAGAAACCTAGAAATATCCAGTGAATCAACATGGTGAAAACTCCTCTGTCTGGTTTTTCTACCAGACTTTCATCTTAGACATACAGTTTTCTTTCCTCACTCTGAAGGAATTTAAGCTTCCTAAGAGCTGAACACCATAGAGGAAGTGAGTTGGCAGAAAACACTTGCTCACCTTATGGTGGCTGGGGAACCAAGAGAGGAAGGGACTTATGGTCTCAATATTCCCTTCAAGGGCACACACCTCCAATGACCTCCCAGTAGATACACCTTCTAAAGTTTCTACCATCTCCCAATGGCACCAGAGGCTGACAGACAAGCCTTTAGCACATGGCCTTCAGGGGACATTTATATCTACACTTAACATTTTGTCCCTGGCCTCCAAAAGCTCATGTCCATCTCACAATGCAAAGTACATTCAGTTCATCTCCAAGAGTCTCTCAAATATTAACTGTTCTAGCATTGCTAGATAGTCCAAGTCCAATGTCTTTTCTGAGACTCATACAAACTCTTAGCTGTGAGCCACTGACGAAAAGTAAAAAACAAAAACAACAACAAAACAAATTGCATGCTTCCTAGATTCCTAGCTTCCCAGCCCAGGATAAATATTCGCATTGCATTTAAGTTTCTGAGTTGAGTGACGATGGCTCTCACTGTAATGTCTGGCATATGGAGAAAAGCAATGTGGAGCTCCTGAAGATTGCTAGTGCTCTACTCCCAAGTTTGATTCTTAAAGTACTGGTGCAGGCCACATCTTCTAGAGTCCTCCCCACCCAGTGTGGAGGAGAAGGTCTTGCAATGCAACTCCACTGCAGCATCCCAGTCTCTCTGAGCCTCTGAATCCCTGCATCAACATTAAACCAAGTCAATTTAGACATTTCCAGCTCATTCACAATGTGCCATCTTTTCATCCATATTTCAGCCAACCAATCAAATACGCTGTTAGCACCCCCCTTTTAAAAAATATTTATTTTTTAGTTTTAGGTAGACACAATATCTTTATTTTTTTAATGTGGTGCTGAGAATCGAACTCAGTGCTTCACGCATGCTAGGCGAATGCGCTACCACTTGAGCCACATCCCCAGCTCCATTAGCACCCCTTTTTAATTCTGCAAATAAATCAAGGGCAGAAGCTCTGCTTAATGGGTTCATATCAATAAATTCAGCTTGAAGCAACTTTATGTTCCTTCCACCTTTAGCCCACATCATTAAAATCCATTTTCACACATGTGCTCAAGTCCTCTGCTTTTATGAATTAGAAAATTTGAGAAGTTCATTTGAACTGTAGTGCACCTCCCCAGGAGTCACACAGTGCCCCTTGCCTCTAGATGTCTATTGATACTGAAGTCTGATTACTAGTCTAGAGGCAAAAATGGTGGTTGGGGTGGGTCCTGAGGAGTAGCAGCATTGTCCACTTAGTAACTGTGGCAGGGAAAGTCACTGCTGTTTCCTTGGGCAATGCTGGATTAGTCCCTTCAGGCAGAGGTGGAAAGGCCAGGAGCACAGGGGAAGAGTTGGGGGTGCTGCTGCCACTGAGGGTGGGGAGGCCACTTCCTCTTGCAAAATAAACTCATCATAACTTAGGAGTTCAATGTCACCGCCCTCATCAGAGTCTGCCCACAGGTCCCCACTCCAATTTTTAGTATCCCATTATTCCCATGTAGTGCTTTCATTTTAACTGCAGACACCCTTCCAGGTTGAGACTTAAATTTGTACTATAATCCAGCCAATTGCATGATGAGGGGTTGGGTTTTGGCAACTTCAGCCCTCTGTCTGCCAGAGAAAAGATTCTCCTTCAGGGCGTACTTGGAAGAGTTCAGGTTACTTATGTAAATTTGGCACTGGGAAATTGAATCTCTGAACACATTGTTTTCCTTTACTATTATGTCCAGTGATGCTAGGGACAACCAGCCAACATCATTATATTCCTTGGTTTTCTTAAAAATGTTTATAAGTATCATGTATAGAATCACTGGATTCCCTGTCAGGCACATTGAATGTGTTTCCTTTTTGTCTTATGAAACAATTTAGACCAGACTATCAATACTCTCTTCAGGAGAGTCTTTAGATACTTTAGGTTTAGATAAATTAGAGAGCCTTCTAGAAACCATAAAACCAATTAAAGAAATTCAACATTACAGTTCTGTGTCTTTAGAGCTCCTTCTGGTACCCAAATCTGTATTAAGGCTCTCTAGAGAAACAGAATCAGTTAGGAAAGAAGATTTATTAGATGGGCTTACATGGTCAGAGGATCGTCTCACAGTAGTCATTTGCAAGGTGGAGAACTGGGGAAATCAGTAACTAATCAGTCCAAGACGCCGAAAATCTCACAATGGGAGGGATCAATGACCCAACCCCTGTAGGAGGCTGAAGGCCCAGAAGCCCTCTGGAGAGTCTCTGGTGTGAGTCCACTTTCAAAGGCTGTAGAAGCTGGTGTCTGGTGTGGGCAGGTGATGGTATCAGCAAAATTCCCAGCTGCTCAAGGAGAATTGAGCTGGCAAATTCAGGCAAGCCTTCCCCATCTTCCTCTATCTATTCCTTCTGGGCCCCCAGCCATGGGATGGTGCCACCTACATTCAAAGCAGGTCTGCTCCTCTCATTTTACTGAGCCAGGTGCCCAATATCTCGGGAAACATTTCACATACAACCCAGAATTGTGCTTCACCAGCTTTTTAGATTTCTCAGTCTAGTCAGGTTGATCACCAAAATTACCCATCACACAGACCTAAGCTATGAAATCAGAGTCATAGATTTCATCCTTTTAAAACAAATTCATACCTGTTATCCACCTGGGACCTTTGCCCTGCCCTTTGACACAGGAGACAAATGTTTCATATGTTTTGCAAGTGAGATAGGTTTAGCTTTGTGAGAATGGATCATTTAGTCACTCAGTGGTCAGTACTTTAACCCTGATTTTCTACTTTATTTGCCCAGTTTTGTCAAGATACATGGGTTCTTCTAGGAGAATCTTGGCAATTTATAATACAACTGATTTGTTATCAAATCATACTATTTCTGATAGGTAATAAGATAAAAATGAGGGGAAGAGAGATGAATTAGATACAAACTGGAGGGAAACAGGCACAAAACAATATAATAATGATATATTTGGGGGCCATTTACATTTACTAAGCACTTCTGCACATGTGATCTAATTTTATTTCCTCAATAACCTGTATTTGTCCTGTAAGAGAGGACAAAATGGAGGCATACATGCTTTAACAAATTTCCAAGAAGATTTAATTACAAAGGAAAAATCCAAGTAGTAAAAATCAGCTTATAGGATTAACAACAGTGAATTATTCCCATTATGGCTCCCAGTGGAATTGCCTCTAGGATAGAGAGGAAATATCAAAAACGTTAACAGAGGTAGGGACTGATTTATGGTATTTTAAACACCCTTTATTTTCTTTTTTGAATTTTTATTTGCTGTGTGTAGTCTTTCCCCTTTGGGTTAATATGTATTACGAATAAAGTAAGGTATTAAAAGTGCACATAAGAAAGATGGTGGTAACAACTGGTTTAGGGCATTGCAGCCTAAGTGTGTTGAAGAGGATGTTCACTCAGAGAAGTGAGCAGGAGAAGCCTAGAGCAGATATTAGATTGGAATTGGAGACTGCCAATATGAACTCAGATATTCAGTAGGTAAATAGATACAGACATGGATATGGACATAAATATGGGTGTGTATACACATAATTCAGTAAATAATCATGTTATATACACACATATTTTTCCCTGTGCTGTCCACTTAGATATCCTAGAATAACAACATCCAGAAAGCAACAAGCATGTCTAATGCCCAGACCTTGATTCTTGATTTCTGCATATCATTATCCAATAAAAGCAACCAGAACATGTGGAAGAATAGCTCATTCCAGGGCTGGGGAAGGGTAAATATTAAATCAACTTGGAACATGATGTTGTCCTAAAAAGTCAGGAAATGTCAGCTTGCATGGGCATCAGATGGCCAAATCAGGAATATTCTGAGCATCAACACAAGTTAACAATGAGCAACAGATTATAACCCTTTGAATAAAAAGAGGAATCCATGAATCCATACTGATATAAATAAATGAGTGGATAAATAAATGGGGAAGATAACAAGCATTTGAATGCTGGTAAGTGTAGAAGGAATGAGAGAATTTTAAAGTCATTATGTGGCAGCCACCTGTAATAAATAATTTGGCCAAGAAATGACAATGCAAAGTAATGAATGAAAAGTTAATGAGTACTTGGTTATTCATGGAATCCCAAAGTATTTTCAGCAACATAAAAAATAATTTAACAAGGGGTGATTTATTAGATACCACATTAATCAAGCTATCACAAATAATGACAGGAATCAAAATCACGTACCACCTGATAGGATGGAATGAGAAGACAGCACCACTCATTGATACTCCTACCAAACCTGCAGAACTTCACAATCTGAATCTGTTCATGAGGAAACATGAGAGACATTTCCAAAATGGGTCTATAATCTTTAAAATGCCAAGGGCATGACACTTATGTAAAGACTGAGGAATTAGTCCAGACTTAAGGACTCTAAGGACACAGAGCAAATGCAATACTTGATATTGAACTGGACCCTTTTACACTAAAGGACATTATTGGAGCAATTGAAAAACCTGAATGGGATCTGAGGCTAAGGTGCTGCTCATGCATCAGCGTTAATTTCCTGCAACTGACAGTTTGGTGGTGCTGGGGATTCAACTCAGGGCCTCACACATGCTAGGCAAGCACTTTCACCACTGAGTCACATCCCCAGCCCCCACTGACAGTTATTTTGGAGGATGTTCTTGCTTATAAGAATTACACACTAAGTTTTTTCATGGGTGATGTGGATGATTTACTTTCAAGAAATCCAGGAGAAATTTTTGTTGTTTTTTTCTAAGTTCCCTATACATTCAAAAACGTGTCAAAATAAAAATCACATTATGATAAGTATCACAGTAAAAGAATTATATGCAAAGAATTATATGGAAACCTACTTGAGTAACAGTACCACCAAAAAATTTTACTTAAAAGTTGACTTTTAAATTGCATTCTACTATGTTTCAAGAATTAATCAGATTCCTTTAATGATGCGCTATTGAATACCTGTAGTGTTTATTATTATCCAGGAGACATTTTACAACACTTTATTATGCTATATAATTTGTCAACATATTCGGCTTATTTGGATTCCGTGTATAGCCCAATCATTGTGTAAAATAAAGTTTTTATCTTAAACACACATGCAAATCTTCACTATTGCCTAGAGAGATTACTTGTCCCCATCACATGGCTAGGAAGTGAGAGGAACTGACCTTGATCTGTGTCCTTCTGCCTCCAGTTCTCCACACATAACAGGGTGTAAGACCTGGCCAAGGCAGTGCAGAGTCAGCCACGGAGAGAGGAGGTTCCAGTCCTGGGTTCTGAGTTGAAAGCAAAGGCCTTCATCAAGACCCACTCTAGGAAGCAGAACCAGGCAGTGCCAATATAGAGGGCCATCCACCCTCTAGAGAGACATTGGGCATAAGAGAAAGGTGATTTAAATGCTCTGAATTTTATTTAGTTATATTCTGGACTTTCTTTTAAGAACTGAAAATCAATACACTGTTTTGTTGTCTGATTTTGCCATTATTTGTTAAATCGGATTTGAAAGCCTTTTGGGCTAGACACATGCTTTCTTGGCCAGCCCTGTCCTCCCACTTCTGCTTTGTTGTAACCAAAGGAAAGCCTGAATAAACCCTCCAGCTTCACTTGCTTTCAGTTGACTTTAAAATATGCTCATTTTGGAGGTCATGCAGCTGAGCCATGTAATTTTTAGTCTCCCACCAGCTTTGCTGCAGACAATGCCTGTGACTGGTGGTCATGATGATTCTGGTTGCCTGGACTGCTTTTCAAGGACTTTAAGGCCACATTTGTGAAAAGTACGAACTCTTCCTTTGGACTGCGGATATCTGATGGGTGATTTAATTTGGGATAGAAAAGCTTGGCATCTCTGCCTTCACACTGCATCTGCATCCTTTGCTACCTTAACCTTTGAGTCAGATTTACTGTTGAGTCATATGTTAAGGAGTGTGTGTCTGGAATCAGTGTTGCAAAGCGGATTAGTCCCAACTTTACCTAATCTGTCTCTTCCCCTTTCAAGGCTGAAGACAACAAGATAAGTGTAACTAAGATATTTGTGAAATTCACAGACATCAGGATCACCAATCACCACCTCTTACAGGCCACCAGAGTGGAACCTAGAAGTCCGCAGTTGTCAGTCCTTCCCTTTCCTTGGCTGTCTTTCTTTCCCCCTCCCCTGGGGATTAAAGTTGCTTACACCTAGGCTGGGTTGAGATGGTCTTGTCGGCATGGCCTCCATCTTCTTGACTGGCTTGCTTTCTTTCCAAATCTTTTTCCTTGTGTCAACAGCTCACCCTTGAGTGAGTGGCAACTAAATGAACCTGGGTATAGTTACCCATACTCTGTGTCACCCTGGGGAATGGCTTTACCATGCATCTTTATTCACAGACAAAAATTCAAGAGGCAAAAGAAAAGGAGAACAGTTTTTTTCAAAGCCAGGTTTTTGGCTTTTGTTTTTTTGTTTTTCTGGTTTCAATTCTCCATCTTCTGGGTGCTCAGAGTTGAGAGATGTTTATAAAAAAACTGAAACACAGGACAGTAAAAATACAAACGCAGATTTAGTGATCCAGAGAACCTATCAGTTTCAGCTCCTTGGAAGTGTTTCCTCAGTAGTTTTTATTCTCATTCTGAGGAAATTCAGAAGCTAAAGGAATTTGGAGCTTTAATTTCAAAAGGCAATCTGTTTCAAATCCTGCAGAAAAGCAAGTTATCAGGATGTTGCCCTTCATTTCAGAGGAAGTCAGTTTCAGTTCACCTTCACCCCAGAACTGCCTAATACTGTCCCCTTCCCCCCAAAGCAAATGTGGTCCTAGACTCTGCATTCTGTTCTTTGGTAAACCCAGAGCGTGGTCAGACTTAAAAAAGGTGCTGGGCATAAAGCCAAGGTCTAGTCAGGAGGGAGAGGCAAGTAGCCCCTGTTTGGAACCATGTCAGCTGAGAAGATAACTCCTCTTCTGTATTTGTCTTTCAGGAAAACGTGGATGCCTTGGAGAACAGTTGGCTAAGACTGAGCTATTTATTTTTTTCACTTCCCTTTTACAAAAATTTACCTTCAAGCCCCCAAACAATGAGAAGTTGAGCCTGGAGTTCAGAATGGGCCTCACTGTCTCCCCTGTCAGCCACCACATCTGTGCTATCCCTAGGAGATGATGCTGCTGGAGAAGGAAAAGGAAAGACAGGGGGAAAAAAAATGAGGCATGTGCTTTGGAGCTGCTGGTGCCTGCTCAGATGTTTGGAAACAGAATGTAGGTGATGCCAAGGAAAGAGGAAAGAAGCTGGACTAAAAGGAAGCTGGATCCAAACCCTGGCTCTGCCATCTCCCCCTATAGCCCTGGAAAAATCACTTGTGTGTTCATTGATTTACCTTCTCATCCAGGAGGTGAAAAATAATTTCCCTTCAAAAAAAATAGTTCCTGTTAGAATTAAAGGAAACAATTGGTTTTAAGTGATTCCTACACCATAAAAACATATCCTAAGAATAATGACTACAGTCGTGCCTCCTTTCTTGGCCATGTATCTGCTTCTAGTTGGTTGACAAAGCTCAGGTTGAAGTGGTGCAAGACAGGCAATGAGATATAAAGTGGAATCCTGGTGGCAACCATGGAGACAGACTATAAAGTCTCTCTCATTTGTGTCGGCTTTATCTTGTTTTGCTCTAGAATGGTCCCCTGGCAAGTGACCAAGGGATGAGTCTCTATTCACAGGAAGTGGAAGCAACAGTTTCTATGATTTGCACAAGGGAGCACCACCTTGGCCTTAGAAGGAGGCCCAATAGGGTGTGACCACAGTGAACACAACCTGGAAATCAGGTTTGGAGAATCAAAGTGAAAAGAGTTTGTCTTATAGTACCTCTGTTTTGAGTCCTCCATCAGACACACATTCCCATAATGTTTCACATTGGATTTAACTATAAGTTTTGTTGGCTAATATTCCACCCTACAGTCTGGTAGAGCATTTTATAGAAGAATATCGGAAATGCCAGAATCCTGCCACAAAATAGAGGACCATAGACTGTCCAAGAAGTTTTAGCCCAACCCCAGAGCAGACCTACCAACCAGCCTGGTAACTGGACTTAACCTCATCCAAAGGTCTGTCCTTCCTCCTTTCCTTCCTTTCTTCCTTTCTCTCTCCCTCCCTCCCTCCCTCTTTCTTTCTCCAAAGATTTCTTAAAGTGGCTAGATCTAGGTAATTTAGTAGCTCATAACT
Source organism: Callospermophilus lateralis (assembly GCF_048772815.1). NCBI lineage: Eukaryota > Metazoa > Chordata > Mammalia > Rodentia > Sciuridae > Callospermophilus > Callospermophilus lateralis. The sequence continues at coordinate 97,181,142 of NC_135311.1, forward strand.
GTCACCAACCATCTGTGGGTTAATGTGAGTCACCGGGCATGGTAGCCTCATGGATAGAGACATCTGTGAATGGCCAGTGGACATTTACTCTGGTCAGTTGCCCAGGGATAATGTAAATTTCTTTCCCACTCTGCTGGGCCCACACAGCACCTGAGATGGGTGTTATCTGCCTAAATGTCAATCAACCTGCTGACTGCAGGACATCATGAAGCAAAACTCTACCCTTGAAACTTCATCCTTGTCTTTGATGTATCCCCTTAAATAAACCAACAGAGCTATTTCCCCTTTGTCTAGTTCCAGAACCCATGTGGACTAGATCTATCAGAGGCTTCATCTTATGTAAATACATTTCTGAGTTTTTGTGTTTTGTTATTTGCTAGTTGTCTGAGATTTTAGTTTTAGGGTGGCTTGGAGATTCCCCTGGGCAGTAAGAACCCTGAAGAGAAGCTGGCCTTTGTCTCCTTTCCAGACAAACAAAACAGCCAGGAGGCCTTGGGTTTCTCCCACCTGATGCTTAGAATTCAGAGAAAAGCCCATTCTACTGCCACCAGGAAGAAAGGAAACAGAGAAAGGGATAGAAGGGGGCAGTGTTGGCTTGAGCTAGACTAAGACAGCTGAGAATATCTGGAAGAAATGGTTGCGTTTTCAATGTGGGGAGGAGGCTTCAGTCTCTCGTGCCTGGTAAAGAAAGAATGGAAGAGAGAAGCCAGTTGTTCTTAATTCCTTTGTAAGCCCTTTTAAGGCAAATCTCTAGAAAACAGGGCAAGAGATAGTCCAAGACCAGTTAACTTCCTCTCATCTGGGATCTGTCTACCATTTATTTTCCCCTTTCTTCCTCTGGTTAGATCAAGTAGGAGATCCATGGGTAATTAGTCAAAATCTTTACATTTCTCAATTTCCTCATCTATAGTATAAGGAACTCTGTTGAAGTCATTTCTGTATTCTATTCCTGCCCTGCTGTACACTGTCCATGATTCTTGATGGGTAGGCATACACCAACTACTTGTGGAATAAATATAAAACTCCTGGAGACTTGTCCTGATCTAATGGATGCAGTGGGACCCAGGGCCAGTGAAGTGTCACCACAATGAGTCAGAAACATTGGAGAAGAGATGACTGTGACTACTAATTGAATTTTACATGTGCATAAAAAGTGCGTCTTCTTTTTGCTGAAAATTTGTTGGAGACATTAAAACACATGAGTCCTCTTCCCATCCAAACATCATACAAGGATTTTGTTAAATGTACTCTTGTAAATCTCCTGTTTCTCCTTTATTTGGGAAACCTCAGGAGTCCTTACTCCCTTCCTTTGTACCTGGAACCTAGTGTGCAAATAATCTGATATTATCTGCCACATTGTGGATGAGGTAACCAAAGGCAGCCCAGGGTGTGAATCTTCTCTCCACAACTCTGTTACTTGAGATGCAAACATGGGCACAGTGAATTATAAATGTAAAATCAGCCTGGAGGTCTAGGGACTTACAACAGAGAAGAGTCTGGTGACAATGGATCTGGGTCAGGTATAGCAAGACTGCAAGCACCAGCTGGGGTGGGTCCAGCAGAGGGACTGCCCTCACTGCCCTAAATGTTCAGACAGGAAGCAAGGGCTGGCCAGGTGACTAAGGAGCATGGATGACTACCTCAGTAAGCAAGGAACTGTGCAAGAACAAGGGATCTAGAGCTCAAGCTTTGGTGAACTGCTTCTTGCTTTCTTTTCCTCCCTCCCTCCCTTCGTAAAGAACACTGCCAACTAGATTGGCTTAATCTTTTCTTTTAAAATTGTTTTTAGTTGTAGATGGATACAGTCTTTACTTATTTATTTTTATGTGGTGCTGAGGATCAAACCCAGTGCCTCACAGTCCACTACTGAGCTACAACCCCAGCCCTCAACTGTTCTCTTAAGCTTGCCCAAGCAAACTGAGTCAGTTTTCCCATGTGTGTGTATTGTTTCTTGCTAAGCTACCAAAAGGGAAAGGTGGGGGATGCTGGGGAGCAGTGCCCAAGGACATGCAGGTTGGTCACTCAACCTCCTACTGTAACTTTGAGCAAGACATTTCAAACTGCTATGTTCCTCTAAAATTGGTAGGTTTCCAGGCAGGCTGGCAGAGGTTCAGTGAATTCTCTGCATACTATGGGCTACCTGCCTTGTGACTCCCCACCCACATTTCATCCTCCCACCCACTGCAGTGCCACCAGGGCCCACCATGTGCAGTGCCCTTGATGTGGAAGGTATATTGTCTTCTGCTGGGAGCCATCAGCCAAGTAGGTATGACAATTTCCTTGCCAGCGTACCCCCATGTTTCTTTAGTGGAAGGACTCTTGGAAATAGGACATTTTGCAGCTACATTGCATGTAAGGTGACCTTGCTCAAGGACCAGGGCGGATCCATGTTTAGGGTGTTCCTGGTTTAGCATAATAGGAGATTAGGGTGTTCCCCATTTAGAATACGGCGTATCCTGCTGCCTGAGTTCCTCTTGAGTTCTTAGGGTCAGACAGTATATTTGGGAGACAGAAGCTCAGTGGAGTGTGGATTTGGGCAGAGAACGTGGATTTCCCCAGAACGTGTTTGTAGACAGCCGGTGTGAGTTCGGGAATAAAGAATTGCTGTTTGAATCTACAAGCTGTGTGGAGGCTCATGATTTGTGCCCAGCCAGAGACTGCAGCATCTGGTGGCTCCTACGCAGAACGCCTGAAGCTTGGGGGTAAGTGAAATTGCTCGCCCCTGAGGAAAGGCGAGAGAATGGGTGACCATTTCAAAAAACAATGTGTTCTTCTTTTGATTTATTTTGTTTTTCTTTCAAGCTGCCTATCCCTAGAAATTTCTCAGGCAAACTGGAAAAAATGGTTGACTAAAGGCTTGAAGTTTGTCGGCCCTGAGGAAGAGAAAATTGATACAACGATTTTTTATTCCGTTTTTGTTTCATTCAGTTTCGGTTTTGTTTTGTGTTATCTTATTGGGTTGTGTTATCTTTATAGTAGATTATAACAAACTGAAAAGATGTTAAGTAAATTGTTAGAGGTTCAGAACATGGAGAAAGACATTTTAGATCAAGCAAAAGAGAAGGTCTCTCGAACTAGTCAGACAGAGGAAGAAAATTTAAAGGAAAAGGGGTTGTTAGGAAAAAGGCCACAACAGGAGGCTGTTACTAACTCCGTTTTATCACAAGAGGGCGTAATTCAACCAACAGCCCCACCGATAGAGACAGCTGAGTGGCCCTCAAACCCCGTAGTTGATAATTGGGATCCTGAGACAGGACCTCAAAGATTAGCATGCCCTGTACATGAACAGGTAGGAGGGCAGCGAATTCACCGTGCTTTAGATTTTAAAATAGTGAAGCACTTAAAGGAGGCTGTAACAACCTATGGTCCCCAAGCTCCCTTCATGGTAAGCATGGTCAAGTCCATTACTAACTTGGACATGACGCCAGCAGATTGGGCTAGCATGTGTAAATCTGTGCTAAATGGAGGACAATATTTGTTATGGAAGGTTGCCAATGAGGAATTTTGCACAGAGACGGCTAGGCGAAATGCAGCAGCCGGTTACCCTCAAAGAAATCTAGAAATGTTGCTAGGGAAAGGACCTTATGAGGGTCAGCGGCAACAAACTGAATATGATCCTGCTATATATGCACAAATTGCTGCAGACGCAGTTAGGGCATGGAAGACTTTATAAGGACATGGAGATTTACAAGGTCAGCTATCTAAGGTAATACAGAGAGCTAATGAACCTTACGCTGACTTTGTAGATAGGCTAATTCAAATGGCTGCCAAAATTTTGGGGGATACGGAACAAGCAATGCCATTAATAAAACAACTGGCTTATGACCAAGCAAATCGTTGCTGCAGAGAGGTTATTAGACCATGGAGACATGAAGATTTAAACACATATATTAAATTATGTAGAGATATTAATGAACAAGGGCAAGTCTTGGCAGCTGCAGTACAACAGGCTTTAGATGCCAGGCCAAAAACATGCTATGATTGTGAACAAACAGGACATTTTAAAAGGAGTTGCCCCATAGGAGGAGGGTTTAACAAAACTAGGTATCAAAGAAATAGAATACCGGGTATTTGCCCACAATGCCATAGAAGGAGACATTGGGCTAATGAATGCCGTTCTCAAACCACCATAGAGGGTACTCCCTTATCAAAAAACGGACAAGGACCAGGTATTTACCCACGATATCGTGGAGAAAGGCATCAGGCTCCATTGCCAAAAAACGGACAAGGGGGCCCAATGCTCCGGGGCCCACAACCACAAATATATGGGGCAGTGGAGGAACCCAGCAACACCATCAGAGTAGTGCCCAGGACACATTGTCCATTAAATCCCTCATCAGACAAACCCGAGGGAGCGCAGGGTTGGACATCTGCGCCTCTCCCAGAGCAGTACCAACTCCAGAGATGGGAGTTCAAATCATTCCCACAGGAATAAAAGGACCTCTTCCCCAAGGGACAGTAGGCTTATTATTGGGACGTAGTTCATCTACATTAAAAGGACTTATGATAAGTCCTGGGGTAATTGATCCCGATTATGTAGGTGAAATAAAAATTATAGCTAGTTCTCCAAGAGGTATATCAGTAATTTCACCTGGAGATAGAATAGCACAGTTGTTAATAATACCCAGCCTACATAATAAATTTCCTAGTCATAGTGTAGAAAGAGGTTCCAGGGGATTAGGCTCCACAGGTGTAGATTGGGCTATGTTGTCTTTGAATTTAGATTCTCGCCCAATGTTAAAACTAAATATTCAAGGACAGGACTTTAATGGGCTACTGGACACAGGTGCTGACCTTAGCATCATATCTAGTCAGGAATGGCCAAAACATTGGCCATTACAACAAGCCACTCAAACGCTTCGAGGCCTAGGAGTGGCTACTAATCCCCATAGAAGTGCAATGGTATTAGATTGGAAGGATCCTGAAGGATGTGAGGGAACTATACAGCCATATGTATTGGATCATCTTCCTATAAATTTATGGGGACGAGATGTACTAGATCAATTAGGTTTGACGTTAACAAATAACATCAATCCTAATGCGCCCACTACTAGGGCTAGACAAGGTTTTAGGAAAGAAAAAAGATTGGGAAAACAAGGACAAGGTATAGCAACACCAATTCAAATAGATCAAGGAACAGACAGACATGGGTTGGATTTTCAGAAAGGGCCACTGAGACAATAAAAATTACTTGGAAATCAGAAAGACCAGTGTGGGTTCTTCAGTGGCCCCTGACTAAAGAAAAGATACAAGTAGCCCATGATCTGGTCAAACAACAATTAGCAGAAGGACATATACAACCTTCCATATCTCCCCATAATACTCCCATTTTTGTCATCAAAAAGAAATCTGGTGAATGGAGATTATTGCAAGATTTAAGAGCCATTAATAATGAGATGGTTATTATGGGACCTGCTCAATCAGGGATTCCTCAATTGTCTGCTTTGCCAAAAACCTGGCATGTTTTAGCCATAGATATTAAAGATTGTTTTTTTTCAATTCCAATTCATCCCGAGGATAGTCCACGTTTTGCATTTACTATCCCTGCACTGAATCATGAAGGTCCTGATCAGAGATATGAATGGAAAGTACTCCCTCAAGGGATGGCTAACAGTCCAACTATGTGTCAAATATATGTTAACAAAGCAATCCAGCCACTTAGAAATCAAAATCCTGAACTACAAATATTTCACTATATGGATGATGTATTATTGGCACATAAAGATAAAAACATATTGCTGGAATGTTATGCCACACTTACAAACTTATTAAAAAATTATAATCTAGAGATAGCAATAGATAAAGTACAATTAAATTTTCCAATTAATTATTTAGGAGTTCTATTATCCTCAACCATGGTCCGTCCACCAAAAATTCAAATACGAGTAGATCAACTCAAGTCACTTAACGACTTTCAAAAGTTATTGGGAGACATAAATTGGATAAGGCCTTATCTAGGCATACCAACAGGAGAATTAGGACCTTTATTTGATACTCTAAAAGGTCCATCAGATCCAAACTCACCTCGCATGTTAACTCCTAAAGCAAGAAAGGCATTAAAAATTATTGAAACATATATGGAAAATATACATTTGGATAGAATTGATATAAGTTTGCCTTTATTATTTATTGTACTACCAACAAAAAATATTCCTACAGGAGTATTTTGGCAAGAAGGGCCATTATTGTGGATACATTTATCTTATTCTCCTAACACTATTCTTACTAGGTATCCTGAGGCTGTAGGACAATTAATACTCAAAGGAATAAAAGCAGCAAAGGGAGTGTTTGGAATTTCTCCCAATAAAATTATTACTCCATATACTATGGATCAAATTGATGAGTCAGCTAATGAGTTAAATACTTGGGCAATAATCATGTGTAAATCTAAGATAAGAGGGTACTCCCTTATCAAAAAACGGACAAGGACCATCTAATCCTTACCATCCAATCCTTTGTTGTCTTTTTGGTCTAAGCATCCTGTAGTTTTTCCAAAAATGACAAGAAAAACCCCTATCATGAATGCTCCAAATATATTCACCGATGGGTCAAATAATGGTACAGCAGCAGTAGTTACCCCTGATCAAACTTTTACATTTTTAGTACCCAAACAATCAGCTCAAAAGGTAGAGCTTAATGCAGTTTTACAAGCCTTTTTGATGTTTAAAGATTCTGTATTTAATTTATTTTGTGATAGTCAGTATGTAGTTAATGCTATAATATCTCTTGAAGATGCTGGTAGGATTTCCCCTTCTTCTACTGTTTTCTCTGTTTTCCACTATACAAAGTCTAATCTGGGACAGAAAAGATCCATTCTTTATAGGACATATTAGGGCACATACAGGATTGCCTGGAGCCCTTAGTTTGGGCAATGATTTAGCAGATAAAACTACACATGACATACATATTTTCTCTATGCTAGAAGAAGCTACAAATTTTCATAACAGATTCCATGTTAATGCTAATACTTTACAAAAGCATTTTAAAATAACTAAGGAACAAGCCAGACATATAATAAAACAATGTCAAAATTGTGTGACCTTTTTACCAAAGTTAATCTTGGAGTCAATCCTAGAGGACTGATACCTAACCATATTTGGCAGATGGATGTCACACACTTGCCAGAATTTGGAAAATTAAAATATTTGCATGTTACAGTTGATACCTCTTCCGGATTTTTGATGGGCTCCCTTCATGCCGGAGAAAAAACTTAAGATCTTATAGCTCATTGCTTACAAAATTTTGCCACTGTGGGCGTTCCTAAACAGTTAAAAACCGATAACGGTCCTGGCTATACCTCTACCTCTTTTAAACAATTTTGCTCATCATTTGGTATTACTCATATAACAGGAATCCCATACAATCCACAGGGACAAGGCATAGTTGAAAGAGCTCATCAAACTATTAAAATGTACTTATTAAAGCAAAAAGAGGGAATTGGAAGGGGGTATATATCCCCCAAAGATAAACTTAAAATAATGCTTTTTACTCTAAACTTTTTAAATATGGATTCATCAGGACTTAGTGCTGCAGAAAGGCATAGTATCCAAAAAATGTACATAAGCCTAAAGTATCTTGGAAAGATATTCTAACAGGACAATGGAAAGGTCCTGACCCAGTGATTGTCTGGAGTCGGGGCTCTGTTTGTGTGTTTCCACAGGGAGAACAGCAGCCGATTTGGATTCCAGAAAGACTAACTAAAACGATTTCTACAGATCAAAAAGAAGATGATTTGACTCAAATCCATAACAGCTAATATCCAGAACTCCAGCTTGGCCATTCTTACATCTGTGACAGTGATTAACCAGGATGCTTTTTTCAATATCTATTTTATTATTGCATTTTTCCCACATCATAAGGTTCTATTTTATTTATTTATTTATTTATTTATTTTTGAGCTCATACAAACCTAGGTTAATGTTTTTCTGATCAGTTTTTTTTTGACTGGAGTTTTTAAACATTGCAATGGAGATTTCACCTAGGTAAAGCTACAAAGCCTTTATTATTGTCTTATGTGTTGTACTCTTGTGTTTTGTGTTGTATGTCTGTGTGTGCGTATGTCCATATTTCATATATGAGGAGCGCTCATGAAAATATGGATCCGAATTATTTTTTTATTCACGTGATTTAAATGGCTTAATTTAAATTAGGTAAACAGCTGTTAAGGATTGTTTTTAAAGGTGGTTAACAGATCTGCTTGTTTACTAATTTAAATCAGGTAAACAGCTGTTAAGGATTGTTTTTTAAGGAGGTTAACAGATCTGTTTGTTTCCTTTCACCTTTCCTTTTCATTATATTTAATAATTCTTTTCAGGATAATGTCTCTTTAGCATCATTGCCAGAATTCCTATCTTCATCCCAATGAATATGACTCAACAAGTATGCTCAATCAAGGAGTCAACTTACTTTGGGAGGAAACGGACTTTGGGAGGAGATGGACATATTGATAGATTCCTCCACTTTGAACCGCTTGCAGAACTTGCCTGGACTATGAAACTATCGTTTAGTGCAGCAAATTGTGGTAATGCTGGCATATCTTTGCTGATGGTGTCACCAGTGATGCAATTTTTATTTCCTTGCCAGCTCACCACATGTTAATTGTGGTAATGCTGGCATATCTTTGCTGATGGTGTCACCAGTGATGCAATTTTTCCAAAGGAACTGTCAATTGGCTTGGTGTCGTGGCATTTCTGTATCCTCCTCCCTTCTGCTAGTGATGGTCTAAATTTGGGGGCCAATGGCTATATGCTGGACCTTAAGCCACATTAACCTCACTCCCCCACTGGCACCAAGGCCAAATTTGGGGGCCAACAGAGGTGAGGCAAAGAACCTCACCCCCCGACTGGTGCATAGACCTATCCACAAGTATGGCTGTATGCTGGACCGGTAGTCAGTGACGGGTATGATCCAGTTGCAGTGGTATCAACCTAAGACAGAAGGCTGACGCCTAAAGGTCAGTTTTCCAATGACGGGTAAGGACCATATGTTGAATTGGACAACCTACCAGGCACGGTCCTTAAGACACATCACTTGTTGTTTAATTAATTAGAAGGGGGGAGATGCTGGGAGCCATCAGCCAAGTAGGTATGACAATTTCCTTGCCAGCGTACCCCCATGTTTCTTTAGTGGAAGGACTCTTGGAAATAGGACATTTTGCAGCTACATTGCATGTAAGGTGACCTTGCTCAAGGACCAGGGCGGATCCGTGTTTAGGGTGTTCCTGGTTTAGCATAATAGGAGATTAGGGTGTTCCCCATTTAGAATACGGCGTATCCTGCTGCCTGAGTTCCTCTTGAGTTCTTAGGGTCAGACAGTATATTTGGGAGACAGAAGCCCAGTGGAGTGTGGATTTGGGCAGAGAACGTGGATTTCCCCAGAACTAGACGGCCGGTGTGAGTTCGGGAATAAAGAATTGCTGTTTGAATCTACAAGCTGTGTGGAGGCTCGTGATTTGTGCCCAGCCAGAGACTGCGGCAGTCTTCAGTTTGACATCCCTTTCCCTCTTCTGGGAATTTGCCAGTTCAGCTCTTCTTCAGGTTACAATATCCCTCCAAACAGATCCCTGCTGGGACCTCAAGCTGTCTGCTTTCTCAGATTCATATAAAATCCCACACCCATGCCACACCATGAGGGCAGTGCAGTATTCCTACAAGACAGCCCGCCCTTCTTGGCCATCACTGTCAGCCTTACTCAGCCTCTTCCCTACAGGAAGTTTCAAGCCTCAATGTGGCACTTATTTGTGGTACCAAGAGACTTTACAAAAACAAATACTCCTGTAGGCTTGAAATCTCTCGCCGGGGGAGGGAAAACTTAGCTTCTCCTCCATTTCATAGGAGATATGTGGAAAGTGAGGAGGACCTTCTTATCAAAGAAAACCAGAGCTGAAGAGGAGTAAAAGTGTCAAAAATATTTCATTCAAAAAAAATTAGGGAAAAGACCTCAGAATAGAACTGGGCTCCATTCTAAATACAGCCTGAACGAGTGGGCATTTATAGTGGGAGCACACTGAGGGGATCCCTGGATGGAAATAAGTGGAAACATCAATTTTGACTAAACAGACTGAACAGGATTATTTTTGAAGTTGGTCACATGATCAGATACCATTTGTATGTGTTCAGATCTCAAGGGAGATCATTAAATATCTGAAAGTAAAATTCTATATATTTGTAATGGAAGATGCTGTTTTATTGTGAATAGATTTGAACATATGGCAGCATCCTTCAATATGGTTACTAAGTTAACTTTTTTTTTTCATTTGGTAAAGCTGTATTGCTTTCCCCAATACCCATACATGCTGGCTGTGTTGCCCTAAATGCAGAAAGACCAAACCTTAGCATACTTCTACTTGAAAGAGTAGATAAAGCTGTTTTTGAAACAAAACCTCACCTTAATAGTAGTCTCAGGTCAGTTCCAATATTTATTGAGGATACACTATAAATCAATAAATAGTATGGGGCCATTCCATTTCAGAGCTCATAGGTTATTAATGGTGGAAGGGGGAATGGGGGATTATGAATACAGAAATCATTTGGTGTTAATAATGCTACATGAGAATGGATACCAAAAGAAAAAACATTAAGTATATATAGTACCATGACATTTTCATCATTTCCATCACAGTCTCACAGTCTTGAGGCTGAAAGACGTGTGTTGATGAAGTCCCAATGTGTGTTGACTTCTCCCCAGCTGCTTACCTCATAAGCCAGTGCAGTACATTGTGCCTTGAATTCTAGCCACATTTTTTCCAATTCCTCCTCCACCTCTTCCTCCTTTTTCTCCTTTCCCTCTTCTTTTGTTTTGAAATGTCTTATATTGCCTTAATTTTTGAAAATTTGTTCAGATATAAAAGTCTATTTTAACAAGTTTTTCTCCCCTCTTTTTAGCACTGTGATGATGTTTTCCCATTGTTTTCTGGTTTTCATTATCTCTGATGAAATTTCAGTTATTTATCCCTTGGTTCCTTTGTTCATTGAAGGTCTTTTGTCTTATGGTTGTTTTAAAGATTTTTAATATTAGTCCTCAGCAATTTGGTTATTATGTTTCATTAGTATGGTTTTCTTTATATTTTTCTTGATTAAAGTTGAGTTCCTTAAATCTGTAAGGTTATCACTTTAAGAAAATTTGGAAAAACTTTGGTTATTATTTCTTCAAATGTTGCTTTTCTGAACTGACCTCCTGCTCCATATTTCTGGAATTGAGTCATATAACTGTTAGACATATTAATGTTGACTGACTGGTTACTGAAGTTCAGTTCATTTTTTTCACTTTTATTTCTCTGTGTGCTCAGTTGGGATAGTTTCTACAGCTCAGTTTTAAAGTTCATTTTTTTCTACATCAGGGTCTCATTTGCCATTAAGCAACTCATTAATTTTTTAACATAATACATTTTATTTTTCCACTGTGGAATGAATTGATTCTTCTAAGTCTATAGTTTATTTCTCAATTATTTGCATGTTTTTCTTTAAATCCTCTATACTATCCACTTAAAGTGTTTGTCTGATAATTCCATATTTCTAGCATTTGTTCTACTGATTTTTCTTCTGATTATAGGTCACATATTCTTGCTTCTTCAAATGTCCAGTAATTATGGATTAAATATATATTTTTCATTCTTGAGTGTTTGGATTATCTTTTGTCTGCTTTTAAAGAGTGTTGAGTTTTGTTTTGGTAGGGCAGTTAATTTACCTATAAAACACCTTTGTTTTGTTTTTTTGAGTTTTAAAACTTTGTTAAAGTAGGTCTAAAGTAGCCTGCATTCTGGGACTCCTTGAGGTTACTTTTCTGGGGTTCCTACTGATCACCTGAGATGTTTAATGTGGTTTCTCCACTTTGTTCAGTAAAAGCTATGGCAACCATTAAGCTTATAGCTTTTTGGCAATTAGTTATTTTGTCCTCACTAGATGCTCTTTGCCCAGCCTCTTGGAGTCTCGACCTATACCTACAGAGGTCAGCGAATCTCCTTAAAGATTTATGGAGCTCCTTCTTGGCAGAGCTTGCTCCTTTCTCTGCCTTACAAATTCCAGTCATGTCAGTCACTCCAAACTACATTTTCTCATCTAATAAAGACTACTGTGATCTGATTGTTCCCTCTCCTTCTTGTAATGGGGTCCAGTAAATGCCTCCAGGGAGAAAGTCAGAGATGGTGGAGTTCACTTCATTTGTTCTTTCTTTTGGGAATCACAGTCCTGCAGTTCCACTTTTCTAATATCTGAAAACTCTTTGTATTTATTTTATTGATTATTTGGATTCTTTTGAATGAATTAATTTCAAATGTAAAGCATTCAGGATAATAATACATAATACAGAGCTTAATTTTTAAAAACAGTTTTAGAAAACATATGTAAATATAGAAACAACATATGGATATATAATAACTGTATTAAAACAGGAAATTTTGGACTGGGAGGATACAAAGTAAGCTCTAACTACCAGTCCATCTCCTCCATATTGGAAAGATAGGAAATTCTCCTTTATTTTTTAAGAAAAAAAAATAGAATGTGTATTTTTACATTTAGTACACGATTAGTATTCCAGAATCATGCTGCAGGATTTGAATATCTCACAAATGGTGAGACACAGGTAGGCACCATTGGATGACATGGAAGGTTGGTTCCTGGAATCCTAACACTCTTGGGGCTTCTGAGGGATCTTCACAGAGCAGACCAAAAAGAATCAGGACTAAGACATTCCTTAAACAAATGTTAATTAAGCTCCTACTGTGGATGATACTCAGTGCTAAGAGCTTTGATGTAATGCTTTTGAATCTTCAGAACACTTTCAAATACAGGACCTTCTTAGATGTGTTTTAGACCTATAGATTGTCTTATTCACCCCATGTTCTTGTACTTAACCTTAGTACTTACTGTTTCCTCAACTGCAAGATAGAACTAACAAGATCTATCGAAGCAAAGTGATTTATGTAAAGAGTTAAGTGTGTTTTATGGCGTATATTGAGAAGCCAAGAAATGTTGGATGCTGCTGTCACTTCTGTTTACTAGATATAGTTCTGGTCACAGGGTAAGAGGGTGTTTGGAAAACAGCAGCTCAGATGTTTGTGGCGCTCTCTGAGATGCATTACCTGAGAGAATCATAACCTAAGAACTTCAACGGTCTCCGAGAAAGGAGGACTTTCTAAATCGAAAAGAAACTGGTCCTAGCCAAGTATTTTGCAATTATGTTGCAGCCCAAGAATCTCAGCTCCAGGCATTTTCATTGCCAAGAACTGGGCTGGGTAAGAGGCTGAGGGAGTTAGGGGGCGTGGCTTGACAGGGGGGAGGTCAGGAGAAGAGCCAGAAGGAGGGGCCCTGGGAAGGAGGGGTCCTGGGAAGGAGGGGCCTGGCGGAAGGCAGGGCAGAGGCGGGGCGCGGGGACGGCATAGGGGCGGGGCCGGCTACGGTGACAGCAAGAGAGGACTGGAGCAGAAGAGTTTGTTTACATTGTAGAGGAGCCCGCAGCTTTCTGAGCCATGCTCAAGGAGGTGGTCTCTCTAGCGACTGCCTTCTGGGCAGGGCTCCATGCCCGGACTTTGCTGGTGGGTGCTGTCATCTTTCTGTTCTTTGCTGACTTCAAAAGGCGGCGCCCAAAGAATTACCCGCCAGGGCCCTGGCCTCTACCCGTGTTTGGCAACTTCTTTCAAGTGAACTTTGAGAATTCACACTTGGATGTTCAAAAGGTAGGAAGGGGCGAAGGTGCCCGACTGCGTCCATATGCTAACCCTGACTTTCAGGACTAGGGACATTCTGGGGACCCAGGGCAAGAGGATGGATGGCTGGGCAGCTCATGCTGCTAACCTGCTAAGTCCCACTTTGAGCTTTGTTTACCTTACCAGACATGTGGCATCATTCTACCTACCTGCCCTTTCTAATGGCGCAGCAGATTTAAATGTTTACTTTTTAAGTATGCTACCTAGGTTACCATTCTTAACTCCTTTGTTTTCTTCTTAAACATTATTGAAATTCTTTTTTTCTTGTAATTTCCTTCTTTATCCCTGGTAATTTTCTTTGACCTAACTTTATTTGATATAATATAGCCATATCAGCTGTCTTTTGATTATTATGTGAGTAGTATTTGCTTCTTTACTGTCTTACATTTAACCCACTTTTATAATCATATTTGAAATGAATTCTTGTAGACAATATATACTTGGTTGATTTTTTTAAAATGATGCCTATCTCTGTCCTTAAATAGGTGACGGTAGGACATTTCTACTTAATGTATTCATTGCTGTGTTAGTGTTTCAGTCTACCATTTATTATTCTTTCCCTCGGTTGTTTGTTTGTTGCTCTGTTTTTCATTCCTGTTTTCCTTTCCTGTCTTTCTGTGAACTACTTGGACACTTCTCTTATCAGTCAATTTTTATTCATTTGTAGTGTTTTGACCCGTATCTCTTTTTAAATGTGGTTGCCCTAAATATTATGAGCTATATTAGTAGTTTAACGGAGTCCACCTGTGCAAGAATTTTCCACTTCATGAAAGATAGACATAACAATTTAGGACCCTTGACCTTCACACTTTATAATTGTTTTAAACACAATATCTACATGCACTTAGAACCACAATATTGTAATTTTGCTTTTAAATGTCAGATGCAATTTTAAAAAAGCAAGAACAGTCTATTGTACTTATCCGTTTATTTACACAATTTGTTGCTTTTTCTTCATTTCTCTTGTTCCAAGTTTATAATTTCCTTTATGATGTGAAGAACTTTCCTTAGCTATTCTTTCAGAGCTGGGTTGCTGGCAAATAATTCTCTTAACTTTCTTTCATCTCAAAATATGTTTATTTCACCTTTCTTTCTGAAGTCTATTTTCAGTGGACCTAGAATTCTAGGTTGGGAGTTTCTTGGAGGAACAGGTTTCTTGGAAAATAGAAGCAGAAGGGAGGTACCCCAGGAATAAGATAACCTCTGCCTTTCTTCAAAGGTAGAAGTCAGAGTACTTCCCACATCTGTACCATAGGGAAGAATAATTCCTTATCACTGAAGGAGAAGGTGGAGATTAGAATTATGTCCTCTAGGGAGTCTTTAGTGCAGTTCAGGGATGAAAGTCACAATTCTGCAGAGATAGGACATAAGGAGAAGGTGAAAGATGAGATTATACCATGCTTTCCACTGCAGCTACACCCTTCAGGGGCAAGGAAGGCCACATCTTCATGATGTTTGCCTCCAGGACACAGAATTAGAAGACTCAAATGTTTCTGTCCTTTT
This sequence comes from Callospermophilus lateralis, assembly GCF_048772815.1. NCBI lineage: Eukaryota > Metazoa > Chordata > Mammalia > Rodentia > Sciuridae > Callospermophilus > Callospermophilus lateralis. The sequence continues at coordinate 97,196,347 of NC_135311.1, forward strand.
GGGCTCCTCTTTTCCTAGTCTTTTGGCTAAAGGTAGTAGGATTTTCTTGGAGTTTTGTCTGTGATAATTGTTCTAGATTAAGAAGTATGATCTATGTCCTTCTTTTTCTATTAGGATAGATGGGACTAGAGAAATTTAATGATTATCCTAATGTCACAAAGCTGGCTAATGATGAGCTGTAATCCCAGCTACTCATAAGTCTGAGGCAGAAGGATTGCAAGTTTGAGGCCAACCTGGGCAACTTTAATGAGACTCTATCTCAAAATATAATATAAAAAGGGATGGAGATGTGTCACAGTGGTAGAGTTCCTCTGGGATTAATTCTCAGTACCACAAAACCAAACCAAAACTCTAGCCAGTTGATGAAACCAGAACTCTAGCCAGTTGATGATCTTATTCCCAGTCCAATGATTTTTTAAATCTCAATTTAGTTTTTATTTTATTTAGGTTGCATTTTTATATTTCTGATGTAAAGCAAATAAAATTAAATGGCATAATTTTGTAATAATACTATTAAATTTATCTTCATGCACTTGGGAAACATTAAGTATTAAGGTCTTTAATCCACATTTTTTTATTGATAGATTATCTAGTTGTATATATAATAGAACCTGATAGGTCTTGTGTCAGAATTTTTATGTTCCTCTTTGTTTAACCTTCATGATAGGTATGAATTTTACGTACCATCTGGTGGCATTTCGATTTTACCACTGAGAAAACTGAGAACAAATGTAATGTGATTTTCCCAGGTTATTCAGAGGATAATGGCAAAGCAAGGGCTTGAATCCAAGAATATTTGACTTAAAACTTATTGTCTCCTATGCTACTTGACTCTGCATGATGTTAGTAGAGAATAATTGATTTTTCATGACATAGTTATGAGCTATTTATTTGTATATATATTTCATCAACAAACATTTATTAAGTACTTACCATGCCAGGCACTGCCCAAGACAGTGTCTGATGAAGAGAGTTTTACAAACTCCCGTAACCCAAATGGATACTAGAAAATGGGATCACAATGGATGGGAAATCCTGAAGATAACCTTTTGTGGAATGTTGGAATTAATTGGATTGAATTTTAAAGGAATTTCTGGCAGGTGAATGGATTTTTTTATGATAGGATATTTTAAATGGGGATGTGGCATGAACTAAAACACAGTGAAGAGACCAGGAAGAAACTGGCTTGTGTGTGTGGCATGTGGGGAACTTTGCTTTCCCTCCCCGCCACACTTTGTAAACTTTCCCCATCACTGCTAGATGGCTTCTTATAGGAACCTGTATTTAAATGAAAGGAAGTCTTATTGGGCTAAGTGGAAGAACTGTACATAAGATGGGTCAATTTATTAGTTAGCATGCACAGCAAGCTGCTTATAACAAAGTGACCCAAAATACAATGGCGTCAACACTATTGAAATTTCTTTCTCTCTTAAAAAAGAGTTCAGATATAGGCAGGAAGTCCAGGATAGAGATGCTGTTCTGTACCACAATGTCATCCAAAATCTCCAGTTCCTTCTATGCTGTTGCTCTGGTGCCGCAGTCTCTGGCTGGGCACAAATCACGAGTCACCACACAGCTTGTAGATTCAAACAGCAATTCTTTATTCCCGAACTCACACCGGCCGTCTACAAACACGTTCTGGGGAAATCCACATTCTCTGCCCAAATCCACACCTCCACTGGGCTTCTGTCTCCCAAAATATACTGTCTGACCCTAAGAACTCAAGAGGAACTCAGGCAGCAGGATATGCCCTATTCTAAGATTATCTTAAACTGGGAACACCCTAAAGACGGATCCGCCCTGGTCCTTGAGCAAGGTCACCTTACATTTCTATGTAGCTGCAAAATGTCCTATTTCCATGAGTCCTTCCACTAAAGAAACATGGGGGTACGCTGGCAAGGAAATTGTCATACCTACTTGGCTAATGGCTCCCAGCACTCTGGTCCTTCACCAACACCATTATGTGTGAGTTCTGGGTCATGAAAAGGGGAAATGGAGGTGGTGAGCAAGCAGCTTTCATTTAAGGCTTTGACCCTAAGATGCACACATAACCACTACTCACATCCCACTGGTTACACCTATAGAGGCTGGGAGATATAATTATGATGCCAGCTAAAACCTAGGCAGCTCCATCACTCAGAGAAACAGAAAGAAAATATCTTTATCCCTCCAATGAATGATGAGACCTATAGAGGGGACTGTAAAGTGCCCAAACTTTATTTCCACTAGCTATGTGCTAAATATCTGTGCCTCTTTTTTCTGAAAACTAGGTATACTTTGTGGGATTATCATAAGTATAATATAAGTTTATGAATATCAAGTGATTGCCAGGATGCCTAGCATGTAGATGTGCTTATTTCTGTATTTCTATATTTTTTATTCTTCCCTTTTCTGTAATAGCTTATAGAAAAGCCAGTTGTTACCATTTGACCCAGCTATTCCTCTTCTTGGTCTATTCCCTAAAGACCTAAAAAGAGCATACTACAGGGACACTGCTACATCAATGTTCATAGCAGCACAATTCAGAATAGCAGGACTGTGGAACCAACCTAGATGCCCTTCAATAGACGAATGGATAAAAAAAATGTGGCATTTATACACAATGGAGTATTATTCTGCATTAAAAAATGACAAAATCATAGAATTTGCAGGGAAATGGATGGCATTAGAGCAGATTATGCTAAGTGAAGCTAGCCAATCCCTAAAAAACAAATGCCAAATGTCTTCTTTGATATAAGGAGAGTAACTAAGAACAGAGTAGAGTGGAAGAGCATGAGAAGAAGATTAACATTAAACAGGGATGAGAGGTGGGAGGGAAAGGGAGAGAGAAGGGAAATTGCATGGAAATGGAAGGAGACCCTCAGGGTTATACAAAATTACATACAAGAGGAAGTGAGGGGAATGAGAAAAAAAAAACAAGGGGGAGAAATGAATTACAGTAGATGGGGTAGAGAGAGAAGAGGGGAGGGGAGAGGAGGGGGGATAGTAGAGGATAGGAAAGGCAGCAGAATACAACAGACACTAGTATGGCAATATGTAAATCAGTGGATGTGTAACCCATGTGATTCTGCAAACTGTATATGGGGTAAAAATGGGAGTTCATAACCCACTTCAATCAAAATGTGAGATATGATATATCAAGAACTATGTAATGTTTTGAACAACCAACAATAAAAATTGTAAAAAAAAAAAAAAAAAAGAAAGAAAGAAAAGAAAAGCCAGTTGTTGGTTATAGGCTGGGCATCGTTTATGTGTCCTGGTTGCTGGATGAGTCCCATCAGCCCCTCTCTGGTCTCTGTCCCTCCATTCCTTAGATGCTGCCATTATCAGAGCCCTCTTCCTAAATTATACCCCCTGAAATATTAGTAGTAATAGTTTCATTATTAATTTTATTATTATGGGTACTTATCACAATAATCCTAAAGATAGGAACTAGTAATATTCCCTATTTTATAGAATTAGAAACAAAAACACAGAAAAGTTAAATAATTTATCCCCAAATTACACATGAAATAAGAAGCAGACCTGGAATTCAAACAGGTTGTGTGACTCCTAAGTCCAGACTCTTAGCATACTTCACCTCTCCTACTCAGATATTTCCAGGCTCTGTTATCTGTTACCAAGTAAGATCCAAATATTTCACTCCTGTGTCTAAAGATTACCACATCAGCACTGTCACCCATCTTCCTTGGCACCTGAGAAGAAACTCTTTTCTCTGTGTGGTTCTATACTTTCCCACACCAAACAACTTACGGATGGAATAGTAACAATAAGAACTTATCTGTATGCTCTGTTTGATTGTGAGCTTCTTGAAGTTAAGGACTTATTGAATCCCCCAGCCCTGGGCCTAGACCTTCAGCATAGGTCATGCTCTTCAATGAACCTTTCACTCCAGTCAGACAGAGTGAGTCCTTTTTTCCCAGACACCCACGTTTTCTGCCTTTGCATTTGTATGTGCAGTGCCCACAAAGGAAAGTGTCTCTGTCTTCATAATGAATGCCCTTTTGCTGATATCCTTGCCTTCATTTAAGATCGGCTCAAATACAATTTTCAATATCTGGCTCAAGTATTCTCTGATATCTGCGGTGGAAATTCATGTCTTCCTGCAATACCTTATACCCCTTTCTGCCAGCATTACAGCATATGTCATGTGCTATGCATTGCACTTTTTTTCTGTGCAGTCGCTCTTTCTCAAGAGGTGACCTGTGAGACCATTATGCTTAGCAAGACTATATACAGTCATGCACAACTGTATTTATGTGTATAGGGTTTTACTGGAGAGCAGATCCATGACATATACTAGATTTTCAAAGATTCCATACTCAAAAAGATGAGAACCACTGTTATAAAACTTCATTTCTTTTTCTTTATGGGATAAAAAATGCTTTTTAATTATAGAAGCAACACATACACATTGAGAGAATATTGTGTGTGTGAATTTATGTGTGTCTTCATACATGTACTTAGGATAATGATGTCCATCTCATTCCTCCATATTTTTTACACCCCTTGCCCCCTCCCTGACCTTTTCCCTATCTAGAGTTTGTCTAATCTTCCCATGCTTCTTCTCCCAACCCCACTTTGAATCAGCCTCCTTATATCAGAGAAAACATTCAGCATTTGGTGTTTTGAGATTGGCTAACTTCACTTAGCATTATATTCTCCAAGTCCATCCATTTAGCTGCAAATGTCATGATTTTATTCTATTGTATTGCTGAGTAATATTCCATTATATATCTATTCCACATTTTGTTTATCCATTTATGTACTGAAGGTCATATAGGTTGGTTTCACAGTTTAGTTATTGTGAATTGTGCTGCAATAAACATTGATGTGGTCATGTCCCTATATAGTATGTGTTTTTTAACTCCTTTGAGTATAGACCAGGGAGTGCGCTAGCTAGGTCAAAGGTGGTTCCATTCCCAGTTTTCCAAGGAATCTCCATATTGCTTTCCATATTGGCTGCACCATTTTGCAGTCCCACCAGCAATGTATTTCCCCCACATCCTTGCCAACACTTATTGTTATTTGTATTCTTAATAGCTGCCATTCTGACTGGAGTAAGAAGAAATCTTAAGAGTAGTTTTGATTTGCATTTCTCTAATTGCTAGAGTTGTTGTACATTTATTTATATATATATATTTGTTGATCGATTGTATATTACCTTCTGAGAAGTGTCTGTTCAGGTCCTTGGCCCATTTATTGATTGGGTTATTTGTTTTTTTGGTGTTTAGTTTTTTGAGTTCTTTATATACCCTAGAGATTAGTGGTCTATCTGATGTGCCTATGGTAAAAATTTGCTCCCAAGCTGTAGGCTCTCTATTCACCTCCCTAATTGTTTCTTTTGCTGAAAGGAAGCTTTTTAGTTTGAATCCATTCCATTTATTAATTCTTGATTTTAATTTTTGTGATATAGGAGTCTTATTAAGGAAGTAGGTGCCTAATCCTATATGATGGATATTTGGGCCTACTTTTTCTTGTATTAGACATAGAGTCTCTGGTTTAATTCCTAGGCCCTTGACCACTTAGCAGGAGAGAGAATCTTACCTCTCCTTGTGCCCACCCTGCCACCTCTTCACATACAAACACACATTCACATACACTCACCCAGACACTCATCAATACCTCTATAGGACATTAGTATATATTTCTATATTTGTCCATAATAAAGATAAAATTATATTAGTGACTTTTTGCTAGGGGTTCTATGTATCAATAGGAAAAATGTTGAACACCCCATACAAAAATGTTTGAAAGACATAAACAGGTGGTTGAAAAATACAACATGTAGATAGAAGGAAAAATGTTAAATCTGAGAAAAATACAAAAGCAGCATGAATTTTTGGATGATACACACACACACACACACACACACACACACGTGCACACATGTATGGCTCAGTGCTAGTGACAACTCAAAAATAAAATCTCTTACCTTCTGCTGCTTGAAATGTGAATTGTTACCCTGGTCCTTTTCTTTCTTTTCCTCTCTTTTTGTGTCTTTGTTCTGCTGTCTCTTAAGTTTAAGAACTTTGATTAAGTTAGAATCTTTTGGTCATAGTAGTTCAATCTCTTGTCTCACTAACCTTTCACTTTAATTTTGTTTATTCTAAACATTCATTTAATTACACCTTGATTTTTAAATGCTTAATCCTACAGTTGGAGTTTTTATTCCCACTGTTGAATTTCCCATACCCATTTCTTTTTGTTTGCCTTTTATAACTTCTAGGTCAATCCTTTTTCTTTTTTTATTTTCATTTCTCATCTTAAGCCTATTTTAGCCTTCTGAACTATCTCATAAATTTTAACCTCTTTTCTACCTTTACTCTCTGTTTTAAAATTTTTTTTAAATAACTTGTTTGATGTTATCTATTGAAAAGTTTTCTCTGCCTTATGAAATCTCAGATGCACTCTGGATCATTCAGTCTATATATTGATTTGGCTGAGAGACCAGGTACATTTAAGAATTGCTGAATGCTGCAATAATCACTTCTACAGCTCTAGGAGGTCATTTAACCTATCCATGTTTACATACTTGATAATGCTATAAAAGGTTTTGATCCAGTTCTGATGAACAAAAATACACATGGGCAGAGAACTCGTAAAGATGGAATACTGTAGTTCATTTCAGTAAATAGTGTTGAAGGTCTGAATGCTTCCAAATAAAAGTTAGATTCTAGATTATATGCATTGCCAGTTAGGAGTCACTTAACTTAACTTGAGATTTTCAGCTAAACCAAAAAAAAAAAATAAAATCTTAATTGAAGTTCTAAATTAGCCAGTGAATTCCTGTAAGGGTTAAAAATGTTATCCAGGCTTTCATCAAGAAGAAATAACAAATTTTACATGTGTGGACCATTACTACCATTTCTTAGAAGAAATGACTTGTAAGTTTTGGCTTTTCCCTTGCTAGCAAGATAGGATAGATACCTAGAAATGAATGGAGATTAACCCAGGACTCTGGATCAAGAGAAAAATGGAAGAACTAAGCTCAGGCTTTGTCTTTAAGATGAATACAGGATGGTGGGATGAGACTACATCCATTGAGTTTGCTCTGATGGAACCAATGTTAGGTCCAGGGCTCTAAGAGCACCATGGTGGAATGTTAAGTGTGTGGGGATGGAGATGTGGAGGGAGGCCACAGATAATTCAGGAATTGAGCCTTTCTGTCTGGTACCACTGCTACAGCTGGACCAGATCCAGGCAGACAAAAAACAGAGGGAGGGTCTACTTAGGGCTCATTCTTGAATAGAAAGGTTGAAAGGAATTTTGATTAATGATCATATGCTATTTTCCAACCCATATTTGCACAAATTTGCACACTTGTGCATATTCATCCCAATCTAATATCTCTTTCCCTATCATCCCTTACCCCACATCTCTCACCCTCCCTTTCCTTCTCACTTTCACTTTCTTACTCCCACTAAACTTTAAGTTCCTAGAGCCATCCCCAATTCACATCTCTAGCCTCAAATCTTACAAAATGTTTGGCAAGTTCCCTCTACTAGTAAATAGCTTTGTCACCATGTTATATCACTTCAGCTACCACCTTTTTTTTTTCTGCTACTAGATGAGGAAAGTCCTTACTACACAGAGTGACCATTAGATTAGTGAGATAAAGCATGAAAGATGCCCACCATGGCATCCAGGGAACACAGCTGTTTCTGACCACAAGCACCTTCCTCCTGCATTTTAGTGTGCTCCTGTACTCACTGTCACCCTGTGGGTGCATCCACATTCCTTTGCACACAGAACTCATTCATTCCATGGAGACTCTCTGGGTGGCTGTGTGCCTGGAACCAGAAAACAAAGGGCCTTTCATGTCGCTTCTCTCATTCTTCCTCACAGAACTTTAGGAGGGAGAATTAATTTTCTCTTTTATAATGGGGAAGCCGAGGCTCAAAAAAATGAAGGAAGTTTCCTAAGAGCCCACAGTTGGTGAACCCTAGAGCCAAGATCCTCCCATAGCTCCAGAGCTGGAACAGTCTCTCCATATGTGGCCTGCACCCTGTAAAGCACTTCCTGTTATCTGGCACATGTTGAGGAAGAGGCTTTCTCCTCTGGTTACTGATATTTTGATATATCTTAATAAAAGTGACACAGGAAAGCAGGGAGCTGAAACTCCAAACTTCGTTTCTTGTGTTCTGATGAAAGAAGATTTAAAAGCAGACACCAAAAGTCAGACAAGAGAACTTTATTAGAAGAGAAAGTGAGGTGAAAAGAAAAAACTAAAAAAAAAGTAAGGGATTAGCAAAAAGCATTCTCAAGGGAGAGAATGGGTCATTTCCAAGTAGACAATGACAAGGTAAACAATGCTACCCCCAATTTCATTCCTATTTGATGTTTACCAGGAGAACTGAGGACCACCTTCTGTACTCTTTGGCAAATAGGTGTTCAACTCTTCCTTCACATCACGTGGAGGAGTTTTAGACCTTAATTGGTCCTCTCCAGAACTGTCATGGTGGCTACTCTATTTAGAGGGGATACATCTATAAGGCAGTCAATGTTGGGAGTCGCCCTGGCTCCAAAGACTAACTTCCCCATCCCCCGAGAAGAGCTGTTTAATGGTGAGCCTTGCTGCCTCACATGATCCTTACCCACTAATCATATTAGCCCTGCTGGCTCACATGATCCTTACCCAGCTCTCAGACTAGCCCTGCTGGCTCACATGATCCTTACCCACCAATCAGACTAGCCCTGCTGGCTCACATGATCCTTACCCACCAATCAGAAAGCACCCATGCCAACTCTCAAACCGTTCAACCATTAAACTGTCATAACTGTCAAACCACCCCTGGCTCTATAAATATGCAGAGCTGTTCTTCAATAAACAGGCATTTTCTCCGAGGACGACATGCCTTGTTCGTTTTTTCATTGATGCCCAAACCAGGGAGGAGGAATGCCTTGCTGCTGGGGGGCCCCCTCTCTCAAGGCTTGCCGTCCTCGTCCACTGTTTCGAGCATTGCTACTACTCACACAACACTGGCTCTTCAGTAGGTGAGTTCCCCTATCAGGTATCCAACTTCAGATGGGCTATATGCAGGGGCTTAGACCTTGATCATCTGGCAAACCTCTGAAGCCCAATCTGGAGGAGAGAACGCACCCCACCACGACCTTCACAGTCATGGTGGACTCTCTGGAACCTGGTTCATGAGCAGGAGATCCTGAGGGGTGGAAGAACAGGCACTTCTCTCTCTCTCTCTCTCTCTCTCTCTCTCTCTCATCCTTGTCCCTCTCCTGACCTATGGGGGCCTCTTCTTCCTTCCCTACAGACTCCTCCTTGTTAAATTCTGCACACAAGATTGGCCTTACTATCAATTAGACAATCAAAGTCAATGGCCCCCAGGAGGATCCCTAGATCCTCAATTCTCAGAGATCTGTTTAACTTCTGTGAGCGCTCGAAAATGTGGAAGGAGATCCCCTGTGTTGAGGCTTTTTCTCTTCTTTGCTCTCACTCTGACCTATCTGGCAGATGAACCCCCTCCTACCGACCTCCCCTGAGGGCTCTGTCCAGTCCCTCAGGTGCTCCCCCTGACTCAGCCAACACCTTTAGTTTCCCCTAAACTAGATCCCGCTCCCTAGTCCCACAAACATGGCCACCTTAAGAGAGGTTGCTGGACCTGAGGGCATTATCTAGGTACATGTCCCATTCTCTATGAATAACCCTCACACAACTTGAGCGAAGGTTGGGCTCATTCACCACAGAAGAGAGTTTCAATGGGTCCTCCAGGCTTATAACCTCACTTATATGTTATTGGCTAATACTCTCCTTCTTGAGGAACGTACCAGAGTCTGGGAACTTGCCAGAGCCCATGACGATGAAACTCACTGAGTTATTCCCAATCAGACTCTGGGGCCACTTGCTACCCCAGATCAAACTCCCGACTGGGATTATACACAAACTGGCATACAGAGTAGGGACCGATTCTCTATATATATTATTGCTGGGCTCAAAAAAGCGGCACGTAAAGCTGTCAATTTCCAAAAATTACAAGATACCCCATTGGAATTTCTGGATCGGCTTATGAAAGCCCTTCAGCAGTAACCTAGATCCCAAAACCCCAGATGGCCATCATGTCCTTATGACATATTTCCTCTCACAGAGCTACCCCGACATCCGGGCCAAATTAAAAAAGCTCGAGCAAGGCCCTGCCATCCCCCAGACTGAGAAGTTTCAGATGTTCGCCCAGGCCCTGCAGGGTGCTTCCTTGTGTGCTGCCCATCACCGAAACCCGCCGCTCCCCCCGCTTCCTAGCACCTGCTTCAAGTGTGGCAAGGAGGGACATTGGGCCAGGGCATGCCCCGTACCACACACTCCGCGTACCCCATGCCCTAAATGTCAACAACAAGGTCATTGGGGCTCTGACTGTCCTAGATCCCATAGGAGGCCTATGGCCAGGGAACCCTCCAACCTTCTGGGCATGGCAATCAATTCACGGTGCCTTGGGTCCTTTTCCCTGGCTGAAACTATCAATAGACAGGAACCCAGGGTGCGGATTCAGGTGGATGGACACAAGGTTGATTTTCTTCTTGACACCGGGGCTACCTTCTCAGTCCTGACAGAATTCTGGGGGCAAACAGTGCCGTCCACCTCTCCTATTGTCAGGGTAGGAGGAAAGACCATCTATCCAAGAAAGACTCCCCTATTACTCTGTTCTGTAGACAACTTCCCATTCTTTCAGATATTCCTAGTTATGCCCCAATGTCCAGTTCCTTTGCTCGACCGAGATATTCTCTCTAAATTCAATACAATAATCAACATCTGGGCTCCTGGCATCAGTCAGGCCCCAGAATTGGCCTGTTCATCTTTTCTGGCCCTTTTGGCAGAACACCATCCTAAAAATGATCACTACCTCTTACCTATGAACCTGGTTGACCCGAATGTATGGGATACCCACACCCCCTCCACCGTTTCCTGCCCACTAGTAAAGATCCCAATCAGGCTCAACCTCCTGTCCACAAAAGCTCTTCTGGGCCTACAACCTATTATTCAGGACCTTCTTAGCAAGGGGTACCTCCGTCCTATTCATTCCCCTTACAATACTCCCATACTAGCGGTAAAAAAGCCCAACGGGTCCTATGGCTTAGTTCAGGACCTACGACTCATCAACACCTCCTTTAGGCCCATACATCCTTTGGTTCCCAGCCCATACACCCTGCTGTCTCAGATCCCCCACACTGTCACCCATTTTGAAGGTCATAGATTTAAAGAATGCTTTCTTCTCCATTCCCCTTGCCCCCGAATCACAAGATCTTTTTGCCTTTACCTGGACAGATCCCACCACCAGACATTCTCCACAACTAACCTGGACTGTCCTTCCTCAGGGATTTCAAGATAGTCCACACCTCTTTGGACAAACCTTGGCCTCCGACCTCCAATCTTTTCACCCTCAGTGTCCCTAACCTCCTCTTGCAATATGTTGATTATCGTCCGGCAAATCTCTTTACCCACCTGCAGGGGGGAAAGCACCCCACCACAGCCTTTAAGACCCTCAGGGACTCTTTCCTTGGGCAGATTCCTAAAGTCCTAGTCCTCTCACCTTTAAGACTCGGCTGCTAGAGAGACGCTTACCCTCCCCTTCCACTCTCTTGTCCTGCCTCTTCTTTCCAGCCCTGGGAGTCTCCGGCCTCTCCAGGAGGGGTCCCAAAAAGCCTTGGCCAAGGTCTCCCATGGCTCCAGCTCCATCCAGGACGAGAGCTTCGAATGTCAGGATTCGGTGACGACCAATCTCTGCAGCTCGAACCTGCCACTTAGGCACTCCTGATTTTTTTGGCTCTAGCAGGGACACCCCTTTTACCAATAAATCAGTTTCCTCCTTCTCTGCGTCCTCTTCCCTCCTCCTTACATGGGTTATGTGTCCTCTCTGCCGGTCAACTCTCCCCTACAGTGCCTCTTGGATCAAATATAGCACCCAGGCCTGGCCCACTTATCCCTTAGACAACTAAAGTAGATGGCCTCTTTTTGGGTCCCTGGATCCCTCCAAGGGATCTCTACAATTACTGTGAGCATTCAAAAAAAATGGGTAGAGATCGCTTATGTCCAGGCTTTCTTCTTGCTCTGATCCAATCCTGCTCTCTGCATCTCTTGCAAACCTCTAAGAATTCTTCTAGCCTGTCCAAAGGGCGCTCAACAGATAACACAGTTCTCCTACTTTCTTGGCCTTAAAGGGATATTGGGCCTTTTGACAAAAGGCCCAAATAGCATGTAAAGGGGTCACATATCTCTTAATGGGAAAAGGCCATTACAGTAGACAGAAAAACAGCTTATTGTGTCTATACCTACACCAAAGACCAAAGATGACATACTCTCCTTCTTGGGTTTGGCTGGTACTTCAGGACCTGGATTCTCCCTCCTCGACAGGCTGCTATATAATCTGGCCAAGGGCCCCCAAGGTGAACCCCTACCCTCAGGGGTAGGGAAGCCCTTTAAAAAGGCCTTCCTCTGGGCACCCACCCTGCATCTCCCTGACCTCTCCCAACCCTTCACCCTCTATGAATATGAGAAACAGGGACAAAGTCTGGGCATTCTGGGTCAGGAATATGGCCGCACATTTGTACCAGTGGCCTACCTATCCAACCTCAGCTTCAGGGCTGGCCCCCATGCCTCAGAGCCCTAGCAGCAGCCCATGACCTCCAGAAAGAAGCACATAAGCTTACCTTTGGCTCCCTGTTAACCATCTCATCTCCTCACCATCTAAAGGATTTCCTCACTTACAAGGGGCTACAGTCACTTCCTCCTTCCAGGGTTCTATCCCTCCTTGTCTCTCCTTGAAAACCCCTCCATCTCTTTTCAGCCCTGCTCTCCATTAAACCCTGCCTCCCTCCTCCCATCTTCTCCCTCACAAGATCCCATCCACAAATGCCAGGAGATACGATTTTACCCTGCCCTACCACCATTCTGAGGGACCCTGTCCTCTTCAGACTTCATCTGGTTCTCAGATGGTAGCTCCTTTATACACGAAGGGCTTAAAGTGGCAGGGTATGCTGTCATTCCCATCTCATCCATCATAGAGGCAAAACCTTTCCCACCAATACCACCAACCAACAAGCTGAATTCATAACTGCCACAAGAGCATGCAAGCTAGAGGAGGGAAAAGCCCTCTCCCTATATAATACATCGTCCATATCCTGATCTCCCACGAAGCCATTTGGAAAGAAAGTGGGTATTGACCACCAGAGGGATGGCAGTCATTAATTCCACATTTATTTCTGGTCTACTACAAGCCTCCAGGCTGCCTTCCTAACTGGGAATAATCCATTGCAAGGCCCACCAAACTGACTCCTCCTTTACTACTATGGGGAATTCCAAGGCCAATCAAGCGGCTCGATCAGCCGCCCTCCAGAGCTTTACCTCCTCTCTGCTACTCTTCGTTACCACCAGGGATCGGCCCAAAGATCCCCAACAACTCTTCCAGTTTCTTCACTGTCTATTCCATTCTAGTCCACAGAGTCTCACTACTTTCTTTCACTCCTTTTTCACCCTTTCCCCACGTGATAAAACCCTCCTACAACAGATCACTTCCGCTTGTCAGATCTGCCAGAGAACCAATAAAACCTAAACTTTTCCCTTCTCATCAGGCCCATGGTCATATACTTTTTTTGGGATGGGTTAAAGCCTTTCCCACTTCTAACAAATGGGCCTCTATGGTAATTGATCTGTTGCTTACTCACATAATCCCCCGTTTCAGGATGCCCACTTTTATCCAATCAGACAATGGCCCAGAATTCACCTCGAAGATAACACGGGGACTGACTCATGCCATATCACTCCCTTGGCATTTCCATTGCCCTTGCAGCCCTCCAGGCTTCCGGAAAGGTTGAAAGGACCAATCGGTCCCTTAAAGAGACCCTCACCAAGCTCACCATGGAATTAAGCCTGAACTGGGTAAAGGTGCTCCCCTTGGCTTTATTGCACATTAGGACCTTGCCAAAGAAGCCTTCTAATCTCTCACCTTTCGAAGTCATGTATGGCCGTCCCCTCATTCCTCCCGTATTGCCTACAGATGCCCTGCCCCTCCTCTTCCATCTACGCTCTGAACTCTGGTGCTATCAAGACTGGCTCCTGCCTGACCCCAGTCTCTTTCAAAACCCTACCTCCTTAACACCTGGTCAACTTGTTTACTATTGCCCACGGGGGTAAAAGCTCCCTCTAAAACCAAAATGTGAGGGCCCTGCTCAGGTGATTATGTGCACTCCCTTGGTGGCCAAACTCAAGCTGTCTAATAACCAACTTACCCCGTGGATTCATATTTCCAGCCTTAAGCCCGGCACTCCTACCCCTTCATCAGGAGAGCCAAGATCAACACCTGTCATTAAGTACTCTTGTCAATGCCCCCCCTCATTTCTGGCCCCTCTTGGGTCCTCTCTTCACCCTATGTCTGGAGATTCAAAGCAAGTGACCCTAAGAGCCTCCTCCAGCCAGACCCCCCCTTCTCCTCCTCACAGACCCCCTACTTGCTTGGATCTGGCTGGTGGTGGGACCATTGTGTGTTGTCCTTCTAACAAACAACTTAGGTGTCTGGAGCATGATGACCCCTGAATAAGTGTGATCATAAGAGAGCACTTTATCAGTTGCCTTCTGGGCCTAAGGAGGAACATGTGTATTTTGTTTACCCTCCCAGTTTCGTAAGAATTTCAAATGTCAGTATTTAAGGTTGAGGTGTTTCACATAAAACCTGGAGAGATCTGACTGCTCTCAAAGGGAAATCTGGTAACAATGGGCCATCATCCTCCCATGGCTGCCTTCGTTCAGAGTGTGGGAGAAGCTGCCTTCTTTATTTCAAAGCCCCTACTTTCTTGGATGTGACTAGGGAAAGCTGGGAACAGCGATAAGTGAGAGAAGCAAGCTGGTTTGGAAAGCTGGGATATTTCGAGAAAGTTAAAGAGAGAAGCAAGCTGGTTTCAGAGACACCCAGGTAGGAGAGAGTTTGAAGAGCAGCCTTAATTGAGAGGGGGAGGGAGCTAGATTGGACTAGGAATGAAGAGTGGAATTGAGGGTGTTAGGGGCAGGACAGGGTGGTGTGCAGGGCATGCCAAACAAAATTAGCTGCAGGATGACCTGGCTTCTCAAACCCTCTGTCTTCCCCCGAGAAGAGCCATCCAATGGTGAGCCCTGCTGGCTCACATGATCCTTACCCACCAATCAGACTAGTCCTGTTGGCTCACAAGATCTTACCCACCAATCAGAAAGCACCCCATGCCAACTCTCAAACTGTTGAACCTTTAAACTGACATAACTGTCAAACCACCCCCGGCTCTATAAATATGCAGAGCTGTTCTTCAATAAACGGGCATTTTCTCCAGCTACAACGAATCTTGTTCAATCTTTCACAATCCCATGTTAATGTCGGCACTGGGGTCAATTGGTGGTCAGAAGTTACCTTAGTGCGCCTGCACTAAAAAAGGAATCTTCCTCCCTAGATAAATGGAGGTACTTTTAGCCATAATTCATAGCTTCAGTTCAACATCAATGGACCCTATCAAGAGTTAGTCTCATTAATCCTTTTCTCTTGACATATTTCTTGATTAGCTCCTTTTGTTTCTGTTTTTTTCCTACAAATTATCACATTTTGCTTTCTTCTTTACTTCTGAAATAATTTAAAGAAGACACTAACATAAGTTAAAGAATACCTGTGACCTTGCCTGCATTTTACTGCTCATTGCCAGCTACAACCTAACAAAAGAAAAAAAAAAAAGATTTAAGTTCCTAAATTCCATATTTGCTACACCAGACTTACATTAAACATACCCAACATAAAACTTAAAGACAAAACAATATAATATGAAGACACAAAAAAATGTATATAGGAAAAACAAAATCTTAAGGGCTATTTAATATCTTTAGATAGAGAAAAATTATTTATATAAATTAATAAAAGTTGTTAAAATTCTAAAATTAAAACCCACTAAACTGAAAATGGATACTGATAACCCAGAAAATCATATTTTAAAACAACAAGATTCCCCCTCCCCATAAGAAAAAGAAAAAAGGAAAAAAAAAAACATATCTAGCAAATTTTCGAGTTCATATATGCTGCATTTTCTGCTTTCACTAAACTCTAGGATGCCTAAAGTTAGGAACCTTGTTTATTTTATGCCTTCTTTTAGTGACACATGGTAGATGCTCACTCTATTAATACTGGTTGAATATATGAATATATGTTCATAAGGAAACTTCCAATCCCTCTGTGAACTAAATTTGAATTTAGTTGAGGAGAAAAAGTTCAAACTCTTCCTATCACACCAAGGTGTGTGTCCGCACACACGCTTCCCTCAATGTGAGCCCTTTAGCTTCACACATGCCTGTGTCCCCAGACACCCAGACAAGTGCATGTTCAACTGTGACTATAACTGTTTTTCAGTTGGTGAAGAAATATGGGAATGTTCTTAGCCTGGATTTTGGTAACCTGTCTTCAGTGCTCATAACTGGACTGCCCTTAATCAAAGAAGTTCTTTCTCAGACAGACCAGTCCTTCGTGCACCGCCCTGTAACCCCTCTCCGAGAACGTATCTTTAGGAAAAATGGTAAGTTTATTGATGACTGTAATGTGTGCATTTGAAATGCTATGGTCTCTTCACCATGCCTCTATGCCTATAATTTTCTGACACTCCCGGAAGTTAACCTCATTATGAAATGCCTGCCCTTATAAGAAGCCAAATGCCCACATTTTCTGGTTGAAAATATCTCCTTTTAAAGATTTGTCTGAGTGGTTCCTGATAGAGATTTTGGAGAAACCACATGTTCTGCACAAACTCTGGATGCTTTGATAATGAAGTAACCACATCACCTAATTATAACAGAAGAGGAGACAGTGTGTGAAAAAGCTTCATACCTAATCTTCAAAGAACTCTGCCATTTCAAGATTTGATAGAAGATGAAACAGAAAAAGATATAAGAAGTTTCTTGAGGGTATTAAGAAGAAAATATGGAAGTGTATACCCTGAACTCCACCAGAAATGAGTGTGCAATTAAAAAAGCATCTCATGCTGCTAAAAGATCAAGTGGAATGAGGTTGAAAGATAGTCCTGGACTGACTGTAAGGATGGACATTTCATTAGGTTGGTGGAGCTGTGATGGCAAAACCAGACCTGGTTGTGAAATGAATTATAAAAATGTTACGGTAAGAGGGACTGAGGCTGTGGCTCAGTGGTAGAGCGCTTGCCTAGCACATGTGAGGCACTGGGCTCAATTCTCAGCACTATGTATAAGTAAATGAATAAAATAATAAAGGTCTACACATCTAAAATATATTTTTAAAAATGTTATGGTAAGAAACCTATGCCTGGAGAAGGGTCAGTTGCTCTCCCCTCTCACAGCCTTTCTCTTGGAAGCCTAATTAACCATGGGTTGATTAACCTTTTGAATTGTAAATAACTGCCCTAGGGCTCTGACTATTCTCTCTTGAAAGAGCACTTTCTTCCTACCTGTTTCTGTGAGCATGTTAGACACCCTGCACAGGGCCTTTAGCAGAGTAGATTAGGAAAAATTTTAAGAGAAAAAAGCCCCAATGATAGGATGGGTCTAAGATGACATGAAATCATGAATAAATGTTGTGAGAAACTGTGGATCAGGGCTCAGAATTTGGAGTTTTGCTCTCCTCTGGGCGCGTCAGCATAAAATAGAGATTGGAGTTCTCCTCTCTGAGTATTGCTTGCTGCTTCTCCACCAGTCTTGTTTCCCACAACAGAGTCAAAGCCAGGTATCACAAGAAGTTGAGGAGTAGCCATGGGGAAGTGGAGGGGTGCATGGCATTGCCTGTGTAGTGAAATGGATGGTGGTCTTTTGCACACAACGGGATGTTCCCCCCCCCCCTTCTCCTATGCTGTTCTTTCTGTGTGGAATACTCACTGGTCTCTTGCTTTGTTGAGTGATTCCTTCATCTTTTAAGGTCACACTTAGGACATCTCCTATAAAGCCTTTCTTTGCCTTCTAACAATTATGGACTTTGACTTATCTCTGAGTGCATTCTTGGTACTTAGCTTGTCATAACTACTGAACTGTACTTATGTGGCTACTGATTAAAGCATGAGTTTTGGAATCAGGGAGACTTGAATTTGAGTACCTGGTTAACTGATTACTATATGACCTTGCAAAATTTACTTTATCCCTTATTCAGTAAAATTCAGGGGAGGGCAGAGGAGGGGCAGGCAATAATTGTATCTATCCCATAGAGCTTCTATGAGTGTTAAATTACGTAGTACATAAAAAACACTAAAGTACCTGATGTTGTAAGTAATCAATAACTGTTAGCCATTGTGTACATTGCTTTAGGTCTTATTTCTTTGAATAATATTCAGGTGCCTTAATGTCCCTCCTCTTTTCCATCTGATACACATTTCCATTCAATTTGCCAGATATTTGCATAGTAGAATCAGAATACCATAATATTGACTTTTCCCCCCTAGGATTGATCATGTCTAATGGCCAAATATGGAAGGAACAAAGAAGGTTCACCCTGACAACATTAAAGAACTTTGGTTTAGGAAGGAAGAGCCTAGAGGAACGTATCCAGGAGGAGGCCTACCACCTTGTTGAGGCAATCAAAGAGGAAAATGGTGAGCATTTCACAAGAGCATTTACAGGAGCCTGTGGCCTATGCATTCACTGGATAGATACTTTTTAAGTGTCTAAGTGCTTGCCCTATGACCAGCACTGTCCTAGGCTCTGAGGATACAATAGGAAACAAATACCATGACACTTCTCTCAAGGAGTGCTAGAATTCAGTGCGCAAAGACAAACATTAAACATATTATGATATTTAAGTCCTGGTTATCAGTTCAACCCCCCTGGCATTGATTGTATCCTTACTGTATCACAGACTCCATATAGGGGGCTGTGGCCAGTACCTCCTCTAGGATTCTCTAGTAGGTATATCTGTGTCAGCTAGAAAAGACTCCTGTCAAAAACAGGAAGAAACGAATGATTTTGAAGAACTCTCTACCTTTCTCTACCTCCAGGACAGCCTTTCAACCCTCACTTCAAGATCAACAATGCAGTTTCAAACATCATTTGCTCTATCACCTTTGGGGAGCGCTTTGAGTACCAGGATGCTCAGTTCCAGGAGCTGCTGAAGTTACTGGATGAGGTCACGTTTCTGGAAGCATCGAGATTCTGTCAAGTAAGCAGTCATCTTCTATATGCTGGTTAAGGCCATTGGGGCTGATCTCATATACACATAGCTGCTTCTTCTTTTTGTTTTTTAATTGAAATGTAACATTTTAAAATTAATTCAACAAAAACTTATTTGAAATCAGCTTTTTGACTTTAGTGTTTTTAATAATGTTGAAAATTTACTAAATGGAAGAAACATTTCTAAGATTCCTGTAGAGTTCAAAATTATACAAGACATACACTTACGTACCTGTGTTGTTCTTTTTCAAAAGAACACATTGCCATTGCCCTTGCCTTTGAATCTCTCCTCTCCATGCTACTTCCAAAATATCCATTTCCTTCCTGCCTCAAGCACCCTTCTGAGTGCAGTTTCTCTCCTGGTGTGTTGTTTTAAGATTCGCCTGATTTGGTTGCTTTTCTTCTTCTTCTTCTTTTTTTTTTTTTTTTAATGCAGACTAGCTTTGCCTTGTATTGAATGTGCCCCTGTTTGTTAATCTATTTGCTATTTTTGAACAAATTTGAGCATTTTCCAGTTTTCACATTATGAATAGAGCTGCAACTAATATTCTTTTACTACTGTTCATGTGGACACACTCACTCATTTGTCTTGCATATGTATCTGGGCATAAAAGATAACTAAAGATTTCACACTATTTACATAACCATCAGCACTTGATACTATATATATCTATACATATATATATATGTATAGATATATAGTATATACTATATACTATATTCTACTTCTCTAGTCCCTTATATATTAGATGTTTTCTTTTTAAACAGCATAAAAATGAATATAAATTTTGTACCAAAGTTGACAATATTTTTCTTTTTATTGGAGCACTTAGTTTCTTTTATCAAATTTACTGACAAATAAAAACTAATTCATGATCACTTTGTGGCTTCTATTTTTCTTCTGTTTTGACTCATTATTATTAAATTTATTTTATTTTTTCCTATATTCATTTAGATTAAGATTTTTTCTATTTCTTTAGTCTTTGCCTTAAAATTATTATTATTATTATATTAGTCTTTACCCTAAAATTTTTAATATGCACAATTAACTGCCTGCATCTGAGATTAATACCTTTGTGCTCTCCCGAAATAATACATGATCTACAGAACACACCTCTTGTCACTCCTTTAGGTCACTGTCATCACGTATTTTAGTTTCTTCTTTTTTTAACTGGAGAGTACATGATCATTATTGTTTCATGCAATGTCTGCTTATATTTACCTATATAGTTATCAGTTTTTATTTTTATCATCCTATCTTGGATTTAAAGCCCCCTCCTGAATTTCATTTAGTGGAGATCAATTGATGGTAAATTCTTTTGGATTCAAAAAGATCTTTACACTGTGATTTCCTCTATCTTGGTCTTGAGATTTCTATCAAGAGAATGACCATGAGCCAAGACAACCCTTTCCTAGGAGAGCCCTGACCAGCAGGAGAGTTAGGTTTAGGGCTGATCAGGTAAGATAAAGTATAGCAAGCTCATGAAATAACAGAAGCAAGATACTACTCCTAAATCCTGAGAGTGAGAGGGCCCACAAAGACAGATGGGAGATCTGGGAATGGGAGTGTCTCAACCAGTGGGTGGAGAGAGAGAGAGACAGAACCTGTGAGACCAAGCCTTCATTAAAGGCCTTGGTGGTCTCTCGAGCTTTCCTGGGGGTGGTCAATTGCTAGCTTAAAGAAAACACTCTTGGGCTCTAGATGGAAACATTTTAAATGACTCCAGTATTAACCATTATGTTTATTTCATGGTCAGCAGCTATGGGATGTGTGGCCATGGGGCCAGTGATATGAAGAATAAGCAAAATGTATTATTATCACAAAGGAAGGAGAAGTTTAACTAGGCCAAGCTATGGTACAATGAGGTTTTAAGTGACTCATGTCAAATTGAATGGGTGCCAAGGCAGCAAGTGTATTAAACAAACTTAAGATACTTTATTTTGCTTAAATTTAATATTTAAAGAAGTTTGACTCTTTTCTCTTTATATACTCAAAATATTCTTTCAGCATCCTCTCGGTTTGCACTGGTGCCAGGGAGAGTCAGCTACAAATGTGATTGCATTTCTTCAAAACTACTTTTTCCTTTTCTCTGGAAGCATTTTATATGGATGCATTAATCCTCTGTGGTTGGACTGTCCAGTGGAAAGTGGCAGGGAGGGATAGAAAGGAGGTGGTGAGGTTGCAGGGACCAAGTCTGTAGGGCTTCTAGGCCAGAGAAATTATGCCAGACTTTATCAAGGATAGTGGAAAGCCATTGGAGGATTGAAAGGTAAGGAATCAAACTGTTAAATGATACTCCAGCAGCTCTGTGGAAAATAGGCTGGGAACAGGGTAAAGAGTGGAATAAGGAAATTGCTGAAAGCTATGGCAGCATTTTGGTAGGAGACAGTGGTGGTTTGTAGTGGGATGGCAAGTACTTGGACTGATGAGAAGTGTGTGTGCCGCAGTCTCTGGCTGGGAACAAATCATGAGCCTCCACACAGCTTGTAGATTCAAACAGCAATTCTTTATTCCCGATCTCACACTGGCGTTCTACAAACACGCTCTGGGGAAATCCACGTTCTCTGCCCAAATCCACCACTCCACTGGGCTTCTGTCTCCCAAAAATACAGTCTGACCCTAAGAACTCCAGAGGAACTCAGGCAGCAGGATACGCCCTATTCTAAATGGGGAACACCCTAATCTCCTATTATGCTAAACCAGGAACACCCTAAACACCTGGTCCTTGAGCAAGGTCACCTTACATGCAATGTAGCTGCAAAATGTCCTATTTCCACGAGTCCTTCCACTAAAGAAACATGGGGGTACGCTGCAAGGAAATTGTCATACCTACTTGGCTGATGGCTCCCAGCATGTGTGGAAGGTTGAATGCCTGCCAGAGTGACTAGAGAGAAAGGAGAAGTCAAGGATGACTCCTCAGCTTAAGCATAAGCAAATAAAAGAGATGGAAAGAGATGACTGTCCTCAAAAGTGCAAAAGTGGCCCCATGCTGTCTCCATGATCATTCTGTTTTTTGCCATTAGCTCTACAACGTCTTTCCATGGATAATGAAATTCCTCCCTGGACCTCATCAAACTGTCTTCAGGAACTGGGAAAAGCTGAAATTGTTTGTTTCTCATGAAGTTGAAAAACACAGGAAAGACTGGAATCCTGATGAGTCAAGAGACTTTATTGATGCTTACCTCAAGGAAGTTGTGAAGGTGAGGAAAACAAATTTGTCTCCTTTGATTTTTTTTTCTTAAAGAACAAATAGCTGTATATTAGTTTCCAATAGCAACTGTAACAAGTTATCACAAATCGAGTGGCTTAAGATGGTACAGATGTGTTGTTTGTTCTCTGACTGTTCTGAATGACAAAAGTCCAGTTCTGAATGGCAGAAGTCAAATGCAGTTTCACTGGGCTAAAGTCAAGATGTTGGTCAGCTTAGATCCTATGAAGTCTCTAAGAATTGGTTTCCATGGCTTGCCCAGCTTCCAGAGGCTTTGATTTGTTGTTCCTTCGTCAATCTTTAGCACCAGGGTAGCATCATCTCTCCTCTCTTGTCTTCCTGCTTCCATCTTTACACTTTCTCTCTCTGACTTTGATCTTCTTCCCTCCATCTTGTAAGGATAATACAGGACAATATTCCTAACTGAAAACCCTTAAGTGTAATCACATCTGCAAAGTCCCTTTTGCTATATGTTGTCATCTTTTGTGGTCATGATTTAATTATGGTTTAATCATGGTTCAATTTTATGTGGATGCATTAATCCTTGATTAATCCCTGGGGTATCATTTAATCTTAACCCTATTCCATTCTTAACCCTATTCCCAGCCTAATTTCCACAGAGCTGCTGGGGTATCATTTAACAGTTTGATTCCTTACCTTTCAACCCTCAATGGCTTTCCACTATCCTTGATAAAGTCTGGCATAATTTCTCTGGCCTATAAGCCCTACAGAGTTGGTCCCTGTAACCTCATCATAGGTGAGTAAAAATTACTCAGGATGCTGAGGCACTTTGAAATAAAGACAGAGGTTTAATGGCATTTGGTTTTAGGCCCTGAAAATGCCCCAAATACTCCCTTTTCATCCCCATCACCTTCTCCTACCTGTACCCTAAGGAGCTATATATAAAAGGAAAAGAGAAATTGAGCTTCAAAGCTCTGTTTTAGATGATCTGGCCAGTAACCTACTCCTCCTCTCAGCTGTCACTGCAGAGAACACATGTAAAGCTGAACTGGATACCAGATTTTAACCTTAAGGTCTGAGTGGGGCTTCTACTCCCTCCTCTTCTCACCCACTTTCCAACTTTTCTGACAAGAAGCAGGAAAAAAACCCTAAGTGGATACAGGCCTTGAACGTGGTGGTCCTCTGGCTAATGTACAACACTGAATCAATGTTATAATCTTTGACTCATCAGATCATGTGTTCCTATATCTGGAGGGGGCAGAATGGTGAATTTCTTTCCATCTTAGCTCTTATTTCACCTTATTGGAAAAATATTCATAAAATTCATATTACTTTTAATTTTAGAATTAAAATTTGAATGCCTGCCAGAGTGGCTAGAGAGAAAGGAAAAGTCAAGGATGACTCCTCAGCTTAAGCATAGGCAAATTAAAGAGATGTACACCATGTCCTCCTTAGAGGAGGAGACTTTATTTGCTAGATGGTGTACAGGTGTGTGACCATTGACATTAACAGCAATGTTGAAAAACAAGCTTTCAAGAAGAAGGTAGAAAAGATGATAGAGTGTTATAAGGAATAGTTGGTGGAATTTATGAGGTTTAAACTACAAAAGCTGTATAGGGAGATATGATAAATGTGCAATTCAGTTTATACTTTCTGGTATTGGCACAAACATTCATTGAGTATTTGTTATATCCCTTTTGCATACCACATAAATTATTATGCCACCTTAAGGCATGCTTCTTACTCCCATTTGATAAAGCAGGAAACGGAAATACAGAGATGTTAAATAACTTATCCTAGTTCATATAGCTAATAAGTGATCTAATGAGTGATGGGGTTGATATTGGAAGCCAAGTCTGTCTCATTCACAGCCCATTCTCTTTCCACTGTACTAATAGCTTTTCCTGAATTACAGGCATAAAAAAGTGGTTGTTTTGATTTTTATCCACTATAATGTAAAAAGTTTCCAGCACTTCCAGTTACCTACCCCTTCTCTCAGGCCCCATTGCAGACAATGTTAATGATATTGCTGCCCTCTGAGGAGGGACTTTCCCTTAGGAGAAAGTCATTTCTTCTGAGGACTTTTCCTTCCAAGTTCTTTCCTTTGAATGAAACCCCAGCGTTTTTTGGCAACCACAAGTCCTCTGAATAAACCAACAAATAACTGTCTTCTAGTACACAGACAAGAATGCTTCAAGTTTCAATGAAGAGAACCTCATCTGCAGCACCCTGGACCTCTTCTTTGCTGGAACTGAGACAACTTCTACAACCCTGCGCTGGGGTCTGCTTTACATGGCCCTCTACCCAGAAGTCCAAGGTGAGAATGGCAGGGAGTGTGCCTGGCCTAGGACACATGGTGCCTCCTGGCCACATGGCTCAGGATTGAGGAGAAGCTGACTGGGTGAGCAGGGAAAGATAGAAATCGTTGGGAGGTGGTGCAGTCTTGACCATGCACACATTCGTCACTTTTTAGAGAGAAATATGAGGAGTCCAGGTAGGATAAGTGTTAAACTCCATGTGTGCATGAAGCTCTAGGTCTAGGGGAAAACAATGAGGCCAACTGACTTTGTAATGGGGTCCAGCAAAGAGTTACAATCTCATATGAGTATTTATTCTTCCATTCTTTTCAGCAATCCCTTCCTCTTTCCCCCTGATAATGCCCAGACACATTTTTGGAATTGTTTTCTTTTTCTTTTTTCCAGTGTTAAGCTTCAAACCCAGGGCCACATGCATGCAAGGCAAGCTGTCTGCCACCCCACAGAGCCACATCCCCAGCCTGTCTAGACTCCTTAGTCTGGTAATAACGCCCTCTGATGTGCCATTTTCTGCCTGTGCTGCCTGAGCAGCACCCATCCTGCATTGGTGGTTTCACTGAATTCTGTGTCATTTTCTTGACACTGTCCTTCTTTATGCCTCTAAGTCACAATATCTGGTCTTCCCTCTGTCAAGAATATGCTTTCTAAGTTTCTCCACATGGTGAATCTCCAACTCTTCTAAAAGAATTCTTCTAATACTACTACCTAAGATGTTTCTTCATTCCTGATCTTCTCTAGAGATGACCAGGGCACCTCTATTGCCATGCTTAGAGCACATTTTATATATAGATTTCAGCACAGATGTCATTCCTTCAAGTCAATGGCTATTCCTAACATTTTTATTTCTCCAGGTTCTAGAACAGTTTGGACAGGTGGAGGGTGGAAACAGTCATGGCATGGTTTCTCTAACTGTGGGTAACAATTTATTAATGAGTCAGAAGATCAAATGAGTAGATCAAGGTCAATACCCCCACTCCCCCAAAATAAAAATAGAGAAGACTGAAGTGCTTGCCATCTACAAAGGATATATTTGTTAATAAAACGTTACTTCTTTCACATAATATTTTACAAGTGCACGCTTTATATGTGTGTGTATGCGTGTGTGTGTGTGTGTGTGTGTATACACACACACATAGATACATACATACATATAGCCACACTTGATCCCAGAAAAATCTAGGAAAAGTAGCTTTTAGCAGGACAGTCAGGTAGCCAGCTCAAATCTCTATGACTGTAGAAAAGGAGGCAAATATAAATGGAAGATAGCTAGCAGTTTCCATGAGCTGAGCCATGCCGATCCTGATCCTATTTAATGCTTACCTAAATGAGTTCATGTAATTCTCAAAACATCTTTCAGATGAAAGTTGACTTAGCCTCACTAATCAGATGAAGAAATTAAGGCAATAATGTTGTAGAGCAGGAGTCTGCTATTCGCTTTCTACTCCCATGCCACCCTTGAGAAATGAGAGTCTTCAGATCTGCTAGGATCCAAATACTTGTGTCTTCCTCAACAAATCCCTGTGTGGAAACCTAATTATCAGAGTGGTGGTATTGGGAGGTGATGAGTCTTCATGAATGGCATTAGTGCCCCTATGAAACATCCCCAGCAAGCTGCCTTGTTCCTTGTAACATGTGAGGACACAGCAACTAGGTGCCACCTCTGAACCAGAAAGTGGGTTCTCCCCAGGAGCCAAATATGCTGGTGCTTTGGTCTTAGACAGCCCAGGCTTCAGATCTATGAAAAAAAATTTCTGTTGTTTTTAAGCCACTCTACTTATGGCACTTTATCATAGAAGCCTGAATAAAAAAAGACCCTACTATGAGCTTAGCCACATTGATCTTAGGTATTCCATTCCTTGGCCTAATTAGACTCAAGGAAAGTGACTGAGTTGACAATTTTCTAATTAAGCCCTTTGAAGGGTTAAGGAACATTTTATTTCTTTGCAATCTGATCACTATTTGAAATACCACTGGTGAGATCTGATAGAACAACCCTACATCATTGAAAGAAACTCTAAAAGTTTCAAAAAATAATAGAATCTCCCTCTTCTCTTCCAGAAAAAGTGCATGCTGAGATTGACAGAGTGCTAGGCCAGTGGCAGCAGCCAAGCATGGCCGCCAGAGAGTTCATGCCCTACACCAATGCTGTCATCCATGAGGTGCAGAGAATGGGCAACATCATCCCCCTGAATGTCCCCAGGGAAGTGGTGGTTGATACCACTTTGGCTGGATACTACCTGCCAAAGGTAAGGAAGCACACCCAGCCTCAGACTTCAAGCCCGTCTTTGAGACCATCACAGAACTTGCATTTGTATTTGAAAAATCACATATATTCCTATCCCAAGAATCACCTAGATGGGGAGATACATTATACTTGATATAATACTAACTTTTTCTCCATGGATTTTACCAGATATAGGTATTAAGGGGAATAGAGGAGGAAAGATTTCTAACTCAAATGTGTTTAAGCCAAGACTAGTTTGTTTGTGTGTTTGTTTTGTTTTGCTTGCTGTGGGACTTCTCAGTGCTCTCACTCTGTGATGTGCACTGTGGCTCATGATAGCACACAGCTGGCAGCAAAGTCTCTGTCAGATTTTGCCATAGAGCCCTGTTCTTTACCGTGGAGAGCATCTCTTAGAACTAGGGACCTGCCAGACTTTGGAAAATGTAAAAGGACATTTGAGATTACCTGGTTCCAAACCACATTGATGCTGATGTTTCTAATATCATGTCCCCACAGGTATTTTTGCAGCTTTTACCTACAGCCCCATGAGGGGGAACTCTCCATTTCATAAAAGAAGCCACTCCAGTTGTGCAATGTTCATGATTAGAACGGGAGAGCAAGGAACGAATATTTACTCAGCCATGATTAAATGTCATGGACTAGCCTCTTTCAAAATATCTTAGTTCTCAGGACAACTATTATTCCCATCTTATAGATTGGGAAGTTGAGTCTCAGGGAAATTAAGCTTGCATGAGATCTCAACTACGAAGTGACAATAGCTGGATCTAGAACCAGAGCTGTTCAAATTATTTGTATGACGTGATGCTCCCTCCACAGGACTGTTTTGCTTTGACTTAAACAAAAACAAAAACAAAAAACTTCTTTTAATTTTTCCCTACTGGTCTCTGTTAAATCCCTTGGCTTTACTAACAGAATTCAGATCACACTCCACCCACCACTTTTAAGATCTCTGCAGAGGGCTCTCCTGGGTCCCCCAGGGTTCTTTCTCTATGATGCACACTTACAGTTTCTTCCTTGCTACTGGATCTATTCTAGTTTGTCCAAGTCCCTCCACATATATTGTACTTGGGAACAATCTCCAGAGTTAGAATCAGAAGAGAATCCCAGTGACTCCTTGGTGACTGTCACTGCAGAGCCAGGAAATGCAGCTGCTATAAGAACTATTTTTTTCCTGATGAAACTTCTCATGGATGAAGGCTGAAGCCTGAGTTCCCCACCAGGTGCTGTTTGCGTTTCTCTAGCCATTCATTTAACTCCAGAGAATCAGCCAACCTCACT
Source organism: Callospermophilus lateralis (assembly GCF_048772815.1). Taxonomy (NCBI): domain Eukaryota; kingdom Metazoa; phylum Chordata; class Mammalia; order Rodentia; family Sciuridae; genus Callospermophilus; species Callospermophilus lateralis. The sequence continues at coordinate 97,224,484 of NC_135311.1, forward strand.
AGACTTCTTCTACCACTGATTTTTCACATCAACTTTAGTAATCCTCCTTGGCTCTGAGAAATATAATTGATTACATGCAATGGAGGCTAGGAGCCATGGCTTTGACATCAGATAGACCTAGTTCACGTGACTCTACCTCCCCCCACCACCACGTGGCTCTGAGCACATTATTTAACCACTCACAGCTGCAATTTCTTCAACTGCAAAATGCATTTGAGTCCACCATGTGAAGTAAAATGGGACCCTACATGCTGAGCCTCGTACTCAAAGTAACAGTTATTCGGCAAATATTCATTAAGTATCTGAAGTACTTAGATCTAGAAAAATAACCCTGAGCAAAATAGTCATGCTTACAAAATATACCAACCATGCTAACTGTCCCAAGGAAAATACTCACTGCCTCTGTAAAGATGCTTCTAGTATCTCCCAGTGGGAGTGAGGAACAGGTGCTGGAAGGATCTGGGGAGGCTTGCCTGTGAAGGAAGTAATGCTGGAGCTGAGGATTAAAGGATTGCTGGGAGTTGGTTAATGGCAAAGTGGGGGAAGAGAACATTTCCAGGCAAGGTGAGCAGTATTTAAAAAGTCATTGAAATGAATGGAAACTTGACCTGTGTTACAGGTCACTGTAGTGGGAGCTCAAGAAGAATAGGAGAAGCCCTGAGAGGTTAGGCAATGGATCTGTGACTAGGAGTGTGGGAAGCTATTGAATACCAAGTTTGAGGTCTCAGTGGGTGGGGACTGTCAAAGATTTAAGCCCTATTCAAAGCACACTCTGCTTTCAGGGTGTGGAGAGAATTGAAAAGGGCAACAGAGGATGTGGGTATAAATAGGAAATGATTACAAGAATCTGGATGAGCAACATGGAAGCTTGAACTAAGATTGTGGTGGACATTCCCTAATGGAGGTGAGGGAATCAGGGGGCATTTAAAGAAGTGTCAAGCATGACTGATGGGTTGGATGAGGTAGTGAGAGAAGGCTCACTTTAGTGACTCCAGGGTTTCTTGTCATATATCTTGATGGACAGGAATTCTTTTCCCTGGATATCTGCTTCTACTACTCAAATAGCTTTTGGGACTGGGCACAGCCTTCTACACACTGGAGGGAAGAGAATGCAGAAGCAGAGATGAAAGATGCATTTCCCCCCTCTTTGTAGAGCTGCCCTCCTTATCACTTCACTGACTAGCTGGGTTGATTTAATTACTGTGTGGACCCACCAGCTGTCACATAATTCTCTCATGGATGCTTTCAGGTCCCTTCCCCAGACCTACACTGACTTTTTTCCTGCAGAGTAGCTGTATTATGCAGTCAAGAGTAGCCAAAACTCCAGGGTAAAATTCTCAGAAGACAATTCCAATGCATCTTTCTAAGTTGTCCCACTCAAAGAGAAGGGTCCTGGAAGGTTGAGTTCAGCAGGTGGTGGGTTGGGAGGGTGGGGAAGCTCAGAATATGCTCAGACCCCAGCATGGGGCGCTGAGAACCACCTGCCTTTGCCTAGATGTGTGGTGTGGGTCAAGTCCTGCCTGACTCTTCACTGCTTCTCTAGGGGACCATGATCCTGACCAATTTGACTGCTTTGCACAAGGACCCCAACGAGTGGGCCACCCCTGACACATTCAACCCTGAGCATTTTCTGGAGAATGGACAGTTTAAGAAAAGGGAATCCTTCCTGCCTTTCTCAATGGGTGAGTCTGGAAGAACAGGAGTTGGGGAGGGCAGAGTTCCTCCCTCAGCCCTTCCCTCCTCTCCTGTCTGCAATCCTTTGCTCTAGTTGGGGAGTCTCCAGAGGGTCCTGCCTAGGGTGACTCCATCTCACTATTGTTTGAAGTTCAACATCCTCTGGTGCAGGCCTTGCCTCAGACCGTCTTTACTTCCCAAGCCCTCCCTGGCTGCTGGTGGAGATTTCAGCCTCCCTTTGTTCTGTTTTCCAGAATGCTGAGGACAGAGACTCAAACCTTGTCTCTTGGTCACTAAGTTGGATATCTTCCTTCTTTATAAAGTTTTTAATTGTCACAATTTCTTTTTAAGGGTTTTCCTCTCCCAAAGAAATAAATGTGGTATTGATGGGGAGGCAGCAAAGGAGAGAAGCTATTGTTCACTGTCATGGGTAGTAGACAGTGACTCTAAATGCTCCCAGCTTGGCTAGGTTGGGCTCTGCTTTGTAAATTCTTTATGAAAAGGTTCTTTTGTCCTTTGTAAGTTTAGTTTCCTTTTCAAAATGTAATTAATACATCTGTATGATATGCAGCCAGAAAAGTGGATACAATGAAACAATGAAATCCCCCATCTCTCTCTCTCCCCTCCCCCACTCCTGTGTTTTCTACCCAGCCAGTTCCCAAAGAATATTTCAAACTTATAGCATTGCAAAATCAATAATAAGATGTCTTAGTCCGGATAATGAGTTTGATATGTTATATAAACTATTTCAAATAATTTCTCAATCCCTTTATTTTATAAATATCTCAATTATGTCATATATTCAGTCCATTTCATAATGATGAATGAAACAGAAGACAAAACAGATGCCCTCAGAGAGCATAAGTCATTCGGCAACCTTAGAAGGTTCAAATTTATCACCACTTTAGAGTTATGAAATTTAGGCCCAAACACATGTGACAATGAATTCATAAAACTCATGTAGCACACCTAAGGCTAAATAAATGTCAACCAGATTTATAAAAAGTTAAAATTTATGTTCCTCCTAACACCATCTTCTGAAAATAACTAAATGCTACAGAGAAAACACACTGTAGAATACATGATAATTTGCTTATTATTCATTTAAAATATGCATTGACTTTATGAGACAATATCTTTTGACTACTGGTAACAGTAAAAGCTTAGAAAGGGAAGAACTCTCTTTCTTTGATGGCCCTGAGTTTCCAATTCCTTTGCTTTCCCACTATGCTGCACTGCCCTAGGTGTGTCTGGGTTGATCTGATTAGAACTTGTTTGTCTTTGCTCATGTGGTTCTACCCTCACCTTTGCTCACATTGGACAAGTCACCTCTCATGTGAAGAGGTGGTATAAGATATAGGAATGTCTGCCAGTCCTCTTGTCTGCTGTAGTTTCAAACTTTGCATTACAGCACAAAGTTTCAAGTGTATGTTTCAATTCCTGTGACACTTCTTGCTTCTTGCATCTTGGATTCATAAAATGTTGCAATGCTAGAAATATGACCCTTTAGCATTACACAATTGCTTCACGTGCTGTTTACTGCAACTGTGATGAGAGGAATCATAATAGAGATGGCTTTAAGAGGAAGACGGATTCTCTTGGCCTTCTGATACCTAGATAGATTCCTTCCCTCCATATTGCAAAAGCTTCTTACTCATAGTTGTTTCATGTCTTCTTCTGTTTTAAAACAGTCTTCCTTCTGTGTTAGCAAAAGGATAAAAAGAGCAGCACACAGTGACTCTCTGGTGCTTTGCTATCGAGAATTATATTACACCCTCTTAATCACAGGCTTCATTTGCAAGTGTATTATCTCAAGCAATCCTTACAGCAAACTAGTTATTAATACTTACACAGGAAATGGACTGGTATCTTATTTCTTAATATAAGCAAACTAAAACTGAGAGAGTTGTTTGTTTCCGAGATCAGATGGCCCCCAAATTGGTAGGCTAGGGCCTAAGACTCAAGTTTTTATACTTTCAATTTAGTGCTCTCTCTAGTACAACTAGAATGTAACTTACTTTTCCATTTTAAGAGTCATTGAGTTTATACCACATGTATCAGCTAATATTTTGCTGCAAAACAAACAATCTAAAACTCTTGGGGCTTTATAAGCTTGTGTTATTGCTCACAGGTCTACAGGTAAGGTATGTGGCTTTGCTGTTCTTGACTGGGCTGTCTTACATGTTAGGCAGGTCAAGTATCTGAAGACTGATTTCAGCTAGGACAACAGTGTTCTTTAGTCTCACATTTTCTCTCATTCCCTAGCAAGCTAGCCTGGCTTTTTCACATGGTGATGATTAGGTCCCGAGAGAGAATAGAAGCACATTGTGGCCCATTAAGGTCCAGGCTGGAAACTGTCAAGCCTTGACTCTCTACATTCTAATGGCTGATTCCAGTCACAAGGCCAGCCTCAGTTAAACAGAAGGAGGAATCGCTAAACGTTTGATTAGATGAGCTTTGAAGTCATGCTGTAAATAATGTAGAACCCAGGCAGGGGAGAAATGGAGGTGTTTTGTTCTTAGCATCTCTCTTTTTGATAGAAGAATAAAATTCAGAGAGTGCAGGCAATTTGCCTGGGGATTCACACTGAAGATGTGGCAGAATGAGGCTCAGTTGAATTTAATAGGAACTAGAAACCTAGAAATATCCAGTGAATCAACATGGTGAAAACTCCTCTGTCTGGTTTTTCTACCAGACTTTCATCTTAGACATACAGTTTTCTTTCCTCACTCTGAAGGAGTTTAAGCTTGCAAAGAGCTGAACACCATAGAGGAAGTGAGTTGGCAGAGAACACTTGCTTACCTTATGGTGGCTGGGGAACCAAGAGAGGAAGGGGCTTAGGGTCTCAATATTTTTTTCATGGGCACACACCTCCAGTGATCTCCCAGTAGACCCACGTTCTAAAGTTTCCACCATCTCCCAATGGCACCACAGGCTGACAGACAAGCCTTTAGCACATGGCCTTCAGAGGACATGTAAGATCTACAGTTAACATTCTGTCTTTGGCCTCCAAAAGCACATGTCCATCTCACAATGCAAAATACATTCAGTTCATCTAAGAGTCCCTCAAATATTAACTTTTCTAGCATTGCTAGATAGTCCAAGTCCAATGTCTTTTCTGAGAGTCATATAAACTATTAGCTGTGACCCACTGAAAAAAAGGTAAAAAAGAAAAACAACAACAACAAAAAATTGCATGCTTCCTAGATTCCTAGCTTTCCAGCCCAGGAGAAACATTCTCATTGCATTTAAGTTTCTGAGTTGAGTGACCATGGCTCTCACTGTAATATTTGGCATATGGAGAAAAGCAATGTGGAGCTCCTGAAGATTGCTAGTGCTCCACTCCCAAGTTTGATTCTTAAAGTACTGGTGCAGGCCACATCTTCCAGAGCCCTCCCCACCCAGTGTGGAGGAGAAGGTCTTGCAATGCAACTCCACTGCAGCATCCCAGTCTCTCTGAGCCTCTGAATCCCTTCATCAACATTAAACCAAGTCAATTTAGACATTTCCAGCTCATTCACAATGAGCCATCTTTTGATCCATATTTCAGCCAATCAACCAAATACGCTGTTAGCACGCCCCTTTTAAAAATATTTATTTTTTAGTTTTAGGTGGACACAATATCTTTATTTTTTTAATGTGGTGCTGAGAATCGAACTCAGTGCTTCACGCATGCTAGGCGAACGCGCTACCACTTGAGCCACATCCCCAGCTCCATTAGCACCCCTTTTTAACTCTGCAAATAAATCAAGGGCAGAAGCTCTGCTTAATGGGTTCATATCAATAAATTCAGCCTGAACCAACTTTATGTTCCTTCCACCATTAGCCCACATCATTAAAATCCATTTTCACACATGTGCTCAAGTCCTCTGCTTTTATGAATTAGAAAATTTGAGAAGTTCATTTGAACTGTAGTGCACCTCCCCAGGAGTCTCACAGTGCCCCTTGCCTCTAGGTGTCTATTGATACTAAAGTCTGATTCCTAGTCTAGAGGCAAAAATGGGTGGTTGGGGTGGGTCCTGAGGAGTAGCAGCATTGTCCACTTAGTAACTGTGTCAGGGAAGGTCACTGCTGTTTCCTTGGGCAATGCTGGATTAGTCCCTTCAGGCAGAGGTGGAAAGGCCAGGAGCACAGGGGAAGAGTTGGGGGTGCTGCTGTCACTGAGGGTGGGGAGGCCACTTCCTCTGGCAAAATCAACTCATCATAACTTAGGAGTTCAATGTCACCGCCCTCAACAGAGTCTGCCCACAGGTCCCCACTCCAATTTTTAGTATCCCATTATTCCCATGTAGTGCTTTCATTTTAACTGCAGACACCCTTCCAGGTTGAGACTTAAATTTGTACTATAATCCAGCCAATTGCATGATGAGGGGTTGGGTTTTGGCAACTTCAGCCCTATGTCTGCCAGAGAAAAGATTCTCCTTCAGGGCGTACTTGGAAGAGTTCAGGTTACTTATGTAAATTTGGCACTGGGAAATTGAATCTCTGAACACATTGTTTTCCTTTACTATTATGTCCAGTGATGCTAGCGACAACCAGCCAACATCATTATATTCCTTGGTTTTCTTAAAAATGTTTATAAGTATCATGTATAGAATCGATGGATTCCCTGTCAGGCACATTGAATGTGTTTCCTTTTTGTCTTATGAAACAATTTAGACCATAGACTGTCAATACTCTCTTCAGGAGAGTCTTTAGATACTTTAGGTTTAGACAAATTAGAGAGCCTTCTAGATACCATAAAACCAATTAAAGAAATTCAACATTACAGTTCTGTGTCTTTAGAGCTCCTTCTGGTACCCACATCTGTATTAAGGCTCTCTAGAGAAACAGAATCAGTTAGGAAAGAAGATTTATTAGATGGGCTTACATGGTCAGAGGATCGTCTCACAGTAGTCATTTGCAAGGTGGAGAACTGGGGAAATCAGTAACTAATCAGTCCAAGACGCCGACAATCTCACAATGGGAGGGATCAATGACCCAACCCCTGTAGGAGGCTGAAGGCCCGGAAGCCCTCTGGAGAGTCTCTGGTGTGAGTCACTTTCAAAGGCTGTAGAAGCTGGTGTCTGGTGTGGGCAGGTGATGGTATCAGCAAAATTCCCAGCTGCTCAAGAAGAATTGAGCTGGCAAATTCAGGCAAGCTTTCCCCATCTTCTTCTATCTATTCCTTCTGGGCCCCCAGCCATGGGATGGTGCCACCTACATTCAAAGCAGGTCTGCTCCTCTCATTTTACTGAGCCAGGTGCCAACTGTCTCTGGAAACATTTCACATACAACCCAGAATTGTGCTTCACCAGCTTTTTAGGTGTCTCAATCTAATCAGGTTGATCACCAAAATTACCCATCATACAGACCTAAGCTATGAAATCAAAGAGTCCTAGATTTCATCCTTTTAAAACATATTCATACTTATTATCCACCTGGGACCTTTGCCCTGCCATTTGACATAGGAGACAAATGTTTCACATGTTTTGCAAGTGAGATAGGTTTAGCTTTGTGAGAATGGATCGTTAGTCACTCAGTGGTCGCTGATGGAACCAGTTCTTTAACTGTGGTTTTTTTCTTTAATTGTCCAATTTTGTCAAGATACATGGATTCTTCTAGGAGAATCTTGGCAATTTAGAATACAACTGATTTGTTATCAAATCATACTATTTCTGATAGGTAGTAAGATAAAATGTGAGGAAGAGAGATGAATTAGATTCAGACTCGAGGGAAACAGGCACAAAATAATATAATAATGATATAATTGGGGGCCATTTATATTTACTAAGCACTTCTGCACATATGATCTAATTTTATTTCCTCAATAACCTGCATTTGTCCGGTAAGTGAGGACAAAATGGAGGCCTTAACAAATTTAACAAATTTTCAAGAAAGTTTAATTACAAAGGAAAAAGACAAGTAGTAAAAATCAGTTTATAGGATTAACAGCAGTGAATTATTCCCATTATGGTTCCCAGTGGAATTGCCTCTAGGATAAAGACGAAATATCAAAATGTTAACAGAGGTAGGGACTGATTGATGGTATTTCAAACACCCTTTATTATCTTCTTGGTATTTTTATTTTTTTGTGTGTGTTCATTCCCCTTTTGGGTGAATATGTATTAGGAAGAAAGTAAGCTATTAAAAGTGCACATAGAAAAGATGGTGGTAGCTACTGGTTTGGAGCTTGCAGCCTAAGTGGGTTGAAGAGGATGTTCACTCAGGGAAGTGAGCAGCAGAAGCCTAGAGCAGGTATTAGATTGGAATTGGAGGCTGCCTATTTGAACTCAGATATTCAGTAGATAAATAGATACAGAAATGGATATGGACAAAAATATAGGTGTGTATATACATAATTCAGTAAATACTCATGTTATATACACATATATATTCCCCTGCGCTGTCCACTGAGATGACCTAGAACAACAACAACCAGAAAGCAACGAGCATGTCTAATGCCCAGACCTTGATTCTTGATTTCTGCATATCATTATCCAATAAAAGCAACCAGAACACCTGGAAGAATGGCTCATTCCAGGGATTGGGAAGAGTAAATATTAAATCAACCTGTAACATGATGTTGTCCTAAAAAGTCAGGAACATGGGCATCAGATGGCCAAATCAGGAATATTCTGAGCATCAACACAAGTTAACAATGAGCAACAGATTATAACCCTTTGAATAAAACGAGGAACCCATGAATCCATACTGATATAAATAAATGAGTGGATAAATAAATGGGGAGGATAACAAGCATTTGAATGCTGGTAAGTGTAGAAGGAATGAGAGAATTTTAAAGTCATTATGTGGCAGCCACCTGTGATAAATAATTTGGCCAAGAAAGGACAATGGATATTAATGAATGAAAAGTTAATGAGGACTGGTTTATTCGTGGAATCCCAAAATATTTTTAGCTCCATAAAGAAAAAAAGTAATTTCACAGGGGGAGATTATTAGATACTACCTTAATCAGGCTATCACAAATAATGACAGGAATCAAAATCACATACCACCTGATAGGATGGAATGAGAAGACAGGACCACTTTTTTGATACTCCTACCAACACTGCGGAACTTCACAACCTGAATCTGTTTATGAGGAAGCGTGAGAGACATTTCCAAAATGGGTCTATAATCTTTAAAATGCCAAAGCCATGACACTTACGTAAAGACTGAGGACTTGTTCCAGACTTAAGGACTCTAAGCACACAGGACATCAAAATGCAATACCTGGTGTTGAACTGGACCCTTTTACAATAAAGGACATTATTGGAACAATTGGAAAAACCTGAATGGGATCTGAGGCTAAAGTGCTGGTCATGCATCAGTGTTAATTTCCTGCCACTGACAGTTTGGTAGTGCTGGGGATTGAACTCAGGGCCTCACACATGCTAGGCAAGCACTTTCACCACTGAGTCACATCCCCAGCCCCCACTGACAGTTATTTTGGAGGATGTTCTTGCTTATAAGAATTACACACTAAATTTTTTCATGGGTGATGTGGATGATTTACTTTCAAGAAAATCAGGAGAACTTTTTGTTTTTTTTTTTATAAGTTTTCTATACATTTAAAAACATGTCAAAATAAAAAGCACATCATGATAAGTATCACAGTAAAAGAATTATATGGAAAGAATTATATGGAAAACTACTTTAGTAACGCTACCACCAAAAAATTTTACTTAAAAGTTGACTTTTAAATTGCATTCTACTGTTTTGAGAATTAATCAGATTCCTTTAATGATGTGCTACTGTATACCTATAGTGTTTATTATTATCCAGGAGACATTTTACAACACTTTGTTATGCTATATAGTTTGTCAACATATTCGGCTTATTTGGATTCAGTGTATAGCCAATCATTGTGTAAAATAAAGTTTTTATCTTAAACACACATGCAAATATTCACTATTGCCTAGAGAGATTACTTGTCCCCATCACATGGCTAGGAAGCGAGAGGAACTGACCTTGATCTGTGTCCTTCTGCCTCCAGTTCTCCACACGTAACAGGGTGTAAGACCTAGCCAAGGCAGTGCAGAGTCAGCCACGGAGAGAGGAGGTTCCAGTCCTGGGTTCCGAGTTGAAAGCAAAGGCCTTCATCAAGACCCACTCTAGGGAGCAGAACCAGGCAGTACCAATACAGAGGGCCATCCACCCTCTAGAGAGACATTGGGCATAAGAGAAAGGTGATTTAAATGCTCTGAATTTTATTTGTTATATTCTGGACTTTCTTTTAAGAACTGAAAATCAATACACTGTTTTGTTGTCTGATTTTGCCATTATTTGTTAAATCGGATTTGAAAGCCTTTTAGGCTAGACACATGCTTTCTTGGCCAGCCCTGTCCTCCCACTTCTGCTTTGTTGTAACCAAAGGAAAGCCTGAATAAACCCTCCAGCTTCACTTGCTTTCAGTTGACTTTAAAATATGCTCATTTTGGAGGTCACACAGCTGAGCCATGTCTTTTTAGTCTCCCACCAGCTTTGCTGCAGACAATGCCTGTGACTGGTGGTCATGATGATTCTGGTTTCCTGGACTGCTTTTCAAGGACTTTAAGGCCACATTTGTGAAAAGTACGAACTCTTCCTTTGGACTGTGGATATCTGATGGGTGATTTAATTTGGGATAGAAAAGCTTGGCATCTCTGCCTTCACACTGCATCTGCCTCCTTTGCTACTTTAACCTTTGAGTCAGATTTACTGTTGAGTCATATGTTAAGGAGTGTGTGTCTGGAATCAGTGTTGAAAAGCTGATTAGTCCCAACTTTACCTAATCTGTCTCTTCTCCTTTCAAGGCTGAAGACAACAAAATAAGAGTAACTAAGATATTATTGAAATTTACAGACATCAGGATCACCAATTACCACCTCTTACAGGCCACCAGAGTGGAACCTAGAAGTCCGCAGTTGTCAGTCCTTCCCTTTCCTTGGCTGTCTTTCTTTCCCCCTTCCCTGGGGATTAAAGTTGCTTACACCTAGGCTGGGTTGAGATGGTCTTGTCGGCATGGCCTCCATCTTCTTGACTGGCTTGCTTTCTTTCCAAACCTTTTTCCTTGTGTCAACAGCTCACCCTTGAGTGAGTGGCAACTACATGAAACTGGGTATAGTTACCCATACTCTGTGTCACCCTGGGGAATGGCTTTACCATGCATCTTTATTCACAGACAAAATTCAAGAGGCAGAATGATAAGGAGAACAGATTTTTTCAGGTTTAAGGAACCTGGTATTTTTGGCTGTTTTTTTTTTTTTTTTCCTAGTTTCAATTCTCCATCTTCTGGGTGCTCAGGGGTGAGGAAAGCTTTCATTAGAGAGACGTTTATAAGAAAAGAGAAATACAGGTCAGTAAAAATACAAACGCAGATTTAGTGATCCAGAGAACCTATCAGTCTCAGCTCCTTGGAGGTGTTTCCTCAGTAGTTTTTATTCTCATTCTGAGGAAATTCAGAAGCTAAAGGAATTTGGAGCTTTAATTTCAAAAGGAATTCTGTTTCAAATCCTGCAGAAAAGCAAGTTATCAGGATGTTGCCCTTAATTTCAGAGGAAGTCAGTTTCAGTTCACCTTCACCCCAGAACTGCCTAATACTGTCCCCTTCCCCCCAAAGCAAATGTGGTCCTAGACTCTGCATTCTGTTCTTTGGTGAACCCAGAGCGTGGTCAGACTTAAATAAGGTGCTGGGCATAAAGCCTAGGTCTGGTCAGGAGGGAGAGGCAAGTAGCCCCTGTTTGGAACCATGTCAGCTGAGAAGATAACTCCTCTTCTGTATTTGTCTTTCAGGAAAACGTGGATGCCTTGGAGAACAGTTGGCTAAGACTGAGCTATTTATTTTTTTTACTTCCCTTTTACAAAAATTTACCTTCAAGCCCCCAAACAATGAGAAGTTGAGCCTGGAGTTCAGAATGGGCCTCACTGTCTCCCCTGTCAGCCACCACATCTGTTCTATCCCTAGGGGATGATGCTGCTGGAGAAGGAAAAGGAAAGACAGGGGGAAAAAAAAAAGGCATGTGCTTTGGAGCTGCTGGTGCCTGCTCAGATGTTTGGAAACAGAATGTAGGTGATGCCAAGGAAAGAGGAAAGAAGCTGGACTAAAAGGAAGCTGGATCCAAACCCTGGTTCTGCCATCTCCCCCTATAGCCCTGGAAAAATCACTTGTGTGTTCATTGATTTACCTTCTCATCCAGGAGGTGAAAAATGATTTCTCTTCAAAAAAAAAAATTCCTGTAAGAATTAAAGGAAACAATGGATTTTAAGTGATTCCTACACCATAAAAACATATCCTAAGAATAATGTCTACAGTCGTGCCTACTTCCTTGGCCATGTATCTGCTTCTAGTTGGTTGACAAAGCTCAGGTTGAAGTGGTACAAGACAGGCAATGAGATACAAAGTGGAATCCTGGGGGCAACCATGGAGACAGACTATAAAATCTCTCTCATTTGTGTCGGCTTTATCTTGTTTTGGCTTTAGAATGGTCCCCTGGCTAGTGACCAATGGATGAGTCTATTCACAGGAAGTGGAAGCAATAGTTTCTATGATTTGCACAAGGGAGCACCACCTTGGCCTTAGAAGGAGGCCCAATAGGGTGTGACCACAGTGAACACAACCTGGAAATCAGGTTTGGAGAATCAAAGTGAAAAGAGTTTGTCTTATAGTACCTCTGTTTTGAGTCCTCCATCAGACACTCATTCCCATAATGTTCCACATTGGATTTAACTATAAGTTTTGTTGACTAATATTACCACCCTATAGTCTGGTAGAGCATTTTATAGCAGAATATCAAAAATGCCCTAATCCTGCCACAAAATAGAGGACCAGAGACTGTCCAAGAAATTTTAGTCCCAACCCCAGAGCAGACCTACCAACCAGCCTGGTAACTGGACTTAACCTCATCCAAAGGTCTGTCCTTCCTCCTTTCCTTCCTTTCTTCCTTCCTCTCTCCATCTCTCTCCCTCCCTCCCTCCCTCCATCTTTCTTTGGAGAAAGATTTCTTTTCTTAAAGTGGCTAGATCTAGGTAATTTAGTAGCTCATAACTGTCACCAACCATCTGTGGGTTATATGTGAGTCACCGGGCATGGTAGCCTCATGGATAGAGACATCTGTGAATGGCCAGTGGACATTTACTCTGGTCAGTTGCCCAGGGATAATGTAAATTTCTTTCCTACTCCGCTGGGCCCACACAGCACCTGAGATGGGTGTTATCTGCCTAAATGTCAATCAACCTGCTGACTGCAGGACATCATGAAGCAAAACTCTGCCCTTGAAACTTCATCCCTGCCTTTGATGTATCCCCTTAAATAAACCACCAGAGCTATTTTCCCTTTGTCTAGTTCCAGAACCCATGTGGACTAGATCTATCAGAGGCTTCATCTTGTGTAAATATATTTCTGAGTTTTTGTGTTTTGTTATTTGGTAGTTATCTGAGATTTTAGTTTTAGGGTGGCTTGGATTCCTCTGGGCAGAAAGAACCCTGCAGAGATGCTGGCCTTTGTCCCCTTTCCAGACAAACAAAATGGCCAGGAGGCCTTGGGTTTTTCCCACCTGATGCTTAGAATTCAGAGAAAAGCCCATTCTACTGCCACCAGGAAGAAAGGAAACAGAGAAAGGGATAGAAGGGGGCAGTGTTGGCTTGAGCTAGACTAAGACAGCTGAGAATATCTGGAAGAAATGGTTGCGTTTTCAATGTGGGGAGGAGGCTTCAGTCTCTCATGCCTCGTAAAGAAAGAATGGAAGAGAGAAGCCAGTTGTTCCTAATTCCTTTGTAAGCCCTTTTAAGGCAAATCTCTAGAAAACAGGGCAAGAGATAGTCTAAGACCAGTTAACTTCCTCTCATCTGGGATCTGTCTACCATTTATTTTCTCCTTTCTTCCTCTGGTTAGATCAAGTAGGAGATCCATGGGTAATTGGTCAAAATCTTTACATTTCTCAGTTTCCTCATCTACACTATAAGGGACTCTGTTGAAGTCATTTCTGTATTCCTGCCCTGCTGTACACTGTCCATGATTCTTGATGGATAGGCATACACCAACTACTTGTGGAATAAATATAAAACTCCTGGAGACTCGTCCTGACCTAATGGATGCAGTGGGACCCAGGGCCATTGAAGTGTTACCACAGTCCAGAAACATTGGAGAAGAGATGACTGTGAATACTAATTGAATTTTACATGTGCATAAAAAGTGTGTCTTCTTTTTGCTCAAAATTTGTTGGAGATATTAAAACACATGAGTCCTCTTCCCATCCAAGCATCATACAAGGATTTTGTTAAATGTTTCTCCTTTATTTGGGAAACCTCAGGACTCCTTACTCCCTTCCTTTGTACCTGGAACCTAGTGTGCCAATAATCTGATATTATCTGCCACATTGTGGATGTGGCAACCAAAGGCAGCCCAGGGTGTGAATCTTCTCTCCACAACTCTGCTACAAAGAGATGCAAACATGGGCACAGTGAATTATAAATATAAAATCAGGCTGGAGGTCAAGGGATTTACAGCAGAGAAGAGTCTGGTGGCAATGGACCAGGGTCAGGCATAGCAAGACTGCAAGCACCAGCTGGGGTGGGTCCAGCATAGGGACTGCCCTCACTGCCCTAAATGTTCCTACAGGAAGCAAGGGCTGGCCAGGTGACTAAGGAGCATGGATGACTACCTCAGTAAGCAAGGAACTGTGCTAGAACAGGGGACTCCAGAGCTCAAGCTTTGGTGAACTGCTGCTTACTTTCTTTTCCTTCCTCCCTCCCTCCTCTCCTTAAGAACACTGTCAACTAGATTGATTTAATCTTTTCTTTTAAATTGTTTTTAGTTGTAGATGGATACAGTCTTTATTTATTTTTATGTGGTGCTGAGGATCAAACCCAGTGCCTCACAGTCCACTAGTGAGCTACAACCCCAGCCGCCAGCTGTTCTCTTAAGCTTGCCCAAGCAAACTGAGTCAGTTTTCCAGTGTGTGTGTATTGTTTCTTGCTAAGCTACCAAAAGGGAAAGGTGGGGGATGCTGGGGAGCAGTGCCCATGGCCATGCAGGTTGGTCACTCAACCTCCTACTGTAACTTTGAGCAAGACATTTCAAACTGCAAGCTATGTTCCTCTAAAATTGGTAGGTTTTCAGGCAGGCTGACAGATGTTCAATGAATTCTTTCCATACCATGGGCTACCTGCCTTGTGACTCCCCACCCACATTTTATCCTCCCACCCACTGCAGTGACACCAGGGCCCACCATGTGCAGTGCCTTTGATGTGGAAGGTATATTGTCTTCAGTTTGACATCCCTTTCCCTCTTCTGGGAATTTGCCAGTTCAGCTCCTCTTCAGGTTACAGTATCCCTCCAAACAGATCCCCGCTGGGACCTCAAGCTGTCTGCATTCTCAGATTCATATAAAATCCCACACCCATGCCACACCATGAGGGCACTGCAGTATTCCTCCAAGACAGCCCGCCCTTCTTGGCCATCACTGTCAGCCTTACTCAGCCTCTTCCCTATAGGAAGTTTCAAGCCTCAATGTGGCACTGATTTGTGGTACCAAGAGACTTTACAAAAACAAATACTCCTGTAGGCTTGAAACCTGTCGCCAGGGGAGGGAAAAGTTAGCTTCTCCTCCATTTCATAGGAGATATGTGGAAAGTGAGGAGGACCTTCTTATCAAAGAAAACCAGAGCTGAAGAGGAGTAAAAGTGTCAAAAATATTTCATTCAAAAAAAATTAGGAAAAAGACCTCAGAATAGAACTGGGCTCCATTCTAAATACAGCCTGAACGAGTGGGCATTTATAGTGGGAGCACGCTGAGGGGATCCCTGGATGGAAATAAGTGGAAACATCAGTTTTTACTAAACCGACTGAACAGGATTATTTTTGAAGTTGGTCACATGATCAGATACCATTTGTATGTGTTCAGATCTCAAGGGAGATCATTAAATAACTGAAAGTAAAATTCTATATATTTGTAATGGAAGATGCTGTTTTATTGTGAATAGATTTGAACATATGGCAGCATCCTTCAATATGGTTACTAAGTTAACTTTTTTTTTTTCATTTGGTAAAGTTGCATTGCTTTCCCCAATACCCATACATGCTGGCTGTGTTGCCCTAAATGCAGAAAGACCAAACCTTAGCATACTTCTTCTACTTGAAAGAGTAGATAAAGCTGTTTTTGAAATAAAACCTCACATTAATAGTAGTCTCAGGTCAGTTCAAATATTTATTGACGATACACTATAAATCAAATAAATAGTATGGGGCCATTCCATTTCAGAGCTCATAGGTTATTAATGGTGGAAGGGGGAATGGGGGATTATAAATATACAAATCATTTGGTGTTAATAGTCTCTACATGAGAATGGATACCAAAGGGGAAAAAATCAAGTATATATAGTTCCATAACATTTTTCATCATTTCCATCACAGTCTCACAGTCTTGAGGCTGAGAGAGGTGAGTTAATGAAGTCCCCCAGGTTGACTTCTCCCCAGCTGCTTACCTCATAAGCCAGTGCAGTACATTGTGCCTTGAATTCTAGCCACATTTTTTCCAATTCCTCCTCCATCTCTTCCTTTTACTCCTTTCCCTCTTCTTCTGTTTTGAAATGTCTTACGTTGCCTTAATTTTTGAAAAATTGTTCAGATATAAAAGTCTATTTTAACAAGTTTTTCTCCCCTCTTTTTAGCACTGTGAAGATGTTTTCCCATTGTTTTCTGGTTTTTATTATCTCTGATGAAAGTTTCAGTTATTTATCCCTTGGTTCCTTTGTTCATTGAAGGTCTTTTGTCTTATGGTTGTTTCAAAGATTTTTAATATTACTTCTCAGCAATTTGGTTGTAATGTTTTAGTATAGTTTTCTTTACATTTTTCTTGATTGAAGTTGAGTTCCTTAAATCTGTGATCTTGTCATGTTTAGAAAATTTGGAAAAACTATGGTCATTATTTCTTCAAGTGTTGCTTTTCTGAACTGACCTCCTGGCCCCATATTCCTGGAATTTGAGTCATATAAATATTAGACCCATTAATGTTGACTTACTGGTTACTGAGGTCCTGTTATTTTTTTTCAGTTTTCTCTCTGTGCTCCCGTTGGGATAGTTTCTACAGCTCAGTTTTAAAGTTCATTTTTTTTTCTTCATCAGGGTCTCATTTGCCATTAAACAACTCATTCATTTTTTAACATTATATATTTTTCCATTCTGGAATGAATTGATTCAACTAAATTTATAGTTTCTCAATTATTTGCATGTTTTTCTTTAAATCCTCTATACTATCCATTTAAAGTCCTTGTCTGGTAATTCCATATTTCTATCATTTGTTCTGATTTTTTCTTCTAATTATAGGTCACATTTTCTTGCTTCTTCAAATGTCCAGTAATTATGGATTAAATATATATTTTTCATTCTTGAGTGTTTGGTTTATCTTTTTTCTGCTTTTAAAGAGGGTTAAGCTTTGTTTTGGTAGGCAGTTAAAAACACCTTTGTTTTGTTTTTTTGAGTTTTAAAACTTTGTTAAAGTGGGTCTAAAGTAGCCTGCATTCTGGGACTCCTTGAGGTTACTTTTCTGGGGTCCCTACTGATCACCTGAGATGTTTAATGTGGTTTTTCCACTTTGTTCAGTGTTTAATAATTCCCACCCAGTAAAAGCTATGTCAACCATTAAGCTTATAGCTTTTTGGCAATTAGTTGTTTTGTCCCCACTAGATGCTCTTTGCCCAGCCTCTTGGAGTCTGGACCTATACCTGAACTATACCTACAGAGTTCAGGTGATCTATTTGAAGATTTATGGAGCTCCTTCTTGGCATAGCTTGCTCCTTTCTCTGCCTTACAAATTCGAGTCATGTCAGTCACTCCAAACTACATTTTCTCATCTAATAAAGACTACTGTGATCTGATTGTTCCCTCTCCTTCTTGTAATGGGGTCCAGTAAATGCCTCCAGGGAGAAAGTCAGAGATGGTGGAGTTCACTTCATTTGTTCTTTCTTTTGGGAATCACAGTCCTGCAGTTCCACTTTTCCAGTATCTGAAAACTCTTGAGTATTTATTTTATTGATTCTTTTGGTTCTTTTTTTTAAAATAGGGTAGTTTTGTGTGATCTTTTTTTATTGGTTTTTTTTTAAAAAAAATAAATGACCGTGGAATGCATTACAATTCTTATTACACATATACAGCACCATTTTTCTTATCTCTGGATGTATATAAAGTATGTTGACACCAATTCATGTCTTCATACATGTACTTTGGATAATGATGTTTTCTGGTTCTTTATAGTAGAAAAGTTAGTCCACTACTAGATAGCATGAAATAGAAAACTCAGCACAGTTTTAACTTTTTATGAAACTTGACTAGAGGAGAATAATTTAATTTCTTGTGTCTGTACCCTTTTCAATGTGACAATAATTCCTCCCTTCAAGAGATAGAATCCATTTACCATTGTCTTCACTCTGGGCTGGATCACTGATCTCTTTGGACAATAGAATGTGATGAAATGAATTTTCTGAGCTTTGGACCCAAGAGAAGTTATGTGCTCCTGCTTATACTTTTGGAACTCTTAAACAAACCTATGTTATTTTGTTGGATGCCGAGAAATTTACATACCAGTCATTGATGTTACATTGCCCTAAATGGACAGCTGGCCAGAGCTCTAGCTAATAAGGCTAGCTGATAAAAGCAGGTTCAAATCTAGAAACTGAATAAGCATGAGTGAGCCCAGATGAATCAAGAACTTTCCAAATGAGCCAGTCTATTTCCAACCTGAGATTCATGAGTTAAATAAGTGGTTACTGGGGAAGCCAAAAGCACTGTCAATAAAAACAAACTTGACAGAGGATTCTATCATACTAAGAAGTTTCTATATAACGAAGAAAATAACTTGAAAATACATCCTGCAGGAGAAAACATTTGCCAACTATTCATTTGAAAAGGACTAACATCCAAAATATATATGAAATTCCAATGTGAAAACTCAAGAACAATTAAAGCTGGGAAAATTATTTGAATAGACATTTCCCATAAGACGACACAGGGAATGCAGGATCCAGCATAGAAGAAAATAAAGGATTCCAAATGCACTTAGCCTCTTGGTACCTGTGTTCTCACGTGTTATGTCCTCTTCCTTCTAGTCTCCCTTCCTACTGCTCTGCCTCAGATGCTTACTGTGCATTGTCTGTCTACTTTCCTGAACAGGTCAGGGATGGAGGATAGGGTTAAATACATAGAAAAAGAACCCAAGCAACCCCTGAAGATTCTGGAGTTCAGAAAGGAAACAACGGTAACAAAAAACCATTAAGGCCCACAGTAACAAAGAAAGCCTCTCTAGCCTCACCAGTGTTTTGTTTTGCTTTGGTCCAGGGTTTCTATATTCTGTTTCATCTGTCATCTTGCTATTACCATTGTAGGTGTTAATGACATTTTTACTTGACTGAACTGAAAAATCTTTCAAGATCAGTGGTCTCATATTCATTTCTTTGTATTCTATTTGGTGAATAATATAGAGAAAGTAAAATAAGAAAAAAAAAAGTGGTTTCTGTGTTTAGCCCCTAAATTTTGAGGAGCATTATGTAATTTATAGCATTATGAAATTTACAGTCTGAGTTAACTGATAAACTCCTTGAGGGCAGGAAGTGTTTCTGTCATTCATTTTTGTGACTGCAGTATCAACAACCATGCCTGGAGCATGAGAGGGCCCAAAAAATAGTGAGTTAATGAACAGAATAAATACGATGATTGTGGACTACTGCTAGATTAGACCTATTGCCAGAAATCAAATCTCACCACTACTCCTTTGTCCTTGTCATCTCACCTGATGTAAATGCTGTAATCTCTCAAAACACAGTGGAAGAGCACAGGCTTGTTCTGACCTCACTATTTCAGGCCCTTTTTTCCAGATGGCTTTTGAAGAGTCACCTTTCCCATTTCCCCAGGCTGGTTTCTCAAGAGCAGGGTGATGCCCTGGATGGATATTTTGTAGTTTCTGGGTCACTCTTATGTGTGTGTGCATCACTATGAGCTATTTATTCTGTCTTAAAAAACTAAGAACTTTTCCTTCTTTCGACACAGATTGGAAATTAAGCAAGAAGAAAGAACCAAGTAAAAAGGGTCCCTGTCCCTTTCAGGGTTTGGCACTAAACCTGTGATGAGGCCTACTATAAATATTAGGGTCAGAACAGAAGCTTCTCTTTGCCCAAATACATCAAAAGTCCAAAAATAACACTGAGTTCTCATGCACATAAAACCACACTAAAAGATTCCAGGGAGTAGCACTAGAGAGTCAGTTGAACTAGAAATCAGAGCTTTGTGGCTATGCCAACTTGAATTCAAATTCAAACCCGTTTCATCATTTATTGCCTTTTTCTTGTGAATTAAACAGGTTACCTTACTTTCCTGAACTCAGTTGCAAACAAATCTACCGCATAGAATTAATAACTCTAGCTATAGTAGATAATATAATTGGTTAAAATATCTTCTACCTCTCTTTGAGGTGGTTTTCCTTGTGGTATTTCTGTGAGATGATTATATATAACCACCTTGATAAATCCAGGAATAGCTATGTGATTAGCTTTACTCAATAAAATGAGAGGAAAAATTCCATGAGTCACCTTGAGGGCTTAAGAGTCAGCTAGTAGTTTAACATGTTTCTTTCCTCTCTGTCATGAGACCAGCAAAGTCCACGTAAGGATCTGTCAGTCTGTGTCCTGTGTGACAAAGACATGAAGCAGCCTATACAAGATGGACATATGATGTAAGGAACAAATATTTTGGAGCCACTAAGATTTTGGAATTGTTCCTGCATGCTGAGGTATCTAATATACCTGTCTTGTACTGGTTGTGAAGAACAAAGATAGATGGATCTCGAGGTGACACAGTGTGTTTGGCAAATAGTAAATTATAATAGTAATGCTGTTGTGGTTATTCTAAACAAAGGGTCCAGCTATATTGTTAAGCCTAAAATTATTTTTCCCCTGGGCAATTTGATCTTTTTTTCACTGGGTTCACAGAACAATATAGTCATCTCCGTATTGGCTACAGGATAATTAAAAATTCTTTAGCAAGGTTGCCAGACAATAAAACACCAGAGCACTGTTACTGTAATCTAGGTAAGTGGGGCCCTCTGGAGGGGGGGCTTCCCAGAATTTGTATCACTTTTAGTGTGAGCCTGCTCCTCAGATGAGCAGAGGATCACTTCTGTGGTGGGAAACCTGCTCTCCTCTTCAATTACATCTTTTAGTACTCTTGCTAGACTACTGAACTATTAATTTCCTGAACAAGCCAGATCTTTTATCATCTTCAGGTCTTTATATAAGCTTATTTCGCCCCTGCAAGACATGTCTATTCATCCTGCAAAAGCTGCTTTAATGTCCACTTATACATTTTTCCTTGTTAGTTTCCTTCTCCATTCCCTAATAATTACAAAGCTTGTATTTTCTATTTCCATGTAAACTTCCAGTGCTGTTGAGCTTTGCAGAGGAAACTATCTTGTTCACAGAGGTACAGTTCTTAGTGTTTCATACATAGTAGATGCTAAATAAATGTTTGTTGAACATGCAGTGGGGAGCAAACAGCTTAGTGAGCTGAATGCTGCCAGTATACCATAGATTTCCCATCATTATGCAGCAAGCTCTCTACCTTTCAGTGCCTGTATTTCACATTCTGGAAAATAAGGACTTTTATAAAGATTATTAAGGTAATTTCTACTTTCAAAAATCAGACTTGTGGAGAGAACTTCTGAAATAACAAAAACTTTTAAAATTTATTCCTTGAAAAGAGTTCAGAGACCACTAGCAAAAAATTGCTCATATAATTTCCAGGATTCTGAAATGGAATATTTTCAAGATTCACCAAAATCTTGCAACAATTTGAGCATTTGTTTATAAAAATAAGAACCAACTCTCAGGAAGAACAGTTAAAGTCCTTTGAACTTGCCCTGCCCATCTCTGCTCTAAAGTATTCCTGAAAAGCAACCAGCTTACAACTATGGCAACTGAGAATGTCAACCAGAGCAGCCCCCAGAGGGAGCAAAAATGGGTTTGGAACACTGGTAAGGTCCATCCCCAGAAAACTATCCCTATTTGACCTTTCTGGCAGTTCCCTGAAAAACCCCATTCTCAAGACTCACATTTGGTCTTGACTCAAAGCTCACTGTGAGAACCATCACATAGAGTATTCGTTGAAATGAGTCACTGACAATTGTACAACATTGCAGTAACCCAAGGTGGTAATACCAGTTAGTACTAATAAGAGTTAAGAAGGTAAGAGAAGTCCACTGGTGCTTCAAAAGCTATAACATATTCCTAGAAATCTAGATGGACCTACACACACCTAGGGAGAGACCCAAGAAGACTGTCTTTTACTCCTGGCTGACTTGAGAACCTGGATAAGTAGGAAGTCACAGTCAGAATATAGTTGCAAATGTTAAGGGTATAACCCAGCTCACACAGAACACTTTGGAAAAGGCTAACTTAACAGCTCAAGGTCTTAAAGAAAACCTCTGACCAAAATCAGCAGAACACTATGCTATCAGAGAATTCCAGTGGCTGCACATGATAAAAGGAAGTTTTGCAGAATTAATCCAAATGAGTCTTTAAACAAAAAGCACAGATAGTCACAATAACAAAACCTGGGTGTGTGTGTGCAGTACATACAGTCTGATTTCCCCAGTTTCCACGTATCATTTAAAATGCCAATTTTCAATAACAAAAAATTCTTTAATCATGCAAGTAAACAGGAAACTATGGCCTATGCATGGAATATGCAGTGTCTAGAGAAACTGTCCCTGAGGAAGCCCAGATACTGGATTTACTATACAGAAGATTTAAATAAGTATGTTCAAAAAACTTAAAGAGTCATATCTAAAGAATTGAAGGTAAGCATAACAATTTCTCATTGAATGAAAGATTATAATGAGAGTGAGCAATTTAAAAAGCAATTAACTATAAATTCTAGAATTGAAAATATAATTGAAATTTAAAATTTACTAGAGGGGATTAGTAGTCTATCTTCAAACTGGCAAGATGATTTAGTAAACATGAAGAACGTAAATCAATGAAATTATCTACTCTATGGAGCAGAATGAAGAGAGATGATGAGAAATGAGCAGAGCTTTAGAGACCTATAGGACACAGGTAAGTGTATCAACAGATGCCTAAAGGGGGACATAAGAGAAAGAAGGTATATTTCAAGAATAAATGGCCTAACACCAAGAACATGGAACACCTGTGCTTTCCTAAAACTCAAATTCACAACTTCTATAGATTGGAAAATGTTAGGATGCTACAAAAAAATAACCCCAACCCCCCAAAAAAATCAGCTTAAAGATTTTGAAAAGATTGAGACAACTAAGCTGGAAGTTCACAGCTGTCATGATTAAAATAGGATTGCAGGCATCCAAGTTCCTTTTTCCTTGTTGTTCAACTATACCTAAGATTGTTTCAGGCACATGGTATTTCAGACTGGGGACTAAGGAAAGTAGCCCATTCTTTTGGTATGCACACATCAGTACGATTAGCCAGAATTTAGCTAAATGGTCTCACACCCAGTTAACAAGGGATTCTAAGAAGCAAAGTTTTGAGGGGTATTTTTTCTGACCCCCTGGATATTTTTCCCCATATAAAACATGGGGTTCTATTACTAAATGAAGAATGTGAAAATGAATATTAAGAGGTAAGTAGCAGTCTTTGAAATTTTATTGCCTAGAAATGTTCTGGACTACACATTATTGAAAGATGTCTCCATTTGAATGGGGAATTTGGAAATATAAAAGGACACTCAAAAAAATCACTTTATACGTCTTTTCATTGACAAAATTCAAAGGAAAAAGAATGCATTTCTACCAATCTTAAACATTTTAGTCCTTTATTTAAAACAGCAACTGAATGTATTTGTGCCACTAAAAGCATCAAAACTAACAGACACAGAATCAGAAAGTTTATTTACTTAAAACATTTCACAATTATATTATTGGACAAGACCCAATATCATTTATTTAAAATAATATTCTAAATACTTACAAAAATAAATCAAATATTGCTTCTATTTTTCAAGTGTCAAAGTCTTTGCCATAGAAAATAGAAAGGGCCTTTTAAAAACTAAACATTACATTTAAGCTACCCCTGCATACTATCTTCTTTTATGGTTTGTGCTTTATAAATTTCCAGACTACTCTGCAATGTATAGGTTCACAGTAAAAACATTTGCATACAACTATATACTCACATTTTAACATAGGAATGTTTCTCATTAAATATGCACATAGAGTACTGTGGTCTAAAAGCTCCCCCACCCCAAAGAGTCAGAAGTGTCACTACACAGAAACAGGTGCGGCTGTGGAAGCATTATCTAAAATTTGAATTATCACACCCATTACCAAAGATGATGACATGTGGATATGGGATACTCGGTGTAATATGTCTACATAAGACATTCTTAATCTATACTAAATTATTAGCCTCATTCATTGAAATAATAAACTTTAAATATTTCTCAATACATTAGGTTAATCTCAGAATAAACATCACTGTCATGTGTATATTAAAAAGAGAAAAGAACATTAATCTTTGAACTAATGCTCAAAATTAAAGATCATTTTCAAATTGGTCTGTAGTTTTACTTTATAATCATTGGGACATTCAGTTCTTATAACATAGATAAAAGCTGAATATCTCTTTCATAGTATATACATTCAAGCCTCCCTTACAACACAGATGTGTATAAATCATGGTTTGGAATGAAACATTTATAATGCTTTACCACCCACAGGGTGTCATTCTCACTACATTAACCAGATGTGAAAAAGAATCTCACTTCTGATCAGTTCCTGAATTTCTGTATGAATAATCACAATATAGAGCTTTACATTAGTCTTGTTTATAAATACTTATATATCAAACATTTTAAATTCTACTTAATTATAAAAATGCTAAATCAGAAAACTTGTTTTTTTTTTCTGTTAAGAAAAAAGTTTCTAGCCTACATCCTTATTCAGAAATTTCACAATTTATTTAGAAATTCCAAGTATAATAACTGAAAATTTATTAGCAATTGAACTGGAATATACTAGTCTTTTGAGACTGATGTTTTACAATATATTCCATCAAAAGTGAGCTTGAAGAGTTTGTAAAATCTCAATTACAATCAAGTAGAAACACCAAAGGGCAGATGTTTTCATGGCCAAAATATACCAAAAAGCTGTAATAATACTTAGAAAAATTTAAATAACATGCTAAAACATTTTGAAGTCTTATTTTCTTTCACCGAAAGTCACAGGCAAGCAGACACTATAAGAATATACAAAAATGCAAACAATATAATTACATAGATAAAAAACATCAAAATCTAAGAGGTAGTCAACAGAAGTAACCTTGATAAAATAAAATATCCAGATAGATATTCCCTAAACTCAGAGACCCAAACACAATATAAAATTTTTGTACTTTCAGTGATCAAAAAAACTCCTAAGAAATTAAAACCAGTTATTTCAATGAAAATACTGCAGATGGAACAATACTCATATTTGGAAAGAAAAGCTAAGAATAAAACCTAGACCACAGATCTATAGCCTGCCAGCCAAATCTGGCTTACTTGATGCTATAAATAAACTTACTGAACTACTGCCATGCCCATTTTGTTTACATGCTGTGTATGGCTTCTTTTACACTAGCATAGAGTACTTGAGACAGAGAACATGTAACCTATAAAATCTGAATTATTTACTAAAATATTTAAAATCTATCCCCTCACATAAAGCTTGCTAATCTCTGGTCTAGTACATACTGTTGATATGTACTTGTTGTACCTGTTGAACAGCACTGGAAAGATTAATTACAGTTATCACAACATATGGTATGCAACTATTTCAAACACAAAACACAAGTTACATCACAGTTCAGTTCCTTGTAACATTTGAAATAGTTCTAACATTTATTTTTATTGTTGTAGTCTATATTTGAACTGCCCAATACAGAAGCCACTAGCCACGTTTGGTTGGAGATGTGCAGGTATAACCAAGCAACTAAACTTCTTATTTTAATTAATTTAAATTGCCACATGGCTATCATGATGAACAACAGAAATTTAACAAAACTAATATTCCAAAGTTGTGATTTTTAAAAACGCGCCCCCCCCCCAAATAAAAAAGGAACATTTCTAAAAATAAGAGCTTTGGGCAAAAATGATCTGCATACCAAAAACTCAGCCCAATACAAATTCCTTAATTAGTAAACAAAATCAAATTAATGCTACATTGTTTTATCACTGCTTCACCTCTTTCCAGAAGAGACAAAAACTATTATATTGTGATGTACTTTTTTTAAAAGCAAAAGCCAGATAATTTTATGCTTTAAAGCAATAACTGTAATTTTCATTAATTACATTAAAAAGTATGTGGCCATTTTATACAAAGTATATTTTTCAGCTTGCTTTCCATCAGAAAGGCACCTGTTACAAATGTCAGTCTACTTCCCACCCTTAGCATTTCAACCAAGCTCTCCAGAAACCCTTGTTTGTTAGCTGGGACATGTGAGAATGATGACTTCTTTCACAATCTGCAAATTTTCCAATCAGTCATTTTTACTATGACAAAGTCATTTCAATATTGAAGTTGTCCAAACATTTACTTTCCATGGGGTGACAAAACATACCCATTCAATGACAGAAGAGAGAAGTAGTAAAACCTTGGGTATATCAAGTCAAACAAATCATCCTTGTATAGTTTTCCATATGCCTACCTCGTGACTATTTTTACATGGACCAAAAACATTAAACAAATATAGATGTATTTTTAAATTACATATTACTGATTACATGTTATGAATTATCAAGTTACTAATACAACTGAAAACATTAAACTAAAATATACAATTTGAAATTATAATACTCTTAAAAGACAAATGTTTGAGATGTGTGCTTAAAATACATCTTCCAATTATTCAAATGTGCTTTCCAGAGACATAGCTAATTCTATACTTTATTTTCAGTGTCAGCTGATAAAATTAATGTGATGCATTTTGATTCTAAAATAGCTGATTACCAAGCATCTTAACCTTCTTTTTCAATCTGGCAGTAAGCTAAAAGGTATAAAATATTTTAAGGGCACTTCTGTTTATATTTTCTTTTGCAGTTTAATCAGATGTTGTAGCAGGAACTTTAACAGAGAGATTTCTTCGGGTGTTGGTGATGTGCCGCTGCTGTGCTAAGAATGATCGTGCAGGAGTATAGACACCAGTGTCTTTGCAAGCACTACTGCCACTCACAAGCCTGGATTCCATCCCCAGTTTCTGGAATGCTAGACTCTGAACCAAAACATATAAGATTACTAAATATATACATAGCTATATCTATCCATCCATCCATCTATGTATACATCTATCTATGTATACACACACACACACACACACACACACACACATTTATCCTCAAAACAATCCTAGAAAGCTAAAGGTTATCTCATTTTTATAGAAGAAAATATTCAAAAACAGATTAATCTGCACATAGTAATGCTAATAAGAAACATAAAACTCAGTTTCTCTATTTTAACCCACTAAAATTGAAATCATTAAAATAGTAGCCTAAAGCTAGGCACAGTGGAGCACACCTGTAATTTCAGCAACTCAGGAGGCTGAGGCAGAATGATCACAAGTTTGAGACCAATCATAGCAACTTAGTGAGACCCTAAGCAATTTAGTGACACTCTATTTCAAAATAAAACAACAATAAGAAAAAAACAACAACAAAACAAAACCCTCAGTATCTTAAAAGAACATACTGGATTTGGGCTTAATTACAACAATAGGAAAAGGTTCCAAAAAAATTTTTTATGTTTGGACCCACTCCAGCTTAAGCAGACATACCATACAGAAAAGCTTAGATTGATGATTCTTAAAAGTATGGTCTCTGGATATATTATTATATGACAAATGATTATAGTTTGGGCTATTTTTTTTTTTAATGAGAAGGCATTACTCTCACTAGACCTCATAGACCTCAAAACAATTTTTTGAACTTAGCATCATAAATTGCTAATACAAGAAATATAGTAGATGTTCAACAAATATAAGCTGAAAAATGAAAAAAGAACTTCTTATTTGCTTTGTATCTACACCGACTAGTCATGGGAAGACAACTAGTGCTACACAAGGAAGCACAGCACACACATGTGGGCTATAAACAGAAATTCCCTTGTGTTAAGTGATAGATAATGATAGAAAATGGCTAAAATCTTATCTATTCTAGCTAATTCGCTCAAAGGAAGCTTATACATTATAGAATGCTACTCCTGAAAACATTTCACTAAGGATGACAAAATTAAAGTTATGTATAATATTATTTTTTTCTTTAGTAGAATGGATAGATCATTATTGAAGAGTACTGCTTCAAGAATTTTGCATTAGACAGATATTCATGTTTTTAGAAACGCTTTATCAATACAAATTAAAAGTTTCAGCTCAAAGCAATTTAAAAAATAATTGATTTTTCTGCCTGTTCTAAATGTGCATCAGTTAAAGGCTGATGAGTTATGAAACAATTCAATGAAGTATAATCAACATTAATAGAAAGAGGATATGAAGATAAAATATCTGAGTATAGTATGCACAGCCAGAGTAATTTTTCTTTCAGTTATATAAACACGTTACATCCTGGTTAATGGTATTAAAGTATATTTCTATTGTTCGCCAAAAAAGACTATTTTAAATATCCAATCACTGGCTACATTTCACTCACCTTATTATACCAGGCAGAAACAATGAGCTTTTCTTCATAATCACGAAATTTTGCTACTTTACATTCACTCTGGAAAGAGACATGAGGACATTTAAACTCTCAGAAATTGTTCCAAATTACCCAAAACTGAATAATTTCTTCACAATCTCATTGTTGAGAGAATTGTTGTGAGGCACATAAAGTAGTCAAAGTGTGAAATGATTCATGCAGAAAAGTATTCACAACATCTTTAGGAAAGAAGATTTGTGACTAATCTTTATTTCAGAATTTTACTAAAAGAAACAGTGATTTAACATGGGCGCACACGCACACAGACAGATAGACACACATCCTCTCTAGTGAGTCTTCTGTTGCTGTTCCTCTTTTCTTGAGGAAAAAAGCAACTGGCTTAGTTATCAAAACTGGGCTTCACTTATGAAGAGCTGAACCAAGGAAAAAGAGGATGCAGTGTATTAGATTCCCTGCAGTAATTTTTATGTGCCACTGCAGAGGCTGGCAGTCTATTTTTATTAACTTAACAGCAAATTTTATAATTCTGTAACACAGAATTTTGTAATTCTATTGAGCAACAGATATAGGTGGCTCATAAAAAACTAATCCTGAAACACTTGACAAGACCCTGGGAAAGACACTCAAGATACAAAAGGCATGTGGACACTAAATCCGAAGGTGATGCCCTTCTGGCTCATACTATTCCAGGTGCAGACATCCTTGAAGGGGTAGCAGATGGAACAGTCTCTGCTATTTATATCATGTTTCTCCTTTCTTCTTTTTCAGTGTGTATAGAGATGCATACACAGAGCACTCTTACATGATCCTTTTGGAAGTCCTACTTCAAACAATAGCAATTGTATACATTCTCCTTGGGAAGTAAAAAAGAGCCACTGTCAAAGATTATGTCATCAAGTCTATTTTTCTAGAAGTACAGATTGAGGCCCAGAGAGGAAAGGTGATAACCTTAAAATAGATTGCCAATAAAGCTATAATCCTGGCCTCTGATTTATGTAATATTTATTGATGTGCATACAGAAGCATAAGAAATAGCCTTTTCTCTCATATACCTCAAAATGTGCCAAAAGGAAAACCAATGCTGCTATTCAATGAATTTTAAAAAAATACATAAACTCATTACAGAGAGACAACTACCTTTGCCTAAGGAATACAGGGAAACTTTTACAGAAGAAGAAACATTTGAATTGGATCTTGAAGAATTAATAGCATTTCTTTAGAAAGACATCCCTTCCCAGTACTTTTCTCAACACACATCATGGTCTGAAGAAGCACTGACAGCATACACACATATGCTTTATGTACATTCTGGATGTAGGAAGGAGTGGATTAAAGTCAAACCTTTAAACAAACATATTTCCACCAAAGTCCACACCTACTTGTTTAGAAAAAAGGTATCTGAATAGAATGCTTTTTGAAATATAATATTATTGATTGATTTAAAAATGATCCTACTATCATTTATGAGAATTTCAAGGCCAGAATATAAAATTCAACATCGATTTGTAATTATTTACATGTTAGTAAAAGGAAGTATATATTGACTTCAAGAATAGCATTATGTCTCACCATAATATTAAAAAATTTTGTAAACCACTCTGCAAAACAAACTAGAATATGCCCAACTACAAAATTTAAGAATATACAATTCCATGCTGGCATATGTATCCAAGCCTCTAAAAAATGTTTAACCACTAGCCCCAAAATACTTTTAAAATTTAAAGATTCAACTAATTAATGAGATCATTACTAACATAACCTTGTATGATAATAAAGATGGCTGCTTTGTTTGGGGAATTACTGGGATTCTAGGAGTACTTCATTCTACCAGAAATTCCAACTAATTTTGTTTAGGTTCAGGTGAGAAACAAGAAAAGATGAGACAAATCTGGCTCAGTAAAAACAGTACCTTTTTTAAAAGGTAAGCTCAATTTTTTCTTTTTCTGAATGAAATCACATCCTCACAATCTAAAAGGAACATGGCAGTAAATGATAACCATAAAAATTGGCTGTTAAAGAGGGAGGGCGCTACAATGAGAAAATAAAGAAGACACACAAATCATGTATGTGCCAATCTAGAGGGCTAGTGAGATACTTTGTTATAAACATACTGATTGCTAAATCACTACATTTCCAACATTTTTTGAATCTTGATCATTAATGGATAATATATGAACGGAATTAATTACCAGACTTCCCCATAGAATAATTAAAAATGTGTGATTATGAATGTTTTACCTCCAGAATCTCAATTCTTCTCTCCTTCTCTGCCAACTGCTTTCTAAGTAGCATTATTTCAGCTGATGCTGGATTTAATTTGGGATCTAAAGTTTTTATTACCTGTTTAAAGAAAAAATAATTTATGTTCACTTTATCTATTTGCAAATAGTACTGTCCTCCATCACATTTATGCAAATTACTAAAAGTTGGATAGGGGAGACCAGTGGAGTAGAAGTAGGACAATGAGGGAGAGAGGAAGGAAGGAAAAGAAAAATAAAATGAAGTTAACAAAAATCATACCTAAAATGAAATAAATATACTTAGAGAGAGAGAGAAAGAGAAATTTTTAATCAGAATGTAGCAAAAATATTTGGCTAAACTACGGAGATGGCATTCTGTTAGGAAACCAGTTTTGGAAAAGTCAATATTGACAATACAGGAATATTTTTGGCACAGACTAAATGAAGTAGAAAATAGTCCACATAGTCATCTAGCAGCTATCTATTTACAATTAAATTATAAAAGACAAAAACAACATATTCTAGAGTTAGGAAATGGTATAAAAATTCAGTAAAAAAATGGAAGGATCCCTATCCCCAAATAAAATTTTCCTTCTTCAAGGCTAGGTACTCAGGGATAGTTACTTTTAGCCTTTTAATTGCTGAGGTCATGAAATAATATTTTTTATATTTATCTGAATGTAAAACAAAATCAAAATGAATTCAATAACTACAGAGGAACTTGCTGATTTTTACAGCGTAAAAAGGAAATTCTTAAAAGAATCTTTTTTACTATCATTATCTAGTGATTCAATATATCAGATAAATATAACAGACCTGGTTTTATTTGCAAACAGTACTGTCCTCCATCATATTTATGCAAATTACTAAAAGTTGGATAGGGGAGACCAGTGGAGTAGAAGTAGGACAATGAGAGGGAGAGAGGAAGGAAGGGAAAGAAAAATAAAATGAAGTTAACAAAATCATGTTATATACATATATAAATGTACCAAAGGGAACTTCATCTTTATGTATCGTACCAATCAAAAATAAACAAAGGAATGAAAGAAGATCAGTAAAGGAGGGAGAAATGAAGGAAGGGGAAGGAAAGAAAAAGGGTGCAATGAGGATTAAAATCAATTTATATGTATAATTTCATCAAAATGAACCCAAATATTGTGTATTATTATAATGCTTTAATAAAAGAACATTAAAAATCAACCCTAAAATGAAATAAATATACTTAAAGAGAGAGAGAAATTTTTGATCAGAATGTAGCAAAAAATATTTGGCTAAACTATGTACATGGCATTCTATTAGGAAACCAGTTTTGGAAAAGTCAAGTATAAAGTACAAGTAAAATCCACAAATTTTCAATATTGAGGACATCTGTATTAGGCCGTTTTATTTATTCGTTATTCATTTATTTATTGGTACTGGGGATTGAACCCAAGAGCACTTTAACCACTGAGCTACATTCCCAGGTCTTTTTATTTTTTGAGAAAGGGTCCCACTAAGTTGCTGAGGCTGGCCTTAAGCTTGGGATCCTCCTGAAATAGCCTTCTGAGTCACTGAGATGATTATAGATGTGTGCCACTGTGCCCATGATAAATCTATTTTTTAGAGGTTTAAAATTAATGAGTTAGAGAAATGTCATACTCATTTATAGAGACACAAAGGGAAAAGAACAGAAGGTAAGACACCAAATTATTACTAGGGTTCAAACATTCAAAAACCATTTACTGAGTCTTGACATGTGGCAGCTACTGTGGGAGAAGTCGATCTAGAAAATTATGAGAGACACAGTGCCTGCTTTCATGGAGTTCACATCATAAAAGCAAACTACAATAATGGATTCAAACAATAATTTATCCATAAATCATAAAAAGTATGGCTGTGGACTTTTTTCTATTTTCTAAATTTACTACAATAGGCATATCCTATTTTAACCATTATTTTAACCTTTTCCCTCAAACAATGTAAGAAAAAAAAAAAGAAATCCTGTTAATCAAAGCAAGTAACTATCTTTTAAATGATATTACTCAATGATGGCAAGAATAAGATATTCATCGTTACTGTTTTCTTCAATTAGTTATAATCCTTTTAGAACATCATTTAGAAATAAAGTATCTTATTAAAATAGATTTATTCCTGGACCAATAACTCCATTTCTAGGAAATAAAGATAATAAATCAAAATAAAGGGGGAAGCTTTCTGTATAAATATGTTGCCTATAGATTTATTTCTAGGAGTAAAAAATGAAAAGGAAATGGAAACAAATTATTTCTATGAGTAGGATAATGAATAAGAAAACTGATACATCCCACAAAATTAGTTTTATGTATTATTTTATTTTGCAAAGTCAGCTCCTAAAGCATAGTGTTTATCTTATTCACTGCTATATTCCTAGTTCTTAGCAGAGTAGGTGTTCAATAAATATTATATTTATGTGACATGAAGAAATGGTTAAGTTTAAAAGTAAAAATTTCATATATATGTACACACACATATATATTATGATTACTAGTCACAGAGAAAATATGTATAAAAAAGTACACTGTTAAGAAAAAACACCACGGTGTTAACAGCAATTGTCTCTGGGAACTTTTTTATATTTTATACAATAAGCATGTATACTTTTGTTATTGGACAAACTGTGTAGTTATAAAGCCTATTTCCTTTCCTTAGCACAATTATGTCTCTATGCCTCCAGAGAAACTGAGTGTAGCCACATGCTTGAGCTGTGTCACTGAAATAGAAATTCAAGGGATTTTTGCTATTTCGAGGCCTGACCTATTACATATCTCCCATGCAATCTATCCATCTTTCCTCATCTACTAGTTGGACAATGTCAAGCGAACCGGGGACACCCATGTTGAAGGAGGCAGACTGTTGGCTTAGAACTTGGAATGGGCACATGGAATAGAGATCTTTTTCCCCTCATGACAGAACTTGATGTGATCAGGAAGCAAAGTATCATGTCAAGCTTTGAGATCTTGGGTTTATCTGGTGCTGCTGGTACTACTGACACCTTAATTAACAAATATCATGAGATTTAAATATAAAAAAGGTAGCCCTCTTACCACTGTTTGAAAGTGCCACCATAAAATTCCCTTCTTTTATTCAGAGAAACTAAAAAGAATATGTTAACATTCTCTGAAAGAGAATACTTAATATGGTTTCATGAAAACAAAAAACTTTATGAAAACAGGCTTTATAGATATTAAGTATGAAACAAGGAAAAATAACTTAATCTGGCAAACATTAGAATAATGTTTAACTGTTAAATCTAGACCAAAGGCTAAAACAACTTCAAACAAGTTTAAAAAGCTAAATTTTCACAAAAGGTAAAATGTTGATTTTGCTAAGAGTTTAGCAAATTTTATTCTTAGAAAATGTGCTAAAAGTCTAGGAAATATACATTGTAGGTTTATCTTATTAAATGCTAAACACCCCATATAATAGTGCAGTCACATTCCCTAATGAATTCACTACAATCAATGTTTAAGCTGTCCCTATAAGTGATGTGTTTATGTTTTCCGATGCTAGTCTGACAGTATCGAATGAGACTGAAGAGTATGAGGACTGACATGGAGATACTCCAGGAACTTGACAGGCAAGGCAAGACTGTGGAGAGCAAATTGATGATACAGATACAGGAACAGTGCATAATCAGAAGAAAAAAAATTAATTAGAAGGTGGGCCACAAAGGCTGGACCTCTGAAAGGTAAGTCACTTACATTTCTGGCTTTCTCCAAGTACATTTTATATCTTTCTTCCATTGCTTTCATATCTTCATCTTTCTTCTGAAGAGCAGCTTCAAGTTCACTGATCTTTTGTACTATTAGTAAAAATAAAATGAAACATGACTAATTATTAAGATTTAAAATACTCCACCCTCAAATAAGAAATATATTTATCAAATTTACTTTCTAAAAACTGGTAAAAGAACTTAAAGGAGAAAAACCTTATTTCTTCTTCGTAGTGAATTGTTATCCAAAACTTTTGAAATTATAACCAATACATCCTTGATTGTTCATTATTATACTATAATCTATATTTATCCTTTAGATCAAGAATTTCAATAAGCAAACATACATTCAAATTTAAGCACAACCATAAGAGAAAATATGGCATTATTTCTATTTGATGTTTTGAAGTTCATTTTAATCTGGCTTGAAATCAATTCATTCATGTTTACATGGTATTAATTATATTTTATAATGTTTGATACTCCTATATATCAATCAGTTCATTTTATTAGATTTAACTTTTTTTGGCTTTTATTTGATTATATCTTAATGAACTCAGCACTAAAATTATCATGGTTTTTATTCATAATGTCTGTATTTACACATTGTGCAAAGACTTATGAATAATTCTTGCATTCTTTCAACTAAAAAGGGCGAACACTTAAATTATGGTCTTCTCCGAATGTTTACAAATACCTACCATTTTGATTTATATCTGGCTGAAGATCTTCAATGAGTTCTTGTTTCTTCTGTAATTCTTCATGGACCTCTGTTAGTTTTTCCCTAAGAAAGAGGATGCAGCCAGCTGTCAAACAGACCTAAGGATGAAAACTCTTCTCTGCCACAAAATATTTGTTGTCTCTGGGCAAGTCACTATCTGATCCTTAGTTTCCTCACCTGGGAAGTGGGAAAAATACCTGCCTATTTACATGGTAGGTCATGAGTATGTAGACTGCCTAGACATGGTGGGTACCAAAAATGCTAAATATTTTTCTCTTGCCACCCTCACTTCCTAGGAAAGTAAAAGGAAATATTTAACAGATTAAACACCCACAAAATCTAGTTGTGACAGTTGTTTCATTTTAAAAACTCTTAAAAATGTAGAAGTTTGGGATGGTTGCCAGGTAGGATGAGCCTTTTAGCATGTTTTTCTTTTCACTTTTTGATGAAAAGAAAAATCAGCAGCAGAATGTTTCCCTTTATTCACCAATTCAGAAAAGGAAATTAACTTTAGAAGCTTAACAACCCTTCCCCTCTCATATTTGAAATTAAATACTAGTTTTACTTACATATGAGCTTCCAACTTCTGCTTTAGTTTGCTGGACTATAAAATTAAAAAAAGCTGCTGTAAGATGACTATCTTGACAAAGGTAAATTTTTCATACATCTAAATATCTTTTTATATTCTTTTGAAGGCATATTACTATATAAAACTATGAATGTTTTTAAAAATTTGTATTTCTGGTAACATACTTTTAAAAGCATAAAAATTTAGGCATGTTTTTCACATCAAAAGGAAAAGTAAAGGAAAATAGGAAATAAAGTAAGAAAGAGTATATTAACAGAAAAATGCCATGTAATTCTGAACACAATAAATATTGAATTTGAATTTGAATAAAAATAGTAAATGGAAACTGAATGTGATATACTGAGGAGTATCAAACATTCAAGTATCTAATGAATCATTATCTTAAAATACAACTTTATCTTTACAATAAATGTTATCATTATACACACAAGAAATTTAATATTAATACAAAAATAAAGCAAATGGGTACTGTTTAAACAATTCAAAACATAAAATTTCCTCTCTCATCAACAGTACTTCAAGTTGTAACAGCAGTTCTGCTTCAACTGAATAGCTGCAGAGTTAAAAATACATAATGTAAAGTATAATGTGGACACCAATAAATATAAAATGAAAGATAAAGAAACTTAAAATATTTAAAACACTGAAATCCAAAATGAACTCCCCCAAATAGATACCATTTTAAAAGTATTCCCTAATGTGACTTAACAATA
The DNA here is from genome assembly GCF_048772815.1 of Callospermophilus lateralis. Taxonomy (NCBI): domain Eukaryota; kingdom Metazoa; phylum Chordata; class Mammalia; order Rodentia; family Sciuridae; genus Callospermophilus; species Callospermophilus lateralis. Next base: position 97,260,816 of record NC_135311.1, read on the forward strand.
TTTGTATTAGAGAGGGTACGATACCGTATATATGCACATACGAGATGCCGCCATGCATGAGACGATTTCTATTTTCCAAGCCCCCAGGGAAAAAAGAGAAAATCATATAAAGTATATAAAAGACAGAAAGGAAACACAACCCTTTCAATCTTCCTTTCCATCTCTACTTACTCTGCAATTTCCTCCCCCAGCAAAACAGGAATAATCACTTAACATTTTATCTAATCTCAATCAATAGATCTCTCTCTAACACACATCCAGCCCTACCTTTTCTGTAATTTCTTTTTAATTAAATACATTTCTCTCTCAACATTATTTCCTCTCCACATACAGAGATCAAACTACAGGAAAATTGCAGATATACTGAGAGTTAGGCTAAATTTGAGGTCTTTTAAAGACCTCTTTATCTCTGTCCTCACACTATCTGCCATCAGTAGACAATAACAAGGCCTGTCAGTTTAGAAGAAAGGAAGAAATAGGGGGTGATGTCTTCAAAACTGCATTAAGGTCTTTGTCCTTCAGAGATTGGTATAATCCATTTCTTGAGTACACATTGGTTGAAATCATTATTTTTTTTGTTCTCTAAGTTCTTATTAGAAGGTTTTCTTAATTCTGACTTGCTAATTATTCTCATTTAGACTTTATTCAGGTCAGCCTTGTTGGAATCCTGGCAGAACTATGAAGGCCTCAAGTATAGCATGCTCTCAAATCAAGAATTATCACAAATTTAGGCATAGCTGTTGAAGCAGGACAGATAGAAATCACATTACAATATATATGATCAATTTATAGGCTCTAAATTGGCAAAATCACTGCATCTGTTATGCAGATATATACGGTATTTGAGGGTACCCTCAATGATAATGGTGGCACTTTCAAATTCAAAATTAATTTGGGCATCAGGAACTATTAAAGTGAATCCATACATAGCAGAATTATTTATAATTTGTAAGTTACTTACACTTTCGCCTTCAGACTTGGAGCCATGTTCTTGTAAAGACTTCTGAAGGTCCTCAATTTGCTGCTGCAATTCTCGGATGCGCTCTTTGCTCAGCCTGTTGTAAGATGGATCTCATATTACCTGGTACATAGTAAGCTTTATATAACATTATATTTTTTATTATTATACTAATTTTTTAGCAATCATTGGTACTAGATAAGTATCTCATTTGTTTTAAATACATTATCAGGAATCTAACAACTCATAGCTAGAGAAACTGAGTTTAAGTTATTTGCTCAGAAATAGTTAATGAATCATTTATTCAAATGTTAAATGTCCTGTCAATCTGAAGTGATTTAAATGAAATTTAAAAATAAGCAAACTGGTTGACCAAGTCTGCTACAATTAATGGATCATCCACATATTTTAAAATAATATGATTAAAATGATCAGTTAATTTTTTTCAGAGTGCAGGTAATAGTGGTGAAAGACAAAACAACAACAACAACAACAAAAAAAAACCACCCAAAACAATAAACAAAAATCCCAAACTACTTCTAGATAATGCCAATTACTTAAACTAGTGCAATATTTTCTACTTCTGTGAATCAAGATTTCATGGCTAGGTAACCAAATCACCATGACTTCAGGTTAAAAAGGAGCAGTCAGAGTCACCTTTGCTCCGTTTCCAACTCATTCATCTTGCGGTGCTTCTGCTCTAGCTGCTCCTGTAGCTCTTCAATACGCTCATTCTCAGTACCTTCCTGTTGCAAGCGAAGCATCTTGTTTTCATGTTGTAGTCGAATAAATACCTCCCTGATGTTGAAAAGCAAATTTGTTTTAAAATTTTCAGGTATTAGTCCCTATATTCTTTTAATTTTAAGGGAGAAAATTCATGTTCACTTAATAGCTATCATTTTAAAATGTGATCAAAACTTCTGAAAGATTTTTTAAAAATTATGTTTATTACAAGACCATGCCTCAAAACAAGTAGTAAATTATTAAAGGTACCAGTATACTATTATGCTGTATATGCAAATCCTCAAGAGATAGTATGAATTATTTTACTTTTGTAATTTAGAAACTAGTCATGAAAGAAAATGGTATACTCTTAGAAAAATATATGAATGAAAAGCAATAGATTTAAGAACATAGTTTGTCTACAATTTTTAAGTATACTTTTATGATGGTAATCAGTTTCAAGTCTTTTCTTGAAAAAAATTCTTAAGGATTTAAATAAACATTTTTAAAATGCAAATTTGGTATTAAAACACAAATGCAATCTTTATTTGGTATTAAATAGAAAAGTAATTGTTTCCTATTTACTTCATTTTCAAATCTCATTCTCCCCTGAAACAACTAATTCCAATTAATCCCAATTTTGGTTCTTCTAAATGTCAGTACCATAATTCTAACTAACAAACTTATATGATTTTTTATTAAATTACTAATTTTAGCATAATGATTGACTCCATGCTAGGAAACTTAATTTTTACATTTTTACTACTTCTCCCATCACAGGTTTCTTAGTTATAACATATTTTGTCTTCTGAAAATTTTGTGACTTTAAATGATAAAATACCTGTATAGTTAAAGTGACTTTGTGTTGCATAAATGTTAGACAGTAAATTTATTTTTTATGATACAACGCATGACCTCACCACCTCATAAGAAGTTATGTTATTAAAAGTATAATATGTTACTTAGCAAGTTTTTTGAATTTTCCTTCTGATAAATTTTTAAATTTCTATGGAAGCAATTGTTGTATAGCAACTATTGGTTCAGAAAGTTTAAACAGATGACAAAATAAAATTTCACTATGATTTGTTACTTTCAGGTAAATGCAAATGAATTGAAAGCATTTTCCAAAAACAACTGGATGTTAATAATCAAAAAGTGTGTGTTAGTTTCTAGTAAAGTTTGTAAGAAACGTGGAAGTCATGACTATATTCTAACAAATAAAACTCTGAACAAATTGAAACAACCTTGTTCACATGATGCTAAGCAAAAGTCAGTCACAAAAGTTACATACTGTATAATTCTATGTATATGAAATGTCCATAAAGATATGCTTAGATTTGGAAGGGGTCAGGAAAATGGAGAATGACTGCTAATAGCATGGGTCTCTTTGGGGGATATTCAACATGTTTTAATTTAGATAGTTACAGTGATGAGAGTAACAATATGATAGTGACAACTATGAATATAACAAAAACCCCACAGAACTGCATATTTTAAATGGATAAATTATATCTCAAAATGATTTAAACAAAAAATAAATTGAATTTGAAGTAATAAATCCATTGCTACCAAAATAAAAAGAAAACCATTAAAATTAAAGATTAGTCAAATGCCTACAAGTAAACACAGCAGTACAAGACAAAGTTAAATGTTAGATCAACATAAAAATATTGTATTGCTTAACTTCTGCTTCATTCTTCTATTATTATTGATAATTCCTCTTTTTCCACTCATATAGATTTCAATGCCATATAACAATAACAAAAAACAAATTTCCAAATTAAAAAACATAAAAATAATTTTAACAAAACAAAGACCATGTTATAAAAACTAGACTGTTATTTTTCCAGTTTGTACAGTTTTACTTGTGATAAATTTTAAAATTGCTGTGACAGCAATAATAATCTTAATTACAATGTTTAAATAAATAGATAAATGAGTTATTTTCAACTCTATAACTCATAAAATGAAAAGTTTCAAAGGTCAAGTGATTTACAAAAAGAGAGGAAGAAAAAGGAAGGAAGGATATAGGGAAGGAGGAAAGGAAGAAACCACATTTCTAATATTAAATATGGTCTATCAATCAGTAGAAATAAATTTACCTATATTCCACTGGCATAATCTCAGCAGCAAGATTCTCAAAACTTTTTGTAGCTGATGCATCTAAACAAAAACAGATTAATATTTCAGTATTTCAACCATTATAGAAACCTTTATTAAAATCTAACCAAATGTACCTGTTTGATTTAGGTGATCCTGCTGTACTTGTGAACATCGAAGCTCTTCATTTGTTTCTTTCAGAGTATCACGCTGCTCTATCAGTCTCTAAGAAAGAATTGTTAATATCAGCAAAGTATTTCTTTTTACCTAGTTCTTTATGCCTTTTACAATTTAAGTGATTTTGATAATTATTAATTAAAAGTGATAGTTTTAGCTTTAAAAGGCTCCTTTACTCTTGTATAAGTCACACACATAATAGCCTTTATACAACACATGGCTTGTGATTTCCCCCTCAGAGAGTTTACCTTTGATCTAAATGAATGCAATTATGTAACAGAGTACAAATATGTAAATACATGGTAAATAATAAAAAGAGCATGAACTTCAGAGATTAGGGTTTGAATTCCAGACTCCCTACTTCCTAGATGTATTAGATATAAAGTTATTTAATTTTTTACTTTAGTTTTTGTATTTTCAAAATGGGAATACCAATATAAAAATCCTTGCAAGCTGGCATGGTGGTGCATGCCTGTAATCCCAGCAGCCTTGGAGGCTAAAGCAGGAGGATCATCTATTCAAGCCAGCTTCTGCAAAAGTGAGGTGCTAAGCAACTAAGTGAGACCCTGTCTCTAAATAAAATACAAAATAGAGCTGGGGATGTGGCTCAGAGATCAAGTGCCCCTGAGTTCAATCCCTGGTATCACCCCCACCAAAAAAATCTTTGCAAATGTGTTTTGAATACTAAGTGAGATAACTTCAAGTATCTAAACAGGTTGTTGTATAAGAGATGCAGTAGACTAGGTATATCTTTTACTATTACTGCGAACTTATATTTTAAAAAGTTATAAGTAGCATCCTGAAGTATGAATTTGTGGAAGAATACTATTATCCAAGAAGAGCAGCTAGTAATTCATGACATTGACTATTTTACTTTAGAGCTACACCAATGATGAATTTTTATGTTCTGAATAAAACAATCATTGGGATCTATAAATTAAAACTAGGGACAGGTATGAGAATTTTTATAAATATTCTCTGTCATAAATACAATGGAAACTCTAGAAAATTTGTCCTCATCAACTTTTACAGAGTTCTGGAAAATAAACCAAAGGCCTAAAACAATCTGAGGAGTATTTATTAAAATAACCTTGCTAAGGACATCGTGATAATTGGGTTTCTGTTTGGAAAAATGGGGAAAAGTCTCCCTGTTGTGTAGGTACTAGGAATGGACACCCAAAAGTATGTTCAACCCCAAAGCAATAGCCAATGGTATATCTATTTGTTGAGAATGTCACACAGAAAATGAAAAAATCCAGGGATACAATCAGATGCAGAGAATGTGGATACTGAATAATGTACAAGAAAAGAACCAAAAGATTGGCTTTTCATGCTCAATGAACATGGGACTTCAAAGGAGTATCTTCCTTGGTACTTGGACTTGACCTGTTAATGTTTCTCATTATTGTATAGCTTTTTCATTTACCACACTTATCTTATGAATATAACTATATTCGTATGATTTCATTTCCCAAACAAAACTGTGTTTAGGTATTAATAATTTGTATAAATATTTTTTGTTTAATGAAATGACTTAATTTTATTGTATTACGTGATCTGACACAAAATGAAGTTTAAAATTGTTTCCCCAAATCACACCATTAATCAAAAATTTGTTAGAAATTCAGGTTTCTAGAGTCCTGTAAAATTCTGATTAAATAAGTTCATTGGAAATAAAAAACAAACAAACAAACAAACATGCTAAACCTTCATTAGAATGGTAAGCTTTTTGCTTTTTTAACTTGCCTTATTCACTATCCCCTCTCCCCAGCTATGGAGTAGCCTCAAAAATCAAAAGTCCCTCATATCCCTATATCTGTGAAAACCAGGTTCTTTGGTAGTCAAGAAGAGGCAGATTAGTTAGGACGCTCTTCTCAAAAAGCCCCATCATGCCAGACCAGGTGGTGCCTGCTAACCCTGGCAGCTCAGAAGGCTGAGGCAGGAGGATGGCAAGTTCAAAGCCAGACTTAGCAACTTAGCAAGCCCTAAGCAACTTAGCGAGACACTGTCTAAAAATAAAAAATAAAAAAAGGCTGGAGATGTGGCTCAGTGGTTAAGCACCCCTGGATTCAATCCTCGGTTCCAAAAAACAAAACAAAATAAAACAAAACTATCATCCTCAGAGCATTATCACTATTTTACCTGTCCTGCAGCTCCTAGAAGCCCCATTTGCAGGGATTTTCATTATTTGACCCAATTCAGTGCTCACTCTACAGGAAGAGCTGTATTCCCATGACATACATCAAACACGATTCCCAGCAACTGTTTATCACCATAATAAAATTAATAATATAAGGTGGAGATAATTAAGAACCTAGCCAAAATGTTATAAGAAAGATCTTGAAATATGATGCCCAATAGGATGGTATGAAAAGTTCTGACATTTTCTTGATGATATAAGAGGGAAAACTATGTGCACGTGCCCAGAAAATACCAGAGAGAGACCAATGTCTCAGCTCTGACTGAAATTGAGGCCCTGTGCAATCAGCACCTAAAGGCAAAGGCAGAATTTCAAATTTCATGAGCACTGAAAATGTTTTTCAATATACATTCTGGATGTTTTGACAAAGGCTGAGAAAAATATTGGTTCAAGGCATCTATTGTAATCCCTGATCAGTCATAAACTAGCCATAGTGGCAACTGAACAGGTACTTCACTGGTTGCACATTACATAGAATACAGACTTTATAAAATCAGTAAATGAGATGAGATGAGCTAGTGAGCCAATGAGATGAGCTAGTGGGGGATATAGTAGACCCAAACCAAGTGAGTTATAATGAATACATGCAAAGAACTAAAGCAAACTATGTGCACAGAATTAAAAGAAATCACAACAATATCTCACCAGAGTGTAAAAAATTATTTAAAAAAATACTAGAAATTCTGAAGTTTCCAAATTTTGTAGATTCAAAATACCAGATTAGAGGAAAGCCACAATAGCTTAATGCTCTATAGCTTGGGATACAAGCAGTGGGAATGCTGCTTCTCAGCAAGGTGGGTAAAGAGGGATTTGACTGAAATTCAGTGTAAGGCAGAGTCTCTTAGAGACTCAGATATCTAGGTGAGCTGAACAAAAAATAAGTACATAACTAGAACCAATTCAAATGCAACAGTGGTACCAATTCACCATGCACAGAAGGGATAACACAAAAAAGAGAAACATGATGGAGAAATCTGGCACATAAAATCCTTAAAACAGAAAAGCAGACTGAACTTAACAGATCCAGAGGCTTCACAGTGAAATGCTATTTGAAAGGTGCTTTGTTTCTCAACTGGCAAGCGAAGAGCTATGATAGGAAGCCATCCTGAGGTGGCCATAGGCAGCTTACTACTGCAAGAGCCTGGGAGATCATAGCAAACACTGCTATACTGTCCTGGTAAGCACCTAATGTGTGACCTAGGGTACAGTTAGCAGATTGTACCCAGGGGGATTCAAGTCAGAGATATGTAGGTAAGTAGTATTCACTTTAAGTCTGGCAGTTCATGTGACCAACTGTAGATGGTTAAGAAACTAATGGGTGACTGGTTACACTCAGGGACTAATCCTGGGAAAGCCACATTTTGTGGGCAAGGTATTATTTGAGAACTATAGAGGACTACCTCCCTTTTCCTGACAGCAGAATTCCTGAATGGTTGCTGAGAGCCAGATTCCCAGAAGAGATTGGTATCTGCCTGTCCTAGGGATGTGTTGATCTCTCCAGAGCAGACACCACCTAACAAAGACCCTAAGGCTTAAACAGAGCTAAACCCCAAGAACTGAAACTCCCTTCTAGAACTCTGCAGCAGTCCCACCTCAGAGTACTTTGTTCTGGTCTGTCCAGACAAATCTACAATCCAAAGCACTTCCCATTTTGTCCTACCTTATACTTGTAAGAGAACTTGAAAGCTATTTTAACCAGCTTCTGTTTTAAGCCATACCGTAAGCTGGCAGTTTGCTGAGCAACACAAAAACAAGAAGATATGGAAAGAAGGACAATCAGGCATAATCATTCATCCTCACTGACAGTTTTGAACACGTCAGTGGAGACAATTCTTTAATTTTTCATTAAAATCTTTTCCCACCTTTTTTTTTTTTTTTTGGTGTTCTTCCTGTTGGTTCATGGATGTGTGTGTGTATATATACCTTATTGTGTGCATGCATATATGTGCATGTATGCATATATGTATGTATATATGTGTATATAAGTATATATGCATTTATACATGTTTGTTTCTTCTTTTCTCATTTTTAGTGATTTTTTTTGTCTTGTCTTTGAGGTTCAGGGTCTTTGTTTATTTTGCTTTTATTTATCTAGTTTCTCTCTCACCTTCCTTCTCCCTCTAACAGCCAAATTCTTTTGTTCTCTCTTTCTTTCTCCCTTGTTTCATTTTTTTCTCTTCCTCCTTTGTAGCCATCATTGCTACATTTCTTCTTTTTATATTTCGAACATTCTAACCTTTTTTTTAGCATCCTATTATTATTTTTTCTCTTAATGTATTTCCCCATATTTTAGAATTAATTGGCTTATACATTCCTGCCCTATTACCCCTGATGTTGCAGTTATGGTACCTTGGATGGCATAGCTGATATTTACTTTAATGCCACATCTAGTTCATGGATATTTATTAATTTTGTTTTCTCCAACTGCTGACTCTACCATTCCTATTTTTATGGTAAATTCATTGTTTTGTAGTTGTCATAGCAGACACTGGGTGTTTATTTTAATGCTATATAGTGTTTGCTTCTGTTCTTGCTATTGTTTTCCTCTCTTCTGTGAGGTCCTGGAAATCTACTGGGATACAACAAATTCACAGGGTAGAAACACTGCTACAGAGTTAAACCCAGCCAAGAGATAGCTCACCTTGCTTCACACACAAGCTAACCATGCTCAAACTTCAGTGACATTTTAATACAAAGAAGAGAAGAGACAAAACCCCCAAACTTAACAACCAGGCAAGGAAAGGCAGGGAGAGCCCTCAGGTCCCATTCATGGAAATATACTTCTAGAGCAAAAACAATTAACACAAAGGCTGTGGATACCACATCTATGCAGGGTCCTAATCTAAATCACTCCCATAACTGTTTAGAGTATATAGAGTTGTTAAGGTGTATAATCACAGAGGGTGTATTCCATATACCCTGGTTTATACAATACAATTGCCAGATCTACAAGGAGGACCCCACTCTTTTGAGACCTATAGGAAAATGAAATCCTTGTGTTCTGATGCACTATACACTTTATCAAAACTATACCATAAAACCCATTTGGAAATTTACTGAAAAAATTCACAACAACCTAATATCCCAAAATACTTTCACATTGGAAGAAAATATTCACCAAGTATTCATGTAACAAAGGATTAATATCCAGAAATATATTAGGAACCAAAACGCTTAATTTATAGAATAGGCAAATGATCTGAATAGACATTTCTCAAAAGAATTAATGTAAATGGCCAATAATACATGAAAAAAATACTCTACAGCATTAGTAATCATGGGGAACATCTACAATGAGATATCCTCTCACCCTGTTAGAACAGATATTATTCACAATAAAACAAAGCAAACAAAAGAAAAAAAAAACCCAAATAACATGTGAGGATGTGAACAAGGAACTCACACACTTTTGTTGGGAATGTAAATGAATACAAGATTATAGAGAATAGTATGGAGGTTCTTGAAAAAACTAATAATAGATGTACTATATGATCTAGCTACTCACTTCATATCCAACAGAAACGAAATCAACATACCAAAGAGATAGAGATACTTGCATTTTCATGTTTAATGTGGCACTATTTATAATAGCTAAGATATGGAATAAATTTATGCGCCCATCACTAGATAAATGGATTAAAAAAAACAATGAAATGTTATTTAGCCATACAGATGAATGCCGTTTGAAGCACAATGGATGAAAGTGGAGGACATTTTTTGTTAAGTAAAATAAGCCAGACAGGAAGACGAAGTACTACACATTCTCTCTCATATGTGGTAGTTAAAATAGTAGACTTGAATGTAGAATATTAATTAGGATAATTTTGGGGAGTCAATTAAAGGAGGCTCAATTTGATTAGTGCACACTGTATGCATGTGTTGAAATGTCACACTGAATTCCAATAATCTATATACATTTTGTAAATGCCTAACAAAAATAAAATGTAGCTAGGCATGGTAGTGCATGCCTGTAATCCCAGCGGCTCAGGAGACTGAGGCATAAAGATTTTGAGTTCAAAGCCAACCTAAGCAAAAGCGAGGCACTAAGCAACTCAGTAAGACTCTTGAACAGAAGCTAATATGGCAATATACTAATTGGTAAATAAAACTAAAGGGCAAAAAAAAAATAAAAAAAAAAAAGTAAGACTCTCTTTCTAAATAAAATACAAAATAGGGATGGGGATGTGGCTCAGTGGTCAAGTGTCTGAGTTTAATCTCCAGTACCCAAAAAATAAATAAATAAATTAAATGTTTAAAATTGAATGAAGTGAAATCATTTTTACCAGACTTTTCTATATGTATATAATTTCAATTTCAAGAAAGATACAACAAGTAGATATTGTTATCATTCTAAGAATGGGTAGTTAAAAAGCTAAGAAAAGAATAACATACTCCTTTTTTTAATGTGTGGTGCTGGGGATTGAACTCGTGGCCTTGTGCATGCGAGGCAAGTACTCTAGCTACTAAGCTATATCCTTATCAAATATATTTATGATTACCTCTTTTTCCTTAAGTAAAGCTTCATGTTTTTCTTCAAGCCGCTTCATTTCAAATGCTAGTGTATCTGCCCTTTTGGATTCAGAGGAAAGTTTAACGTGAAGGTCCTGAATCTTTTGTCAGAAATCAAGAAAGAAATAAGAGTATAAAATATTCATAGTGTTTCAAAGTAAATGAACTGATTAAAAATGTATGTATTAAAATTATATTCTAAGTATTTGGAAAATAGTAACTGTATAAAAGAATTAATGTTAAATACAAAATAATAATTAAGACACAATATTAAACCGTAGCCTTACATCCTAATGTTTGTCTAGATTATTTGAAAATAGCAGAATAGAATATTTTAGGTCACAGCTGCATTTTCTACCATCCTCTAAGCATCTGTCAATGTTTACTAGAAACATTAATAAACCGTAACATCTCAAAAATAAATACGTTAGCAAAAATAAGTTTGGAAGGCAATAAGAAGGCGAAGGACCTAGAGAATTCAAACTCAGCTATCAACCTTGATATTAAAATTACATATAGAAGAAATTCACTGAAGTACATAGCTTATTGTATGCAATGCTTAACTTTCGTATCATTCTTAAAGATGAAATGGAATAATGAAGTTGAATTCTTTCAATTTTATCAATTAAAAATTAAGATATTTTCTTACCTGCCTTTTGTACGTTTCTAATTGTGTGCGTGCTGCATTTGCCTTCTTTAATTCTTCTTCCAAGCTGACTGTATTATGCATATACATCATGTTTGTTTCCTGTAAAGTTTTAACCTGCTTGCGAAGGTCATTTAGATCTTGTAGTTTCTGACGATATATCTCAACTGTTGACTCTAGTTTATTTGCTTTATCAGAAGTAGCCCTGTAGTAATAAAGAAAAAGCAATCCAAATTAAAGAGTAGCATATACACAGAGCAATTTTATTCTGGTTGTAAAATGAATCTTCCAAGCTTTAACCAACACTTGGGTCTAAAACCATTTAATGTTCAATCTTTTTGTTATTAAGGCATCAAAAGTAAAAATGCTTCAAATGTGACACATTAAGTTACCATCAAACTGTTTTTAGCCTCATATTAAAAAAAAAAAAGAAGGGCTTTGTACAAATAGTAAAAACAATTCTAAACTATTCTGTAGCTTACAGAAAAAACTTGCTTTGTTTTAGTATCATTTAGTATCATCTTATTTTCAGTGTTTGAAAAACTTAGGAAGATAAGTCAATTTATGAATTTGTCTGGAAAAATACTTTCCTTGGAATTACACTTAGTGGACCAACCAGGCTGTAGCAAAGATAAATAAACCGAATCAAGTCACTAACACTGTCAAAATTAATGGTTCTAAAGATTTTGTTTCAAATGCTTATTAAGAGCTGCAAAAAAAAAAAAAAAAGCTAATTAAGAAAAATCAACAGAAAACATGCAGAACATGTGGACAGCCTATTCATTGGGTAACATTTCACAGGCAAAAGTCAAATATAAATATATATTATAAAATATCGCCCAAGACAATCCTTGAAATAAATATTAGGCTCCTCTTCTATATTTATATTTCATCAAATATGAAAATATTGTGAAAAAACATTTCCTAAAAAAAAATTTTCTCAAAATACAAAAATGGGTACCAGTTTAAGCTAAATGGATCACTTACAAAATCTTCAGAGAAGATTTTGGGTTTATAGGTTCTAATATGAAACTGTTGTAACAAGAGTTGAACACTATCTTTCAAATACAATTCCAGCAAGCATAAAGGAAGTAAAGACCAGAAACATGAATAAAAAGTGTTCAACATTTTATATATTGGCAAAACTCTTTAAGAATTTCTGATTAAAGCACGGAATATTCACATTAGCTAAAAACTTAGAATTAACATAAATATATTTAGGCCTGCCATACCTAAGAACATCTATTTCATCCTTCAGGGCTCTTGTTTCTTCAGCAAGACTAGTCAATTCATCATTCCTATGCTGAAATTCAATTAATTGCTTTTCAAGTTCTTCACAGTGAACACGGTAATCATCTTTTGCAGCTTCAAGCCTTGCACAAAGAAAATAAGTGATTATTTGTAATATAATCATTTATAATATAATATTCTATAAATATTTATAATTTCCACCAATTGTCTTCCTACTGAGACATGACATGACATACTTAAATTCCACATTCAAAAAGAGTAGGAAAGATTGAAGGAATAAGGTATTTGGGGCTCTTAAATTTGTAACAGGCATGAAAAGTAAGTTTAATGTTCTGAATTTTCATTTACACTTCCAAAACATGTGCTTAGTAACCTCTATAGAGTCTAACAGAAATTTTAATTTCAAAAGAGGAAGAGAAAAATGCATAAGATAAATTCACTGTTTAAAAAATAGTTGACATGTAAAGAGGTTAAATATTAACTCTGAGGAGACTGCAATAAATTAATGACAATGTATGTAGAAAACTTTGTGATATCAGAAAGTAACAAACTGCTCAAAAAAGGATGTTGAAAGGCTAAAATCACCAGTTTAAAGGCTTTTCACTGACCAAATCTGGGAAAATTTGACCCTCGAAATAAGTGATGATAGTAACGGATTTACAGTCCTCTGAATAAGAGTCCATTTCTAAACAGAATGCATAATTCTGGATTTCAAAGAAGGGGTAAAAAAACCAACAACTTTATAAGGGACACTGAAACAACTGATGGAATTTGAATACAATATGCAGATTAGATAATGTTTAATCAGTGACAAATTTCCTATACTGAGGATGTCCTTGTTTTTAGGAAATACACACTGAAATAAAGAGGCATGTCTCCAAATTAGTGTCAAATGATTCAGAAAAACGTTTAACTATATGAATAGAGAAACTATTAAAGCAAATAGAGAAAACTGTAAAACTCCAAATATAAAACACTGTAAAAGCAGAGTTCTTTGTAGTATTATTGCAACTTTTTTTTTTTTTTGCAAGTTTGAAATGATATAAAAAAAATTGTATGGTAAATTAGCATGTTTGGGGGCTGGGGTTGTGGCTCAGTGGTAGACTGCTCACCTAACACGTGTGAGGCCCTGGGTTCAATCCTCAGCACCACATAAAAATAAATAAATAAAATAAAGGTATTGGGTCCAACTATAAAAAAATATTAAAAAAATTAGCATGTCTGTCTTTAAGATCTCATGGTGCAAGACTCAGTGGTAAGCACACAAGCAACCATCAATGTTTATTAAAGGTAAGAACTCTATTTTTAAAAGAAATAATATTAATGTTCAAGTAAGAAGCGTTTAAGATTTGTATTTTTTCCACTCATTATCAGATTACCTCTCTTATGTGAGAAACTCCCTATTTCTTCCAAGCTTCATTATTCACTCTCTTGAACTCTTACTGGGTGGCATATGGCCTTCATTTGTCCTGTATCTTTGCACTGTTTTACATAATTTACTTGCTTATCTGGACAATAAGTCCAGTGAGGCAGGAACCACTTGGTATTTTTAGTAGCTTAATCAGTGTCTTAAACATGTTTAATATACTAATAATTAGTTGATATGATTTTTAGCTACTAGTTTAATGAAAAGAATTCTATAAAATAATTTTTTACTAAAAATGCTACCTGAAGTTCTCTTCCTGTAACTGTTCTAGTTGTAATTGTGCATGAAAATACTTCTTTGCAACCATCGTATTTGGATCATCAAAAGAGCCATCCAACTGGTCAAGTTTTTCATTCATCATCTCATTCTCAGAAACCAGCGAATTCTTCTCATCTTGAAGTGCAGTCACCTAAAAAACAAATACAGAAATATAAGCAGCAATAACAACAACAACAAAACTCACAGAATTGGGAGTTCTTGATTCTAATTCTAACAAGGTCATGAAAAAGCTTGACTAATCAGATTAGATGATTTCTAAGAATACTTTCAACTCTGAAATTCTGAGTCTAGGAAGTTTGGGAAAAACAAAGAAATCAAATTAGTACACATATGTAATATACAGTAAGGATGCTTTTAGAATATTATACCTGTCTCAGTTTTGGAAATAAAATGTGTCTAAATCTCTAAAATTTAATATGTGAATACAACTTCAAAACATTAATTTGTCCCTTTTTTGTCAAAACTATCTTTCAAAATGCTTTCATCTATGCAAAGTTATCATCTGGGGTTCATAGTGAAAAATAATCAGTCACATATCACATATTCAGGAAACAAGTATATTTGGTTGATGAACCAATACCAAAAAGCTTAACTGTTTCCATTTGCACAGAGACTTTGTGTTTATGATTTAAAATGGATAATAAAATGTCTAAGTGCAGAACTACAAAAATGTCAGTACCTGATACATGTTTTAAATTCCTTTAAAACAAGCATGTTTTTTTCTCTTGGTTCTAATTCTTTTCTATTTAAGAATTTTTTAGGTACAGCTATGACTTTTCATAAGCCCAAAATTTTACATACATTTTACCAAGAACTAGATAAAAAGGTGTCCCATTATCATTGACATCCATAATATTATTGGACAAGATTGCTATTTATATTTTCAATAGGCACAACCAATTCCATAAGTGAATGAGATGACATATAGAAACAATGAACTAAAAAGGAAATTAAATCAAGTGATTGCATTAAATACCATATAGGCAAGTTACAAACACTGTTCTCGGTTATATTATTAAAATGGAGACTAAGCCTGAAAAATTCCTCAACAGACAAAACCAGTTAGGCTTTTTAAGTGATCTAAACTTTGTTAGATTTGCAAATGTAAGTGCAACTTACCTTGAGCTATTTCTTACAAATGCTGTATTAAAGAAAAACAGTATTTAAGCTCAACTGATGCGAAGAACCAACAAGATTAAAATTATACAACCAGGGACTTTCAACCAAATAGGCAACATGTACCTATAACCTATCTTTTCTTTATTTCTGTAGTAACCCTATTACCGTCTTCCAACTGTTTCCTAAGTGGAGGGTCCAAACCACTCTGGTTTGGAGTTGCCTAATTCATGAATATAATAAACTCAATAAAACTGCATTGTACCTAAGTTAACTTTTTAATACTTCTAAATGAGAAATATGAAGGCAGTCCAGGAAACTGTCTCTAGGTGGACAATGTAAACACACAACTTTCTGTTTCTAAATTCAAAGCATGCATCCATGCTTATTATGTAAGGAATCAGTGACTATTATTTGTCATGTATAGTTCTAAGCGATTCAGATACAAATAAAAGAGTTTCTGCCCTTAAAACCCTTCAGTAGAAATGTAAATAATTAAATAAGAGATGTTGGTGGTGGTTTGATGAAAGCATACTATAGAGTCGGGGGTAGAGCAAAAAGAAAGGACTACATGTTGAGTATCCCTCATCTGAAATGCTTTAGGGGCCAAAAGTTTTCAGATTTTGGAGCAGTTGTACCTATTTAATGAGATAACTTGGGGATAAGACTCAAATCTAAATGCAAAATTCATTTATGTTTCATATACAACTTACAATAGCCTAAAGGTAACAATATTTAAAAAAAATAATTTTGTACATGAAACAAAGCTTGTATATGCTGAGCCAACCAAAAGCAATGGTGTCACTATCTTAGCCAACCATGTGGACAATCTGGTTCTTTGACATCACTATCACTACCATTCCTGACTATGAATGTATATGGTACATAAGTACTAATTTTCTTAATGTATTAACACATAAGTACTAACAATAAAATATATGATGCACCATCAATAAAATGCCCAAACTAGACAGCACAGTGGTATCACTAGAATCTCTGTACCCATGCTTATAAAGCACCAACAACAAACAATGGCAACTTTCTTACAAATCCTGTCAGTTTATAAAATCAGAGACTTAAAGACAAAAGTAACTGAGGAGGAAATATTTGAAAAGGCTTCCTAGGAGACCTTCTTCCAGTTTACTGACATTCTGTAGGTATATTTTTTTACATATTTAAGGAGATTTGATATAACTTCTTTTTCACTTGATATAATCTTTCAAAAATCACCACCTTATTCATCTTATCATTGAATACAATCCCATACCAGAGACTGTACCAGGCATAACACAACTTTCTTTATTCACTTTTGTTTCCAACAATGGCAATAACATATACAGCATTCTTCATGTTAAACTCCTTTTGAAAACCTATATATTCATGCTTCTGTTCATTGCTACTAACATGCTGTTTAAGAAAATGTTTTATATTTATTCTTCATTAATCTATTGATACCCTGGTCACGTGGATAAGTTAACAGTCACATTTGGGAGAAAGCACATGGAATAAGCATTACTTTTAATGAGAATTTCAAAGAGCATGAACAGAACATTTGTCACGGAATAACAAAATCTTACAGTCATAGTCCAAATTTTCCAGTAGTGAGCACAATTCACCTGTACAAAACATTTGTGAATCAGTCAGAAAAGATATCCCTGCTGATCCATGCCTTTGTTATAATGATAAATGATTACTAAGAAATACATTCCTTTAAAATAGCAAGGACACAAATTTGCCTATCATACACTTCTTCATGCCTATTAATTAGCACATCCAATCACAGTTATTCTGTCCTTGCCATTCTTTATTTGCTTAGGGACTGTCTCATCAGCTGTAGTCAATGTCTTTCAAAGGGAAAAAGTGCCAAAACACTGATGTTTCTTCACCATTACATCTTGCTCTGACATCAGATTTCATCAGCAATGACCTTAGCAAACTCATTGATATATTTCTACGCTGCTTTGTGACCATCATATGCTTTATTGACACAAATCTTGAAAAATTTACTGTTGTGTCTTCTCTTAAATTTCTGAAATGAGCCTATTGCATATTTGGTGTCCTTCAACTTTTAATTCATCATGATACATCTTTCTTCTCTCATATGATTAATATAGCATTAAATGGTTTATGTGTTCACTGTTGACACTGATGGGTCTGCTCTTTCAACAGATGATCAATTTCACTTTAGCTTTATGCAGTGGTTTTTAATTTTTTTGTCCTATTCATCATTTTAGCATAGAACACTTCACTCCTCTGTTTCTTTAGGTCACATATGCTATACACTCCTATACCATACTCTCCAGTTAGATATTTTACACATATACCACTGCCCAGTTTCTCCAACAGCTTGATTTTTGTGTTACAAAAACAAATTCTTCCTCTTTATCACTGTTAACCACAGGAGTTTATTAAGGGTTTTTAAAAAAATGTTTTTGATAATATCTTTATACCACAAAGCAGAAAATATTTTAAAAACCCAGTAAGTAACGCACGTAGGTCTAGGCCTCATGTGGGGTACCGTAGGGATCTTGACATTGCATGGGGGAATATTGGAGTGGGAGAAAAGATACACCACATCTGAAAGAAGCTGGAAAGGTCTTACTCCCTTGAGGACACCAACTGAAGTATGTGTTTTACATCCACATTTTTGACTGCAACTCATAACCTGAGGTTGGATGTGAAATTTACCACTTGTCACATCATGTCAGTGCTTAAAAAATTTTAGATTTTGGATCATTTCAGATCTTGGTTTAATGATGCTCAACCTATTGTCTCATTCTAGCTTAAGGGTAAGGTAAGGGCTGTCATAAAATTGTGGATACAGGAGAAACAAAGCCCTCAGTCTTTAAACTAGGTGGATCCTCTAAAGAAGGAAGAACAACAAGGGCAAATTTTAGTTTTCAACATCTGGTATGTAACCACCCTTGTTCCTATCAATTTCACCACAGAATGAAAGGAGAGGAGATTAAACTTTCAAGCTCCTTGGACCCACCCCAGATCCATGACTTGGAATGTTAAGAGGTGGTTCTAGGCATCTTTTTCACAAGCTCCCATGGTGCTATATTCTTTAGTTTCACTCTGAACCTGCCTTCCCCCTCTGTTTCAGATTTATAAACCTTTCAACTAAAACTGCAAGATTACATACTTGATAGTATGTATTATAAACACTTAAATTTTTTAATGCAGAATTTTGTGTTCTTTACTCAATAAGAATTTCTGAGAAAACTATACGAAGGTCCTATAAAATTTTTACACCTAAATGGCTCAATTCCTAATCTTTATATGAAGTATTCTATGATTAAATATGATCCATATGAAAATAACATATTTTAGTTGCTTTGCATGTGTGTGTGGGGCTGTGTATTACAATGTATGGTTAGGAAAGATGCAGAAAACAGATATTTGCTTTACTGAAATACAGAGGACTGTTTTCTTTCTTTCTTTTTGTGGTGCTGGGGATCAAACCCAGGGCCTTGTGCATGCAAGGCAAGCATTCTACCAACTAAGCTATATCCCCAGCAAGGACTAACTTCTTTTAAAGATGAATTTAAAAGATCTGAATTCTGTTGCAATTACTACCTAAGTTACTTTGTTATATTTAAAAACCATTAAGTGTTGAAAATATTAACCAGCCCTATCACTTCAGATATTTGAAGTGACTTCATCTGGCAAGAATAATTTTTCAGAGATTAAACTATTCAGCTCATTATTTGACCAAAAAAAAAAAAAAAAAAGCAAATTATTTAGAGTATACTAAGTGGGTACACGTAAACTTTATTTTTTTATTAGAGCATTATAGTTATACATAGTAGTTGGGTTTATCCTGACAGAATCATACATGCATAGAATTCAATTTGAGTTCTTAATCTCCCCTTTTTCCCTCCTCTCCACCTGACTCTCCCCCATTCTCCTCCTCTACTCTATTGGTCTTCTTTTTGTTTATTTATTTTTTGCTGGTTCTTTCACTTATACATAAATGTGAAATTTCCTGTGGTATATTTGTATATGTACATGTGATTTTTAAAAAATTCACTCCACATTTCCTCCACTTTCTCATTCCTACTCTTTCCCTCTCAATCTCCTCCTACACTACCAATCTTACCTATATCTTTATGATATCCAATTCTCCCCTCCTTTTATTTTACTCTAGCTTCCAAATTTGAGAAAAAAATTCAACCCTTTATTTTATGATGTTCTCCATTTTCATCCATCTACTAGCAAATTTCATCCTTCTTTATGGCTGAGTAAAACAGCATGGTGTGTGTATGTAAGTGTGCGTATATGTGTGTGTGTGTGTGTGTGTGTGTGTGTGTATGTGTGTTTGTGTATGTATATGTATCTCATGTATGTATATAACATTTATATATCACAATTTTTAACCCATTCATCTCTTGACAGTGATATAGGTTGATGCCATAAATTTAATTATTGTGAATTACGTTGCTATAAACAGTGCAGTTACTGCATTGTTAGTTTTTTGTTTTTTTCTTTTTAGGAATCTTCATACTACTTTCCATAGTGGTTGTACTAGTCTACAGTCCCATCAATGTGCAAGTATACCTTCTTTTCCTGCATCCTCACCTGCATTTATTATTGTGTTATTGATATTGCCATATGGACCAGAGTGAGATGAAACCTTACTATAGTTTGGATTTACATTTTCCTTATTACTAGAGATATTGAAGGGTTTTTTTTATAAATTTATTGGGCATTTGTTTTTCCTCTTTGGAGAAGGTTCTGTTTATAGATTTTTGTCCATTTATTGATTATTTATTTTTTTGTGTTAAATTTTTTGAGTTCTTTATATATTCTGGATATTAATCCCCTCAGAGTAGCTGGCAAAGACTGTTTTCCATTCTGCAGGCTCTCTCCACACTCCTGTTTCTTTTGCTTTGAAGAAGCTTTTTAATTTGATGGCATCCCACTTATTGAGTCCTGGTTTTATTTTTTGTACTTTGGAGGTCTTATTAAGAAAGTCAGTGCCAACACTAATATGATGGAGTGTTGACCCTATGTTTTTCTTCTAGCCGTTGCAATGTTTCTAGTCTAATTCCTAAGTCTTTAATCCATTTTGATTTGACTTTTGTGCAGGGTGAGAGACAGGAACCAAGTTTCATTTCTATATATAGTTATCCAGTTTTTCCAGCATCATATTTGTTAAAAAGGCTGTAATTCCTCCAAAATATATTTTTGGCATTTTTGTCAAGTATCAGATGGCTATAAGTATGTGGGTTTGTCTGTCTTCTATTCTGTTCCATTGGTCTTCTTTGTTACTACAGCTCTAGATAGGGTATAGCAATGTTCCCTGCATGACTTTTCTTGCTCAGTATTGTTTTGCTATTCTGGGTCTCTTATTCTTCCACATAAGGATCTTTCTTTCTAATTCTATGAAGAATGTCATTTATATTTGATGAGGATTGTATTGAATCTGTATATTGCTTCTGGTACTGTGGCCATTTTGACAATATTGATTCTGCCTATCCAAGAACATGGGAGGTCTTACCATCTTCTCAAGATCTTCAATTTCTTTCTGTGCTATAATTTCCATTGTAGGGATCTTTTACCTCATCAGTTAGATTAATTCCCAAGAATTTTATTTTATTTTGAGGTTATTGTGAACAGGATGGTTTTCCTGATTTCTTTCCTGGCTCAATCACTGTTAGAATATACAAAAACTATTCATTTATGGGTGTTGATCCTACATTTATAAGCTCTAGAAGTTTTCTGGTAGAGTTTTTGTTGTTCTAGATAAAGGATTATGTCATCAGCAAACAGGCAGTTTGACTTATTCTTTTCCTATTTGCATCCTTTAATTTCCTTCTAATGCCTGATTGCTCTGGCTAGTGTTTTGAGAATTATATTGAATAGAAGTGGTGAGAGTTAACATATTTGTCTTGTTTCTAAATTTTACAGGAAATGCTTTCATTTTTTTTCCATTCAGTATGATGTTGGCTTTGGAATTATAATAACTAGTGTTTATAATGTTGAGATAATATCCTTCTACCCCTAGCTTTTCTGGTATTTTTACCATCAAGAGTGCTGAATTTTATCAAAGGTCTTTTCTGCATCTGTTGAAACAATCATGTGATTCTTGCCCTTAATTTTGTTTAAGTGGTAAACTACATTTACTGGCTTGAGTATGTTGAACCAACCTTGCATCCCTGGGATAAAACCCACTTGATCATGGTGCGTTATCTTCTTGATTTGTTTTGAATGCAGCTTTCATAAAGGATTTCTTCATCTATGTTCATCAGGCATACTAGTCTGTAGTCTTCTTCCCTTGATGTATCTTTGTCTGGTTTTGGTAATAGTGTTATACTAGACTCATTGAATGTATTTGAGGTATTCCGTCCCTTTCGATTTCATGGAATAATATGAGGAAAACTGGCATTAGTTCTTTAAAGATCTGGTAAAACTCTGCTGAGAATTCATCTGGTCCTGGGCTTTTCTTTGTTGGAAGGCTTTTAATTGCTATTTCAATTTCATTTCTTGATACTGGTCTGTTTAGGTTTTCTGTATCTTCCTGTTTCAATTTGAACAGTTCATGTATCTGGAAATTTATCTTCTAGATTTTGCAGTTTATTGGAGTATAAATTTTCTACAAAGTTTCTAATAAGCCTCTGGATATCAGAAGTGTCTGTGGTGATCTCCTTTTTCATCTACAATTTATTTTTATATGGGTCTTCTCTTTCAGTTAGTCTGGCTACGGGTTTGTCAATCTTATTTATCTTTTCAAAGAACAAACTCTATGTTGTACTGATCCTGTATATTATTTTATTCTCAATTTTATTAATTTTGGCCCTGATCTTAACTGATTCCTGTCTTCTAATGATTTTGTATTAGTCAGTCTTCTTTTTAAGGTCTTGAGGGAGAACAAAGTTTGTTTGTGTAGGCACTCAATGCTAGAAATTTACCTCAGAACTGGTCTTTATACAGTTTTAGAGATTTTGATACATTTTATCTCCATTCTTGTTTCTAAGAATTTCTCAATTTCTACTCTCACTTCAGAGTGTTGTTCAATCTCCATGTGTTTATGTGATTTCTATTATTTTTCTTGCTGTTGACTTCTAGTTTCATTCCAGAATGCTCCAATATGATACATAGTATTACACTGATGTTTTTTGTTATTTGCTAAGAATGACATTATGACCTAGGATATGGTCTGTTTTAAAAAAGTTCCCTGAGTTACTAAGAAGGTAAGTCAAATGTTTTAGGGTAATATATTCTGTAGATGTCCACTAGGTTCATCTGATTTATACTTTTCTTTTTTTAAAAAAGAGAGAGAGAGAGAGAGAGAGAGAGAGAGAGAGAGAGAGATATTTTAATATTTATTTTTTAGTTTTCGGCGGACGCAACATCTTTGTTTGTATGTGGTGCTGAGGCTCAAACCCGGGCCGCACACATGCCAGGCAAGTGCGCTACCGCTTGAGCCACATCCCCAGCCCCTATACTTTTCTTTAGGTTGAAAATGCCTTTATTAATTTTATGTTTTGATGAACTATTGGTGAAAAATGTGTGTGAAATCACCCAATATCATTGTGTTAGGTCTATTGAGATTTAATGTCAAGGAGTTTTATTTTGTTTTATGTATTTGGGTGTGCTGACATTCAAGGCATATGTATTTACTATCATTATATTTTCTTGTTATAAAAATTGATCCCTTTACCATAATGTAGTGGCCTTGGCTCTTCTGATTAAGTTTAGTTTGAAATCAGCTTTGTCAGATATGGGAATATGTATGTATGGTTATTTTCAGACTTCATTTCTATGGAATATTTTTTTTCCATCCTTTCATCATTTCTATGGAATATTTTTTTCCATCCTTTCATCTTTAGCTTGTGAGCGTCTTTGCCCAAGTCTCTTGCAAGAAGCATATAGTTATATCTTGTTTTTTTGATCCTTTCTGCTAATTTATGTATTTTAATTGGGAAATTGAGACTATTAACATTCAGTTAGTACAGGTATGTGTTTGTGGTTTCCTGTCATTTTGATTTTTTGCTATATTTAATACTGTCTTGATTCTCATTTAATAGATTACTCTTCTGTTGAATTTCCTCTATTTTGGAACTTCGGGGATTTGTTTTGGGGTTCCTCTGTAGGTGTAATCCTGCAGTGTAGATGATAGGCAGAACTCTAAATTTAAACTTCTAAAAGTCAGGGTTTGGATTTGGGAAAATTTTGGAATGCTGTAGGTAGGTATTTGAGATATGATCCATGCCCCCTATTTCTGAGGACCTGCCATTCTTGGTTGGACTTCTAAATTTCTGGTGCCTCCAGTAAAATTCTTCCTTTTAGTATCTTCCCTTTAGCTGTTATGGGGTGTGAGCAACAATGGGAGCTTTCTCTCTTGGAACCCAAAGGATGAATGGCCTGGGTAAAATTTTCTTTGTGCCTGTTAAAGACTCTCTGGTTCGAGCACCCTCTGGGAATCTTCTACTCAGCTACTGGTACTTCCTTTATGAATTCCCAGTCCCATCTCTGCTCACAGATGTACAAGCTACATACACCCACCAACATTTTCTGTGCTACAAAATGCTTCTCACCCCTGGGGTGATCTATTTTGGATTCCCTTTCCCTGAGCTTCACCTACCAATACCATGTCCGTTAAAATCAGCATTCTTCTCTAATCCACAGGTTTCCGCAAGCCAGTATTTTTATTTTTTAATTTATCTACTTTTCAAGTGTTTCCTTTGTCTGCACTCCCCACTCTGCTCAGCTGCCGCCTCTGGAAACCAAACTAGTACAAATATATTATTATATTTTTTAATATATTTACAAATATATTACTATATATATAATATATCAATTTTTGGTGCTCTATGAATTTTTTTTTACAGTTTAATATTAAGTTTCAATGAATTTCCTTAGCTACTCACCTCAGTTAGAATTAGTCTTCCCACTTTGTAAGTCTTAAGTCTAGTGCTGGGAACTACAGAAGTGTTTCCTTTCTCTGATCTTCCATCTTCTCTCTCCTAACACTTAATCTTTTCTGAACATTTTTTTTTTTTTTAGTCTTACTGCACAACTTTCATATTTGTATTTTCACAGAATAACAATAAACACAAACATAGAGATAGTTCTTCTGTGCCAGGCCCTAAGGATTATTTATATTAGTTCATTTAATCTTGAAAGCATTTGGGAGATAAATACTACCATGATTCCATTTTTCAAAAAGAGGACTGAAGTATAAAGAAATTAAGAAATTTGTCTGAGGACATACATCAGCTGGTAATATGGCCAGGTTCTGAAAATAGATAGCCTGGTTTGACAGTCTATCCTTAACTACTATTGGTGCTCCTACCAAGTTCATTTATGAGTACTAGAATTATATTTATACATATTGATATATATGTAAGCAAAACAAACTAAGCATAAGAGATTACATATGTATGTGTATATAAATAAAAGAGTGTGCATTTTAATTTATTGGGGGTACTACTAGTAAGTATTACTATAAATAGTACTATAAATACTATAAGTAATTAGCACTACTAGGTACTTCTATAAATTATCTCATTTAATATCTAAAAACAACTATGAAGCAAATAGTACAATTTTTCTATTTCATAAAATACACAACTGAGTCCTCATGTAAATAGCTGAAATCTCTAATTAGTAGAATGATTTTCTTAAAAATTGACCAGTGATTTTCAACTATCAGAGAAAATTATTTATGATATTTATGTTTGAATACAGAAGTTTGTAAAAAATGCTTTTAATGTTTCTCCCATAAAATGAAACCCAACTTCTAAAACATGCTGCCAGTTAATTAACAAAGAAAGAACTGTGCTCTGATCAGATTTCTTGTCCATACCTGCATATCTAGTTCTTGGCATCTTTGTTTCAGCTCTTCTTTCTCTGCTAGTGCCTCCTGAAGTTCTTCTAAAGCCCTTTTAAGCTGAAATATGAATCCAAATTCTTAGGAAATCATGTTTAACAAAAATAGAAAAATATATTCTTACAACATAAGCACACTGGTACTAGAAATGTTTTTTTTTAATTTACTCAATTTTGCCTTCTCTGTGTAAATAATATTTACATAGTCATATCAACATTTAAAGTTGAAATCCCACAGAATAAAATTTTGTGTAAATCCTTGGGAAATATTTAAAAATTTTAAGGAGGTATTTTTTTAAATTCTGTCACAGAAAGAACAAAGTATATTTACATTTAAACAAAAATTTTATCAAATAATTAAATTTGAAATGTTTCATGAAATGACTAGCAATGTTATAACAGATAAATAAAAATAAACAAATGTCTAAAGATGTATTTGACCCTTCTCTTGCCCTATCCCCTAAAACCCAGATTGGGTTACACATGGAAAGAGAATGGGGCTTTTTTCTCATGTATACTGTCTTGTAACAAAAAACCTGAAGTCTTCAAGGTATTTCTTCAATATGAGGAAAGTGGATAGAAAGAGTGACAAAAATTATACTACCTTATTATTCAAACTATAATTAAAACTTAGCAGAATTTTTTAGATTGTCTACTATTTAATTATACAACCATCTAGCATGAGCCAAATGTGATTACAAATGTCATAAGGAATGAATATTCAATAACACTCAACTCTTATAAAATGATCAGAAAAAAATCTAGAGACCACTACTACTCACATTCATGAAGGAATTTATTAGAATATTCAGTTTGAATCTTTATGCAAGTACATTATTTGTCCACTAATGTATATGAGCATATAAATACATAAAAACTATGTTCCGTGAAAAAATGTTTTTATACATGCTTTCCTACATAAATCTTATGGAAATAATCGGAAAAGAACTTGTATCACTGAACATTTTCCTCTTGTGCTAAAATACTCACCTGTTGTTCTAATTCTCCAATAGCCTCATTTGTAGGAGAGTTCATTATTTCTTTACTCATCAACTAGAAAATTAAAATAGTGAAATTAAGTACAATAATATAATAATTTAAAGGGAAATATATAAAAGGAAAGTAAAATAATTCTTTATTTAGCTTTTTTTCCCCTTAATTTGCAGATCCTTAGAACACTATCCAAATAAAAATTTTATTAGAGAGCTAATAATAATGTTCAAGAATATTAGTGAGGATATTAAGAACAAATTGTGTTTGAAACATGTAGACTTATTCAAATATTTGTGTAATGAAAAATTATAAGTTCCAAAATTGCTGAATAAAATTGAACACATTAACTGAACAATAACTTTTGAAAATCAATTTTTATATAGCATAAATTGACACTTTTAAAATACAACCTTTAAATGAGTAATATGGCAAAATTCTTAATTTTAGAAGTCATTTTAAAAGTAAAGAAGGGTCCTTTAAAAGTACCTTTTTTTGCACATGCAAGGCAGACTTATTTATGCAAACTCTGACTATATGGAAGCTACTGAAGCCCTGGGTGATATCTTCCCCTAGATTAAGCCCCTTCCAAAGTGTGTTTTTCTTCTGTTTTCTCTCTAATCTCCTTTGCACTCCACCTTATCTGTGCTTTTTAGCCTGATAAAGAATAAACACTGGACCCATGAATCCTGAATTTTTTGCCTCTCCTAAGATAATCAGGATCACTTAATTCCTTGGCTACTTGGCTCCAAAACTTGAATACTACCATATTTTGCTCATGAATCTAATATTCTCAAAGTACAGATGGTATACATGAACTACAATGTCAGGAAAGTAATTAAAATTTCCATCTGCACAAAGGTTGCTTCTCCTGGAAGTTATTTAAAAGACCCTGACAACATTAATTTATCAACCAGCTCTATTTTAGAATCAGAGGTACTAAAATTAGGCTTAAGGTCTTTTATGATATTTTGGGAGAAAAACTAAGAAGACTAAGTAAACCCACTGGAAAGGGTGAGTTTATAAAAGAAAAAATACAAACACC
This sequence comes from Callospermophilus lateralis, assembly GCF_048772815.1. Lineage (NCBI taxonomy): Eukaryota > Metazoa > Chordata > Mammalia > Rodentia > Sciuridae > Callospermophilus > Callospermophilus lateralis. The sequence goes on from NC_135311.1 coordinate 97,288,073, forward strand.
TGCAAAATTTATAACTTTTATATAACACAGTTCAAGATTTTTATACTTATGTGAATATAACTTACCTCTTGAATAGCAGTCATGACCACATGTTGAACAGACTCTTCAAGTGTCATTATATTTTTAATATGTTCTATGATTAAAAAAAAAAATTCAATCTGAAAAAAATCTACTCTTTACCCATAGTACCTTAACAATTCAACAGGATACAAAAATTCATTTACCAAAAAATCTTTTATGCAAATATGTTATTTGTCCACTAATGTATATGAGCATATAAATACTATGAATTGTATGTTCTCCAACTAAAATGACTGCCCCCAAATTTTGATATTATTTTCTAATAAATTTATAGAAAACACATAAGCAGAACAGAAAATGTCAATATTTTTAAATGTTTTTTCCCATAGAATAAATTCTCAAATTTTCTTACAAGTAAAAGGAAAAAATTATAATTAATTTCAAAATAATTTAGGCCCAGAATGTTTCATTTATCACCTATTTACTTTACTCCAGGAAGGCGTCCAACATGACTTACAGTCTCCTGTAAACACTTGCTCAGAACCTAAAAATTTCACCTCAAAGAGATCCTTTCACCTTCCCACAAATATACATGCAGTATTGTCAAGGCAATTTGTCCCAACAGGAAATGAGGAACATAAGAAAGAGCCCTTAATATATTTGCAGTTTTAAATTCACTTCAAATATATGTCCTCCAGCTAAAACAATTACTTTAAAACTTTAAAGACTTGTTATTTTCTAATACTTATATTGCTTTTATGATTCTTCTGGGAAACTTCTAAAAGTCCTCCAAATCTTCTTATCATTTGTGAATCCAAGATTTGAAAAAAGTCTGATAGGTCTTGGTATGCACCTGACCACTAAGTGCTAAGGGGCATGCACAGACCATGGAATTATTTCTTGTCCATGGATTTTCTACATAATGAATTGTTTAAAGTCTGCTGAAATCTTCATAAAAATAATCCCCTTTCCTATCAAGAAGAGAATTTTTAACCAAACCAGTTCAGCCTTTTAAGATTGAGATTGTTGTAACACCTTGGAATCATTTTGAAAATAATGTCTCATGTCAAAAGTACAAAAGTGTGGAGGATGTTTTATAACCTGGATGTGATCTGTTTTTAAATTTTAGTCTAATGACTAATAGATTTTCCATTCATTTGCTCACACTTAAAAAGAGAATTCAGACTTTTTCAAAACTAAATCCAATTAGATGCTTAGATAATCCTGATTTTTTAATAACAAAATGGAGCTATTTCTTTATATTTACTACCTATTAAACTTTCATCCGTATATCCAGATACTGAATTTCCTTTTAAAAATATGAAGACAAAATTGCTCAGTGGTACTTAGAACTACATTATAAACATTCTACATATTTTACTGAACTTTGCAGGATACAACAAAATCATCATTTTCAGGAAAAATTACAGCTTAAATATCAATTACTGGAGTTATACATGAATTACTACTTGTCAGAATGTGACTAAATATTCTGGAAAGTTTCAAAATTCCATAAACAAATATCCCTCAATTTTATGAAAATATCCAATAAGAGATCTTTTGACATTTTTCATGAGGAATAAAAGTCTATAAATAAGTACTTACTTGCCCCCCCTCCAAAAGTACTTTAATGATAAAGACGAATATGAAAAGATATAAAGAGATGCAACTTAATATAAGTTTTCTGGTATCTAATTTCTTTCTAAGTTGATAAACTACCATTGATTACATGTCATTTTCTTTTACCCTTTATGAGTTAATTCTTATTGAATCTACTCTGTTTTTTATCCTTCCTTCATTAGTTAGATGATGTTGAATGTGATTTCTAAAATCTTGACTTGAAGTATTTTTACAAAATTAAGCAACCAAAATTCTTCAATAAAGGTGGCATATTAAGACCAAGTTTATATTAAATCATGAAAAAGAAAATCAGCATCAAAACTGTCACCATAGTCTGACACAGGGAAGGAGATTTGGATCTGCTCAGTTCATCATTTTATTCATTTCATGTAACCATAAGTGATATTTTTGTACTCAGCAGGATACGTTTGAACATACAAATATAACACACCAATTTCATTATATTATCAGACTGCTTATCATGATACACTGGACAGGTATTCTTCTAAAAAAAAACAGGAGAACATTATCTGAAGAAGCTTGGATTATAATTTAGTAACTGAATATTTATTTATGAAAAACTAAATCAACCTCAGGTTCTTATGTACAATATAAACTATTGATGAATAAGTACAATTCACTGAATATCTACTTAAATTATAAGAACTAGATTAATTAAACTAAGCACTAGATACTTAAACCATCTTATGCTAAGATACATTTAATTTAGCCACTGAATATCAGAATCCAGGTACATATAGGACACTTAAGATATGTAGCTTTTCAATGGCAGAGAAGGGCTAGATTTCAGATCTCAATTTTACATTTCAAGGTGCTTTCAGCCAAAATTAAATAGTAAAGTTAAATGCAACCTTGCAAATGCTGGCAACAAAAGTAGTTTTTTAAAAGTAGAATTCCTCAGTTGACTGAATTTTACTTACCTTGCTTCTTTTCACAGTTTACCGCACAACCTAAAATAAGCTGTAGCAACCTCCCAAGCTCCACAGAATTCGAACATTCAGTTATTTGGTTTAAATCGGGAATAAGTTCTTCAGAAATCTGCTGCCCCAAAAACTGGAGAATCAAAATAATACAACATATCACTCACTTATGTAGGCTAAATAGTTTACAACATTTAACTATTAAAAGGAAAATTAATTATAATTAGGTTTATGAAACAACTCAGATAAATTAACAAATGACAAATCAATAATTACTTATCAAAACCAGTTGGCAAAATTAAGTCAAAACTGTTGATCATTAAGCAATAAATTCTATTTGAAAAAATAATTTAAATAGCATCAATAAAGTGTTTTTTGCAAATACATTATATTTAAACTTTAAACCTAATAATTTTCACAAAATTTGTGTTTTCTAAACATGGCAATATTTTGATTGTGAATTATAATAAAATAAAATATTACAAATAAAAAGCCAAGCCATTTCTCAGGGCCAATATAATTATCACATAGCATTTTGTATTTGAAGGCAGATCTTTTTCATACCTCATGGTAGTAACTCATAATTCCTTGAAGTACTTTCTTTAAGTTACTAGCCTAAAGTGACAAGAAACAAAAAAGAATATGAAATAATTTTTTTTCATATTAATAATGAAAGAAAATCTATGCCAAGGTGAAAGACAATAAAAACTTTCCCCTGATAAAAAAATTGTGGTACAGTTCTTTAGCAAGAAATTACAAAAATACAATGTCCAATAAACCTAATAGAAATTCAAAATGTATAATATAAAAATAAACAGAATTTTTTTAAAAAATAGAGAAAATCACAATCAACTTTAGAGATTTAAGGACTCCTTTCTATGTAACTAATAAAATGATTAAACAAAAAATAAAGATATAAAACATACACAAAAGTATCAACAATTTTTATATAATCCACATTCATGGAACAACTTAAAAAACACACATTGTTTTCAAGCGCATATTAAACATTTACCAATAGATAGGTCATAATGTTAAATCCCAGTAAATGTAAAAAAAAATTCTTGCATTGATGCAGGTATGTTCCCAGACAAAAATGGAATTAAATTAGAACTCAATCAATTTTAAAAAAGGTATTTAGAATTTGAACTACCTACTTCTAATTTACCCATAGGTTAAAAGAGAAATCACAAGGGAAATTACCAAATATTTTAGACTGAATGAAAATCAGAACATAGTACATTAAAATGCATATGATTTGGCTTAAGCAATGTTTAGTATTTGCGGGGGAAAGGCCTAAAATTTAATATTTAAGCTTCCACTTTACAAAGCAAGAAAAAGGAGAACCATATGTTAAGTAGAAGAAAGGAAATAAAAAAGATCAAATAGAAAATGAATTAAATAGAAAACAGTTATTTGAAAAACAAAACTGAAAAAGATTAAGACATTAAGGAGAAAATTTTTAAACATACTAATTTTAGCAAAGAAAGATCATGCATCATTTAAAGATCATGGTCATTAACATATTATTAGTATAATAGTTAGGAACAGTTTTTTGAGAGGTGTCAGATAGCCACTGAGCTATATATACATATAAAAGACCAAGCTATACCACTAAAATAAAAATATAAAGCTAAAAGTTAAAATGTTTTTATTACATTCCCAATCCTGTTACTTTTTTTTTATTTTGAGACAGTCTCACTAAGTTGCTGAGGCTAGTCTTGAGCCTGCAATCCTGTCTTAGCCTCCCAACTTGCTGGGATTACATGTGCATGCCACCATGCCCAGCTTGCTTAAAACAATTATATGCCAACAAATAAAACAATTTATATGAAACATATACCCTATAAGACACAAAACTGAGAAAAGAAAAATGGTTTTTAAAATAGAAAATCATTTTTTCAGTTTCTACTAAGATTAAATACACTTATAAAATTTATCAATTCCACTCAAGAATTTTCCCAAGAAAAATTAAAATATTTGTAAGCAAAGACTAATATGTGAATATTCACTGCAGTTATAATCTTAATAGCTAAAATCCCAAACAATTCAAACATCCATCACAGGTGAAGAGCTAAATAAACTGTGATGATATCAAAGTAAAAAAATAGTATACCCACACACAAAAAAAACCTAATATAGGCATAGGGAATGAGTCTCAAAAACATAATGAGTCAAAGAAACCAGGCACAAATAGTACACATTCTATGGTTACATTTATGTGGAATTCTAGAAATGAAATCTATAGTTACAAAAGCAGATAGCAGATCTGTAGCTATTTGGGGCCAGACATAGGGTAAGGAGGTGAAGATTAATCTAAGTGCATATTTTTATTTAATCGAAATGCTCTATATTTAATTATGATGATAGTTACATGACAGCATATGTGTGTCCAAAATTCAAGCTATAAACAATAAAATGCACTCACAAGTTAATTTTTTAAAAAGGATTTAGTCAAGTTTTGTGCAAATTTTAGGATCACCATTTAGAATAAGCTGTTATTCCCATTTATTCTTCATACCTTTATTCTCCAGTTGTCCCCAACATCCTCTTTAATGCGGCTTAACCAAGATTCATTGAACCAAGCTATATCACTAAAACAAAAATATAAAAGCTAAAGGTTAAAATGCTTTTATTACATGAAAAATACCAAACTGATCAACAGAGAACTTAACTTCACAGCTTAAAATTTATCCTTCATGAGATCAGGAAAGGTTTAAAAGAACCCAATAAATTTTCTGTGATTCTAAAGAATTTCACACTAAATTATTTAAGTCATTGACACCTTAAATTTAACAAACATGTACTAAACATTTTATACGAGGCCCTGCGAACAGGAAGGTCTAAAATACCGCCCATGAAGGGGTAAAAAGAAAATCAACATTTTAATGAGTGAGTACTACGTATTAAGCACTGTGCTTGATGTTCTTCCATGTTATTTTATTCAAACATCACAGTAACTTGGCAAAGGTTATATTATTTTTCTCAGTCTTCCTATTCAGGGAATTGAGGATGAGAAAGGGAAAGTAATTTGCCATAGGTGACTAGTACATGGTGAAGCACAAAATGAAGCTATTTGAGTGAAAAAGGAATAAAATGAATTTAACTGAGGAATCTACAAACAAATTTAGCTTTAATTAGGAGTAAAGTTATGCATTGATATGGAAGGTAAAGACAAATAATTGCTATGCAAAAACTATATATTTAATAAGGTTTTAAAGAAAACATTTGACTGTATATAATGAACTATATGTAATTATATTAACAGATTACATTCTAGAAAAATATTTGGATCCTTGTTCTGAGCAAGGAGATGAGGGAGATTAATATGAAAATGAATAATTTACTATTTTGACTCAGAAATAATAGCTATTAATGGAAGAAAATAAAGAGCACAAATAATTACACTCAGGGAAGAATAAGATAAAGGCTCTAATAGTTTAAGCTATAATATCACAGAATGTTAGAGCTAAAGAGATCTTAAAAGTCTCATCTAAATTTTTACTTGATGGGTGGTTTAGTTATAATATGAGGGGAAAAAAAAGACAAAGTTGTGTCTTAAATTTCAATATGCAAAACTGAAAACTTTTAACACTGTGCTTAGCCTTTCTGAAATCATTCTGCTTTATGTGTTCTAGTAGAGAACATACCACTTTCATGCAATAAACAAAAAAATGGCTTCACCATTTTTACCTCATTCATTTGGGATTTGTAACTATTTTCTTTTAAGTAAATTTATGTTAGTTTTAATCAACTTTTTCCGAATGCCAAAACTACAATTACCAAAACAGCTTAGCTAAAAATAAAATTATGAACTGCTAACCAGGTATTTATTTGAAATGACTAAATTTAATGAATCATATTATTTTCCTTTTCATTAGACTAAGTAATAAAAAAGTCCTAGAAAAAAAGACCAGCTGCGATGAACAATTTTATGTGTTAACTTGGCTGGACCACCATACTCAGAAATTTGGTCAATCTTTGATGAAGTGAATTTATTTTTCAGATAAGACTAACATTTAAAATCAGTAGACTGAGTAAAGCATATTATCCTCCATAATTTAAGTGGGTCTTATCCAATCAGTGGAGGGCCTCAAGAAACACTTCAAGACAGAGCAAATTCTGCCAGCAGACTGACTAATGACTCTGGCTGTTCTTCTCCAGGTCTCCGGTCTGCTGATTTACCGCACAGATTTTGGACATGCAAGTCTTTGCAAAATATTAAAATAAATATTTGTGTATATGTTTGTTTGTATATACTCATGCACATGCACACAGACATCTACCTCATTGGTCCTGCTTCTCTATAGAACCCTGACTATAAACCTCTTTCTCTCTCTCTCTCACACACACACACACACACACACACACACACACAGATATCTAAGTATGTGATTTTACGCTGTAATTAGTTTTAGAAATTGAACTTAAAGATTATCTATTCTTGTTATCTAGTTTTTCAAAATAATCATCCTTTTATCTTACATTTTTCCTTTTCATTTCAAATCAACTCTATCCTTGAGAAATACTTTCAAATTTCTCCATAAGTATAAATTTCCTACTTTCTTTCTTATACGCAAATTCAAACCTTTTCTAACAATTATGATGGCAGCCACTATGAAACTTGATATTCAACCTCAGAAATCTTCGGAAATAACTGATATAACTTTTCTTTCTTTCTCCTCTTCCTCTTTTTTTTTTTTTTTTTTTACTTTGCCACATCTGTATACCCATCTTGTCCCCCCAACAATGAACTGCTTTTCTTATATTTCTTAGAACTTCAAAGCCACTCAAGGAACACCAAATAAGAAAGGGAATAAATGACTAAGTAAAATGTAATCCTGCTTTTCTTATATTTCTTAGAACTTCAAAGCCATTCAAGGAACACCAAATAAGAAAGGGAATAAATGACTAAGTAAAATGTAAACCAGTTATTTTCTAATAAAACTAAGTTAAAAAAAACACTACATAATTTTTAACTCCACCCACGATATTTGTTTTCAACAATTTTATTAACTAAATTCAGATAGTAATTAATATCTAACTGGTTACTATAAATAATAGTTGTGTCCCTAAATGAATACCCTGAGACTATTTTTTCTTCAATAATAAAAAAACCTTCTGTGATTATCAATACAGCAAAATGTGATTTGTATTTTGGACACACACATATGAACTTTCATTTTGTTAATACTCCAAATTGAAAACCTATCAAAAGGGGTTCAAGATACTTGATGTCAAGTATTAAAGCTGATTAAGAGCAATGATTTTGGAGTCCAACCAAACTGATACAAATCCTAGCTTTGCAAATTTTCTCATTATTTGACTTTCCAAAATTCAATGACACTTCTCTACACCTCTGTTGTCTTGTATAAGCTGAGGATAAAAATAATATCTACCCCTTAGAATCCTAAAAGTTTAATGAAATAATCTATCTAATGGGGTATATGATGATGTATTTAGTAATTACTAAGATTTGATTATCACGTTGTATCACATTAAATGCTCAAATATTTTCTGAATGAACAAATAAATGCTTGATGCTTAAGGTTTTTAAATATATTTTTTTTAAAAAAGAGAGAGTGGGAGAGAGAGAGAATTTTTTAATATTTATTTTTTAGTTCTCAGCGGACACAACATCTTTGTTTGTGTGTGGTGCTGAGGATGGAACCCGGGCTGCACACATGCCAGGCGAGCGCGCTACCGCTTGAGCCACATCCCCAGCCCAAGGTTTTTAAATATTAAACATTCTTTTTCACTCCTCTCTCTTGCAAAAGATATCCAAAGACAATAGTAACAAGCATAGAGGTTATCTGGTTCCTTAAGTGAAAAACTAAGCCGTTCTTTTGGGGAAGTGGCATGCATTCTTCACACTTCTTGGAAGTAGTACCATGTCCCCGCAAAAGATATGTTTAAGTTCTAACCTCTGGTATCTGTGAACATGACCTTATATGAAAACAGCATCTTCAAAGATGTAATCAAGCTAATTGAAATCATGATGAATTTGGATGGGTCCCAAACCAATATGACTGTTGCTCTTATGAGAGAAGAGACACAAATGCAGGCATGGTGGGAAGATGGCTACGTGAAGACAGAGCAGAGGTTGAAGTTATGCTGTCACCAACCAAGGAATGCCTGAGACTACCAGAAGCTGGACTGGAAGGAAAGATCTGCTAGAGGCTTTTCAGGGAGCATGGCCCAGCCAATACTTTTAGTCCTTTAAGGTTCTAGAACTATGCAAGAATTAATTTTGGTTGTTGTTGTTTGGCTTTTTTTTTTTTTTTAATTTTCGTTGTTTTAAGACACCCTGTCTGTGGTACTTTGTTATGGCAGCCGTAAAAAACTAATACCACTGTAGTTACAGTGTTTCTTCACATGTTTTTTTAAATAACAGAAGCTTCGACAGGCATTTTTAAAAGATAGATACTTACTATATATTCAAACTCAGGATAATAATTAAGAATCTGAAGAACCCTAGTAACAACTCCCTAACTCCCCATATCTAAGTCTTAATAGCCTGAACACCACTTTTCAAGAGTTTATTATTTTAGAAGCATATCTAGATATAATAATATCTATATATAATAATATCTATCTAATATGCCCAAAGGCTCACCATAAATAATTATCTATAATTTTGCTACCTCTTTATAAAGCAGAATTTCTCTTCTTACTTTCAGTAACAACCTTTATTGTGATTTGATGAGTCACCAATAACATTTGTTACAAATTGTAGAATATAAAGTACTTTGCAATGTTCAAAGAAATATTATAAAATTAGCCCTCTGAACAGGGATATTGATACTGTGATCCAACCAAGGGAAGATGTATGCTTTAAGTCTCACTACTCAGCATTCAGGCTTCTGAAAAGCTCCAAAATGGAAAGGGGTATAAAATATCCCCTGAATGATAAGGCTTAGACATGTAACATATAAAAACAGGTAAAAAAAAAAAAAAAAAAAAAAGCAAAAACAAACAAACAAACAACAACAACAGAAAGAGATATTTAGGCCTAAGTGTATTTTACTGGTCATTTGTTAAATGAATAAAGAAAGTTTTATGGTTGGCTGACTTATTCTTCTTGCAGAAAGCTATTAGAAGACAGTAAGACATAAAAGAGAACAAGAAAAAGCAGACAGCACATTGGCAGTAACAGCAGAACCCAACAGGTTGTAGGGAAAAAAATGAATTGCTGACAAAAGATACAGTTTAGATTTCATTTACCTGATGCAATGCTAAAGAGGGCGGGAGGTCAAAGAGGCATATACATCAAATCATGGTTAAAAAAAAAAATAGGTCTCTTCTATTATTTCATGACATAAATCTAATAGAGCTATCAAAAGCTTCCAATAATACAGAAATGACATCTTTGGGGGCTGGGGTTGTAGCTCAGTGATTGAGTACTTGCCTCCCATGTGTGAGGCACTGGGTTTGATCCTCAGCACCACATAAAAATAAATAAATAAATGAAACAAAGATAATGTGTCCATCTACAACTAACAAAAAAAAGAAAGGAAGGAAGGAAGGAAGGAAGGACATCTTTGGATGGCACTGTGGAAATAAGTAAACACTAGTCTTACGTTCATACCAACTATAATATATCACACAAAGAGGAATCAAGGTGTATATTCTAACAACAAAAAACAATGATGATTTTCCAAAATCATCAAGAAAGGACCATGTTGAGATTGTTGACTGTGACCAGTTAAATAATTTTAAAATCAATCAGGATATAAATAAAATATTTAAGAAATATTTTGCAGGAGAGGTAAGACATATTTTATAATGACTGCTACTCTCTTTCCATTGCCCAAAACGTTAAGTATTTATCTTTCAAAATGTTTATTTTGGGTTTACTCTAAAATCTGTATGTTCACATAAGATTATTCTGAAGATTCCAAATAACTAGGATTTTAATATCATTTAAGTTGCTTTTCTGAGAAAGGCAGAGTTTTTGCAAACCCATTAATGTGAATTATAGCAAACCTTTATAAGATGGTAGTAATGATTAAATAAACAATAACTGACAATAAAACAATACAGCAGAGATAGAATTCTGGTCTCAAAATAAGCTGATGTAAAGTCATCATGTTCATCAATTAATAAATTATGAGTATAGGATTGATCCTTTCTGTCCTAGTAAGAGTTCAAAGTATATACTGAAACCCTTATGTTTGACAAATATTAGGAAATTTTGATATAATTATATAAGTGGATCTAGTTCACACAGAATCACTTTATTAGTTGAGGATGCCCAAAATCTGTGACTTCAGATTTCACTCATACATTATTTTACTATTGAAATAAAAATAAAAACTCAGAAATAAATAAAAATATTAATAAAAACCTCATTGCTCATAGATTTTAAAATTTAATATTTTTAAATACAGTATTTTGTTTCAGTAATCTCTATGATAACAATTTCCATAAACTGAAACTTTAAAATGTTAATATCACAAGTTTAAGAAATATCATAAGCAAATATATCATTAGTTTAGTCTTTTTCTTTTATAGTTATTATTAATTTGCAAACATGTCCAGAACAAGTTTAAAATAACATCTCTTGAATAAAGAATGTTAATCATTTATTTAGTTAAGATGTATCTCCATGAACACGCAAGACGTAAACTGTTCAAACTGTTTAAGAAATAAACTTTTCAAACCTGGCAAACTGTTCTCTGGTTTTAAGGATTCCTTGGTACCATAGGTCTGAATACATCATCAAACAGGATAAAATTTCAATAACCTTTAGAATAAGTCTAGGTGTTTGCTCTTCCTTAGTATTGGGTTTCCAATTCTTTTCAGGCAAAGTTTGATCACTACTCACATTTGATGAAGAACTTGTGCCATGGCAACTCCATTAGTCAGCTGTTTAACATCTTGACAAGGCGAGGCAGTCTTGAATGTCTGCAGCTAAAATGACATAAAGTAAATGACATTACTGCTTCATTATCCCTATAGAATAGTGTTATAGAATAAACAGAAAACAGCTAAAAATTGTCTTTTTTATTTAAAAACAGATCCTGCCAATCAAATGAAGCTATATTAATAGATTTCTATGGGTATATAATATATTTATAAATATAAACACTTAACATTTCATAAAATCATGCCTAATATAGTAAAGGATGCATTCACGCCATGTGTGTAAGTAATTCAGAGCTTCTGAATAATACAAAGCCAGTTGTACAACTCTAGTCTTTAATCTATTTTCAGGAGAATATCAGAAAAAAAACTTTTAAGATAACACAACACCCATGAGTTAAAACCTTTACTCATATCATTGATAGGAAAACACAGGCTAGAAATGTCAAGCCTAAAACTATTTACAGTTTATTCATAAACTCTGAAATAAAATAGGACTTCTTCTTATTATCAATAATTAGCATTATAGCATGAGGGATCAAGGGCCCATCCACCATGACAAGTTTTTCCATACAGTTTGGCTTTAGATATGACTAATTTTTCAAATGTATTAACTTTTCTGTGTGCTAAACATTAATACACATATTAAAAAGAGCAGTAGAATGATGACATTTTTTCACAAAAGCAAATACAAGATAGAAAAATATTCAGAAAGCAATTTATAACAAAGATGAATAATATGCTTTCTAGAAATCTAATCATATTATGAAACTTTTCTCCACACACATTCATCTCCTTCACTATTCACTTGTAATTTTCTAAGTTTACCAATTTAACTACTATAAACCAACAGAATTCTCTCCCACCATAATTCACCAAAAGAGGCTCTATGTATTCTGAGGTTCTACAAGTCTGTCTCTATTACTCTAATACAATGACACAAGCAGATAAAAGACAGCCACAGTTACTTTTGAAGTACACAGAGACACTTTATTGAGTTTCTACTCTATATGAGATACTGTGGTACAGGATGGGGTTACAAAAGAAAATCACCCTTTTCTACACTTAAAATAGTTTCAGTCAAGAATTAAGGTGAGAAGGAAAAGATGGAAATCATTTTCAGATAATGTTTCATAATTTCAGTATACACAAAATGTTTTGAAATAAAACAAAAGTAAACTAATCTAATTAGGATCTGCATTTAGAAAAGACTTCATAGAGAAGATTCATAATGGAAGGACATGAGGACTGAATACAATATTTTCTAAGTAAAGAAAGGGCTTCAGAAAGGAGCTTTAGGAAGTAGGAATATAATAAAACTACAGATACAAGAGAAGCAATGGTATTTTTAGGGAACATGTATTTGTAGTACAAAGGAGGACAGAAATGGGCAACAATCAAAGGGTTAAAGAAACAGCAGAAGTCAGGATGCAAGAGGGGTCATGATAAGAAACTTGGGACTTATTTTATCCTTAGTTGCCTCATCTAACAGTTTCTCTCACAAGATGGTTGGTAAAATTAAATGAAATAGCAAACATACTTAGATATTGGCTAGCACAAATAATAAGCTCATAGCTGTTAGTGCACTTAGGTATGAGTTAGGGTTTCTTAAAGTGTGGGGGTCTAGGACAAATATTTATCAGAATCTATAGACATATTAAATCAGATGATTCCTAAGTGATTCTTATGCATGCCAATTTTTGAAAACATTCTCTGGTTGATGAAAAATAATTGAGAGTACTAAGGAAGACAGTGACATCTTTTATATATTTTGGAGAACTATCATAGTAACTCAAAGCAGCTTTATTCTCTGGTCAAGAAGATCAGTTCCTGCAATGGTTCTGTTAATAAAATGGAGAGCAATGGCATAAAGAAATAAGTGTAATGTTGACTTAGAGAAAGAGGGAGCAGGATGAACACATGAAATATCTGCTACATAAAATCAGAAAATTTTTGCAACAGAGTTATCTAACATGAAAATAACCCACAGAACTTAAGACATCTTTAAAAGGAAAATAAACCATAGCTCCCATTTTTCAAATTTCCTATTTACACACTAGCTTTTAATTGTAAATTAAAACCCAAATCATTAACTTTTTACAAAATATATATGATTCATGATTTTAAAAGGACAATTTCAGAGGCACAGAATATTAGGCAAAATAGTAAAGAGATATGTAATGAAATATATATGCTAAGGAGTTGCCTCCTTGCCCTCTATGTTTAGATTAAGATCAGTTTCTCTGCCTTATTGCCATGAACACTGGGTGTCTCCTGGAAGTTCTGAAATAGCTGCAAAGTAAGTAAATAACAGAGAATATAATTTCATTTGGCTAAATTGAAAGAATTTATAATGAAGAACAGTGAATGAATTTAAAAGTGCAGTGGGTGGAGTAAGGCCAAAGCAGAGGGACAAAAGAGAATGCATCCTTTTTCACAGGACTCTTCACAGGGTTAAAGAAGCAAAAGTCTCTTTAATGAGTGACCCAAAAAGGACAGAGTAGGCTTCCAGAGGTGTCCATCATAAAATACAGCATTTTAGCAAATAACTACCTTGCTTTCTTTGATATTTCCAAATAAAGCAAATAATTAGAAATGTGAAAATAATGTGAATTATTGTTCCTGAGCTGCTTTAATATAAACATCACAGAAACTGAGTTTTCATAACTGACAGCCAAGAAAAGCTCAATCTTAAATCAACTTTGTCTTTATATTTTCCTCCTTTAACTACTCATTTCAGCAAGATTGATTAATAATCTACTTATTTTGCACACTTTTTTCCCCCTTCATCTGCTTGACAAAATGTACAAGAACCAAGAGAATCACTTGAAACATGTGGTCCAATGCCCTACTATTACTGATGAAAGTAAAGCCCAAATACAAGAAATAAATTTCCAACATCACAGAAATAATTTTTTGAAATAAAACAAAAGTAAACTAATCTAATTAGTTTACTAATTAGCAAAATCAAAGTCAACTTCGTGCAAATACTTCTTCAAACTCACACATTTCTTCCATTATGCAAATAATGCCCACATTTATTCTTTATCCCTGAATTTTCTGCTAAGGAGCAGTATATTCCTAAGAAATATTTCAAGAAGAGTTCCAAATCATAAAATACAACCCTTCAAAAATTATCAAAAGAGGCACCCCTTTGCCTAACCAAATTTTCTTGATGATTTCTCTGATTCTATTAACATTAGCTCCACTGCTCTAGTACTAAAAGAATGGTTACTCCCAAAGTTCTTCTCACTGTCATGATATGGTCCTATCATATGGTGTTTTTTTTTTTTCTTTTAATATATATATTCCAATACTTCTCCTTAACACATACCATTACTTATTAGCACATTAGGAGGCCAGGGATATCCTGACAAATGTGTATCTTCTTTTACCCCCCTTCAATTTATAGCCAAATGAGACATTACTGTTACATGGCACTCTGTCATCTACAATTTCTTGTTTGCTTTATAATATTTTTTTTCAAATTTTAAAGAATTTTGCCTTCCATTGTAATTATACACAGCTTTGCCTACTGATACAATTAAAAATTATATATGCCTTCCTCAGAGCTTTATATTAAGTAGGAAGTCAATAAATTAAAAGAATATATACAGTCACATAACAAAATATCACAATACAGTTCAAGAAAATCCTGTAGTTCACCACCTCACATTGAAGTCGATGACATCATAAAGACAAAGATTACTATTTCAGTCAGATGATGTTTAGAGCACAATGGAACAGATTAGGAAACACCCTTTAATTAGCCACTTGTTTTAATAAAACATATCATCAAAAGTAATGTTGCCTTACTTCATGACAGTCTTAAATATAGCATCCAAATCTCCTATTTTAAATGAAAACACAGATTAACCATTAGCAAACTGCTTTTAATTCAGAAACCTGAGATATTTGCATTCTACTTAAAGTAAAAGTTATTTACTTCCAGCATGCAATTGCTTTAAATTATAGTTATTTCCAATAGACTTCATACACTTCCAGAAATCTTTCAGATTAAGATGCGTTTCTCTGCCTTTCAGATTTCTCAATTCTTTGGGATTACGTGCATTAAAAGATGGCTAAGGAATCTCATCAACAGATTAAGGCCTCCTAGTCCAGTCTGTTTACATACCATTCTGCACATGTTCCCCTGCACACAACTGAACAACTGGTTTGGGCATCATCAACATCACCTTTTCAGCCATCAAGCACCATCCTTGCTGAATATGGGCTATGAACTCTACCAGGATATCAGTTCTCTGATGATATCTAAGCAGCTCCAAGTGATAAGATAATTTGTTCACTGGAATATTGTAAAATCTGGAAATAAATCCTACTTCTCGAAAGCCAGCACAACTGAACACAAATCGTAAACATGGATAAATTACACACGGAAATGACAAATTCTTTCTTTTAAAGAAAATGCTATTTGGACGGGGAGAGGGCCCAGTGAGAAAAAAAAAGGGGGGGGGGGAAGGAGCTCTCTCTCCCAAGACAGCTTTTTCTCCACACTGGAAATATCACGGAAATATCTTTTAAGCGGCTTCTAGAAAATCTAACGCCCTAGAGTACTAAAGCAGCACCAATCCAGGAGCTAAAACAGCTAGCCACTTGCATCTAACCAGAACAAGGTGGTTAGGGGTGGAGATTGGGTTTTGGAGCAGGTCTTCACTCCCAAGCAATGCAAAGGTCCCCAAAGGAAGGCTACCAATCAGAGGGGAGAGGAGAGTAGGTTAGCCAGAAAGTTCAGGGATTGGGGTGTGGGTCAGGCAGGGAGCGAAAACCCAGAGGGAAGAGGTAAGGGGATGGGCAAGGCTCCTATCAAAGCTGCCAGGGCCACCATCCAGATCGTACCCTCTGGACAGACCCTCAGAGCTTCCTTTACCCAGATCGCCGGACACAAACACACGCACCCACACACCTGCCCTGCGCCGCAGGTGGCACTCTCGAGGTCAAGGGCGACAAGCAATGCGGAAGGCTGGGCACCTGGCCACGAGCTGATGGCCCGCGCTCCTCCAGACTCACCTGCGGAGAGCCAGGCCCCTCGGCCCCCTCACACTCACCCAGATAATGAGGCTGTCGCAGAGCGGCAGCTCGTGCTGCGGCAGCGGCTGCGCCTCCTCCATGGCCGGGACGAAGTCGACTACGCCTCTGACTCCGATACCTCCCTCCTCCCGGGAGCCGGCGTCGACGACCTGCTCGCCGGCCAGGAAAGCTTGGTAGCCAGGCCCCGCGCCGCTCACGCGCGAAACCTCACGCTGCCGACGTCGCCGGCGTGACCCCCTCCCCACCGCCCCCGCCAGGCTCCCGCGTTCGCCCCCTCCCCCGTCGAGGTCCAGGCCGCGCGACTCGACACCTGAGCCCCGCCCCCCGCCCCGCCCCCTCACCCTCCTTCCTGCCCGCTTCAGCACACCTCTCCTAGCCGCACTGAGTGACCTGGGCGCACACCAGTCACAAAGAAAGCAGGTACTAGGGCGGGGCGGGCAGAGTGGGCGGGGCGGGAAGAGCGGGAATATGTTGAGCAGGAAGGGATGATGATTGGACGTGCCCTCGTGGGCTCCGACCAATCAATGTGAGACAAGCCTGCGCCTCCAGAAGGGAGCGGGAGTGGGTAGGAAGAGGTTTGTGACCTGGCAGGTGCAGTGAGGGCGGTGCTGGAGGTTGTTCTTAGGGAAGGAGAGCGCGCTTGCGCGGCGGGGATTGGCACTATTGAAGCTTCTCACAGCTCTAAGAGGCAGAAGGCCGGATGGACAGCGGGGGTGTCGGGGGTGGGCCCCAGCAGGGCTCAATCATCTTCCGGCCTCCTTCCTCTAGGTAGCTTATCTCTTGGCTACACCTATGGAGATTCACACTGCTTCCACAGTGTCTTCAGAAATAGATCTTACCCATGAATAACCCTCTCCCCCCCCCCCCCCAGGAAAGATGGGCTGATTTTACCCTAGGAGCGCATTGGAAAGGGACGTGGCAAAGAGATGTGTTTCCTAAGCAAAAGAAAATACCTTAATGCTGCGAAATCAAAGTTCTCACTATCAGATCATGTGTAGTTTCATTGTAAATGGGACAATAGAGGAGACCATTTTGTGGCAGCAAAATGAAAAATGAAATTGTTTTTGAAAAACGTGTCAGATATCTATGTACCCATTTTCCTTTGGCGATTAAACTTTTTTCTGAGAATGTTGGGGGTGGGTAGTGGCAAATTTGAAGCTCTCCAAGGTACTGATAGACGGCTTAGGTTTTTGAAAGGAGCTCAAATATTCTTAGTCTTGTTTGTTCTCATCACTTCACTCATTCATAAGTTCATCAATTCAAGTTCTGCGTTAAAAAGCAGCTGGCTTATTTAAATTGCAGCGTTTTTATATATAGGCATCGAAAGTTTAAAACTGATAGATGACTGCAATTAAAAGCCCCCCAAAGTAAATCAGGCTCATTCTAAAATTACCATTCATGCATTTGCTGTTGATTTCCTTAACATTATCTCAGAACTTTTTTGATGTGTTTGGAATCACTTTATATTCTGAACATTGGGAACATTGATATTAGGACAATGACAACTGCAAAATATAGGAATTGAATGCATGGTATAAATTGTGACCCTTTTCCACAATGGTTCCTATGGACCCCAACTTCCACATTCTTAATTAAATTGCAAATTGTAATTAAAATGTAAACATAGAAAAATGTGCTCTATATGTGTAATAAGAATTGTAATGCATTCCACAGTCATATATAAATAAAAATTTTTTTTTAAATATAAACATATATTATAAAGGTAATGTACGTTGCAAATTGTAAACTTTGCAAGTATGAGTTTACTTGCATATGTATATTTATATTTAGAAGAAACCACATATATTTAGAAGCATATAAGAATATTTAGAAGCATATAAGAATACCCACATATGATTGAAATATTCAAAAAAATTAATGAGAATTACTGAGAAGGGGCAATTTAGTAATCATTCTAAATGTATTATATAAATAGAGTAAATACTTAGGGGAAGAGGCCCAATTCTCTTCATGATATTATATTGGTTGAAAAATATACAATGACAATCAGTGAATTCATTATAAAACAGAGAAATATAAATATTTCAAACAAATATTTAGGGTTAGAAAAAAAAACCACTGAAAAGAAATGATTAAAAAAAGAATGTTGAGAAGCATTAAGTACACTTTCACACACAACTGTAACTAGAATTTTAAGAAAAAAATTAAATATTTAAAGCCATAATTCACGTTTGGTCATAAATTCCATCGAAATCAGAAATGGAATCAAAGGCTTGGAACAATAATATAAATTGCAAGTCTATTGGTATTGGTCAGTACACATTGATAAATAGGAAAGGTTAATAATATTATAGATTAATATCTAAGAAAATAATGCTTTAGATAATTTTTGATTACTCAGGAAAGTTGTCACAATATTAAATAAAACTTTAAGAAGTCATGTGACTTCAACATTATATATACTACAAATTTAATTATGTACTCACCAAGAAAACAAAGGAATATTCATCATACTACTGTGTTATATTTATATATGAATGTGATTATTTCCATAATCTTTGGCTATTAAACTTTTTTCTGAGAATGTTGGGGGTGGGTAGTGGCAAATTTGAAGCAAATTTGAATCTAAATTTAGATGTTGATGGACCTTTTATTGTGTTTATTTATTTAAATGCAGTGTTGAGAATCGAACTCAGTGCCTCACACAAGCACTCCACCACTGAGCCACAACCCCAGCCCCTCCATAATCTTTTATATATATATATATTTTTTTTGTAATTAGCTTCTATTAATTTAGTGAGAAGGGAAAAGACATCAGAAGAAATGCCAAATAGAATATGAGCTATCATTTCTGTTGTGGTTTAGAAGTGAAGTATCCCCCAAAAGTTCATGTGTGAGACAATGCAAGTATTTTCATAGGTAAAACAATTAGTTATGAGAGCTGTAACCTAATCAGTGGATTAAATCACTGGTATGGATTAACTATAGGTAGGCAGGGTATGACTGAAAGAGGCGGGTCATTGGGGGCATGCCTTTGGAATTTATATTTTGTGCTGGGTGAGTGGAATTACTGCTCCCTTGTTGCCATGTCCTAAGCTGCTTTCTTCTGCCACATCCTTCTGTCATGATGTTCTGCCTTACCTCAAGTCTAGAGCTATAGATTTGGCTGGCCATGGACTGAACCTTTGAAATTATAAACCCAAATAATCTTTTCCTCCTCTAAATGTTCTTGTCAGGTCTTTTGGTCACAGTCACGAAACAGCTAAAAAAAAAAAAAAAAAAAAAAAAAAATTCAACTATTAAATTGGCATTAGTTTTTAAAAGTTAGCATTCATGTTTTAGGAATGAAACTAATTTTGAAACACTAGTTGTGAGACTATAAACTGGCACAACTTTCTTTTTATCTTTTATTTTATAAACTTTATAGTTATGCTTAGTAGCGGGTTTCATCCCACCCAACAAACTCATATATGCATGGAAATTGATTTCAGTTCATGATCTCTCACCACATATCTTCCCTACCCTTTACCATTCCTCCTCTTCTACTCTGCTAGACTTTCTTTCCCTCACCCATTAATTTCTATTTGTTTGGTTCTTTTTGTTATCCTATGCTTCCCTCACCATTTCCTTTATTTTATTCTGACAGCTACTTCTTCACAGTTCCCCAAACAAAAGTCCCCCAAATATTGAAGGAAAAAAACATAAAAATCTTACAGTTGTTAAGTCTTGGTACCACTTATAGCCTGAGTGATCTTGGGAAAGTCATTTAATTTTATTAAGCCCCAGTTTCAGTCTCTGTAAACTAGAATAATACTATTATATTTATGTGTTGCTTAGAGATTTTTTTGTGGT
Organism: Callospermophilus lateralis; assembly: GCF_048772815.1. Taxonomy (NCBI): domain Eukaryota; kingdom Metazoa; phylum Chordata; class Mammalia; order Rodentia; family Sciuridae; genus Callospermophilus; species Callospermophilus lateralis. Next base: position 97,308,382 of record NC_135311.1, read on the forward strand.
AAGTGGGAGAAACCAAACTGCATAATAATTTTTTAAAACAATGTTATTGGAAGAATTCATTCAGAGGAAGAGCTAAAGAACCCTACATGGAAAAGGGCAAGTCCCAGAGCAGCTAATTGGATCTTAATAGCAAAAACAAGGGAGTCTTTTCAGGATACCACCATATGGATGAGAATGATAAAGTACTTGCTCGATCTTTCTGACTCATTTCTGATTCAGATTTCACAGTGAGCATCTGATAAGCCTATTTTGGGATGTGTGTCCAACCATTTGCCAGAAAATGATAGAGCACCACTGGCTGCTCGACCAAGACTGCAGACTCAAGATGAAATCATGGGAGCATTGTCAGTGGAGGAGGAATAGATGCCTGCAAACAAAAACTAAAACAGTTCTCTTCACATGGCCCTGAAAGTTTATATGAGGATCCAATGCATGTAAAATGTTTAGTGCAAATTCAAATTCAATAGATCTGAGCAGTTGCTCAATACATTTTAGTTTTAACATATATGTCTTGGGGTGTGTGTGTGTGTGTGTGTGTGTGTGTTTGCACTCACCAAAAAATTATAAGGTATTGGTAAGATTATTTAAAATAATCATTTGCTTAATTTTCCAAGTTTGCCACCAATAAGGACACATGTTACCTTTTTAATTAAAAGAAAAACAAACTCTTTTAAAGAGAGGGAGGGAGGGTGGCGGGGGGGGGGGGGGGAGAGAGAGAGAGAGAGAGAGAGAGAGAGAAATAGATATGACCAGGATGAAATTTTAGGCTCTGAGTTGGTCTGCAATAGATAAATGGTAAAGGAGAGAATCCTTGATTTGGTACTTTAAATACAACTGTAGTAGGCTCTACTTGTAATAAAGAAATCCGTGCCTTGCACATACAAGTGACGGAATAACAAAGATAAATCCTAAGACTTTTCCTGCTGATTTTTTAGATACATGGAATGGCTGAGAGTGAACCAGCTAGATGAGTCTGCCTTGAACAGGCATGGACCTGGACACACAGATTATGTCACCACATGAATAGAGTGATCATATCATCAGCAAAAAATACAGCAAAGTGTTCATTCAAAGCAGATTATTGTGTATCTACACAGAGGCTCCTGACTGCTTCTCCTTCCGTGGTTCTACAAATAGAAGTACTCTAATGGTTGAAGGAAGGACTAAAAGAAGTAAGGGAAGAACAAGAGAAAAAGGAAAGAACGGCAACACAGGCTGAATCTCAGCAACAGAGACAGAAGCCCGAATGATGCCAGAGCCACCACAGGGGCTGGCTTGGTTCTCCAGGTGATACCCCCACCAGTGATTGCAATCCACAATATCCAAAGAACTGTTGCTAACCCAGGCTACTTCTGGTCAGCATCCATGTACACAGCAGTTGAATGCAGCAGCAAATATTTCTAGACTGTAAAGAATTTTCATAGTCTCAGAGATACTAATAGATATTAGTCTCCAGGCCCCCGAGATTTATTAGCCCTAGGCAGAATTCTAGAGAAGAGAGGGTCAAGAAAATTGATATTTTAAAACACCTTATAGTGCTTAGGTCTGAGTTCTATGAATACTGTACTAAATTCAGGACAGCGAGACCAACCCCAGACATTATCCATAGATGAGATTTAGCTTTTTGTTAATGAGACAATTTTATACAGAATTGACTTGGTTACTAAGAGGTGAGGAGACTGGGAAGACAGGGACAAGTTTCATTATTACAGATGTTTTCAGTGACTAGAGGTGACTAGAGAAAGGGGTATAAGAATGTGGGCTCCTTTCCACTGGGGATTAAAGGGAAATACTCATCTATTCTTCAAACTGGCCAGCAACTAACTCCTGTTATAAAACCAATGCTTCTTAGGGAAACAAAAGTAACACTGAGAATTTTGCTCCCAGGGCTTTTATACACATAAATTTCAAAACTTTGTGTCACTTATGGAACTATTTTTTAATGCTCAATGCTTGCAAACATACTACAACCAACCTGCTAGGCTGCCCAAAGACAGATTATTCTGAGATTTTAATCAAGCAATTCAAGCTAAATTCAAATTCACATTAAGGGTAAACGCAATTCTGCCACTGGGAAATGAGCATTCATAGAGCAAGGAATTCTATCATATGCAGAAAAAAAATCTTAACTTCAAGGAATTTTGCATATTACCCTGTTGTAAATTTGGTTTTCCAGGAAATAGACTCTGAGATGGAGATCAGAACACAGGAATTTTATTAAGAAATGGTCTTGGCAACAGCAGCTGTAGGAAAGAAGGGAAGGACGCCAAAGTTGGCAAAGGGAGAAGTGGACTGTGGTACCATCCTAATAAAAATCTCAACTTATCCCTGGGGAGCTATAAAGTTAGAATGGCCCTTGCAAGCTTTTTTGAGTTTGAATGAAGGGAGCCTGGCCTTTATGACTTCGTGAATCACTGCATGTGGGCTGCCTTGGAAGGGTGACAGTTGAGGCAATTCACTGAGAAGGCTGAAGGCTATAATGGCTGTGTGCTGGCAGCATTCCCAGATGCTGGAGATGCCAGGCAGCACATCAAGGTATTCCCTGCACAGCAAAACCACCCACAGTCATTCTAGGTAAAGTAGGGGTACCATCATTCAGAATGGTAAAACATAAAGTCGGAAAAAAGTGTGGGCAAGTGAAAATAAGTATGGCAATACATTATCATAAACACAAAGCTAAAATATTCTTAGAGGAAGAATGCTGGCCTCCTTGGTTTTTGGATTGAGAAAGCTACCAGGTGAGCAGGCTTCTTAAATAATTGGTGACCTATTTTTATGTATAAAAATCTCCTAATCCATGTAAGCAGGCTTTTAAAACAAAGACCAAACAGTAACCAATGATGGATAATCATTTAATCCACAGATGTTTGTCTATAAAAAGAAGTATAATCTAGCTTTATAGTATAACTACCCAGGGCTACCCTCAATTGTTTACCATGTTGTTGAAAATTAACATTAAAAATAATGTGTATATGGAAATTGGATAAAGTCACATGTACAATATAAGCTTAACAAGTCTAATGGGAGCATAATTTCTAAAGAGGACTGGGATTATAATGTTAGAAATAACTACCCTATATATATGTCTGATTACACTACTGGTGTGACTCTGCACCATGTACAGCCAGAGGAATGAGAAGTTGTGCTTCATTTGTGTACGTTATGCCAAAATGCATTCTACCGTCATGTAGAACTAATTAGAACACATTAAAAATAAAAAGTAATATGAATCATAAAAATTAACCATAAAAAGAAAACTACTTGTATTTTATTATACCTTAAGAAAATTAGACTTAAAACTCTACTCTCCATGTATTAAATAAGTATAACTTACATGAAATACACTGTATTTTAAAACACCCAAATGCTAGAGTGAATGGAGTGTTTTAGATCATTTGAAGATAGATAAATAGAGGGCTACTTTATCATAAGCAATAACAAATTGGACTTTAAGAACAAAGGAGAGTGGGAATGCCAAGAAAAATGGGCAAAGTGAACAGTTGCAGAAAATACCTGAGAACCCAGTTGTGACTAATGAAATTTTAGAAATTATTTAATCAAATAAAGAAATGCTTCCTACTGTAACTTAGAAATATTCCCCAAATATCCTAAAAATATAACAACCAAGAAATAATGAAGAACAAAAATAAGTGAGGCTTAGTCTTATACAGAAAAGAGAGAAGTTCTACATTTCATTAAATTAGAAGACTAGACTTTGTAAAGATTATTTATGAACATAATTGGTGACCAAGAGATATTTATTCTCCAACCTGTAAATAACAATCATAATAATAGCTAAAATTTTTGGAGTACTTATTAGGTGCTATGATCTATCCTAAGTGCTTACTGATTCTAATTCATTCATCCTCAATAAACTGATAAGGTAGGCAAAACTTTCCATCTTTATTTTACAGAAGAAGAAACATGCATAGAGAGGTTTCCAAGCTATACAAATAATAAGTTGCATACATCAGAAAATCTCTTTCCAGATGTGAAGAGGAAAATCCTCCTAAGGGAGATCAGAGTGGATTTTTAAAGTCAGTCTTGCAGAACAAAATACAGCATGTTCAATCCTTCTTTAGTCAATATTGCTTCTATATTTTCCCTCGTCACTGAACTATTTCTTCAGACAGTCAATATTCTTTTAGTTCAACACTGTGAAGCAAGCAAACCATCATGTCCAGATGAATGGAATTAATTATTACCTTTTAAAGAATCTGCTGACTGAAGACTAATGACTACCATAGATGACTTAGTGACCTGAATGTATTAAGCTTTTGGCACTGTTTTATCTGGAGTGGAGCTTGAACTACTAATTCTTACATAGTTTTTCTAATAAAGTTTGCATGATTTTTCTGGAAAATAGTTAAATTGGCCTTTTGGGTAAAATAACTCTCCTACTCATGAAACTATATTTTTATGTACAAATTCTTTTTGGTTTATAGTTGTGATATTCTTGCTAAATGGATGGACGGATAGATAGAAAGAAAGAGATATGTGTGTAATTCAAGAGTAATGGAAATAATTACCCTTTATATTAAAAAATGTCAGCATATATAGCCTAAGAATAATCATTTAACATAATCACATATAATTATTGCACTTGAGAAATTTTCAGTATTCTCATATAATATGTAATCTTCTTTAAATTTACTTAATTGTCCTCAATTACTAATTTCTTCTGCTTCCTGCACCAAGATTCAAAACAAAGAATCAAGAATCATGCATTGTATTTATTGTCATGTTGCTTTAGTCTCCTCAAATCTAGGTCAGTTCCTCAGGCTGTATTTGTATGTGTGTGTGTGTGTGGGCACGTGTGTGTGCATGTGCATGCTTTCATGACAGCAACATTTTTGAAGAGTCTAGCAGATTTGTCAGACTGATTTTCCAAAACCACTTTTGATTCATCCATTTGGGGGAGAGCTCTCTACTTCGAGCACATTGGCAGGAATAGTTTACTGGTTTGTCTGGTTATTGGGGATGTTAAATGTTATAATTTGATTAGAATGGCATCCACTAGATTTCTCCATTATTTTTTATATTTAAATTACTAAGTAATCCAAGATTTTATAAATGTATTGTTCTCTGAATTGTTTTTACTTGATGCTTTCAGCATTCATTGATAATTATTGCTAGAATCAAGTATTACACTGGCAGTTGTAAAAGAGAACTTTATTTCCATCATACTTCCTACCTCTGTTAGTTGGCATGATTCTGTGAAAAAGATGGTTTTTAAAATCTTTTCTCCATATCTATCTTTAATTTTTTCCAACATGAATATTTTATAATCTGCTCTTATCACTATTTATTTTAATCTTTAATTTGTCCCAAATCAAGCAGAGGAACCTCTTTATGTTTACTTTTACATCCTTTTTGCATACTGGTGTTATTTTTGAGTGCTTCTGTACTTCCTGGCACAAAATATTTTAAATAATTATTTAAAAATATTAGTATTTTTTCTGATTCTGTCTTGGACTTTGTCATTTCTCCAAGGAGCTCTAGTTCCAGAATATGGAGATTGATGTATAATAAGGCTGGATTTCTCTGATAAAAGCAGGATCTATTTCTTAATTACAATTTATTTCCTTGGAAATTAGATTTTTAGCCCTTTGTTAAAATAGAGTCATCCCTGGAAAAACTAAAATATTATTCTACAAGTCATTTACACTTCACAGTGAAAATACTTATCAACCTGCTTGTTATATAAGGGGTAAGATGCTGCAAGAATGAGGACTCTAGACAGCTGGAAGTAATGATCAATTTCTATTGCAATTACCATCACATAAGCAATTTAAATTAATTCTCACAATGATCTTATTTTGCATACATGAAAATCTTCATCTGTGCCGTCTGTTACTTCACATGGTGCTTTAAGCCAAGCAAGAAAACCTAGGAGCTCAACAGGTTCACCTATTTTGAGTTTTGATAAGAGCAAACTCTGGTCATACTGCTGCCTGTTTCACTTTGAGTTGCTCATTGTGACCTGCATGCACAGCCATCCTCACTAGCATTGTCCTTTGATTGAGAATACAGTTAAATGTTTCTCCCTATTACTCAGAAAGTCTATGGGAGACAATTTCCTATTACATTTGCTTTCAGTGTGGATTCAAAGAGAACAGATAGGCATCTCAAACTGAATGCTATCTCCATGCATTTGCTTTCAGTGTTAATTCAAAGAGAACAGATAGGCATCTCAAACTGAATGCTACCTCAGTTGGATTATTCATTACAAATACTGTCTGTTTGCCAGAAATTAGTGCTAGAGTGGGAAAGCTTGTTGCAGGCTTGTAAGAGATAACTAAAGCAAGCTACCTGAGAAGCAGTGTTGGGTACAAAGCCCAGAAGTACATGTTTTTTTCTCTCCCCTTTATTATCACCTTGGTCAAGTCCCTGAACTCTCTTTGGTTCTGTTTTCTCACTGTAAATGGAAATGAGAAAACCTTATCTGCCTAAGGAAATCAGGTAGGATAATGACCACACATTAAGCATATTCTATTGATAGAACATTTCCTTTGACATTAGAAATAAGGGGGAAGTATCAGGGAGAATCCCTGCCCTTTCTGTGCTTATCATCTAGCTGAGGTTTTAGGACTATAGAGACATTCTTGTAACACAGCATCTGAGTGTCAAAGACAAGAAAAAGTATTTATCACAAAGGGCATTATAAGCTTTCCGGCTTGAAATAATAAAACAAAACTTTGTCTTATTTTCTACCAATGTTCAAATAAGTAAGGACCAAGAACATAAGGAACAAAGGAACCAGTAAAAAAAATACAAGAGAGGCAGTCAATATAGCTACCAGGATAATTATATAAGTATTAATGTATTTTTAGTTTTTAACTCCCCCTTTCCCCTATATGATTTAAATAAAACTATAGAAATCACTAATTACAATCTATGTCATTTCTCCAAGGAGCACTAGTTCCAGAGTATGGTACACAAAGTATAAAGATGTAATTTGTGGCAACAACTACAAAAATAAATAAATAAATAAATAAATAAATAAAAGAGGGCTGAAGCTGTATAGGAGCAAACTTTGTATTTGATTGAGACTAAGGTGATGTTAATTAAAACTAGATTGTTATATATTGAAGTGTTAATTATAATCCCCAGACCTCAGGGAAATCACTAAGAAAATGACTTCAAAATGTATAGTAAAAGAAATGAGAAACAAATAAAAATGATAAGCTAGAAAGTACATATTTAACACAATAGTAGGCAGCACTGGAAGAATTTATGAACAAAAAAATAACACAATATATGCAAATTAGCAAAATAGAAGTCCTTCATTATCAATAATTACATTAAATATAAATTGATGAAAAAATAGTGGACAGATAAATATTGATAAAATGGATTATAAAATATGATCTAACAATATTATGACTGCAAGAGGCTTGCTTTAAATCCAAATAAAGAATAAGTTGAAAGTCAAAGGCTAAATAAAAGATATTTTAGGCAAACACTAACCAAAAGACAGCTGGAGTAATATCACAGTGGTGTAATATTAAACAAAATAGAGTATAAGAAAAATATTGTTACACAAGGCAAAGAAGGTCATTACATAATTATAAAAGTTTCAATCTATCAAGATGATTTATAATCCTATAAATGGAGTCATCTAAAATATGTGAAGCAAAGACTGACACAATTAAAGGGAGAAATAGCTCAGCAATAATAGTGGGACACTTATGTACCTCATTTTCAATAATACATACAACAACTAGACAGAAGATCAACAAGGACATAAAGAATTATAAACCAACTAGACCTAAAAGACAAGTATAGAACCCTACAACCAACAATAGCAGAATTCACATCTTAAATATGCATGAGACATTCTCTAGGACAGTCCATAAAATAAATTGTAATAAATTTTAGAGGACTGAAACTACACAGAGTATATTCTCTGTCCATAATGAAATGAAATAAAAATCAGTAACAAAAGGAGAAATTGCAAATTCAAATGCAAATGGAAATTAAATGGCATACTCTTATTAAAACAACCAGTGGGTCAAATAAGATATCCCAAGGGGCTATAGAAAATTCTTATTACAAATGAAAACGAAAATACAACATAATAAGATTTCTGGGATGCAGTGAAAACATCTCTCCAAAGGAAGTTTATAATTCTAAATTCCTACACTGAAAAAGGAGAAATCTTCTTAAAAGAACAAAGTACCATAAAGCTAAAAAAGGTCAAAATTAATAATGATTTGAGAAGAGATAAGTGAAAAAGTAGGAAGCAATAGACCAATGAAACAAAAAACTGGTTCTTGGAAAAGATTAAAAATTGTCCAAACATTAGCTTAATTGATAAAGAAGAAAAAGATTCAAGTCACTAAAATAAAAAATGAAAGTGGGGGCATTACTATCAACTTCATAGGAATAAAAAGGATTATACAAGAATGTTATGAACATTTGCATATCAATTAATTACATAACCTGGATGAAATTAACAAATTCCTATAAACACAAGCTACACACACAAATTATCAAAATCATCAAGAAGATAAAATTCTGTGTAGATCTCAAACAAGTAAGAAGATTGAATCAGTAATCAAAAACTTTTAACAAAGAAAAGTTGAGGCAGGAAGAGTTCAAAGCCAGTCTCAGCAACTTAGTGAGGAACTTAGCAACTCAGTGAGACCCTGTATCTAATAAAATATACAAAAAAGGGCTGGGGATGTGGTTAAGTACCCCTGGGTTCAATATCCCTAGTACCAAAAAGAGAGGAAGAAAGAAAAGCTCAGGACTGGATGGCTTTATTGGAGAAGTTTATCATTTGTTTTGAGAAGATCATCAATCCTTCTATTCCAAAAATAGAAGAAAACAAAACATCTCAAAACTTCATTCTGTCAATGATCTGATACCAGTGCCAGACAAAGGCATCTAAAGAAAAAAAGTTCAAGTTAATATTGTCTATGCCTAAAGATGCAAAAATCATCCACAAAATGCTAGCAAACCAAATCCAACAGCATATTAAAAGGAGTATACCCCATGACTAAAAGATCTATATTCCAGTAATGCAAGGATGGTTCAAAATATGAAAAGCAATAAATATTATCCCCTATCAACAGGAGGAAGAATAAAATCCACAGTCATCTCAAATGATGCTGAAAAATCATTTGACAAAATTCAACAAATTTTCCTGATAATAGAACTCAGAAACCTACATATAGAAGGCAACTTTCTCAACAAAATAAAGTCCATCTTTGAAAAATTCCACAGCTAACCTCACACTCAATGTGAATGACCTTCCCACCCTTGTCAGGAACAAGACAAAGATTTCTACTTTCACCTGTTCTATTCAACACTGTGCTGGAAGTAAATAAACTATCTCTATTCACAGATGACATGATTTCATGTAATTTGTGATATATGCATATGTAAGAAGATTGAATCAGTAATCAAAAACCACATCAATAGGCTTAAAAATAAGAACCATATGATCATCTCGATAGATGCGGAAAAAGCATTCGACAAAGTACAGCATCCCTTTATGTTCAAAACTCTAGAAAAACTAGGGATAACAGGAACATACCTCAATATTGTAAAAGCAATCTATGCTAAGCCTCAGGCTAGCATCATTCTGAATGGAGAAAAACTGAAGGCATTCCCTCTAAAATCTGGAACAAGACAGGGATGCCCTCTCTCACCACTTCTGTTCAACATAGTTCTCGAATCACTGGCCAGAGCAATTAGACAGATGAAAGAAATTAAAGGCATAAAAATAGGAAAAGAAGAACTCAAATTATCACTATTTGCAGATGACATGATTCTATACCTAGCAGACCCAAAAGGGTCTACAAAGAAACTATTAGAGCTAATAAATGAATTCAGCAAAGTGGCAGGATATAAAATCAACACGCATAAATCAAAGGCATTCCTGTATATCATCAACAAATCCTCTGAAATGGAAATGAGGACAACTACTCCATTCACAATATCCTCAAAAAAAATAAAAAATAAAATACTTGGGAATCAACCTAACAAAAGAGGTGAAAGACTTATACAATGAAAACTACAGAACCCTAAAGAGAGAAATGGAAGAAGATCTTAGAAGATGGAAAAATATACCCTGTTCATGGATAGGCAGAACTAACATCACCAAAATGGCGATATTACCAAAAGTTCTCTATAGGTTTAATGCAATGCCAATCAAAATCCCAACGGCATTTCTTGTAGAAATAGAGAAAGCAATCATGAAATTCATATGGAAAAATAAAAGACCCAGAATAGCAAAAACAATGCTAAGCAGGAAGTGTGAATCAGGCGGTATAGCTATACCAGACTTCAAACTATACTACAGAGCAATAGTAACAAAAACAGCATGGTACTGGTACCAAAACAGGCGGGTGGACCAATGGTACAGAATAGAGGACACAGAAACCAATCCACAAAATTACAACTATCTTATATTTGATAAAGGGGCTAAAAGCATGCAATGGAGGAAGGATAGCATCTTCAACAAATGGTGTTGGGAAAACTGGAAATCCATATGCAACAAAATGAAATTGAATCCCTTTCTCTCACCATGCACAAAAGTTAACTCAAAGTGGATCAAGGAACTGGATATCAAATCAGAGACATGGCATCTGATAGAAGAAAAAGTTGGCTATGATCTACATACTGTGGGGTTGGGCTCCAAATTCCTCAATAGGACACCCATAGCACAACAGTTAATAACTAGAATCAACAAATGGGACTTACTCAAACTAAAAAGTTTTTTCTCAGCAAAAGAAACAATAAGAGAGGTAAATAGGGAGCCTACGTCCTGGGAACAAATCTTTACTCCTCACACTTCAGACAGAGCCCTAATATCCAGAATATACAAAGAACTAAAAAAATTAGACAATAAGATAACAAATAACCCAATCAACAAATGGGCCAAGGACCTGAACAGACATTTCTCAGAGGAGGACATACAATCAATCAACAAGTACATGAAAAAATGCTCACCATCTCTAGCAGTCAGAGAAATGCAAATCAAAACCACCCTAAGATACCATCTCACTCCAGTAAGATTGGCAGCCATTAGGAAGTCAAACAACAACAAGTGCAGGTGAGGATGTGGGGAAAAGGGTTCACTTGTACATTGCTGGTGGGACTGCAAATTGGTGCGGCCAATTTGGAAAGCAGTATGGAGATTTCTTGGAAAGCTCGGAATGGAACCACCATTTGACCCAGCTATTCCCCTACTCGGTGTATTCCCTAAAGACCTAAAAAAAGCACACTATAGGGACACTGCTACATCCATGTTCATAGCAGCACAATTCACAATAGCAAGACTGTGGAACCAACCTAGATGCCCTTCAATAGACGAATGGATAAAAAAAAATGTGGCATTTATACACAATGGAGTATTACTCTGCATTAAAAAATGACAAAATCATAGAATTTTCAGGGAAATGGATGGCATTAGAGCAGATTATGCTAAGTGAAGCTAGCCAATCCCTTAAAAACAAATGCCATATGTCTTCTTTCATATAAGGAGAGTAATTAAGAACAGAGTAGGGACGAAGAGCATGAGAAGAAGATTAACATTGAACAGGGATGAGAGGTGAGAGGGAAAGGGAGAGAGAAGGGAAATTGCATGGAAATGTAAGGAGACCCTCAGGGGTATACAAAATTACATATAAGAGGAAGTGAGGGGAAAGGGGGAAAAATATAAGGGGGAGAAATGAATTATAGTAGAGGGGGTAGAGAGAGAAGAGGGGAGGGGAGGGGGGAGGGGGGATAGTAGAGGATAGGAAAGGCAGCAGAATACAACAGACACTAGTATGGCAATATGTAAATCAATGGATGTGCAACTGATGTGATTCTGGGGTAAAAATGGGAATTCATATCCCACTTGAATCAAAGTGTGAGATATGATATATCAAGAACTATGTAATGTTTTGAACAACCAACAATAAAAATTAATTTAAAAAAACCATATTAATATATGTATATATTTGTTATACATATTTTATGTATTTGTAATATATAATTCAATATTAGGTAACTAAATTATATATTAATTTAATATTAACAATTAGTTTAATATTCAATATAAGTATATTAGATTATATATTCACTTAATATGTAAGTTAATTTAATATTAAATTATATATCACAAATATATACAATATGTACCACAAAACTGTTAGAGCTAATAAAAGAATTCAAAGTATTCAGAAAAGTGGTAGGTTATAAGATCAACACCAAAAAATTAAATGTATTTCTGTATATCAGCAATGAATAATCTGAAGTAGAAAATAATAAAACAATTACTCTTAAAATATAATGAAAATAATAAATTTAATGTATAATAAAAAGAATAATATACTAAAGAATACATTAACCAAGGATATGTAAGATTCATACATTTTAATTTTACGTTGATGAAAGAAATTAAAGAACACCTAAATATATAGAAAATCATTCCATGTTCATGCATTGAAAGACTTATAACAAGGGCAGAATTTCCCAAATTGACCTGTAAATGCCATACACTCTTTCCAGATCTCAACTACTTTTTTGAGTAGATGGACAAGATGATTTAAAATTTTATATGGCATTGCAAATAGTACAGAATCTGAAATCATGAAAAAATTAAGTTGGAGAATTCAGTTACTTATTCCAAAACTGACTAAAGAGAAGCTCCAATAATGAAACCAGTGTGGTAATGTGATAAGGAGAGATGATCAATGGAATATAATTGAGTCTAGAAAAAAAATCTCATTCATCTATGATAATTGATTTTCACTGGCATTCTACCTTATCTATGTTCAGAGCAATTGCAGTCAGCCATCCATGGACTGAACCTCTGAAACCATGAACCAAAGTAAACTTCCTCCTCTAAATTGTTTTTGTCAAGTATTTTTTCACTATAATGAAAAGCTAACTAACACATACATGGGTACTGAGAAATGGGGTTGTTCTGTACAGTGGTAAAGATTGTGCTCATAAGGTTTCAGAGTGGAATGGGGACTCCACTGGAAGTTGAACTAGAAACTCTTCATGCTACATTCTGGCGAAGAAGTTATCTACATTTGGCCCATGTCCCGAGGCTTTCTATGAGGTGAAATATAAAGGCAATGGAATAATTAATCTGGAAAGGAAATCTCAAGGAAGTGCAGCATCAGGCAGTAGCATGGGTGTTGTGGGAAGCTTTTAGTCAGGTTTATTGTGAGGTTTCAGAGCAAAAAGCATAGAGGAACAATTTGAGAAACTTGTAGTTTGACTAGAGAAGAATTGCACATAACACCAGGGAAAAGGAAGTTGTGGTTGCTGAAGAAAGTACCACCATTAAAGAGAAACTAAGTACTTTGCACAGTGACAACAGGAAAGATGCCTTGACGGGATCCCAAGAACCAATAAGACCACATCTATTGCAGGATACAGGGTGTAGAAGTGAAAATTTGTCTTAAAGAGACTTTGGGGACATCCTGCTTGAACAGATGTACCCAGATAAATATCTTCTTAGGATTTATTTCACCATGCTCTGCCACTAAGGCACTCAGAGGTTACTGCAGAAGTAGCCCAAGAGGTCCCAGCTACTTCTTGAGTTGACAGCAGACCTTGGTGTAGTCCTTGTAATGCTGGTTCTGCAGGACTGCCATGTTGAGAGCCACAGCCAAAGCAGCCCCAGCAAACTTCCAGCTGATTGGCTCGCTGCGGCCCCAGCAAAATTCCAGCTGGCAGCTGATTGGCTCCTCTGCGGTGATGCTCATTGGGCTGTTTCCCAGCCCTTTCAGACCACAGAGCTGCTCATTGGGGGACTCTTTTGGCTCCGCCCATGCCCCAGCCAATTGGCCTCAAAAGCGGGAGGAGTTGGGGGTTGGGAGGCTCACCGGAAGATGGTGGTGGCAGTTGGGCTCTGAGGGAATTCCTGAAGAGCTCATGTGGTGCAGCATGTGTGTTCTAAAAATAAAGTTCGTTTCTGCTTGACAAGTGACTCGTGAATTGTGCCCAGCCAGACTGCGGCACTGCAGGATGCTGGAGTCAGGGTCTTGGAGGCCTCCACTGTGATTTCAAAGGAAGGCCTGGGAAACCAGGTAGAGTGTAACATTCAGAATCCCTAAAGGCAGTCTCCCAAAGGGTGATGTGTGAAGCTGTGAAAAGGAAGCCAAAGCTGGAATGTAGACCCCAGTAATTAAGAGATGCCAGTAACCTGGAAACTTTGCTAAGGAAAATTGCTGACTACAGAGAGAGCAGACCTGGGAGAGAGGCCATTAAGGCTGCATCCGATAAGGTCAAAGGGACAGGGCTATCCAAACCCTTTGGAGATTACATGTTACTGCCATGTGTCCCAGATGCTGGTCATAGAATGTTTTCCCTGCTGAGTGTTGGTCTTGTTTTGGTCCCATCCTTTCTTTCTATGCCTCTATCCCTCCCTTTTGGAATGGGAATGTTTACTCTGTGTCATCATATATTGGATATATCTAATTTGCTTTTGATCTTTACAGGGGCTCACAGCCAAGAGTTTGCCTTGGGTCTCAGAGGAGACTTTGGACTTGAACTTTGGGGGTAATGATGGAACTCTTAAGACTATGGAGACTCTTAAAGATGGACCAAATGCATTTTTGCATTATGAGATGTACATGAATTTTTGGGAGCCCTGAGCAGAAATGTTTTGGTTTGGAATGAGGTGTTCACTAAAAGCAAGAGGTGAAATGATTAGATTATGAGAACCAGAACCTAATCAGTTGATCAATCCATTTGGTGTATTAATAATCTGAATAGATTTCTGGGTGATATCTGTGGGCAGGTAGGGCAAGGTAGAGGAAGTGGGTCACTGGAGACCTGCTATAGGGATTATATAAATTTTATCCCTGGATCTTCTCTCTTCCCCCACCCCTTTCTCACATATTTTCTCCCTATGTTTTCTGGCTACCATGAGATGAGTAGTGTTCCTCTTCTACAACCTTCCATCAGGATTTTTCCTAATTTTGTGTCCAGAGCAATTGCAGTTAATCATTCATGGGCTGAAAGTCTGAACCCATTAGCCAAAATAACATTTTCTTCTTCTAAATTGTTCTTATCAGGTATTTTGGTCACAGTGGTGAGAAACTGATTAACACAGATGCCAAGACCATTCAATGTGGACAGAATAGTCCTCAATAGATGATGCTGGGACAACTGGATATCCATAAACAAAAGAATAAATTTGCATATCTACCTTATACCATATACAAAAGTTTATTCAAAACAGATAAGAAATCTAAATGTAAGGTTTACAACCATACAATTCTTTGAAATAAATAGGTGTCAATCTTCATGATCTCAGATTAAGCAATGATTTCTTAAATATGATACCAGAATCACAAGTAACAGAAGAAAAACATAGATTACTTGGACTCTATTAAAATAAAAACTTTGTTCATCAAAGGACACTATCAATAAAATGAAACAACCTACAAAGTAGAAGAACATATTTGTATACCACATATCTAATAAAGAGACTTCTATCCAGAGTATATATGGAACTCTTGCTATTGACAATAAAAATGAGCAAAAAAACACAATTTAAGAATAGACATTACTCCAAGGAAGATGCCTTAGTGGCTAATAAGGACATATAAATATGTCAACATCATCATCATCATTAGAGTAATACAAATGAAAACCATGATGAAATGCCATTTCACATGTACCAGAGTGGCTACAAAATAGAAAAGGAAAAGAAAGATAAGAAAATCACCACAGTAACAACAACAACAAAAATGGAAAATAACAAGTGTTATCAAGGTGTGGAAAAACTTGAACCTACATACATTAGTCCAGGGAATATCAAGTGATGCAGCCATATCTTGTCAAGTGGGAAAACAGCTTGGTGTTTAACCTTAGAAAGTTAAACATAGTATAGTTACTATGTGACCTAGCAATTGTATTTGTAGGTATTTACTCAAGAGATTGAAGACAAGTCACCAAAACAAAACAAAACAAAACAAAAAAAAAATGAATATGAATGTTCACAGCAGCACTATTCACAATAGTCAAAATGTGAGGGGGAAAAAAAATCCAGTGCCCCAACAAAATGAGGCATATAGATATAATGGGATGTCATTCAACTATAAAAATGAATGAAGTACTGATTCATATTGCAACATGAATGAACCTTGAAAACATTGTACCAAATGAATGAATCCAGATACAAAATGCTACATCGTATATGATCATATTTTTTTGAAATGTTCAGAGTAGGCAGAGATAGAAGGCAGGTTAATTAGTGGTTTCCATGTGCTAGTGGCGGGCAGGGAGCGGAGAGAAAAGGCCAGGGACTGCTCAATGGGAAAAGGGTTTCTTTGGGGAATGTTGAAAATATTCTGGAATTAAATAGTGGTAATAGATACAAAACATTATCAATCCATTGCTGAATTATGCACTTTAAAATGAATAAAAGGGTGCAAATTACATTAAGTGAATTTTACCTTTTTTAAAAACATACAAGACAAAAAGAGAAAGCACTTAATGGTTCTTATTTTATGCTTAGAATTGTGCCATGCATTTTCCATTCCATTTTCTTTCTTTTTTTCATTTATCCAAATGGACATGTTTCCATCTATAGATCATAACTTAATTTAAGACAGTTTCCAAACTGTAATTTTAAACTTTGGAATTTTCTCTGATTCCATCTCCTTTGTGAAGCCTTGGCCCTGAACTCTCCTTAGACAGAACAAACAGCTGTATTTTACAAAATGTTTCACCACCTTTTTCAGACTTCTGTGATTGCACACATTATGCTTTGTCTTTATCTTTTACATTTGTTTTCTTTTACATAGTGACAAGTTTGTTGTCTTTCTTTTCAACTAGTCCATGAGTTCCTGAAGCTCAGGATTTGACCTTTATATTTGCATTTCTGGAGCCTGGAATGTCACTTAGTATATAGTATATGCTCAAGGAATGTTTTCACTGGCCAGCTGGATTCACATATTTTTTCCTATATGTGTACCACATTAATAGCCCCTGAAATAGCTCTGTCTGCTTGACTTCCCTGTGCCACACTCAGCATTCATTTCCCAGAATGAAACTAGGTCACATCTGGGACACATGAATCGTTTTAAGAAAAGTTTCATCTGAAATACAACCCCCCCCTGAGTGTATATCAAATATAATCAAGCTGATCATGCCAAAAAAACTGTGATTAAAACTTTATTTCATTGTTACATTTTTTTATTATTACTTTTTTACTTCATTCATTAAGCTTATAGTAACAGAATGATTTACACATGTTGAAAATCAAAGCAGGAAAATATAGCAAAAGAAACATGAAACATTGTATTTTATGAATCTTTTTTCTTAAACTTCTCAGAACTGTAGTTATTTGAAATTTGGTTATGAGAACAACTTGTGCAAAAAGGATCTAAGGTATCTCTGCTCTCCTACAAAAAACTTGCAATAAAAAGGCTCTGAGGGGGCCTCTCCTGACACTAATAACAACTAGAATACTTTCATAAGCAAAGCACACACGAACTGACTTTGGTAGTTTCTAGGACCAAAAACAGAATTTTCTGGATATCCACTATGTTAGCATTCTGTTACTGAAACAAATACCTGAGGTAATTAACTTATTAATGGGATTGCTTTGTCGCACAGTTTTGAAGGTTTCAGTCTGTGAGCAGTTGGCCCTGTTGCTTTTGGGTCTGTGGGTAGTGTGTACTGGAGCAAAGCCTTTCCACCTCATGGCAAGGAATGGAGACAGCAGAAGAGACCATGTCCCCAAATCCCCTTCACCTACAGGGATAGGCCCCACCTCTCAAAGATTCCACCACTCCCCAATAATGCCAAGCTGGGGGCTGAGACTAACACATGGGCCTCTGGGAGACATTCAACATCCAAACTTAGCACCCATATACTTGTGCCTATGTTAGACACTGGGAATGATACACTTTGTGGCTACTTGTTTCTTTTTCTCTTCATTTAAGTCATTCCTAGACTTGACTGTGTGTGCATATGCACACATAGATGTCTGTGAACGGGATGCGAAATACTTTCTTTCTGATGGAACATCATTTGAAAATTTTGAATCACTCCAGAAATGGATAGTTGTGTGAGAACACCAGTCACTCCATTAATTTTTGTTTATGCCTGATCATCTCCATCGTACACCAAGTTACATTAAATTACACAAAGAAATACCACACACTTGCTCTTTGCTACATACACCATTGCTCTTTAAATTTTATTCAGACCTAGGACAATATTTTACATTGTTGTTGTTCAGGCTAATTTAGCTGATTAATTCTGATGTCCCTTTTTGTTATGTTCACCTTCTGAGCTGGCAGAATAGGACAAACTGATGGAAAAAAATCCTAATCCCATGTCTCAGATTTTGGTGACACTTGCTCTTCTCTGCTTTATCTGCCTCATACTCTTTTCTTTAGATTTATTAGTGTTCATTGATTATCTGCCATAAAAGTGCCCAGCTCAGTGTTGGCCTATAGTAGGGGCTCAAAAATGGGACTCTATTCCCTTCACTCCAGCTTTGCTATAAACATTTATTGTATCAGTCGGGGGCCTGGCAAAACATAGAATTCACACTCACATTGGGTTCTCTTGAGAATTTAATGAAGGCACCATACGTAGAAGTATGAATGGGACTGAGGAAACCTGCAAGTAATCCTAAGGCACCCAAGGATGGCAACATAAAGGAGCCTACTCATAGGCCGAAGAGAAAAAGAGGAGGTAGCCATGTTCTTGGGGCTTGGTGAGAGCTGGCACTGTGAATGCAACTCATCAGGAGTTGTCATAAAGGGAGATGCTACAATTAGACCTTCCACCTTGATGCAGGGGCAAGAGGATGTATCCTTTTGGCTGAACCAAAAAGGAAGCCAAAGGCAAAGGGAGGCTGGATCAGGAAACCAGAGGGCAAAGGAGCAGAGTCGGTGTCATTTGCAAGGCCAGGACCTAGAGTAGGGCAGGGAAATAACAGCAATGAATCTACATAATTCAAAGCAAAAATAAAGAATATAACCACTTTATCACTTAACTTCAGAACAATTCACAAAGGAGCATGTGTCAGTCAGCTTTCCATCCCTATAACAAATACTTGAGATAATCAACTTTAAGAAGCAAAGGTTCATTTCTGACTCACAGTTTTGGAGGTTTTTAGTTCCTAATTGGCCCCATTGCTTGGGGCAAAGAAGCACACCATGATGGGATTGTGTGACAGAGCAAAACTGTTCACTTCATGGTGGGGAACTGAAAGAGAGAGGAGATCTGGATACCACAGTCCCCTAATGAACCAGACCTCCCACTAGGTCCCACACCTCTTAATGTGCCCACCAGTTCCCAATAGTTCTGGGAACTAATCATTTGCCATATGGGAGACAACTAAGATCTGAACTATTGCACAGCTTTATTATCCACATTTGGCAAACAAAAACATTGGGATAATCAAGTTAAATAAATTGTAGAAAGTCAGATGGCTACCAAATGGCAGACTGAGGACTACAATTTATATCTTCTATACTTTTGTGCCAAAATGTTTGTGTTTCATTTTCCTTGTATAACCTGCCTATTTTTTTTACATCATCTGAATCTACCAAATAATCATACCTCCATTTTTAATTCGATTATTAAGAAATTCAGAATCAAAGTTTAAGCCCTCTTTGGTCAGTATATAGAGTTTAATAGCTTCCATTTAGTAATGACCTTACATTACTATTTATCTAACTTTCCTTTTGCCTCAATATCTTTGTCTTACCATGTTACCTGTATTTTCTTCCATGTCTTTTTTGAAGAAGTAAAGGATAGATAAATGAATAAATGACTAACTGGTCCTGTACTTCATCTTTCTTTTTCCTAATGCAGGGCCATTACTATCACTGTGCTAGGGTTGCTAACCACGTAGACTCATAATGGAACATAATCTATCCATGATCTTTGCTTTGGAATGGGTTTCACATCACAGTCTCTTTTTATAAGTGCCCACAGCAACCACTATGGATCAATTAATATTGACAGAGGAATTGAAATTCATTTGCTATGCTTGGTGTAACCAGTAAATTAACTGATAATAAATAGTACAAGGTCTTTGGTATATGAAGCCCTATGGAGAGTGGCTTCTAAGTTTATAGAGAATATCATGCAAGGCTTTTACTTTTACTCAGGTTCCTTGTAGGTAATGAGAATTATTTTTGTCTGCTTCTCATTCTTTGGGTACTTTAATAAAAGACAGATGGCCATATGTGAATGCACTCTCAAATAATTAATTTTTCCTTTTCCAACTTTGTGGCATTATTCCGAGGATATCTCAGTGGTTGTTAATAAAAATTGCTGTGCAATTTCATTTTGTCATCCTAGATAAAGGCCTATTTGGCTTTATTAATATCATTAGTTTCACTAAAGCTGTAGGGTCACAGTTCCATTATCTAATATCCTAAGCAATACTATAACATATTCAGAAGACAGTGGAATTCATTTAAGCAATTCAAGTCTTGGATTCCATTCAAAACCATTTAAAGAAATTCCCAAAGCACCTTTTTAAAAGAAGCTTCACCTATAAGATTATAATGATTCAGACCACTATAAAAATAAAAATATTATCAATGGTAGCAATTTCTTACACTTTTATAAATATTTGTAGATTTTAATGTGTTTTTATATATCTTATCTCATAACCCAAACTAAAACTTTAACAAGTTTCCTTTTAACATATATATCTTCTTATATGTATATAATCAAAGGATGAGCTTGATTCAGTGGGGATAACATCCAAAGTGGCTATTCTTTAACCAAATTGCCCACTTTCTACTCTGGTGTGAAACCCAGGCGTATTGGCCTGCAAACTTCAAGCACAACAGCTCTGTCCTTGCTCAGCTGATAGGCTGGGTACTTCCTCTTCTTCCCTCAAGCTGAGTTTATGAGACTCTGACATTGACACAAATACAACTATTTTTGCTTCAGAAACATCCTGTTCCATGATAAGAATTAAAATTAAGAAAATGTCCAGGATTGTGATCCTCTTGGATCTAGAATCTTCCTGGATATGGTTCTTTTCCAAGTTATTTCTACTCCTCCAATTGTCTCAAAGATGAACAATGAATATTTGATGGTGTATTTACATTTTAAAAATTGCCTTCCCACAGGTCACCTCATCATATTTCCATATCAGTCTGTATAGCAAATATGATTCAGTTTCCCATTGAAGATACTAAGGTTTGGGCACCCCAAGCCAGATAAGCTCTAGGAATTCAGTTGGTCCCGTGGTGCCAGGGTCATTGAGTTCATCATTTATTATGGATTTAAAAATATGTGGCCAGGCATGGTGGTGCATGCCTATAATTCCAGCAATGCCAGGGGCTGAGGCAGGAGGATTGAAAGTTCAGCGAGCCTCAGCAACTTAGCGAGACCCTCAGCAATTTAGTGTCTCTGTCTAGAAATGAAAAATAAAAAAGGACTTGGGAAATAGCTCAGTGGTAAAGTGCTACTAGGTTTAATTCCCAGTATCCCCACTTCCCCAAAAAGGTCTGATGTTTGTCTCTGTGTGGACAACCTAATGCCAAACATTGTGGTGGATTAAAAAGGTATACAGGACATGTCACTTCAGTATGTGTCCTTTTTGCTCCAGGAATAATTTGGAGACATGATACACTTTCTTATGTCCGGATCCCTCCCAGATATTGTTTTGTCTCTACTTAGAAGAGTCCTCTGAACTTTTCAAAACTCTTCACTTCTCTAAGCTCCATGGAAGGAGTATCAGGCCTGTATCCATTCTTGTGTTCCCTGTTGCTAGCTCAGTGCATTGTTCATGGTGAATGTTCGGTAAGTAGGTAAGTATTTGTTGAATCGCTGAACTCAGTCTATTATCTTATTGTCTCTTGAGGCCCTTTTAGTAATTACAGTTCCTTGCTGCCCCTGTTGTAATCACAGCTCACATTTCTCTTGCTCTTGGAGTCCTCACCACTGTTTCAATTTCTCTGAAATAAACTCTTGGGAAAAAAAAGAAAAAAAGAAACTCTCAGGAGTCTTTCCCATGACCATTTGTACTGAAACTCCATCTGGGACCACTGTCAGTCCAAATAGGAAGAGTCAATCAGAGTCAGCACTAGGAATAAAACATAAAGCCTGAGAGTATCTACCACTTTGAAAACAAAACTAACCAGTATCCTCTGGCTTTTCTGTCTAGAAGTGGTAAAATTATAATCTGTGTCCTATTTTCAAACCCAGAGTTTCAGCTTTATCATTTAATATTAGCATTCAGTATATAATATATCTATTACAAAATTAGAATAAGATTATTGTTTCCAAAATGAATAAAAAGTAAACCTGAAGAAAGGTTTATTTGGAGGAAGCATAACACCACTATAACACTCTGATATTGTTACATAGACATAAGAATTATTGTGTACATTTTTAAACCCGAGAAACATTGTTGCCATCATGATCTTCTAGTCAAACATCTGTACATTTCTCACAGTGCCTGGCAGGTAGTATGTGTTTGGTAAAAGTTTTTGAATGAATGAAAACATAGGCTGACTGATATCTGACAAGAATTTTATGGTGTGCAAAGTCATTATTTCATTTGAACCTTGTAACAAGGTAGAAGAGTGATTACCACTGACTATACCTTAAAAATGAAGAGTGCCCAGAGGGATTAATTAACTTGTGTAAGTTCACACATAGCTAGTATGTGCCTTTCCAACCCAAGTCTTATGACCGCAAGTCCCAAAGCTATTCTGGCTCCACTTTCAAACTTAAATTTATGTATGGTAGAAAGACTAATAATTCCTTAACATTTTAAATGGCACTCAATATATTTTTAAAATATCAAAATGAAAATACCTGATTATTTAAAATTAGAGAATCATAAATCTAAATAGACATGTACACCATTAAAAATAAACTTAGGACCTGAAAATATTTGAATAATTTGTCTTAGGGCTAAAATGAGAGGAAAGCATGGGGTGTGTGGAACAAAAGCAACCGTGCTGTTAAAAAGCTGTCATCATCTCTTAGTACAAATGAGTGAATAATTACCACAAGAGTCAAGGAAAAATAAACCATAATTAAGCAATGGTTGTAACTGTTCCTCTGGGGGATAATTATTTGTCTTTATTGCATTCTAACAGTGCTGCTCTGCAGATGATATAAAACCTTCTATTTTCATTTTTATAGTTATATTTAGTTCATGCTTAAAAAAAAACATGCTTTTAATAAACAAATTGCTCTCTTAATGTGTTTTGCACTTAGTAAACCTTTAGATTATTGCATGAGACACTACAAACACTTAAAAATAACCATTGCCTCATTATTTAACAAGAATAACAGATCATTGTTTATGCATTTGGTCCAACAATCAATAAACATTTAATAACTTTACCGTCACTAGAGCAATTCAGGAAAACAGAACCACCTCAGGAGCTTCCCGTTACTGGAATCCTCATGCTGGGGCTGTCATCCGTGTGCTAAAGAGAAAATTCCTTCGCTGAGTGGTAGATTGAATGGTCTTATTTCTTTGTTAATTTTTACAAAATTTAAAACTGTCCTAATTTCAAAAAGAAACTCGATTGCCTTACAATGAAAATATAAGTACAATAAAATAATAATATTGTACTCTAAAAGCTGCCAATCAGTGAAAGAAAACTAACTTTAAATTTTTATTTTTATTTTTCATAAACACACAGTAATTGTACATATTTATGGAGTACAGTGTACATGAATACAATGTATAATGATCACATCAAGGTAATTAACATGAATATATATCATTTTTTTTGTACTGGGAACATTCAAAATTCTCTTTACTAGATATTTTGAAATATTCAAATAATTGTTGTCAGCCATGGTTATCCTACTGTGCTGCAGAACGTTAGAAGTTACTTGTCCTGTCTAACTGCACCCCTGTACCCATTAATCATCCTGTGCTATAACCCACTTGATCCCATTAGTATGCCAAGTATTGGGGTATATGTCAGTGTCTAAAAGCCACATGGGGGCTAGAACACACAGGTGGACACAGATGGCCCCTATCTGTGTCTAAGGGCTGTGTAGGTGACTTCACAAGGCCTTTGGTGGGACTACTTACTCAGAAGGTCAGTCCATCTGCTTCCTAGACCTGAGAGTAGGTGGGCTGAGCTGAGCGTCTGCTTCCCATGACCTCAGTAGGCTGAGCTTCTGAGAACAGGCTGCTCAGCTGCTTCTTGGGATGATAGAAGTATGACTGGGACCACCTGGTTGCTTCTTACAGAGCTTCTGTAGACAGGCCCACTCAGGAAATTCTGCTCAACTGGACCTGTTTAGGCTGAACTACTCAGGGACATTTGCATGACTGCTCCTGGGGAATAAGGGTGCAGGGCTTCCTGGCTATTTTCTGGGTCCAAGGGTAGATGGGTGGGCCACCTTAGTGTTTCTGGGACAGCAAAAGAATGGGTGGGGACTTTCTAGCTGCTTCCAGGGCCAAAGATGAGTAGGTGAAGCCACGTGGTTACTTCTCTAACAGTGGGATTGTGGGCAGGGCTGCTTCCCTGAAAGAACCTAAAGCATTTTGGGCACTGAAAACTTGATTCCTAACACTATTCTTCCACAAAAGAAATGAGTTCTTTGGGAAGTGGCTGATTGTAGGGTGAGGGCAGAAAAACACAAGCTAAGCCTGGAGCAGGTGGTAGTGACAAAATAGTGACAAAAAGCAGAAAAAGGCTTAAACAAAATGGAAATGTGAAAAGGACAAAATGATTAACCTGAGAAAGCTCCCAGCGACCAATGTTGTAACAATTTGTGTAGCAAAATAAATAGTGACAGTATTGGATTATAACCTAAAGAATAAAACAAACTTCCATGAATCCATACTGATGTAAATGGTCAAGAAAACAAATGGGAAAGAAAGGACAAATATTCCCTGCAGAATTTTAAGTGGTAAATGTAGTTATTCCCTCCTCCAGGAGGTAGAGCTTAATTCTCATCCGTTTGAGTGTGGGCTGGACTTAGTACTCACTGCTAATAAAATCTGAAAAGTGAAAAACAATAACTTTGCAGCAGAGAAATCTAGCACACATACCTTAGCCAAATGATTAGTTCCAACTCACCTGATGACTCATATATAGCATGCATTCTTGACCTGATGTTATGAGACGGGCACATCACCTGTTTGCTATTCAGCCCCAAATTCTTGGGTCCAGTCTGATTATAGAAACACATCAAACAAAACCAACTTAATGATGCAGGTGGCATCTCAATACCAGACCTTGAATTATACTACAGATCTATAGTAACAAAAACAGTATGGTATTGGCACAAAACAAACAGGAAGACCAATGAAATAGAATAGAAGACTAGATGTGAACCCACATAAATATTGTTACCTCATACTAGACCAAGCTGCCAAAAACATACATTGAGAAAATATAGCCTCTTCAACAAATGGTGCTGGGAAAACTACATTCATATGTAATAGAAAGAAACTTAACCCCTCTCTAACCCCGCACAAAACTCAACTCAAAGTGGATCAAGTATTAGACCAGAAACCCTGCACCGGATGGAAGAAAAAGTAGGCTCAACTCTCCATCATGTGGACTTAGGAATTGACTTCCTCAGTAAGATTCCTAAAGTGCAAGAAGTAAAATCAAGAATCAATAAATAGAATGATATCAAACTGAAAAACTTCTTCACTGCAAAGGAAACAATAAGAATATGAACAGAGAGCCTACAGAATGGGAGAATTTCACAACCTGCACTTCAGATGGAGCTTTAATTTCCAGGATATACAAAGAACTCAAAAAACAACACCAAGAAAACTCAAATAACCCAATCAATAAATGGGAAAAAGACTTGAACATATACTTCACAGAAGAAGACATCTGAATGGTTAAAAATATATGATGAAAAAATGTTCAATATCTCTAGTAATTAGAAAAATGCAAGTTAAAACTACCCTGAGTTTCTATATTACTCCAGTCAGAATGGCAATTATCAAGAATACAAGTAACAATAAATGTTGCCAAAGATGTGGGGAGAAAGGTACTTGCATAGATTGCTGATGGGACTGCAAATTGGTGCAACCACAATGGAAAGCATTATGGAATACTACTCAGCCATTAAGAAGAGTGGAATCATGGCATTTGACAGTAAATGGATGGAACTGAAGAATATTATGCTAATTAAAATAAGCCATTTCCAAAAAATCAAAGACCAGATATTCTCTCTGATATGTGGATGCTAACCCACAACATGTGAGGATGGGTAGGGAAGAACAGAAGTATATTGAAATAGATACAGGGGAATGAGAGAAGGGATGGGGAAGGGGAATAGGAAGTAGAATTAATTGAGCATATCTTTCCTCTCCTTGTATTTGAATACATGTCCAGGGTAACTCTGCTTCATGTACAACCACAATAATAGTATCCTCATTAGAATCAGTTACACCCTGGGTATGTATGATATGCCAAAATACACTCCACTGTCATGTATATCTAAAAAGAACAAATAAAATAAAATGAAAAACAACTTGAGGGATTTTCTACAAAATGCCTCATCCATGCTTTCCAACAGTGTCAAGATCATAAAAAACATAAGTGGGAGAAACTGTCACAGATTGGAGGAGACTGAGGAGATGTGATGATTCAATGCCACGTGTGCCCTGCACTAGATCCTGAACTACCAAAATGACATTAGTGGACAAACAGATGAAATGCTGTTAGAATGTGTAGTTGAGTCTGTAATATTGTACCCACGTTAATTTCTTAGTATTAATAAATAGCGTATGGTTGTGTGCGATGTTATTGTTGGGGAAACCTAAGGATATATGGGAATTCTGTATCATTTGAAGCTCTTCTGCAAAATTAAAAGTATTGCAAGATGAAAATTTAAAAACATTCTTCCCCTTAAGCAGGGACAATCTCTCTAGTGGTCTCTACTGTGTGTCCATTTATAGAACAGTGATGTATGGGGGATAAAACTTGGTTCCAGAGCCTGGGCGCATTCCTGGCTCTGCCACTTAGGAGATGTTACTGCAATGTTTCTTAAGCACTCTTTGTCTCAGTTTTCTGACCCATAAAGGAAAATAAGGTGGTTGTGAGATTTGGAGGGCTTAATATATGTAGCACACACACAACAATGCAAGGCTAGTTATTATTGATAGAGTTCCTACTAGATACATTGTTGTTAGATGAGTGAATGAATGATGTAAGGTCTTTGGCCAAGTGTGAGTGAGGCTTCAGTTCAAATCAGGGAGAGTGAAGACACACTGCAGGATACATATTTGCAATGGAGTGGAGGCTCCAGGAGGTACAGTTGATGCCTTGGCATGATGATGGCAGGAGTGTGAGGATAAATTGTGAATGAAGCAAGCAGTAGCACGTTATGGAAGTGTAGACGAAGGCTGTGTTCTGACTAACAGTGCAGGCTGACAAGGAATAGTGAGTAGTCTCTCCCAGGCTTTCACGGACACAGCCATGCCTGTTCATTTGCATATGGCCTGTTTCTGGTTATACGTCACAGTGCAAAGTAGAGCAGTATCGATGGATATGCAACATGAAAATATTTGCCATGTGGCTTTTTACAGGAAAAGTTTGCTGAGCCCTCCTTCATAACTGTGCTGCTTGTGACTTAAGTCAAAGAATTAAGAACACAGCCCCCTCCAGTGGTAAGTCCTCACTTTTTCTAAGCTGTTTCAAAAGGTCAAGAGGGTGAAGTCCAAGGAGTGGGATAGCTGGGCCTACTACTAAACTACACCCCAGTTTGAGAAAATTTTAAAGAACAAATAAATAAATAACATCAAAAAAAAAAAAAAAAAAGAAGAGAGAAGAAAGGAAAAAAAAAAAAAAAAAGCAGCCCAGTAGCCCATTCACCTTTTTCTGTTTTGCTTTTTTCTTCATGAACCTTCAGCTCCTTCCTCCACTCCTAATCATAAGACATTACCATTCATATAGTTCAAAAGAGGCATTGTCTGTCTCCTGTCACCAATATTTTAAAAACCTGAGCTGCAGCTCAGCCCAAAATATCTTTCAATACATATAGGAGGTTGTTTAGAGTTACTTACCAGGATGTAACTTGGAATGAATTATTCAGTCTTTTGGAACCTTGGTTTCCTCATGTATAGAACAGGGACAATATTTACCCTTAGGGTTATGAAGATGAAGTGAGACAATGAAGGTTCCTGGAACATAATCTGCATTCTCATGGGTGGTTCTTATTATTGTTGCTGTTAGTGAGTACAAAATAATGGTTAAGAATCCTAGATATCCTGTGTGATCTTGGGAAGTAACATAAGCTCTCTTTGCTGTATATTCTTCATATATAATAGGGAGGTAACAGTACTAACCATTCAGAGCATAGCCTTCCCTGGTAATTATCCAAAATTAGCTACTATTATTATCGGTTATTCTCATTGGTACAAGGACTGTCATATTGTGGAAAACAAGATTTGTGCTTAAAGTGTAGTATGAGAAATAATAATTTTTAAAATACTGAGTTAAATTTTCATACAGCTGCATAAAATTTGTGGGGAGAGTAAGATAGTAAGAGAAGAATGCAAAGGGGACACATTGTTATCCCATTCTGCACTTATAGTCATAAAGTTTTTTTGTTTTTTAACTACATACTTACCAACTCAATCACCTTTATAACAAAGTCAACTTTGTATATACAGTTATTTCCTGTAGGTTTTATAACTTCCCAGAATTTCCTTGTAAATACCTCTACTAAAAAGGGCAGGTGATATCAAGGCCAAATACGTGTTCCTGGCATAAATAGCAGGAAGTCTACCAAGTGTTTGTTATAAGAAGAGTGGAACCGAAACATATGCTTGAATACATATAAGCACAATATGTTCTCCAGCTCAATAGAGCACCTGTGTAGAACAGTTAAACCATATGTTTTAGAAATTATACCTTATGAATTACTATGTAGGTGTCAAAAGGGAAATGCACATTTGCACAAAAAAAATAAACACATGCTTGGCATTAAAATAACTATGTTTTTTTCAAATCCTTTTTACTGTAACAAGTTTTTATCTTGTACCATACGCAAAAACTTTCAAAATCACTAAATAGACTGAAAATCTTAAAAAGTATATTGTCAAAAGGATGATAGTAAAATTTTTATATAAAGTTGGAATTTAAATTAGCACTTTAATGCATCTCATGAAATTTAGTATTAGGAACTCTATGTGTCACAAAATTGCTAATGTTACCTATATTATCCTTTGATACTACCTTGATCTTGAGGAAAGAGCTTTTCACTCTGTTAGTCAAAGACTTGATAATATGTCAAGATGTCTGTGTTATATGCATGCATGGGTGATTTAGGGATAGTGCATGCACACAGAAGTCTTGACTTTTTGGTGGAATTGTGGAATCCACATGTCAACTTGATGACTACCTGTCTGTATTTCTTATTGAGGCAATAACAATTATCAAACAAGCCACTGTCAGGTGGTTATCATGGTTTGCAGTTAAACACCATTCCCACCGATACACATTCTCTTGGGAAATCCTGTAATACAATAAGAGGGTCCCTTCCTAGTTTCTTGTGAGATTGAGAGCTTGGAAAAGGATCACAATGGGCTGAGACCAAGGGGAGTTTAAATTGGCTACAAGATGTACTCTAAGCAAGACCCAGCCAGCTGCTCTGCTGTTGGGAAATTTAGCCTCCACGTAAGTCAAGGTGGATATAATGGAATGAGGTGTACCAGTTATGAGGAGTACAGTTAGGATGGGCTAGATTATTCTGCAGTAAGAAATAAAATTTCAGTGGTTTCATCAACAAAGGCGCATGTCAGTGCTGCTCCATGTCCATGGGTTAATGGCAGCTCTTTTCAGAGCCATCCTCACTGTGGCACCCAGACTGAGGAAGGGTCCCCATCTGGAACATGGCAGGTTGTTGTGTAAGAGCAAAGAAAGCTCTGGGGATTCTCACACTGACAATCAAAGGCTTGGTCCAGAAATAACAATATTCCTTCCTTCCCACAGTTCACTAAACAGAACTGGTCATAAGATCTCATAACCACAAGGAGGCCAGAGGATGAACCACTGTCACATGGAGTGGAGCTGGAAAGAACTCAGAGCACATCTTCCATTGCAATCACTCACAGCTGAGTGGCTGGCAATACAGTAAATGTTTCTAGTCAGAAACTATGCTTGAAGACTGTTGGATTCTCTCTGGGAGTTTGCATTGGGCTAAAGCAAGGCTCAAATTGGTGTTCGAAGAATTCTAGGGAACTGGATTTGGCCCCTGAGGGAGAGAGTTGGTAAGAGCTAGATAATATATCAGGGTTACATCTAAGTAGCCTTTCATGTAACATTTGGCCCCTGCAGGGAAACTGAAGGGTAAATTAGATACTTCTGGTTTTTCTGTTGCTGGGCATAGATTGATAAGCTTCCCAGATGGCTCAAAGTGAGACAGGGCTTTTTGAGGTCAAGCAGGGTGGGAGAAATGATTTATAAGCCAGAGGGGCAGAAAGGAGAATTTAACCTATGGTTGAAGTATGGCCAAGTTTCCACCCAGGGAGACGGTATTTTGAAATTCAAATTGAAAGAGATAGTGGAGCTGGAAATGAAGGGGTTTGTAAATGAGGCCTGAGTCCAGGAGGGCTATGGGTAGAAGAGAGTGTAATGAGAGGCATGCGCCTTGATAAGTGACTTAGGCATAATATAGCGAATCCTATCAGGGGACCCAATATCTATCTTTTCTTTTGTGCCTGATGGAAGTGTAATGTGGCAATTTCAAGGAGTCAAGTCAAATTAGGCAAACATGTTTGTATTTTAATGGAGAAAGCTATGATTTGGAGAGGCCCCAGATGCTCAGGGCATAGTGAAAGAAGTACCAATTCCAGATCCACTGGCAGGGAAGGTTTGGGGTTTTTCTGAACTGTTATACTGCCTGCCTTGGCCCAGGTAACCTCCAAAATGGGGTAGAGCTGAGTCTGCAGGCAAAAGACCTTCAGTGGCTGCAGCTTTGCAGAGCTATGAAAGGCAGGGCTGGCAATGTTTCAACTTTCATCATTTCCAATTGAATCGTTGAAGACACAACTACACATAACTGGCATCCCTGGGCTGGCTGTAGTGCCCACCAGCTGTGGTGCTCCTTGGGCACCTGGCACTAGTTTTCTGTGGCTGTTAGTTATTTTTCCATGTATGTCCCTTTTCTGGGATTATTGTTCAGTGACAGGAACTATCCTATCACTTTTGATAGAGTAATATTTCAGTAATGGCTGACTGTTATTGATGTAAGATAAAAAGTTTACCTGTAGAAATTGGATGTATAATTGTCCAATTTGACTGTAATCTATGCTTCTAGAAGTTCTATAAAATAATTGGTTCAGGAGATAAACTGGTATTTGTTGTATTTCTACTTGATATGGAGCATCATATCGTCCCATTGAATCCTCCTATTAGCCATGAGGCAGATTTTCTTTTCTCCAAGTTTATGTCTACAACACAGAAACTGATACTTTAACTCGCTATGTGTGAATTCATGCCCCGTGTAGTAAGTAGTGAAGTGTAAGTAGTGAAGCTGTGATTTGAAGTTAGGACTCAATGATTCCATGGCCCAAGGCTTTCTCTCTTTACCGCTGCTTGCCAGTAGAAATAGTTCAGTACTTTGATCAACCAATGAGAATCAGAAAGGGCCTTCTGGATAATTATACATGTTAACAAGGGGAAGCACAGAAGAGAGAGCAATTAGCAAACTAATGAATCATCCTCTGTTGCACAAATAAGCTTAATTGAATTTATTTAGGGAGAAGCAGCAGAGTGGTCCTGCATCTGTGTTCTAGCTACATAATCTTGGACCAATTACTTAAACTCTTGGAGATATGTTCTTTGTGTGTGTGTGTTTGTAAAGTGAGATCTCACTCTTTAAGGCCTACCTCACCTTACTATGAGAAGCAGAAAAGGTAATGTATGTGCAATGAATAAAGAGAGTAAAGAAATATTCAAATGGGAGACATCATTTAGGCATGATTATGGCTAAATAACAGACATTAATGAATAAAACATTTTGCATTTCAAACACGTTAAAATTGTACAGTAAGGAATCAGTCTCAGCCTAGATTTTAATAAGAAAAACATTTCTAATCCAGGTTTAAGGCATGACTTAGGCAAATAAAAATTAGATCTTTAGAAGCATTTATGCTAATAGCAATTTTAAATGATTTTCTGTGCAGAATGGAAATTGACCACAAAATTAATGGGTGAGTTAATGCTAAATTGAGAAGCCTGACTTTATTAGCAGAAGTCTTTGTTTTTATTTAAGTTACTTTAGTGTTACAAATTTAATAGAACTGCCAAATATTCAGGAGTCCTGAGAGAAACATCCTTTCTTAAAGATGTACTTTTTAAGTTCTCCCTTAAGAAATCATAAAAGGGGAAAAAAAGCTTTTTATATTCAAGAGGCTTCCTATTACTGTCAATAGCAGTTAAGTATATTTATGGAGACACGAGACAGCACAAAGATTCTTCTGTAATCCATCAGAAGTTCCATCTTAAGTATAATTACATTACACAGCTCTGCTCAGTCATTAGTTTCTTGTTTAGCGATAATGTCCTTCATTTTAAATTCTTTGATGGTAATTATTTGTAACTACGTCCTGAATTCTAAAAGTATTTGTACTAAAGCCCCAGTGAACAATGGGTATTTCTGAACAAGGATGCAATTGGTTTCCCATAAGACATTATGCAGGAAATGATCTGTAACAGCATTGCAAATTTGCAAAGAATTTCTGAGCTTGAGCTACAAACCAAACCAAAATGAGTGTGTTTATCATGTGTGTAACGTACGCAATAAAAAAACCAAAAGCAAGACATTAGATACAAGGCATGATTTTTGTAACCCTAAGTGACCAAATCACATTTTAAAGTTTTTGACGGTTGGTTAAGTGAAGGCACATAACACATACCAGAGATTGTTTGACCTGAAAGTGAGAGCTCCTTGATATTTTTTACTTCTGGGATTCTTTTTGCAGAAAAACATCTTGTGTTTGTGTATGTGTTCACTTGTTGAGCACCCATTGTGAATCAAGAACTGTTCAGGTGCAGGGAACAAGGTCCTAAGAGTCTGTGTCCTCCAACAGCTCACAGGCCAGTGGTCAAGGGACTAAGTGAACCAGAATGACTTGATTATCCTCAGGGCAGTGATAAATAGCAGATCCTGTTATTATTAAAGCAGAAATGTCCCAGCTTGCTACCTTTGCCTGCTGACTTGGACCTAGTAAAAGATGGAATTTTCCAGGGATGTCTTTGAGACTTATATTTCCTAATTCACCTGGCAACAATGGAACCATGCTCTGAATATAAAGACCAACTGCTTGATCTGGATTCCTTGAGAGGGGGCATCCCTTCCAGATGCCTCATCTCGACTGGCTAACTCCAGCATTGGGTCATATTGTTTACTATACATCTGTAGCACGTCACACCATTTTGTCCTTCTTGTGTTTTCTTCCCCATCTCCCTTCCCCAGCTTTTGTTCCCTTTGGCTCCTTAGAATGCCACATTTATATTCTTCACATATGGGAAGTATTTTGGTCAAAGTTAAAATCCTGTAGTGTGTTCCTTGGCAAAATGATTTGCTAAGTAAGGCTGGCTTCAACTTGAAAGAAAAGCTTTCAGTAGGCAACAAAACAAAAATCCCACAAGCCACCCTGGCCACACTGGAATTCTTAGTCATAAAAGCTAAATATACTTTACATGTGTGCTTAAATAAAGCCTTCTTTCCCAGCACCAGAAGGTGAGTATTGGAGTCATTATGATGTTTGTTATTCAGTTACATAGTGTTATAGAAATCTATACAGATGTTTCCATTTTTCCCCAAACACTGTTTTTCAGTGAGAATGAGAATTTTTTTTTTTTTTTTTTGGAGGGGGGATGTCCCACAGATTTTTCTGGAAGCACAAAGAGAACTATGTAGAAACAATGTTCGTAGAGTGTCTATTACCTGCAAGACATCATTGTCCCAGACCAGCCCTGGGCTGTGTGTGTGAGCTGTGAGCATTTTGAGAGCACAAGTGGACTGGACTGATGTTGTTGCTCTGTCTGGACAGTGCAAGTCTGTGTCCTTTTCCCTCACTGTGCTTTTTGATCCAACAGAGCACCTGAGATGTGGGTGTGACTTGCCAAGATGTCAATCAGTCTACTGACCACCAGACATCATGAAGCTAGACCCAACCCTCTGAAACCTGACCCTTTGCCTTATTTGGAAAAACATTCCATTGACCTCTCTTTGTGTGTCCTCCCTATGAAAGAATAAAGAGTTCAGGTAGCTCCTCTCTCTTTTCAACCGACTCCTAATATCGAGAGCCATCCCGGATTTTGAAAAGGTATTTTTGTGTGCTTGTGTGCTTTCTTCGCTGTTTTATCAGTTATTGATGTAGTCAGATATTGTGAATCTAGCATAAGTCGCCAGCTCAGTTAGATGGCAATACATTATGCTCAGGGTTTATATACAGTTTTTTACTGAACCTCACCACTAACCCCAGGTTGCAGGATGATCTGACTGAGGTTTACAGATTAACTAACGTGGATCTTTTAGACCTTCCCTCTGTCCAGTACATCAGGCTGGTCAGGAGAAGACTCCTGACCTATCACTTGCAACCAAAAATCAGGTGATAGGTCAGGAGTCTTCTCCAGCTGTTGACCCCTGAAGCTTTGCACTGACACAGATGTGAATTGGAATCCTATCTCCATCACTGCCTGAGTGACTCTGGACAACCTGTTTTATCTTTTTTAAACCTCATATTTCTCCCCTAGATTGTGAGGTGAGTGTTTTCTATTTCACAATACTGTGGTAAGGGTTGGAAAGAACAAACAGGGAGGACTTGGAAAATAGTTGGTAATTATTCATTCTTGTGTTGCCACCTTTCCTAATACACAGCGTTACTATGTCCACTGGTGCTTTATGAGAGCTGGCCCAGGCTTGCCCTGGATTCTGAGTTAGAGCTGATTGGCTTTAACAATAGAATGAATTAGACATAACTTTCCTATGTTCATATATGAATACACAACCAGTGTAACTCCATATCATGTACAACCACAAGAATAGGAAGTTATACTCCATGTATGTATGATATGTCAAAATACATTCTTCTGTCATGTAGACCTAAAAAGAACAAATAAAATATATTTAAAAAATAACTGATTGGCTTTAGCAGTGGAAGCTGGTTTGATTCTGGTCCTAACATCTTGCCTAGATCCTGCTGCATCTTATTTCTTCTGTGAGGTACTCCTCATCCTTTCTCCTCCCCAGCCCAAGCTCTAACTGAGGTCTAGCTATGTATGAACTAGGCTTCCTCCTGCTGCTGGGCCTGCTGGATATCTCATATCCTTTGGATATTGTACAATGCTGTTGTGGTGCTGCCCTTCATATGTCCACTACTGTTATTCTGAGCATCTTCTAGCAGCCGGGCCCTAGAATAAGACAGGTTTGGTCCAGGCAATTGTGCTATGTGCCATACATGCATGAACTCACTTAATCCTCATTAGAACATGTAAAGTAAGTACTGTTAATACATAGATTTTAAAATAAGGAAATTGAGGCTTACAAAGGACCTTTCTCCAAGTCAGTTAGCAAGAAAGAAGTGAATCCAGCTGTTATGCCATATTGCTTTTCATTTTCTTCTGCCTCCTTTTCCGACTGCTCCATAGAGCAAGTGGTTTCCTTCATTGCAGCACCTTCTAAAATGCAAGGTTGTTGATTTATCTGATTACATCTTACTAGACCAAGAGCTCCTTGACTGTAGGAACCAAGTTTTATTTGTTCCTGTATCTCTGTGTTTAGCATAATGCCGGCACACAGAAAGTACCAAAGGATATTTGTTGATTGCATTCCATTGGATTTTTCTTTTCTGTCTGCTGTCTTACTTTGCTGAAGCCTCAGCATATTCTATGCCCAAACTCACCTGAACTGTAATAGCTCCTGAATCAACATTAATTCTTGGGTCTGAAACAATGTGTGAATGAGTATATGTGTATATGTGTGTGTTTAGGTGTTTGCTTTTGTATCAACTGAAACAACTATAGTTTTGCAAACCCTTGTCTACCCCAAAATCGTTTTAGCCATAATGTTTATTTAGTTTGCTTTAATCTGGAAACTTTCCATAGCTTTTGTCTTTATGACATAGCCATTTTTGAAGAATATAGTCCATTAAAGAAAACAGAATGCAGGATGGGTTTTTCTGATATTTCCTTATGATTAGATTCAGGCTGTGCATTCCCAGTCTGAGTGATGCCATTTCTTTCCATGCTATCACATCTGGAGGCACATGATGTCTATTTGCCCATCTGAAGTTAATTTGGATCATCCAATCAAGATGTTGTCCTGTTTTTTCCCTGTATCGTTAACATTCTTTTTCCTCTTGTAACTAATAAACAATCTGTAAAGAGACATTTTAAGAACATGCATACATCCTGTTATTCATCAAAATTTCCTCCTGGATCCATTGATGATCCTTGCCTATCCCTATCTTTAATATAATGATTGAAAAATGATGATTTTGCATTTGAAAGCAATATTTGACCCTAGACAGTATCCTATTAAGAAGGAGAATGCCATAAGGAACAGAGAACATACATTAAATGTTCTATCTAAAGCAATGTCTTTCATTTACTGTACGTTATAGAATCAATTAAGTACAAGTCTCCCCTGGATTAAATGGTCTCCAGGATCTAGCCTATGTGAGATGAGACCCCACATGAGACTTCTGGCATACAGTGCCTGCACAGAAAATGCCAACTAGATAAGAGTGGTGTTTTGAAATGGGAGATTCCAGTTCTGGTTGCACATATCCAAATTTTTATTAGAAGACAATACAGAAATGATGAGATGATACCTAAAGGGTCTTGAATGTAAGATGCAAGGACAGAGGTCCTAATGGCATTGGTGTCTGTCTGTTCAGTCCCCACTCATGATTGCTGAATACTCCTTCTGGTGTTCAACCAGCTTCAGGAATACTTGATATTTCTTGTCATAATATCTGTGGGAGAAAGATGAATATGTTTAACAGTCTCAAGATGACTTTATCAAGCAGTGTTGCTTTGCATTCAGAAATATGGAAATACATCTGTTACAATTACACACACACCTTCCAGGTTTTGAATGCTTACAGCACCCTGGGCAATAGATTAGCCTGTGTCATGCCTGTTATCTATAAATTACATGCAGTGCTACATGGATTATTTCCATTTCTGAGATAAGGTCATCTTTTTCACGGGGTATAAACAAAATACTATAACTAAAAACCAGCAGAGCTGGAATTCCAAGTCAGATTGGTCTGACTTCAAAGCCTCTGCTGCATGTACCAAAAGGCCCAGGCTTAGCACAGAGCCTTTCACATTCCCAACTTCAGCTACATGACTAGCCACTGATCTAGTGTAAAACCATAGCCTAACCAGAGATGAGACTGAATGTTTTATTACTCTTATGGATCCTGCACCTAGAAGTCCTGGGTAAACTGCTTTATTCCATTGTGAAACCCCATAAGAACAATGTGTAAGGACTTTCTTGCTGCTGTGCCCTGCCTTCCAGGCATCTGGTCATGGACCTCAATCTCCCTGTCCTCTCTGGCTGACTCTTTGGGTGAGACCTGTCAGAACTGGTGCTGGCTATGAGTCAGATGTCAGAGCAGCTGGAGCTGCTTTGTATCACAATGCTGAAAGGTAACTGCAGCCTGGACAAATATGGCACTTGAAGCCTTGCAACTTTGTCCTTACTCCTTTTCTAGGAGGTACTGACATGGGATAAGGGTTGATAAATCTAGTTCAACATGGTTTGGTAAATGCTGGGGTATTCCAAAAGGAGTCCTGATGAGGGAGCTCTGGAGGAAGCTTGTGAATTGGGGGAGACAAGCAGTAAGAGAAACTTTGGATGCACACAGGCTTCTACTTGTCACACATTTCTACCTTAAGCATTCTGGTAGTGTAGGAGCTGTGATAGGGCCAAACACACAGTTAAGGGGTGGGTGGAGGAGACTCTGAAGCTGGGGTATGAATCTCAGCATGGCCATGGCTTGCTGTGTGACCCAGAGCATGGTACTTAATCCAATTGTGCCTACATTTCCTCTTGTGTAAATGAGAATAATTACAGGATCTACCTCAAGAGAACTGTTGTGTGAATTAAATGAGGCAATATATGCAAAGCTTTTAGAACAATGCCTGACTCATAATAAATGCTAGTTGCTACTTTTAAAGTAATTAATAATCCAATATTTTCATCAATGTAGCTATGTAGATATCGCTAAAACCAATTTTATGAGCCTCCAGAAATCAATACTCATAGAATGATTTTTTAGGGACAATTTTCTGCTTCTAATGATCCTCTATGATAATATAAATTTTGGGCAATACACAACATAATATGGATTTTCTGATTTTGGAAAATGGGGCTAAGGTCAGTAATCTTTGCACATACTTTAAGATTTCCAATTTTATATTTATTTTTCTGTGGTGCTATTGGTAGAACCTATGGCCTTTGACATGCTAGGTAAGTACTCTATCACTGAGTTATCTTACCAGTCCAAGGATTTCCAAATTTAATACCAATGGCTTTGCGACAACTTTATTCACTAGCCTTATTCTTCATATAGGTAATTCATACAGTGTGTCTTTTTGTGATTATCTTATTTAATTTTGTCTTAACCTCAAAGAATTTCCTTCCTCTTTAAATCTGAATAATATTCTATTATATATATATATATATATATATATATATATATATATATATATATATAATTTTTAGCTTATACATTAATCCACTGATGGATCAGTTGAGTTGTTCTTAAAGCTTTAGCTACTGTGAATAATGCTGCTGTAAACAGGGGTATATAGATCTGTCTTCATATCCTGCTTTCAGTTCTTTTGGACATATACCAAAAGCAGAATTGCTATATCATATGTTAATTCTACTTGCAATTTTTTGGAGAACATACACATTTGTTTTCATATCAGCTATACCATTTTATGCTTAAAGCTTTCAATTTCTCCACATCCTCAACACTTGTTATTTTATTGTTACTGTTGCTTGCAGTAGCTACCCTAATGGGTGTGAGGTGGCATCTTGCATCCCTAACAGTAATGTTGAATAACTTTTCATGTGCTTATTGGTTATTTATATATTCTTTGGAGGAACATCCATTCAAGTCCTTTATTCATTTTGAATTGGATTGTTTGTTGTTGTTGTTGTTGAGTTTTAGGAGTTCTGTATTTTTCTGGATATTACTTCCTTATCAGATATATAATTTGCAGATATTTTCTTCTATTATGTGGGTTGCCTGTTAATTTTCTTTTTTGTATTGGAGATTGCTCTTTACCACTAGACCACATCCTTAGCCCTTTTTATCTTTTATTTCGAGACAAGATCTTGCTAACTTTGTCGAGGGCCTCACTAAGTTGATGAGGCTGGCTTTGAACTTGTGATCCTCCTACCTCAGCTCTCAAGCCACTGGAATTACAGGCATATGCCACCACACCTGGTGTAAATTTGTTGATAGTCTTTTAATACACATTTTTTTCAAGATACTTTTAAGTGACTGTTCTAAAGTCATGTATAAATTTGTTTTGAGCATAAGGACAAAATTTGGAATCATCCTGAAAAATTGCTAATTGAATTGTAGTCATTAGATTAGACTCTGTGTGATCTAGACTTTTTAAGTCAGATGAACCCACTCTCTTCCAGATTCTCCTGAACTCAGTCAGTTGCTTCTTTGTGGCACAGATCTAAATAAATGTCCCGTGTAGTTAAATTAATGTGATCGAAGTGATGAGACAGAAGGGAACGGGTTCCTGCTTTCCATGTGCAAATCTTTGGGCCACCTGAAGATGGTGCTGCAGTACCATGTGTGCCTCCTTCATAGGTGCCCAGCTCCCAGCTGCCAGAGAGAAGCCAGATTCTTTCAAAAGAAATATGTGGGGTTTACCAAAAACTTAGAAACAGGCCTCCTTCGAAAGTCTTGAGAGGGTCAGGGAAGAGATGGAGAAGATAATCTGTTTCTCATTTCAAAAAGCAAGGGATATTCCAGCCGCCATGAGGAGAGCAGAAAGAGGGAGAGCATCAGACATTGGGATGCATTGGGAACTCAGTGCATTGGGAACTCAGCCTTTTCCATGTTCCTGGGTTGAGCTTCCCCATGGAAGCTCCTCTGAGCCCTCTGCTCCTCTGAGCCCAGAATTTAGAGAGAGGTTTATATTCAGGGATTTTAATAGCCTGACTCCATCTGAACACAAAAAAGAAAACGAAAAGAAACTGGATCACTTTTTCAGGGACATTTCCAAAACTGTTCAACAACATGTTTTGGTGGAATCTGTACCTTTGCATGTCTATTACACTGTGTGGTGGGATTTATGTCATAACAAAAAATAATTTCCTAAAATTATAAAGGCACTTGCACAACTGTCTTTTTATCTTCAAACTCACTACCAATGAAATAGAGGTCTTAATAGAGGTCTTTTTCATCTCTAAGCTGGATTGTTCAAAAAGCCTTCTCTCTGGTTTACTTCTTACCCTTACCCCCCCTTGAATTGATCCTCTAAGAAGGACCTTTCTAAAATCTGCATCTGACCACATCTAGCCACCGTTTAAGGTTAAGTATCTCTGTTTTGCCTGTTTTGCGTGAACATGAGGTTCATGGTCTTTAGCACAGCCTACTTTGAGCTGACCTCCTCCTCCCATCTCACCTCCTGCCGTTCCCCATCTCATATTCTGTGTTTTAGCATCATGAGTTGTTTATAGTGACTTCAACATACCATGCTGTTCCACTTTTATATCTTTGCATATGTCATCCCCTCTATCAAGAATGTTCTTCTCCATCTTGGCCTGTCTACGATTTCTTTTAAGCATTTAATGCCAAATGAGACTTAATCTTCTCTCAAAAAGTTTTCCTCACCTTTATAGGGTCACATTCTTTTCTTCTTTGGGCTGTTTTGTCACATGGTAACATTTCTATGGCAGAAAATAGTCCTTTGTTTTGAAAGGACTTATGTGCATAAATCAGACTGTATCTTATTCCCCTCTAAATCATGTTGCTTAACTTAGAGGCTTGAATATAGCAGGGAATCAGTGAATGAATATTGTGGTGACTTGAGATTATAACACTGACCAAGGTCATTTAAAAGTCCTCAATGTCAAGTGATACAAAGAATGGGTGGATGTTACTGGGTTCTTTGAAGGGAGATATAAAAGATTTTTTTTTTTTTATAACAGAGAAGACCAGATTTGTTGCCAGTGACCCAGAAAAAAAATTGGTCTCAGAGTTCAGAAGCTTGCATCAGACACCAGATCTGGCCATACCTAGCTTTGAATTTTAAGTAAGTAAAAGTGACCTTATCTTTCTGGGAGTTAGTTTTCTCGCAGCTATTAAATGAAAGAATTGATTTAGCTAACATTCAAAGTTTATTTCAGATCTATAGTTGTAAGCATTTGTATGTTCTCATTATTTAGCACTGCACATATAAAAAATATAAACTTACTTCTTATCCTCAAGTCTCGGAAACACAACTTTCCCAACTTTGCTCATTCTTGCCATTGCCTCCTGTTAAATGGAAAACAAAGCAGACAGTTGGGTTGGAAAGCTAAAACCAAAGAGAGGATTGTGACAAGCAATGACATTTGAATTAGAATTCACTTCCCTTTACAATATTCAGTCAGTATGATTTTCAACTTGTTTTTCTCTGCCAATAAGAATATGACCCAAGGAATAGTTAAGGTTAAACCTATGACCACATATCCTGAGCTTAAAAAATAGCTGTGTGTTGAGGCCTCTAGGGCAAACTACCCAGAAAGCCAAGCACCTCTGTGATTGCCTTCAAGGATCAGCATAAGTTACCTTCCCTCCTGACCACACGGACCCAAAAGCATAAGAATGTCATATAATCAGCCACTAAGTACATTGCCTACTTAACTCTTCAATTCACTTTCAGCTCCTTTCCCAATCTATTAAGTTGTGAATATAGATGTGAGACCTCTAGACTGAGTCTAACTGACCTGAGTTCTGGAATGTTACTCCAGGACATTCCTGTTTTTACTGTGGAACACTCAGGTAGGTAGGTAACAGTTCATTGCATCCAGAGGATGTGGTATGGTATATACAGCATTCAGATCACCATCGACTGTGCTGGCTCCATTATGTGGATGAAAGTGTTAGTTTTCCTTGGGCAACTCCCAAGGCTATTAAGGTCGTGAGAAAATAAGGAGATATGGCATGAACCCAAACTTTGGAGTCCAATAGAAATGACTCAGGAAGATAGCAAGCAATGGCCTGACAACACTTCACAAAACAGGCCCTATCTTAGCTACAGCTATTTAACTCTTATTTTAAGGATGCGGTCATTTTAAGGATGGGCTCATATGTGCCACAATGCCGCAGTCTGGCTGGGCACAAATCACGAGCCACTCGATTCAGGCAGCATTTTTGGGAGACAGAAGCCCAGTGGAGGTGTGGATTTGGGCAGAGAACGTGGATTTCGCCAGAACGTGTTTGGAAAGGGCCGGTGTGAGATCGGGAATAAAGAATTGCTGTTTGAATCTACAAAGCTGTGAGTGGCTCGTGATTTGTGCCCAGCCAGACTGCGGCACCACTTCTTTTTTTTGGCAGCGGGGCGGTGAGAAGTACCAGGGATTGAACTCGGGGGCACTTAATCATTGAGCTACATCC
The DNA here is from genome assembly GCF_048772815.1 of Callospermophilus lateralis. NCBI lineage: Eukaryota > Metazoa > Chordata > Mammalia > Rodentia > Sciuridae > Callospermophilus > Callospermophilus lateralis. The sequence goes on from NC_135311.1 coordinate 97,350,941, forward strand.
CCAGCCCTATTTTTTGTATATTATTTAGAGACAGGATCTCACTGAGTTGCTTAGTGCTTCACTTTTGCTGAGGCTGGGGTTTGAACTTGTGACCCTCCTGCCTCAGCCTCCGGAGCTTCTGGGATTACAGGTGTGTGCCACTGCGCCCAGCCACACATGCCACATCTTATGCCATACATTTATTAATTACTCTCTATGTACCAGATACTGCTAGGGATCCAGATTTGCAAAGGACATAGTTTATTTATTTATTTATTTATTTATTTTTCCTAGAGAAACTCAATACTAGCCAGGGGAGGAAATAATGTGAAAAGCTGACTATCGTACAAAATGTGAGAACACTTGGGTATCTTCAAAACATATCCAAGTGTCCTCAGACCATCTTGCCATGTTATTTTGATTGACTGGTTTGCATACCATTAATTGCCTTCTGATTTGCCATGCCTATACTGGTTTACATGTCCGTTTTCTTGTCCTTACTGAAATGTAAACAGAAGGGAGGGACTTGGTCTGCTTATTGCTGAATCTCAGCACCTCCTGCATAGTCAATAAACCCTTTCATGTGCCCAGCCCAGCACTCCACACATGAAACATGGAGAGGCACGCTGCATAGCCTTCCTTCCATCAAGGAGCTCACTACAGAAAGGAAAAGACATTGGTTGTGATCAAAAGAGAGTAGCATAAGCACTATGCTAGACGTGAATAGAATTCTTTTTGATAATTACTCAAGGAAACCCAATTCCTTTTAATCTGCTAATTTCCACAGTTTTTCAATGCTCTGCCAATTCTTCTGCAAGGACAGCATGAACAATCTAGACTAGTTATCTGGGTTCCCAGCCCTCAAAGGATGAGAAAGTGCTGAGTAGGATATCAGAACTGCTAAGAGTAGCAAGCACATTGAAAGCAGGAAGAAATGACAGAGATATAAAAAATGAGGGAAAACTATTAACAAGAAAACCAGAGACAAGACATAAATAAACAAACAAAATGGCTGCCTAGAGTCATCACAGTGAACAGGCAAGGACATTTTATTAGGCTGCTTCTGCTCCACTTAAGGCTGGGTTAAGAGCTCTGCTCAGCCCATCATATCAGAACATTTTCCTTCACAGGCTAAGTTCTGACTTCCTTAAAACAAGACCCACGTGTTGCTGAGGTGTCGTCCACAATGCCCAGCACTAGCTTTGCCACTCATTCTCATTTCATTCTTTCATTCTCAGAAGCCCAGCAGAGGTCTTCAGAGGAAGACCTCTGCTGGGCTTCTGAGGGGACCCTAACCTTCTTTCACCACCTCTGAATCTTGAAAATGCCCTGGGAGCATGCCCCTCCTGGTTTTGCTTGGGTTCCAGACTTGAGACAACATTCCAGGATCGCCTTCATGGGTGGGATCCAGGAAACTTGTATTAAAGAAGGTACTCTGTAAATGTTATTTTCCTTCCTACTGTAACAGATGTGTGAACAAATGGCAGACATCAGGGAATTCCCTCTTCCTTCTTCACACTACCTTTGCTTGCTTTAAAAATAAATTATTGAGAAATAAATGTTCAAAATAGAGATTTAGAAGATTTAGAAGGAGTTTATTTTGTTTCTGAAAAATAATCCATTTAAAAGTTAAACTTAAGTCAGGTTCCCGGTCCACGGAAGACTTCTCTGACTCATCCTCATTGCCTGCCTGCCCCCTAGATTGAACTATTTGCTCCCACAGCAACTTGTGCCTCCATCTTTATGACATGGTGCCATAATTTTCTGTTAACACATCACTCTCCCCAACTAGACTATGAGTTCCTTAAGGCAGGAATTGTTATAATTATTTTCACTGCCAAACTCAGCATCTGGCATATCACACGCACTCAGGGAATGTTGATGGAATGAATGAACTGAAGGATAATACACGTGACAGAATGTTAAAATGGAAGTTTTGGCTGAGATCTAAAGATGACAGATATAAGATACCCCAGTGAGCTGGAAACAGACCACCCTGAAGAATTTGTAGAAAGAGTTGTTGAAGACCTGTAAATCAACTCTCTGAAATCTTTCATCCATGTGGAAGATCAACAAGATGGAGTCTCAGGAGAGAGTTGTTGGTGCACTGTGCATCAGGCCTCTTCCAGAGCAAGGTGTCAGGGGAGGTCTTCTCTTCATGAGTTAAGGCAGCAGGGCTCCACTGAGACCCATGGAGACCTGGGTGCAGGTCCTCATGGTTGAGGTGCACAGTGAGCAATTCCTGCTGGGAAGATGGGCAGGCTGGCAGCTTCCATGAGGAAGTGAAGGCTGGATTGCACTGGGATCAGCCAACATTGCCACAGCCTGTCCCAAAGGCATGGCTATTTCCAACAGACCTCTTGGGCCTACATGTGAGAGGACTATCTTGAGTTGTCTTAGATCCTGTCCACTATGGCCACTTATGGAGGCTGGAGGTGAACTACAGGATTTCCAAGGAATTAAAAATAAGCCATTTGCTGGAATACAAGGACAGAGACACTGCAGATGACAGGCTTTCTGAGATAGAGGGTCTCCAAAAAATTCTATAATAGAAGCTTCTGAGACCAATCTGATCAGAGCTACCACTTCTCACTTGTGCAAAGCCCAGCTGGGGAAATTGGGAGACATCTTAATTTTATTTTCATATATTCCTTGATATTTGAATTTCTGAATTTTGGTTATGACTCACAATATAAAGGGTCCATAAAATCTTTATTCCATAAGTGACTTTGTTCTTATCTAGGAAGATAATGGAATTACTGGAATTTTTAACAAGGACAGGGAAAAGCTGGCTCTATTGCACAAATAGACAGGCGCAATGAGGGCAAAAATAAAGTTGTTTTTCAACTGTCTCAAGAATAGTGGGAATTGTGCCACACAAGTTTTTGTTTTACCAAAGTCACTAAAGGCAAGTTACACATGCATAATAAAGGCTGGATGAAAATAAATTGAAATGTTAATAATTTCAAGAGCATGGGTAACAATTTTTTTTCTTATCAACTTTAAAAAAATTTTCTGCAGTGGCATATATTGATTTTATTGTTGTAAAAAATACAAATATAACACATCATATTAAAAAAAATGTTATGCTTACAAAGGTAATCAAACTGGTACAGGTTTCTCTTCCCCTTCTTTGTCTTCGAAAGGCTGTTGTGGGCACCTGAGGCAATATGGAGAATGCCCAGAGAACTAGCCCTGTCATCACAGACTCTGCTGAGTTTTCCAATTTCTCTAGATAATTAACACAAAACTGAAACCTCATGAACACACTGGCTGTATTAAGTCTGAAAATTACCACAGCATAACAATATGAACTTATTATGGAAATGCTGGTCTATGCTAAATATAGTCACCCCCACAATATATTTCTGTTCAGAAGGGTTTATTTGAAGTTGGACTCCAAATTAATACTTTCTGTCAGCAGGCAGGGGCCGGACAATCTTAATTTGCAGCACGCTACCCTCTTTGTTTGAGTCTAGACGGCACAATGAATAGAGTGACTTTTCTTTTTCCTTTTTGCCCACACAATGAAAGCTTTTTAAAAACAAAAATATTTTGTAAAATAGCATTTTAATCACTTCTTTTCTTTCTCTCTGTAAGGCAAAGCTATAAATAAACCATGAAAGTTCACATTTGATTGTCACTTCTGAAACCAAGTGAAGGGCTTCTATAAGGAAAAAAATGGGGTCCCTGTAGCTGCCCATGAAAGCCCTCATTCATGTGGTTTGACCCTTCCCTGGTGTGTCAAGGCAGAGACACAAGTCAGCACGCTCTGCTCACCAATTCTCTGGAGGCAGTACTGGCAAGCATCAGGCCTCATTGTAGGCAGGGGAAACACCCAGTTCTCATGTGTTATAGCCCTTTTGGGAACTACCAAAGAGCTCTGGACCACACATAGACGTGAGTTATCAGGGAAGACAGGGCAAAGGAAGGAAGGGGATCTTCAGCACCCTTGGAGAAGATGTGGATAACTGAGTGGTAGACATACTGATGTTAGTAATCTGGAGAGCAGGAGATATGGTACCTTCTCTCCTAACCTGGGAAACCATGGCCTTAACCTCTGAGGAAGCCTGCCACGTAGTCTAGATTTAGGCACCAATGGGCACTGTAAGACTACTAGTGTCTATAATTATGATCTACAGGGGAGAATACATTAGGACCTGGTGTTGGGAGCTAGCTATATGTGAACTCTTATGAAGAGGAACCATGCCATGTAGGCAGAATGCCTGGCAATGTCAAAGCACCCACAGGTGCTTGGTTACTATCTGTGAGTTGCTGAATGACAGGGTGATGACTTTCATAACAGAGGCAAAGTGAGATCATCAAAGCCAGCATTTCCTGAAAGGCACATGCTCCTAGAAAGTGCTGAAGATAATCCACTAGGATTCTGAAGGAAAAAACTGGAAGCACTAGTTATTTTATTTTTGACCTAAGGAAACTTATTAAGCTTTACCAGAATTCAGTATGTGGATTGGCATCAGATTCCTTCAATTGGGTCATACATTAAACTGTCATGAAGCATGTAAGCTATGTGAGGGTTACTGAGAGAAGTAGAGGTGCCCCAGGACCAAGGTACAACTGTATGGTGCTTCCTGAGTGTCCTCTGCTTCCAGAATTTGCTAGGTGCTGTCATTTAAATATTCTAGGTCCATGGATTTAAAGGTATTATCTAGTTTTATGTAAACTAATCTTCCCCAAATGGGCAAGCAACTGAAAAGGATTCAGTCAATGGATTGTAGGTAATGGTAATAATTTGGATTCAAGCAAAGAAGCAAATTGTGACATTATATTCAGCACTTGCTCTTCATATTACAAGGTAAAAACAACAAACATCTAGTCAGGTGAGGCAAGAATTGCAAAAAAAATCATTGGGAAGATTGTTTGAGATATGGATACATAGGCACAGACAAAATCTTTTAGCAATCACCAAAAATCATTTAGAAATCATTAAAAACACACCTGGCCACAGAAAAAAATAATAGACCTTTAGATATTGTGTAATGTTACTGTGATAGGCAAACACATTTAAAATGTTTTTGTTTCCTCTGTATTTTGCCTGTTATACAGAGTATCTACAAGCACAGAATATTTCATTCTTTAACATTTTTTTTGTTGTCAACGAAACTATCTTATTTATGATTTAATTATTTGTTGGTTTATTTATTTATTTATATGGGGTGCTGAGAATTGAACCCAGTGCCTCACAAATGCTAGGTGAGCACTCCACCACTGAGCCACCACCCCAGCCCAATATTTTGTTTTTATATTAATAAGTTTCCATATGTTGAGGATGCATGTTTGAATGTTTCTTAGCTGATGGGATCTAGGTGGCATAATGTGGTGTATGGTACATGTCATATGCAGTTCCTCAACACTCAGTCACCATGGCCGTTGCTGTTTCAGTCAAACTTTCTCAGTCATTTACTCTTTGCTGAGCATTGTTCTACTTGATTTATGTATATGACCTTTTTAACCCTTGGTTCAATGGCAGATATTATCAGCTATCCTCACATTGTGAATGATAGAACTGAACAGAGGGTCTAAGCAATTTTCCTAAGATCAGAAAGCCAATTTGTAGGAAAGCCAGAATTAAAGCTGGTTCTGGCTCCAGGCCATTGCTTAGCCCCACACAGACACAATGGTGTATCATCCCTCCCCACTCTAAAGAAAAATGTCTGATCCTTGAGTCCTCCACGCTTGAGTTCTGCTGTTTATTAGCTGTGTGTGATCACTTTGAGTGTGTGTGTGTCTCACATGCATCAATACAGGACACTGTACTTTTTTTCATAGATGCTGACACACAGTTCTGAAATACATGAATCTGCCTTCTTGAGGAACTCTGACTCATTTTACTGGAAAAACAAGTTCATGTGCTAATATGTGGGCTGAGGCACATGACCCCTCCATAGAAAAACAGAAAATATAGCAATGTGATTTTCGTCCAACAAGCACTGAAAAATGGATAATTGTTCTTTTATTTATTTTTTTGTTTTGTTTTTTGACACAGTCATTTCTTGACCTGCACCTGGCATTCTGTATAACCCCAATGCATTGGAAAGGATAATGTCAACTGAGAAGCAGGAAGGGATAAGAAAAAAGAGTAGGAGAGCTCTTCATCATTCATCATGATACACAGACTGCTCCTCATCTCTCATTCTAAATATACCTATCACACATATGCATTTATATATCTTGCTTTTAGTGTTGATTATATGAGTATGCACATCAAAATTCATCAAATTGTACAATTGATATCCATGTATTTCATGTTATGAATACTACATCTCAATTTTAAATCTGTAATAAGAAGAGAAAAACACTGTATGTGTGTACCTGTGTGTTATTATATTTATATCTTATTTTCAATTATGAAAGGCCTACTAAATGGGCATAGAACAGTTTTAGATGCACAGTTTTCCAATTCTGACTCTAAACTGCATCTTCAAGTAGTCTCCGGTTAATCTCTCTCTTTTTTTTAATATTTATTTTTTTAGTTGTAGTTGGACACAATATCTTTATTTATTTATTTTTATGTGGTGTTGGGGATCGAACCCAGGGCTTCGCCCATGCTAGGCAGGCACTCTACCGCTGAGCCACAACCCCAGCCCCTCCGGTTAATCTCTTAATCATAAAAGAGGGAAGGTGTGGAGGTCTCTAATCATATAGGAAATGGAGCAGATAGTAGGACAATACTACATTCTAGAGACAAATGGGATTGGATCTGAGTGCTATTGCATTCCAGATAAGTGAACAAAGCTTTAGTTCTCATCTACAAAATGGGAGTAATAATATCTGTTCACAACAGCATTGTTGAAAGTCCCAACAATCAACTCTCTGGCCAATGCCTCCTAACTGGTCTCCTGACTTTTCACTTGGGTCCCCTTTATAACAGTCATGGCCAGTCAGAATGAGTTTTCAGAAATAGAGTGTGGTGATTAAAATAATAAGACTCTCACAGACTGCCAGAGTTTGGGATTGGGCTTTACACTGACTAGCTGTCTGACTGGGATCAAGCAGGTTCCTTGCTTTCTTTATGGCTGTTTCCTTTTATGGGAACGGGGTGAATAACAGCATTCCCCTCGAAGGCTTGCTATGAGGATCACAGGAGTGATTTGACAGGAGGTACTCAGAATAGTGCTAGCAGACAGTAGGTGCTCCATAAACCTTTCGTATTTGTTATTCTGCTTTTATGCAAGCTCCGTGAGGCCAGAGGTTTTAATTTGATTCATTCACTGCATTAAAAACTGTTCCTGGCTAGAACATGCAATCCATCAATATTGGTCAAATGAACCAATGCATGAGTTTAAATTAGATTTTTCCCTCTGGGCTGTTTTCACTCACAACACTTTTGATACAAAATATGTGGGGTTTTCTTTCATACCAACCAATTCTCCAACTCAAGACACTGACTTGTATCTTAAAATTCAACTCAATTCTCACACTCACTACCTGGAGTTAGGGTCAGAGTTTACACACCAAGGGCTCAGTCCCCACAAGACCTTTTACTTCAAATGCCAGTGATAAGTCTGGGCGTTCTGACTGACTATAAATTGGGGGTTCTGCTATTTGCTACTCCTTCAGGTTTGATAATTTACTAGAATGGGCTCACAGAACTCAGGAAAACAGCTTACTTCTACTGCCCGTTCATTATGAGCTATACAATTCATGAGGAGTCAAATGGAAGGGATGTATAGGACAAAGCATGGGGTGGGAGATGCAGTGAGTCTCAGGCCCTCTCCAGGCCTGCTACCTGCCAGCACCTCCATGTGTTCACTAACCTAGAAGCCACTGGAACCTCATCATTCAGGAGTTGTTATGGAGGTTTCATATACAGGCACAATTTACTAAATCAATGCCTTTTGGTGACACAATCTTTAGACCCTCTTCCTCTTGGAAGGTCAAAATTGGGGCTGAAAGTTCCAACCCTCTGTCATGCCTTAGTCTTTCTGGTCACCAGTTTCCTCTGACGCTATCTAAGGGATCCTAGCCTTGGTTATCTTATTAACACACAAAAAGACATTACTCTCGAGAGTCTAAAGGTTTAAGGAACTTTGGTTTTTAGGAGCCAAAGTTTTTTTTTTCAAATGCCAGGAATTAGGAACAAAGACCGAACATTTGTTTTTCAATACATCACAGTATCTTCCCCTTCTAAAAACCGCAATAGACTCCAATTGCTTTTTTTGGCGGGGGTGGGATGGGCAACAGGGTCACACTGTTGCTCAGGCCGGCCTCCAGAACTCTCAGTCCTCCTACATGAGACTCCAATATAGCTGGAATTATAGGCATGTCCCCTCACCCCCCACCCCACCCCCAGCTAGGCTCCATTGGCTTTTGAATGAAACTTAGAATTTGTAAGATAGCCTAGAACTTCAAGATGAAGCTAGATGCCCAGTCTCCAGCCTCTCATTTCATGCCCAGCTCCCTGGGTCACCATCCTGAAAACATGGCCATTTTGCTATTGACTGAGCATGCCATACCTGCTACTGCCTGAGCCCCTCCTCTTCTCTCAGGGATGCTCTTCTGGACCTCCCACATTTTTGTTTTGTATGATTTATGTCCTCTTCAAATATACTCTCTAAAAGACTGCCCTTGGCCACTCTGAGCTGAGATATTCTACTTCTCCAAAACACCAGAGGTCACATCGTCTCATTTTCTTATCTTTATAACCGTTCACAGCATATAGCATCATCTGAAATTACATTAATTTATTTGTTTACTGTCTATCTCCTCCTCTGTGGCCCTCACCTCTGTTCCTGCCTCCCAAATCTAAGTACCAGGAAAGCAGAGTTTTTGGCTTTCTTCTTGTCTGATGAATCCCTAATTTAGCAGGGCACTAAACATTAGCTTTCAGAATAAATTTATTGGATACCAATTTTATGCAAAGTACCATTTTTTTAAATATTTTGCTTCATTTGATCCTTACAAGCACTCTGAGGAAAGTCTGATCTAAGCCCATAATGAGGAAACAGAGGCTTGGAGAGGTTAAGGAACTTGTCTAAGCTAGTGAAGGCTAGGCCAGGATTTGAAAATTGCTTTAACTCATTGATATGATTAAGTCCAATCTTGAGGAGGTCACTATCAGTAGGTAGGTTTCTAGCTTCAGTGTATGACGGTTTACCTTCATCTGATGACTCTGGGACCCTGTAAAACTCTAAAAGCTTGCTTTCTCCACTGTCAAAGACAATCGTAGTCATTATGCTGTGCTTACAAAGATAGGAAGGTAGATTCATTGATGTATAGAAAGACTGTTCACATTACTTTTTGAAACAAAATTACTGCCAGCTGTATGACCCTGAGCCAGACCCTTTCCTTCCCTGGGACTCACTTGCCTTATCAGTAGAATGAGGGGGTTGGATTAAATTATTGCTGAAGTCTTTGCCAGCTGTGCAATCTGTTGCGTTGGCTGCATGCACATGTGGTTTTTGATTAACTCTCAGTTGCCAAGTAACTCCTGACTCCCAATGGTACACTTTATGAAGGTTTTACTAGACCCACTCTGACAGGGCTACATTGGTCTCCCCAGCAAGGTGCAGTTTCACTCCAATTGAACCACAGGCCAATACAGCACAGGAGAGTTGTGCTCCGATAGGTAAGACAACTTACTTCTGTTGTGAGATTTTTGGGATGGGGATTCTAATATGTGGCCTGACTGCTAAGAGCAAGGTGGAAATATGAATAGTGAGCAAGTATCCATCCTATTTAGATGAACTTGACTCACTTCTTAGGAATTTTCTAAAGGCAAAATAAATAAATTAATTAAATTAAATCAAGCTTCTTGCTAAAAGCATCAGATTATGGATTTAAAAAACTGCAAACCAACACTCATCTAGTCATTCCATGGTTAACTGAAATAGAAAATGATCCTGCTGAAATATTTGACAGAGAGTTATAGTAGAAACAATAATATTAATAACAAAAAATCATCAATGACAATAATAATACCAGCTAGTTTTTATTGGATACTTACATAGTTAGCACTACATTAAACACTTTATGTATTTTATGAAAGGTGAAGAAGACATAGAGCCCTAGAATCTATATTCCTACCCATTTACTGTGGAACAAGGATTTTGCTGATACATAGACCACAACCTAAATCCTGGCTCTGCCTTTTTTTTTTTTTTAAACTGGGGATTGAACTTGAACATATCATTGAGCTACATCCCTAGCCTTTTGCATAATTTATTTTGAGATAAGGTTTGCCAAAGCTGCTTAGGGACTCCGTAAGTTGTTGAAGCCTGCCTCAACCTCCTCAGTCACTGAAATTATAGGTATGTGCCAGAGAATTTAGCTTCTGCCATTTAACATTCTGAGCCTCAGTTTCCTCATTTTAAGAATGAGAATTTTAATATGTATTTCATAGGCTTGTTATATAGGCTAAATGCTTAAAAGTGTAGATATTATTATTATTATTTTTTTATTCATTGACTAAAGTAAACTTTATTTCCCAAACACTTAATGAAAGGTTTGAATTGCCATGTTATATGTGTTTCAGGTAGGTGAGGTGGGTGAACTGCAGAAGGTGTGGGCTGTCAATATTCTCATGGTTCCTCATTATTATTTCCAGACAAGTAAAAAAGCTTGCTCCTCTGAGCTTTATGCCACCTAAGGATAGAGATATAGTGACACATACCTGAATCTCATGCTATCACCATCAGCCTCTTGTTTACATCCCTATGTTAAATGAGGCTAAGGATTCTAGATCGCATCCTCCTGGTTTATCATTATCATGGAAGATTTCAGGATATGTTTATAAGACCCATCTAATGTTCCAGTCTTATGATTTCAAAATGTTTTCAACTCAGTAAAACTTCCTCTCAGCTTTACTTCAACATTCACTCCCACAGCCATACTATGAAACTTTCATCTACGGAGACTGCTGTACATGTGTACATTGCCATGTACTAATAGCCACTTTCTGATTTTAATTGCCCATCAGTCCAGTTCTTTCATTTGCACCATCATTCTTACCAAGTGTCCTTCTCTACCTCATGGCAGCTCTGGATAGCTTCCTTTTCTTTTAATCCATATTCTCTGTTTGGCACTAAATTCTTCCATGGCTCGCTTAGAATCCATCATCTATTATGCCAACACACGTTTATCAACAAGAATCACCACAATACTCTCTTTTTTGCTAAATTCAATGGTACCTCCTAGTCCACAGAGACCAGTTAGCCAGGATAAGTCTCATTTATGGCTTTAAAGGAGAAATTTTGCTTTGGATGTAGCAGGCCAATGGGAGATTGCAACTAGAGAAAATGAAACATCTTGAATGGTCTCAGGGTCTGATCCTCTTATAAAGTTATATTGCTTACTTCAAAGTTAATTCCTTACTAGGAAGACTTTTTAAAATATTTATTTCTTATTGTAATTGGACACAATACCTTTATTTTATTTATTTATTTTTATGTGGTGCTGAGGATTAAACCCAGGGCCTTGCATGTGACAGGAAAGCTCTCTACTGCTGTGCCACAACCCCAGCCCCATTAGGAAGACTTTTTAGCCAGCAGATCAGAAAACATAATTGGCAGTAAAATATCAAAACTTGTTATGATATTAACATAGTGATCAATGTTTGAACTGCAAGGGGTAATTGGTCAGGTCAACTGCTTGGTGTTTAGGCAGATGAATAACAAAACCATCTGAGATGGATGGATGCATCTATTTCTCTATGCTCTATAAAGTTCCCAGATTTTGGACCATCAACTCTTTGAGCCAGAGCCATATTGGCAGTGGAACCTGGACACACTGGCCTGCCTTTGGATAGGACTTAGTTAGATTAGTTTGCAATATATAATCCTTTTGTCCAAGCCAGAATTCATCCCAAACCAACCTCAAGAAGAAAACGAGCAAAGAAGTTAAATCTGAAGCCAGGAGTTGGGGATGCCAAGGGTGGAACCAAAGCACCAAAGCAATAAAAGATCTGGAAGGAAAGTAGGAAGTCACCAGCAGAGGGAGAGAGTAGAGGCCAGGTGGAGAGAGGAAGAAGCAAGGAGGGAAAGCCAAGGATAAATCCCTGCTGTGTCCTACTACACTGGTTTGTAGTCTTTTCTATTTCCACACTCTCCTGGCTCCCCTCTATCTTATTAATGAGCAGAGTAGAATAAGTCTTTTCACTTGTATGTTTCCTTCAGTGTACAGTGAGATGTAGAGGTCATTTATTTTAATCTGTATTCCAAACAATTGATATACATAATATAACAATGCCATAAATACATGTTGAGAGAATGAAGAAATGAAGGATTAAATGGTTTAATGGACTGATGAATAACTCAGGGATGGGACCCAGGGTGTGTGTATAAAGTAACACTTGGATCCCCCATAGTTGTGCCTTTCGGTATTTCCTAAGTGTCAGGCAATTTCCATAGTCTCTGGACTGCCTAGATTTAAACCTTGGCTCTTCCATTGGCTAACTGAACAGCTTGGGAAATTTACTAACTTCTTTGTGCTTCAGTTTACTCATCTATAAACTAGATATAATAGAAACAATTACTAATGCAGTTGTTAAGGGAAAACAGGATATGCACAAAAACTATTAAAGTTAGTGCCTGTCACAAAGTAATAGCCAAAAAAGTGAGCTATTTTTATCCTAATACTTACTATATCCATCTTTTCCCTGGCACTACACAGGATCTTATAATGTTCTCCTGAGTGCTACTATTTACAGGCAGCACTTCCTAATCTTCTGCTGCATGTGACATGCTGCCTGGGTAGGGGAGTGATAAAGAGTATGGAATGCAGGAGCCATTCAACACACACCAGCTGATGCCTCTGGTTAACGAGGGGAAGGAAGACAAACAATGAGCAGAAAGAAGGTTGTAGACAATAAAATTCATAGGGTGTTCTAGGTTTAGAAATATGAAGTTTATTTTTAGGTTGGACTTCCAGGCCTTTGACATAAAACAAAGAAAGAAAACAATAATGTCTGCCATGTTTATGAACACAAGCTTGCTCTGGCTTTCACAAGACAGGGAATTCAGTCTGCTTTCTTCTGGATGCCATATTATAGACAGGAACATGATATGCTAGAAAAATAAAAAACTGATCTGGAAATCAGAAGGCTCCAGGCCTGTCTTAATCTTAGTTTGGTGTCTGTTATTTTGGATAAGTGGCTTCCTTTCTTTAGATTCCAGTTTCCTCTTCTCCCCAAATGGGAAGTTTGAGCCACTTAATGTTAGTTTTATTGTTCAACAAATAGTTACTAAATATTTATTGTGTGCCAGACATTTTCCTGGGCATGATAGATCTATCAGGCAACCAGATCTCTCTGATTCCTGCTGTCATAGGGTTTGGAGTCTACTGGATAAACACAAGTGCTATGGGAGAGTGTAAGAAGGAGTTGAATCTAGTAAGGGAGCTTACAGAACTTGAAAAGGATTTGGACATGTTAAAAGTGATGATGAAGGTTCTTGTAGGCTGAAAGAAATGCAAAATTAAAGGCTTCAAGTCAAGATTATATGACAATCAGAGGACTAGAAGAGTCCAGGATGGCTAGAGTGGACAGAATGAAGGGAAAGACTGATAAGAGATGAAGCTATAAATGAAGGCAGAGTGAGGCTTTTGGATGACATTTTAAATTGTATTAAAGCTTTTTGACATTATGCCAAATATCAAAAGGGAGACATTGGAGAGTTTTAAGCAAGAGTTATCCTATTTGCATTTGCAAAAGCTCACTCTGGCTGAATGTAGGAAAAGGATTAGAGAATGGTAAAAGTGGAGGCAAACCATTTGAAAGGACCTTGGAACAGTCCAGGTGAGATATGAGGGTGACTTGGGCTATTGCTCACTGGAATTAGCAAAGCAGAAGATTCAAGGGACATGAAATGTAGTTTAGAATGATATTGTGAGAGAGAAGAAGGGGAAAGAGAGGGTGGGTTCTGCATGGCTTTGAGGTTCTGTCAAGACTGATGAAGTAGATGTGATGCCATTAACAGACAGTGCCATGTACTGGGGTAGTGCCAGTTTTGCAGGCAAAGGTGGAGATGCTGAGTTCAGATTTTAAAATGTTTAAATTGAGATGCTCATGAGCCCTTTAAGTGGAGGAGTTATGTAGATATCTGTGGAACTGCTGGCACTTGAATAGTAAATAAATTTTGGAAGTGATTGAGATGGACAGAATCCTGAAGACCACCATTTAATATTGGGCAGAAGAGAAAGGGGGAGCTCTCAAAGGAATTTGGAAAGACATAGTCAGAGCAACAGGAGAAAAATTTAAGAAAGTCCATTGCCAGTGGAAGGGTGTTTTGATGAAGAGAATACTCCACTTTGCAAAATACCACCAAGGGTAAAGAAAGGATTGAAAAGCCCTTTGGACTGGCAATGCCCTAGGTTGGCATTAATGACCTAAGTTACCATGACCTTGGTAGAATTCTGGGAGTGGAATCCTTTGTGAAGGAAGTGAGCATGCTGGTGAGAAAATCAAGATACTAAGGAGACATAACTTATGCAACATTTTTGGCTGAGAGAGGCAGTAATTGAAGGGCTTCATAGTAGCAGTAGCTTTATTTTTAAGGTGGGAGAGTTTATGGAAATGCAATCCAACAGAAATATGAGATGCATAAGTCATTTAAAAATTTTTAGTAGTCACTTTGTAAAAGTTTAAAACATCCCTGGTGAGTTTAATTTTATTTAACCTATTATGTCCAAAATATTACAAGTTTATCAAGTAATCAATACAAAAATTATTAATGAGATATTTCACATTTTTTATACCAAGTCTTTGAAATTTGGTGTGTGTTTTATACATTTTGATTTGGAGCAGTGATTTAGTCAGTTTTTTTTTCTTTTCTTTTTGTTGTTGTTCCATGACCAAAAGACCTAATTATAGAGGGGAAAGTTGGAGAACAATTAGAGGAGGAAAAGTTGGCTCATGGTTTTGAGGTCAACTCTGTACCTCTGGGTCCAAGGTGAGTCAGAACATTATGGTGGAAGGTTTGGTGGAGGAAAACAGCTCAGGATGTGGCAACAGGGAAGCACAAAGTGAGAGCTTCATTCAACAGGGATAAAATATAAACTCCAAAGGCATGCCCCTAGATCTACCTCCTCTAGCTACATCTTACATACCTATAGTTACTACTTAGTTAATCCATATAAATGGATTAATCCACTGATAAGGTTATAACTCTCATAATCTAGTTATTTCACCTCTAAATGTTCTTGAATTATCTCACAATGAGCTTTGGGGGTTTATCCAAACTGGAACAACTAGTCACATCTTAAGGGGTCAATAACCACATTTGACTAGTGGCTACTGTATTGGATAGCACAGGTCAAGGGCAATATTTAAATGCTGATGAGCAGGAAGTAGTGTTGAAGGATAGCCTAAACACACAGGACTGACAGAGGATAATGGATTGAGTGGCATGTCAGAAGCAGTGGAAGACAAAGGAGCCTTTGAAAATAGATGTGACAAATCTTACTCTATAACAAATGTGAAGGAGAAAAAGAAATGGTTATGAGAAGTGTGCTGGAGAATGTACAACTGACCTTATCAAAAAATAAATAGACCTAATATGTAAAATTTATCAATTTCTGTGTTGCAAATACTTCCAATGTAGACATTTTTGAGTTAGTAATGCAATAGTACTGAATGTAGGGCTGGGCAGAGATGTATACAATCTACCCTTGTCAGCCAGGAAGGGCCAGTTCCAGCATGCTACTGGGTAAAAAAAAAAAAAGCTAGACAATTTGATGGTAATTGTCTTAGTCTGCTTGTGTTACTATGTCAGAATACCATAGACTGAATAATTTATAAACAATAGGTTATTTGTTTTACAGTTATGGAGGTTGGGAACTCTATGATTAATGAGCTGCATCGGGCAAGGGTCTTCTTGCTTCATTATCCCATGCAGAAGGTGGAAGGGCAAGGCAGCAAGCGTGAGAAATGGAAAGGGACCAGACTCATCAGAAACTGTCTTCTGCAACTACTCCCTCCCTCCCTTAATAACCCATCCATGAGGGCTATTCCTAACCACTTTTTAAAGATTCTATCTCTCAACACAGCTACGTTAGGGATTGAGTTTCACATGAACACATGAGTTCTTGGGGGCACATTCAAACCATAGCAGTGGGTGTCTTTCTAATGGCTTTAAATTTCTTTTTGAGTCAGTTTGTGTTGAGACTAAGAGTTCCTCTGTGAGAGGAAAGATGGGTGGGAATTGGGACCATTTGACGTAAGTATGTGGAAAATGGGAAATTAAGCAACATGATAAAATGGTCAGGTTCCATCAGAAACAGATGGACACTCATACTAGATAACTGAAGCAAGTTATTTAATAAAGTATTGGAGGGAAACAGTTGGATTTAGGGAAGAAACAAGTTCTGGATGACAAGCAACACCACTAGCCATCAATACCTCTTAGCTTGAAGAAACAAGGGGAGAATGGATAGGTTTCCGTCATGGAGGGAAAGTTGTAGGGAAGGGGGCACCTGAGGGATTGTGGTCTAAAGTGAGTAGATGGACAATAGGTGGTTGCAGCTGGGAAAGAAATGCCACCAAGCTCCTGCTGGTGCCTCCCACTGGCCAAACCCACCTGGAAACAGGGGTAAGGGAGACTGGTGACCAATGATATAGTGATTAGACTCCTCTTATGGCTGCATGGTTTTGTCTTAGAGTATTCAGAAAACTGGATTTACCCAGAACTGGGATTTGCTAAGGCAAAACAATGGAAGAAAGAAAAAGAGCCATGTGAAGAGAGGAGATGGGTATGAAGAAAGTGAAAAACAAATTATCAAAGCAGTCCTTTGAGGTATATGTTAGCTCCATTTTAGAGACAAGGAGATTAAAACCCAAAGCATATTGTGGCTTGCCCAAGAGAGCATGCTTAGATGGTGGGGGAGTTAGGAATAAGGGCTGTCCAACTTGAAAGTATTTGCTATCCTACCACACCACCTTCAAGCAAATGAATGGTTTAACTGAATCGGGGGTGGAGAACACATTTTATTGTTCATTTAAAACTTTTAATCAAAGCTAACACATTATCAGAACTTACTACCTACAATATATAAACTCATGCACAATGAAAGCCAGAACCCACAGGACACTCCTTGGCATTTATTTACATGTCTGATGCTCATCACAAGATAAAGAGTGGATGAAGAACATGCAAGGGTGCCTTTTGTGACATTAAATTAGAGTCAAGGTCTCAAATGGAATGCTCTGTCTCCTACTCCAAGTGTTTGCTAGTATCCCCTCAAGATAGTACCTGGCCAGGTAACCTCTTCATTGGGGCTAGTGGTTTGGGCAAGATGGGCAGAGAGGGTGCTTCATGGCTTTCCTGTATGTGTGGTACTTAGGTGTAACCCATGGGTATTTCCAGAGTCTTAGCAATGGTAGATGCTTAGGAATTTATGCACTGAATTCAATCTTCCAGGGACCATGTTTTCTTTGTCAAATAATACATGGTAGCTGGGTGGTGCATGCCTATAATCCCAGCAGCTGGGGAGACTGAGGCAGGAGAATCATGAGTTCAAAGCCAGCCTCAGCAAACATGAGGCACTAAGCAACTCAGTGAGACCCTGTCTCTAAATAAAATATGAAATAGGGTTGGGGATGTGGCTCAGTTGTTGAGTGCCCCTGAGTTCAATCCCTAGTACCCTCTGCCCCCCACAAAAATATTACATGGTCTGGCAACAGGATAAAAGATTGGAAGTCAGAGCTACAGAGCTGGAAGCAGCACATGGAGAATCACCAAAAGCTAGGTTAGCATTCCTGTGGTATGACCTGGTGGTGGTGGGGGGGCTAATCTCTCTTGACCCATTTGTGAAATTCCCTCACTTATAGATTTGGCCAATACCTAGTGGGTAGTTGAGAGGATTAAATGAGACCAAGGATGCAAAGCTCCTGGCACATGTTAATTGTCAGCTGAAGATGACTCTTGCCACCTTCCTATTCTGCACTGATCCTTTACTCTGACCATTTCTTTCATTTCCCAGAATTACCACTTTAGTCTAACACTGGATTCCACTCACATAAGATAGTGGTGGTTTTCCTACAGCTTTCCAATCTCGATTACTCTAGTTTTGTTGTTTTGGTTACTTAGGGGCCATGGTTTGGGCTTTGGTGACCCCAGGTTGCCATTTTGAGGAAACCATGGCATTTTGGATCATGGCTTTTTTCCAGTCTTCAAATAAACACTGAAAGCTTTCTTTACCTTTCATTCCAGCTCTTGTTTGCCATCTGGTGCCTGGTTTGGCTGCATCTGCATTTACTTAAGGACTTTAGGCGAAGGCTGAGTTTACATATGGGAAGAAGGAAAGGGTTTTGCTGATTTCTTCCATATGTTCATTTATTCATATATTATGATTTTTGTAATCTCACCAGCATAGATTCCTTCAGAAAATCCTTATGCTGTTCCTTAGAAACCAGCTTCTTTGTGTGTTCAGCTGGGAGTTTCTCTGAGAGCATTCCCCGCCCCCCAATACCCATTACCTTTGGTGTAGCTCAGCATGGCTTTTAGATGAGTACAAAATTAATGTTCTTGAAGGTTCTTCTGTTTGAAGAGAGGGATCTTATCTGAATGGGGGAATTCTGTGAAAAGAGGTAGGAGACCTGTGGTCTATGCTGTTCTCTTTCCTGTGGTCTATGCTGGTCTCTTTCCTGTATGTGGTCTATGCTTTTTCTCTTAAATAGTGTGAACTCAGAAAAATTGTAACTTTCTCATCCACAAATCAAAAACCTTGGAGTTGGGTACACTCTGTCACCTAACTTGGCCCTGCTTTTCCTCCTCTTCCTTTGTTCTTGGTTTCTGGCTCTCACAGATTAGTGTGTAAAGACCCAATGTGTGCTCTCTGTATTCTCAGTTCCTTAGCAGAAGGTATTTAGTGGGGAAGAAAATCCAAGAAAGGAATCCTGTGCCCGGCATACTGCACAAATGAAGAGATTAGCTATATTTCTTGCTTTTAAGGAAGTCATATTGATTTCTTTTTCTACCGTACCTGGGACTGAGCTAGGATATGGGGTGAGCTCTGGAGACAGACCTGATCTGACGCCCGTGTTGTGGTTTGGATGTGAGGTGTCCCCCAAAAGCTCATTTGTGACACAGTGCAAGAAGGTTGAGAGGAGAAATGATCGGATCAGAGAACTTTAATCCAATCAGTGAGCTGATGACCTGATAGGATTAACTGTGGTCATTGAAGGAGAGTAGGGTAGAGCTGGAGGGAGCAAGGCACTGGGGGCGTGGCTGTGGGGTATATATTTGTATTTAGCAAGTGAAGACCTCTCTGCTTTCTGATAGTCACGTGTGCTGCATCCTGCCACCACATTCTTCCACCACGTTTGTTCTGCCTCACCTCAGGCCCCAAGGAATGGAGCCTTCTGCCTATGGATTGAGACCTCTGAAATCGTGAGCCCTCAAATAAACTTTTTCTCCTCTAAAATTGTTCTTGTTGGATTTTATAGTCACAGCAGTGTAAGAGTGGAGTAAAACAACCTGTGACCCTGAGAAGGTGTACTGATTTACTAAACTTTGTCTTCCTTCTCTGTAACATAAGAATAATGTCTGCTTGGATGGAATGGTGGGTGGATAAGTAATTGTAAATTCCTAGCTTAGTGTTTTACATAAATCAAGTGCTCAAAAATGTTGGTTACCTCTTTGCAGAATGGATTCAGTGGTGAAGATGCCAGAGTGCTGTTGCACCTTGAGATGGGGGAACTGATGACACCCACAGGAGGTCACCAGATCAGCTGGTTTCCACAGTGGGGCTCCAATAGGGGACTCCAGCTTCCAGGCACAGATCTTTATCATCAGCTGAAGAGAGATGGGGGCCTCACACGGACCGAATATAAGCTAAAGGAGGAAGGTGGTCTAACCCTTGTCTAGGGGCTGGAGAGTGGAAGAGAGACCATCTAGGGCCAGGACGTGTGTGTGGGGGATGGCTGGGAGTAGGAGAGCACAGGCTTTGTATATGGATGACTTCTAGGCACTGTTAGAGGGTCTCCCTACTCTCTTTTGGCCTCCAGTGCCTAATCTCTGAGAGATTAGACTGCACCTGGGAGAGTAAGACTTGAAAAAAAAATTCTGTGAATCCATGTTTTTGGCTATGGCTAGAGAGGCAGGTGAGGCTATGTTTGTAGCTTGGGCAGGAAAAGTTTACTAGTGTATTCAAAAATTAGTCCCTGCCAGGTTAGCAAGAAATAAATCTATCAGATTAGAGGCAAGGACAGAACAAGAATTGATCTGTAACAGCCTCCCCCAGGTCCTCTCTGCAGGAATATATAAGAAAGAGTCTCATAGCAAAGGCTACCCAGGCAGCTGTCTCCTGAGACCCCTTCCCTCTCTGCTGGACAGTAGTCCACACCAGATCTGAACAATGGAAGTTCTCATCCCCTAGGGAATGTTTTAGGACCCTAACAGATAAAGGAAGTCTTAACATTTCTGAACTTTGGTTGACTCATGTCCTATATGTCTGGTGTGTGTACCTCTAAGTCTGTATGGTTCATATATTATGGCTTCGCTAAGGTTCCAAGGACACATAGGCATGAACAGGTGAAGGGTGGGAGAAGCCAGGGTCCACCAGAGGAGAGAACCATGTGGGGGGAGGGAAAAAACACTGTCAAAATGAGAAGTGCAGAGGGGAGTGTGAGTGGGACAGCATCAGAGGCAGACAGGGCCACAGCACAAGGTTTCAGGAATACCAAGAAGTCACAGCTGTTGCCATCTGGCTTCTCTTCGTGTTCAGTCTGTGGGGGCCAGGTGCAGAGGTATGACATGGAGGAAGATGGCTTTCCTAGTGCTCAGATACATGAGGCACCCCCAATGCAGACCACAGGCTTTGATGATAGATCAGGTGGAGGTTTTAGGGAGAAAAAGTTGTCAGAATAATTAGTTCACTCAGAGTTTTGGGTTGGGCCTGTGGCCCACTTTTGGCAGAATGAGGATTAGTGATAAATGTTATTTACAGATTCCCTTCTTTAGACCTTAAGGGCTTTAGGCTTTAGTTCAGGAACATGGGGTACCTGAGAAGGGGAGCCTTGGCTTTCCCTCAGCCTGCTCAGAGTACAACAGTAAGAAAAGAAATCAAGAGAAATATATTGCAAAGATCCTCACAGACCAGGCAAAGCCGGTCATGTGGACTTGAAGCTCAATTATTCAGTAAGAAATGGATTTGTTTTTATAAGTGCTACAAGATCTAGCACTCACACCTGGGATGTGAAGGCACTTTTTCTTTTCTTTTTTTTTTTTTTTTTTTTAATTCTTTTGAAAGCAGCAGAAGTTCTGCATAGCCAGGGAGTTTCAATGCAGCCTCTGCATTCCTGACACAGTGCCTGGCCCTGGGCCTGGGCCATTCCTCCAAGGCATCCTCCAGTTTCCTCAGGTTGGTGGCAAAGGGTGGGGATGAGGGTCACAAAAGCATGCATCAGAGAGAAGGGGCATGAAAACCACTAGGCCCTTTTGCATGGAGACTGCCTGGAACCGCATACGCCTTGACCTGGGAAATGCATGGGATGGGGACATCAACCGGACAATGTGCAGGACTTGAATAGGGAATTTAAAAGGAGGTCTATAGAAAGTAGTAGTCAGTCAGTGAACCAGACTGAACTCCAGGAATCTAGCTCCAGCAGAGAAAGACCTGGTGAAGTGGAGGGAATGGATGAAATCCAGAGGGCCTGAACTGCAGCAGTTATGGGAGAAAGAGGAGGATGCATCCATGCACTCAGGACTATGTGATGCATTTTGGATTTTTTTCTAATTGCAGTGGTGGTAATTCATGATAGAAGCTTTAGGGTATGTGATTTGCATTTTCCTGTGGCCTCTCTAGTTCCAATGGGAGAGCAGCCTGGAGCTGCAAACCAGAGGAGTGAGTCCTGCAGTAGTCTATGCAGGGGCAATAGTGGTTTGCAGGAATTAACCAAATACGCAGCCAACCAGCTAAACTGCACATCTCCTCCTCCCCTTGCTTGCCCTCTCTCCCTCTCTGTTGCTTTCTCGCCCTCCTCCTTTCAGCAGAAGACAGAGGACCAGCGCGGGAGAATTCTGATTTGCCTGCCCCACAGACAGATGGATTTTGGCTTCCATCTTCATCAAGGAGGTACCCTCCCTGCCCCCATCCCAGAACCAGTCTCTCTGTATGTGTCTGCAAGGAGGGAGCAGCTGTGGCATCCAGAGCACTCCCAGCTGTTCGCCCAACCTCTCTCAAGTGTTTCTTAGTGTCAATGCCTCTAATTAGTTAAAATAGGAAGGAGGGTGGTAAACAGAGGAGCAAAAAGAGGCCTAATTTTAGCTGTAGCCAAAAGGACTTTCCCCTAAATACACTGTGATCTCAAAATACTTAGCTAAGCGCATATGTGCATGCAAGGAGAAGATTTAAAGAGCTACAGAAGTCAAATTCAAAGGCCAAATGGGACAGCCCTTGCCTCCCTGTACAACTGGATTCAAGAGGAAGGGAGTGACAATGTATTGAATATTTATTCTGTGCCAGATAGTGTGCCAGATGCGCTATGTGTAGTGGCTTAGCAATCCCTTCTGTCCTCACAGCAACATGATGCGGGGCCTCTTATAGCCCTTCTGTTAGAGATGAGGAAGCTGAGGCTCAGGGAGGTTAATGCTACTTGTCCAAGATGACACAGCCAACTGCAGAGCCAGGCTGTGGCTCTGACTTCACTCTAGCAGGAGGAAGATGAGGCCTCAAACCTAGGACAGTTGGGGAAGTGGGCTGACAGCTTAAGCAGGGATTTGGGGCAGAAGATCAGAGCAAAAATCCTGAGGATTCTGACTCTCAGAATGCTTTGAGGCATTGCTGCAGAATCAACAGGAATCACTTCATGCCTCCACTTCCCCCAAATCTGAAATCCTTCATAGCCCCCAAAAGATATGCTGAGGAATGACCAGGCTGTCACTAACAATTTCCAGGTAGATAAATCATTGGGAGAGTGCCTCTCTCCCCTCTCTCCAGCAGAAAACACCACTGCTTTCTGCAATCAAGGAAGATACACTGTTTGGCACAGGAATTCAAATTGGCTAATTACCCAGCTCCCAAGGTTATGGTGGAATCTGGACTCCTTCAGAACACGGCCACCTGGTGGGACTTGTCAGTCAATTTCCTTCATCTCAGCTCAAGCTTAAAAGGCTCTTCACTGGGACGCGCCCCAATGAGGCCTTCCATGCACATCTGGAGACTTTCCACAATAGGCCTTTGAAGAGGCCTAAAGTATTCCGGGAAAGTCTGGCTCACTGGGCTGAGGCTTCAGGAGCAGAAGCCCACATTTATTTTTCTTTCCTGCCTTCTTTGACAAAACTCTCCCCTCCCCTCCCCCCAGTGGTTTGTGGACATTCACAAGGCAGCCCTAATTTTCATCTCATTGCTTTTGGAGCTGAAATCTTAAAGAAAGAGAGCAATAATACATACACTAAAAAGGAGCTTGGTCCCAAGAAATCTTGTATGTGTATTGAGCTCCTCAGAACCCTCAGAGTCATGCTTGACTCATCTTTCTAATAGAGAGAAAATGGATTTTGAGCTGAGACTTGCTCCATCGTGCAGCAATGGTGACATTTTGTCCACTCACTTTGGTGGGAAATGCTTAATGGTGGCCTGCCTGGTATGGAACACCAAGTGCTACATGGGGCAGGTTAAGTAAGTCACTTTGCATATTGTCTGATGTGGACTTTAGCAGGACTGTGCTGTTCCCCCTCCTGACATAGGCTGAGAGCCGCTCAGACTTTACAACTCAGCTCAGGGGTGGTTTCCTTGTCCAGTGCTGCTTTACCTCTCTCTTGCTTAGGCTAGTTTAATCACAGGTCCTTCATACTTTCAACTCCTCCCAATTCTTATCCATAGTTTATTATTAATTCTATTTTAAGTGTCTGTCTACCATGCCTCATCATAGTAACTGCAGACACAATATGTTTCTCTTTCCTTATTGTATCTCCATACCAAGCATAGTGCCTAGCATACCAATGTGATCAGGGAATAGCAACAGAATAATAAATTCATTTAACAAATATCTACTGAGTACCTATTCTGAGTCAGGTACTATTCTAGCTACTGAGCTAGAGGCATGAATGTAACAGACTTTCTAGAAGTTCATATTCTGAACAGAATTGCTAAAATTCATGTTCTAGTAGGGGGAAATATATACAGAGACCTGTAGTTACAGCTCCAGCTCTGACATATAAAGGATTCAGAAGGCATTACTTTCTTCCCTACGATAAGAAGGATAATAATAAATGGCAAATCTCTGACTTTTCTTTTTTTTTTTTTTTTAATTAATTTTTATTGTAGGTTGTTCAAAACATTACATAGTTCTTGATATATCATATTTCACACTTTGATTCAAGTGGGATATGAACTCCCATTTTTACCCCATATACAGATTGCAGAATCACTTCAGTTGCACAACCATTGATTTACATATTGCCATTTCTGACTTTTCTTAGATCAGGTAGAGAACCCAGGTTATAGTGCAAACTATCGCCCCGTATCTGGAGAGACAGTAGACTTCAGACAATCACACCTGAAACCTCCCTGCCTTGAATAGAAGCCACTGGAGCCACCAACTGGCAGGAACACATGGGTGATAATTTGAAGTGCTGGGGTTGTGCGTGGAATGAAGGGTATGGAGTGGGAAACTTCTGAGGTTGCAGTTTAAGTGGGGAAGGACACACTTTCATGGGTTTTACCTCTAAGAAACCTACCATATTCTCACTGTGATGGGTCAAGAATGCTCCTCTGTTGGCCATGGCAGGGAGAGTCAGATACCAGTGTTCTCCATAACAAAGGCTGAAGGCCTACCTTCAAGGTGAAAAGACTTCACCTAAGCCTCATCCCCCTCAGGAGAAGGATATTGCTCTAACTCTATTGTTCCTGTCTCAATGAAGGTGTGTGTGTGTCTGTGTATCTTGGGGGAGCTAAAAACATTTGTAAAGGTTAGGCACAGGGGCCCAGTAAAAGACAGTAACAATCAAAATATTATAGAATGCTTTTTCTTCCCCACACTTTAAAATGAAACCAACATGACTCCAGAATAATAGTGAATTACAGCTCAAAGTGCTGCTAGAAATAGACTCGAAGGAGGAGTTCTTAGGGAAGCCCGAAGACAGGAGAGGAGATGAAACAAGGACAAGGGTGCATCTGAAACTCTGGCACCTGCGACTACAGAAAACATTGAACACAGTCCAGTGTGATTTCTTCTACAAAGAAATCTCACAAAAAGGTCTACTTAGCTTAGTTCCTGTTGCTTGATATGTCATGTCCAGCTTTCAACAGAAAATTAAAAGGCAGCCAAAGGGCAATGGGAAAAAAAAAAAAAAAGAGAAACAAACCATTGACCCCACCCCACCTGCAGTCCATAGAGAGAGAATAAGCAAACCCAGGTTTAGATATAACACAAGTTTTGAAATTATTGGGGGAATTTTAAAACAATTAAAATTAATATGTCAGGTGTTTTAATGGAAAAAATAAAACAACATGTAAAAGTGGATGGGTAATAAAAGGAGAGAGATTTGAATTCATGAGAAAAATATCAGACAAATTCTAATTGAAAGACATACTGCAAAATACTTGACCAACGCTCCTCAAAACTGTCAAGGGCATCCAAATCAGAGGAGCTTAAGAAGACAGGATGACCAAATGCAGCATGGTATCTTAGAGGGGATCAGAGAACACAGAGGTTCACTAGGCAAACACTAAGGAAGTCTGGATAAAGTACATTCTTTAGCTGGGCGTGGTGGTACATGCCAGTAATCCCAGCAGTTTGGGAGGCTCAGGCAAGAGGATCAAGAGTTCAAAGCCAGCCTCAGAAACTTATCAAGGTGCTAAGCAACTCAGTGAGACCCTGTTTCTAAATAAAATGCAAAATGGGGGGTTGCTGGGGATATGTCTCAGTGGTTAAGTTGTCCCTGGGTTCAGTTCCTAGTGCAAAAAAGTACACATTTTAGCTAATAATAAGTATCAGTATTGGCTCATTGATTGTGATCAAAGGCACCATACTCATGTTAGATGTTAATAATAAGAGAAACTATGTGTGGGGTTCATGGGAACTTGTTATACTATCTTCATACTTTTTTTTTGTAAATACAAAACTGTTTTAAAAAGTTTTATGTGCATGTACATATATCCACACGCATGTATATCACATCTGGTGGTGATAAGTTCTAGGGAGGAAGAAGTAAAGTAGAGGAAGAGGAACTGAGGGAGGAAGGTTGGAGTAGGCAGACTGTTAGCACAGGTGGCCAGGAATGGCATCTCTGTGATAAAATGATATTGGAGCAGAGATCTAAAAGGAGAGTGAACCACACAAATACTTGGAGGAAGGGGATTCCAGGTGGAGGAAAGAGTCAGTGTGAAAGCCCTGAGTGGGAAGTGTGATCAGCATGTGGAAAGATGGGAGAGGTCAGGCCAGCTGGAACAGAGTGGGCAAGAGCAGAATATGTAGTAAGAGATGGGGCTGGGAGACCACAGGAAGGAGTGAATGAATGGGTGAAGAAGATGAATGGAAGCTCATCGTTTTGAAACTTAATGGTGGTACTCCAGCCTTTTTTTTAAAAAATTATTTTATATTTTTAACGAAGCCATTCTTCATAATACACATAATATCACCCCCCCCCCCCAGGCACACACAAATGGTCTGTGACAATAGCAAAATCTCTTAGCCTGCAGGAGTTCCAAGGAGACTCCACAGTACCATACAAGTCAAATGCATTTCATCTCCTTCCTGAAACAATATTTGAGACTGTTTCTAGACAGGCAAAGTGAAATGAAGGCTTGAGGCCAATTTTTCACATAATTCAATATATTCTTACAAAACCTTACATATGCCTGAAATCTTTAGATAATGGAAAGAAAAGTAGATTTTCCTCTCTTTGATATAAAAGCAATTGGCTCAAGCTCTCATTTCATTTTGCACATGTAGGCACAACCCACAGTCTGTAATTAATTTCAAAACCACTAAAGTGGAAACAGAATAAAACCTCAACTAACTGGAGGACCTTCTTTCCTTGACATAGTTGGCTTTCAGTGGCCAGAGGCATTAAGGCAGGAGTCCAAAGGGCAAGCTCAGAAAACAAAAGAATTACTCAGCAGGCCTTGGACAAGTCCAGTAGGAGCCCCTCACCTGCTGCCTCTTCCCCCTAGGCTTCCAGCCCCACAAACTGTGAGAAGGTCCTCTGCTGGGCGACATTGTAATAATCATCAGAGGACAGCCTCTGGGCTGTCATTTGCATGCTCCCATAGGCTTGGGAACTTGCCCCTTTCACAGAGATTTTTACCCATAGGATGAAATTGAAACCACTCCCCAAGGACCTTCCCTCTAGCAGAAAGTTTCATAAAGAAAGGCATTTTGCTGCATAATATATGAGAGCAAAATGTGGATCTCTTGATAGTGGGGACTTGAATTTTGAATATCCTGGTTTATTTAAGGGTGGTGTTTGCCACACTCAATCACTGGCCACTTCTCTGTGGCTTTAACCACTTTGAACCTCAGTTTCTTCATTTGTAAAAATGAAAGTTATAATTTCTGCTTGCTCACAGGGTCTTTATCAAGATTAAATGCAATAATGTCCCTAAAATGGTTAAAATAGCATATAGCCTATGATAGGTGACTAACAAACACTGCTTCATTTGTGAAACATAATTATACATCCCTTCAATCTGGTGGCATCTCAATAAATGTTTGTTGAATAAGTAACAATCTGAATGAAACATCTCCGGGAAATCTTAGACGGTACTTCCTATAATGATTCTTAATATAATGCTGATAGTAACTGTCATTTTCTGAACTTCCTGCCTGTCAGGTACTGTGATTACTTGCTTACAAACACATCATTTCACTGAATTCTCACGATTGCCTAATAAAGTAGGCCTTATTCAAACTCCACTTCACAAATGAGGAGGCAAGGTTGAGAAGGGTTAAGGACTTCCCACAGGATGGGCCAGCCAGCAAGTGGCAGAGTTTGAACCATATCCTTATGATTCCAGAGGCTACTGCACTAGGTGTAGCAGTTTAATGTACATTAAAAAAAAGAAAAGATGCTTTAGATTTCTTTTGTTAAAAGACTCAGCTAGGCTGCAGGGATTTTGCTGTTCCCCAAAAGAGCCTCAAGAACCTCATGCAATTGAGTTGGCAGCCAACAGGCCAGGAAGAGGTGGGCTTGGTAAAGATGCCAGGGACCAGGGACAGGTCTTCAAGAAGGTAGTTAAACAAGTCATCCATTTCTGTCCCAAGAGGCAGGTACTAGTCTGGTGGGGATGGCCCTCATATGGGCTGCAGTGAGAGAGGACTCCGGTGTGGAGTTGGGTGTCGCCTTTAAAAATGGATAAAGGTGCTCTGAGAGCAAAAGAAAATTGTTCAGGGGCAGGGTGGCTGTGTTGAGGTACTAGATGGTAGTACCACAGGGGCAGAAAGCCAAGGGCACTGGGATGGCCAGGATCCAGCCAGCCAGGGGCTGAGGACCCCAGGGAGGCAGGGAAAGCCCAGTCAGGTTGTGAGTAATAATAGACTACGGCAAGGGGACTTCTAAGTGGGGTACCCTGGCCCACGGCATAGAAGTGGGATGTGGATGTGCAGGTGAGTGGTGGGAAGGGTTAACTTTAACCCCAGAAAGCTCCCCTGGGTATACTCACCTTGGAGAAGGTGCAGGTGATACAATTGCAAGGATATGGTCAGCACCTCACCATTCCAGGTGCTTCCAGGGGGTGAGGAGTTAGCATGGGGGCATGCTGGTTACAGCCTGGTGCTAGGGAGCATCCCCCACACCTTCTAAATCTGCAACATGCTATGCTCAACAAATACTTGAGAGCTACCCCTCTACCCCATGCCTGCAGCAATTGCAGGATTGGAGGTGGGAACTGGCCTGTCCTCTCAGAAGAGGTTACAGTCTAGAGGATAGACCCTTTACCATCACCATCCATGAGTCTGGCTGGTCTACCTACTTCATTTTCCTACCTGGTCAGAGAAGCCTTATATCACATGTATGTAAGCAGGATTGTGATTGCAGGACAGTAGGAGGCAGTATGATCTGATAGAAAGAGTGCCAGGATCAGAGTGAAGACTCAGTTCAAATGACAACACAGTAATTTACTAATTCTTCTGATCTTGAGCCAAGTCCTTTATCTTCTTGGACTCTCTGTCTCATTGTCTATAAAACTGGGCTCAGAATTCCTATCGGTTTTCCCATGAGGCTGTGTGATAGTCAAATCACCTGAGTTCAGAGATTCTTATGTACCCACTGTGTGACGACAACCATGGAACCATAGAGCTATGGAACCTCTCCATGCCTCAATCCACTCATCTATATAAAGGACATAAAAGTACCTCCTAATTTATAGGGTTTCTATGAAGATTAGATGAGTTAACATACGGAAAGTGATTAGAAGAGACTTCAGCAAGTGTTGGCGCACTGGAGTGTTTCAGGGTTACCTGCTTTTCCTCTCATCACCACCTGGCAGGTCTAATGGGAAGATGCAGTGAGATGTCACATGGCCCAATCAGCACTTAAATGTCCCCTTTTTTCCTCTTTTCACATAGTGTCATAGTGGTGAAGCCAGGACTAGCCCCTATGCCCTCGTACTCCTTGTCCTCTGTCCTTCAACTGTGGCTAAGTGGTAAGATCTAAGCAGTGCTGGCTGTGCCCTCTGGCTCTATGTGTGTCCTCTCTTTCCAGCATGCTCTCTTCAGTCATCCCTAACTCAAGTTCCAGGTGCTTATCCCAAGATTGCCTCACAGCCTCACGTCACACTTTTGAATACATGCTACTTCCTTTTTCCTGTCTTTCCCAGGTCCCATCCAGCTGGACTCTGTTGGGAAATAGTTTCTTTCCTTATGGCTTCCGCTGCTCAGTTCCCCTATACTGGGAGATATCAGAGTGGTCCAGGAAGTGCAGGGTCTCTAAATCATGACCCTCCCGCTGAGTCCATGAGCAATGATATAGATATCAGTGTCAAAACAAGGAGCAACCATTTGCATACATATTGTAAGATTGTATAGGTACACTATAAAATCCCAATCGCAGGCACAAGTATCCACCAAAGAAAAGGAACAACCCAGAAGCCCTGCACTGTTGAAATATGCATGGTAGAATGTTTCTCATTTTCCCATTAGTTTTATTGCTGCTGCCTAGGGCTCAGTTTTCTCACTGTAAAATAGGATAATATCTCTCCTTTCTAAATTCATCCCCACATTCAAGGCCAAGTTTATGTTTGACCAAGAAGACTTTGGCAGCCCCCACCTCCCCTGTCCACAGCATTCTGAATTCATTCCCACTTGCAATCTGCTAAATAACTTCACTTTAAAATGCCTGCTCTTCATACTATAGTGACATAGCCACATGAATGCTTAAAGCAGCTCAATTCACAATAGCTAAACTATGGAACCAACCTAGGTGCCCTTCCACAGATGAATGGATAAAGAAAATGGGGCTCATATACACAACTGAATATTATGTAGCCTTAAAGAATAAAATTATGGCATTTGCAGGTAAATGGATGGAGCTGGAGAAAATCATGCTAAGTGAAATAAGCCGAACCCCCAAAATTAAAGCTTGAATTTTTCTTTGATCAGTGGATGCTGATCCATAATGGGGTGGGAGACATAGGGAAGAATGAAGGAATT
Source organism: Callospermophilus lateralis (assembly GCF_048772815.1). Lineage (NCBI taxonomy): Eukaryota > Metazoa > Chordata > Mammalia > Rodentia > Sciuridae > Callospermophilus > Callospermophilus lateralis. The sequence continues at coordinate 97,381,464 of NC_135311.1, forward strand.
TTGGATTATGCAGAGGGGAGTGAGGGGAGGGGTGGGGATGGGAAGGATGGTCATTATTATCCTATATACATGAATGATTACACTACCAGTGTGACACTGCACTGCCAGAGGAAGGACAAGCTGTGCTCATTTTGTGTACAATGTGTTAAAATGCATTCTATTGTTATGTATAACTAATTAGAATTAAAAAATTAAGAAAAACAATAAAATGCCTGCTGTTGTCCTAAGACTTAGATTTTTCTCTCCCCAATAAGATTATAATCCTTTCTCAAGTAGCCCCTACTAATTTTTTTTTTTTAATGCTAGTTTGCAGCATAAAACATTCAAAAACTCCTAGTAGTATTCCCTCTGAGGATCCCCAAAAGAGAGTAAAGATTACTGGGAGCTCAGGAGTCAGGAGGGGTCTCTATTTTTTAAGTGAAGACAGTGACATCAAATTTCATGGAGTTGTTAGTTTGACTGAGATACTGATATAAAATAGCCAGAATTCTGCTGAGTTGAAAATATAATCTGAGCAGGGCTTGGTGGTGCATGCTTGTAATCTCTCCTGCTTAGGCAGGACAACTGTAAGACAGAAGCCCACCTCTGCAACTTATTGAGGCCCTAAGCAACATAGAGAGACCTGCAGATGGTGGGGTGCTGTAATTTTTATTTTCTTCTTATTATTTTCCTTCAAATTTTAGAAGTTTATGATAGATTTTGATGGTTTAATTTATTAAAAAATATTTTGTTTTGGTTGTAGTTGGACACAATACCTTTATTTTATTTTTATGTGGTGCTGAGGATTGAACCCAGTGCCCTGTATGTGCTAGGGGAGTGCTCTATCACTGAGTCACAACCCCAGCCCCCAGCCCCATTGCTTAACTTTAATAGCTACCAGTCATAAAAAATATATTACATTTTAAAAAACATGAAGAAAATTCTCCGAAAGGCATGTGTTAATCAAATATTTGGCACAAGGTCTTCCAATGCTATACTAAACATTATTTATTTTAAAATAAACATTCTTATGATTTAGAATAGGAGGGGGTCACTGGGGATTTAGCTCTGTGGTCAAGCACCCTGAGTTCAATCCCTCATACCAATAACATTGTCCTCCTCCTCCTCCTCCTCCTCCTCCTCCTCCTCCTCCTCCTCCTCCTCCTCTTCCTCATCTGGCACAAGAGAAGGCCAAGATGACTGGGATTGCTAAGAAGCTGGGAAGGGAGGCATAGGTCATAGGTAAGCAGCACCATGTGGAAAGTTGAGAACTGCTAGTGGAACAGATGTACCAAGCATGTCCCTTGGACCAAACACCACTTTAGGCACTTGATATAGGACTCTGGTGAAGAGTACAGATTCATGAGTCAGACTGTGTATGGTTCACACTATAGAAGCCCACAGACTGTGTTGCCTCATCTTGGTTACTTAAAATGTCTTTAGCTTATTTTCTTCAAGTTGGGATTATTTAAAGCAGGGGTTAGTCAATTTTTTCTAAGAAGGGTCAGAGGTCAACTATTTCAGGTTTTGTGGGCGATGTGGTCTGTTACAACTCTTCAGCCCTGCGGTAGGAGCATGTAAGCATCTGTAGTGTGCAAGTGAACGATTGGCCATGACCGTGGCCCAATAAAACTTTATTGCAAAAGCAGACAGAGGACAGGATTTCACATGGGGGGGGCATAGTTTGCTGACCTCTAATATAGAACTTACTTTATATGGTCCATAGAGGACTGGAGAGTTAATATATTCCATACTCTTAGAATAGTGCCCTACTCACAGTAATTATTCCACAAAAATTAGCTCTTGTTGTTGTAATGGACCCAAGGAGTAGGCATCAGTATCACTTTCATATGGAAAAAAAAATTAAGAGCTCAGAAGTAACTAAATTCCTTTTCTAAGAATGGAGAACTTCTAATGGTGTCAGAGTTAGAAAACAGGTCTGTTTGAGTCTAAAACGTGTTGTAGCTTTTCTGCTGAGACTTTGTTCCTGCTAGAACCTAGAACTCATTTCATTGATTCAAGAGGAACCCATGGTTCCAGGATTAGACTCAACCCTGGCAACACCCTTTCTGATTATTTTGTGCTGGGGACCCAAAGCATATGGCCTTGCTCCTTGGAATCCCTGTTGCAGCCTGTGGGGAACAGGTGTACCATCCACGTTCCCCACCCACTCAGGGCGCTCACGCACTCTCAGCCTTCCCTGGCCCCCATCTCATCAAAGGATAGGTTTCCTGTGACATGGATGGATCAGCTGCCTTTGGGAAGCCCTAATTAACTGCACAAATAGGGCAGGCTTTCCAAATCCCACATTAGTTCTGCTGTGGAATGCCAGAACTTTTCTACCATGGAAAAATGCTTCATGCCTCGACTCTTAACAAACCCAGCAAGTTCAAATGCATTTTGGGGGTGGGGGGGGTGACAAGAATCTCAAGCTGTTATGTGAGAAGGCAAAGAAAGAAAGGGCTTTTCTTGAAAGGGGGAAACAAAGGGCATCCAGAAATGTCATCCAAATGCCCTGCAAACTCTCAAGCTTTCCCCAAGTTCTTTGTTTGAAGGCCTTGATAGTGTGATTCATTTAACTCTTTCTTTGGGTCAATGAGAGGGTTCTTAAACCTGAGAATCTGCAGCCAGTGCAGAGATTTCTTTTCATCTGTCAAATACATGGAATAAAAAGAAAAACACAACCTCAGCTAAATGGTACAGACTTCATGTGTTTCAAAACTGTTGACATATCTGACTTGTTATTTCTCTCTCTTTTTCTTCTCTTTTTTTGCCTGCTCTTTCTTCTCCTCCTTCTCTCCTTTTATCCCCAAATACAGCACAACAACTGGTCTATTCTAGGAAAAGTCTCTCTGGGTCTGTAGCTGAGAAGACACTGTAATAGTTGGGTCTGTGCGTGTAAATTTAACAGCAATCAGCTGTCTGAGTTTAATTCCACAGAGTAAAACCATTTTGGCTATAATCCTCAGAAGGCACTGTATGTCTGTCTGTTCCCAGATTCGGTGAATCCCTGTGTAGATAGATTTTTCTTCATCAAAGGACAGACACTGGCATGGCCCTCAATTTTATGCTCCCATAGATAATACCATGGGGAAAGCCTCTGGAGCCACACAGATTCACCCACCCTTAGGTCTTTGAAGCCCCAGATGTAAGTGGATCCCGCAGACTCTACACTGATACCCTACTCAGGCTTCTGGCAGGAAAGGCATGACTGGCCACCATGGGCTTCCTGCCTTGGGAAGGATAAAGGGAACTTTAATTAGGGTGGCTGGGGTTTATTTTTTTAAATTTTGATTTGTTATATATGACAACAGAATGCATTACAATTCATATTATACATATAGAGCACAGTTTTTCATATTGTATACAAAGTAGGGTCACATCCTTCGTGTCTTCTTACATGTAATATACTTAGGGTAATGATGACTATTGCATTCCACCGTTTTTCCTATCCCTCTGCCCCCTCCCTCCCCCTTTCCCCTTTGTCCTATCTAGAGTTCATTTAATCCTCCACCCCCCCCAGCATATTATGGGACAAGGAACTGAACAGACACTTTTCAGAAGAGTATATACAAACAATCAACAAATATATGAAAAAATGTTCAACATCTCTAGCAATTAGAGAAATGTAAATCAAAACTACTCTAAGATTTCATCTCACTCCATTCAGAATGGCAGCTATTAAGAATAATAAGTGATGGCAAGGATGTGGGGAAAAAGGCACAATCATACATTGGTGGTGGGGCTGCAAATTGGTGTAGCCAATATGGAAATCAGTATGGAGAATCCTTGGAAAACTGGGAATGGAACCACATTTGACCCAGCTATCCCACTCCTTGGTCTATACCCAAAGTATTTAAAAACAGCATACTACAGAGACATGGCCACATCAATGTTTATAGCAGCACAATTCATAATAGCTAAAGTGTGGAACCAACCTAGATGCTCTTTAGTAGATTAATAAAGAAAATGTGGTATATATACACAATGGTTGTGATTTATTATCCCAATAGACTTATCTTGAGTCCTAAATACTTTTAAGAAGGAGAAAGGATGTTATTATTATTAATGACATCAAGACCTAAAACATAATCTAGTTCTCTCTGGGATGTACTATCACTTTCTGCTTCATTTCCAAGGAGCAACTGATGGTTGGGAGATTTGGATAAATACCTGTTATCAGGTCTTGCTCTTTGAGGAAGGCAGAAAACTGGGAAATTTTAGACTTTAAATTTAGCTTTTTATTTCTCTACTCTGCATTGACTTCTCTGACAGATTCCACCAGGCCTTGTAAACTCCTAAGAAGCAAAAATGTATCTAGAAAATACTGAAGTTTGCAGCAATTGCTCATTGTGTGCAGGTGGAAGCCTTTCTAATGCCTGTGATAAGGAACTGGCTTTGTCCCCACAAGCAGGAAGGCCTATCTTCTTGGAGGTCCTGGCCCATGGGTTCCCAAAGTTTAGCTTAATAAAATATCCAAACCTTTTGGAGGCATGCAAAGAATTGTCAGATTTTTATTTTATTATTTAGGGACTTTAAACAGAATAACTGCTGAACATCTATCCTCATAATTATTTTATAACAAAAAGATTTTAACACACATACATGTGATTACCATGCTCAGAATAAAGGGAAATCATGCCTCATTTAGTCTTGTTAAAAATTCAACATGCTGTTCTTATTTTTTCATTTCTCAGGGACTATTGACACTCTGTTAGGGACATGCATTGAGGATTAGATGCATGGGTACATCACCTATGTAGTACACAGAGCCCCATACACAGAGGACCCAAGCTGGGGTTTAATGACCTGCAGTTGCTTTCTTGCAAGTTTTTAAAATTTTATTTTTTGGTGTTTTGTAAGTGAAGACTGATGGGATAACAGAGCACGTGCTGGGGGCCTTCTGCTGCTTCTCCAGGACTCACTTTTGGCTGTCTTGTCCCTGTCTTCTGGTGCCCTACCAGACCTGTGTCCCTAGCATGGTGACAGAATTGCATGGAGGGTGTATTTTGCTTTGACACTTCCTCCCTGTAGGGTGAGCACAGGTATGGGGAAGGTCAGGCCAGGTAGTGAGTCCCCTGTGTCTCAGGGGGAAGCAGAGCAGCGATGGGCACTCCCTCACACTGTCTCAGGGTGTTGGGCTGGCAAGATGGAGGGGGATCCGCATGTGGAAATTGGAAAGCCCTGGCAGACACCTGTCAGCTGCCAGGCAAGACAACAGTCTGAAGGAAGGGGAAACTTCCCTGCTTCTGGAAAGGGCCTTGAATTTTCAGTTTACAGTGGGCCCTGTAAATTATATAACTAGCTCTGCCTAGGGCAGCCTTCTAATGATACTTGAGAACTACAGCCTAGGTGACAGATCCTTGTTGAGCTTGGTGAGCTGGAGAAAACTCATAATTTGCATTTTTAAACAAATCTCCATTCAGGTCCCGTTTTCTTACTTGCTGACTGTTTGGCTTTGAGGAAGTGATTTACCTTTCTAGTCTTCCAATTCCTCTTTGTGAATGGAGAGGTGAATGTCTTCCTATCTCACATGATCTCATTTAAAGACTGATCAAAACCTCTAGCATATTATCAGGTAATGAGCTAATGTCCGTCCCTTTCTTCTTCCTCTTCTGCACCCTTGAGATGAATGTGGGCACCTGGGGGAGGCCAGATCTTATCCAAGGAAACTCATTCTGCAGAGACTAAGCCTGGTATTTCCTTGGATTAGGGTCCTTTCGCTTGTTCAGTGCACAGTAGAAGAAAGGCCTGGAACAGTGAACAGCAGTGACTATGGAAATCCCAGTCTGCTTCTCAGGAAACAAAACTTGAGCACACAGGAGTGGTAAATTTTGACATGGGGGAAGAAATAAAAATGAATGGGGGAGGTAGAAGGCACTGAGGACAAACCCAGGCTCCTTCCCACTTCCTGCACATCCCAGTCTTGAGCTGAGAGGGGTAGGCAGAGCTCTTGTCACCACACAGGAAGGGTTCACCAGGCCACAATCACACATTTAGGACTATGAATTTGGAGGTCTGAATTTCACTCTCAGGTTTTCTCTGTAGAATCTTAGGAATGTCACCTATCTCTCTGGAACTGAATGTCCCCATCTTTTAAATGCATGAGTAGAGACGACTCACTCAAGTCCCTTCTGGCTTTAATGCTTTTTTTTTTTTTTTTAATTAGAGAAAGCTTTATAAATATATTCTCTAGCTCAGACACACCCTTTCAAAGAAGAAAGTCTTTTCAAAGAGCTGGCTCTAGGGAGGGCTACTTTTGAGGAAGTACAGGGACACAGATTCCTTGGGTCAGACTGTTTGCTGAGGCTCTAAGGTGGGGGGGGGGGTCATCGGAAGATTCCTTTGTCTCCCTTCACAGCCAGGTCATCCAACTCAAATGGCCATGGCCAAGCATCATGCATGGGGCAGGGTATGCAACACTCCTCTCCAAACAGAAGGAACAAGTGGCTGTTGTGATGAGACTCTGTGGAAGGCTATTTATGGCTGTGTTTTGGTTTACCCTCAGTCTAGTACACAGAGTACAGCTGAAAACACTCTCTTGTCCTTCAGGGTAAAATTTCCCAATTTTTACATGAAGCTAGTCAGCTCTAGACCTATAGCCCCCACTGCTACCACTTCTGTTCACCCAGAGAAGCAGTCACCCCTGCCCACCTCCCCCTCCAGCTTGGCCTCTGAGTCACTCCCAGCGTATACTATTGACAGCACAGCATTAGGGACTTAGAGTCAGACAGATCTTGGCTGAAATCCCAGTTCCTGCACTTTTAGTTGTGTGACCATGGGCCAGTAAGTCGCTTAATCTCTCTGAACCTCATTTCACTGGGTGAAATTGGAAATAGTACCTTTCCAAAGAGACAGTTTTAAGAATTACAGTGAAGCACGCTGCTGTAGATAAATCCTGACGGACATAATTAATTGGGTTATCTCTCTGCCCCAATCATTTTGGCCTATTTCATAATGATCAGGTTCTGCCTCAGTTTCCTTTCCTCAGTTTTCATCCCATTTTTTATCTTGTGCTCCAGACCTGCCAGAGTGGTATCAGTTGGGGTTCTGGCTCTGGCGCTATCACTTCTGCCCACTGCCCCTAAAGGGGCAGAAATTCCTACAAGCAGGAATTTTTCCATGGTTGGACAAGAGATGCAACAAGCACTGTCTATATACCAATTTATCATCATTTCCTCTTCATAATGAACCTAGAGGTAGGTGCCATTATTGAGCCAGTTTTACACATCAGGAAATAATTTTGGAGAGCTGAGGTCCAAGCTCAAAGGCTGAGTGTGGTAGCTGAATTCTAACCCAGTATGTCCAACTCCATTACTATTGAAGATGGGATACTTGCCCCAGGAGTGTTACCCTCTACTCATGTCCTTTTATAATCATAACCAGAGTAGCCATTCACTTGCTGATTGTCTGTAATCATTACGTACATCGTCCTCTTGGACTTTCCCAGCAATGCCATGAGGTGATATTTTCATACTCATTTACAAATTAGAGAGTGGAATCCAAAATAAGCAAGGTATTAGAAGTTAACTATCCATGAAAGAGGAACTAGGATGCAGATGCTACATGTTATTTCTTGGTGGCTTCTGTAATAATATACATGTGCCAAACACTTTATAATGAGAAAGGGGAGGGGTCAGGCCTCTGGGGGAGGAAGGGATATTAGTATCCTCATTTAACAGGCAGAGAAACAGAGGCAGAGAGTTTAGGGAACTTGCCGCAGACCTCACAGGCAGAATGGCAGAGTTGGGTATTAAATGCAGGCAGTCTGGCTCTGAGGTCTGGGCTCTTAGGCTCTAGCACTGTGTTGCTTTATGAAGTGAGGGATTTGGGCTGGGGATGTGGCTCAAGCGGTAACGCGCTCGCTTGGCATGCGCGGGACGCTGGGTTCGATCCTCAGCACCACATAAAAATAAAATAAAGATGTTAAAATAAAGATGTTGTGTACACCGAAAACTAAAAAATAAATATTAAAAAAGTTCTCTCTTTCTCTCTTAAAAAAAAAAAGAAGTGAGGGATATCAGATGAGATGACAAGGAGGGATGATTCCAAAGGCCACAGACAGGAGGCAGGGAGTCCAAGAGCTATGAAAGCTCTAGAAGAAGGAACTCCCCACCCACATGGATGGGAGCAGTCCCCTAGAGGCCTGACCCCAGCCCCCTTCAACAAGGTTGGCCACCCTGTAGAATTTTCCTGCATTAAGTAATGGTGTAGGTGTTTCGTTTCCTTTAGGCCCACTGAGATGTATCATTAAGAAATTGCTTCCGACTCTTAAGCAAGCTGTGCCTTCACTATTGGCTACAAAATCCTCAGAAAGGATAGAAATCAACAGTTTTCAATGACCAGTTACTTTTAAAGTCCAGAGGGGAGTGGGGAGAAGGCCTTTAACCAGGCAAGGCAAAAACAAATGTGTGGAAAATTGTCATGTGCTGAAACATGGGCGATAGTAAACCTCCCAGCAACCCTTCAGAGTTGTGATTAGTCCCATTATACAGAGAATTAAACCAACACTCAGAGCAAGGGGACAGGAATAGTTCCCAAGAAAGTCTTCAGTACCTATGATGGGCAAAGGACTCCTTGAAATCAATGAGGAAAAGACTGAGTCCTGTAAGAAAATGAAGAAAGGGTATTCACAGGTCATTAGCTGAAAACAGAAATTTAAGTGGCCCATAGATACTAAGAGTATGTCCATTTTACCAGTAAATCAGGAAGACAAAGGATATGAGCAGTCAAATGTTCAAGAAATTGGGAAAATGTTCAGTGATTGACAATATCCAATGTTGGCAAAGGTGTAGAGACATCATTGGCAGGGATACAAGTTGGTACAGCCTTTTTGGAGGATATTTTGGCCACAGCTAACAAAATTTTAAATGCACCAATCCTTCACTAGCAATCCCACTTTCCCCATGTCTCCAAAAGAAATTCTCATACTTGTGTATGAAGAACAAAACCAACAGCACGCTTGTGTCACAGTTTGTGACAGCTAAACAGTAGGAACAATTTAATGTGTATACCAATAGGAACCTAGTTAATATTTTTAAATATATGTGGACTCTGGAACTACTGTTAGTATGGAATAGACACTGGGAAGCTCTGTATTTTAGGATAACATATTCTAAAATACCTTGTAAATGAGAAAAAAAAAAGTTGAACAATTTCTACCATGTGACTCTGTGTGTGCATGTGTATGAGTACATTGAAAAAGTTAGGCAGATACAGGAAGTATGGAATAGTGGTGGCCTCTGGGAAGTTCATGCCTTTCACCATTTATTCTGTATTTCTCTGTTGTTCGTGTTTTTACAATGTAAGTGTATTCCTGTAATATTTTTGTTGCCTAATGAAAAGCAGACTGGCCATAGAGCCACTTGACTGTGCTCTGTGTTATCTCACAGAGGGGAGAAACATCTACCCAGGCTGGGGCTTCCTCCTTTGCTGGTGGGAATGTTAGGTACTTGTCTGGATGCCTGTTTCCCCTATTCTCTCTCCTTTGCATAGGTGCTCCTGTATTTGAGCACATGCACACATATACACATTCCTGTCTATGCACACTCTCACCCAGAATGACAAGTGCATGGGCTAGCTGATAGCCTGAGAACCTCTGAATCATGGACCAAAATGATTCTTGTCAGCTTGATAAAACATGTACACAATCACACTCCAATACAAGTACAACAAAATAACAAATTGTCAGGTCCCATAAGCACAAGCTGTGATTTAAACCATGGGGTCCAATGGGCACATATTGGATGTGAAGCGCCTTAAATAATGGCTCTGCTAGCTTAAAACATATCAGATGTTCCTTTAGCCTTAGCTCGCCCAAGACATAAACTATGTGTTCGGGGGAAAGCAAAGTCAAATGACTCATGACAGAGTTTGTTTTTAGTATGAATTATTTTTTCTGGCTCCTTGCTTTTAAAGACAGATCCTTTTCAGATGGGCTGAAGCAAAGACCGCTGGGAGCTGGGCTCACAAACCTAGCCTCCCACCCCTTCTGAAAGCTGGAAGTGGACAGCCCAGGAAGAAGCGATTCTTTCCCATTATGATCATCCCATCATTCACTCTCCTTTTTCCTTTCAAACCAATGCAATGGCAGCCTTGTGGCAGCCTGATAAGGTGGTGGGAGGATCACTTGATTTGGAGTCTAGGAGATCTGAGCTCCAGTTCCAAAGATTTTATTTATTAATTGTGTGATGCTGGGAATGTCACATGAGTTCTTTGGGCTACAGTTTCCTCCAGCACAAAATGAGAAGAATAAACATTGGTCTTCAATGGAGTGGGATTCAATGAAGTAATCTAGACAAAGTGCTGGACACATAGAAACCACTCAACAAATGGCACTAGACAGAACTCCTTTGGACAGAGAGGGTGTCCTAGTTACCTCTGTATCCCTAGTGCTTGTGTGAGAGTTGGAAAGAAAATCTATGAAGAAGGAAGGCAGCAATGAAGGGCTGAAGGAACAATTAGGACAAACAATAACTAATACTTGCATTTCTCCTTTTAACTGCGTTATGTGGATCATTCACTAATCCTTGGTGAAAACTGTCCCTGCCAGGAACATGTTATCCACATTTCACAGTTGAGGGGGTAGAGGTGCAGAGAGATTAAGAAACCTGATCAAAGTCACACAAGTGGCCAGTGGAGGAGCTAGCACCTGCACAGTGGAATTGCTGTGATGCTAGAGGGGCCAGGGGGAATGGGCAGCTCAGAGGCTCCCTGTACAAGATACAATGAAAGGTTGAATTGGAATAGCCAGCTTCTCAGATCCCTTTAGAATAACAGACACAAAGGAAAGAGGGAGGACATCAGAGGTGTGGCCACCCATAGCCTTGCAGAAGCACAGGCAGTGAACAAGCAGAACTGTCTAAAGAACATGGTAGATCAGGACAGCTTCTCAAGGTGCTCTGAGCCCCATGATGCTCACACCTCTGGATGAGTGTGGTCCCAGGGCTGCTGTTCAGGAAGGATGTGGATTCCAGAGCTGTTAGGAACCTTAGATATTGCCTGGAACAGCTCCACTGTACAGGCTGGAGGAGTGCTACTTACTCAGTGCCACACCACAACTTAGTGGTAGAGAACAGACTAGGCCCCAGGTTCTCCCTTCCCACACCAGCTTTCTGCCTCTGGCATCTGGAACACATATACTACAGCCCCTCTCTCTTTCATATACAGCCTTGATGTTCTTACTTACTTTTTAAATTCACTTGTTCACCCTATAGTTCTATTCAGGCAGCATTCAGAAAAACAGAAATATTGGCCACTGAACTTTGGGTATGTCCAGTTCCATAGATAGGGTCATCTCTAGAATAAGATGCATGCTCAGCCTGCTCTCTCAATATACCACTGGATGATCTACCTGGGAACCTTTTAATAAGGATGTGGGTCCCCATAGGAATCTAAGAGGAAATGATGGACAATATGGGAAAGAATGATATCTTAGGGTGAATGAGCAAAATGCCTTTTGGCCCTATACCTCCAACTCATGAGCTGTCCCTACAACATGTGTGTGTGGAGAAAATTCTTTCATTTTTGTTTTTATATAATACAAAATTGAGTTCATTTCTGAGTTCATGAGTCTGTTGTTCCCAAGATTTAAAATTCTTCCTACTTTGGCTCCTCAACATACATACATACACATTACATGCACATAAGCACACATATACATCTACGTTCACCTTTGTTTATTTACACTTAAAGTCCTGGCTCAACAGTCATTTTCTTTGGAAAGTTTTCTCTGACTCCTCAAGGCTGGGGTCAGAGCACACAGTATTATAGTTACCTATTTTATGGTATCTCTCTTCTTTAACAGCAAAAGAACTTTGAGAGTAAGTACTGAGTCCTCCCTGGTCAGTATTCTGTCCCATATTGTGGAGATTAAATAAATTATTTCATGTAGAGTGATAAGAACAGTGCTTAGCATATAATAAGCATCAATCAATGTTGTCCATCATTAAATGAGGCTTAGAATTTCTACACAGATGGCTGGCATCTAGATAGCACTCAAGAAACATTTACTGAATAAATAAATGCAAAAGAGAAAAGTGATTGAAGAGATAAGAGATAAGATCTGTCCTCAGTCAGCTTCCAGTGTAGTGTCAAGGCAGACCTACAAAGCAGAATCACCCACACAGTCTATGAAAAGAAGGACACCCAAGGCTTGTTCTGTGCTATGGGGCCCTGAGAATACATAAATGTGCTGGGATTTCACTCTGCCTTTTGTTTATTTTGATCTGACTTCATAGGATGGAAATATGCACAAGAGGAAGACACACAGGTTGCAATCTTTCCCAGGTGTACTTCCCCAGCTCTTTACTGGATGATACTTCAGGATTTGCCCTTCAAAACCATGTTTTTGAATTCAGTGAAACCAGGGTCTGAGATGGGAAACACAGTGTCACAGAGTTGAGATGGGAGAAAAAAGAGAAATCCACATCATAAAAGTCCTCTTACTCAGCACCCTCCAGCCTCCCTGGTTTTCTCACATTTCCTCAGGCATGTTCAATTCACTCAGACCCCAGGGCCTTTGTCCTTTGCTATTTGGGCTCATCTCAAACATCCTTCCTTCCTCAGGAGGGCCTCTCTCACTGCTCACATACCCAGTCTACCCATCCAATCATTATTTACTTACATTGTTTTACTCTCTTTTATAACACTTCTTCCTACCTGAAATCAATTATTTGTTATTGCTTGTTTCTTGGATTGTCCCTTGGGGGACAGGTGTTTCTCTTTCCATAGAAGTAGCCAGAGACAGCAGAGTGAGGGATATTATTGAGTTCCAATGGAAGAGCTGGCTAGTGGGACTCAGCACAGTGAAACTGACTCCCAAAGAGCTGAAGAAAGAACTAATCAGCTGGGTGTGGTGGCGCATGCCTGTAAGGCATGGGAGGCTGAGTTAGAAAGATCTAAGTTCAAAGCCAGCCTCAGCAAAAGCAAGGCACTAAGCAACTAGAAGACCCTGTCTGTAAATAAAATACAAAATAGGGCTGGGGATGTGGCTCAGTGGTCCAGTGCCCCTGAGTCCAAATCCCTGGTACCCAAATATATAAATAAATAAAAGTAACGAATTATACTAACTCTTGTACTGTTGCTACCAATGACAATCTCTTGCTGAAGTTTCCCTTGCTACATGCATAGCAGTTCGTGGACATGTATAAAAAGGAGATAAAAACAGTTCCTGAGCCATGCTACTCTGGTGATTTAATGAATTATTTTACACAGAGTGATTAGAATAGTGTTTGACATATAATAAAGCATCAATAAATGATGTCCATTAACATCTTAAAGCGATACAACATATAGGTAATACTTGTCTAAGAGAATTATATGCATTGCTGTGCACTATATTTATTCCTTTTTAAAATGAAGCTTAGATTTTCTACTATGTACAAAGTTAAACACATGTTCCCTATTTTGAATTTAATATAGTATTTAAAGCTTTTTAAGAATTGTTTATCAGCACTATGTAATCAGAGAATTTTAATATGTTTGGAATGCATTTATTATTTTTAAGCAAGGAGTTAAGTTTTAAGACATGTAAACATGAATAAACTTGTAAGGACCCAGAAACTAGAAGAAATGCTAATAACATATTAGTGGAGAGAATGAATTAGCGAAAAGTCTGAAATACAACTTTATAAGGACAAACATGGATAGAAAATATTAAATAAAGAGAAGAACAACTGGAGATGTGTAAAGCAAGAAATGACTAGAAGCCAGCAAGTTAGAGAATGACATGCAGTATCATTCTTTCTAGTCTCTGCGGAAATGCCTGTTACAAGAGCAAGAACAGCAAGCAAATTGCTGCAGAAAAGAGCAAGAGTTAAACACAGTAAGTGAATACAATACTATATTACTAGCTCTGAAAATCTGCTAGAATAGTACATGACCCCAGGTTCAGTGAGCTCTTTGTAAAAGATATTTTATTTACCTCCCTTCTCTGTTTGTCTCCAAATCAGAAGTCTGGTGGACAGGACTGGCTCTCTGTCTTACCCATTTCCACCTGCCTTCTTTCTCCTTCAGCCCCAATGACCCACAAACACTTTGTCAATCCATCTCCATAAAGGGATTGCTTTTGAAAAAGAGCGTTTTAGCAGCCCACACAATATTCCCTAGCACCCCTAGGTGTCACTATTGCAAAACCAACAGAAACATTGACTGTCAAAAGAAAAAAAAAAAAAAAAAAAAAAACCAGAACATTTAGTACAAAATACTAAAAGCAACAACAGTTCAAAAGGCAGACACCATTTATTACAGAAGCTACAAACAATTCAGGATCTCTAAGATAATTATTAATTTCCTTTCTAATTCAAAGGCTCACCCCAAGAAGAAGAGACATCTCATTTTTCATCCAGAAAAAGAAGTCTGTGTTGTTCTTTCCTCTCTAAAACACTTACATTTAGAGACTCGGCTGAAACCTGCATGATGCTGAAAGTGTGTAGTATAAATTACTTTATAATCAAGATTGGCTTCATAACACAAAAGAACTCAGAGTGAAAATAATACTTTCAGAGTAAAAATATAAGGCAGTGAATGAAGGTTTGCTGGGAGAAAAAAATGTAGTAACGTTAGTTTGATATTCAACTCAAAGCCATAATCTTATTAGGTATATTTAAATATGGTTTTCATTTAGATTTGGCAGCTTGATTAATGGGGCTGTATTAAATAATACCTGGCTGCTAAGAGTATATTTAGGAATCAATGCCACATAAAACATACAACATTCACAATTCGGTTTCATTATTATTTAAGGCTCCTCTGTTCTCTTGGCAGTGGGCACACACATATTAAAAATTAAGTACACACGCTCAGTGTGTGCTCAGCCCTTTAAAAAGGCTTTCTCTTTAAGCAGAACCATGCGATGGAAAATAAGTCAACTCTGGTGAAAGTTAATGGGTTCATCCTTTGGGGAACAGCTGTCCTGTGTATCAAATAAAAGGAGAGGGGTGTGTCTGTAGCAGGGAAAAAGGATTCTCAACTGGTCAGCAAAGAGAAATGCTGCGCTTCAGAGAGGAGCTGAAATCAGTTTCTATACCTGAGCATTCTGCTTTGCCACAGTTTAGAGATGGAGTGAATGGCACCTTTGCCATGAGGCCCTGAGGGGATTGGAGGGGCAAGAGAATCTAGAAATAGGAAGGAATGTCCTCATGAACAAAAAAATGCAGACAGATGACCACTGCCTCCCTATGCATCAAAGAAACACTTTTTTCTCTTTTTGAGGGTGGGGGAGAAAGTATCTGTAATTTTCTGAGCATAATGTAGGTGCTGGTCAAAGGGTGGGGGTTTGCAGGGCTGGATGGTTGCAACTAGCTGGGGAGATGGATGATGATGTGAAGGTCCAAACACCATCACACAATTCTACTCAGTGTTTATGATAAAAAAATAAATAAATAATGTACCCGACAAGCAGGACCTACACAATTCAATTAGAATTTGCTCCTTCCCGATGTCAAGAGGTCACTTAAAGATCCTTGACTGGAACAAGGCATCTCAGCATGGCCTAAATGTCACATAACATCACGTTGTTTCTGAACAACCCAGTGGAATAGGTAGTACTAGTATCATTCTTTAATTTAAGAAACTATGTTAGAGTTCATAAAACTACAGAAAAGGTTTCAGAATTCAGAAGAAAAAAAAAAGTCTGGCTTTCTTAACATTGGAATCATTCTATCCATTTACTGATGACAGAACTGAGGCCTGGAAAGGTTCACCATGTTGCCAAGATGACACATCTGGTAAGTTATGGAGGTACGATGGAATCCAAGGCTGTGGCTAAGACTGGGGAAGTGGCAATATAGGAATTTGGGGTTGAGGGTGGGGGCACAGCATGGAATTCTGTTTATCTCCTGTGTCATCTCTTTATAAGTCCAGAAGAAGAGACCCAAGTTCTCAGGGACTATGCCCCATTGCTACTGTCATTTACACCTGGGCCATCTATATCTCCTGCTAGAAAGAAGTTCCTAAAATGTTAAGCATGTCATCGTCCTCATGGCAATGATGGTTATGATGAGAGAAACACAGGAGAGGACAACCAGGAAGGAGGAATTCTGACAGACTACTTACTTTGAGGATGAACCTTGAGAACATCTTTATTCCCAGTGAAATGAACCAGTCACAGAAAGACAATGACCATATGATTCCACCTATATGAGTAGGTAGAGCAGTTAAATTCAGAGACAGAAAGTCAAATGGAGGCTGCCAGGGATTAGGGAGGCTGCAGTGTGAGGTTGCTGTTTAATGAACACCATTTCAGTTTTGCAAAATGAAAAGAGTTCAAGAGATGGAAGGTGGTGATGGTTACACAATAGTAGAAACTCACTCAATACCGCTTAACTGTACTTCTTAGAAATGGTTCAGATGGTCAATTTTATGTGTATTTTACCACAATCAAAACAAATTTAAAAAAATACAACCAGGAGCATCTCCTCCAATGGTGATTTACAATGTTCTCTTTCTTAACATAGTGGGAAGATGACCTTCAACATTTTTAGATTTTCCAAGTTAAGTGCTTTTGTGGTACATCCCTGCTACTTTTCAGGAGGAAATATGTGGTATTTTTTATATGTGAAATTTTACATATGCATTTTTTTATGAATTCTCATTCTAGTTTGACCAGCAATGAGCTCTCTGGCCGTGAACAAAACCCTTCTCTCTGAGTCTCAGATTCCACATCCGTAAAAGGAGGGTTTAGGTGGAATGACCTCCAGGGGCCCTTCCAGTTTTCAGATCCTGATTCTTATTTTTCCAAACAGTAATACTGTCTACTTTCTTATTGTTGTTTAGGATTGTTGTTTATGATTGATACTCATCAGGATGTTTTTCAGCCCCAAGTCATTTCTGAAATATCTGTATTTGCAATTCTTCTATGGCAGGATGGAAGGAGCTAGGCTGACAGGAAGTACCCGAGTAGAGGGCCTCCTGGAAGGAGCACTGGAATGGGGGTCTGATGCTATGAGGTTTTCTCTGGGGATCTGCCACCTGCTTGCCAAGTGACTTGGGAAGGAAGGGAGCATTCACTGGGCACTTTCATGCATGAGGCATTTTCACAAATATTATCTTATTATTTCACAAACTTCAGAAATTCACGCACCATCTTCACAATTGTTTCTATATCCAGGTACTACTTGGAGTATTTATAGGCAATGAAATTGCTTTCTAAATTCTGAATAAAATCCTTTTTTTTTTCTTTTAAAGTTTGTCTTATTTGAAGCAAAATGTTTATGAATACTCAGGTTTGATACCCATTATTTTTTTTCTAATATACATTGAAATAAATAAGTAGTTATTAGAAAAAGAATGTTCACATACCAGTATAAATCATCCTCATGTGTGTGTTTGTGTGTCTGTGCCGTGTGTGTGTGTGTGTGTGTACACATGCATTTTGGGAGACTCCAGATTATCTTTATCTCCACTGGCTGCTAGGCACTGGCACACAAAAAATTTAGAAACTCACCCAAGTTTGAACCAACAGCACTTAAAGGAACATGCTGTTCACAGTCCTCTTGTTAATGGGTATGTTATTTAAGCTGCACATATAGTATTTCTAAAATTTTCAGATTTTCTAACTGATAAAACTTCAGAATGACTTTGGAGACTGACAAGGGCTAGCAATTTTGTTGTTGTTGTTTGGTTTTTGTTTTACCAAGTAAGAACTAAAACTAACAAACAAACAAAAAGCATTCTCTGACAAAGCAATAAAAACAAAACAGCTATAGAACAAAGGACTTTCCACATCAAAAAACCAGGAAAGAACATTTCTCACTACCACATACATTATTGAAGAAAAAAAAAATAGCTTAAGGAAGAATCCATGACATTCTGCTTACTTTTCCACATTTCTCAGTCTAGTGAAAACTGTCTTGGACTAGCCACCATCCTGGCCTGGCACTGGTAGACTACACTGTAAATCTGTCTGCTTTGGAATCAGGCATATCTGAGTTGAAGTCCCGGTTTTACAGTAACTGTAATGTGTAGTTTTGGGAGAATCACTGATCTCCCCTGAGCCTCAATTCCTCACTGTAAACCAAGGATACCACTCATTGTTGTAAAGATTGAATCCAACAGATTTGCTAAATGCCCAGCACCATGCCTGACCAGTGTTGGAGCTCATTCAGTCATTGTTATCACTTAACTTTTACCATACTTCAGTCTACTTGGAAGGTTGCTACGGGGATGCAATATGGCTATGCATGAGAGAGTGGTAAGCTCCTATACGGCACACAGCTGTAACTCTTTGGGTCCCTGCTCAAAGTTTCTTCCTCTGGGGAACATTGTTTGACCCACCAGGTTGGGTAAGAAGCTCCTGCTCCTGTACCATGGCACCCTGCATTCTCCTTCTGTACTGAAATGGGCCAGAAACTTCTTTCTCTCCCCAACAGGCCCAGGAGAACTCCAAGAGGCTGGAAAATGCTTCAGTTTTGGGGCTGGGGCTGTAGCTCAGTGGTAGAGTGCCTGCCTCACATTTGTGAGGTACTGGGTTCAATCCTCAGCACCACTTAAAAATAAGTATATTAAAAAAAAAAAGAAAACGCTTTGGTCTCACTTGTTGTTATTTTTTTTTTTTTAATTTTTCATTCTCCAGCATATAGTCACTGCCAAATCCAGCCCTGGTGCTCTTTCAATGTGTTAAATAGACACATGGGTCAATGGGAGGGTTACCAGGAGTTTCCTAGTTTGTTTCCTTGCATTGCTTTTAATGGGCTTGACAGTCTTGATCACAGTTTTACAAAACATTTCCCAATGTTTGTTCCTTGATCTTTGGGAAAGTAAGACATGCCTTAAAAAACAAATTCTTTGGCCAAGTAAATTTGAGAAACATCATATTCTATATGGTTGCCCAACTTAGGAGATTCATAATGCATATTTACATGAAGTCTTGCTATTAAAAAATGATTAGTTAATTAGAATGTAGCATTTCCCAAGATAATTCTTTCCAGGAAAACTTTTAATATGCCAGAGCACATTCTTTGGGAAATCCTAGCTTGCAGAGAACTTGGTTTCTGAGCAAAGTTTTTTCATGGTTTCTGTCAATGTTTGACCTCGTTCTCTTTTCCCACCTAAAACAGCACAGTCAGGGATCAGAGCAGGCATACAGAGTGGGCTTAATAAAAAGGCAACAGAGACAATGGAAACTTTGAGGAAACTGACCGCCATGTGAATGAGCTGACTTTTCCAGGGACTGGCCAGAAATATTTGATGATGACTATGAATGCCCCTCATTTGTACCACATGGTGTTTAAACAGTTCTATGCACATGTATTATCTCAATTACTCTTCCTCCTTCTTTTTCTTCTTCTCTTCCTCCTTCACCACCACCAGCACCATGAATATATAAGGCAGCCTGACTCTGCAGCATGTTATCAATGCTCTACCTGTATTAACTCATCCAATTTTCACCTTATGAGGGAGGTACTAATATTGCTTCAATGTTAGTGCAGAGAGGTCAAGTAAGACCCAAGCTTTATAATATGGGCAGAGCATTTTAAAGATTTATACTAAAAAAAATGTGAGCATTTAAGTGACTTGTTCAAATGAAGCAGTCAGAACACAGCCTTGTGATTCCAAGGCAAGCTCGCTTGGAAAGGTACTATAGTAATAATGATAAAAATAACAATAACTGCCTCCTTCCTTTGATGAGATGACTTTCTCAGTGCAACAGAGCTCAGGAATGGCAGGTTTGGGACTCAGACTCAAATTTGATGCCAAACCCAAAGTTTGAGTTTCTTTCACCCTCAAAAGATGGGTCCCTCCAACATGATCATAGCATGATCAGCCCAGCCGTGGCACGGCAGAAAAGCTTACGGTATCAGCTTGGCATTTGGTTGGTGTGGCTTTTAAAGTGATTCAACATCTGTCATTAATTAGACATCCCGTTGCCATGGTGATCATTTATTATTGTTAGGCTGATAAGATGGCCAATTCAAGAATATTAACTTCCTCCTTTTCCCATCCACTTTCCAGCAATGTTTTTTCTTCTTTCTTTTTGTCCTCTCACCTAGTAGAACAGACTTTTTACCAAGTAATATGATGGATTATTTCTCATTTGGGGCTGCCTGCTGAACCCCTGTGATAATATTAAGAGTTTATGGGGTTTTTCTTTTCCCCTTGCTGAGAACAGAATGTCAGACCAACTTTGATTCAAATTTCATCTATGATAGTTATAAGCTCTCTGATCACGAACAATTTAATTATATTCTCTGTATCTCATTTTTCATCTTGAATAAGGGATAAGGATGCCTAACAGGCAGAGTCATTGTGGAAATTTGATATAATCAATGTGAAGATGCTAGCATACAGTTTAGAATGTAGTGGGTACACAAGAAATGGTAGCAGTTGTGATAATTAAAGCAATGGCAATGATCACCATTTACAGAGAGGAGATGAGACATCTAGAGTTAGGAGTTGAGGTCATTTACTTTTATTCATCTGTCATTCTAATTTGTTTTCCCATTCAACCATTTTTTCCCCTGTGTAGCACTTAACTCAAGATAGAGCATATATTTTATTTATCGCTTTAGCTTTCTCTCTCATTCACCTGCAGATGTGATAAAGTCTGGGGCCGTGGTTATTTTGCTTACCATTGTACCTAGAGGTATCTACTCAATCAATGAACAAAAACTTGCCAGGCAGCTTCTCTGTCAAGCTGTTAGGCTCTGGAGATTCTGAGATAAGAAAGATTCTACTCTTGAGACATTGACATAAGGGGTCTGTGAACATGACAAAAACAAAGAAAATGGGGGCATTCATACCCAATTTCAATAGGGTTTTTTTTTTAATAAATCCAATGATATAAATGAAATTAAAGCTTCAATACTCATTCAGCACAAAGGACTGATGTGGGCGGCGGTATGGATGTTTTAAAGCTCTAAGGGCCAAGAAGGATTCAAACTAGTAGTGTTGAGCCCTTGGAGGTAATTAAAAAATTCCTTTTGAAACAGTGTTAAACAAACAAAAAAAAAAAAAAAAGAAAGAAAGAAAGAAAGAAAGAAAGAAAGGAAAAGAAACAGAAACCAAGAGAGGGCCTTTCCAAAGGCCAGTTCACTGACTCCTCCCAGAACAGCCTGATCCCCTCTGCTAAGTGAAGCAAGAGGTCAGATCCCCAGACAGAAAATCAATCTCCAAGAGTTGCTGGGTAGAATTTCTAATTCACCAGGGCCATGGCACTCAGTATGTTTTCAGCAAGGAGCACGAGGCCCGCAGCCTTAGCTCCCAGCCCACCATACAGGACCAGACCAAGTTACCTCCTTTCCCCACCAGGGACATAGCATCTCACAGTCGCTCAGGCACTCAGGCCCTGTGGTGAGACTCCAGCTACCATTCTCAATGGCTAGGCTATTTTGAAGCAACTTTATTACTGTATTATTAAATATTATTATTAATTATTTTAATATATTTGGATTATTTCCTTGGAAACAGTCTGGTCCAATCCTCACCTTCAGTAGAGACATTCTGAGGCTAACATGGAGTAGAAGAAGACATCTGCTGGGTGAGCTCAGGGCATGGGCACCTTCTGTCTATTGTATATACTGGCGTCCCAGAGGTTCCTTTATGACAATTTTTTTTTTTTTTTTGCAGTTTAAATATGGGGAAACCAAAGCCCAAAGAGATAGAACTCTTTCCCAGGTCACACACTGAGTTATTCAGTGACTGAATATACTCTAAAGATGGGGAGTTTATCTGAAAAAAATAGAGTGAGCGAGAATCATAAGGAATAATTTATAGTAAGTGATGGTGTGAATAAAGTCATATCTAGAGACAAATTAGATTTTACCTGTTAAGAATTTTCCATCCAAATCCATCCACACTAGCACCATTGTCTTAAATTGCTAGCTTTCCATGTAGCTAGCCACAAGCAGCTCCCTTTTTAGCCTGTCCCAGGAAGATTACAAAGTCTCTGTAAAACTGCATCTTCAGTTTGGCATAACACACATTTATCCAGCTCCTACTCCTGTCTAAGGATGAATTAGACTTCCATTACCTGGAAGCTGACACGTGAGTGGGGTCAGAAAATGCTGATATAGCTACAGGCAGTACAAATGTGTTCCTCAAAGAAACTTTGCAGAGGTGGGTTTTAGCACTTCAGATTGAGCAGACCATAGGGTCAGAACATCTGGGTTCACATCTGAGCTTCACTTCTTTCTACTGTGACCTGGGGAAGGGACTTACCCTCTTTGTAATTCAGCATTTTTCTGCAAAATGACAATAATACTAGGACTTCATGGGATGGTTTTGAGGATTGAGTTAATAATTTTTAAAATGCATAAGTAGCAGTTGGTGCATACTCAATGGATCCCCTCTGCTTCATTTTTAGGAGCTCCTTGAAGACAGGGGTCCCAGCTACCCACCATATTATAATATGCTGGAAACTCACATTTGCAAGAAAAGCTCGCTCTTTCTTAGTGGTTGAACACTTGCCTAAACCTCCAGTTTAGGACTGTCTATGACGTTCGCCCTGCTGTCTGGAGTGGTTAACTCATTGAGAGGAGGACAACTGCTATAACCCAATTATCCAGACCAGTTTGGTTTGTCAAAATCCCTCCTCATCAGAGATGCTGACAAGTGCAACTGTCAGATTAGGAGGAATTTCATCACCATCAGCTCCATCCAACACACAGGCTCCTCCAGGTGAAGGTGTCACCTGACAGGAAGGGGATGTGGAGGGCGGAATGTAGGTTTTGAGCTACAGGTAGGCTACCTGCTTCTATCTGTGGATAACCTACATCTCAGAAGGTGCCTTCTCTATGCTGAAATTCTAAAGTATGATATTTTATAGAACCTTGTACACAAATGTGTGCTAGTGAAATAGCATAGCTTTCTAGGAGCATTGAAAAAGTGTTTCCTTCTATTGCTGAGGCTCTTTAAAACTGTTAGAAATAGGTAATAACTTTTTTGTTATTATTTATAGGCTATTTTTCTTAAGCAGAAAACATATTGATATCTATGAAGCACTTTATGTTGTTGACTTTTTTAAAAAACAAGATAATCAGTCTGCAACAATTTTATTTTTACTACGGAAATTAAAGGAAGAGGGGATACTAGACAAAGGATGCTCCTAAGAGACCACTGTTCTAATTCCTAATGGATTTGTTTATAGTTCACAACTGTCATCCCCAATCAGCTGTGGTCCTTAGCTAGCCAATACATCTCCTGTGACTCTTGTCCTGGAACCTTTTCCTGGAGTTTACTGACCTCCTCCTGACCACTCTGTTCCTGTGCTCTCTCTAGCACCTCTCTCTAAAAAGCTCCCTCCTGAGCTTCTCTAACTAAATCAACATTTCTAACTCATTCCAAGCCCACTTCTTATAGGAAGCCATGGCCAGAGAGGAGGTGACACAATGACACAGTTGGTTTCAGGTCATTTTGTTTTTATTTCTCTAACACAACTGTCAGCTACTTGAAGGTGAGAAGCTTGGTTTTGCTTTTCCATTTGTCCTCTTTTTCTAGTTTCTAAACCACTTGGCATACTCTAAGGCTTGCATATCACCAGGAGAAAGAGCATGTGCTTGGGAACAGAAAAATTCTAGCTTGTATATAAACAGTGTTAATTTGGGTAAGTGGTTTTCATTATCAGAGTATTTTTTCTCAATTGAAAAAATTAATACAATAAACTTTCCACATAAACCTGTTCTGAAGAATTAAGTGAAAATGGTTGAATATCATTTCTTTAAGGAACTTTATATAAGATTAGAATAGCATGAGTTGTGTACACAGCTTTGTTTTTTTGTGCAAGGAATAGAAGAAAGCTGGAACAAGTTTGAGAAATGGATAAAAATCTTTAATCATGTAGGCTCTGAGAGACATTTAGACTTAAGTTAAGCTCCTAGTACCAACATTTAGTAGGGGTATGACCTGGGGCTCTCTCGAAGTCTCCATTTCCTCATTTGGGGGATAAAAACAAACGTGACCCACTTACAAGAGTGAACAATGTAGGGCTCTGAAGAAAGAGAGGGCCCATTCTTTGACCATGCCCGGCTGAATCAAGTCTTGTCTTCTCAGAGAGGTAGCAAGCCTCTTAGGCTGTTGGCCCTACCTTGTGCCTGGCTCTGAGTTGGGTGCCAAGGCACTATCAGTAAACATACTCAGGACAATTTTTTATCTTTTGAGCTTTACTTAGTCAAAGTAAAACTTCCCACCATAACCATCCACTCTTTCCCCAGCTGGCCTACCTCATTCCAATAGGGACAGAGGACAAGAAGTGAATTCACTGATTGATTTTCTTATAATATTTAAAAGCAATTATGTCAGTCAGAGTCCAGTCAGGAAAAAAATGAATCTACTTTAGGCCTTCAACAGAAAGAAGAAGTGACAGAAGAAAACTAGAGGCCAAACAGGTGATTTGAAGTGCCCCAGAGGTAACAATAGCAGAAAGCTGCTACCCCTCTTAGAAAACAAGGGCTGGTGAGAAGAAATAGTGTGACCACATCCAGGTGCTGGGGATGTCAGGCTGGAACCCAAACCAAGGACAGGCTCCTGGCCAGAATGAGGGCCTGAAAGAGCAAGGCTAGAGGCAGAACCACACAGAACATGCACCTGTAGCTGAAGCAAAGGGGAGAAGGGACTCGACCTCTTTTTTCAGCATTTCCTTCTTCCACCAGAATCTCTCACTGGCCAAGAGGTCCAGAGGTCAGATACAAGGCAACCTGGGAAATGCAATGCACAGCAGAATGGAGTAGAACAGGGGGAAAGGGTGAATAAGATCTGTGGGAGCAAGCAAGCCAAGGACCAATCCAGACATCTTTCAATAACATGGAAAGCATTAATTCAGCATAGTCAGCTAATACTAATGGTAGTTATCATCATAAACATTATCATCATTTTGCATCCCTCTCATTGAGATTTCCATGCAATAAATGTGCCAAATACTTATATATATATTATTTAATCTTAACAATCACATGAGGTTCACACTCTTGAAAATCCCATTTTTACAAGTGAGTAAACAGGCTTAGAGAGGAGAAGAGATTGACCTAATGCACAGTTATAAATCTGAACTTTGAATTTGAACACAGATTTGTGTGATATCAGAGTCTGCATTCTTATTTATGGCCCTATTTGTCATTTATAATACAAATCATAATGCTAATAATAAAAAAGGGAGGGTACTAGATAGCAGAATATGCAACATGCAACTCCTCATTATTACTGGGAAGATTTTTTTTAATATTTACTTTTTAGTTGTAGTTGGACATAATACATTTATTTATTTATTTTTATGTGGTGCTGAGGATCGAACCCAGGGCCTTGCACATGCTAGGCAAACACTCTACTGCTGAACCACAACCCCAGCCCACCTGGGAAGATATTTTAAAGACCTGTATTCCCATAGTTGAAAGTCTAGAATACCCTGTGAGCATTACATTTACCCTTTAGAAAATAGAGATTAAAAAAAAAAATACCAGAATGTAACAGATTAGCTCTAAGTGAAAATATTTCATGGTGTAGCAATTGTCCAAATGAAAAAACAATGCATGGCTTAATGCAGTTTATAAGAGTCCACAGTGTTCTCTTGGAGGCCATGGGGTATTTTTGTGAGGATATTGCCAAGTTCAGTGGCCTCTCTCTGTGGGTTTGCTGTTTACTGATATTTGATATGCTTCAACATCTGTTGCCCTTCTCAATTGATGGGTGCTTCATTTTAACACGTCTCTGATGCCAGGCTGGTAAAAGGCTTTAGAACTGAGATCCTCTAAAACACTCCTGGGTCAGTGACACAGCTTTGTTTGTAAAGCTGGCTGCAGGAAAGAATATTCAGGCAAGAGAGGTGAAGAGACATGCTCTCCATGTCCCAAACCTGGTATTCTCAGCTCTACCCTGGGGCTAAGTTACAACTCCAGAAATTTATAAGCCCAGGTTCTTTTTGACCTGAAACCAAGTTTCAGTGTCATGCTCTGGATTCTCAACAAGTTTGTATGTAACAAACTCTTTCCCTTTTTCTATAGAAGTTCCAAGGAAGGATTTCTAGGTTAATGTCAAAATAATTGACAATTCTAGAACTTGGTACCAGGAAAAATGTCATCTCTTAAAAGAAAAGGTATACTTCTGTGACTATGTGAACACCAGACAACAGGACTCAGTTCCCAGTTTTGCCATGGCTGCCTGAAGCACCATCAAAGTAGGTTAGAGACCCCCAGACCAGATCAGTCCCATAGATGTTTGGTTTGTTTTGGCACCCACCATTTGGGGATAAAACAGTCTGTTTCAAAGTCCAATAATAGTACTTTTCTAGTACTTTTCTCCAAACTGGTACACAACTAAGCCATCTTACCCTGTACTGGTATCATTCCATGCACCTAAAGGCATTTGAGTTTGAAGACTCTTTAAGTATAGGTGGTTAGTGTATTTTCCTCTTCTACATAGTTTGTCTTTTGAGTTTTGTTCCATAGCATGCTTAGTCACTTATTGTAAGCTGCTCAAGTCCTGGATAGAAGGAGTGTATGAATGGTAAACAACTTATTTGTTCTTTATGCAAAACTGCCAAGATCAGTATGAGTGGCAGCATGCACATCATGTCCAAGGGCTAATGACTTATGGTGAGTCATTCTGGCCTGCCTAGTTGCCCACCTGTGAGGGGTCACCACGACTGTAGACTTGGCCTACATCTACCCTATTTTATCACACAACATACACCTTCCAAAGCTCTGGGTTGGGGGTAGGATATGTGGAAAATGGGTCTGGAGCCAGACTACCTGAGATTAAACCCACATCCTGCTATGTAGAGCCTACATGACCTTGGGCAAGCTGATTAACATCTTGGTACCTCATTTTCTGCTTTATATGATGAAACAATGTTACCATCTCCCTCTATGGGTTATTGTGAGTATTCAATTAACACAGGAAATAATCAGTTTTTACTGTATAACAGGCATTGTGTCCAATGTGCTTTCATTCCTTGAAGATCTGCAGCAACTCAGTGAGGTTAGTTCATATAGAACTGAGGCTTAAAGAAATTAAATAACTTCTCTAGCCAGGTTTGTTCATCTAGCTAGCAAAACAAGGAGATGCCATCCCCTGGGGGACAACAGGGTGACTTGGATGGCTACTTTTTCTCTTCTTTCCATGTGATTTTCTCTTTCACTGCCCACAATGGACTCAGCTTACTTCCTCTGACCTCTTTGTTTCCCACACTTGCCAGGCAATTGCCACATTACCGCATAACAGTTATTACTAATAATCTCCTATGTCAAGGGAAATGGAGATTTGTAAACATTCGGTCTTACCTTCCTCTCTCTGCCTTGAGAGGAGGAATTCCACTGCAAACATGAAGTGCACAGGCCTGGGGCCATAGAGTCCCCAGTTCCAAGGCCTAGCTCAAAAGTTGCTACCTTGGGGTAGGAGAACGGGGGAGGGGGGCTTCCTAAGCTCTAACAGCGAAAGACACTCCTTCTTTGATGCTCCATTATCCCATTGTATAATAATTGTAATTTAAACAAAGAATAGGCAACATTAAGTAAACCAGTTTGCTATATTTGTACTAACATGTCTACTTAACAACATGTTGTGAGACAATATAGCCACAATCTGATCTTTTATAGGTGAGACGTAGAGGAAACCAAGATATGGGCCCAAGCAAATGGTCTGTGCCTTTATACTTCAGTAAAGACTTTTTCAGAACTGATCTGTCTGGATCCACTCTGCCCCACGAGACAGGGATGGCCTGGGACACTGAGACTGTCTAATTCTTTGTCCTGGTACCAGGTAGGATAGCCTGTGTCACATGTAGGCTCCTATAAGAACCCTAAAGAAGGAAAGAGATATCAATTTTCTCTTTTGAATGGAGGCCCACGCACAAGTATACCTTTTCCAGATCTAGTCCACTATCATTTGTCAGCCCGTCTATTGCAGTCCACTCGACCTCCAGCATCAGAAAATACATCCTGGCATCACAGGAAGGACCTGAGTAAAAGGTACATTAATGGGGGCCAAACAAGCCAGTGGAGTGATTAATCTGGCCTCCCCTTCAATATTATGTTTATACAAGTTGATTATATAGCACTTAATTACTAATTTGCCCTACTTAAACCAAGAGTGCTTTTAATTTTTAATGAGATAAGGGAGGAAGATGCCTTTACTTAGTGAGGAGCAGCTATTTTATTTGCCTCTCTTGTTTTGCCCAGCCAATTAATAACATTTCTAAGGAAATGCATCCCTCTCATGAATTCTTTCTCCCCATCTTCTTCCCGACCTCCCAGGCTTATAAAGAGATGGAAAAACACATGAGCCACTTAGAAAAAACTGACTTTACCTCTGACCCAACTGATTGGGCTGGGAAAGGCTTTGTAAAGCAGAGTAATGTGGTGCCCATAAATGGTGCTATCTGATTTGGGGGTAGCTGGGGTGTGTCTATTTCAGGAACTGTGACTTAGTTGTTTAATACAGCCATGGGCCTCCAAACAAAGCAACTCCCCAGCCCCACAATCCCACTTTGTTTCCTGGGTGTTACTGTCAGATAATTTAAACATGGTTCCAGGGCAGCCTAGCTATTGTGAATAGCAAGGACTTTGGAGGCAGGTCTGGATTTGATTTTTAGTTCTGCCACTTGCTAGCTGTCATGAGCACATTACTTATACTTTCTGGGTTCAATTCCTGTCTGTAAAGGTGAATAACTTACCATGCAAGAATCAAACATCATCTAAAGTACCCTAGCATGGTGCCCAGCTTAGAGTAGGTACATAAAATATTAGTTTTCTTTTCTTTAGCAGATGGTAAGGCAGGAAGGGAGAGCAGGCATAAGGGAGTTCTTTTGGGGGACCTCTAGTGTGCTTTTCATTATCTGCAGAGCTAGAACTCAGTTCAGTGCCCCACAAAGGAGTCATCTGTAATGACATAAGAAACCTGCCTCAGAATGTAAACCAACACACTGATTCCTTCATTGAGAACATCTTGTGGTGAATAAAATATCAGCTGAACTACACAGTACATTGGGAGACATAACTGAGTTATGTTCTGATGTGAGTTCCTCATCTTATCACAAGTTTGAACAAATCATTCATAGCCTGGGATTGTGTCCACAGATGGCCCTGAGTGTCTCAACTAGAGGTCAGGGCAGGCTCCACACAGTTCTTTGTTTAGGAGTCCAGCAACTTTCCCTTCACCTCTTCAAGCTTAGCTGGTAGCAACCCTAGAGTACTGCATTCTCCCACAAAATTTCTGTAATCCCCCTTTCTCTTCCCTCCTTCTTCTCCTTTATCCCCATCTCCTACTATACTGATCTCCATTCTATGTTCATAAGATCCTTTTTTTCCCCCTCTCTAGCTTCCACATATGACCCTTTACTTTCTGAGTCTGGCTCTTTTCGCTTAACATAATGCTCCCATGTGATTTCTCTAGTGCTCCACCTACAATAGTGTCTCTTGTAAATTCTATTAAACATTCCCTCTGTTTACTTGTGGGGATCTTGATGAATACAGTGAACATTTTAATATATATAAATTTTAATTTTCTATTTTCAAAACTAATTTTTTAAATGTAATGACATTTAGTCTCAGAAAGTCCATTTCTACTTGTGGCTGTGTGAATAACCTATAGTTTTTGGAATCATATGCTAGAACTTGGGTTCTGGCTCCATTATTTTCTAGCCAAAGTCACTTAACCTCTCTTGCCATTTCCTCACTTGTAAAATCATGATAATGGTGTAGGAAAGTTCCTTTATACAACTTTTAACATGAAACCAAAATTTTAAATGTCCACGTCTCTTTGAAATACATCTGATGAAAGACATGCCATTCATGGTCCTGAATCAATGGTACTACTTATGTTTCATTGCAGAGTATCACATACCTCCAGCAAGCAATTGTAATAAACTTTTTTCCCTCTGCATACTTCTTAGTCATTGCCTCAATGCTGCCACCAGTATTCTTTCACAAACTTGAATGAGACTCTGTACTCTCCATGACTCTGAATCAAAATTTTTCCTAGTGGTGGTAGTGTGTGGGATGTATGCGTATATATGTATGTGAGGGTGTGCGCAGTCATTCTTTGGAGCTATTTTCCCAATTATAGAATGTTCTTGATTTAACTACAGGCCTTGTCTTTCCTGATCTTGGATTCTGTCATCTAATTTACTGAATATTAACGATGAATATTAATATAATATGATACTAATTATGAATATTAATCTCATAAAGCATGGACTTACTATTTATGAGTTATTCTAATTTTATAGCAATAGTATAAAAAGTATCTTTTAAGTAAAGTTCTTCAATAGTTTTTTTTTTTAATTTCTACCATTATAAAATATAAGCAGGCAGATTATGATTAAAAGCAAATAAAATGAAACAATACTGGTAAGATTGATGCAAAATCTTCTCTAGGCAACTGAATGAGAAAACGTCAAACCAAAGAGGGTACTCTTATTTTTGTTTCTACATTGGGCATCATCCAATGGCCTCTATGCCATTTCCAAACAATGGACATATATTTACTATGACATGGCTTGATGGACTTTGTGTTAATCAAGTTGATACAATTTTTTTCTCTGTACTCAAGGGTCATCATCTGCACAATGGACACTGTTAACACCTACTAGGCTGCTTCTGTAATTCTATGAATAACAATAGATGGAAAGTACTAGACCCTGCTCTTGGCTAATCCTATAAGGAACAGGAAGATCAAATGTTATATCCTATATTCAAGTAATCTCCTAAAAGTAGAATTCTAATTTTGAGATGATGTTTTGATGTTTATATCTATGGTGCTATTCTGAAAATGGAATTGGAACCAAGAGATTTATAATAAATCAAAACCTGATTTTTTTTTTTTTAGAAGGAGGATGGAATCCTTAAGAAGATGAGACTGTACTGTTAACCAGCTATGGCAATAAGTGTAATGAATGTCAGGACCAACATCACATTCTTAATTTAATTCTTATTTAAACTATTAATTACTGTTCCAAAGTTTTTTTGTTGACTTTGTATGGGAAATTGACATATGGGACAGGATATGTACTCAGAAAATTCAATCAGAAATTTGAATCTATTTAATTAGAAACCAGCATCTCATGTCTCCAGAAACACATGCTTAAGCAGTAAAGGGCAAAAGGCTACTAAAAAAAGTTGATATCAGGACCATATGTGAAATGAATAGGATTATAAGAGGCCTGGGGATGAAATCTAAATGGAATTAAAATTTACAGCAAGAGACTCCTTGTACACAAGAAATATGAACCTTGAATTTTCATCTACTATTGGCAGGAGGACAAACTGTTACTATGTATAAAAATCCTAAAATTTGGGTAAACTTTTTGACTAAACAATTATATACCTTCATAAATTATACTTTATGGAAATAATTTAGACTGTGTGCAAAAATTTAGCTATAGAGATTTAAGCTGCAGCATTCTTTAAAATAATGAAGACAACTTAACTATTTAAGACTTGGGGACACTTGAAATAAAGCATGTTATGTTTTATGGGGTAGAAAGTTACATAGCCTACAAAAATTATAAATAAAGAGGTTTATTATGTTTTGGGGTGGGGAAAAAGCTATAAAATAGTACACATTGTATGAACATATTTTTGCAATTTAAAAAATATAAAATGATTATGTATAAAAAGACAAAAGAATAGAAACCAGAATAGTAGTTTATATTATTAAAATAGCCCAAAATATGTAATTTTAGGATAATAAAATCATTGTTTTCATATTTTTCCTTCATAGTAACTGAATTTTATTATTTTTGCCAATTAACATAAATTATTAGTTGTATTTCAAAAGAAGAAGAAAAAAGAAATAAGCAAACTTCAATTAAATGCACCAAGTATGGGGGTGGTTTCATACATATATAATGAATGTTAGGACCAACATCACATTCAACAAATACCTAGTATACTCAGTCTATCCAAACCTCCAGAAATTGAAGTCATGATACATATCAGCTTTACACTGCAAACTTCAAAACTGGTATTTAAAGTGATCAAAAATCAAATTGAACTAAAAAGTCATAGCAAGTTGACTTTCACAAAATAAAATGGGAGATATTATATGCAAAAATCACAGGCTCTGAAGCTCTTAGGTGATGAATGTGACAGGCTCCAAGTGAAGTAAATTTCAGGAGACAGGACAGGAGAGGCTTCAAGGGAGCACTGAGGATGTTTGCAAGGACTGGCCTCAAGGGCAGACCACTGCGGTCAGCATGGATAGTTTATCTTGTGGGCACACATTACAGAAAGGGTGAGTAATCACGGCTCTCCACTGGCCACTTACAAGTATTGGTCTGGGAGACACAGGAGTCTGTCTGGAACGTGACAGGGAAAGTTGATGGTGGGAGCGAATGGAGTCAGTGGTTTACGGGGTGGCAGCTTACAGCGGGTGGGAGAAAGCAAGCATTTTGAATAATTGAGCTCCCTCCCTCCCTTCCTCCCTTCCTTCCTTCCTAACTTTTTTTGTAGATGAACACAACACAATGCCTTCATTTTTATATGGTGCTGAGAATTGAATCCGGTCCTGCCCATGCTAGGCGAGCACTCTACTGCTGAGCCACAATCCCAGCCCTGAGCTTATTTCTTTATACTGTACTCCCCTTACAATGATTGCTGAGCTCCTTTGGTCTCTTGTCATTGTCTCCTTGTGTTGATTTTTGCTGGGGATGATTCCTCCACTGCTTTTTTTTGGAGGAGTGGAGGTGGGAGAGGAAGATGGTGGTTCAAGATAAATAGTACTGTTGGAGTTAAAGGTTGTTTTGTATAAATAATCTTGGAAAAAACCTGCCTCTTAAGAAATTACAGAATGCTAATGACATCTGCAGGGGGCATGAAGACAGCAGAACTGTGGAAAACCATTTCACATTTCTGCCTCTTTGCCATTTGATTGGGTTTTCTCTCATGACTTTTGGAAACCAACTTTTTTTTTTGTAATTTTTTCTTTCATTTATTAGAAAATCATTCTATTTTCTCTGCTTAGAAAACATAAGCATTTTTATAAACTTATATTTTTTCCAATTTACTGGTTTCCAGGACTTGAGAGTCTACAGAAGTGCTATGGCTTTCCAGAATAGTGTCTAGTGGTTGAATGGAGGATTTCGCTTTTTATCTAGATGGGCTGACATTGGCAATCTAAACCAATCATATCCAGAATTGTGTTTTCCAGAATAGTCAAAATCAGAGATATTATTTTTAGTGCACTGACAGAGGAATGGGGGTGTGATCATATGGAAAGATCACAGAGGTCAAGACTATATGGATTCACAGTCCCATGAATAAAAGGAGGGGAAAAGACTCTCATCCATGCTACCTCTGCCCCCAACTCCTACTAAACAGCTGAACTCTCACCATGGGAACAGCGTAGCTGTGACCTGATTCCATAGTAGGAAGCTGACTCTGACATGTCCTTACACACTTTGTAGGCAGTTTTGACAGCTACTTACAGGACAACTTGCTTCCCGCAGGACATGTCTCTAGGATATGGCTAGTCCTTCTAATCCTCAGTGCAGATGGATGGCTATGTCAGTGCCCTCCATGAGGCTCTTATTTGAAAAGGGCATCATAAGAAGATATTAGATGTCTAAAAGGAAAGGAGGGAAGTAAAGGACAGGGGGGAGAGAGAAAGACCCAGAAAATGAAAATATTAGTGGAAAAAAGAACAAGAGGTGAAAGCTAGTAATTGTCAACATGTTTCCAAGTTGGTAAGAGCAGTGGATCTTATACTTGACCTATCTTTCCCACTAACACCTCACCACAAAATTCATGGGCCTAATAAATTGGGAAAACCTGCTTCCCCTTTTGTAGGTCTGCAGTCCGTGTCCTCTGAACTCTTCTAGCCTTCCCTTCATCTAATGGATATGACTGGTTTAGATTGCCAATGTCAGCCCATCTAGATAAAAAGTGAAATCCTCCATTCAACCACTAGACACGTGACCTCAGACAAGACAATAGTTGAGTTCTGCTGTAATAGTTGAGTTCCTGAAAGGAATTATTTGGTTTCTCTGAAGTCAGGAATGGCAGGTCCTCTGAAGACCTGGCTAGGATCTTTGAAGTTCAAAGAAAAGACTGTTGAAGATCTGGTTGAATCCTGGGGAAGAAGCAATTCTGTTTTACCTCACCATGCCAGAATTTTGAGCTGGTTCCCCAGGCCTGAGCTCACAGGTTGGCTTCTCTTTGAGAAGGGTGAATGAAGCCAAATACATACACTTATTTCTCTAAAGCAGTTCTAGACATAATCATTCTAATGATGTTGATTACATCTGTGAGGACAGCGGAACTTTCGAGCCTCCTCAGCTTAACAGTCCTAGTGGTGGCAATTTTTCTTATTTAGATATTTAAAAGCAAACAAACAAAACAAGTACCTGGAGAGGACAGGTGATACTGTCTGAGGATGTATAAGAAAGCACTGAGTCAAGACTTTCGGGACTGAGGCAGGTAAATGATGACAGATACAACTTGGGCCTTTCTCATTCAGGGGCTCCCTTTGCTGAGTTACAGGATAACCTGAAAACAATCAGAACAGGCACCTACTTCCTTGGCTTGAGTAGGAGACATGAGCTTGTCTTTAAGATGCTTTGAAACCCTGCAGCTGCTACTCAAGTCACCAGTTCAAATATACCGTATCTTAGATTCTGTTCCAAAGATTAACAGCAAATCTCTTGTAGCAATGATGCCAGTGCAGAACTGAGCTCAGTTTCTAATTAAAGGAGGATGTCATGGAACTCTTGGAGCTGGAAGCCCTGGTTCTGTCTGTAGCCATAGCATGTGTGAGGCACAGGGTTCAATCCTCATCAGCACCATGTAAAAATAAATAAATAAATAAATAAATAAGGTATTATGTCCATCTACAAGAAAATATTTTAAAGAAAGAAGGAAAAAAATCAAACAGTTTAGAAAAAGAATGAGGATTAACATAGGGTATAGATCCACAGAGACTTCCATTTCAATGATGCTTCCACCCTTACTAACTGTGTGGCCTTGAGTAAATAATTAAAATGTCTTGCACCTTAGTTTTCTTATCTATAATACAAGGATAGAATGATCTGTCTCAGGCATGGAGATTGTCAAGAGGTGTCTTAGAAATATTAATGTTGAAATATTAGTGGACAAAATATCAAGAATTGTTGTTTAAATGACAGAAATTTTTTTTCTCACAGTTTCAGAGGTTCAAAGTCTGAAATCAGGGTGCCAACATTATTGGGCTCTGGTGAGGGTGCTCTTTTGGTTCACACAGTCAAATTCCGAGGGAGTAAGAGCAAACTTTCTGATATCTTTTTGCATAAGGCCACTAACCCTTGAAATCAGGGCTCTGCCCTCATGATCTCATTTAATTATCTTTCAAAATCTCCTCTCTAAATACCATCACTTTGGGGGTTATGAAGTGCCTTAATAAACATCACTATTATTTTGATTTAACTATTATAATTTATCCCAAGAAGAACAAGACCTCTAGTTGTGAGACAGCTTCTAAAGTTTATATATTATAATAATAACAATCGACAATCCATTAATATTTCAACAGTAAATAAAATTTCCATGTGATGTTATTTGAGAGAGAATTAGTGAAACCAGAAAACATTGGAAATTCAATTGTACCCATTTTCTTTAATGGCTTTGGTTAAAGTCTGTTAGGTATTCTTAAATGCAGTCTATTCCTTAGAGAGAGATTTTGGAGTCATCAATGCCAGAGGCTAGAACAGTGTGTAGCATACCACCTTTCCCAAAATGTATTACAAAAAGCATGGATTGTAGAAAGAGGCTTTTGTATCTAACAGTCTGCCCTTAAGTTTTGTAAGCTTCCTGGATCTGTTGATCAGTCTTTATGGCCCATGAAGGACATTACAGGTGTCAGGAGGTTATAGTCAGGCACAGAAGAGGGTCACAGTAAACAAAATTCTAATTACTGGGCTACTAGTGGAAAACCTGGCTTTTGGCCTTAACCCTGAGACTGTGGGGAAGTCATTAAGTTCTCATATTAACTGCTGCTAAACAAATATCTCTTGAACTCTCCACTGAGACCTGGGAGCCAGACTTCTCCATTCCAGCCTTTCCTGGCTGCTTCACGTGAAGCTAAGCCATGTCTTTAAACCTTTGGCTCCTCAAGTATAAAATGGGGATAATAGAGCTACGTGGAGACTAATGGAAGCATGTGACCCATAGAATGAACTCACAACAAGCTATTGTCATGAAGTCTAAAGTATATAAAGAAGTGCAGGTGTGTGCTGCTAAGTGGTTTGGTCACAAGAGCTGGGACACTATCCAGCTAGGATCCGAGCCCAGGTCCAACCACAGAACCTTTGCTCTTAGCCTCTCCAGTATCCTCAGTTTTCACCCATTTTCTACTATTTTAGTTAGACTTGGACTCTATCCACAAAGCCCCATACGTGCAATGTCTTATGCAATTTGGTGGCAGAAAAAGCTTTGTGTCTTCTGAGAAATTAGTATGTTTCCTCCTTCTGAAAATAAGAATTACGCAACTAATCATGCGTTCTTTTTTTTTTGTCTTGGCTGCCAGGAAGCTCAAAGCCAAATTATGTACTCAATCACAGCCACCAAATTGTTTCTTTCTTCCTATATTTTTGTTCCTTATTTCCCTTTTTAATTCTTTTCTAACATTTTTTCCCCCTGTGTTTCTTATTGACAGAGGCCTCGTATCTATTTGGAAAGTGACAAGATTGAAATAACAAAAACAAAATTTGAAGTATGCACAAAATAACATTTGAGTCTTACCTGTTTCCATTGTGCAAAGAAAAATTATCAAGGGGGAAATTTAAAAACATAATTTAAGAGCCATTTTAAAGGAGAAAAAAGAAAACCAACAGAAAAACAGAACCAACACCAACAGAAGCCAAGTCAAATGAAAACTGCAATAAATATGTCTGAAGCTGGAAGCATTTGTGATTTCCCTGGCTGCAACCTATCATTTCTTAATTATATCCTGTGTGTGTTTTGCAAGATGAGAGCTGCTGTCAAGAGGAAGATCAGCCTCAGACAGAGGAGGGATCAAGGCCTGCCCCCAGGTCCTCACATACCTGCACAGAAGTGAAATCCCCGGAGGCACAGGCACCCAGAATAGCAGCTCCCACAAGAACAGACTCCACCTCTTGCGACAGGACCACAGACATGCCTGTGCGGAACAAGGCCACACCTTGGTTAGGGAGCAGGGTGGGGGCAGTGTGGAGAGCCAGCAAGCAACCCCAGTAGCAGCCCTCCCATGACCCCCAGCCCCTGTTCCCCAGAATTACCCAGTTCTAAAGGGTTTCACTGGCTGTGCCTGCTGGTACAATAGCCCAGAGCCTCAGGAGATCCCACACCGTATGTATCAGCTCTGGAGACCTCACAGCCCAGGTATTCCAGCTGCTACCCGACATTTGGTTCAAGTTCAGCTCAACAAATGTATGTTACTGCTTTGTTGGGCCCAGGGAAGCCTGAGATGAATCAGACAGTGTCTGTTGTTCAGATCTCAGAGGGGAGATGGATGAGAAAGAGAAGCAGGTCATGCAGGGGGCTGGTTCTCTGACTGAGATGTACTAAGAGAAGGGAAGTAGCAAGAGAGGGTGGGATTCTGCTCTCCAGTGGCTTTTTCCCTTTCTCAGTGCACTGACATTGTCTGGAAAAGCCTTCCCCCCAGGGTCTAGGTTTACTTTGTCACTTTGATCTTCTCCTTTCCTCCCAGCCATATGACTCTGGCCTCCTGGCTGTTTCTTGAATATGCTTCTAGGTCCTTCCAGATGCCCACCTGGTAACCACCTTCTCCCCTTCTTCATGTAAACAT
The DNA here is from genome assembly GCF_048772815.1 of Callospermophilus lateralis. Taxonomy (NCBI): domain Eukaryota; kingdom Metazoa; phylum Chordata; class Mammalia; order Rodentia; family Sciuridae; genus Callospermophilus; species Callospermophilus lateralis. The sequence goes on from NC_135311.1 coordinate 97,419,126, forward strand.
AACCTTCCCACTGAGCCTGGGGCATGGGATTCAAAATGACAATGTACCCTCACTTCACCTCCTCCCTCTTTCCTCCTCACCTTCCAGCCTATATTGTATTATGTTGTCTAGTGTCTTGTTCCCCATGCCAGAATTCAGGCTTTCTGCTGGCAGGGGCTTTGTCTGATCTACAGCTGTATTCCTGGTGTTTAGACAGTTCCTCCTACATGGAGAGTGATTAAATTACGAGAGTAAGAATTTCTGGGGTAGTGGTGATCATTGTGGACCTGGGGCTTACACAGGCATTTGAAGGGTGAGTAAGGGTCCATCAGGCAGGAAGAAGCCTCCACATACCAACTCCCAGAGGGTTCACAGGGGTTCAAGACTAATACAAATAATTCAAATTGTCAGCTTCTTCGCTGACTTCACTGTGTGACCCTAAGCAAGTTGACTAACTTCTTTCTACCTCAGTTTCCAAAGTGGGTTTCAGATTCTACCCATATCATAGGACTTAAAAATAAGGCATTAAAACAGTACCTACCATATATATTTGCTTATCAGGAGATGGCAGCAAATGCCACAGAGGTAAGTTCTGCAGTGAAATCTTCCTCTACTCAGCACGTGAGAGCTATTTTTCTAAAGACTGTCTCTTATCAGGGAAGAGCTCTCTGCTATACACTCCTCCTTGTCACATCATTCCTAATTCACTGCCTTTCTCCAGGGCTGGGTCAGCTGCCCAGCCACCACATAAAGGGACCAGGGAGCAGAATTCCCAGAAGACCTGGAATACCAGTCTGCTGTAAGCTCAGGTGAGTGGGCTCTGGGAAAAGCTCAGACCTGGGTTTGTTTCCTGATTCCACTGAGTCCTTCTGCAAACTCCCTAAACTCTGCAGTCTTGGTTTCCCCATGTGAAATGGGGATAAGACTTAGCACACAGGTGCACACTGAGGGTGAACAACAGGGCATATACATGGGGCTTAACAAATTCCTGGCCCATGGTAAACTCTGCAGAAATAGTGGCTGGCACTGTCAGAATTAGGTGGATGGGGAGCAAAGACTCTACCTTTACTTCACCTGGATAGCAAAGTGCAGTAGTGGGAAGGGCAGAGCAGGTTGCTGTCAGCCATCTAGAGGGAAAGGATGAAAACCAGGCCACAATGAAGGGTGATCATGGCCCAATTAGGAGAGGGCACTGTAGACCTTTGCAGAATCCCAGGAATGATGGGGGTGTAATGTGAGCCTGCTACTCAAACTTTTCCCTTGATCTGGGACTTTTTAGAAGCTTGCACCAACAAACACTATTTGTCTCCCAGTCCCTCTTTTCTCTGCCAAAATTTCCCTATGTCTGGGTAGGGAGAAACTACTCCCAAATCCCTCCCCTTGGAAACCAGAGACCAGAGTGAATCTAATGAATCCCCTATTAGCTCTTAGGTTGCAGCCCAAAGTGCTCCAGAGCCAGACTGCCAGGGTTTGAACTTTGGCTTCTTCACCAACTTAGTTGTGTGATCCTGACTTCTCTTTGTGTGTGTGTGTGTGTGTGTGTGTGTGTGTGTGTGTGTATGTGTATGTGTTTTTTTTTTTTTTCTTCAAAATGGGATTCAAATTCCAGCTTAGGGTTGCTGTGAGAATTAAAAGAGTTGGTGAAAGTAAGGCACCTACTGCTTGGCTTGGAGAAAGCACTAAATTAACATTAGCTGTGATGATATTCTTGAAGTTTCCCTGTCTGTGATGTTTCTCCTCATCCTTCTACCCTGGGTAAAACAACCCATTGCTTCCATCTGTCTCTCAGACCAATCCTACCTCCTCCACATATCTTCCCACTTGCTTTGAGCCCTGAAAGATGGGCCTTGTCCTCTGGCAACATCCTTGACTAGACTTCTGTTGGGCCACCTTCTTCATATGACCCTCAGTTTCTAGATACCACTAGCTCCCTGGAACTCTCTAACTCTGTAAGCTTAGGGGTAGAAACACTGCTGGCTGCCCCAGGGGACTTCTTGATGGTCCAGGTCTTCCTAACCTCTGCTCACACCTCTGTAAATTGATCCTTATTCAACATTTCTCCAGTTAACCCGACTTGAGTGTGCATCTGTTCTCTGCCTGGACCTGAATGATCCTGACAACTCTGTCCTCTGGGTTCCCACTCTACTCTTTTGCACATTGGTCACAGGACCATGATGAGCACCTTTTCTGTTTTATAACAAAACCCTCTATAGGGCATCATTCTCTTTTTGCATCCCCATGTGAAGCACAGCACTTGATAGGCTGGTGTGCTCAGAGAATGCGTTGCAGTGAATAAATGAATGAACAAATGATTAAAATAATGGGTAAGATAGGAAGAGGAAAACCCCCATGGATACTGTCAGTACTAAAAACAAAATTTAGAAGAAGGAACATTTAGTCCCAAGTCACTGGGGGAAAACCTACAATTACTTAGTACATAACAAGTATTTCTTGAAACCACAGTTAACTAAGTGGCCGGGGCACCAAGAGATTCTTCCCAGTGTTGGCATTTCCCAAGCTGGCAAAGCCCCATAGAGCATGCTGTTCCTAACACAGGAAAGATTTTGCTAAAAAAAAAATATTAAATTGCTTTTTCTCTACCATCCCTTCTTCCTTTTGGTGTGGGGCTGTCTGGAGGGGAGAAGTGATGTCATAGATACTGATTCTACTGGGAATGAGGCACAGGGTTCATTGTTAACCAACTCCCAAGCATTGACGTATCTATCCCTCAGCACGATCTACATGAGAGAGATGATAACATTTCTGTCTTCCACAAGAGGGAACTGAGGCTCACAGAGGTAAAATAACTGGTCCTGAGTCACAGTCCTGGCTTGTTGTTCTTTCCACCACTCTGTACCATTTCCAAAGAGTCTTGCAAATTCTACTGTGTTTTTTTTTCACATGTATTTCTAAGCATCATGTACCATGTCCTCTCTAAATCTTTCTTGGTAGGAAAAAAATTGGAGCAATCACAATGTTTAAAAGCACCAAATGCACTACCTATCCACAGGCTGCTGTGTATGGCCACTGTGTTCTCAGGGCCTTTTACAGGGACAAATGCAAATGTGTTCCTTTTTTTGAGTGCTGGGTGAAGGAGAGGAAGAGGGGGGCCTTGCCTGGAATGTGAACTATTTTATCTGATGCATTAATGAGTTTAGCAGAACGCAAAGCATTTAAAGGCAGATGCACTTTGCCATCACTTGTCAGTCACAGGCTTCCAAAAGCAGAGGAATTCCAGGCCAAAGAAAAAGGTCCCTTTGTCTATAACTGTAACTGGTGCATAGTTAGAGACAAAGGGTCCAGTTTCAATCTGAATCCAAACAACCATTAACAGCCTTTTCATTCAGCAGTCTGGAGAAGAGCAGTTTCCAAAGCTGAACTTTCAGTGAAATGGCTGCAGGCCTTGCTTCTGAGTCAGCTCAGGGTATCAGGCTTAGAAGGTGACCCATTTTCACAAAGGCTGGAACTAGTGTTGAGACAGTGTCCTGGTCACTCTGGACTGCCTGCTTTCAGGGGCCCTGATTTCCTCATTCCATTGAGCAATATGTTAACTCAAACCTGACTTCTATCTTCCTTCCTATATCCAGGTGGGATGTGTTTTTGGCTATTTGAAACTGGAAATTGGAAGACTACAAACCAAGTTTTAAGTCTGAACCTTCACTGAACCAATCAGCTGATTTTTAGATAAAACATGGTCATGGTTACTCTCCCAGGGAAAATTAGGTAATGTGGGCCCATTTTCTGGTCTTTCCTCTTTGTGCTTCAGTCTTCCAGCCACTCTCAATGGTCCATTTCCACAGGTTTCGAACAGCTTTGTAAAGGGATCATCATCAAATGGTTACACCGGAAAAGTCAAGAAACCTGGGTCAGCAGCAGAGGGACAGTGGGTACAGACGTAACTAAATTGCACTCCTCCTGACCCATCCCTTACTGGCTGTTTGACTTTGGAAAAGTCAACTTAATTCAAATCTACCATCTTCAATGGTTTGTGTGTAATGTCTATTTTCTAATTTCCATGTTATGGGAGGATCAAATGTTTATAGGGTGATTCACACTGGCACATAGTAGGAACTTGTTAAATGGAAGTAAATTCTATACTTCCCAACCTGATAGGTCTACTCTTAGACTATACATTTTTATCAAATGTCTTCTAATTTGTGCCTCAGTCTACTTATCTCAAAGATGGGGATAATTAGCCTGTTGAGCTTCCTCTTAGAGTGTACAGGGATCAACAGTGTCTATCACATTAGATAAAGCTCTTTTCTGCAGGAATCTACATGGCCTGGAGGAGAAACAGGATATGAGGAGGAGAGATATTTGAGTGAGCTCAGAGATTTGACTTGCTCAGCTGTCAGAGAAAAGGAGCCCAGGCAACAGGGGCCAGAGAGGGTCATGATGAAGGCCATGGTAGAATGGGATGATATCAGGCTGGATATAAGGCTGGGAAAGAGTACAACCCTCCCCTATTTCCCTCCCCTCTCCATGTTCTAGTGCCTGGCCCTCCCAGGGATGCTTCAGGAGACACTAGGGGAGAATGAGCTAGGGAGGTGTGGGTACTGGGTTCAGAGAAATGGGAATGCAGGCCTGCCTCTATGCCATCAGTAAATCTCCTGTCAGTAGGGCCCTTTCCCTGGGTCCCAGGGGCACTTACTAAGAAATTGCTCTGCCACTGTCTTCCCTTGTCACAAAGGGCTCAGCCCATTACTCTGGATTCCTTCCATCTGTGTTATGATTCTGGATTCTGATGAGCTGAGAAGGAATCTCAGGATGGTGGGCTCCTTGCGTTCAAATTCCCAGTTTGTGGCCAGGTCCCAGTTCCCACAGCATCTGGGCTTTGCATTCTTTCTAATCACTTCTTCTAGATCACATTGGCCTGACTGTCACAGGTCCAAAACTGGGCAAAGTTCCCACTGGGTTTTCAAAATATCCTATGATTTACTCACTCAGAAGTTCTTCAACATTTTGTTTAATGAGTCTATTTGTTCTTTGTCTTCCTCAATAGATCCTGAACTCTGTAAGAGCAAGAATTATGTCTTTCTTCATATTTGTATCTTCAATATTGCCTACAATGCCCGAATCATAAGAGGTACTCAAAATTGTGGAGTAAATGCTGGAATCAAAATCTAGCTCTTACTGACCTCTCTCATCTCATTCAATAGTCAATTTCCCTATGATGAGCATAAATCCTCAGAGTCATCTTAATAACTTGACTCGTCACCCATATCCTCCTGTTCTCAACCTGCCCAGCACTTGGTAATGTCCAATGGCTGCCAAGCCTAAAATGACTTTCTCTCTTCCTCCCCAGACTTACCAGTAATGTCTGCATGCATCTGCACAAAAAGAGGATTCTTGCTCAGGCCCCCACACAAGAAAAGAGTACTGATGGAGTGCCCTGCTGCCTCCATGGCCTCTATAATGAAGCGGGTCCCAAACTTAAAGGGAAAAGCAGAAGAAACCATTAGTATGGTAGCAAAAGTAAATGATAAGGAACATTTGCTAAGTGTTTGCCCCATGCTTGACACTGCACCAATAGTTTTGTACACACCGCCTCAGAAAGCTCAGACTCAGAGAGCCTGTGTTGCCTATGGGACACAGTTAATTGCTCACAGAGGGGAATTCCAACCTGGGCCTGCCTGACTCCAAAACCCTCTCAATTACTATAGCATTTACTTTTATCAGTAGTTACATGACACTAACAAAAACAGTTGACATTGTTAGCACAGTTAATGTTAATGCAGCTCACTCAAACATTTGATGAGAATCTACCGTGGCCTGGGCCTCTATGTCATACTGGAATGGAGTAATTTCAATGTTGCTCCAAAATGAACAGAGCTAGTGGCACCCGGATCAGTCCTCTTTAACTAAAGGGGAACTAAAGAGTTTATTTTTTTTTTCCTAAAAAAATGTGCCTAGGTAGTCCAGTAGTAGGGCCAAGAAAAGAGGGCTCTAATTTCATCAAGAATGTAAACCTTACACTGACAAAGGCTGAAACCTTTGTTATCACCTGAAACCAGGTAATAGTTTTCTAATAATGAGGCTTCTGGAACCAGAATCCATTTCCAGTCAGTCTTCTGTGGCAAACACACACTCTGGCTGGCTCAGGGTTTCACTGCCTTTTCAATTCAGTTCTTATATCTCAGCCCTTCTGTCCCACTATCTTCCTGATGTGAATTACCTTTATTCCTGTCTTGTACAGTTTATTAAATTTGGTAAAAACCAATGCAGTTTGAGAGGAGGACTACACTTCTACTATACAACTTAGGAATATGGGAGTGAATTTTAATGTACAATTCTTTATTTTTGGCTAGGTTATTCAAATAGTTGAAGATGATAATTCATTTGAAAATTCAAAAAAACCTAGAAGTTCAAAATTCATAAGGTATTTTGAATAAGGATTAAAAACAAGAAGATGAACTGGAATGTGACCCTAAGGAAGCAGCCACATGGTGATATTTGAGGATGACTCAGGAGAGAAATGTAAAAGAGGAATTTTTGTTAGCTAGAGAGTCCTTGAAATGTTTCAAGTCTGAGCAATCCTGGGAGATGGTAAATCCTAGGTGTGACCATGGGAGTGAATTGCTGAGGAGGAGGGAGGAACAGGTCAGGGAGATAGGAAGATGGAGGATCCAAAGGCCCAGGTGCAAGGTTCCAGATGGGGGGGGGGCACTAAGAAGGCCAATCTGGCTGGAGAGAAGATAGAAGCCACTGTCATGGCTTTTGGTAAGAGTGTGAGTGTCACCGAGCAGTTGGTACCCAATACATAGAGAAGAGGAAGTTTAGCTTGAGGGTAAGAAAATCAGAAGAAGGCCCAGGTTTGGGCAGTCAGCACGCTGTAGCCTGACCTCAGACCCCAGGGGTGGGTGTAGGGCAAGTGCAGCTGCCTCCTTTGACCAGGCTGCTTGAATGCTGACTCCCCTGGGCAGGGGTGCCTCTAAGGGGGAGAGAGGTCAGTGGGTGATCTGGGGTCACTGGATTTGAAACCTCAGTTGATTTGAAGTAAATCATGAGGGACAGGCTGTCATGAGCAAAGGGCACAGCAATTCCTGCCCAGAGGTCTTCAGGGTTTGCTGAAGGTACTCAGGAATCTGTTAAAAATATGGATTAGGTGAAACCTGGGCCTCCAAAGATAATCCACAGATGGTGCGTGTTTAGAAAGTTAAAACACGTTGTACTGCATAAGGCCAGATCCTGCTTACTGACTATGGCTGATTACCCCCAGATGTTCTTTCTTAAGCTTTTTGGGGGGTCATGAACCCCACTTAGAACATGATAAAACCTACTGACCTGCCCAGATAAAAAAAAGTCACACACAAAGTAGTACTAAACATAACTTCAGGGGGTCAACAGATGCCTTTAAGTCCTCCAGGGATCATCTGATGCCCATAGATTCCAGGTAAGTCTGGACTGCTCTAGGGGCATGGATCCTTAACAGCTAAGAGCAGCAGTTTTGAATTTAGTATTAAAAAACAAAACAAAACAAAAAAAACTGAGCTGTTCTTCAGGAATTTCACTTATTTCTCATATCTAATCTTTCTAAGACTCATTTCTTGTTTGTTAAATAGTAATAATAATACCATATTCATTCAGTTAAAAATTCTATGGAATCTCAAAAATGACAATGTGAAAAGAAATAAAAAGTGTGGTCTGAGACTTGATAAAACAGTAATATATAAGTTACAAGGGAGATAGGAAGATGGAGGATCTAGGAAGCTGGGCTGGAGCACCAGGAAAGTGTTTATGGATGAGGACTCTTCTGGTGATTAGCCATATATTAGGCACTCCTCTAGGCCCTTTCATGCCATTGCTAATGGTAAAACAAATTCGCCTACCGCACATTGTTACCCTGCTTAGTTATGTAATTTCCCGAAGAACAATATGTCTATATGGGAAGAAGTATAGCTACTTCCCAATTTGCATGGGAATACCGTGCGAAACTGATATTTCTAAAACCAGGGAGGTGGAGCCACATGATTAACAGGCCTAAGTCAAGAGTAAAACAAATCACATTTCCTGGGAAAAGCAGAGGAAGAACCTGAACAAGAGGCACTCCCTGGAGGGGCTGTGACAGCCTTGCTCCCCTGTGGCCTGGTTGACTGGAACTTCCCAGTCTGGTGGTTCCTTACAGGGCATTCCCTTCTGGTATCCCAGACTCCCAGACTCCACAGTGTACTGCTCCACATCCTGGAATGCCCCACCAAAGGGCTTTGTGCCACAATGATTTTGTGCTCACCTTTCTGGAAAAAATGTTTTCACTGAGAAATTTAAATTAAAATTAGGCTACTCCACTGAGAATGTACAGAACCAAATGCAAATCAAGAGACTTCAAATGCAAATAGTACTTTTTAAGGGCCTGTTCTGAAAAGAAAACTACAGATGAACAGGCTATGGATGAACTGGGCAGTTGACAGGTCTTTCAATGAAGCATGAGCAAGAATTTTATTGCATGGAGGGTTTTGCACAGTCTTGAGCTAATTTTTCTCTTTCGTTTCATTCCATTCCTATAAAATACCAACCATGGGTTTGACTACAGAGAGGAATTAATTGAATTTATTAATGACAAATAGATACTAAGGTAATATTCAGGACCAAGGAAACAAAAACAATTTTTTTTCAAGGTGGAAATTATGGGAAAATATCTATGGTCAGATTGCTTCATTAAGATGCACAGTTTTGCCTAAAAGATCAGCACACTCAGATGCTTTTGCAAAAGACACCTCCCAATTCAACTGAGTCCATAATAAAACTTTATGGAGAAATCTGTCCCAAAATACCTTTCTTTCATGATATACAAAGATCATTAAGACAATGGGCAAAATAAAACAGTCACTTAAATACACTAAGGCACAGTCTTTATTTTTTCTCTCCAGCCTACATTATGTTTAACTTCACTTTCAAATTCTTGAACTTCTGCTGCAATGTTCTTACTGGGAAAGGGATCTCTGTGAGAAAATCCAGGCCAAATTAACGATGTTTTCTAATATGTGTTAAGTCAAAACTATTCTCAGGAATGCCAGAATGTTTATTTTATCCAAGTAGATTTTACAAATAGATCAAAGAAAACTACAGCGAGGTAAAGTAGAAAGAGCAGGAGCCTGGGAGTGACATGGAGAGAGGTTCAAATTCCAGCTACCATGCATGGGCTGTGTGACCCTGGCAAATAGCCTGCCCCTTGTCTGTAAAATGAGGACAATACCATTGACATATAGAGTTACAGTCCTAAGTCACAGAGTAAGACTGCAGTGCCTGGTACAGAGTTGGAGTTCCCAAGAGGTCACAGTCATTACCACTAAGAGGTGATGACCCTGAGCCCAATCTGTTTGACCTTGTCCTTCACATCTACCTCTTAGCAATATGCTCACAAAACTGAGCATCACATAGCTTTGATTTTCCAAAATTATTCACTTCAATGTAAGTGACTCATTTTGCTAAAAGACTTTTCATATAATAACGTTAACAAGTTAGAAAATAAATGTTCCTCACTACTTCCTGTATCTAGTTATATGCATTCTCCTTCCAGCTCTGCCATGCACTGGCTATGTTGCCCTGATCAACACTGAGGCTTTGGATTCTAATCTGTGAAATGGGGACTATAATATCTACTTTTACAAGGTTGAATCAGAAAATGGATGTGTGGTATTTGACAAAGAACCTGGTATATAATAAATTCCCCCAAATTCTATTATGTATTATTATGATAATCATCATCACTTAAAAAAAGAGTAGTAAATATTGTCTTTACTAATGTAGGTTTTCCTTTTTCATCATAGTGTTTACTTCCTGCAGTTTAATAGGTGGCAGAACCATCTCTTTTTGACCAAGTGGCCATGCAAAAAATAGTGTGACTGACTTGACCGAAGTGGCTAAACTATTAAATCAATAAGGAGTGGCTTCAGGAAAACACAATTAAGAGGTATATAATCTGAAAGGACTATTTAATCAAGTTGGCTGATTCCATACTCCTATGAAGTGGCATCAAAGAAGGCATATTCCTTCAGTAGTTGGAAAGTTCTGTTCTCTGTTGTATGCACATGGCACCTGGACAAACCTAAGTGTTAAGAAAGTGCTTGGTGATGGGAGGATTAGATGAACTTTAGATAAGGCAAAGGAGGATTAGATGAACTTTAGATAAGACAAAGTGGCGGGAAAGGAAGGGAGGGGCATGATGCTCAAAGACTTTAACTCCTTTCAGTTTCACTATGTAAGCTTATTAGCAAATCAAGCAAAGACCTTTATCAACTTTTCCTTCCAAAAATACCGGCATCTCTTTTTGGCAAGTTCTCCTTTAATTAAGAAACTCTGTCACAAAAGCATCTGGTGTATCTTGGGAGTACATTGATAATCCTAAATTTCCTTAAAAATGACATTCAAGTGTCTTACAGCAATGGCTTGAACTGTGGCCAGGTAGAGGATGGCAAGATCATCGAGGTCCTGAGATAGTTTCAATCCAGTGACCTGTAGGGAGGAAGAAGAAGAAAAAAGAAGGAGATGGCCAGAAGGAGCTGCCATTGATACAGAGAATTCCCATGAACTATGAACATGTTAAATGTGTTTTCTTGCAGAAACAAGTTCATATGCAAATCCCCCTTTTGTTAGCTGAACGTGGGATGCCTACTAAATCATTTAATCTCCAGACCTGGGGAAAAATGTATCCTTTCCTCCCCGCAAAAATGACTTGCCTTTGGATTAAGCCAAAACGAAACAAAATAAAATTAAAACAATAGGAATATAATGTTTGATATTTCTTAGCATAAATTATGTATCTTTTTTATTTTAAAAAATTCTTATAAATACCTATTTTCTGTGACTTACAAGCAATCAGCATGTGAACAGTGGCATTCTCATACTAGATGATCATATTCTGAATTCTTCTCTTGTCAGAATTCAGTGAAATAGTGCCCAAGGGGTATTCAGAATAAAGTAATATGTCTCCTATAAATGCTATACCTACTAAGGGATAATTTAGAATCTGTGGTTTGTAAGGGAATCTCATTAAAGTCAATTGGAACCAGATGCTTATATGGAATAGGACAATCTCTGAGAGATTTTAGGACTGAACAGGATGCTGGATTTGGGGGCCATCAAGACTCTTCACAGTCTCACCTTCACATCTTTCATTCTTCCAGGTCTTCTTGTGGAATATGCCTAGAGGACAAGAGCTGGTAGCATGAAGTTTGTGGGCATCAACCCTACCATTCACATTAGATTTTCACATTATAAAATTAATTCACATAACACTCATTTACTCAGGTTATATAGTGTATATGGTCTTGAGCTCAACCAGATGTGAATATGTAGTTTGCAATAAAATAGAGTGAATGGTCTACCTAGATTTCTGCCCTTCTTCCTCTCTGACTGCATTTAATTTCTTTCTCTAGACTCTGCCCCTAACCAGAATTGGGCTATTGCAGGGAACAGACACCATTCAGTTACTCCAATTGGAAACCTGAGAGTTCCCTTTCTTGCCTTCTTCCTTACTTTCCATGTTTAAATGTTTCCAAGTCTTGCACGTTTGACTTCCCCTACCTTTTCTGACTCCATCCTCTATTCTCTATCTTCAGAGTTCTTCACTTCCCTAATTCAGGCCACTGTGACGTCTTTCCTGACTGCTGAGCTGGAATCCCTGAGCAAATCTCCCTGTTTTTAACAGTGTTCCTCTCTACAATGGAGCCAGAGAGATTGTTCTCTTGTGTAAATCTAATCATGTTATTCCCTGTTAAAAATTCTTCCTGTTGCCTTCAGTTCATGGTAGAAATGCCTGTACTGTGTGTGTATCTTCCTGAGCCCACCCCTGCTCACCTCGCCAGCACCTGTTCCTGCCCTTCCTTACTCAGCATCCTGTCCCCCTGCTCTTCTGAATCTCTCTTCCAAGTATGCCAATGAGGGGATCCCTAATTTCAGTATAACTACCTGCTGATGGCTTATTCTTGGCAAATAATTGGGTACCAGATAATAACTAGGGCTTTGATTCTAACACACAGGCAGATGAAAAACTGGAAGAAAAGATCAGAGAAGAATTCTGGGGAATTCCTCTTCCCAGGCCAATTTTATAAAGGAACATCCCTCATGAAATTGCACAGGGACCTAAACATATGGTAAGAATGCTGGAACTAGGAGAGAACCCAAACAATGCTGAGAATAGAGAACTTCATTTCACAGGTGAGGAAACGGTTTTCCCAAGGGAACACAGAGAATGGAAACCACAGCCTAGGTATTCTGACATACCTTGCCTGTATCCTTCACTGCAGTATCTCTAAAGCCTAGTGCTGTGCCTGGCACACAGTAGACATTAAATTTACATTTGTGCTATATGTAAACTAGTGACAATTCAAAGTTTTCTCCTTTTGAATGCCATTCTCTCTCCCAGGATCCTATCATTCCTTTTCAATTTATACAACTATAGTTGAAAAATATTTATTACTTGGCTCTTCAAATACTCACAGGGAGGAGAAGATATGTGTTCTATACCCCAGGAGGAAAAAACATTAACTATGTGCTCTCAATTTCCCACACTCCACACTTACCCCTTTCAATCACAGGAGTGGCTTATATGAGATTGGGGTAAAGGCTGGGTCCCAGGCACTCATATGAGCCATTGTATGAATAAGAAACAGGTACACAATCTAGGAGAATTAATTATAAAAAGGTATGGTCCTGGGGCAGGACCACTAGTCATGAATGAGTGTGTGCTTGCTCTCTTTCCTGTTGTTGTTGTGTTAGGGAAGCCAACTGGGCCACAGCTTAGAGCTCTCTTCCAGAGCCAGGCGAGGAGGCTGCCTCCCTCTGGCTTCCTCTCTCTGGTCATCAGTTGGTAGTTGACCAGTCCATGATCCTCTATGCACTTGATCCACAGTTGGGTCCTGAAGAACAGGTCTGGATGGATAATGTGTGATGGGGGTGCTGATAGAATTTCACCTTGTAATCAAGAGGTATTCCCCTATCAGTACTTATTAGAAAACTTAGTGCTTTAAATTATAATATTGACAATATAACTGGTTCTTCTCAATTAGTAAGAATCCATCAGTGAGAGGGGATGTGATGTAGTTGAATTTAATTTACTTAATCCCCAACAAATATCCATACAAATTTCCAGAAACATTAGTATTTGAGCAGAAAGATATCATAGATCCTTCTCAAAACTTCCATAGAGGAGAAGCTCAAAAATCATAGAGGAGAAATGGGAAGGTTTTTTTTTCTTTTCCCTAGACATTGAGACTGGGGTGATCAATGTATGTAATGGAGTACTAAATTTAACTCTTGAGCTTGCTAGTAGTTATGACCAAAAGGAATACATACGGGTAACATAGGTTTTCTTTTCCTGATAACTAAAACACAGCTGTCATTCAAGGAGACAATATATTTATTTCTGTGAAGAGTTCTAGAAGGGTTTTTTTTACATGGATCACAATATAGGAGGTACTAACTATCAAAGGAGAAGCAGAGTACTCATTCCTCCAAAGCCATTCCCAATACCTGCTGACCACTAATACCAGAGCCATGGTGCAAAACAACTTAGTGCAAGACATTTCTGTCTGAAGTGTAAAAGTACTGTGGTTTGGGATCCTGCTTCCTGACATCTCATCTGATATGCAGATGGAGAAAAAAGAAGGGCAGATGACCATTAAGTCTATTTATCTCAAATTCCAGGAACCTCAGCCCTGCCCTGGCAATTCCAGCCTCTGATGGATCTTTATAGAGTGCTTGCCACGTGGACCACTTGGGAGGATAAAGAACACCTGAGGAGCTGTCCTGAAGGAGAATGGCTGCAGTGTCCTGGAGGAGTATGGTTTTGTAATGGTTGAGAAGTCTGGGACAGGCCAGCGGATGGCTTAATGGATCCACTGATAAGAGGAAGTGGGGAGGAAGCATACGTAGAAGGAGTGTGTTTAGAAATATGTATGTGCCTATTTTGAATATTTAGGCGAGACAGCCAAGTGTATGAGGAAGCCCCCAGTGGAGACTTGCAATGATAAGCACATTTTATTTATGTTTGGCTATTGTGTAATGGAGTGGAACTGTAAGAGAAAGCATTTAATTCATATTCTGAGACATGGGAACTGTTCGTAGGGTGGCCAAAACATACAAACAACTAGAATGGGTAATTCAACATCCTAAATTATCCTTCTCAAATGGATACCACAAAGTAGGTGTTCTGACACACCTTGCCTGTATCCTTCACTGTAGTATCTCTAAAGCCTAGTGCTGTATTTATCCAAATACTGGGATTTTTAAGCTTAGAAAAGAGGTATATATAAATGGAAAGATGATGTATGTTAGAGCAAGATACTTGGGTTTCAGTTTTGATGTAGCCTGACAATTGTGAGAGTTTTATAATCTCTTTGAGCTTCATTTCTTTCATGTGAAAAATGGGCATATGATACCGCAAGGCCTTTTATGAGAATTAAATGAGATCTTATTTACAAAATGCCATGTTTTTCCAGCAAGCTGCAGTGTTGCAAGAACATCCTTTGGTGCCCCCCAGTACCCACTGTGTGTACATAAATAGCACTTATTAATTGTTCATTTGCTTTCCCTCTTCTTCTCCCTTCCCCATTTGCTTTTATTGGTACACTACACTTGTACACAGGTTGGGTTCATTTTGACAATCATACTTCCATGGAATTTTACTCCAGTTTAGTTCCCAGTGTCTCCTCTTTTCCTTCCCCTTCTCACTCCCTCTATTCCCCTTCTTTTACTACACTGGTCTACTTTCTGTTCATCTATATGTTTTTAATTAGGTGAGATTCACTATGATAGATTTATACATGCACATAGGGTAATTTTGTCAAATTCATTCTGTATTTCCTTTCCCGTCCTCCTCCCTCCCCTCAATCTCCTTCTACCCTTCCCTCAGTCTTCATGATATTTGATCCCCGCTTCCCTATTTACTTTGTTCTAGCTTCCACATATAAAAGAGTACATTGAAACTTTGATTTTTCTGAGTCTGGCTTATTTCACATGGCACAATACTCTTCAGTTCCACCCATTTACCAGTAAATGCCACAATTTCATAATTTAATTTTTCTTTATGGCTGAGTAAAACTCCACTGTGTATGTATACCACATTTTCTTAATCCATTCATCTATTGATAGGCCCCTTGGCTGTTTCCATATCTTGGCTATTGTGAGTTGCACTGTTATAAACACTGATGTTGCTGTTCTCTTTCTCTTAATAAATGTTCATTCTCTTTCTTTGTAATTGCATTGAGTTCAACCCCATTCATTAACTGACTTCAAAGCAATAAATAGCATGTCTCTGGATATGCTATGGGAACCATGAGGCAATGAATGAAGGGCATTCTCGACTGCTGGCTGTACCCGACACAGCAGCTAGGGAGAAGGTAGGTTGATGATTAGCATTGAGATCCTAAGGCTAAAGATATAGAACCATCTAGGAGTGTGGAGAAATCATATGCCCCAAGGGACAGGTAGCACAAATGTGTGGGGGACACATTTGTAAGGCTTAGACAAAGCCTTAGTCCTTATCAGCCTGTAAGTGTTCATTTTTTCTCTTAAACAGAAAGATAGATGGTAATTCTTCACCTGGACTTCAGCTTGAATCTTGCTGCCACTTAGTAGCGGCCTAAACTTGGGGATACCTCTTAACACTTTACTGATATCCAAGCTGAATGTAGATTCCTGGGAGCTTACATAAAATGAATTTTGGTGTGAGCCCCGCGATTTGTGTTTTAGCAAGGATTTAATAATGCACTAAATTGTGGGAATGAGTATCCTAATTCTTGGTATTTTGAATTTTAGGTTCATCAGCCCTTAAAATGATTTAAGATTATTAATAGATGGATTATAAATATAGAATTTCTAATCTGGATCCAAAATGCTCCAAAATCTGAAATTTTTTGAGCAGGACAGACATCATAAGTGGGAAATCCCACACCTTAAAACTTTGTTTCATGCATAAAATTATTATAAATATTGGTATTGAATAATAAAAATGTATGAAATTCGTGTTTAGACTTGGGTACCATCCCTAAGATATTTCATTACATATATTCAGATATCCTCAAATCTAAATCTTAAACCTGAAACACTTCCAGTCCCAACGACTTCAGATAAAGGATACTTAACCTGTGGTAATTCAGTTAATTTTTTTCCTTCCTAGTTGTTAAAAGCATTGATGTGATTATACACGTTAGTCAGAAAAAAAGGGCTTAGGGATAGTTTCCCAAGGGGTCCCTAAAGAATACAAGAGACAAGTAAAGAGGATTCCCAGTCCTGAGGTTTTTCTAGGGTCATCAGAGCTTGATGGGGTTATCCAAGGCTCAGGGGAATTTGTTGAAAGCTTTCTAGAACACAATGGAGCAGCAAAAAATGCCCTGTTTGCTCAGTCAATAATGAAGGTGGAACTGATGGACAAGGCAATGAGGAAGATCAGAGAAAGATTTATAGAAGGGAGGAGAGAGATTGAAGGCCAGGTCTGAAACAATCAGCAGCCTAGAAGAGAAAGGGGGACAAATCTCCACAGGGATGTTGAGAGGATTCAGTAAGTGTCAGGAGTCCAGGCTAACACTTGGCGTTGCCTAAAACTCATCCACATTTGGGGGACTGCAGATGAATGTGCTACTACAATGTGGAATTCTAAAGAGGTCTCAAAGATTCCTGTTCCTTGGTTACTCATACACTAATCTAGGCACAGCTATAAAGAAACATGGCAGATGGAATTAGTTATTAGCCAGTGACCTTAAAAAAGGAAGACTATCCAGTTGTACTCACAGTAACTACATGAATCTTTTAAAGCATAAGAGGAAGGCAAAAGCATCCATCAAGAGATCAGATAGAAGAGTGAGGCAGAAAGGAAAACCAGAGAGGTTGAAAGCATGAGAAGGATTTGACCCACCACTGATGGGTTTGAGGGTGGAGGCACTGGGTGATGAGCCCAGGAATCTCGGGAGCCTCTAGATTCTGAGAGCCCTGGCTGACATTCAGCAAGGAAACAGGGACCTTGGTCCTTCAACGGCTGGTACTAAATATGGCCAACAACTTGAATGTGTTTGAAAGCAGATTCTCCCCAGAACCTTCCAGTAGGAGTCTCTGGTTTTGGTCTTGTGAAAACTGGAGCAGGAAAACCAGTTGAGCCCACATGGACTTCTGACCCATGGAAGTATGTGATAATCAATGTAAACTGCAAATTTGTAGTAGTTCATTAAAACAGCAATGGGCAACTAATGCACACACTAAGTATGGATGATGGGCTGAAGTTTTCACAACCTGTTCTGTTGGTGAATCCTATACCACACATCAGTCCATTTTCTGTTTGCCTCCTGCACCAGACATGTCATGCTTTGTTTGCCCTATATCTGAGGCTCTAAGTTTAAGCCATTTTGATGTGCTCATGCACCAGTATTCCAAAGCTGCTCTCTACAACTCTCCTGTCCAGACTTGCTGCTGTTTGAATGCCAGCTTGCTTTGAGTCTGAATGCCAGCCTGGATCTCATTCTTGGTCTTCTTTCTTTAGTTTCTTCCCACTATTTATCTCCTGCACCTTCCCAGTGGATTTCACCTGATTCCCCTCTTAGCCTTCTGTCATGCTACTCTGCCTTGTAGGAGATTCCTGTCCATCCACACTCTTCCTTTTGGTTTACTTATTTGCTGTATATAGGAAAGGCAATAAGAAAAAAAATAGCAATAAGAAAGAAAAGTCTGACTCAGTGATATAATTTAAAAGTCACTAAAATGAGGAAGAAATATGATAGGCACTTTGAAAACACAGAAGAGGGATTGAGGAAACACAAAGTTCTTGTTCCTTTTCTTTTTAACTATTTTTTTCTTTCTCCAAAGAATGTCAGTGATTCACGTTTGAACTGACTGTTTTCTAATCTACTCTTTTCTCCTCTGGGTAAATTACTTAAATTCCCTAAGCCTCAGTTTCTCTCTTCTTTTAAGTGGGGTAACAATATTATCTCACCAGGTGATTATGAATGTGGGTAATGATACATGTGAAACAACTTCATGTCAGATCCCCTAAATTGGCCTTATTATAAATCACAAACAATCGGTCACTTCAAAAATAAAGCATATTATGAGAAAACCAGTTAAATGATACTGAGGACACTAGTTTTTGTCACACGATTTGAGTTTTTATAAGCAAACAATGATAAAAAATGGTTGAATAAAACAGTGTTAAATAACAACAGAACAGTAACCAACTCATATGTAAGGGTATGCCTGTTTTCAAGACTTACAAGATATCATTCAAGAGCTGCTCCAGTTGGCTCAGCAGCTTCTGGCTCTATCATCTATCTCCTTATCAGAAGACAACATAGGGGTACAACCTCTGGCCTCTCCTGAGCTCACACAGATACTCAGCTGAGTTGCTGACTTCATCTATATCTGAATCTGTTAGCAAGCATCAGGCTAGGATTTGGTCTCTTAGGAATGGGCTAAGACCTTGGAATGCTTCTTTCCTAACTCTCAACCCACCATTGGCACACTTGCTCTGAAGACCAATGGAACAGCACAGTCTCTCCAGCAATTTTAGTCATGTATGAGCCAACTTTCAAATCACAGTTCTTCAGAGAACCAGAAAATAACTTTTAGTTCTGGGTAATGAAAGACTTCCAAAATGAGGCAGAGAAAACATATTTCAACCAATGATGAATACAGTATTTGGTGTGTTTTCATGCCCTGCTCTGTGTCCAAAGCAATTTACTTCTTTGAATGAGTATTTTGGAAAAGAATTAAAATAAGCAAATAAACCAACATCAACAAAACCCCTACCACCACAAAAATAAAGAGTTATAATAATCTGTGACTAAAAACTAATTTCATATACAAGGAGGAAAGCACATTTTCAAAATTACTACCACATTAGCTGTATGGTAGGGCCCACCAGATTTGAGATGCTTCTTGTATTGGAGAGAAAATGAGGAAAGGGTTCTACTACAGAGATAAATATCCAGACCTGCATGAAAAATGCTTCCTGGGATGGACTAGGGGTCTTCAGCTTCCTAGCTGGTTTTGTGACTGGTGATGTCAGTGGCTGGTGAGTTCAGTTAGTTCCAGGGCTAAGAGGGGTTCCTGCAGCTGCAGGCTGAAGGTTCAAAGGACATGCAAGTAGGTATTACCAGGCAGAAGCTACAGGAAAACACATTAGTTATTGTGTGCCTATCACTGGACCAACATCTCTTGGTTTGACAGTGACCCAGCATAGAAGCTTGTCTTGCTCAACCTTTGATATATGTGCTGACCTCACAGAGCTAACATGCAAATGTCACACACTGGTATGTTTTCAAACTAAGATGTAAATAGGTCCAATTTAAACATGTGAGCTTTCTTTACTTCTTTAGAATGGTGAAAACCATATAACCACTCATTCAAAATAAGAACAGTCACACACACACCCACCCCTAAGATTTGCAACCACTCCTAATGGTAAGTATTTGCCTCCATATCATGTATGACCATGTCCTTTCTTTACTTTAAAAGCATGCATTTCTTTTGTCTTGTATTTAAAGAAGCTGGAATTACCAGTGTCAAATGTTTGGATAACTGGTAATTATTACTTATGCTTCTCCTTTTTTGGATGTATATGTAGCTTTAACCTTCCATACCTCATTTATCAACTGAAAGGGAAAACACTTACCTAAGAAGATAATTAGTCCAGGTATCCTATTAAACTGACCACCCCTATTTCCACCATCTCTTTTTAGCCAGATGCTACAGGTTGATACTGTTATCACCAAAGGAAAACCAAACAGCTGGTGACACAGGAAGACAACTGTTGCCAGAAGGAAAAGATTCTATTTAGGGGGAAGATTCTTGGGTTGGGTCCTGTGCTTGCGTAGGAGGGTAGGCATCAGAGTGGAAGACTTCAGAGTAGGGTCAAATCTGGAGTGGCAAGTAATTTGAAATCTGAGTCAGTGAGGTTGGAAAGATAGCCTAGAGACATTCCCAGGAGGAAGTCAGAGCTAAGACCAGGGTTAGAATAAAAATGGGTGGAAAAGTGACAAGTTGATGATGAGACCAAAGGAGCAAGGTCAAGGCCAAGAAGAGTGGTTCAGTATCAAACTATGTGTGGTGCATCTGTTGGATTTTATAATCCAAGTTGCATTCTGCAAAGTCCAGAGTTATGAGTTCAGGCTGACCCATGAAGCTGTGCATCCTAAAAATCAGGATTCATATTTCTATTGAAGCTCTGCCTCTCCTTTGCATTGTGACCTTGGGCAGCAGCTTTCATTATTCACTTGGTAAATGATTGTAATAACTGACTGAAAGGCAATTATTTGATGTCAGGTGCTGTTGAGATTAAAAAAAACAAACAAACAAATAAGCCATAGACTCTACCCTCAAAATGTTTTTCTAATATATTAAATTTTAAAAAAATGCTATGCCTTATGACAACTCTGATCTTCTTTTCATCCATGAAAATTATGGTTCATATTGCTTTCAATGTAGGTTTTGATTTGTTTATTGCATTTTTATTTGTTTTATGTCTTTGTCATTTCTTGTCCCTCTCACTGTGTTGTCTTTTCATCTTAATTAAACTTTTCCTGTAAGTTTATGCCCTACCCTATTTTAGAGAGATATGCCTTTTAAAAAATCCTCTAGAATATATAAAGAAGTTCCCCAATAAGTTTTCAGTAATAAATCTCAAGAGAACTTTTGGTAAGTGTTTGAAATGGTATTTCTTTCTTTTTTGTATGCAATGCTTTTCCCTGTGGGGGTCACTTTATTATTTTTTAAAATTCACCCCAATTAGGAGCTAGGCCTATTCAGTATTTCCCAGAACACAGGACACATGATTCACTCTCAGCCCCATTCACTGTACATCTGATTTGCTTCTTTGGATCTCCAACTAGATGCCAGTGACCAGAGTGCAGTGGTTTTTTATCTGTGTAGCTTTATAGGACTGAGGAAGCTCACCGTTGACTGACTTCCTAACCCTAGAACAATCCTTCTTCCAAATTCACAGAGCTGTCAAGGCTTTTCCTGTGTCTGCCCCAGAAGCAGATTTTATGCAGGAGGCTTAGAATGCTAGTCCTTGCCGTTGATTCTGACTCATACTTCCGGCCCTTTGGCAGCTTTCAAACAGATTGAACTGAAAGGAAGATAGGGAATGTTTCAAGTTGTTGGGGGAATCTAGGAAATTAAACTCACTGTCTGCTTCTAAAAATCAATACAAAACAAAACAATACAACATAACCAAGGGCAGTAGAGAAGAAGGGTAACTGTACTATTTTGAGGCTTAAAACAGCTGTGTGCTTGCAGCTAGGGAGCAGAAGGTGGAGAGAGACTTTGTTCCTATGTCCTATAGCATGTTTATCAATCAAGCTGAATAGTCTTCCAGATTCTCAAAGATCTTCCCAGATTCTTTTTGGGAATCTCAAACCTAGTTTGCCTAGTTGAGTATCATTCTAATTTTCAAACCCTCCATAAGTTTATGCCACTTTTACTTCTTCACTGGTATTTTCAAGTGAAGTAGAGAAAAGCTGTGTCAGCTTACCAGAGAGGTTCCTCTTAAAACAACAACAACAACAAAAACAAAACAACAACAAAAAAAAAACCCAAAGTGAGACAATGGCTGAACCATTCCTTTGGCTTGCCCACATGTCCATGCTGCAAGGCTCTCACTATGGAATGGTGATGGACACACCCACTCTTACATGTACAGTAATGATTTTGCACATTTTCATGTGAACTTAGGACAGATACTTTTCTTCTTTCCATTTTATGAGCTTAGCATAGACTTGTACATATTAGGTATTCACTAAAAAGTGAATGGGTGGATGTTTAACAAAGGTTTGGGGAGAGTCAATGGATGAAAGAGTGATGAACTGGGAGGGTATGATGCTGCGGAAGCAGAAGAGCCTAGGGACTCCAGAGTGTCTCTGGGAACACACTTTCTTTCATTTTTTCCCCAAGAAAAAATATGCTATCTGTAATCTATCATGGGTTAGACAAATTGTGGCTATTCGTACTTTCATGCTCTCTCTCCCTCTAAGACATTGTATATACCATGTTTCCTTGGCCTCTGAATCCTCTTCCCTCCTTCACTCAGGGTTAACCTTGCTTCCTATAAGAAGCCTTTACTGACCATGAACACCAGATCTAATCTTCTTCCATGCATCTACAGAGCCCAGACAGCGAGTGATACCAGGAACTTGACCCCATCTTCCCACTACCTGTTTGTCTGTCTCCCAAATGTTCCAGAGTGCTGTAAGACTAGTTATTTTTATATCTCCCACCAACTATAATAGGGCCTGCATTTGTTTGATGGACAAAGATATTCTCAAGTATGACAAAATGGAAACTTAATTTACTTAGATATTAATATTAGTACTAACCACTTATATAAACAGCATGAATCAGTAGCTATTGAAACCATTTGGTATTAATAAATTGTTCATATGTTTATTTTTTCTAGAGCCATAATAGCCTCTTTATTCTTTCCATGTTGACAATAAATTATCATTAAGCACTTATTATGTGCCTAGAGAAATGACTCAGGAGCCAAAAGAAGAAACTGTATATGGTTCTTCCCTCCTGGGGTTATTCTGACAATTCTAGTTGCTCTCAGTGTTTCATGGAGTACTTCCTACCCCCTTGAAACCTGTGCAATGAGTAGAAATTATACCTTATTTTATCTGCAACAGAGCTTGGCACACTGCAGACATCCAGTAAATATTTATTGAATGAGCCCTGAAGACAGGACTGGCAGAAAGATATAACATATGATAACAGAGAGGTTCTAGCATATAATTTGTAATAACATTATAGGTTTTGCCAAAAGAATATAAGATGATTATAGAAAAGTTTTGGAAGGGGGTATTTCAATGTTGTTCAAAATTGGATTGAAGGAAAGATTTTGGGAAAAGCTTTATCCCAGAATTGTCTTCCTTCTATCATATCTAGGTCACCTTCTTCTAGTGTTGTGATACAGCCTGGCTTAAAGATAGCTACTGCAGGGTGAGCCTAACCCAAGGATAGTTATAGAGGGAAATCGCTGCTAAGAACATCAGGAGACATGTGAGATACATTTGTAAGGCAATATAACTTCTTTACAAAGTAAACATTCCAAGATTTCCAGATATAATTGGCCATATCTCCCAATGCAAGAAGTCCCTTTTGGCAGTATATATTTATTCTAATGAGACAGACATTCCTGGAAATACTCTGACTCCTGTGGAATTTCACTTTGCATTGGGTCAACTTCATTAGAATACCCTTAAAATGCTAATTCTTAGGTCTCTGGATGTCATGCTTGGTTTTCAGAAACACAAAAGCTACTGGGAAACTTGGTGCCTGACACTCTGGGTACTAAGTGTGGGTACAATGGATGTTGGCCAGGGCAGGCCCCCAGGTCAGTGTCACTCCAGAGCCCTGATAATTTTATGTGCAACCCTTCTATGTTTTGGAGTCATACTAAGAACTGGTCAAGCTTCTTAACTTCTCTAACACTTTAAATGTTTATCTGTATTTGTTTTTTGATATTTGTCTCTAATTAAGGCATTATTTTTGTACTATATTAAATCATTCTTTCCCCATCCTCTGTTTGTAAGTGGAATTGGTCATAACTGAACCTGTTGCTACACAGCTATCTTTTTCTGCCTCTACTGGTCAATAAAAAGATCCAGTTTCTTTTGTGTTTTATGGGCATGCCTTATAGACTGGAGGCAAAAACTTTTGCCCTGTCCAGTTTTCTTTTCTCTTCACTATGTCTCACTTTTATTTATGGACGTTGATCATATGAACTAGGTTATGAAAATAAAGTTCAGATTTTCCTGTTGGCATCATAAAAGTATTTAAATAATCTCAGTGAAACTAACCACAAACTCACAGTATTGTGAAAGTTCCTGAAGCCAGCAATCTTGATTCACGGGTCAGGCTGCCACTGTTTATCTGCCATGCATTGCTCTGACTTCCCACTTTAATTTCCCTTATACCCACTTCCAAACTTATTGGCACCTTCCTGGATTTGACATTCATGGTTCTTACCTGGCCCCTGGGAACCAAAACTCAGCTCTGCTTCTCTAGCTTTAACCTGCCTCAACCATCCTTGAACATGATTCCTGATGGCCAGATGGTACCAGGCCACCTGATCCCACCTGGCCTCCAAGGTATTATCTCTCTGCTTTTTTAGGCAGTTGTGAGCTTATACACCACATTCATTCTGGACTGTCCAGAAGAGCTCAGAATCTCTGTGCTGAAAGTGATCTTTATGACCAGTAAGGGCGAAATTTATTCTCCAACCTAAGTTATTAATTGTATTTATTTTTACCAAAGTTTAATCTAAAATCCTAAATATATTGGCATAGGCTCTGAAGAACCCTGACTCAAAGCCTAGGTGATGTGTAGCTGGGGCACACAAGACCATGGGTGGTAGCATTTACCACTGACTCACCAGGTGGCCTGGAGATGGAGATGGAAAACATGAATTTATGAAAATTACATGGGAACAACTTTCAGCCACTCCACAGACAAAAAGGCAGCAGTAGCTGAATGTAGGAAATACTACTTAGAGTATGTTCAAGGTTGGCTCGGGAACAATAAGAACTTTCAGCAGATCCTCCCAGGGAGCCCCAACAGAAACACATCTGCAAGGAACCAATGCACTCTTGGCCTATTCTGTTTCATTTGTCCTTTTTCTCCCTACTTTGATTCCTCCAAACTTTGTAGTTGTTTGGCCTGCCTTCACCTTGGTGCAAGGACTGGCTGTTACTTACCATGCCCTTTAGTGTCAGATCTGCTAAGGGAGACCGGTTGCCATGGAAATCTGGCCAAACATGCAGATCAACAGTGAGGAAACCCACAGGCTCAGCCTTCTTAATCAGATCCAGGTGACTATTCAAATATGCATATATACTCTGGCATCTGGAAGAGAAACGGATTTTGTTTTTGAAAGGGGGGGCAGAGTTGGAGAGCAAATTGTTCTGTAGAAAGAAACCATTTGTACTTCAATATCAGACCCAGGAAAGTAAAGCAGATTCCCAAAACCTCTGAAAAGAAACTAGCCTACCATGCTCTCAGATCACGCTGTGCTTTCATCAAGAAAGGGCAGTCTGTCCTGGAGGCAAGCAGGAAGAGTTAGAATCAGAAGGCCAGATCTAGGAATGGTTTTACTTCTGATAGGTGTATAACCATGAGAAAGCTTTTCAGACCTTTGGAACTCATCTGTGAAAACAGATATCACAATCCCTGTCCAACTTACCTCATAGGGTTATTCTGAAGATCAAAGAAGATTATATATGCAAAGGCTGCATTCTGTAAACTCTATGATATGGTACATATGTAAAGGATTTATTAAAATCAGTCTTTGTAATTGTAATAATAATAATGATGAAATGACAAATGAACACAAATACATGTTCCTGGATTCAATATGGGAATTTGCTGAAAAGGTGACTGAAAGTCATGAATGCAGTTAGGATCAGGAGAAAGAGACCTGATCTCCAACTGTAACCATTAAATGACATGGTGAGAGTTCTTTCCCCTTTTTAAGCCTTGATTTCTTCATGAGGGAATCAGACCAACTCCCTCATTCTTCATACATTCATTTGAGAGGAAAGCAGAGGAAAGACTATAGTCCTGGAAGTCAAGCCAGAGCTGGGTTTAGGTCTTGTTTCCTCTTGTCCTAGCTGGGAAGTAAGACTTGGCCTCTCTGAACTGTAATTCCCCATTCACAAAAGAGGTATAAGGATCCCTCCTTCACTGGGCCAAATCTTACTGCATGGCACAAGGATGAAAGCTGGCTAGCTGTGCCCTCTCTAGAGGGGCTGCCTTCCAAAGTGCTGAACCACTGATCCCACAAGAAAGTGGAAACATCAGTTTGGCATCTCTGCCACTTCCCACTGGTGTCCTTGGAACTACAGCTATAAAGGTTTAAAACCTGGCTTGAATAATGTCAGAAAAATGTATAGGAAATCAATGTCCAGAGGAGGTTAATATCTAAGACACTTCAGACAATATTTATGACTTGCATTTGTAAAATGTTTTAGAAGTAAGGCTCAGCGATTTCTAGTTCTAGTTTTGTGATACCAGGAGTCCCCATGGATCCCATGAAGTTCCTATAAGTTTTCTAAACTAAGTGTAATGAAACAAACTAATAGGTGTAGTCTTGCTTTTCAACCCCCCTCCCCCCTTATCACTGAAACCAAATACAGAGATGTAGAAAAGCAAAACTTCCCTTGCATGTGTACTAGTGGGTGTGTATTAACTCAAGAATGTGTATGTATGATGTGTGTTGGGCGGAGGCAAAGGCAGCCCCACCTAATGCCAATCTCTTTGCTTCTTGCTATAACACCTCTGCCTCCAAACACATCAGGAGGAGTGACATCTGACCAGGACAAGGCTCAATACCCACAGGGCAGCAGCTGCTATTCCCTGAATCTGCACCAGGCCTTCCACCCATGGTCCAGGGAGGGAGGCATCACCAATCCCCCTCTACAGAGAGGACATTCAGAGAAGTGGAGAGACAGGACCAAATCCAAACGAAAATCTTTCTTGGTATGATTCTGAAGTCAAGTGCTTCCTGTATCTTAGGTCCAGAATTATTTGACAAAGCCCCCCCACTCAAGCCTTATTTTAAAATATGACATTATGGTTTTAGGAAAGGATTCTTGAGGCAGGTGGGCCAGAGAAATATATGGAGGCAGAATATGATCACATCCTGGGTTTCCATCTCCCAGCTCCCAGGAACCACATTCACAACAGAAGACTGGAACATCCTTTATAGCCAGAAGCCACTAACTCCAGCCACTTTCCATTTCAGAACAGTGTCAATGCTTTTAGAGTAAAGGGACTTTTATTTTATTTTTTTTTAAAGAAGCGCATGTCTATAAATCTTTTCATTCTGCCTCTCAAGGAATCTCAGAGCAGGGCATCTGGTTTCAGACATCTGGGTCAATAAGAACCTATAGGCCTAATTACTATTGATTCATCATTGTCTCATTTACTGTGGGCCTTTGCAAACAGTGAGATTCATTTAGCCTCTACATATATGGTCACTCACGCACTAATGAGATCCCTGGGGGATGGGGCATATGCTTACCCCTTTGACTCCTAACCTCCTCCCAGCTGTGTGTTTATTCTTTGGATTCAGCCATTCCCCTACATGTTTTTTCAATTATACCTTACCATGTGTGCTATCTGAGTATATCATTCAAAATGAAATGCACTTGGAAGACATTAAAATAACTAATGCACATCATTATTCACATAATTTTAACCTTGCATGATGCCTTTTTTGGTTCTGACTTTGTTACATTTTGTATGTTTTATCAATTCCCTTTCAAATGGCAGTCTGCCCTTCTCCAACTAGGGAATCACATATTAATTGTGATCCCAATTGAATCGTTCTCCCTCCCTCTCATGAACTCCAGGCTCATATATCCGATCTCAGAGAGAGTTCTGTCTGTCCAAGTCCCACTGGGGTATGATGGAAAAAACACTTGCAACAACCATGAAGTGACTTCATCATGTACCAGCTGGGTGAGCAGGCCCATCAACCTGAGTCTAGTTTACTCTTTTGCAGTTAGGCTAATACTCTCTATCTTTCAAGCTGCTAGGAAGATTAAATACAGAACACAGGCTTGATCGTCAGCAATGCAATAAATGAATAAGCAAACAAACAAACAAATAAAATAAATACAGAGTCCTCATCACTATAAAATGGCAGTGATTGAGAAATAGTTCACCTGCCCTTGCCATCACAAGACATACATCTTTAGATTTTAAAATACCCAAGAGTCAGGGAAGATTTTTTTTTTTCAGAATATGTTGCTTATTATCTTAAATGCAGACAGCACCCGTGGAATCTCTCTTCTACTTTTCATTTCTACAAATCATTTAATTCTTTGAATTCACACACTGCCCAGAAGTATGGTGACCATACTCTCAACCCCCAAATCAGAATACATGGTATGACAAAAGACATGTGCATCCTTTCCAGGAGTAAGAACAAGGTCTTGGAGAAGAAGCTCCCACACTGTAAGTCTCCAGTTTCAAACTTCTCAGCCCAACACAATATACATTCTTCCAGTCCCCATTCTACTGAAACTCAACCCACCATAAAACTCCCAGGTATCATTTCTGCATTTTACATCACTTGACCACTTCTTCCTCATTTTGTTCTCTTCCTTTTATTTCCCAAATACTCTATTCTCTTGATTTTTCTACCTCTATTCTGGTCGGATCTCTTCCTGTACTTGTCCCTTAAATATCTGAGCTCTTCCAGAGATCTGCCTGAATTCCCTTGGATGATACCATCCTTCTTTTAGAGCTCCAGTTAGTATACAGTACTGAGGACTTCCAAATATGTGTCCTTATATCCTGCTCATTACTCTCTAATGAGTTCCAGGTCAAATATCCAACCACCCATCAAATGCCTCTTCTTGGATATCCCAAGGCATCTCATCTAAAAATATTTAATCCGACACACATTATCTTTTCTGACATACTCCATCTTCCTACTGTGTTCCTTGGTTTAATCAAAGCCAATATCATTTAAGCAATTGTCCAAGCTACTGCTTGGCAGAGTCATGGCAGGCATCATTTCTGACTTATTTTTCTCTCTCTGCTCCCCAATCTAATCTTTCACCAAGATTTGACTTCTCTTCTAAATATCCCTGTAACTAGCAAACTTTTCTCCAGCTTACCTGCTGCTACTTTACTAAGGCCACCTACACTTGGTCTCCAATTTCATCTCCCAACCTGCAATCCTGCTCATTCAAATGAGTCTTTCTGTACTCCTTCCTGGGTGATTCTTCTACAGCACAACGCTGATGATTCCCAGCCCTGATTCAACCCTGCAGTGGCTCCTCCCCATTGTCCTCAGGACAAAGGACAGATTTCTTTACTGGCACAAGATGCTCTTCATGAGCTGGTTTTCCCCTCCTTTCACTGTCCTGTGGACATGTGCTCATTCCTCCCTGCTTGCTCCATGCTCCAACTGCACCTAGCTAACTTTCATTCTCACAACACGCATGCCTCAGCTTCTGAATGTTTGCCCACTCTGCCTCCTGTTGGTTAGAATCCCTTTCCTTGCCTTCTTTACCTGCCCTGTGTCAATCATCATTCTAGACTCATATGTGATGTCATCTTGAGTCACTTCCTGAGCCCTGGCTCCTTTCACTGCCTGTGCTCCCACAGCCACCTATGCTGCACACAGCCATCTCAGCTCCCTGCCTTTGCTCTTCAAGGCAACCTCAGAGGAGAGGAGGAGCCATCCTGGCATTTCTGAGCACTCTCAGTTATGGACAGCCACCTAGCCTCATCACTTGTGCTAGGGGTTGGGCAATAACACTCCTGTCTCTGGGTTGGGAATAAGGAGACATTTTTTTTAGTATACATGAATATTTAATACCTTTATCCAAGTAAAAATGTTTTCCCACTTATCAGCTATTAATTCACTAATTCTCCATTTTGTTTTTACATTCTCCAGAATTTTACTGGGAACTTTTTTCTTCTCTGGGAGACATTACCCAAATGTTTTCATCCCACTCTTCATCCCCCTGAAGAAACTTTTGGGTTACTTTTGGAAATAATTTTAAAAATTTTCCCTGCTGTTTTTTTAACAGTTATTTTTACTTACTTATTTATTTTAGATATACATGACACTAGAGTATAATTTGACATATTATATATACATGGAGTATAACCTATTCTATTTAGGATACCATTCTTATATTTGTACATGACGTGGTGTTTCACAGGTCTTGTATCCATATATGAACATAGGAAAGTTATGTCCTGTTCATTCTACTATTTTTCCTGTTCCCATTCCTGCTCCCTTCCCTTCATTCCCCTTTTTCTTATACAATGAACTTTTATCCCTCCCCACCCTTATTGTGTGCTAGCATCCATATATTGGAGCGAAGACTCAGCTTATTTCACTTAGCATGATAGTCTCCAGTTCCATCCATTTACTGGCAAATGCCATAATTTCATTCTTTTTAATGGTAAGTAGAGGAATAAGGAGACTTACTGTAGTGTGATGCTGGATACTTTAATTGCCTTCTTAGAATCTGGCAATGGCCAACCACTCCTTTTCCATAAAATCTGTTTTTAGATCTTGACTTAGAAGGCCCTGGATGATCCAAACCCTTTGTCTCCAGCCTCTTCTTACCTATGATTGTCTGTGGCCTGATATCAATTCCTCAGATTTCTCCTCAACGTTTTCACAGATAACAATCCACTTGACTGGAATGTTCTTGCCTTCAGCTTAATAGTTTTCTTTTTTAATCATCCTGACCTTAACTGTCCTTCCATCAGTCAGAGCTTGCCTGTTCACCTTAATCTAGGAGGGTTTTCTCTGATATGCTGTCACTGCCCTCTGTAGCTTCTTACCACATTTGGTCACTGTAAACTTATTTACAGTTTTGCTTTTATTTGCTGACTGCTGAAGGCTTCCCCTGGGCTTTCTGTGTCATGACTATCACTAGTATAAACTTAGAGTTTAGCAGTATACTTGGCACACAGTGCTACTCTAGAGGAGCTGCCAAATGGATGAGAGGCACCTCCTCCATTCTGTTCACTTGCAGGTGAGCAAATGGGGATTACTGGGAAGTCCAAGACCAAGGTGGCACAGGCATCTCAGGAGTCTGAACTCCTTCTGGGTAGGGCTTAATCTTACCCACCCTACCAGTTAGCTACTGAACATGCTACTCCTAAAGCATGCATGAATGGATATAGATATTACATGGAATAATAGAATTGGAATTTCTGTGTCATTCTCATGATTTATGGAGAAAAAAACAGCATATTTGATGAGCTTCTGAAAAAGCTGCCATAAAAGGGACTGTGGCCTGCATATTTGTATCCACACAAAAATTTAAAAGTTGAAATCCCAACCCCTTGTGGGTATATACGTGACTGCATGATCAATGTAATTCTGCAACCTGTACACTCAGAAAAATGAGAAATTATATCCCATCTGATTCAAATGTATGATATGTAAAGATCATTGTACTGTGATGTGTAACTAATTAAAACAAATTAAAAAAAAAAAGAAATCCCAACCCCAAGAAGATGATATTAAGAAGTGGAGCCTTTTGCAGACAGATTAGTTCTTGAGGACAGAACCTTCATGAATGGAATTAGTCCCTTATAATAGAGTCCCATAAGGTGTATTTGAAACTTCCACCATATGAAGATCCAGTAAGAAGGTGTCATTCTGTGAACCAGGAAGTGATGCCTCATCAGACATTGAATCTGTGGCACCTTGATCTTAGACTTCCCAGACTCCAGAACTGAGAGAAATAAATTTGTTGTTTATAGACTATCTAGTCTATGGTATTTTGTTATAGCAACTGAATGGACCATTCAGGTTTTCCCCCAACCTAAGTATTTATACATCTCAGACATCTCTGCATCTCCTTGAAACACAAAGGGCATCTCAGGAGCCAAAGGGACACAACCTCACAGACATGCTGGGAAACAAGCATCTTATGACCATCCCCTCCCCTGGCCAATATGCAAGGCACTGTGGTGGGCTGTAGGTATGTTTTGAGAGTAGAAAATTGAGGTTTTACTTCCCAAATCCACATAGTCCTTGGTTTTCTTGAAAGAATCCTAATGCCCTAAGCAATTTCTTTTATTTACATGGAAAGTAGCCAAAGAAAGGCATTGTAATAATAGTTTGCTTAGGTAATAATAGTTTACTTAGGTTTAAAAAACAATTCTAATCTAACAGCCATCAAGAAATACTGATTATGCCTGCCTGCACACCCTGAGCTGTAAAAGGTGTTAACATTATCATGCCAGTTCTACAATTGCCCTCACTCTGGTGAGGCTAAGTAAATACTCAGTGATAGACTGATGGCCCCAGTTGCCAAACTGAAAGACTGCAATTTAAAAAGCCATATAGGCCAAAGGGGGGATATGAAAGTACAGGTGCAGAATGGAAAGGGAGAATAATCTTTAGAAGTGAAGTCCAAGGACTCCCAGTAATCTTATTTCCTCATCTAGAATTACATAAGGTGTATTTGAAACTATCACCATGCACAGTGCCAGTTACAATCAATTTAAAGTGATCTACAGTTAAGGAGTGAAATATCTGCCTTTGTGGCCCCATGTAGAGAGACTGGTTGCCAGTTACATGTTATGGGCACATCTAGTTATTGCTTACACGATTTACAATTCTTAATAAATGTCTTTCTTCTTTCTTTTTTTCTGTCCTTATTCAAAGGGGAATCACATAGACTTTAGTGAAAAGTTTTAATGGTATGTGAGAGTTGGCATACAGAGGACAGGTGAATTTTAAGAAACTGAGTCTCATTGGAATTGTGGGAATCACAGATGGAAGGGAGGTTTGAAGAAGAAATCAGATCAAGAAAAATGAGTTGTCCTTA
The DNA here is from genome assembly GCF_048772815.1 of Callospermophilus lateralis. NCBI lineage: Eukaryota > Metazoa > Chordata > Mammalia > Rodentia > Sciuridae > Callospermophilus > Callospermophilus lateralis. The sequence goes on from NC_135311.1 coordinate 97,451,405, forward strand.
AAGCAATAATGAAAAAAATCTAGGGAAAGTGGTTAAAAGGAAAGAGAGGTTGAGAGAAAAAAAACATGTGAGTTAGCTAACAGAAAAAATTCCAAAGGACCTGAAAACAATGGACTCACCATGAGATGACCACTGCTTACAGTGACCTCTGCAGAAGAAAGAACAGACTGGCTTTTCTGTTCTGTCTACAGTCTTCCCCAGCAGACAGTGAGCTTACCAAGGGATACCCAGCAGCTTTATTTTCCCCATATTTGTCTATATCTCCTCAAATAACCTAGTTATTATTCACAGGGCAGCCAAAGTAATCCTTTTAAAAGACAAATCTCATTGTATCTCTCCTCTGCTTAAAAACTAAAACTATTGGGCTGGGGTATAGCTCAGGGTTAACGTGTGTGCTTAGCATTTGTGAGGCCCAAGTTCAATCCCCACCTCCAAAAAAACAATAACAAAAGAAACCAAACCAAATCAACTAAAACCTTGAAGAAAACCACAGTCCTCTTAGTTATATACAATGACATGCATGGTGTGACCCCTGGCTCACTTCCAGCCCTCATCTGATTCTCCTTTCTCCCACTTTGGTCCAGCCACAGTGGCCTTTACAACGTTCCCTGTTGATGCCGAACTGGCCACTGGCTCAAGACCTTGGGACTTGCTGTTCCATATATATATATACATATACATATACACATATACATAAGTATACACACATAGATATACACATATATGTATGCATATATAGTTATACTATGTATAATGTATACATACACTATACAGTTACTTAAGTACTATATATATACTACATACATAGTGTAATTATATATACTTATATATTTGTGTATGCATATATATAAATATGTATATATAAAATTATATACACATACATATATATGTATACGTACATATGTGTGTGTGTGTGTGTGTGTGTGTATATATATATATATATATATAAATTCTATCAAAACAAGGACTTTGCTTTGTTTACTCTAGCATTAGATATGCTCATAAGATATGGATTTTAACCTTGACTGTGCTGCCAACCTTGAACCTAGTTCTTACAGATTATGCCAATAGCCTCTCCTCAAAGATCTGATGTCAACAGAACTTCATTCTGAGGCATTGTTAGTTAAGGTTTCATATGAGAAACAAGATGAAGAGAAAAGAGTTAAAGTTACAATCAATTTAAAGTGATCTACAATCAAGGAGTGAAATATCTGCATTTGTGGCCCCATGCAGAGAGACTGGTTGCCAGTTACATGTTATGGGCACATCTAGTTATTGCTTACATGATTTACAAGCTCACAAAACATTTATATTCAGAGATGGGGCCTAAAAGGATTATGGTAAATCAAGAGGATAAAATACTCAATCTGTTTATCAACATTTGTTTCTACAGTTTCAAACAGGATTTGCTGATGCTAAGCTCTGAGATAGAGGTGATCTACATTGATGTTTTCAGAATGCCCCAAGTCAAAGCAAAAGAGGCATGTGGTTCCTGACTCCAAGGGTTTTGTCCACTCTTTCAAACAGCCAACTTCATTTTAGCAACAGTTCTGCCTATTTCATTCTGAGACCTGAAGCATAATGGGTCACATAGTCCAGAATCTTGCATTCATAGATCTGATGGGATACAGATGCACTTTCCTTTGCAAGACAATAGAAAGAAGGTGGAGAATGAATATTGTTGCAAAAACATCTGAGCTGGAGATAAACTTTGAGTCATTAAAATATAAAAATTAATGAAGTCAAGAGCATAGTTGGAATCACCTTGGGAGAGATGAAAAGATAGAACAAGAGGGCCAGGAACCCAGTTGTGATGAACTTTGATGTTGATGGTCAAAAAAAGGACCATGAGCTTGAAAAGGAGTCAGAGACATAGGAAGAAAACTGGGAGAGGGTAACATTTTGGAAAGCCAGAATGTTAAAAGGAGAGAGCAATAATCAGAGCTACCACACGCTGTTGAGTACACATAAAGGGGGTCTGAGAAACAGCCTGTGGCTTTACAAAGCACAGGTCACTCCTTAGTCTCCTTCAATCTGGGACAGCTCTTCAGTGTTTACATTTCATGATCTTTTGAGGCCTATCGGCTAATAATTTAGTATATTAGCTTTCAATTTGGGCTTGTCTGATATCTTCTTGAGCTGACACTGAGTTTATTTATTTTGGGCAAGAACATTCCAGAAATGATGTGTCCTTGGTGTGTTATAAAGGCAGGTACATGATATTGAGATATCTTATTGCTGGTGCTGTTAACTTGGGAAAGGTGTTGTCTGCCAGATTTCTCCACTGTAAACAGACTATTTTTCCATTCGTATCAAAATCCTTTCACAATGTGTGAGAAATTTGGCTTTTATATTCTACCATATATTTATTTACTTGCTCAATTGAAGTATACACATAAAAGATTTGAAAAATGGCTAACCCATACACCTACAAAAAACAAATTTACTTATCAGAAGTACATATTTTATATAGACTTATTTTTATCTTTAACTATTCAGCATACTGTCAAAATATCCTTTTCCAAGGTTATCTGGGTTAGTTCTTTTTCTTCCCCAATTCCCTTTAGTGTGGTTATGTTGTTTATTTGTAATACAGTAGGTTCATTTTTCTATTTATCTATCCATTGATTTATCTATCTATCTATATTCATTTTAAGGAAACAAGAAGTATCACTATGGTTTTAGGACTTAGCCAGTTACATAAAAAAGTACTCAGAGAAGCAGTATTCTGTCCTACCATCCTGCTCCTATTCCCACATACTTTCCATGTCATTTCTACCCATCTTCTATATGTATCCAATCCCACTAATTTCTGATGAAATCTTCCAGTATTTCCTTTGCACATATATTTTCTTATATCTCCTTCTTGAAAGAGAGTATGTTGTAAATACTGCTTTACACTTAGTTTTACTTAATATGTCCCAGAAACCACTCCACATCAGCTACTATGCTCAGTTTACAGGTAAAGAGACAGACCTAAAGAGGTTGAATAACCTGTGCAAGGTCACATACCTAGTAAAGAATAAAGCTGGGATATGCACTCAAGAAGTTTTGACTCCAAAATCCAGACACTTTCATCTACATCAGAGTTTTTCATCCAGAGCCCTGAGCATATTCTTATAGGATCTTTAGGTTCTCAGAGTTGTCTCGGATCTTCCTAAAAATTCATAAATGATGTTCTGGACCATCCACATGACTGAGTATTTTATAACCAACTCCTGTCAGATGTATTCACTGTCCATAGGATCTGAAGGTCATGAAACACCCAAAGTGAATATCACCCATGCAGTCATACAAGGAAAGCTGTAGGGAAAACAGAGTAGTTACCTGGCTGTGGCCTTGGCTTGCAATTCAGGGAAGGCAGGGTGGCCTTGCACCAGGTGGTCTATCTGAAAGATAAGAGTAATGGGTCAGTTTTATAGCTCCTCTAATCTATGTTTAAGGTAGAAAGGATACATTAAAAAATATGTTTCTTCCAGCTCTTTGTCCATTGAGAATCCAAGAACATTAAAAGGATAATTTGTTTCTTTCAGAACTAGCTTTCCTTAACCTAATGTCAACCTCTGGAATTTATAAAACAAAAAGGTTTAAAGAGAAGAAATGAAAATCCCAAGGCTAAAATGGTAGTAGCAGGTTCATGAAGGAGGAATGGGAAGGAAAGGTAACTCAAGTTCAATGTGGGGGGTCTGGCTGTTAAAAGTACTATGGCTGGATCATATCACTCCCCCTCCTAATCCAGGCTGTCACTCCAGGGCAGTGTCAAAACCTTGAATTACTCAATGTGTTTTACTAATGTAGCAGCTGTGATGGAGGGGAAGAGGGAAGGAGAACAATGAGGGAATCCCAGTTTAAAAAATATGAGGTGCCCCAGAGCTGTCAAGAGCACCTCCCTGAACAGAAAGGTTGTCCCAGGGGAAACCAGGGCAGCTCTCCAAGGACAGAAATGTCTGAACTCTGCAGATAGTATCTTCTCATCTGAAATCACACATCTAGGATTTAATTCCTAATCCCTTGGATGGCTCTAAACAAAACAGCTTGTCCTGTGCCCTGGGAATAGCAATGCTTCCCAGCTCCGCTCCTCCTTCTGCGACAGCCACACTGTGCTGGGGGTCCTTGAACCCAAGATGTGCATTTGTCCATGTTTACTTGAGTCTCTAGGAATCTTAAACAACCATTTTGAGGGATTTATTTTCATTCAAACCATGAACAGACTGGTGATTTTGGCTATTTTAGAGATAGGCTCTCTGAGCATGTTTCTGAAGAGCCAAGGCTGTGTAAAAATACTTGTTCTGGGATCTGGCTCTGGTTCTCACCTGCTGTGTGACTCTGAGCTCGTCACTGCTTTGAACTCAACAAACTCCTTGACCTGTCAGCCTCCTTCTAAAATAGCCTCCTTTTAAAGTTCCATTGGATTGGTGTAGTTTTATGAAAATATTTCAAATTAACAACCATTGATCATTTCAATGAAAAAAAAATCATGTGAGTTTTGAATATTTACTTCCTAGATGTTCAACTTTGGGTTACTGTGATGAGGCATATTATTCTGGACCCTCAAAGAATTTGTAAACTTGGGAGTGCATCAAGATGAACCCACTGAGATCATTAATGAATAATTAAAGGTGTTACTTTTTATGCTATTTTCTTTTATGGGAGGTACTTGAGGAGTTTAGAGGAAGGAGATTTGAATGAGCTTACAGGAGGACATGTGTAGTGTAGCCATGAATGCAATTATCTAGTATTTACTGGGGGACTAAAGTACCAGGAACAGTCCTCAGGCTCTGGGACACAGTGAAAAGGAATAATACAATATTTAGTAGCATAAAGTAAGGTAGTCATTCATCATTTGGCAATTATAGAGACATGAAGATGGAAAAAACGTTTATGGTTGTAAGGATGGAGGGAATTGGACTACCTGCTCTCCTGGCATCTTACAGGGGTTTGATAAATATTTGTGGAATGAGTGTAGGATGAATGAATCATGGAAGCGTACGGCATGCTCACACAACACTACATCTTTTTTTCTCGGTGATTCTTAACAAATTTCACCTTTCTATCTATTTGTGATGGGCACACATTGGTCACAGCGTAAATGCATATTAAATTAGAGAATAAGTATAGTGGCAGAAATATGGATGAATGAGGGGAGTTGGGATAGACAGTGTATCTTGGAAGTCAGATAATGGTTCATACTTTTTTTGAATTGGAGCCATAGGAAATGACTTGGATTGAGGGAACAAAATGATGAAAAGATAAGGAAAATTTATCTAGCAGGGTGTGCAGAAGAGGGAGATAATAAGATATAGTGAGCAGGAAATGCAGGCGAGGATCAGAAGCCAACAGTGGGAGTACAGGGCCCACATCCCAGTCCTTGCCCTACTGCAGCGTTTACCAAGTTCATTTACAATCCTTAGTGTCTAGTCTGTCTCTGATCCTGCACTCTGGGCACTTTCAAAATAACAGCCTCAATATGTCCCTAGAACAATGCCTGGTATCTGAAATGAACGAATGAGACCCATTTTGAGGAAAATAAAGCAAGCTTAGGGACAGACTAGTTACAGAATCTAAGAAAATCAGAGTCAGATGACTTTTAAATTTGGAGTATAAGAAAAGGCAATGTGATTGTATAATTCTGCCCTTTTGTTTTCTGTTTTCTGGATGCCTTGACATCTGGGGTCTAGCTGACTCTGGAGGGGCAGTCTCTCCCAGGGCTGGCCAATTCCTAAAGGTGGTGAAAAGCTTTCCACCTTTTTCATATGAAAAGCAACTAACTCAGAGCCTATCTCTGTACCCTCCCTTCATCTTGGCTCTTGCATGGGGGTTCTTCTGTTTCTCTAATCCCAGCCAGATTCCCAAGAAAACTAGATGAAGGTTCTGGCCTGAGGTTGTTGCTCCCTCCCTCTTGACTCTTAACTGACCCTGATGCTGCCACAGGGTCAGGGTTTCTTCTCTTCCAGGGAATTGAGAATAACAAACTAGCTTTCCAGTGGCAACTGTCTCTCAGTCTGTTAGCCTCAGCTTAGGTGAAAAATAATAAGCAAGCCCACATTTTAAGATAAGGAAAAAAACCAAGAACTTTGCCATAGAGTCTTGCTGTCTATCCTTATCTTCTGTGAAAACTTCAGAAGTTACTTAAACTCTCAGAGCCTCGTTTCTGTACTTCAGCAAAAAGGAGACAATAAAATTTCCAAGATAGGGAAGGTTGTGGTGAGTGCCAATTGTACAGGTGGCTATCAGTTCATAATATCTATTATGAAGAAGAATGGGTATAGCCCAAAAGTAAAAATGGTTGTGGGAACAGGATCCCAGTCCACTGTACTTTTATTTTCCACAGCATTTGGTGGTAAAGGCCTCTCTGATTAACAAAGGACACACCAGTTTGTCAAATCACTAAGTGCTCACTTCAGCAGTCTGGAAGAAGTGTCTGTTCCTAGGGTTGACCTTAGAACTTGTGTTCTAATCTCTAATGCATTTAGCACAGTATAGAAGAACATGGTGTCCCACAAGTCATATTTGTTTCCCAATGAGATAACCAGATTCACAACAACGACTGTCATTGCCAAGTGGTTGCCTCAGAAATGTACTGACAGAACTAGTCTAACTGCGACTTTTTCTTGTTTCTGCCATCTTCTCAGATTTTGGCTCCAAGAGCAGACAGCTGAAGAGTGGGCTGGAAAGCTAAACACTACTGGGACAGGAAGGAAGCTGGAGATGGTTGGAGGCAGGTCTTCCTCAGACCAAGATGGAAAAGTCACCTTACGGGGAATAACTTAGGATGTTGGGCCCTTCCTTGTCAAGGTAGCATCTGTGCTAGGAACATGGAGAAACAATGGTTCAAAACAGTCGAAAGCACAGATCATAAATGGGTAGTGCAAGGTGGTGTCTGGCCCACAGATGTATTTTATTTAGGATATATAATGTTTTATAAAACGAGCCAATATTTTTAAATTGGGAGCTTTCCCTTAAAGTCCTGATTCTAGTTTCTCTTGCAGAATTATTTCCCACATGGCAAGAGTTGGCTGAGTGATGGCTGGTCTTGCACACAGGCCTCCTCTCTCCAGCTGTGAGAGGTTGCAGGCTCCACACCACTACCCAGCAAGACACACCACGTTTTATCCATTGATCATCACGATTCCACTAATGTTTTACTTGCACTGAAGATACATTTCTCTGCAAAGGAAGGAACAAGAAACTGAGCCACAGAGTACAGATACAGGAGAAACTTCTCTGTGGAAGTGAGAACTGTTCCTTCATTAATCTCTTTGCTCATTTACATGGTTTGACTTCTTTAGGCACTTGAGTTTCTGATCTTTGATATGGGAGAGAGAGGACAGGACAAGGAGTCCTGAGACCTGAGCTCAGGTCTGGCTCAGGATAAGACCTTGGGTCAGACCATCTCTGATTCTCTATGAAATGCTAATAAATCAACATGACAGATAGCCAAATGTGTGTGAATTGCTGAGAGAACTGCATTGCCTGAGCAACCAATGTTGCTGACAAAGAGTTTGGAGGTAAAAACAAAACAAAACAAATTCATAAAACCAGCAAAACACCTCCTCCAACAAATGCAAACCTTGAATTTATTTCAAGAATCTTAAGTTCTATAGTCATTTAGCTAAAGCAAAGCTCTTATTGCAAGATGACTTTCTTTCCTATTAAAATCAGTTTACATATTAATCTTAAAGCTTTTACTGTGTCTTTCTGGCAAAGAAATCACCAAGCTTCTTTTAAAAAAGCATTTAGCATTTTTCAGAACTCCTTTTTCTCTATTTACATTAAGCTGTAATACCACTTTTTTCAAATCTAAGCCATTTTAACTCTTTATTTATGTAAGTCATCTTATCTGGAAACCAAAAAACTTGCTGATTTTTTCCTTCTTGAAATCCTCATAAGAATATAATGAAAAACAACGTGCAATCTAGGCAACTTCTCTGTGCTACGGAAGAGGACTATGGGTCTCTACACTGAACAGTCCTGAAGAGTAACAAACACTCCCAAAAGACAGATTAACAAGTGTTTCATTGAAACTTTAAGATCAGTTACCTAGAAGAACTCCAATTACCAGTGGAAAAATTCTGAGTGATTACATTGCTAGTTCAGTCAGTCTCATTCACCACCAAAGTTGATAACTTTGTAAATATTTAGTTTGCTAATTAATTTACTTATTTATGAAACTAACATGATGTATGTTCACCTTGTGCTATCCACTATTCTGAAAACTAAGGATAAAAATATAAAGAAAAGTCAAAAGTCTTTGCTCTCACAAAGTTCTGCCTACAAAGGGAAATGGGTGCTTCAAAATCTAAATATAGTTTAGAATGGAAATATTCTCTGTAGACTCAACAATATCAATTAATTGAGCACCTATTCTTTTCTAGACATAGTAAGCACAGGGAATTCAGTAGCAATTACATTTGACTTAATATGTGTTCCAGTGGAGATTATATCTATTGAAAAATAGAGACAGTCAATAAATAGTAAGTATAATTATAATAAATATAAGTAAAATGAGAGAAAGTGATTAGTGCTTTAAAAGAAACAAATAAGCTACTATATAAAGGACACTGGTTTTAGAGCAGTCAAGGAAGAGCTCTCTGAAGATGCTGAATAAGAGAAAAAAAAAAGAATCTGCCAACCATGAATCTATATTGAACACATTTTTCAAGATAAGATGAAAAATAAATGAACTGAAATAAAAGAGAGAATGTCTTTTGTCATTTGATCTCTATTATATGAAATGCTAGAGAAAGTTCTACGTCTAAAAGAAAAAATATATCAGATGGAAGCTTAAAATGTTTTTCTCCATATTTTTATTGGTACATTACAGTTGAACATAATGGTGGGATTTGCTGTTAAATATCTGCACATGCACAAAATATAACAATAAAATTTGGCCAATATCACTCCCCAGCACTCCCCTCTCCCTCCCTTCCTCCTTCCCACTGGTCTCTTCATCTATTATACTGATCTCTCTTTGATTTTCATGAGACACTCCCTACACTTTTCCTTTTCTTTTTCCTTCTTCCACATATGAGAGAAAACATATAACTCAACGCTGACCTTCTGAGTTTGACTTAATTTGCTTAATGTAAGGGTCTCTACTTCCATCCATTTTCCTGCAAATAACATAATTTCGTTTTTTTCTTTATGGGTGAACTAAACTCTATTGTGTATGTATACCATATTTTCTTTATTCATTCATCTATCTGTGAACACTTAGGCTGGTTCCTAGTTTGGTTATTGTGTATTGTGCTGCTGTAATCGTGGGTAAGCTTGTATTACTATAGTATGATGGTTTAATTCACACAGAGTGAGGGTCACATGAGAACACAGGGAGGAGGTATGTGTCAACAATCCAGAGAGACCTAAATCCAACCATACTGATTTTTATATTAAATACAAAGAATTTGAACATTCCACACAAAAACCAGAAATCATAAGACAGGATAGAAAAGCAAGACCTAAGTATATGCTGTGTTTATCACATTACTTAGACCGGGAGAGACACACTGGTGGATTGACCACCAGTACTTGGAGCAGACTGGTGGTATTTTTCAGAGATGGGATCCATAGGACTTATTGATGGACTAGTATAGGGAGAGAGGGTAAAAGAAAGCCAAGAATTAATCCTAATTTTTTGTGGCTTTGATAAAAAATATAAATGATGGTATTCTTTACCAAGATGAAGACAAATAATGCAGGATCAATTTTGGGAGGGTATCAGTTATGCAGTCAGAAGACTGAGAGTAACTCTTGATTCCTTCTTCTACCTCCCTGACATCTAATCCATTTTCTTCATTGACAGCAATGTTATCCTCCAGAATCCTGGACCTCTTTCTTTTCTGCATACTTTGCATCTAATCCATCAAGAAAGCCTGTTGGCTGTACTTTCCAAGTATATCCAAAACTGGACCACTCTTTACCAGCTCTACTGCCAGCATCCTTATCTCATTGGGCTTATAGCAATAACTTCTTCCTGGCTTCCAGTGTTTCTATCCACTCCACCCCAACCCATCCCAGTTAATTCTCAGCATAGCAGGCTGCAGGCAGAATGACCTTTAAAAAATCTAAGTCATATCACATCACTCTTCTGCTCATTATTCTCCAGTAGTTTCTCATTTCACTCAGGGCAAAAGCTAAAATTCTTAGAGTAGTAAAAAACACAAACCCCTCACCCCACTGAACTTATTATCTGCACCCCACTGAACTTATTATCTGCAACTCTCATGTTGATTCATTCAGCTCCACCTCTGTGACCTCCTTGCTATTCCTATAATACCCCCAGCATACAGTCCCCTCAGGATCTTTGTACTGATTATTCCCTTGGCCTGGCATATTCTTCCCCTGGGGTTTAAATTGGCTAAATTCCTTCCCTTCTTCATTCTTTGCTTAAATGTCATATCAATAAGACCTACCACGGCTATACTATTTAAAACTGCAACTTACACTTCTGAACTCATAACCAACTCCTCTAATATATAGAATGAAGTATATTTATTTATTTGCAGTTTATATCTCCTATTGTTAGAATTCAAGCTTGAGAAAGGTACAGATTTTGGGGGAGGGGGCAGAAGAGACTGTTTTATGCACTGACATTTTCCTACTCAGAACAGTACCTTGAACACAGTAAGTATTTAATAAATATTGTTTGTATAAAAGAATTCACTCTAAAAATTATAGAGTCTATATTACAGATAAATGAAGAGCTATGAAGATTGAAAGGGTTGCATCTGTTTTAGAAAGACTGCTTTAGCTAATAATAGTGCAAGAGAGATATTTGGAGGCCTGATAAGAGAAAGACACCAGCTAGGAGAGTATGCATGAATCCAGGTGGGTATACAGAAAGTACAGTATGAGCTAAGGCAAGAAGAGGTCACCGGGAGATGTTTGGTTTTTAGTTGGTCTGTGTATCCATGAAGTCATTCCAATTAGCTAATGTGAAGTGTTGGGGAAACAAATAGATCCCATCAGTACTGACACACATACATTTTTCTCTTACAGTCCTACAAAACCTTGCTTCAGATGCTTGGAAAGAATATCACCCTACAGACAGTAGTTGTTTCCTGAGAGAATCTACAAGAGAATGTTTATAAAGTTCTGCAAAGTTAGTCTTGTAAAAGTCGAGTGCAGTTCTGGAAAGATCTGAGGACTCTGGCGGTCAAACGGGGTTAAAGATCATGGCTTTCCCACTCATAATTAACAGTATGCCCTTGAACAAGTTACCTTACTGTTCGCAGCCTATTTATTCACTAGTAAAACTAAAATAATAACACTGACAATATGCATGCATGCATGCACGCACATGAGGAAAAATCAAAAGAAGGACTGAATCTTATTGGGCCTAAAAGAGCTTGACATATAACAGGCCCTCAGTACGTGCCAGCTCCCACCTTTCCAGTAGGCTGCAGGGATAGAACAATCTATTCTTATGTACAATAATAAATTTATAATTATCAGTACTACATCCAACTTTCTTAGGTGATGATGAGCTACTGAGGTGACCTCATTCTTGCCTGGACTGGTGTAATAGATCTGAAAATCCCTGTAACATGATAGAATGACTGAATGAAAGAAGGGATAAAATGACCATTTCTATAACCTGCACAGCACTGGACATACTGCAAGGAGATAGATAGGTGGAGATAGATAGGCATTCCCAATGCACAAATCCCACATTTCCAAAAACACAGAGAAATTTGTTGCCTTGTGGTTCTGTGACTCAATTTTATAAATTCAAATTCTGGGTTCATACAATTCCAATGTAAACTCAATTGTCCCAGGAAGCAAATCTACCACAGTATAATGCAGGAACTTATCTTGGCCTCCCTTTACCCAACACCTCTTCCAAAGAACTCACTTCAATTAAGACAGAGAGGAGCAGTTACATGGGGGATGGCCAAGATCCAGCTGGAAATGAGTTTCAGCATCTGGATTCAGTGAACACCAGGGTTAGTGATCTGTGGAAAAAGTCTGGACAAAAAGCAATGTTTTTTGCATGATTTTTCTGGAAAATTGGTGAGCACAAGACAACCTTGGATGGGTGTTTGGTGGTACAACTAAAATCAATCATTCATGGAAAGGGAGTGTGTGGCCTTTCAGAGAAGAAATAAATATCAGTGATGTGAACTGAATCAACAATAAGTCTAATTCTCAGTCAAATAAGACTGTAAGAGTTCCAGGACCAGAAAAAAAATCCCATTTTTTTCTTCATCCTGAAGATAATCAGATGAAGATTTGTTTTTAAAGTACCAATGTATTCATATACTTGGAATGATGGTTTTGCTTTGTAATGAAGTTCTCTGTATCTAACTGGAAAAAATGAAACTTTTAGTATTCTTTTTCAAGTGATGTACAGTTTGTGTGTTTCTTCCCTTTCTTTTTCTTATTTTTGTTTTTTTCTTCTTTCTCCTTGCTTCCCTTTTCTTCTCTTTTCCCATTTCCTTTCCCTTCTCTTCTGATGGGGATGGTATATTTATGACCGTGTCTGCAGCTACAGCAACCTTCAGCTGAGGTTTAACAGAGTTGTGTGTATGAAACAAAGAACAGAGGGATACAAGTTCCTCTTAGAGTCCTACATGATGACAGCGTATTTCAAAACCAGAGATCAAAATTTACCATAGAAGGAACCAGGATTGGTAAGCCATAAGGAAAGGTAAGTGGCAAAGGGACCAAATGAAAAGGCCATTGGTGGTGGGTCAGGCGGTGCTGGAAACCCTGGGTTCAGTGGTCCATTATAAAATACAGATAGTAACTTTTCCTATCTCCTGAGAGAATCTACAAGAGAATGTTTATAAAGTTTTGCAAAGTGTAGAGTTCTGAGAGAATTAAATGAGATAATATACAAAATTATTGGAATCGAAACTGGGAAATAAACTTTCAAAATAACATTAGGCATCGTAATTATCATGACTATCATTCAAGGATATGAATCCCTCTCACAGAAAAAATTCTGGATAAACTCCAATTATTGTTATTAATATCATCATCCTCATTTTCTTTGTTTTATAGCTGTTTTATATTTCTTTGCTTGGCAACTCCAGATTACTGTCTTACTAGATGGTCTGCTTTGTTCTTGTTTCAGATTTTGCTCTATCACAGCAGCTTTTAGGTTTCTTAATCCATTAAATCCTAAGTTTTCAATTTTGCAGATGTTTCAAAAATTGACATAAGTGCATTAAAATAGGTTGAAAATAATAATCTAAAGCTTAAATGTTATTATATTATTATCATAATTATATTGCAATATAATCATGTTATTATAAATTATATCACACTATAATATATATTATTGTGCTATAATATTATTTTGCTATAATAAATTATATTATTATAACACAAATAACAATGTATCCTGTTATATAAGAATATTATTATATTAGTTATTTTATGTAGTATATATTTATTATATGTAGTAACAACATCATATAATTATATCATTGTATAATTATACATTATTATATTGTGTATCATATATTACATATATTATTACATACACATTATATTTAATTATTTATGCATTTTACATATCTGGGATGATGGGACAAAATGGGTTAAGATTTTGCTGTGTATAATCCATGAGTCAATCATGACCCAATTCTATGTCCAATGAAACTCTATATGTCCGATTGTCCAAAGTGGAGCTCCCAATATAACTGGAATGGTTTATAGTGCAAAGCTAATTGAACAGATAGGCTAACAATTCTTAAGCCTTATATCAAAACTCACAGTGAAAAACTGAAGATTTTTTAGAAATAGCAAAAAAGAGGTCAAATTTTCTAAAAATTAAAATTTAATCTTATGAAATAGGTATATAACTAATTTTTGTTCACAAATATATGTTAAAACATATGTGAAGATCACTTATATCTAGAACAAATAACTGAATCAAATACTGGAAAAAACATTTCCAACTGAAAAAAATGTCTAATTTGCATGCTGTCTGTAAAACCCTGTTGAACAATGCATCCTATGCAAAGAAATGTTTTGTTGTTGTTGTGTTTTTTTGGTTTTTTTTCCCCCCTATCCTTGTTTAGAAAGTTTCTAGACTGTGTCCTCTGTGGGTTCTTATGACTATACTATGATGTGGGGTTAAAAAGGGCTTTTAGTTATAGGTCTTCAATATGCAACAGAAAGTGGGTGGATATTTAAATATAATATTACACACAAACACAGCAGTGGTTTAAATAAGGAGAATGTTAGGTGGACATCCATACTGCTGTACTTTAGGCATGATGTATTCCTTCTTGACCATTCTATTTATAGCTCTTAAGACCAATTAGATATTAATTATTTCATACTAACTTCCCTACCTGAGTCTGATCCTGAGGACCAGGGACTGATGAGGTCTGACTCAGCAGATTCATTTCTCTAGCCTGGTACAGGAGCATGGGTACAGAACATGCTCTGTGAACCCACTCACCCACCTACAGTTCTACCTACTTTGAGAGGTCATTTAGGGAAGTTTAAAATAGAAATACTTAAGAAATGGAAATTAATGGTTATTTGTATCCATATCCAGCTTTGGATCAGACCACTTGGAATTTGGCTGAACACCTAGAAGGGCTGGGAGAGAACTCAGACAATAAACAGACACTTTGAGTGTAACCTAGTAAATGGGAGATTGGGTAACTGAGCTTAGGTCTCTTTTCCCTTGCATTCTTCATCCAATCTCTCAGCAGCCCTGCTGATCTGTTGACCTCAACTCCCAGTTATCATTCCTACTGTCCTCCTTCAAGCCCTCATGGCTATTTATCTGGGGATTAACCTAATAAAACTGGTCTCCCTTCCTTTGGACATGTGCCCTCAGACCTTCTTCCTCATGGCTATTATCCAGGGTTTCTTCCAACTGAGATCTGAATGTGTCCACCTACTGTTCTTGCTGATGCTCGATTTCTTAGCATGTTTTTCAGGGATTTTTAAAGACGTGGTCCCTTCCCTGCTCTCTAATTTTTATTTTAAGCTATTTTTTCTAAGAATAATTTGGGCCAGAGCTGAAATTCTGGACTATTTTAATTACCATCAAATATGCTTGTTACCATCAAATATGCTTGTTACTTATCACGTCCACATCTTCTTCCATTGCAAATTCTCCTGCCTAGAAGCCTGTCTCTACCCTTCTGTGTCTGGTTTATCTATATTTATCTTTCAAGTCTCAGCACAAACACTGTCTCCCATGAAAAGGATTTCCTAACCACTTGTTATAGTTTGGATATGTTTTCTCCAATAAGCTCATATGATAGACAATGCAGAAATGTTCAGAGGTGAAATTATTATATTATGAGATTTGTATCTGATCAGTGAATGAATCCACTGGCTGGATTAATACTGTAAAGGGATTATAGACTGGTAACTCTAGGCAGGTGGGTTATAGCTGGAGGAAATGGGTCACTAGGTATGCTTTTGTATTTTATGTTTTACCCCTGGTGGCTTGATTGCTCTCTCTGCTTTCTGGCTGCCATGAGCTGACAGCTTTCCTCTGCCACCCACTTCTACCATGATGTTCTGACTCTCCTCAGGCCTAAAGCAAATGAGTTGGCCCCCTATGGACTGAATCCCTGAAACTGTGAGCCAAAATAATCTTTTCCTCCTCTAAGTTGTTCTGGTCAGGTGTTTTGGTTACAGTGACAAAAAAGTTGATTAATGCACCACCTTTGCATCAACTGCAGTTGTGTTTAAAGGACAGGTAAAACTGCCTGCCCAAGCAGGAAAAGAAGCAAATACAAAGGGACAGAAGAATGGGATAACCTGAGCCATGTGAGTCCTTCACAATCTAACATAAGTGACAGGCACATGTGTGAGGCTGGAGTAGACAGACTGCAAAAAGGATGATGTGCCCAGCAAATCATCTGACTTGTGTCTCAAGGGCTACAGGGAACCATTAAAGGGTTTGGGCTGGGAAATAACATTGTCATTTTTCACAAAACAGAATATCATTCTCTTCTGGAGGGGGTGAGGAGGGGATGGATTGATGTAGAGAAAGAACAGTGAAAAGAAGGGACAGTCATCTCTGCCTGGAACAACAGTTAATCCTTTATGAAACATACATGACAATGCAACATATATTAGGTTGTATGCTAAGAGAATGTTAGCTGACTTAGGAATATGCAAATCTTCCAATGACTGGGATATGGGTGACGTGACAAAATGGGATAGTCAACAGTATAAAACATTCCTGATGCTACAGAGTAAGTGTCAACTTACCAATTTTCCAGTGACACTCTGACCACCTTCGTTCAGCCAGAACCCAGGGACCATGGCTGAGAAATAAGGCCCCCAGACACCTGGAACAAAAATTGGGTCTTTGCTGATCTGGAAGAAAAGGGGAAAATTGTGTGAAAATGCTTTCCCCAGGGGCTGGAAGGAGCCTCACCCTCCTCCCACCTAATGCTTCTATGACCATAGAATTCAGCTTATTGTTGAATACCTCTATGGTGGGGGAGTTATTCTCTCCCAAGGAAGATCATGGCTCCATCTTTGGAAATATTTCTGATAAATTCATTTAGATGTCAAAGCAGTAAAGTGATTATTTTGTAAAGAAACATATGAGGTATTTCCTTACTGGTCCCCACTCTGTGGCAGAGACTGTAAAATTTGTCTCCATTCTCTACCCCTCCTGTGTCTACATCTTTTCTATGACCCTTTGTGGCTCCTGCCACTGAGAGGTGGATCTATTTCTCAACCTCTTAAATCTTGGGTCAGTCTTGTGACTTGTTTTGCCTAGAGAAGGAGGCAGATGTGACACTGTGCCAGTTCTGGGCCTTCCCAGGGCCATGTGCTTTTTTTCCTTCTCTTGACCTTCTACCTTGGCCAAGAGACATGCTCCAGATGAGAAGACTTGTGCAACAGGGCTGAATCAGCCCAGTTGTCTCAGGTGCTGTCCCAGATATATGAGAGAGCCCAGGCAAGACCAGAAAATCCCCCTAGTTGGCCAAAAGCTGACTATCCCAGACCATCCCAGCCACCCGGCCAATCAACAGACTTGTGAGCAAAAATACAGCTCTACCATTACACTACTAAGGATCCACATTTGTTACCTAGCCTTTTTGTGGAAATATATAACTGATGCATTCCTCTCACAAACAATTTATTTACAAGCCATCTAACAGCATGCCCTCTGGTGCATCTTCCTTTCAAGAAGCTCCAATCTAGCAGGAGCTATATGAATACATAGACAAATAGACTACGGTATGATCCATGGGATGGTAAAGACAAGACAGAGACTGTTGAAGAGGGACCTAGAGGGTGAGGAGTGTGTTAAAGAAAAGCAAAAATACCATAAGGCCAACAAGTTATAACTAAGTAGATAAATTTTTAGCCATCCCGATTTCCCTGAAATGATAGCTCTAATCATAAACAAAGCACAAAATGTAAGCTTTATGTCCTTGTCAGCATGATTTGGTGAAATTAAACCAGTCAATGACAGGTAATCAGATTAAATAGTTCTGTTTTCCTTTAAAAAATTAATGTATAACAGCCAATCAGGAAAGATGTCAAAGTTCTTCCTCCTTTATGCTATGAGACCTGCTTCTCCATCCAGCAGGAAGGGCTGCTGAGGTCAGTTTTACAGTTTTAGGAAAGGGTTACCTAGAGGTTAGGAAGGAAGAGGGAGTTAGGCACAGAGGTTGACTCCATCAGGTCTTGAGACTGAGCAGAAATCATTTATTTATTTAAGTCATTTATTTATTCAACAAATGTTTATTCAGCTCTTGCAACATATGCTTGGTGCTATGCTAGAACCTAGAGATAAAGAAGTAAACTGAATATCCACAATTCCTTTCTTCATGAACCTCATCATCTAGCATTTTAGCAGAGAGACCTTCTTTAACTCTCTTGATGCCCACTATTCTAATTCCTTTTCTACTACTCATTCCTCAAATCAGTAGATTTCCAACCCCCAAATGGGAAGGAAGGAAGAAAGGCAAGGAAAACTATTTGATACTGACATGTTTAAATCTTGCCAAGTAAGGGAAATTTATATATAAAAAAGGGAAATTAGCACCTAAAATAGAAAGAACAATCTCAGGAGAAAAGATGGGTTTCTATAGGAAAAGACAGTTCAGCTTATATTGACATATTCATTCTTTACTAGTTCAACAAATGTTTCCTGACTTCCCACCAAGATCCAAATATATGCCAGGCACTGAATATAAGTGTTTTTCTTTTTCTTTTTTTAAAGTGCATAATCCTTGCCCTCATGGAGCATGGCACCCTGACAGGGAGGAATACCAGGGTGTTCAGTCATTCAGGTTTGGCCAGGACTCTACCAGTTTTAGAGCTGAAGCTCTGTGTCCTGAAAAACCCCTTGGCCTCAGCCAAACTGGACAATTAATTACCCCAAGACAAGCACCCATCAAATCATCACAAAAATGTGTAATTACAAACTAGGATGAGTGAATGAAGGCAGGCTACACATGTCATGAGTGTACAAAGGTGAGGTGCCTAATACAGTCTAGGGACAGGGAAAGCTGCACTAAAGAAGTGATGTGTGAACTATGATGTGACACATATATACAATGTCCTCAGGTAGGTGAGTGTGTGTGTGTGTGAGAGAGAGAGAGAGAGAGACAGAGAGAGAGAGAGAGAGAGAGAGAGAGAGAGAGAGAGAGAGAACATGAGCGCACACGCAAGCGCTACAAGGAGCATATACTAATTGGTATTCATTTTTATCACTCTGCTTTTGTCCATGGAAAATTTTATGAATGCCAACCCTAGAAAATCCTGCCTTAAACTGCATTGCAGAGCCTCTCAGGGGTGAAGAAGATACTCCATATTCATAACCTCTTAGAATGCAGGGTCTGGACAGGTAGATGGACAGCCAGCAAAGTCAGATCATCTCTTTTTTGTGCCTCACACCAGCTCCCTCCCAGAACTCTCAGCCCCATCTGATTGGCTAGTCTCAGAGGTTGTGTAAGTTTCTATGGCCATCCAGCCAGTAAATCGTCATGGTAGGATCTGAACTGAGCAGATGTTGACCTCAAACTCCTTGAAACATATCACCCCCTGCCTCCAGCCTTCAGTCACACACTCTAAGGATGTTATTGGGTGAGCTGCAGCAGGCCTTCAGTAGAAGACTGTGGCTCCGTCACTTACAAGTGTATAGTGATGGCTCTGCCTGGCTCTGTTCAGGAAGACAGTTTTGAGCTGACATCTGTCTGTGCTCACTCATCTGGCATGGCACAAGATTCTCATCTGACATTTCAAGTAAACTAAGGAAACAAAGAGTACTTCCCATCATTTCCAAACCCTTGGCTTCTGGAGGGAACAAAAAATAGTTTGCTTTGAGAGAGAGTCAGAGAATGCACATTTGTATATTTATGGGTTCTTTAATCCTTCTAAGAAAACCTAAATATTTGAAGAGATTTTTGTGAAAGCTACTTCCATGCTGATGGCTGTCTTGGCCTGGAGGCTGCTCTGTGACTCAAAAGGAGAGAGCTCACTGCACTACACTGATGACAGTTGACTACAGGATGCTGATGACAGGTGACTTATAGGACGCTAACTTCCTAGTAACAATGACTCTGCTGGCAGCAATGGCTAAGACTGACAGGGAAGTCAGTACAGGCCTATTCTAAGCATGTTACTGGTGTTTAATTACCTAATCCTTGCAGTCCTAAGGGAAGATGCTGCCCATTGTTCCAATCATGCAAATGAAGAGATGCCGCAGTCTGGCTGGGCACAAAATCACGAGCCACTTACAGTCTTGAAGATTCAAACAGCAATTCTTTATTCCCGAACTGTCACCGGCACTCTACACAAAAATCCACACCTCCACCAGGCTCTGCATCCCAAAATACTCTCTGAATCCCGTGAGAACTCAAGGAACTCAAGGAGCGGGCGGGCGCCTGAGGCAGCAGGATACGCCCTATTCCCAGCAGGAATCACCTTAAACCTGGAACCGCCCTATTCCCAGCAGGATACACCCTAAACCTGGACCCACCCTAATCCAGCAGGATCCTCCCTAAACCCGGATCCACCCTGGTCCTTGAGCAGGGTCACCTTTCTCAAACAATCATGCAATGTCACTGCAAATGACCTGGGTCCAAGGCAAGCCCATTTCCACAATGGAGAGTCCTCCCTCTAAGCAACATGGGGTAGGCTGACAAAGAAATTGCCATGCGTCATTCCTACTTGGCAATGGCTCTCAGCAAGGAGAGTTAAAAATGTGTCCAACATTACAAAAACACCAAGCAGTAAGGCAGCACACTCAATAGGTTCTATATTTGCCTCTGCCAAATGATGTCCTTGATTTTAATCTACCTTCATTTCTTAAGCCTTTCTTCTGGGTTTGAAGGGTAGAAAGCAAGGGCCACTGGAGGCAACAAAGGTTCACTTACAGTGAGCAGACCTCTGGGCTTGACAAGTGGTGGGTTAGGCTGTCTTTATTTCCTAAATGATTTCAATCAGTTTTTCCTGATATACTGGTGAACAGCAGCAGAGAGAGCAGGGGTCAGGACAAGTACAGCTTGATTTTATGTCTGATTCTGTCTCATTCTAGACAGGTGACTTATGCAAGGTAGCCTTTCTGAGTTTCAGAGTCCTCCATTCTAAAAGGAGAGGAATGGATGAATGTTGGAAAACTTTTCTGAAGATTAAATACACTGCCACAAACAAACTGATTATTCAGGAGGATGTGTTAAATACCAAATAACTGTTTGCTTTCCATGCAGTGAAGTCTATGTGATGGGATTGTCAGGTGACTGTTTGAACAACCATAGCCAAAAGTAACTGTAACAATGCAGGAGGTCTTTAGATCTGTCCTTGGCATGACCTTAGTTAATAACCTTAACTAAGATGTGTAAGATGATATAAAAGTAAAGCTTATCATATTTTCAGATGGCAAAACTTGGAATGAGTTTGCTTATGGGGTATGTCAAAACCAAGAATCAAAATTACATTGGAGAGCTAGAACACTTGGTGAAATTAATGTTTAAAAAAGTCAAGTTAAGAGCTGTGGTTGTGGCTCAGTGGTAGAGCACTTGCCTAGCATGGACAAGGCACTGGGTTAGATCCTCAGCACTATATAAAAAGATAAATAAATAAAGGTATTATGTCCATCTACAACTAAGAAAATATTAAAAAAATAGTCAGTTAATATTTGTTGAGTAGTTTAAAATATACTAAATGAATACCCACATACAGGCTGGGTAGCAGGTATGTAGGTATTGATTTAGTATTGTTTAAATTGTATATGATCATTTGATAAATTCTTTAATTGTGTGTGATATAAATTAAATTATACCCCCCCCAAAAAAAATCCAACATTTTTTTGTATACTACATACCATGTACCAAAATAAACAAGGCTATAAAATAATAAGTCAAAATACTACTACTAATAATAATAATACCAAAGTGAGTGGTCCCAAACTCAAGGAAATCCAAATGTGACAGAGCAGGCAGAGTGAAAATTTTTAAAAGTTTACAATGAAACATGCCAAGTGCTACAATGGTATAGGAAAGAGTTGGTAGTAGCCCAAAGGAAGAATAGCAGGCTACCTGGAGAAGAATGAGTACCTCACAGGGTGGCCACCCTGAAGTGGTGCTTTGAGGGAGGAGGATATGTTAGCATAGACAGGGGCATCACAGGAAGAGAGGGCTCAGTATCATGGAGCTGCATTTTGATTTCATGAGAGCTCAGTTTAGTGTTCTGCATTTCATTCAAATGAAAGATCACATGGTTTAAAGGACAGGTATAACTTTGAACATTGCATTTAAAAATTTTTAATTTTTGAAATTGTTAGAGTTGGGAAAAATCCTCAGTGAAATGACCTTCTATTACAGATCATAATAAAAAGGAAATAATAATAATAATAATAGTAATAAAAATAGCAGCAGAAATAGTTACTGTGCATTTATCATTGCCACAAAGTCTTCTAGGCTGTTTACACACACTATCACATGCAACACAATGAGTTTCTAAACTCCACTTCATAGTTGAGGAAATCCATGCTGCAGGTGTTCAAATGGCCAGTAAATGGAACAGGAGTCAATTCAGAGTCAATTCCAAAGTAAAACCATCAACTTGTTTCACTCTCTAGACCTAATTCTCCTTGTCCATAAAAAGTAGACTGCACTAGATAAAGATGCTTACTATCTCTTTTGTCTTTGAGATTTTCTACAATCCCATGAAGTGGAGTCATTTTCTCCTAGTGGGTCAATCAGAACTCTCCAGCAAGAGATTTCAACAAACTGTGCCCTCACATGGCCTGAGGTTTTTGGAACTGCCTTGGTCTGTCTCTTGGGGGTTCCCCAAGGGCCCCCTTGTTCTATTGCCTCCCTAACCTGTGGTCAAGATTATTGGGAGGTGTTTTTAGCTATCAAGTGTATGGGTTGTATTTATTTACAACATCTGACATTAATTGAGCATATATTCAGCAAATATTTGTTGGATACCTGCTGAGTGCATACTAATGCTTTAAACATGAAAAGATATGGGGTGATAGACTTCAGAGCCACATTGTGGCAGAGTTCCTGTCTTCCTGAAGCTTATAATCTCATGGGAGTAGAGTTCAGGATGGGCTGAGAGGTCACCCAGGTGTCAAGTTACTTGTGAGTATACATGTGCATTCAGACAGGTGCAGAGTCAAACAAGTAGTGTAATCAGACATGTTTATAGGGTAATAATGTCCATCTCATTCCACCATTTTTTCCATCCCCACATCCCCTCACCCCCTCTCACTCCCCTCTGTACAATCCAGAGTTACTCCATTCTTCCCTACCACTTTCCCCCATTATGTATTAGCAACTGCTTATCAGAGAAAACATTTGGCCTTTGTTTTGGGGGGTTTGGCTTATTTCACTTAGCATGATATTCTCTAGCTCTATCCGTTTACTGCCAAATGCAATCATTTTATTCTTCATTAAGGCTGAGTAATATTACATTGTGTGTATGTACCACATTTCCTTTATCCATTCATCTGTTGAAGGGCATCTAGGTTAGTTCCATAGCTTTGCTATTTTGAATTGAACTGCTATAAACAGTGGTGTGGCGACATCACTATAGTATACTGATTTTAAGTCCTTTGGGTATAAATCAAGGAATGGGATTTCTGGGTCAAATGGTGGTTCCGTTTCAAGTTTTCTGAGGAATCTCCATACTTCTTTCCATAGTGGTTGCACCAATTTGCAGTTCCATCTGCAATGTAGGAGTGTACCTCTTTCCTCACATCCTTGCCAATATGTATTGTTGCTTGTATTCTTCATAATTGCCATTCTGACTGGTATGAGATGAAATTTTAAAGTAGCTTTGATTTGCATTTCTCTAATCACTAGATTATGAACATTTTTTCATGTTTATTGATCAATTATATTTCTTCTTTAGTGAAGTGTCTATTCACTTCCTTAGACCATTTATTGATTGGGTTTTTTCTTTTTTTGGTGTTAAGTTTTTTAAGTTCTTTATAAATCCGAGAGATTAGTGCTCTATCTGTGGTGTGTGTGGTAAAGATTTTCTCCCATTTTACAGACAATCTCTTCACGTTATTGATTGTTTCCCTTGTAGATAAGAAGCTTTTTAGTTTGAATCCATCTCATTTATTGATTCTTGATTTTACTTCTTGCACTTTAGGAGTCTTGTTAAGGAAGTCAGGTCCTAAGCCAACATGATGAAGATTGGGCCTGTTTTCTTCTTCTGTTCTGTGCAGGGTCTCTGTTATAATTCCTAAGTCTTTGATCCACTTCGAGTTGAGTTTCATGCAGGGTGAGAATGAGAGGTTTAATTTCATTTTGCTACATATGGACTTCTAGTTTTCCCAGCACCATTTTTTGAATAGGCTATATTTTCTCCAATGTATGTTTTTGGTGCCTTTGTCTAGTATAAGATAACCATATTTATGTGGGTTTGTCTCTGTTGCACCGATTTTTTTTAATGTGCCATAACTATCAGAGGATAGGCTGAAGATTTAGTGAACAACTTGAAATCCACCAACTGTGCCATTTTCTTTTTCATCTTTGCATCTTCATAAATTCTGCTTTTCTAACTCGAACACACTCTCTCTCACCTTCCCATAACTAACTCTTACATGTCCTGTTGAGATCAGGCTCTATATTATCTCCCTTGGGATGCCTTCTTACACCCTGACTCCTACCCCAATGCTAGTTGAGTATGTCCTACCTGCCTCTTCCCTTAATTCTCTGAGCCTCCTATAATGCAGTCTGGGACCACATACTATGTGCCTATATGCTCATATCTATAAAGACTTAGGTAATGTGTAATAAATATGTAGCATGTATGCAATATGGTTTGCAAACTAAATACCATACAAATGTAGGGCATGTCTATTATTTCATTAACATGACAATATCCATACACATTAAGAGAAATAATAGGATATTAAACAAGTCAAGGGTTAAAGGTACAGCTCAGTGGTAGAGCATGTGCTTAGCATGCACAAAGCCTGGGTTTTATCCCTAGCACCAGGGTGGGGTAGGGGAAAATGTCTCATAAACTGTAAGTGATATGTAGTTCATAAAGCTCAGACTTGCCAAAGTTTCTTCTCCTCTACTCAGAGGCTTCTGAAAAAAAATTCTCTAGTAAAGAGTTTTCCCTTCCTAGAAACTCAATCTCTTTATTTCAGTCTGAGCAAAACAAGAACATATGAAACCTGTTTACAGATCTCCTGGGACTTAGCAGTTTGAGCGGGCAGAGAGGGCACTGAGCAGTTCTGTCACCCAACCAAAAAGTCCCCAAATTTGGGATGGAAGGAGGCAGCCAAATGTTGCCTACAATGTCCTAAATTATTTGCAAAGTATTTTGGACTCCTTAAACCCTGAATTCCTCATTCTTTATCATCCCCAAATCCATATGTGATCACAATAGAAATTTAATCCATATGTTTCTCATTCACTTATACTTAACACACCCAAAGTTACTTTGCAAGAGACACTGAATAGTCAACAAAACTTTGAGGCCTTCCAAAAGTTCCCCCAAATCTTCTCCCCTGCTCTGCAGAAAAGAAGTCACATGTGGCCTCCTATATACAAATGCCTGGCCAGGTCCAATGAAATCAGACTGGCTTGCAGATTTGAAAGCTCTGAGCTCTGTGACTCCAAAGACATAAAATCATATCATGCATCTTTTTCTCAATCTAAACAATCTGTGGTGGATAAACAATCATTGGTCTGTTATGTGGATCCTTAAGTAGGTAGGTGGCACAGGGGAAAGAGTTAATGAGGTGCCGGTGTGGAGCTCTGTCTGCATAGTACTTATCAGATGGAGTCTTAATCCTGTTCCTCTGATGTCACAGAATGGCCTTCAGAGTCTAAATCACACCTTCTGTTTTACTTAAATGCCCCAGAAATGAGCATAGTATAATTATTACATGGCCCTAAGATACGGCCAAACAATGTAATTTTTCTGAACTGGCTATTAGAAAATATAGTTCCCTCCTAAAGACTGTGGGATTTAGTTGAAAGGATGCCTGGGGCAGCCTTCTGGCTAAGGTTGATCAGCAGGTGCAGACAGATGAAGATGACATATCCTTTTCTCTTGCCACATGTGTCCCCCTATTACCCAGTGATATGGCACTCATATTACTGCCAAATTATGGACACTTTATCCTCCTGCACTGCTCTTGATCACTTCCTGAGTTTCTCTTGCTCTGATATCAATGTCTGGCCTCAGACATCATCTCATGGCTCTGACCACCAACTTAGACTTTCTGGTTTGAAGTCAATGTTCTGCTTTAACTTGCTGTATACCTTTAGTCTTCAGGATTTTCATCTCAAATATGGAAAAAGCAGGCCTTGTTAAAGATATTAAAGGACTAAATGTGGCACAGTCTATTACAAGCATTGGTACAGTGCCTGGTACATTCAGTGACCCAGGAACCATAGCCTGTGTTAATATCATCACCTCCACACTAGCCAAGGTGTATTGCCTATTTATGGATTGGAGAGCTTGTGAGTTTAATTTTAAAAAATAAGATCTGAGACTGTCTAAATAAGAATTCTAAACTGGGTAGAGAGGTTGCACTGGCTCCAGAGAAGAGAGAGAATCAACATGGCTGCTTGAATGGGTTAGCTTATATGGGAAAGATCTGTCACTGGGAGGCTTTACCCTGCTAACAGCACATTGTATAAAGGCAATGAGAGCCTGAGATGGTTACATTAAAGCATCTTTTAAGAAAAGTCAGAATTTCTGTGCACAGGCATTGACCATTGCCTTTTGGAAGTGTTCCCCAAAAGAACCTATTTCTTCTGCCCAGGTTGGGCTTAGAGGAATTGAGGACACAACCATGCAAATCTAGATTCTGAAAAATCCTGATCTTCATAACTCTTCCTTTACTTTTGGCCTAATATAAGATGAGATGGTCAAAATGCCTGGCAAACAGAAGGAAAAAAAAGTATCCACAGATAAGTGGGTGGCTTCCTTACAAAAAAATTATAAACTGAGAAGTATTTATCAAATATCAGTTAAGGGAACTGGTGTGAAGGAGTTTATCCTGTATATCTTTGTCTCAAAAATGACAGTGATAATTAAAAAACAGTGATGAAAGAATTGGAGGAGGCCACAAATATACAGAGTATGAAACCCAGTTTTCTTTAGCTCCTCAGTATGTTTCCAGGGACAGCACATAAGTGGCACATATGTCACTTTGTACCCACGGCTGACAGAGCTGATCCCAGCCCTCCTTACTGCTGGATCTGAATGAGGCCTCTAAAGCCTACAGACCAGTGTTCCAGGAGCCACTGCAATCCCCTAAGGGGACGTGTTCTGGAAGTCTCTATTCTCTCCAGGTAGGCCATGCTCACATACATTCCCCTCCCTAAGATGCTAGCTAGGCAAGCCTGAGTCTCACCCAGTTATGTCAGAAAAGGAAACTGAGGTCAGAGAAATAACTCAAGTTCCTTTCTGGACTTACAGCTAGGACAGAACCAGGATTTAGACCCAAATCTGGCTCAAGAATTCATGTCTGAGACACTTATTTGAAGAAAAAAAAATGTGGCAAAAAGGAGAGGCAGGGACATAGCAGGCAGAGAGCACCTTCTTCCAGATTTGGTCTGGAGCTAGCACAACTCCTTCTGGGCCCTGAATGAAATATGTCCCTTGGTAAATTCATCAGAAGTGATGGGATTTCCCTATGCTCTTGAAAGAAAAAAAAAATCACATATTCCACAGCTTTCCTCCTTCTCCATATTCAACAGCGGTACTTCAAGAATGTTAAATGAACCTGGGGTTAAAGAAAATGCTTAAAACTTGTTTTTACATTTAAATGAGTTCTTATAAAAGAGAAATTGTTTGTAACAGAGACAGAGGGGACTCAAAGAAGAAAGACCATTCAGAGAGAAAGTTGATCTGGGAGGGCTTAACCTCTGCCTGTTCTCTATAAAAGACCATACTAATATGTAAGGTATGCAAACACTGTAGAACAATCAGAAACAAATGAAATGATGGCTTTGGAATAACAGGATTCAGCTGGAAGCAATGGCCAAGAGGCAGCTTTTGTTATGAATAGATCATCTGGATGTGAAGCAGGCCTGATTTTAACCCTTGGAGTAGGCCAGAGAGGGTATTCGAATGATATGGGACCCATCTGGATTTCTTCAGTAGAAAAGAAAAACGAAGAAAAGCAACTATCTTTAACATACCCGGGCATGATGAAGGACAGAGTTAGAATCCTGTGAGGGTGCTTTCAATGGAGATTGCATATGATTAATCTGAAATGTGTATAGTTTGCTAACCAATGACATTATAATTGCTTCTAGTTTTTAATGAAAGGGCATTATAAATGAACATGGTGGGGGTGGGGAATGGGAGGGAAGGCAACTTTGTCAAGTAGCTACTATGTGCTCTGTACTTCATAAATGCTCATTTGTAATCTTCATGATAATCTGTGCTTTTTTCAGTTTACAGATGAAGAAACCATGGCTCACCGAGTTCATAGCTTTGCTCACGGCCATACAGGTGCCAGGTGGCAGGATGGGGCTTTGATCTGCACCTGTCTGATTTCACATTCTTCCCACTCTACCTTGCTGCCTCTTAGCCACTTGTGAACCCTGAAGGTCAAATGAACAAGAGGGGCTGAATGGAACAAGTCCTCATCCTTCCCAGACTTTTTAGCTTTTGCTGTGGGGTCACAGAAAAGACCCATAGAGCCCTGCAAGGGGAAAGGTGCTGCCCAGGGCTACTCTCAAAGAGTAAGCTGTGCCCTATTTCTGGAGACCCATAGATTTTCCCTTCTCCCTCCCTCTCTCTCTTCCTGCCTCACTCACTTTGTACTTGTAAGGTGGCAATCAGAGACAAGATAAAAAAGAAACTAGCTCCCAGGGTCAGCCTGGCTTTTGGAAGTGTGAATTCCAGCAGAACCCTCTGTGCCTTGATACCTGGAGTGTGGTGTGAGCTTATTTACCATTAGCTTTGGCAATTTGAGAATTTGGCTCTCAACTGATGGACAGATATTAGGGTCAGGAGAAGGAGCTATTTTTTCACTTCACTGTCTGACTTTTAGGATGGTGACTGGGCACCCAGCCCTGATAGGAGGGAACAGACCTGTGTATCTCCCCATGGGGGATGCAGCATAGGGGGAACTGGTTCCTGAGGTGAGGGGTTGGTGAGGTGCTTCCTTGGCTGACCGGAGTCATGAAGATGAAGTCTGGCTTCACCAGAAATTGCGGCTTCCTGCAGCAAGTTATGAGAACTTGAGTCCTGGCTGTTGCCTGTTAGAATGTTGGAGAAAGTAAGATAGGCATCTTTGTCCCCATTTTACAAAGGCATTTTGAGAGAAAGCCCTGCACACAGTCAATAGTCAGCAAGGGAGAGTTGGTCATTTCACTCCTGTGCTCCTAATTTCTTAATTCAGGAAATGTTAAATCTACATTTTTCTGTGTACAGAATATTGTTGGTTCTGGTCTTGTTGATTCTGCTTAAGAGGCAAACAACAACCGTGCCAGCAGAGGGGAGGGAATGGCTTGACAGGGAGTGGGTTTGGGTGGAAGAAATATGTGTCTCATTTTACATGCCAGACCATGAGGATTGCACCATTTTTCAATTTGTGTCTCTAATGGGTTGATGGTAAAAAGATACTTGATGTTTACACTTGAGGCATTATCTTAAGTGATACTCTGCACTCATCTGCTGAGTTTACATAAAAGTTGCCTCCTAGGGTTGCAGGGGCTATTAACTGAGATCTTGTGTTCAAAGTACCTGATTTGGTTTCTGATACAGAACAGGTTCCCACTATGGGGTAGGAGAGTAGGAGCCAGGACGTGTCTGGGAACTGTTGAGAATTAAGATTGTCCCAAACAGAGACACTTAACATATTCCTTTGGCAAACATTTAATTTAGTACCTACTATGTGTCAAGCCCAGGGGAAATAGTTTTCAGTGAAGTGGGGATTCTGACACTTAATCCAAAAACAGCAAATAGCTCTGATAAGCACCTCAATAAAGGTATTAGATCTTAGTATGAGGACACCTTGGAGAGGAGTCATGGTTTAGTCAAAATGTTGACTCTACAGTGACAAGAAAAATCACATAAATGTTCCACTGGCATACATATAGATCATAAGACAATCAGTTCTTTGTGCTATCTCACACAATAATGATTACATGCCTGTAAGATTGGCATCTTTGTCCCTATTTTATAGAAAAGGAAACTGAGGCTGTGTTATATAACTCCCCCAAGATCAGGCAAGTAAGGAGCAGATGTGAAAATGAAATATTGAATCTACAATTAGAAGGGCAGGCAGTGGTCAGTGCTGAAGGATTATTATATGCTAAGGTGTGGGATTTTTTTTTGAAGGTAACAGGAAAATGTTTTGTTTGTTTTGTAGCTAGAGGTCCACCAACTTAGGGCTGAGCCCCTGGAGCATGTATTCAGCATTACACAGTGGTTCCCTTCAGTTTGTTTGATTTGCAAGTAAATGTTAACAGGAAATGTTCATCATCTGTTCCGGTGCTTGACAGTTCACAGGCTGCATAACTGTCCTCACAGAACTAGGATTTGCTGGTCCTCTGGAGCCCCAGAGTTCCATAGCAGCCTCATGGTGTTTCAGGAGGTGTGGTTTCTTCTCTTGCTAAGTCAGAAATTTCATGCAGAGGTAAAGAGGCTTTGCCTTAAACATGTTTCTTCAGAAGGCCCTTCCCTGCCTGACCGCATTCTGTCTGTCTACTTTTCCTCAAATCCATGTCTCCATCATCACCTTTTGCCTCTCCATGCTTCAAAGGTACTGAAACTGCTAATCTGATCTTGGACTTCTAAGCCACCCAACCAGCCTGCTACAGATGCTAACCCATGTATCAGCGGTGAGCCCTGAACACTTCAGAGGAAAAGGGCATATGCCGGGAGCTCCAGACCGGCTTGCTCTCTGCTTCACTTGATTCCTGAGCAAGGTCCTGGTCCCTCCTCTCTCTCACTCATGACATGTCTTGTCTTGAGGCTCTGCATTTGAATATAGGCTCTCCTTGACACCTTTAGCTTAGCTGTACTTCATCCACAAGCTCTCGTAGCTCTGAAAACTTGGTGAGGTGGACATACAGAGCTGGACTCTGGTCAGGCACCAGCCTGGTCTAACACCCTGTAGAAGGGTGTGCTTCATGGGACCCAAAACACCAGAATGCTCTTCCATTGAGGAAATATCCCATATCAAGTGTGAAATTTCCCTCTTTACAGTCCATGTCAATGTCCCTGAGAAATCTACATGCTAAAGTCAAATGAATCACTTAAGTTCACCTAGCTAGAAAGTGCCAGTGTCAAAAATAAAAGATTTCTTCCTATGTCTAAGGCCAGTGAGTTTTCTATTAGCATAATATTGAGAAGGAATATCTAGGTTTCAGAAAAGTCAGAAACACCCTGTATTTCCCCAAAGCCATCATCCTATCAGTTTCCAGAAGGATAATGTAACAGACAGAGAAAGTCTCACTCATTTAAAAAGTTTTGATTCTGGTAAGAAAGATTCTATAGCACTATTTATACATAGCATAAAGGGATATAAAAGCATTTTTTTTCCTTAGTGGCAATGAATAGATATGAGATCATTAGCCTGCGGTGAGGAAGCTCCTCCATGTCCCACATCAGACCTTCCTACAGATGTTATTGCTTCATGTCAAGGACAGCATCCAAACATCAGACACACCCAATATGAATTTGGGGCATTATAACAAGAAGTCCTTCAGATCCTCTAGTGTGGAAAGGCTTCAAGAACACCTTCAAAATGCACACAAAAAAAAAAAGCATTCATCACTACCACCTCATCTCCAATGTTCATCCCTTTCTACACCTGAATTCAGATAGTCTCATCCAAAATTCACTGAAAGGCAACTTTGTGTCAGGGGTACATGAGGTACTGATGATTCAGAAATAAATGGTCTTTGGTACCTGCCTTCAAGGAATTCATAGCCATGAGAGCAAGGAAGACATAAGCAGGTAACTAATAACAAGCATGGGGGAGGCACCCCATGATAGAACTTTGTACCCTGGGAACACACAGATGCTCTACCTATCTATGAATGTATCTAGGAAGAGACTTGTAGGAGATAAGAGGCCTGAGTACGAGTCAGACAGGAGAAAGAGTAAGAAAGAGTGGAGGGAAGGGTACTGCAGGCAGGGGGAGAGGGAGCAGAAAGTGACACATGCTCTAATGCACAACTGGATGAGAGAGAAGGTGATGGGAATGGTGCAACCTGGGATAGAGAGTCAACCCAGGACATGTTGTACAGGGATCACCATGCTGCTAAGGATTTAGAAGTAATCCACAGAAGGGAAAAGAATAGCAATTCTGACTGGTAGGAGAGACATCAACCCAGAATTTTTTTTTTCCCTTTCTGGGACTCAATTTTTTCATCTGTAAATAAGATTACTGAATTTGATGATCTTTAAAGTTCCTTCAAATCTCCCATTCTGAGAGTTCAACAAATGGATGATCATAGTCATAGCATTATTTTTCATGTTACTATAGAGTTGCTAGCTAAACATAATAAATGTGTGCCTAAAAGATCATATAAGCACTAATGAAAGAGAAAGAATACAGAATCTGGCTCTAAGAAACCTGAGTTCAAAGACAGGTAAGCTGCTTACTGGCTATGCACCTGGGTAACCATATACTCTTTCTCATCAATAATTCAGGAACAGCAATGCTTATTGGGGTCACTGAAAGGATTAAAGGACAACAAATATTTCAAAATATCTGGCCCATAGCAGGTATGTAATAAGCGTCCACTGACTCTCTTAACTGGAGAAGGCAGAGTATGGCTCAGCATATTCTTTCCATTGTTATCATATGTTCATTACATGCCAGATCTTGGGTACACAGAGATGAGTGAGCCACAGTTATAGCTTTCTAAAGTTCATGACCTGGTGGCAGAGACACATAATACATTTAAAAAAATAAAATGTTATAAGTGTAATAAAAGTCTATGTGCTATGGCAAAAAAAAAAAAAAAAAGGAAGATGAGACTATTTTTGTCTGAGGCTCATACAAAACTACAGAGAAAGGTTTTATTTAAAATGGTAACCAATAGTTTATAAACATGCTATTTAAGACACTAGATAGATCCTACTCCATAAAGGTTTTAAGATAATTTCATCTTTAGGTCAAATTTTATCCAGTAAGGAGGTTCTTAAGTAGGAATCCTAATGAAATTCCTCATCAGGCAAATGAGGAGAAAGTAAAAAAGAAATGAGAAAAGGCATTATTTCATCTATAAGTTTTTAATTTTCCAATTTTGCCATAAAATAATACTATCTTAGCCAAAAACCTAAAAGGGATCTTACTAGGGAGGCCCAGAGCTAACGTGACTGATGGGCCTCATTTTCTGAGTGGTTTCAGGAAGATATGAAATGACCACATGTGCTCAACAATCTAATGACATTTCCCCCATGTATAAATTAGATGGAAAGTTTTCAAACACATTATTGATCACTACCATTTAGCTTTGTAATACAAATAATGGGGGGCATTTTCAACTTCTAACTATTAGGCCAACTGAGAGAAAAACTACTCACTTTCTATGGTCATGAGAAAGGAGGAGATGTGCTTTTCCCTAACCAACAAATGAAAGAAGCTTGCAGAAAATTACCAACCTACTATGTGTGTTTGGAACATTTTTATAAAGAAGCAGCAGCAGAAGAAAGAGATGGAGAAGGGGAAATAGCTGTGATGGGATATATATATATCTGAAGAGGCTGGTGATACAGCAAGAAAAAGTACAAACAGCAGTCTTCCTGGAACTTCAAGTCTGGTGGACAGTGAGGTGATAAAAATAACTTAACATTCAAAGGAAATGATTAAGAATGTGAAGAAAGAGCCTACAGAATGGAAGATCTTTCCCAGCTACTCCTCTAGAAGGAGATTAATATCCAGAATATGTAAAACAAACAAACAAACAAACAAAACATCAAAAGAACAAACAACCCAATACACAAATGGGCAAAAGAACTAAATGAACATTTCTCAAAAGAAGAAATACAAATGGGCAACAATTATAAGAAAAAAAGTACAACATCCCTAGATAAAGGTTTATTGTTTTCTCTTCTATGCAGAAATAGAGAAAAAAGAGAAAACAAAAGTGGGTGATCCCATGAAAACTGAAGGGAGATCAATGGAGTAAAGGAAAGGATGGTGGGGGAGGGAGGAGGAAAAAAGAGGAATTGCAGAATGAAACTGACCAAACTGCAGAATGAAACTGACCAAAATCCCTAGCAATCAGGGAAATGCAAATCAAAACTACTTTGAAATTTTATCTTACTCCAATAAAAATGACAATCATCAAAAAAATAATAATAAATGCTGGTGAGGATATGGGGGGAAATGTACACTTACATATTGTTGGTGGGACTGCAAATTAGTGCGAGCACCTTGGAAAGCAGTATGGAGATACCTCAGAAGACTTGGAACAGGCTGGGGTGCTGTAATGCATGCCTGTAATCCCAGTGGCTTGGGAGGCTGAGGCAGGGGGGTCAGGAACTCAGAGCAGGTCTCAGTAAAAGCGAGGCACTAAGCAACTCAGTGGGACCCTGTCTCTAAATAAAAATAGAAAATAGGGCCAGGAATGTGGCTCAGTGGTGGAGTGCCCCTGAGTTCAGTCCCCAGTACCCTCATCCTTACCAAAAAAAGACTAGGAATGGAATCACCATATGACCCTATCCTACACCTTAGTATTTATCCAAAAGAACTAAAATCAGCCTACTATAATGATACAGGTGCAATTCACAGCAGCGAAGTTATAGAACCAGCCTAGGTGCCCTTTAACAGATGAATAGATAAAGAAAATGTGGTATATATACAAATGGAGTTTTACTCAGTCAAAAAGAAGAATGAAATTATGGCATTTGCAGATACATGGATGGATTGGAGAACATCATGCAAAGTGAAATAAGCCAGACTCAGAAAGTCAAGGGTTTAGTTTTCTCTTCTATAAAGAAATAGAGAAAAAAAGGGAAAATAAAAGTGAGTAATCCCATGAAAATTGAAGGGAGATCAATGGAGTAGAGGAAGGGGAGAGTGGGAGAGGGAGGAGGGCAGGAAAAGGAAGGAACTGCAGAATGAAGCTGACCAAACTACGCTATGTACATATACGAATATATCACAGTGAATTTTACCTCAATGTATACCTAAAAAGCCAATAAAAAACAATAAACAGAAGAAAGACCAGCAGAATAGAGGAAGGGAAACAGGGAGAGAGAGAAGGGAGGGAAAGAGGAAGTACTAGGGTCTTAAATGGAACAAACTATATTCCATGCGTGTATGATTATGTGAACATGAACCCCACTATTATGTGTAACTATAATTCACTAATAAAAATGTTAAAAATAAATGCATATTGAAATATATGTCAGCTGGAATGTTCTGTTGAAAAACAAGACAGGACAGAGAGAATGAGCAGTGTGGTGAGGACAGGTGTTGTTACTTTAATACAGAGTGGTCTGGGTAGGCCTTAATGATGAGGCTTGTGCAGAGACGAGGACAAGGGAGTGAAGCATGCAGTTAAAAGCACTACAGACAAAGAGGTAAGAGCAAGTGCAAAGACCCTGTGGTAGAGCTGTTCTTGCTATCTTAAATGAATGTCAAAGAATTAGTGCAGCTTGAGTTGTAGGAACAAGGAAGGTGATAGGAGAGGAGGGCAGAAAGTAAGAGAGCCAGGTCTTCTTGGCCTTTTAAGGACACTGGCTTTAAGTAAAATAGGAAACCATTAAATAATTTTGAGCAGAGGAGGAACATCATCTGAGTTATGTTTTAACCCCCACCCCCACCCCCATCCCTGCACCATGTTGTGATGAGAATAAGCTGCTAGGGACAAGGGTGAGAACAGGAAGCCCAGTCAGGAGACCACAGCTGCTTAGGCCAGACAGGACAATGGCTAGATTCTGAGTATATTTTGTTCACAGAACTGACAGTATTTACAGATGGATTGGAATAAGATGCAAGAAAAAGAGGTCAAGGATGTTTTCAAGGTGTTTTGACTGGGTCAGCTGCAAGAATGGAATTGTTCTTAACTGTTCTAGAAAGACAATGAGAAGTGGTTTCAAGGAGTGAGAAGAATCAGGAACTCAGCTTTGTACACATTACATTTTAGGTGTCTATCAGAAAATCAGGAAGTGAGATTGAACAGGGAGCTAGAGGGACTAGTCAGGGTATCCAGAAAGATACATACTGGGGAGTCACAGTGCACAGGTGCTCTTTTCAAGTTGTGAAGTCTATGTGATGTCACTAAAGAGGTGGGGGCAGATGGGAAAGGGAGAGGTCTCAGACAGAGGAGGAGAGGCTTAAGGCACCCCAATTTAGCAACTGTGGCAATGGGAAAAAATTAGGCAAAGAACCAAAGAGGCCAGTGAAAGAACAAGCACAAGAGAGTTCTGGAAGGTAAGTGGTCTCAACCGTGAAGAGCAGGTTCTACTGTGCCTGATGCTGCCCACAGATCAACTAGGATGACGACTGCCTTTGGACTTGGTGACATGAAGGCCACTGGGACTGAAACAAACACTCAAAAGTTATTGTCATGGAGGAGCTTGTACAATGTCTGACAGGACTCAAGAGAGAGCAGGAGAAGGTGGCATTATCCACAGCTCTGGGGAAACAGGAGCAGAAGAGAGGGATGTAGGTGGAGAGGGTCTTCTCTCCTCCCCTCCCTCATTCTTTAGAGGAAAGCTGTTGGATCATGTTGTAATTTTACATGATTAAGTAGAGAGGGACGGGGAGCGGGGGAGGGGAGCTGGCCAGCCTTGTTGTCCTAGTTGACTGCTGAACCAGTACGGGGAAAACACAGCGTTATTCTCTTCTTTCCTCATGTTGCATGAGTTCCGTGAACTGTTCTCCCCTACTCCTTGGATGAAATTTCAGGTATCCCTAGTCTTTCTACACTTTTAAGTAATAAAAGGTCCTCAGGCACATTCGAGCATTAAATGTGCATACTCCATTGTAATAGTCACAGCTCCCATCTTGTCTCGTTGAGTGCTTCTCCTGTGACAGTGACAGGCATTGCTGGCTTGGAGAAAACCCACAAAGAGAGGTTTCTTCTCTCTTTCCTCACACTACTTTCCTCCTGCTGGATAGCTGGCTGCTACCTTCGGCTGCTCACCCATTGGGCAGCCTTACCAGGGAAGATCTTACTGGATGGTATGGTTGTGATCTGGTTTCAATCTGTCCTCAGGGTGTGATACATGTCCGAAACTGATGCTCCATAATGTGCTTCTGCTGATTGACTACAATGTCCCCCACTCTGGGTAATCCCCCCAAGAGTGGTATGTTTGAGGTTGGCTATCCCTCCTAGCAATGTGGTCTGCTCAACCTGCTTTTCCTCCCAGCCTTTGGGAGGTTTGTCCCGCTGTTAGGACCATACCGCTTCCCCATCTTTTTGGATGGGGTCCCTTTTAACACATCCCCAGCTGGCTCCCTTGTGCTGGACACACACACACCTTGCCCTTGTCTTTGGTGGATATACATCCTGCTGCCAAAGTAGTTCTCACGTTTTGCTCTTCTATCTCAGATACTGCAGTTAATCTTCTCTTTCCAGATCACACCTTTCATTTTTTCCACTTCCATTTTACACCCCCAAGGTGGCTCTTAAGACAAGTTTTACAAGCTCTTAGCAAACACAGCACAGGTGGTCTGGTCTCCAGGGCCTCTTCAAAACTCCAAGCCAGGAAGATCCCGATTGCAAGATCCATTACATGTAGCTAGAGTGAAGTTCGTATATGGTGCAAGAAGAGGTGGACAGAGGACTAAATAAATTAACCTTCCCCCCTAGGCACTGGCAGGGGAGGGAGTGATCAGAGGTTTCCCGGGCAGAATCCCAATTCAGAAAATAGCAATCAATTTCTGGACGTTGGACCTTCTAATATTACTCAAGTGAAATTATTAAATGAAAGACCTTTTGAAATGAGACAGACATATACAAATTTGAGCCATCATAAAGTATTAAAATTACTAAGATACTCTCATCTTATTTGTCTTATAATAACCAACCTTCTTCACTACTCTCCAGTACATATATCTACATATATCCTTCCCCAGGCACTTTTTGCAGCTAAACCTATTTCTAATTTAGTATTAGAATTCTGAGCTCTCTAGTTCCTAAGACAAGACTTTGTGAGTACTTCTGTATTAACCCAGTATAATCAGTTTTAATGCTTCATGGACAACTTATATAAACTGAGACGGTGGCATGAGATAAATGTCCAAGTTTAAGGAGAAAATGAAATAAGCAATTATTCCATTAAAAATGATATTTTATTTTTGTCCTGATTAAATCATCTTTAACCACCTGGCTTCAGTTCAGATAAAGTTCAGCATCTCTAGGGCAAGCCTAATGGCCATAAGTAGAATGTTCTATGATTGACTCATTAATTTATCGCTGTGCTTGTTAAATGACCAGCTGACTGGTCCAGGTGCTGGAAGGAAATACGAATGGTAGCACAGGAAGCACCACTCATCGAATAAGGCAATGGAAAATAGCTAGGTTTGGGTTCACTTTAAAAATGAACTTGCAGGCCGGCTTGTTGGCATATACCTGTAATCTCAGCAGTTGGAGAATCTGAGGCAGGAGGATTGCGAGTTCAAAGCCAGCCTCAGCAAAAGTGAGGCACTGAGCAGCTCAGTGAGACTCTTGTCTCTAAATAAAATACGAAATTGGGCTGAAGATGTGGCTCAGTGATTGAGTGCCCCTGAGTTCAATCCCCAGTTCTAAAAAAAAGGAACTTGCTATTTTTCAACAAATATTTACGAAGCGACTTCCATTCATTCATTAAATAAATACTGAATGCCCAACTAGGTTCTAGGCTCTGTGCTACACACTGGGGATGCAAAGAGTGTCAATCATCTCTATCTTAAAGAAGTGTAGAACTCACTAGCCATGGAATGGGGTATCTAGTGAGGTAATCCTTAGCCATTATTCAAGATGGACTACTGACCCCATGTTTCAAATGCTGAGAAAAAATCCTTTCCTTGATTTCTTAAAGGATACCTACCTATGTGTCTAATCTATCTCCCAAATCTCTAGCACATATTATAGTCACTAGAGAAATTTAGAGATATATCTCCTTTAAGATCAGGAACAAGAGAGCATTTTTTTGTTTATTTGTTTGTTTTTACCATCATAGTATTCAACATAATTCTGAAATCTCTGGCAAACACAATTAGACAAAATTCAGCAGCAGCAACAACACAAAGGCACAAAGAAGAGAAGAAAAAATCTGCAGATGATATGGTCTTATAGGTACAGTTCATACTGGCTTCTTTGCCTGGACCACTTTTTTCCTAATTAAACTCTAAGATGTTGGGACTTTCAGAAATATATAGTGAGCATCCCAATATTGGATCACCCAGCTCTCTAGTTAATCTGTTACCATGTATGCCAAGAAAAGCACTTGTCAATGTGATGAATTTAAAGATTTTGAGATGCTGAGCTAATCCTGGCCTGTTTGGGTGGGCCTACATGTGGTCATAATTGTCCTGAGAGGAGAGAGGCAGAGGGAGATGTGAACACAGAAACTAAGCTTGCTTTGGTTGCACCCATGAGTCAAGGAACACCAGCAACCCCCCAAACTGCTAGCTCTGGAAATTCCAGAGAGAGCCAGCTCTCTGACTCCTGATCTTAGCTCAGTGAAACCAATTTTTAGACTTCTAGCTTCCAGAGCTACAAAAAATAGATATGAATTATTTCAAGCCAACAAGTTTGTGACAATTTGTTACAGTGGCAACCATAGCTTCCTGGCTTCTGATAAAGAAAAATATGATCAGTTATATAGTGTTTAATACCCGCTCCCCACTCCCCCTCCCCCCAAATCAGTTCAGATTAAACAATTCTTTCCGAAGCAATGAATTGTAAAACACGTTCTCAAGTGGTATTTTATAAGGGGTGCAATAAGTGACATATTAACTTACCAGAATGGCGATACCAAACATAGATTGACCTTCACACGGCCTCCTGCTCCTGCCTTCCTTCCTCCTGACTGTACCTCTCCTTCCTCCCTTTCTACTTGCTTTTCTTTTTTGATAATTTTAGACTTTATGTTAAAAACTGATTTCACACTTCCAGAAAGGTTATAAAAATAGTACAAGGAATTCCTGTATATGCTCACCCAGATTCCTCCAGTGTTTTGCAGAAGCATTCTGTTCTTGTTAAACAAACACACACATGTACGAGTGTGCATATTTTTCTGAAGCATTTCAGAGTAAGTTGCAGATATAATGCCCATTTTACTTCTAAACACTTCAATGTGCATCCTATAAAAACAAGGATATTCCCTTACATAACCATAATACCATTATCCTGTCAGGAAATAAACATTGATGTAATTCTATTATCTAATTGACAGACCTTATTAAAATTTCTTCCATTTTCCACTAAATATTCTTTATAGTAAGAATTTTTTAAAAAGGTTCTCTAGGATACAATTCAACATCACATATGCCCTTCAGTTGTCACATCTCTTTGACCTCCTTTAATCTCGATCCCTCTTTGCATCTGTCTTTATCTTTCATGACCTTAGAATTTTTAAAGAGGCAGATTGGTTTCTAGAGGCTCCCTCCATTTGGGTTTCTGACATTTCCTCATGATTAGATTCAGGGTAGGCATTTTGGACAGGATGATGCTTGTGTCCACATGACTTCTTTTTTGGAAGACCTTCAGTAAGAGCCAAGGGCAAAACATATAAAGCATTTTACATAAAACTCTAGTGGATGGTGTTTGCAGAAAAAAGTTTCTCTCCTATAAATTCCATCTGTCCTAGGGATGCCTGTGAGCATGCTGCTCTCTCTCATCTCTCTGCTCACATGGCTTATCACAGAAGATGGGGCAAGAGAGCTAGGAAGCTTATACTGCATCTGCCCTGCAATATCAGTGGTCTTCTTTGCCAAGAAAGTGCTACTGATTTAATCTTCCATGCATCTTTCAAAGGTCTCTGCATCTCTCCATGGCCCTCACCACATCTCAGGCAAGCTACTATGATACCCCTTCTCTCCTGGACTCCCTCTATCCCTCTATCTGGTCTCTTGACATACACTCTGGAGTCTCTCCAATCTGTTTTGTAAGTCCAACTATGTAACCTATTATGCTTGACACATTTTAATTTCTCTTAAAAGACCAAACTTCTACATAAGACTCACAAGCCCAGCATGTAAGCTCCCCCTTTGCTTCTCCAGTTTTAACTTGCACCCCCTTTCCTTCCTGCCCCACCCCACAGCTGCCAACTTCCCTCCCATTATCCAGCTGTTCTCTCCTCCCAGTTTTCTCCAATCACTGACCACAGCCACACACAAGCACCACAGTCCCCCAGTGACTCCTTGCTTAGTCAGTTCATCAAAATCTCTCAGCTCAAATATCACTACCTTACAGGAGGCTTCCTGGTCTCCCAAGCTGTACCAGGGGCATGGCTTTATGTTCTCATGGTGGGTCTTCTGTATACACATGCCTATACCATACCCACAGAGGAATGTATAAACCATGGGAACATTTTAAAGACTGGTAAGTCTGTCCTTAACCAATAATTGCCATGTTTCCAAAGCCACTCCTGAATGTATCCTTTCTCTCAGTAGCCAGCACCCCAGGGTTCTGATATCTGTGGTAATCATTCTCTTGTTTATCTTTCTAGGCTTACTGCCTTCAGGAATTCCTCAAATGTACTATCTCTTTTGCTTTTTTTTTTTTTTATAATTTTCTATGACTCGAATAATTCTGTTCATCTTTTTTTCATTCCTTGTTTCTTCAATTAAAATTATTTGATATATCTTTGTGATATGTAGATATAGTTTCTCCACTTAAACATGTATACCACTGTATGAATGCATTGAAATTCAGTTATTCACTCTACTTCTAATGGAAATTTGGGCCTATTATGAAGAATGACATTATGACTACATTATGGGCATACTGATGCATAGGTATAATAGTTTTTACCTAGGAATGGAATTGGTGGAGTGTTGAGCCTGTTTATTTTCCAAAGTGATTGTACCAATTCACACTTCCAGAAGCAGGGCAGAGAAGCAAAGCATTTGTCAAGATCTGTAGTAACTATACATGATTGTGATGGTTGGCTTGGAATCTACATCCTCCACTAGACTCTGAGGTCTATGTCTGCTTCTGCTTACTATTTTCAATCTAGTGCCAGCTCACAGTAGATTTTCAAAACACTGACTGAATAAAAGGTGGCATATGGGTAAGGAAGCTTAAGTTTTCCGGATGTGAACATAGATCTATGTATGGA
This sequence comes from Callospermophilus lateralis, assembly GCF_048772815.1. Taxonomy (NCBI): domain Eukaryota; kingdom Metazoa; phylum Chordata; class Mammalia; order Rodentia; family Sciuridae; genus Callospermophilus; species Callospermophilus lateralis. The sequence goes on from NC_135311.1 coordinate 97,493,039, forward strand.
TTCCAAAATCCATGTCATTTCTACTGCACTACATACTCCTTACTGCACAATGGGGATAATCATTTGTGTCCCACTTATTACTTCCCAACTTTATAAACTAGTAGTAATCAAGTGAGATTATAGATGTCAAGCCAATGAACACGGGGTACTAATTAAGTCTTGTCTATGTTCCACTACTATGCACCTGGACCCAAATGTCCACAGATGGGGTGTATGAGAGATGATTGTCAATGGCAAATGCTTTGTGAATGTGTGTGGATTAAGATTTCTTTGTGGAGAAAGATGGGGTTTCAAATATCACTACAGGGAAACCGAAGACACCAATTAATGCTTTCACATCCAAACTGCACCTGTGTCCTAAATTATCCACTACCACAAACAAAAGAAGCTCGATCCAAATTCTGATTAGAACAAACACTTTTAAATGCTTTTACCCAGGTGGCATCATCTTTCATGTGTGCCCAGGCTCGAGGAAGAGTTGGGTAGAGAGCTGGATTAAATACTGCACTTAGGCTCAGTGCTGTGGGTTCAGAAGTAAACTCTGACTTCTTATTTACCCTGAAAGATCTTAGGCCTCTGTGGTTTCCTGTTGTGTCCTGATGTGTCTGCTTTGGTTTCTGGGTTTGTCTGTACAGAGCTCCAGACAGGGTCTCTCATGTTTCATGAGAAAATAAAAAAATCCACAATCTTTAATTGTCAGCAGATTCTACCAGGTATTCTGTGCAAGCCACAGCCTCTCAGAATGTCTGTATCTAGGCCTTCTAAGAGATATCTTCTTTGAAAGGATGGAGATTCAAGAGAATTTCTCCTGTGTCCCAAACCCTTCAGAGATTGCTTGAATCTCCAATTTAATTTCCTTGGTATTATATTAATTTTTAGATTTTATTTTTCATTATTTACTTCTCTTTTACAGTCACCAACTACAATTTTAGAATCTCATTTATGTATATGGTGCTTTGCTAGGCACTGAAGAAACAATGTTGGATGGATGTAATTACTACTCTGAAGACATTTAAAACAGTTTTCCTGAAAATCCTCAATTAGAATCACCTAGGTACATATCAAAATTACAGATTCTGGGAATGGAGGGTGTAGCTTGGCATGTGCAAGGCCATGGGTTCAATCCCCAGCACCAAGTAAATGAGTAAATCGGTAAATAAATAAGTAAATTAAATAAAATTAAAGATCTTGTTTCCCAGCAAGACTCAGGGAATCAGTACCTGTGGGGTTGGGGTCTGAGGGACAGCATTTTTAAAAATGACTTATTTATTCTAATTTGTTATATAGATAGCAGAATACATTTCAATTCATGGTATACATGTACTATACAGCACAATTTTTCATGTCTCTCTCATGTACAAAAAGTAGAGTCACACATTTTTAAAAGAAGATCTCCAGGTACTTTATATGCACTTTATTTGAGAACTACTGGCTTGCAGCTTAATGAAGAATTTAGTCACAATGGCAACTTATGGCATGGAACCAGGAGACGTTCCTGTAAAGAGCAAGACTTTCACTCTAGCTGTGGGATCTTTCGATTCAAGCAAATAAAGATGGAAAAAACTAAGGATGCAATGGAAATGGCTCAGGGTTTGACTGGGTATGTATCTGAGTCTTAGCCGTAGCTCTATTAGCTGTGGGACATGGGACAAATCACTAAGTCTCTTTGAGCCTCATTTGAGAAAAGAAAACAACACTTCTCTGACACTCTCACTTTGTTTATTCTGAGGATTAAATTCCATAGGGCATTTTACATACTCTAAAGCACCAAGAAAATGTTCTTTCATGATCACAAAATCTTTTGTAAATAAGAAAATAATTAAGCCACCCCCTAAGGTTTCTCTTAAGCAGTGAGAACTACTTGGTCTCTCAATCTTCCCCAGCTTTGCTCCTGGGACCTATTTCTCTTAATATTATAGCTATAGATGATGTGGCTCCTTCCAGGTTCTAGCAGCTTTTTTCAAAAGCACAGCTCAAAATCGGACCCAGTCCTGAGGTCAGCAGTGGCCTATGTTTTTGGTATTGAGTTAACACTTTCAAAGAATGGATATGAAAGGCCATGTAAAAGTCTATGTAATCTCTCTGACCTCAATTCCATCACCTCTTCAGGAGGAAAGGTCATCTGTTGAGATATTTTATGATGCTGACACCCTCTAATGATGTTTAACTTTTGTTTATTCTGAGTGTATTAATATTACTCTTTATTCTGATATAAAAAATGGTTACTGCATCCTTTTTGCATACAGCTATGATTTTTGTCCATTTAGGGATTCTAAAATTAGTCTCAAATATTTGTTGTGAAAATTAGAAATTCCATATACAGAATACCCAGGAAAAAAAACTAGTACATGCTAAGTATTCAATAAATCCAGCCATTGTTATTCTTCAGTATACAGATGACATGTTCCCAATTCATCTTGAACTGTTGTCACAATGAATTTCTCTTCTTTACAAATCATGCATAAACCTAAGTATCCTTTTCCTTTTTGAGTATTTGTCTTTTTTAGATTGAAATTTTATATCTTTAAACTTGTGATGTGGTGTTTACCATCTATTTCACTAAGGATACATTGCCAGATCTCTTTAGGTTAACTTGATTATAAACCCCATGCTGAATATTTAGTATAATTCCCTAGAGAGAGAGCATTAAAGCATTTTCCCCAACTGCTCTAGGAGTTAAAGCTTGTAAGAAAGACAAGAATGAAAGATCCTGTGCTAGAGGGCTATGAAGGCCCAGAGGTGGCACAACCAATTCAACATGGTACTGGGACAGAAGAAGCTTCATGGAGGTGACACCTGTTCTAGGACTTTGGGGAAGTCACACACTAATGACAGTGTAATCACTAATAGCATAGGCTCTGAGGTTCCTGTACTTTGGTTCAAACTCAGCTGCACCACTTCTTAGCTCCGTGACCTCTCTAAGCCTTAGTTTTCTCATCTGAATACCAGGATCATAATACAATGAGAAACACTTCATAGAGTTTGCTAGAAGTAACAAATGACATAGTAAATGCTCAGTAAATGTGTGTTATAAAGACCATGATTTTTGTAATGATGCTACTCAACAGATAGAGGGGAGATGTGTTCATTCTGGGCAGAGAAAACAACATGTCTAAAGCCAGACTAGTGGCAAAGCATAAGTTCTTTCTAAGAAGAGCAATTGTAAGTCTAGTATACTTCTTCCATTTGCAACACTCCAAATATAAAAAGGCTTTTTTTTTTTTTTTTTTTTTTAACTGGGGATTGAACTCAGGGGGACTTGACCACTGAACCACATCCCCAGCCCTTCTTTTTGTATCTTATTTAGAGACAGGGTCTCACTGAATTGCTCAGTGCCTTGCTAAATTGCTGAGGCTGGCTTTGAACTCACAATCCTCCTCTTTCACTTTCCCCAGCTGCTAGGATTATGGGCTTGTGGCACCATGCCTAGCACATAAAGGTTTTCAATGATTCATTTGATGATAAAATCTGATAGGAATAGATCAAGCCATTTAGCATTACTTAACCTGCTTGGTGTGAATATTCTCACATTTTATTGTAGAAATATTCATGCTTTCAGTTATGGGTGATACCAAACACATACACACACACACACACACACACACACACAAGCACACGACTGTCTAAAATGTGCTCATTCTTTATTTTAAACCATGTCTTGCCTCAGAGAATTCAGATAAAGGTTGTGCAGGCGCCTGCTAGGACATATGGTAAAAGATGAAGGATGAGGTGAGAGGTGGGTAAGACCAGATCATGCAAGGTCTCCTGTACACAGCTAGGATTCAGGAGACTTGTCAGGGGATTTGACTGGGAGTGTGAAGCCATGTAATTTAGTTTTCAGAACCACCTTCACTGTGAGTTGATCTGGGTAGATAGCAAGCTGGTGTTCTGTACACCACAGAAAAATGAAGACTTTTTGTAGGCTTCCCTTTTATTTATGGGTCATGTCCTAATGCCCAAGAACTGTAGCCCTGCCTTCCAACATCACAGAAAATCTCACAGCTAGGAGTGGTATGGAAACCTGAGGAACATTCAGTTAATTTTATCATGTAGCCAGATGATAGGAGCATAAGTCATGAAGACCCTGAGACTGGTCTGTGTGAAGTAACACTGGACAGCTGATCAATTATTGGGTGGGTCAGTCTATCAAGGAGAGAAGCTGAAGTCTCACCAAAGACTGGATAGTTTATACGTGGTATCTTCCTTTAGCTGCATAGTCCATCACTCCTGAGAAATCAAACTTGTATGGTATAATTTGTTCTTCAGTAAACCTTTAGGGTTGCTATCTAATATTGTTTTATCTGTTCTTCTGCCCATGTATTCATCCAAATTTTATTGGACATCTACTGTGTGTCAGGTATTGTGCTAAGTGCAAATAAATGGAAATATCATTGTGTTGTGATATCCTTCTGTTACCTCCCCATATAATTGGGGCCATATGCTGGTATCACCCCATAGCATTATCTAAAAGATGGGTACTGAATCCATCTGTATTTCAAACATCACTAAACTCAGTTTTCTACAAGTTTTAAAGATACACTGTAGGAGTTAATTTATACAATGTGTCTATTATCTTTTAAATTAAAAAAAAAATTAAAAAATACATGCTTTAATCATCGGTTAAATGGCAAAGTAGAAACCACCCCTATCTGGTTCCTGGGGCAAAAAATATGAAAATATAATTAGCCTATGAAAAAGAGGCATCTGGAGCACACAGAGAGTATGGAGGAGATGTAAAAATGAGGGGCAACAAGGCAAATTAACAAAACCTCTGAACTGAGGGTATGTAGCACTCACTAAGCTCGTGTGTGTTGAAACACTAGGCAGGTGTGTGATGCTCAGTGAGTGACAGTTCTACAATGGTTGTCTTCAGCCTCGGATTCATCCACACTGCACCTCTGGAAACGCACAGATCCTTCCATGACTGCTTGGGAATGCTCAGCAGTCACAGAATCAATCACCCACACAGCAGATGAGTGGTAAATAGGAAAAGGGAAAAAAGTCAATGTGGTTTTCATTTCATGCTCTTCTACACAAATACAAAACGTCTTCATGAGTTGGGAAGTCAGCTCCATGTTTTCAACTTGCCTAATTCAGCACTTGACCATACAGCAGCAGGGAAAGGGGGGTGATGAACTAGAGAGTCACATAAATACTCTCTTCCCAGGGGATGATAGCCACAGGGATGCTGTTTATTTTAATTGTTATCATTAGGCTGGTGGCTCTTGAAAGGCAATGGTTTGGGAGACTGGGGAGAAAGGAAAGTGGGAGCACTGTGGTCTAGCTGTGGCCTAGCCCAAACTCTGCAGTTTTCATCAGGCTTTGGAGAAGATGAGACTTGTAATCACTCTCAATCACACATACACTCAGTCAAGCCATCCCACAGCCTGTCTCATCTTTTTGCAAGGAGTTCAGAGTAGGAGCTCCAGAATCCAGCAGCCTGTGTTGCAAACCTATCTACATGACTTACTATCTACGTCACCTTGGGGAAGTAGTTTGTATCTCTCAGTCTCAGTTTCAGTCCTTATAAGTGGATAGAATAATACTGATAATTGCATAACTTTATTAGGGATGAAAAACACTTCCAAATTTGTTAGACTGTGAGAAGCAGACAATAAATATTAGCTGTTACTGTTACTGCTGCTAATTTTCCTCCACCAAGGCAGTCCTCTAGAACTTTCTACCCACTACATCCCCTACTTCTCTGTTTCCTTGGGAGGAGAACATGATATTCCCCCCCCCCCCCCCCCCGCTGATCATTAGGAGGAAGCTGAAATATGGCTGCCCCACTGATTCTTTCCTCTCCTTCCATCACTGTTCCAGGCAAGTTTTAGTACTCTGCAGAGGGTTGGGCTCAGGACAGATATTAGGTAGACTCAAGCCAGAAGCTCTTGTTTCTGATCTTCTGAGAGGCTCTATTGTGATCCTGGTGGGCTTTCAGAAACGTGGGGCCAGAGAGCCCTGCCCAGTTTCTTTAGCAATGGAATGGATGGATGGCATAGCAACATAACTGTTTGAAAAACTGTGAAATTGCCTTCCAAAGTGGTTGCACCATTTCATATTCTGCCAGTGGCATGTGAAAGTTCTAGTTCCCCATGTTCTCATAGTTGGCTTCAACTATTATGGTAAGTGTACACGGATCTCACTGTGATTTAATTTTCATTTCCCTTTTAAATAATGATGTTGAGCATTTTTGACTCTTCTAACAAACAGACCATGTCCAGTGTCCTCTGTTTTAGGGGAATGTTTTCTTCAGATGGTCTGAGGCAGATATATTGTGCCATTTGAGAAATGACCTAAAGAACACGGTTTTAACAATGTGGCACATTCTGAAAGGAGGCTTCTCTCTGGCTGGAGCCCAAAGACACTGGAGTTGCAGACTCCCAACTCTTTTCCCAGCCAAGCTGAGGTCAAGATATGGAGCCAGTCAACCTAAGTGCATCTTATGAGCTCCAGCAGGAGGAACTCATGCCCACCTTTCAAGACACAGGGTAATGGCAGGGTGAGAGATAGGAGGGGAATAAGGATGGAACATTCCAGATATCTACCTTGGTGGAGGAATGGTGAGAGTAGAGAGTGGCTCATTTCTTACTGAAGTCACACTGACTTAAAACTATTCAATTAAAATCTTACTTCCCAGACAGGTCAAATTAACTGCATAAATTCCCTGGTGTGGGAGGGCAGAGGTTGGTGATGGGGAGGATAGGCTCATTGCACCTTAGATTGGGGGGAGGCTTCTCTCTGTCAATCAGGACTCATTCAACAGAAATAGAGGATGAATGATGACCCTAGTGGATGAGAAAGGAGTGAGAGAGACTTGATAAAATACAAGTACTTGCACACTTCCCTCAGAAAAGATATCCAGCAATGTGGCCACTAAGCATCCACTGTGCACCCACTGCTGCACTAGACAGGATGGGCCCAGAGAAGGCACAGGAATCATGGACCCTCTAAGCAAGTCAGTTTCATCTGACATATAAATTGGATTAAAAAACACAAGAAGCACAATAACAATAGGATATATATATATATATATATATATATATATATATATATATATATATCACAAGAGCTACAGAATCTACTGAAAAAGGAAAAAAGTATAAATGAATATTTATTAATTGCCTACTGTGTACTGTTTCAAAAGTGATTTTAGGGATGTATTTAGAATAGTGTCTATGATACTGTATGAACTATATAAATGACTGTGGATACTGTTGCTATTGTTATTCCCCCCCCCACAGTATTCTCTTTAGTTTTTTAAAAAGCTTTATCTAGCTATAGTTAGCATTCAATAAACTGTACATATCTAAAATGTCTGACTTGATGCTTTGACACAACACATATCCAATGAAGATATAACCAGAATAAAGACAAATATATACATCATTTCCAAATCTTTCCTGTAATTTTACTGTAATTCTACTCTCTTGGCCCTCATTACCCATTCCCCCATTCTAGGTAACCACTATCACCCATGTGATATGTGTCATTATGTGTTTGCATTTCCTAGGTTTTAAAATAATGGAACTGTATAGTTTCTACTCTTTTTTGGGGGGAGGGGGTCTTGCTTCTATTACTTAACATCTTATGATTAATCTATTTTATACCTTTGAGATGGTTTGAGTATAGTTAAAGTGTGTCCCCCAAGGGTTCATGTGTTGAGAGCTTGGTCCTTAGTATAGCAATGTTAAGAGATGTGAGACCTTTAAGAGGTGGGTCCTAGTGGGAGGTCCTACTGGCCCTTTCTCATGCTCCCTCTTACCTCCTCTCTCCCTCTCCCTCCCCCGACTCTCATGTCTCCTTCTCCCCTTTCAATATAATGACATCTGCCATTTGGTGACTCAGCCAAAGGAGTCCTCACCAGAGCTGAGCTAATGCCAGCTAGTACCATGCCCTTCAACCTCCAGAGCTATGAGCTAAATGAACCTCTTATCTTATAAAATACAGAGCCTCTGGTATTTTGTCATCTTATGTATTTTGTGTCCCAATCTCAGAATCAACCTTGTCCAAGACATCATGATTCTCTTTGTTGGATCAGGGTATTAGAAACCAAGATCTGGGCATGGGGTGTTCTATTACCCACATTTAACAAATGAAGAAACTGAGACACTAAAAGATGAAGTATCTATCTAAATTCACAGTCAGTAACAGGGCTAGCACAGGGGCCCACATCTTAGAGATAACAACACTATATTTAATATTTAATGACAACACTATATTTGGTATTAATCAAAGGCCTGATTAGTATGTCTTATGTTCAAGTATAGTGCTAAACTATTTACAGAGATTACTCAATTTAATTTTTGACATAAATTTATGGAAAAATACTATTGCCCACATTTAACAAATGAAGAAACTGAGGCACTAAAAGATAAAGTATCTACCTAAATTCACAGTCAGTAATAGGGCTAGCACAGGGGCCCACTTCTTAGAGATTCCATGGCTGTGCAGTGACAGAATCACTAGCTGTATGTTCACATAAAACCCTCATTTCTAAATACACCTAAATAGGTGCAGCAATACTCCCCAGCTCTCCTCAGGCATTGTTCTGCACAAGCCTTACCTCCTCCACACCCCTCCCAGCTCTGCCACAGGGTTTTCCCCCCACCTGACACCTAGCTGGAGGACAAGCTGCCAAGTTCCAACCTGACCTGACAGCTCCAGAAGCGGTGTGCTGGAGCAACAGGGATCATCTCCATCTGACCCTGCGACTTTTCAACCTCTGGCTAACCCCTGCCGCGTGTTATCCTGGGTTTTGGTGACTTGGTAGTAATTAACTTTGAATAAGCAGCTCTGCTTTCATGGAGTTAAAAAAAGAACAGCATTTTTTTCCTTCTTAATTAAATCATCCCTGAGGAAGATGAATGTGCAGCCCACACTTGTATCTTCTAAAATATCAAAGGCCTGATTAGTACGTCTTATGTTCAACCTCAGGCTTTTTCTCCAGATTCCTGGAGGCAACAGGAACCTAGAGGTAGGGACCTTTTCAGTATATACTAATACTCAATTACTACTTGCTCATTCATTCACTCATTCATTCATTCCTTTTGGGTGATCTGAAAAGAGCAACTTGGATCAAGCATAAATTGTCTCTGGGAATTTTGTCTCAATTAACCCACTGAATTGGAAACACCAGAAGTGAGCAGACACCAAGAGAATTCTTTAGGTCATGTTGAAACCACTTTTTGGAAAACCTACAGCCCCTGAATTCTGTTTGGTAATTTTTTCCTGACAGTGGTAGTTTTATTTGCCAGAACCACAACAAAGGGGGTCCTTGAGTTTCCCTGGGAGTGTTTCTCCAACCTGCACCTCCCCTAGACCTCACAAAGGTGTGATTGTTGCTGGCATGCTGGCTCCCAGCACCTGAGGGAGATCAAAGGCACTCTCTGTTCCCAGCATGACCACAGTCTCGCCCTCATGACATAACATTAAAGCTAGTGATTAATCCCCTTGGCCCAGAAGGTCCCTTCCCACTCCCAAGTACAAAGCAGGGTGGGGGTGGGGGCTGTTATTTCCAGTATAACACGACATAATAAACTGGCATTTTATGGCCCTTATTCATTGCAACCAACTGTGGCTGCCCATCAAATTCGTTAAAGCCCAAACAGTTGCTTCATGTGAGCATTTTATGTCACTGGGAAACTTTCATAAGAATCCCCGCCATTTCAGTCTCCTGGTGCCAGGTACAGATGGAGCTAATACATGCTCTCCAACAATCCTGCAAGACTGGCACCACTCCCCCAACTTGATGGAGGAAGAATCTAAGTCTCAGAGAAGTTAAGAGGCTCACTGGGGTCATGGGGCCAGCAAGTGGAATAAGCAAGAGTTCCTGTGCACATGATGACCTGTGTGCCCCTGTTCCTCACTCCTCTATGGCCATGTGGTGAGCAGGCACAATACAACAGGGCATTATGGAGTGTAAACATTGGAACAATGTACAGCAAAATTTAAGTTCTTAGTTCCAGAATTTAATGTCTTTGTGATCTTAGGGAAACTACTAGTATCATCCCATGAAGAGACAGGCTGAGAAGTGGAGCCTCACAGAGTCACCTGTATTCATTTAGATCTGCTTTTGATTAGAAGCCTGAAGAGAATGGAGTAAAAATGCTTGAGACTCAGATTTGACAGGAAAAGCCAGATTTGATGTGTCCCAATGAAAATAAGGGATGAGTTAAGTAGATTTAAACTGGTCATCAGTGAAGACAAGGGAACAAGGGTAGACCCATATCAAGGGAAGTAAGAGCTGGATGGCTGTTTGGGCACTTTCCATCGGAAGAGAGTTTAGGCCTCTGTGGATCTCTGATTCCAAGACAGCTAAGCTTTACCACAGGATGCTGAAGGGGAAGAAGGACGTGGGAACTTCTAAACTTGGTTAAAGAAGTTCCATTTAATGCCTCACCTAGAGTCTAAAGAAATACAAAGAAGTGTATTTGCTTAAGTCCAGCCCAAATGCCACCGCAGGAGGCCTTCTGCAGCCCTGGATGCCTCCTGGCAGTCAGTCACTGCCTCCTTCCTGCCAGATAGCAACAGGGCTGATAATCAAGAGCCAGCCTTCCCAAGGGGCTCATGCACCTGAGCACTCACACTGCCTCGTTCCAGCCTTGTTCCATCCTCCTACTGCGAGGGACTGCCATCAGACCCCACAAATTGCAGGTGAGGAACTGAGGGAGTTGAGTACTTTGCCTATGGACCCAGGCTTAGAAGGGGGAAAGTGGGACTGGAAACCAATCTGGCTGGCCCCACTATCTTGACAACATGGGAGGCCATAGAATGCAAAGTGCCCAAGCTTGACCAAATGGTCAGTATCCTAAGTTCAACCCAAATCTAATTGGGTCTTCATATCACATTGTAATATCTGTTACAACTCTGTCTCATCCATGGGTGGGCCTATGTCTTCCTTATGCCACAGAGTTTAGCACAGGCAGGATGTAAGAGCAGGAATCAGTAAAAAAGTAACTGCATAGATATTTACTCAAAGCATCTACTCAGTGGTCCCTACAGTCCCTGAACAGTTTCACACAGCACATGATTTCCTCCCTAGCTGCAGACTTCTGGCTCTGGGCTGTGTCCCACTCCACTCTCAGGCTCATCTCCCTGCTCCTCCCCCTCTTTCCCCCTCTATTGTACTCATCTGGGAAAAATCCAGAGAGTCGTCTATCTCAGTTTAACAGAGTAATGACTTTTAAATAAAAATATGGTAGAAATGGGTACTTATCGAAATGGAATGCTTTCAGACTCATGCATTTAAAGAAGATATAAATTTTAGGGCAGGCACTAAATTTTAACTGCAATCTTGGAGAAAGCCTTTCCATTAATTCATGGAGAAAAATTAACAAAGTGAAAATTGCTTATCAGTGTTCTTTTGAAGTCATGATACGCAGCCTAATTCTATAGATCATCAGGACGCTCCCAGGGAGATGGATTTATATTGATGGAGAAAGGGCTCAGCAGCCAAAGAAAACAGACACCCCCACCTTGCCAGGGACGAGTCAGTTGCCCCTGAAAGAGAGATGGGTCTGGGAGAGCGAGGCTTTGCCCTCGTGGACCCTACTTCACTCCTTTTGCCTGGGTTCAATGGCCAGGGTGGATTCAAAGGCAGACTCAACCCTTTCATGCTTTTTAAGACTTTGGCCCCTGGAAAAAGAGCAGGCAAATATAAGCAAGGTTGCAGGAGGGAGGACCAGGCTTCTGGCCAGACACGCACAAGGGGGCAGGAGGGGAAACTGGGAAGAAGAGGAGCAGAGAAGGAGCTAGCAGCTCAGTATTTCCCCCTGAGTTGCCTCCCACCCTACACGGTGGCTTTGCCCTTGTGCCCCACACTCACCCCCATGTGACAAGAAGATGTTCCACAGATGACAGCCAGCCGTGACGTCACTGACTGTCCCTCACAGATGAGGCCATGACCCCTCACATCTGCTCCAATCACTCCTGTGAGAAAGTAAAACCACAAAATCATCTTAAAAAAAAAAAAAAGGAAGGAAGGAAAGAAAGCTAAAACAATCATAAAATACCTTTTAAAAGCCAAGCAACATAGAGGAAGAGTCTCGCGTGTAGACCAATTTCAAATACAAACCAAAGAGCATACTCCTCTACCACAGGAAAACTAGAAAACTCTTTCTGTTCTTGCTTTGCTCTGGTCCATGCATGGCATGTGACAGTTAACTGTACCTATTTACATATTAGAAACAGTGGCTGTCCATTGTCTTGTGCTTACTAAATACCAGCACTATGCTGTATATTTAACCGGTGTGATCTCATTTGAGATTAATACTGTCAAGTGGATGTTATTAATGTTAGAGACAGACATCAGAAAAGAAACCGAGGTCTGCAGAGGTTCAGTAACTTGCCCAAGGTGGCATCGGTCATAAGAAACAGAGCCAAAAGGAATCTGGTTTAATGTATCATATGTCAATCTCAAAGAAGGCAAAGCAAAGGTGGTGTTTCATGACTGAATCTCTTCAGCATACTTATTGCAGAGCTCCAGGTGTAAAGAAGAGGGTGACTGAGAGGTAATCCTTTAGTTTAAAGATAGCCAGTAGCAGAGTTTCTCATATGTGGTAGAAACTCAGGCTTTTCCACACAGACTATATTCCTGATACTTGTGAAACAAGTGAAATTAGATATGATCAGAGTTAGTTAAAGCTATTCTACCTTCATTTATTCAAATATCCAACAAGCACTTTCTATGCAGTAAATGCTATGCCAGGCATGAAGTGGGAGCCATGAGCATGCAAATGTACATAACTACAACAGGAGGCAGGTGAAATAAGCTCGAGGCAGGGCTCAGATGTGGATGCAGAGAGAACAGATCCAGCCGATCTCAACAGCTTCATGCATGGCCTCTCTGTCCTCAGACTCCAATACTATATGCTCTTCTGCACCTGCTCTTCTGTTTGCCTGGGATGCCATTTCCAACTTTCTGCCAGGCTAGCTTCTATTTACTCCTAAATCAGATGTGACTTTCTCAGAGATTCCATGATCCCCAAAGGAGTCTCCCTGTTAGATGTTTTCATGCACCATTTGACTTCCCCAACAGAAGAGGCAGTGGTAGTTTTGAGACATCACATGCTGTGAGCCCCTCTTCTATAATGAAAGCTGCAGGAAGCTGGCATAGCCTTGCTCACATGCTTAGCAGCCCTTTACACCATAGTTGCTAGCTCAGGGCAGAAAGTGAGAGTACAAATGTTTGGGGATTCAAGGATAAAGAAGACAAGGCCCTGCACTCAGGATGCTTGCAGCCTGGTGAGGAAAAGAGAACCCCAAATGATCACATAGAGGGAACCATGGAGGCTCCAGGGTTTCCTCAGGCTTTCAGTCCATGTGGAGTTCTGCATAAGTTAGCCAGGTAAAAGCCACAAATTCCTGGATACTGAAGGTACTAGTTGCTCATGCAAGCAGGTCTTTCTAGAAAGTGGGATCTAGGGGCCACAAACAATCTTCTTACAGTTTTCTAGATTTTTTTCATTACTTCTTCCAAATTCTACCTTCTGGATACAGCAATTGGTGCACCTCTGCTATTGTTCAGAGGCCCAGCAGTAGGGGGAAGTACAGCTCTTCCAAACTTTCTGTGTTGGTTATAATAGCAAACAGGCGTTTGAGGTCTGAGACTTGAGCCTGCAAGAGTCCTGGGCCCTATCTGTTTTCAGAACAAGCCCCCTGTTCTGCTTGGTATGGGGGGGCGTTGCCCCTGCAGACTGTAGTTCCCAGACTCAGTCAAGGTCAGTCCTGCCACAGGGCTGGAGGAAAGGGAAGGCCCAAACAGACCTCCTCTTCCTTCTCTGTCTCAGGTAAAGGCCCAGGAGTGCTGTTTCCTTCTGACTCAGACTCTGCTGGCAGGGTGGCCACAGCCACAGCATCTGCTGGGGTCCACCACTCTCAACACCACCTCGTTCCTTTAACTGCTGGCCTATGGAGACAGCTGCTCTCTAGCTTCTCGCTCTTTCATTATCTGATCAACATTTTCTATATAAAATTCCCTCTTTTTTATAACAATAGTGATATCAATAGATGTTGTGGTGGTGGTAGATGTTTTAGAGGTACAGACAGATTTACTTAGGAAAGCAGACACACATTCCAGGAATGTGGGCTCTTTTAAGAGTGAGAGAGGCTTTTGGGGTAAAGGAAGGAATACACATTCAAGGGAGAATGTGGGCCATCTCGAGAGGGAGAAACAGCTGAGATTCCTTTTATAAGCACTTAGAGTGGCTTATGCCTCTCTGGCTGGACCCTGAGTGAAAGGTTCCCCATTCAGGACATAAGGAGTTCAGGACAGGAAGAAACTTCAGATATGAGCTAATTTTAACTGAGTTCTTCTTGCATGTTCTCCTTAGACATCTCATTTTATTCTTAAAACAGCTTACTAATGTGACTGTTATTATCCTTACTTTACAAATGAAGAAACTGAAGCTTAGAGATGAAAAGAAACTTCTTCAGGGTCCCAGGGCTCCCAAGGACAGCACTGCAATTCATTTTCAGGCAATCTGACGCCAAAGTATTTGTTCTTCAACACTAAGACTGTAGGTTTGTCTCCAAAACAAAACCCAACATCCAAGCAATTGATGTTTATTATCTATACATCTCAAAGTACTGAGGTCTTAAGCTTCTGATACTGAGATCCCTGACAGAAAAGGAGTTGACTGCTTTTAGCCCACAGTGCTATAAATCAACTCATGGTTTCCTGAGCAAGGCCCGCATTTATTGGCTCCACTCATAGGTATAGGCAAAGTTAACCTTAGAGGGTCATTCAATTTCTATAGACACGTAAAAATTGAGGAAAAGATAAATGTGTGGGTAATTTTCTTTTGCTTCTTTTCTGGTTAGCAGACTCACTGATTGACAGATTCATTCATTGATTTATCCATGCTAAGGACCTAAACAGTAGTGAGTTAGGATGAAATAAGAATGGAATTTGGAAACATATCTGCTATAGAATAAAGAAAACAACAAAATCACTGATTGTTCTGATACTAAATGCTAAAAAATAGATATTTGATCAATGGTAACCGTGTCACCATTACCACTACCATCACCAACGTCACCAAACCACAAACTTTCTCTCAAGTCAACTGCATTCTTCCTTTGTTTCTGGAAAACATATTAGAGACTGAAGATAGGCTGGATTCTATGCTAAGTCCTTAAATATTCTCTCATTTAATCTTTACAACAACATCCACTAAAGGTAAATATTCTTTATTCCCTTCAACAGAGGTGGAAACAAAGGATGAGAGTAACTGGTCCAAGGTCATGCAGATATAGAAAGCAGTGCCAGGATTTGATCTGTTCTTTCTGACTCCAAAGCCCATATTCTTTCTATACTCCCTTACTCTATGATGTTATAATTGTCTTCTAAGAAGGAAATATATTTGGAAATGTCAGTTCACCATGGAACATAATGAATGCACTGGACTAAGAAAAAATCAGAGTTTTAACCCCAATTCTGCCACAAGTTAGAACTAGTTCCCTCATCTCTACAATAGAAGAATGGATCACAAATGTTGTTATTTCCTCAGCCATTCTCAATATAGGATACATAGAGTGTGTCTTCTGATATATCAGGTACAGTGGCTCCTCACCAGAGGACAAGAACAAAAAGTCCCTCTCCAGATGCTGATTATCCGGTCCCAAGGATACTTAGGTGACCACCAGTCAGGTTTGCACAGCACCAGCAAGAGGCAGGCTTGCCCAGGTTCCCCTCCTGGGAGGTTCTTGATGCTCTGCCTATTATTGCCCCTGATACAATAGAAGTATGTGGGGGTTGCTCTCAGTGACCACATGAATCCAGGAGCTGATAATCTCATTTTCCTGTGTCCCTCTAGAGCCTGGAGTGGTTAAAACAGGCCCATGAATGAGCAGGGAAAGCAAGAATAGTTGGGAGGAGCATTCTCCTTTCTGAATAACCACATTTTACCATCTCTAGAAGATTCACAGGCTGCGCATGTACATCAGGAAGCAATTCTCTAGATGAGATTTGACAAGTGCAGCCCTGACACTGCTGGGGCCCCTCACAGGACTGTACAAGTGTCAGTTCGTTCTTCATTCCTCAAAACGTTTAAGGAGCAAAATTAGCAGCAGAAGAAATAGGCACCAAAACAAAGTGACATATTCAATTGTCTTTTCTCTGAATCTTGTACAACAACCAGCTGATGGTAGTTGCTCAATAAATTTTTGTTGAATGAAAAAATAGTAGAAAAACAAACTTACTAACTTGCTCATATATTATATTATTCTTATTTATTTATTTCATGTCAAGCAACACAATATTTTAAATGTAACCTTTATTTTACTTGTTTGTATGTGTTCTGAGGATTAAATCCAGTGCCTTACCCATGCTAGGGGGAGTGCTCTAACCACTTAGCTACAGTCCCAGCCCAAACAACACATTTAAAAACAAAATTTAGAGGGAAAGTTTGAAACTTCATGAGCAGCTTTTATTCACCCTTGTGTGCTGTCTCCCTCCCTCCCTCCCTCCCTCTCTTCTATCCAACCATCTTCCCTTTTTTACAAACATTTATTGAGTGCCTACTATATTTACATGAAAGAAAAAAAGGACTTTGCAAATGTTATGATTAAAAGCATGTTATCCTGTAATTTATCAAGCCATAGCAGCTTTGAAAACTTTACAGGGTTATATAGAAGAAAAGCATCCTAAGTTCTAAAATTTGTGTTATAATTATCTCCCACTTTATAGCTTCATAAAGTGCTTTATAGCTTGCACAGCATCCTCAGACACTGCACCCTTTATTTAATATTTAGAAAAACCCTGTGATACATGTGTTTTATTTCCAGTTCATGGTTGAAAAAAAAACTGAATTTCAGAGAGGTGAAGTAATTTTGTCAAACTTATTTAGATACGAAAGAAGCAGGAGAAGGGCTCAAACCAGGATATTCAGTAACCCAGTCTGATGTGTTAGCATCTTGAAAAAGATTCTCCTGAAACAACCACCTCAAATAGCTGCTCAAAAGATGACATAAAGTATAAAAAGAATTTTGAACATTACTTAAGATTTTATCAACTTGAGACTTGAATCAGCTCTTTGAAGGAATGAGGGGACTGATAAAGTATATCAGATGGGCTGCTTGACTAAGCTGGCTAAAGGGTTGGAGTCCATGGAGAGGACACTCTTTATAGGACAGCAGCTCTGTGTTTGCAAAGCCTGTGCCAATTGTGCAGTCCCAGCAGGGCAGGAATTATAGCAATGGCATTTTCTCTGCAGAGAATGTAAGGTTAGTCTATCTAATGGCAGACCTAGAATTCTGTTACGTTGACTGATATTCATTTATATAACAAAGAACATAATATACTTGGTTGGCATTATGGTGAAATACTTAAAAAACTGGATTCATTCATCATGTGACTCTGGTTATGTTTCCTGTCTTCTTCACACCACAATTTCCACATCTTACCATTTGCATATGTCTCTTCCTCATAGGATTGTTATACAACTTACATGTGTTAATACATGTAAAGCACTTAGCTACCCAACAGAATGATCTGTGAAGGTAGAAATGTTCTATATTGGCATTTTCCAATACAGTAGTCACCTGCCACACGAGGCCACTAAGCACCTGAAAGGTGGCTAGCACAACTGAGGAAGTGAATTTTCTGTTTTATTCAATTTAGCTAATTTTGATTTAAACAGTCACTTATAGCTAATGAGTGTATTAGATGGTGCAGATTAGAACATGCTCAGTAGTATGACAATATTTGCTGTTTGCCTTATTTTTGTTATTGTGATTGTTGCTATTATTTCATTTGCTCTATTTCCTTAGACATGTGCTTAAATCCCACTTACATGTCCTGAGGTAAATACCTTCACCTCTCAGATGTAGAACCTCAACATCCATATCTGAAGAACTTGGTAGCAATGCTAACCTACAAAATTGCTGTGAGGACTAAGGAAGATGTATGGGGAATACACTAGTTATCAATAAATGGGAGTTCTTCCTTCCAGGAGCTGCAACAGTGCCTGGAAAAAGCAAGGCTTCATGGAAGTCTTTTCTCCACACTCCTGGATGTGCCCTGCTTATCCGTGTTGCTGGGCATTTGCTCATCATGCACCGAAGAACCTTCCACCATTTCCCGTCAATCTCCAACAATCAACCTGGGAACATGCATTCCCTGCTGAGGCCTCAGTTGTAGCATCAAAATCTTTCTGGACCACTTTCCTCCTTAGGCCCCAAGCACCCCAGCCAGAGAAAACCAACCAAGTCTCCTTCCCTTGCACTTTCCCTCCTGACACTGCAGCCTCTATCATTATATCTGTCATTTATTTGCTTGCATAGGCGTCTCCTGCTACCAGATAATGACTGTTTTCTTTTGCAAATTAAAATATAACAATTGTACATTGAGTCTTAAAGCAAGCCCAAGGGGTAACCTCGCACCTAACAAATAAAGAGGAGCAGCTAGCTGAAAAGATATCCATGATCCTCATACAGAATGAAGCACTGTCTTGACCTGGAAAGAAACATCATTTAGATTCACCCAAATTAAATTCTAAAATAAGTTTACCTCTGTTTTTAAACTATGAAGAGATTTCACACACCTAGCTGCTGCTACCATCCCACTTCTCACACTCCCATCCTCCTAGAGCCAGAAAAATAATAGAGAATGCCTTCAAATTAGACATGGGTGGCCATTTACTCGGTAGCTGAAGTCTTCAGGGCACAGTAGCTCAGAGCCAGGACTCTGGGACTAGAGGACTTGGTGTCAAGTCCAACAAGCCAGTCAAATCCAACTATGCCTCAGTTTCCTGAATGACAAGATTAGATGGTAATAGTCTATTGCTTCCAAGCCTACTGTGAGGACTGAGAAAGAACAACAATGGCTGGGACAGTGTGTTCCATGTATCTTTACCATTACTGTTGTCACTACTGACAGCTCTCAGTCTTCAGTGGGAAGAGCCTGCCTTCAGCTTGATATGTGCATTGCCAGAGTTATTTGGTTTACTTAGGTTGATTGGAACATCTATTTTATATCCATGAATGTACACTGATGACAGAATAATGCGGGGGGGGGACACATATACAGGGGAATAAGAAAAACAAGGTACCAGGTAGTAGGCATAATCCAGGTAAACATTTTAAACATTGTTGAGCAGAAACCAAAAGCTACTTACCTCCCCCAAAGCCGCAGTTACATATAGCACCATTTATAGCATGATTAAATTTGTGTTGACATTCATCATTTCTACCTTTTGGCCACAAGTATTCCATGACTTGGAATAATCAGAACCAATATAAGAGCCTGACGGTGTTTGGCGTGGGACAGAAAACAAAAAGTAGGACCTCGGGCAACTGGCTCTCACTCATTTCTATCCAGAGAGATCAACTCTCAAAGGCAGGCTAATATACAATAGCTTGGAAATTCAAGAATACTAGCAAACCCCCAACTAATGACAAAGAAAAAATTGGATTTCAGAAATTCTGTTCTTCCTAAGTCAACACAACTTCTGGATTACTTGGACATTACTTGGACATTGTCATCTTTAACTTCATAAAAGACATGCACTTCCCAGCATTAGACTTGGTAAAGTGTAAGGGTAAATCCAATCTAAACAGTCAAGCTAATTCACAAATTAAATTCTTTGTAAAATAAAGAAACCAAAAATAAGAGAATTGGTCTAAGTATCACAAATGTATCTTTTGGAACAGATCCTTAAACAGATCTACGACGACTGTGACTCTAAGTCACTGCCTTATGATATTTTATAAATTAATTGATTAATAAGATGGCCATCAACTGATCCCCAATTATAAGTCAGGAACCATATCAGGTGCTAGAAATCTAAATATGGAAATTATTCTCTTTTATCCTATACTATCCCAGTGTAGTAGGGGTGAAAAGATACCCTGGCAGATGCTTGAAAGACAGAAGAGCAACTGGTGGCGACTCAGATGTTTTTGTTTTTTTTTCCCCATGGAGGTGTGGAGCCCCAGCATGGGACCTACCCTGGATGTCAGGGAGGCCTCCTCAGGAAGGAAAGGCAGGAATATATTAATTAGAAGGGAAGGGGGAAGGCAGGGAAAGGCATTTCTGCTACAACTTGAGACAAAATAGACAGTAAAGCAAAGACAGAAGAGAGACAGACGAAAGCTAGGGTACAGGGTTGCTGGGCCCCCGTATGAAGGAGATGAACTGAGTCTGAAGGGTTTGGTTAGTCGATGTACAGTTCTGGGTCTGAAGTCAGAGAGATCTTTGATTTCCAGTTCTACCATGAGTTTGCTATACAAACTTTGATAAGATACTTCAACTTATTGAAATTCAGTTTTGTCAGTTTTAAAGTGGGAATCTAAAATTGGCATCTATTCTACAAGATCAAAGCAAAGACAGAAGAGAGACAGACGAAAGCTAGGATACAGGGTTGCTGGGCCCCCGTATGAAGGAGATGAACTGAGTCTGAAGGGTTTGGTTAGTCGATGTACAGTTCTGGGTCTGAAGTCAGAGAGATCTTTGATTTCCAGTTCTACCATGAGTTTGCTATACAAACTTTGATAAGATACTTCAACTTATTGAAATTCAGTTTTCTCAGTTTTAAAGTGGGAATCTAAAATTGGCATCTATTCTACAAGATCATTTTTGTTCATATCAGCATTTGATGAGGGTCAGGACATGCTGTCTCAAAATATGGCACATCATTGTATTACATATGTTAAGATAAAGGTATCTTAGAAAACCACAGAAGCAGAAGCCCCCAACCCCGACCCCTGCCCTCTCCACTGAAGCAGGTTATAAAACCTGGGAAGGATTTTCCTGACTTTTCCCTGAAGCAGGTTACAAGACCTTCTTGTGAGAGATGTCTTCCCTGAACCCAAAGGAGAGGGACAGTATTATCTCTGAAGAGAAAAGGTCACAGAGAAGAATCTAGATAGATAGGCCTTGCTAAGTTCCTCTAGTTTATTACCATTAGCTCATACAATTTTTGCTCTTATCGTATTTCTCCATAAGTCTACTCTTCATAAAACCTACCATAAAATATTCAGGCTTAACTGTTACTTTGGGTCTTCATTTTCTTATGAAGGTTCCCATGTCACATAAAACTTATATTAAATAAATGTGTATGCTTCTCTTGTTATCTGTCTTTTGTTTTAGGGGCCTCCACCATGAATCCAAAACGGGTGAGGAAAAGACAATTTTCTCCCTACACACCAGTAAACCCAGTGCTCCCGGACCCCCTCTGTCCTGGGCCAACTGGAACAGCTGTGTATGGCATACAACTTTGTGTCTGGGATATTGGAACTGTAAAGTGTCCAATTCTCCTGGCAGAAGAACTAAGTTTCCTTCAGCAACTCTTTCTTGCCACAAGATGGGTGATCTCATTTATAAAGTGACGTGAAGGTTTTCTGAAGGTGGAGATCAGAACCAAGAGTCCAACTTGACCAGTGAGACATTTCAGAAAGATACCAGCGCACACAAGAAGTGCTTAGACAGGTTCTTTAGGACATCTGAAGAGGCCTGAAATTTTGAGAAAAAAATCCAAATAGGCAGGCGAGCTCTCTTTTCTCCTACCTTCTGACTGCACACGTGCTTCTCCTCCCACCCCCATACCCTGCACCTCGCACCCCTGCCCCGCTTGGTTATGAGTTTCGGTTCCATCACAAACTTCCAGGGGTTAGTTGAACATTGACAGATTCTTCAAAGCTTGGAATTCATTCTGGGAGCCAAAACCAGGCTGAGTTTCTATAAGGCTATGATTTCCCTGGGGAGGGTCACAGGGCTCCACCACACCTAGACTGATTAATCTAGCCTGGCCCCAACCTTCAAACAATAAGGAGACCAAAAGGAAAACAGATTCTGAAGTTGAATCCTGGTTCTGCTCTCTCCCCTGTAGCTGCCAATCCTAGGAGACTGGGGTGGGCGTGGAAGGCCACCCCCACCGGATAAGAGTCAGGCTGGCGGGCTCAGAGAATTAAGTGATATAAAGAGCAGCTGGAGAGGGGGTAAAAATCCTGGGTAGGATAAAGGGCCCAGGGTTGTAGCACAATGAAGGACATGTGGCTGAAAGTGTTTCAAAGAGAATAAAGGCTTAGGTAAATAAATAGTGTGGAAGGGGAGAACAAAAATGAATCCCAGAAAATCCCATGAGAAACACAGCGGCATTTTTCAGGAACTGCAGTGGAAACATCTCTGCTTCATTCAGCAGAAATCAAGATGCAGCCCTCCCAGAAGGTTCCACTCTGCACCTGCTCCCGAGGCCACCTTCTCAGACAGCAGCCTTGCCAGGTCCTGCTCTCCCTGTCCTGTGGCCTCCTGGTTCCATAAGGTAATGGGCACTAGCCAGGAAGGGCACTGGCTTTGAGGAGCTGCTTCCCCAGAACACTTCTTCATCCCATGACCTCAAGAAAACGAGCTGATTTCCTTGAGCTTCCGACATCTCATCTGCAAAAGGGAACAGATGGTTTGAAAGTAAAAGTGTAAAAATATAGTCTTGTTTTGAAAGAACAGTGCTGGCACATGCAATTGATTAATTACTCCAATTGTATTGCTTTGTAATTGATTAATACTCTCTCCCTCCTTTGTTTAGTGGGATTCAAGTCGGAAACCGTACTTAAATAACACAGCCACCATCCTTGAGATGCTTACAATTGCCTGGTGAGGGAGAGCTCTGTGGAATCAGACTCACAGTGGCTTCAACAGATCACAGACAAGTCCTCTATGGGAGGAGCTAATTCCTACTGTGTGTCTGGCTCCAAGGATGTTTCTTCCTGAGGCCTGCTTTCCTTCTGACCTAATGACTAAAGAGCTCCTTGCCACTGTGTTGACCCTGGCTGTGGCCACTGACTCCATGTCCCACTGCTGCAGTAAAAAACCCTTAGGTTTTCTTTGCAGTGGTGATATCATTATGACCATCACCACAGCAGGTGCTTGTGTACTGCCAACCTGTGCCAGGTGCTGTTCCAAGTAGTTTATATAATCTTCTTTGATTCTCATAACTGCTATTATGATACCATCCTGGAGATGTAACTTAGTTACTGCTGGTTAAGTAACTGATTCATGGTCACAAAAAGAGTAGGTGATGGCAATACTCTTCAAAGTATTCCATGAAATAGAAAAGGAGGGAACCATTCCAAACTTGTTCTATGAAGCTCATATAACCCTGATACTAAAACCATACAAAGACATATCAAAGAAAGAAAACATCAGATTAATATCCCTGATGAACATAGATGAAAAAATTCTCAATAATTAATTCTGAAAAATCACATACAAAAACATATTAAAAAGATAGTGCACCATGATCAAGCAGGTTTCATTCCAAGGGTGCAAGGTTGATTCAACATAGGGAAATCAATAAACATAATTAATCATATCAAAAGACTAAAAAGACTTAAAGATAAGAATCACACAATCATCTCAATAGATGCACAAAAAGCATTTGACAAAATACAGCAGCCCTTCATGTTCAAAAATATAGAAAAACAAGGGATAGTGGGAACATACTTCAACATCATAAAAGCTATCTATACTATGCCCAAGGCCAACATCATTCTAAATGGAGAAAAATTGAAAGCATTCCTTCTAAAAATAGGAACAAGACAAGGATGCCTTCTTTCACCACTTCTATTCAACAGCATCCTTGAAACTTTAGCCAGAGCAATTAGATAGGATAAAAAAATTAAAAGGATAAGAAAAGAAAAACTCAAACTATCACTATTTGCCAAGGACATGATTCTATATATAGAGGAGCCAAAAATTCTAACAGAAAATTTCTAAAACTCATAAATGAATTCAGCAAAATAGCAGGTTATAAAATCAACACCCATAAATCAAACACATTCCTGTATACTAGTGACAAATCTAATGAAAGAGAAATTAGGAAAACTACCCTATTCACAATAGCTTAAAAAAAATACTTGGAAATCAATCTAAGAAAAGAGGTGAAAGACCTCTATGATGAAAACTACACAGCACTAAAGAAAGAAATTTAAGAGTAACTTGGAAGATGGAAAGGCTTCCCAGGAGGATAGGTAGAATTAATACTGTCAAAATGGCCATATTACCAAAAGTATTATACAGATTTAATGAAATTCCTATTAAAATCCCAATGACATTTTACGTAGAACCAGAAAAACCAATCATAAAATTCATTTGGAAAAATAAAAGATGCAGAATAGCCAAAGCAGTCCTTAGCAAGAAGAGTGAAGCAGGAAGCATCACAATACCACAACTTAAACTATACTACAGACCCATAGTAACAAAACCAGCATGGTATTGGCACCAAAACATACATGTAGACCATTGGTACAGAAAAGAAGAAACAGAGACAAACCCACATAAATACAGTTCTCTCATTGGTGCCAAAGACATTCACTGGAAAAAAGATAGCTGATTCAATAAATGGTGCTGGGAAAATTTGAAATCCCCATGTAACAAAATGAAATTAAACCCCAACTCTAACCCTGCATGAAACTCGACTCAAAGTTTGGAATGGTGTATGTATACATTTCTGTTGGATATGTCCTATATATCCATATTATTTTTCACTCTTCCTCTGCTCTTTCTCCTTATAAATCTGCATTCAAAGACTTAGGCACTAGAACAGAGACCCTATGCCTAATAGAAGGAAAAGTAGGCCCAAATCTTTACCATGTCAGCCTAGGATCTGACTTCCTTAACAAGACTCCTAAAGCGCAAGAAGTAAAATCAAGAATCAATAAATGGGATGGATTAAAACTAAAAAGCTTCTTCTCAGCAAAGGAAACAATCAATAACACAAAGACAGCATACAGAATGGGAGAAAATTTGTACCACATACAGCCTCCGATAGAGCATTAATCTCCAGGATATATAAAGAACTCAAAAAACATAACACCAAAAAACCAAATAACCTAATCAATAAATTGACTAAGGAATTGAACAGACACTTCACAGAAGAAGAGATACAATCAATCAACAAATATATTAAAAAATGTTCAACATCTTTAGTAATTAGAGAAATTTAAATCAAAACTATTCTAAGATTTCATCTCACTCTACTCAGAATGTCAATTATCAAGAATACAAACAACAATAAATATTGGTGGGGTTGTGGGGGGAAAAGTATACCCTTACATTGCTGGTGGGACTGCAAATTGGTGCAACCATTATGGAAGGTGGGATGGAGATTCCTCAGCAAACGTGGAATGGAACCACCATTTGACCCAGCTATCCCAGTTCTTGGTTTATAACCAAAGGTCTTAAAATCAGCATATTACAGAGATGCCCCACCACATGGATGTTTAGCTCAACTCACAATAGCTAAACTATGGAACCAATGTAAGTGCTCTTCAACAGATGAATGGATTTAAAAATTTTCATTCATCTTTAAGGCTGAGTAATATTGGCATTTGTTGGTAAATGGATGGAGCTGGAGAATATCCTGCTAAGTGAAATAAGCCAATCCCCCCAAACCAAAAGTCACATGTTTTCTCTGATGTGCAGATGCTAATTCACAGTGCAGGGGGCTAGGGTAGAAGAGAGTTACTTTAGATTAGATAGAGGGGAGAGAAAACAGGGGAGCAGGTCCTGCTCCAGGAATCACGCTCCTTTCTAACCATTAGGCTATTGGAATGTTGTATGTATATATTTCTGTTGGATATGTCCTATATATCCATATTATTTTTCACTCTTCCTCTGCTCTTTCTCCTTATAAATCTGTATTTCAAAGAGAAGAATTTTTAAATGATTTTTAAAAATAGCTCTCAATCACCATCTCAAAGTTTCTTGAAGGCAAACGCAGAATGCGTCCAAGTCAGTCTTGTTTCCTCATTCTTTGTTACAATGACTCCCCAGGTGTCCCTCAGCATGGGCCTGAGGAGACAATAGGTAGTGTCTACCACTTTCCAGGACTTCCAATTCTGGGTTGACCCTGCAGCAGCTGCTACACAGATCTGCTCTGCAGATCTGATTGGTCTTTTTCATCATCCACATCTGCTCCCATCCTGCCATCTACCTGCTAACTTCAGTCTAAACTCTAACAGGCTAGCAAGTATTCTTTTCATTCCACCCTCTTTCTATGGAACTGTATGGCCCATGGCAGAGATGGAAAGGACTCAAAGTCCCTGATTTTATATAAAAAAAGAAACTCCTTGAATTAACATTCAATGAAGAAAGCAATAAGTGATTATTGAATTTCAACAAGAGGTTGAAGCACTAACCTCACACATTGTTTAAGGAAAGTTCACAGTTAAAACACACAAAAAGAAAAACACATTGTCTCCTTTATCACTAACATGTATTATACACTTAGCAAAAGGATTCTGAACACAATCTCTTCCTTTCTTGATGACTCATGGTTATCAGCAAGGAGGGAGTGGAAACTAACACTGATTACCTACCTAATACAGGCCAGTCAGCTTGTTAAGTTAGGAGTTCTCCTCCTGTGTTGATGGTCCTGACTATTAGAATACTTCTCAGGTTGTCTATGAATCCATTCATCTCCTCCTCTCCATTCTTCATGGTCGGACTACATCATGTTCATGTCAACATTCCCAGCACCTAGCACAGGGCTGCATGATGCTGACATGAATAAATTTTATTCCCTTTGATGTTTAATGAACTTTATTAACGAAGTATAACCTGCATTAAAAGGCTACAAATTTTACATATACAGTTTGATGAATTCTTTCCAAGTAAACATATGGATCTAGATCAAGAAATAAACCACTTCCTGTCCTTGTCCCTATACCATGTCCCAATATTTGGTACATTTTTATTACTATGTGATCCTAATGTGTATTCATTCTACTATACTGATGAGAATTTGGGTTTTTCCCCCAGTTTTGTCTATTACAACCAAAGATGTTGTATGTATATTATTATACAAGTATTTCTTTTTCTCATGTGCACAGGTACACACTTCTATTGAACACATGCCTGAAGAATAGTACTGCTGATTCATGGAGTATTGAGATATTACCAATCTCCATCCCAAAATATGGTACCAGTCATATTTCCATATGATGCTTGAGCTTTTGGGTGTTTTGATGCCCACCAACACTTGGTGTTTCCCATCTTTTTAAATTTTAACTAACTTGGGGGCTGTGTAGTATATTATCTTATGCTTATTAGACTTTCCTAATGACTAGTGAAGCTAAAAAAGTTTTAATATTTTATTGTCCACTTGCATGTCCTCTTTTTTCCAAAGCCATTTAAGTATTTTACTTATACCATTCTCTATTAGTATGACTTTTTTATTAACCTGTAGAAATTTTTCATGCATTCTAGATACTCTAGATTTAAATTCTTTGTTCTGTGTATTGAAAAATACTTTCTCCTACTGCATGGCTTGCATTTTTCACTCTTATAATAGCTTTTTTTTTTTTTTTATGAAAGAAAGCTCCTCATTTTTTAAATTTTTTATTTTTGGTACCAGGTATTGAACCCAGTGGTGCATAACCACTGAGCCACATTCCCTGTCCTTTTTATTTTTTTGAGACAGGGTCTTGCTAAGTTGCTTAGGTACTCTCTAAGTTGCTCAGGCTGGCTTTGAACTCTCAATCCTCTTGCCTCAGCCTCCCAAGTTGCTGGGATTTCAGTTGTGCTCCACCTCACCCAGTGAAAGTTCCTCATTTTACCACAATCCAATTCACTAATCTTTTCCTTCAAGGTTGTCCTCATATTGGCATCCTATTTAATAAGAAACATTTGCCTATCCTGAGCACTTCTATTTTTCATATTTAGATCTATATTCCATCTGAAGGTCATTTTTATGTACAGTATAAGACAGGGACAAAAATTCAATTTTGACTTACTGATATCCAAATAGCCCTATTTCACTGAAAAAAAAAATCACCACAATTCTACAGTGCTGCTATTGTTCCAAATTAATTGTCCATACATGTGTATTTGGTTTGGGCTCCTTATTATTTCCTCTAGTTTATGTCTATCCCCACTCAATATCAGTATTAATTACTTTTATAATAAGTTTTAATATCTAGTCATATTAAGCCCTTCCAACTTGGTTCTTCTTCAAGGTGGTCTTATTATTAGCTTTTTCCAAATAAGCTTGCAAATGACTACCAATTTTCAGCCCCTCACACCCAAATCTAATTGAATTCTGAATTGGAATGTACTGAATCAATAGAACAACTTGGTGAGAACTATTGCATTTATAATACTGAGCCTTCCGATCAATGAACATCGTATCTCTCCATTTATCTGTGACATCTTTAAGTTTCTCAAAAATGTTTTATAACTTTCTGCAGAGAGAACACTTTTATTCCTAGGTATTTGATATTCTGATATTATTATAAATCAGGCTATTTAAAAATTATTTTCTAAATGGTTATTTCTGCTTAAATTGAGTTTTGTATTGGCTTTTTGAAGTAACAATCTTGCCAAGCTACTAGCTTGAATATCTTACGTATATATTTTTAAACTTTTATGTGACTAATTCTGTAATATGTGGCATCAGTTTTGTCTAATTTTATACTTTTAATTCAGTTTTCTTCACTTTTGCATTGGCAAGGTCCTACAATATGATGTGAAAAAGAAGAGATAAGAGGGAGCACCTGCAGAGTTTCACATTAACTGTCGTTTTGGCATTAGGTTTTTTTTGTTTGCAAATACCCTTAATCAGAATAAGAAAGAGCCTTTCCATTCCTAATTTGCCAGGATCCACATTTTTTAAAAAAAAATCACAAATGTGTTAAATTTTACCAAAGTTCATTTAAAAAACAACTACTAATCTAATCATGTAATTTTTCTCTTTTACCCTTTTAATATGAAATTATTAATTTTTTAGAAGCTAAAATAAACTCACTTGAGGTCTTTTAGAGGTTCTGAACACCTCTTGACCATTATCTCTTCAAAATAGCTTCTGTTTTAACAAAGATTCTGGGATTCCAATTATACATCGACTTGATAGGAACTGCTGTGTATCTTGTATTCTTTTGGGATTTCTTATATTTTCCATCTTTCTAAATGTTATGTGGAGGTGAGGGTAACTTTCTTCTGACCCATGTCCCCTTCATTCTTTCTTTCAGGGGTACTGTCTGTTGATGACTTTATCCCATCTGTTCAGTTCTGAATCGCAATTACTGCATTTTTAGCTCTAGAATTCCTACTTCTTTAGCATACTTTGCAGCTCTCTGAATTCTCCAGACCATTCTATAATTTCTTGAACATATTAATCACAGATATTTTAGAGTCCATATCTAATATGGCCAACATCTGGATTGATGTTGCTTTTTCCTTTTGATTTATAAAAATTCCTACATTTTGTATGTTTAAATTACTTTTTATTGGATGCAGATATTGTATATGAAAACTCTCAGATATAACTTGAGCCACTGATTATGTTATTTTCCTTTAGGAAGGATATGATTTTGCTTATTGCAGTTAACTGGAGGAGGAATAGAGTAATTGAATTTGTCCAGTGGTGATTCAAAGCTGGGCTTTGGCTTTTGTAAAATTTGCCCATTTCTAGTTCACCTTTATTCCTAGGTCCCAGCTAAAATCCCACAGCATTTATTTTATCAGTATTTTTCTTGTGATTGCTACCCTCAAATTTTTATCTTCCAGCTTTAGCCTGCCTAAATTGATGTTTTCCTTCTCAGCCTCTGAGCTGCAGACTTGACACAAGAGTGCAAAAGGCCGGAAATGCTGAGTCCAACTCAGCTTCTTTTCTGTTCTTGGTCCTCAAGTTCCTTGCTGGAAGCTCTCTGATGCCTGCATCTCTCCCTTTTAAGGTCCAGTGCCACTCGCTAATGAAGGGTCAGTCTAATAGTTTGTCCTCACCACAAACTATTGTGCCTCCTCAAAGAACATAAAGCCTTGCTTCAGGTAAGTCCCTTAAGACAAACTTCACCTCCAGTTCCTGGGGGGAGGGGGTGGGGAAAAGGAAGCATAAACTTTTAACAGGGTACTCAAGGACTCCTAACCTGACTCCACTTATCTTGATAGTCTCATCTTGCAGGAATCCCTTATAGATACCATGTGTTTCAGCTGAGTTGAGGTGCTTACATTGCCCAATCTTCAAAGATGCTATCTTTTCCAACCAGAATACTGTGCATTCCATTGCTTCTTTTGGAGAGCACACCTATTATCTAGCTTCAGTTCAAAGGCTGCTCCTTTCCACTTTCTGAAGGGCCATGGAAGCTGACCTCTGGGGTTCTTCATTACTAATGGTGGGACCTTACGTAAACTGGTGGAGTGGATGTGAAGATTTTATGAGTGACCTTTCCAGCACATTTCTGTCACACTGAGGTCCTTCAATGAATACTAGTGTCTTTGATCTTCCTTTGCCTTTCTATTTCAACTGAAAATGACTCCTCCCATTTACAAATTCCCGTAGAGCTTACTCCATATCTCTATTTCTTTGTATTGCATTTGCCATCATAACTAGTCTAGCACTTAGCATACTATTAAGCAATCTTGTTCATTCATGAATATATTCATTAATTGACTGAATTAAACTCTGGTATCTGACATTACAGAAAGAAATATGACCAGATTTTATTGTTCACAAGAAGCTCAGTCTAGGTGGAAGAGTCAGTAATGTAACCATGTGTTGAGGTGTTTAAATGTTACTGTCTATGTGTTACATTAAATGATGGAGATATGTACAACAGGACAAGGTTATTAGGCCAGATGCACTAGGCTTGGTAATAATGTTACATCATAGTAAATGATGCATGAACTCCTTTTAAGAGCCACATTATTAGGGCATATTTAATGTATTACACTGAATTCAATTGTGTGGGCTTTTCTTTACAACTTTCAGCTGTGAGAAGCCTGGATGCAGAAAGTGAGGAAGGTTTTCACTCATGTTAGTGATACTGGTAGGAGATGCCCCCTGCAGGGTTTCACAGCGGGTGAGTCACAGGCTGGTACACTTTTAACTCTCTAGACTAAATTCAGCCCAGGAGCCTGTAACAATATGTAACAAGAACCTAACACACTTTTTAAGCAAAATATAAGTGCATTAGCTTTCCCTGTACCTGAGCTTTTGAACCAAAATTTACATGTATTCTGTCTTTTGAATTTTGTTTTTTAAATCATCTACAGCTAGCTTACTTAAAACATTGGCTTGGGTGAAGCTATATAATGGTAAGAAGAATACCACTGGGGTCAGACAGACCAAGATTCTTTCTATGCCACCACATTAGTGGAGCCTGAGTAAGTCTCTTTCTTATCTTTAAGTGGGGGGTGGGGGGTGAGAGTGCACATAGCCATAAGCCTTGTTGTCCACATCAAGTAGCATCAGGTATATACACAGGTAGTACACAGCTCATGGTAAGTGTGACAGATTGCAAGAGCTCTTTAACTGTCTGCCTTGGAAACAAAAGTTTTAAAATGCAGTCTTTTCATTAGTCTGGATTCAATTTGTCTCTTTCCGTATTGTATATAGAAAACTGTGTGTGCATGTGCATGTGTGTGTGCTAAGGACTGAACCCAAGGCCTCACACGTGTTAAGCATGTGCTCTACCACTGAGTTCTATCCCTAGTCCACAAGCAATTTTTGATTGCAACCAACCGGAGTTTGGGTAACCTTTTGCTACCTTTTAAGGTATCACTGGTGAATCCATCAGGATCACATGGTGGCTGATAGAGTGTACATATTCAGGAACCAGTTAAAACTACTGATGAGTCACTGATGATTTGGGGAACCAATAATCTGCATTTTAACTAGTTCCTTGGGTGGCTCTGCATATTCAATTTGAAAAGTGCTAAACAAATAACTTTAGAAATAAGATTTAAAAAAAAAAACTTTAAAATACTTCAAAAAAGTATGGGTTAGGTTATCCATAATGGGAATTCAATTTACAATAAATGAACATGAATGCCATATTTTCTCATGTTGTCCCTTCATATATTTTCCATTCTCAGTCTCTAGTAAATAGTTATTTCTAACTAAAATGGGAAGTCATATGGGAAAATTTGTCTTTACCACTAACAAAATGAAGATGGGAACATAAAAAGTATAGGCAGAGAAATCCAGAAGTCTTTGGAAGAATATTCTTCAGCTCAGATGACAACAACCAGGAGGAAGTCTGTACATTTTCTGTTGGGTTTTGAAGAATGGAGAAGAGATAATAGGGTGAAGAGGCAGGAATAGAGACAAAATTCCCCTCATGGAAGATAGAGGCAGAGACGGGAGTGGGGATGAACCATGGGGCTCAACACTGTCCACCCTCAGACATGGCAGATGAGAAACAGGAATGGTGAGAGAAGGGAGTTCAAGGTGAGGGACAGGGTGTCCTGGCCAGGCAGTACTCTACAGATAGGTAGGTCTGGCTGTGAGGGTGAACTGAGGAGTGCTGTAGAGAGTAGGTCACTCCTAAGTCCTCCTCAGAGCCTGGCAAAATAAATACTTATTCCACTTAAGTGAGCTTTGCTCTATGCTCAAAATGAGAAGGTATTTACATTTTACTGCCTTAACCACTCCTTTGAGTATCACTGATTAGTATTAAAAATCATAGATGTACTCCCAAAGACACAAGCTCAATGTAGAACATTCCATATACTTTTCACATCAGAATCATTGCTAAGGAAGCTATCTGAATAGGTAGGGTTGAGTCAAATTAATTTTAGCATCTAAAACTTCTTACCTTGCTAATTCAAAACCCTCTACATTCCGGTTTCCAAACTGGAGTAGCTGACACATGGACTGCTCATGAAGCATCAGGAGAAGGCATCTTTATAATAACCCTGGGAGCACTCTTCTCACTCTTGATGATAGAAGAGAAATCTGAGGCACAGAGTGGTAGGAATCTGAACCCAGGAAACGGCTTCAGAGCCCACACGGAGCTCCGCAGGTCCTATCTTCCTGGTTCACTCTCACTGCTTCCCTCACATACCCAAATAATGGTTTGCCACATGGAAATGCTCCTTGACTAAGTCAGGACTTCTCACATTCCTGGGCTTTGCACATGCTGTTCCTGCCTTCTAAAATGCTGATCCCAGTTTTAACTTCCTAAGCAACACTTTCCTAACTTGTCCATGCAAAGCTGACTGATCCATCAGTATGCGCCTGCAACATATTCCTCACCTTTTAAAGGAGCAGTGTGCCAGATGTACTGATTGTTCTGAGGTCAAAACTCTTTTCTCCACCAGCTGCTGAGAACCTGAAGAAGGAACCAAGCCCTCTTCATACTGGTGTGCCAGTGCCCAGCACATATCTGAGTAAAGTCTCAGCCCAATGCATATTTGCTAACTACATTAATCTCACCTTACTTCTTATATGATGAAATGCCTCCTCAAAAGTCACCATTCTGGACTGAAATTTCCTGCCCTCTCTGTACCATGCACCTCCTGGAACTTTCTGTCACTTTATATAGATCCATTCTTTGTGACACTTGGTGGCACCTTGTGCAAACACATGCATGCATTATCACATACATACCATACATACAGTCACGTGTCACATAACAGTGAGGATATGTTTGAAGAAATGCATTGCTAAACAATTTCATCATTGTGTAAACATCAAAGCTATACTTACATAAGCTAAGATAGCTACAGTGTCAGTAGGCAACCACTGTCATATATGCAGTCCATCATGATCTGAAACATCATCATATGGTACATGACTGTGTATGTATGTATGTATATATATATATATATATATATATATATACACACACACACACACACACACACACACATACATACACACGCACATATGTGTGTTTTTACATGAACAGAGATGTTCATACACATATTCATAGATACAAATGTATGTACACATATACAGAATATATAAAGAGACATCAAATATATGAATATATACATCAGACACATAAATAAACACTTAAATACAAACACACATACACATAGGTGCATGTATATACTATATACACATATATATTCAAATACACATGCACACATGTTATACACAAGCACAAGTACAAGTACATACACATGCAATACACATGTCATGAAGATCACGTGCATGCACACATAAACACAAGTGCATATTGCATATAAACACATGGATATGTGAATGGCATGTATGCACAAACACATACATACACCAATACAATAAATGTACATATATATGCTTATATAAGAGTTTATGAACTCCCCCAGAAGGCCAGAAGCTCTATGAGTAGAAAGCTGTCTTTGTTTATCACTGTATCTAATCCACCTAAAACAATGCCTGACACATAGGAAGAGGGCATCACATAGAGGAATAAATCTGAGTTTCTTTTGTCCACTAGCATCATTCACAGTGTACTTCTACTAAGATTACCTCAATCACAGCTGAACATACAGAATAGCTTTGCCACACACTGTTTTAAGTGCTTTATAATACTTGTCTTTCATTTGTTCTTCAAACAGCTCCACAAAGTAGGTGTTATTTTTATTCCTATTTCACAGGTGGGGTAAGTGAGACATGGAATGTCAGGTGAGTTCCCAAGGAGCAGAAAACAGGCTGCAGAACCAGAATTTAAATCAGTTATGTGTCCTCACAAGTGTGCTGTGTGACCTCAAGATTTTAAATTATCATTGTCTTCAGAGAGCCATACTCTTACATCAGGGTCATATACAGAGCATACATGAGGATTAGCATTGTGGAAAGGCAGGAGAGAATGCAGTTGAATGATACAACTGAAGACTAGTATGGCCTCCCCATATTCCAACATTTCCTTCTCAGCTTCTACAGATGTCTACATTGGCTACAGAAGGCACTCAGGCAGTCCTCATGATGCTCAGTGTGGGGAAATTAAAAAATTATTTCTCTTTGCTCTTTATAATGACTTATATGAATGAATAATTAAGAGAAAATTGAAAACAAGAAAATGAATCAGGCCTACAGAGAGATGATAGGGAAGCTGTCAGCAGCTCAGATGTGAGGTTGCTGCCGTGGGACAGTAACTGGAGATGTGCATTTTCTCACCATCGGCTGCTGAAATGAGCGGCCCAAAGTCAACAGTAGGACTCAGGGATAGTATATGGGTGGGAAGCACCACGTGCAGAGTTTCTGTGCCATGAAAAACAGTGGCCTTGATCCTACTCTTGCAGCCTATGACGCAAGTGCAATCTTAGACTCTGGGCCCCCAAACAAACACTCTTCAAGCAGCCATCTACCTTTTGAACTTGGAGTGGGAGGTCCTCCTAACAGGTGGTTGGCAATGTCAGAACCGGGGACTGGGTGATTGTGTGTTTTTGCTTTGGTTCCCAAGCTCAGCAAAGGAAAATGGTAACTCATATTCTCAGCCACATGGGAGAATAAGTGGAACCTGCTGGGTAAAAATTCCCTCAGCAACAATAAAGTTCTAGGGCTGATGAGATGGTCAGAGATGAGCTCAAAATCAGGGCTCTGGGCAAAGGAACTGGCAGGGTCAAGACACTCTGCTGCATGCACCGACAGTATTGTTCACTGTGGGATGTGGAGGAGGCAATGAGCAGAAGTGAAGCATGGCAGGGTCAGGTGGGTTTGAGTTTGGATCTACCTTTCTGGGTCTATATCCTTGGGCAAATGCCCTCACTTCCTGAAGTGTCAGTTTCTCAACCATTAAAGGAAAGCAAAACTACCTTCCTTGTTCCTGGGGGTGATGGTTTAAAAATGGCAAGTCACTGCACAAAGGAAATGAGTTAATTAAATGAGAGTCACAAAATTGATCTCAATATAAATATCACTGATCTCTGTAACACAGAGAAAAAAAATAACAGCTACATATCCCACTCCCAGCCTGCTTTAACAAGCCTGGCTTTATTCCCCATACTGGTAGAAACTAGACTTTTGTGCTTCTTTGGGAATCCTTTATTAAAGTCACTTCCTCACTCTGGGCCTCATCTTTCTCATCCATGAAATGGATCTAGAAAATACCTACCCAGAAGAATGCTGAACAGACACAATTTACAGACACAGATATACTTTGGTGAGAGTACAGGCTAACCTAAGGAAAGGCACAGATATATCTGTACACATAAATACAATAGCCAGGGTGACTAGGGAAAACCTCATGGGCCTCAGAGTTAGAGAGACCTGGACCCAGAACTTCTATCATTTATTAACACGTTACCTTGAGCAAGTTATGAAACCTTGATTTCCTTGAATGTTAAATGTTGAAAATAATGGTAGCTCACAGCATGTTGTAAGCTGACAATAGTGACTATTAAAGTACCTAGCCAAACACTTGGCACAGAATACATGTTCAATAAATGGCAGCTGAAATAAAAATAACAGCTTTGAGTTCTTTGGAGCAAACTTGAATACCAGGTGTTATTATTATTGCCAGCCTTGAGGGAGACTCTTTGGAGCTAAGTGTAGATTGTGACAACAAAACAAAGAGACTTATTCATGTGTGGTTTTGAAAAACTAATTTACCTATTTAATAGCCACCCATGATACTGACTGTAGTCATTAAATGGGATCTTAGGTATGGAATAGAATAACACAGCAGGAATCATTCTTTTCCTAATTTGGAGATGGTGTTACATAATGGGGGAAGGGCCCTGGCTAATGAATTAGGATGTGTAGGTTTTCAACTGACAGTAATTTGCTGGTATAACTTTGATGATTCACTGTGTCTCTGGGCCTTGGTTTTCTCATCTACAAACTAAAGAATTTGGTAGAGAAAATCTGCGAGCAACTTTTTAGTTCTAAAACTCATTATCCAAACAGAGCGTATGTATCAAACAAAAAAAAAGTTATGATTTCATGGCAAGGTCACAGCTGTGCACACTGAATTGTGCGACACAAGATTTAAAGAGGGGTGAGATGGAGAGCCAGCTGTAACCTTGGGGTCCTGGATCCCTCCCAGCTCTCTGTCCACAGGGTAAAAGACTGGTGTCCAGCTCAGGCCTGTGCTCCCTTTCCAGAGAAGCATACCACTCCAAAGAAGCCTGGGAGCCTGGGAACGTGAAACGCACAGTTATCCCCCCCCCCCCATCTCCTCTTTGCCCCTGCACTACATGAGCCGTGCCACGCTCACACAGCTGCAGAGGTCTCAGGCCGTGCTGGTTTCCATGAAACCTAACCTCAACTTAAAACAATAAACTTGAAATCGCATTAACAAATTCTTCCTCCCCCTTCTGACTCGCATCCAGGAACTCCTCAAGATGTCCTTGCTCTATCTGCTCGGGACTGGCACGGCTTTTCTCCTTCTAGATTCCCAGCACAACTTTATCTGTGCTCCTAATCCCCTCCATTTCTTGCACACAGTCTGCCTCTTTGGACTCACCTTCACTCTCTTTTGGGTAAGCTCGCTCCTACCCCCAGCTCTTGGCCAGAGCCTGGGCCTGGTTCCTTCACAGCACAGCTCTGCTTTGGTCTGATTTGCCTCCTGGACAAATGTTCAACCATCACCACTGCTTCTGACCCCCAGGTCCCCAGTGTCCACTTGTCTCCACAGCTGTCTCCTCTGGATACCAGGTGATATTTTCTGCACTTAGAATCAGATTCCCAGGCCTGACCCCAGACATTAAGACTCAGAACCTTCAGCAAGATCGGGCCTGTTCATCTATATTTTTCAAAGGCTCCCTCACCCAGAATTAGCAATCGCTGTTTCTGCGTTTTCAAAATCCTCATATTTGTTACTTTAATTATCAATGAATTCATTGATGTACATGTGGGCTGAATGTGTGTTCTATGCCAAATGGTAGGCATACAAAGAGGAATATGATTTGGGGGAAAACTAAAATAAGTATAAAGCAATTGCAGAAACAGAATAGGGAGGGATTGATGTTTCCCTAAGAGTGAGATTAAGTTTGGAGACATTTCAACAGTGGGAGTAACAGACTTGAGTGTTGACGGATAAGTACGATTGCCTAGTTGGGTTGGGGAGAGGAGGTTCCCAAACCGTGAAGCCTGTGAGCAAAGGAGAGTGTCAGAACGGAAAGAAGGCCAACTGGTCCAGGGAGGTTTGACTTTAGTTAGATGGATGGTACTGAAATAATTTTGTACTCCCTACTCCTCAGTATTCACTTGGATTTTCTTATCTCACAACTAATTTCATTGAAGAGTTAATGTCACAAAACAAAAAGATAGTAGCAAAACCCTTATTTTGAGTTCTGCTTTTTAGCTTCTATAGAAACAAACTGAATGAATAAAGGAATATAATATCCTGAATGTATTTCAGAGTAGAATAGGGTTTCTCAACTGCATTGCTGTTGCATTTGTAGATGGATAGTTTTTTTCTGTAGAGGGGTAGCTTGAGCAGGCTAAAATGGTCATCAGCATCCCTGGCCTTTACCCACCACAAGCCAGTACTGTTTGCTCTTTCCAAGATATGATAAACAGTGTCTTCAGACTTCAGCATATGTTCCTCAGGTGATACAGTCACTCCTGGTTGAGAATTACAGATCTAGAGCAAAAGAACATAAACTTTGGAGTCAAACTCAAGTTCAAATCTTGCAATATGACTGTACTTGTGTGACTGTGGGACTGTTACTCTTTCTGCTTTCAATTCAAAGAGAAGCATCCTCAATCTTATAGATAGGATTATTGTAAGGAGTGGGAGATAAAGTATGTGAAGCTTGTCCTTGGCACAGAGGAGGCAGATAAGAAATGGTCAGAGTAGCAGTAGCATCAAGAAGAACAGTGGGTCTAATTATTATGTTCTTATTAATTATTCTGCTATTATTAGAAATAAAGCCTAATTAAAACTTAAAAGTGATAATAAATAAATTTTACTTTACCAAGAAGCAATAACAGGACAGGAATTGTTGTAGTTATATTACCAGACATTACTTCCTCTAGGAAACCTTTCATAATTCTTCAAGTCTCAAGTTTGAGCCCTCTTTGTGGCTTGCCAAAGCCTTCTACATTGGCACGAATAACTGAAATTTACTTTATGTGCTTGTCTGTTTTCTCCACTAGACTATAATCTCCAGGAGTACACTTCTCTCTCATATTTACCTTATTTCCCCATTGACTAGTAAATTTGCTTATCAATACGTACTTATTAGAGACTTTCTTTTTTCAAGATTTTTACTTGCTCAGATGGTATCTTAAGTCTACTTAAGAGTAGACTGCATCACATATTAGTAGATATGCCATTCCATATAATACAAGAGTGAAAAACATGAACTCTGGAATCAGATGGTATGGGTTGAATCATGCATTGCCACTGACTGACTGTGGGCAGCTTAGACAGTCTCAGGGGCCTTAATGGTCTCAAATGACAAGTGGAACAAAATAACAGTATGTAAAAAGTTGCTTTGAAACTAGGCTTGGTGGCATGAGCCTGTAATTCCAGCTACTTGGGAGGCTGAGGCAAGAGGATCATAAGTTTGAGACCAGCCTGGGTAAGTAAGTGAGATTCTGCCTCAAAATAAATGTTGAAAAAGAGCTTGGATGTAGTTCAATGATAGACCGCTTGTCTGGTATGCATGAGACCTTGGGTTCAACTCTGTACTTCCAGGAAATTTTTTTAAAAATAAGTTGAGAACAAAGTGTAAGATAAGAAATAAAAATCTTATCTTATCTTATCTTGGATCTACAGCTGATTTGCCCAGAGATCTCTGAAACTCAAGTGTTCCCTCATCACTATGAGGGTACACATACCAGTCCTAACTGCACTTCAGTGTTGCTGTGAGGAGCTATTCTATGTTGAACACAGACGTGTTAGTAATCCTAATGTTTAGATATGTAGGATTTTATTCCTAGTAAGTATGTTTCTTAGTCAAACATGACGAATATATATATATATATATATATATATATATACACACACACACACACACACACACACATATATATGTATATATATGTGTGTATTAATATATATGTGTAAATTAAAAAATAAATTAATAATTATTTAATTTATTAATATATATTCACACATACACATATATATATATATATACATATGTATATATCTTATAAATACTCCCCCAAATCATCAAGCTAAGTAAATTTGCTGTCTGCTTACTCATTCTTCTAGAACACTGATAATGGTAAGATAAGAAATTGATGTATTTTATTGCTTATTTGAACACACTATGCTTTGCTCTGGGAAGCACTGATCAGAAACTCTTTTCCAAGACTAGTTGAATAAATTCGTCTGTCATTAAAGAAAAAAAAAAAGAAGAAAAGAAATTCAAAATCCTTATTTTGGTTCGACTCTGCAACTCAGATGAGCAGTTTTTAAGCCATTACAACATCTGGCCCAGATGAGCAATTTAAGCCAATCCAACATCTGGCAAAGAATCCTGTATTGTTCATCAAAGAGTGGTGCTAAACCTAGCCACAAAGTTTGCTCTTGGCCAAAACCTGCTAATATGGTGGGAACACAAAGGATGGAGATTTCCAGGCACCTAGGAGTTGCTTAGGGAGTGTACAAACCAGACTCTCTTGCTCCTAGAGAACAGAGTCAGATGTAACTTCTATTTAAGGACAGTTGCCTCTATAAGGAGAGGTTACTATATCTCTCAGCTGAAATATCCACCCCCTATGGAGGAA
Source organism: Callospermophilus lateralis (assembly GCF_048772815.1). NCBI lineage: Eukaryota > Metazoa > Chordata > Mammalia > Rodentia > Sciuridae > Callospermophilus > Callospermophilus lateralis. The sequence goes on from NC_135311.1 coordinate 97,533,373, forward strand.
ATGCCATTCATTCATTTACTAAATATGCAGGTATTTAGGACCCTCTATGTGCAAACCACTGCACAGTTGTGGTTTATGAGGATAAAATGGTCATGTGTTAAAGGGGTTAGGAATTAGATGAAACAACGTTGCACATAAACATGCAAACACAAGACAAAGTAAGAACCAAGAAGAAAGTGTGCTTCAGCCAGCTTCGAGAGTCAAGGAAGACTTCCCAGAAAAACAGGTAGCATCTTCAAGATCTGATGGATAATCAGGAGTTTGGTCAATAAAGAATAACAACTAAGAGAGGGGCCTAAGAGAGAAAACAGGTTGTTATTGCCTCTCAGGATTAGTGGGGTGCTAAAGCCAAGAAAAGACCTGGAACAAAGTTAATGCTATTTATAAGCTAGAATCCACCAGCTGGAGCCCTGGCCAGAACCACCCCCACAAAGTGCAAACAAAGCTACTCCTATCTTCTGGCTGTCTGCTGAAGAACTTGCTAACCAGCACCTTAAGAACAAAATGTTTTTCTATCTTTGATTTCTATTCCGGCAAAGTCCTTCCTCCTTGTTTCCAGAGCTGGAAAAAGCATGAGTGAAGTTGTGCTTGCTCCTATGATCTGTATCCTCCCATCCCAGGTTCTCCTGGGGCATAGAGTCCAAGATAGGTCATACTAGGCTAGCACTAGAAGTGACCACAGTTGTCAGAGCTTGTTTGTGACAGGCAGGGCTGGCCTCCAATTCCTACTTCAAAGCTGAGTTCGTTCCTGACATTTGGGGATCTTTTGACATAGAGTGCATCCAAGCAGTTCCTGGGGCTGTATCTGATCTTGACCAAGACAGAATCTTAAAGCAGTGAATCCTGCTTTCTGTGATAGATGGGTAGAGGAGGAAACTGAGGGCAAATTCAGGGAAGGCAGAGGGAGTCCAGCACCTCTGGTCCTTCTCCACATGTCTTGCCTTAAGAATCCAGTTCTGGTAAGACACTTCCTAACAGGAAACAACTTCCTAACAGGCAACATTGTTTATGAAGCTTCTACTTTGTGTCAGGCATTGTGGTTCTGGAGTGAGGAAATCAAACCTCATTATTACATGCTTACTGTGTGCCAGTTAGTAGGCCAATTGCTTTAACTATTTACATTATCATTTCTTATACCAATTCTATGAAAAGATTGCTAGCTCTTACTATAGAAGAAGAAAGGAATATGTTAAAAGGCACACTGTGTGTAAGCAGAATAGGAATTTAATCCAGATCTTCAGACTGTGTGTGGAATGCCCTTATCACAGTGTTACAATAAGTCTCAGAAGATTCACTATCATAAAAGAACACTATTAAGCAGGCCAGAGAATTTTCTCTCTGAAAGGAATAGGAGTTCTATGGTTTGTTCATGATGATAATCTCTGGTTTCCAAACACATAGCTGATAAGGTTGCATGATTTTTAGTAAATCTTTGGTTTGACTAGTGGGTGATCTTTTTAGGATGTTTAGGCCTCTCTTATTCTTCACATCTTGAGAGGGTGAAGGCAAGGTGGAAAGTGAGAGGGAACATTTGTTCTATGGCTCCTGTCTTTCCCAGATATTCTGATTCTGAACTGGTCATAAGGTGAAGGGGAGAGGAGTGGTATAAGAAGGATCAAACTTGTTCAAAATTGTTAAGTAGGGATTTCCAATCCTGTGTGACCAAGAACTCCCTTCCCAGCTATTGCTGGCACAAAGCTCAAGTCCTTAAAGAATCTAATGTCTTATCCTATCTTTCCACTTAAAAACTAACTTTTGGAAAACATAGAGGAAACTCACTGACTCAAGAGCATTTGTATTTTAAAGGGAACAAAAGGTCTAAGCCAAAGTGTCTACAGGTAAAAATTCTATCATTGAGCATATCTGTTAGGAGAAAGCCACGGTCATCTGGAAGTCTGTCCTACTGAAGAGCACAGAAAGTCCTAGGGAGAAGTAAGAAGGTGTGTTTGGCACGTCCTTTACAGAGGTCTGGGACGCCAACAAGGAAACGACAGTGCCTGTTGCTCCTGAGTGCAGCCTTATTTCTTTCAGCACATGGATGAGCAGCCAAGTGCTTGTCACCTGGGTGCGGGTGGATGGTTGAGACTGTTGCCCCAGGGACAATTGCAAAATCACAATGAAGAAAGCTTCCCTGGAGTCTTCTGTGATGTAGAACATCAGGATTACTAGGGATAGGAGCACTCCATGTCCAGCTGGACCTTCAGTTCTCTCTGTGCTTGTACTTAAAAACCCAAATCATGCATTCCAACCAAAAGCACACACTGCTCACACTACAAAGTGCTTTGAGACAAACACCCTTGCCTATAATAGGGCTCCATTATGTACCTCTCGACCAGTCACACACACTCTGCTTGTTTACTATTTCTTAGGCACTGTGCCACAGAGCCTGAGGACAGAAAGATGAACAGGACAGACACGTTCATAGATTGATGAGTGCCATACTGTTTCTGCAAGTCTGTGGACCATGCAGAAGAACAATCTGTCACACAAGGAAACATATCAGCCTTTACTGTAAGTTTAAGGCCATTTTACCTTATTCTTGCCTTAATGAGACTTTATTTAGTAAACTTATCAAGCACCTTTAAAAACAAGACATAAGGCTCAGCATTGAGGAGTCCTCAAGGAATTCACAGTCTAGTGGAAAAGATAAGCAGATAAATCAGAAACTAAAACACAAGGTAATCATTTCTTCAAAAAAATAGAAGTAATGAAAGAAGCACAATCTGAAGAATTTCTTAATATATCTGTCTACTCCAAAGAAGGATATGCAGAGAAGAAACCATCTGAGAAAGGATTTCAAATTAGAGGAGTGAAAGTAGTATAGCTTAGTGGTAGAGTCCTTACCTATGCATGATCTCCAGGATCACCAAAAGGAGAAAGAAAGAGACTGAGGTGGGGGGAGGTGTCATCTACCTGGAAAAGTAGAGAGCTACTGTGGTGTGTGTGTTCCCTAAAAGTCATCCCCAATGGGACAATGTTGCCCAGGCTGGTTCTAATCTCCTGGGCTCAAGTGATCCCCTTACCTCAGCCTCTCAAGTAACTGGTATGCCACCAAACCTGGTCAGGTTTTTGATCATGATTCATAATAAGAAATTTCCTTCATTGCCTAGAATACACACACACACACACACACACACACACACACACACACACAGGAAACAGATCCACAAAACAGTGCTTATCCTTACTATATGAGATGTACTCTTATGTGTTCTACTCTGTTCTATTCTATTAGATCCCATTCTATTCTGAAATTCCAACAATCATGTCTTCTTTAACTCATGCCATGAACTATGAACCACAGTTCATAAAAGCTATTAGAATGAAAGTCTAGGAAATATAGAAAAAACTACAGGGAAGGGCAAAGGGAGAGACACTGAGAGAGAGAGTCAAATTACCCAAGAAAGAAAAGAAAACTGTAAAAGGAATGTGGATAAGAACAAAGTCACCACATTTTTACAATAAATCTTTTTGACTTCACGTGTACTTCCACTAAAATTTGACATTTGTTTGTTTTATTTACTTATTTTGGTGTTGGGGATCAAACGCGGGGTCTTACATTCACAGCCCTGGTTTGGTTTTATTTTAAATTCAGTTTCCTAGCATTATGCCATGACATGGGAAATGCTCAATGTGTACTTGAGAATGAATTAATGAATGCACGAATCACAGATTTTAGAGTTATATATGACATGAAATCAAGACTAGTACCAAGTAAACGGATATATGACAAAAACCAAATATTATAAGAACAAACCTGTTAGACTTACAAGGTTTTGCAATACTATTAGAAAACAGAGTAGAGTAAGTGCATTGTTATCAAACCTACTAGACAAAAGTGAGCATGTGCTTTTCAAATTTCCAATAAACTGAAGAGCCATCCAGACACTTACTCAGATCAAGTTTTTTTATATTCCTATGTTGAAAAAGTTAAGAATATATAAATAGGTTTTATATTGGATGAAAAGGTAGGTCTATAATTCTATCCAAATGCCTATCTGTGAAAAGGCTTTTAATTATTACACCTTAACTCACTAATCCTTGACCTTTGCTTTAAATACACAAAATGGGTGTCTTAGCTCTGCTGAATGTTCCACTTAAACACAGCTGTTTGTGGCATGGAATAAAAGATTACCTAGTCCTCCGGCATGGGCATCAATGAGTGAGGCTGCCACCGGGACCCCGGGGCGAAGGCCAAGCTCCTTTGCAGCCTCTGGTGTGAGCCCACTTCCAAGAGAAGTTCCGGGAGGTAGCACCTGGTTTCCTGAGCAGACATGAGGAAAAACAAACACTCATTAGTTTGGAAAACACAAAGGCCAACAGAGGTTTTCTTAAGAGAACTTCTTTGTTCCTTCCTTCCTCCCCTGCATTTTCTCAGCTTCACAAAGATAAAAATCATGCAGGCATGAAGAGTCCCTTTGCTCATTTGGTGACCCAGGTGCATGGCCTTGGTATATCTGGGTCATGCTTTGGGATGGTTTGCAAACTAGGAGCTCCAAGGTGTCACTCATACCAGAGAAAGATTCCAAGAATGGGAAATTATATAAAAAAAAATAAAAATACAGTGACCTTTTAGAGACTAGGTGAACAAATATTCCTAAACAATTTGAGAACACTTATTTGTATACTTCTTTCTACTAATGGATAAGGGAGGGAAGTATTTTGCCCCAAGGAAGAATTTCTTGAAAGTTTTTCTAAGCTGAAAAGAGAGCCTAATCTAAACTTGTAAACTTTAGAAGGCGGCTACTTGCACAACCACAGAGTACAATTTTATTAATGTTCTTTGGACTTGTGAAATGCAATGACCCTGATATTTCAAGTGACCTTGAATTCTTACAGTCAGCCAGACCTTCAGTTAATAATTTATTGATTGTCTTCCTTTGTGTGAGTATTGTGGGGCTGTAAAAGGCAGTCCATGCTCCCAGCCTAGTTAGGAAGATGAGATAAGGACACAGAGAACCATGTGAGCCAGAAGAGAATGAAATGACCCATCTGTTGCCAGGTATTTAAGAGAGGCTGAGCCCACTCCTACCCTCTAAAAAATTCTATAATAAGGCTTTCTCTACTGTAGGGATTAGATAGGCATTGACCCATAAATATGTTAAAGCCCCTTTGAGACCCAAGATTCTGGAATTCTAAATTGTGGTCAGGAATTTGTTGGGTGCCAAGGTACCCCAGGACTTCTGAACACAGAAGTTATTGTGTAGATAAGAGCAGGGCAGAAGGTGAATGGCTTAACCATTCTCTTCTGAAGGGAGACAGAGCACCTGCACAGCACTATGTTTCTCCATTTTAACTAGAGAGCTTCTAGCACAACTGAATGTGAAAAAAGTGTAGCCAAGAAGACTGAATCTTCTTCAGTGGCTTCTGAGCTTCTTGGTCCAAAATAGCTGCTACTGGGCACATGTGTATTGATCACCTGAAAATGTAGCTGGGATAACTGAAGATCTAGGTTTTCCATTTTGTTTGATTTTAATTAATATTCATCTACATTTTAAAAACTGATATTGAATTCAATAACTGAAAAACTCTATGTCTGAAACAACCTGGGTAGACACATCTACTTTTTCAATAATAACTCAAGTTATCTAATAAGTTATATCCCACAAAAAAATGCAGTATATGAACTGAGATATGCTAAGTAGAAAATATATACAAAATACCAAAGATTTAGTCTAGAAAAATGAATGTCAAATAACGCATTGGTTTTTTTTAATCAATTACATGTTGAAATGATATTTTGGATACATTAGGTTAAATAAGATATAATATATTGATTTCACCTAATCTTTTGTTTGTTTGTTTGTTTTTGTTCTTGGTACTAGGGATTGAACCCAGGGGTGCTTTACCACTAGCTGCATCCTCAGTCCTTTTTATTTTTTATTTTGACACAAGATCTCACTAAGTTGTTTAGTGCCTTGCTAAATTGCTAAGCCTGTGCCTTGAACTTGTGATCATCCTGCTTCAGCCTGCCAAGTCACTGATATTATAGATGTTCACCACCATGCCTGGTTCACTTAATTTTTTATTTATTTTTATTTTTATTTTTATTTTTTTTTCACTTTATTTTTTTTAAATTTTTTAATTTTTTTAATTGGTTATTCAAAACATTACAAAGATTGCAGAATCACATCGGTTACACATCCACATTTTTACATAATACCATAATAGTAACTGTTGTATTCTGCTACCTTTCCTATCCTCTACTAATGATCACTTAATTTTTTAAAACTTTATCATGGCTGCTGGGAAATTTAGTTACATATGCAGATTATGTGAAGTGTCTATTGGATGGTGATCTAGAGGACAAGGTGAAGATGCTGGAGTAAGGAGGTGGAGGGAGGAAAACCTCTAGTCTGCATTGAATGACGAGGGTAGCAAAAGCCTGGAAGAGGAGACGTGTGCCTCTGGACACTTTGGTCTTGGAAAACATCTTAACTATGTCACTTCATCTAGTGAGTGATACCTAATAGACATCATTCCAGTAATGAGCACTTCTCTGTCAAGCACTGTGCTAAGTACATAATAGTCATTTTCTCACCTAATTTTAATAGCACACCTCCATGAGGGGTGCAATAGTACCTGTACTATCCCCCATTTCAGAGGGATGGGGAAATGGAAATTTAAGATGAAAATTTTCATCTTAAATTTAAGATGAAAAATTTAAGATGTGCCCCACAGTGGCACAGCTTAAGAGCTGGAGACGGGCATGGATTCTCCTATGTTCCTATTCACTACCTTACCACTTATGGAGCAGGTATTGTTCTCAAGTGTATTTAGAAAGAATGAAAGAATCCAGAGAAGTAGTTTTAGAACAAGAATTTTTAAAATAGCACCATTTGGAAATCTTGTCCACTAAATTCATTTATTATTTTTTCTTTTGGGTTAAAGGGTTAATTTTCACAGGAAGGTCAAATGGAATTTGTGTTCCACCTTTATCCCCAATCTCCACAAACAGTAAAGGGGTGATTTTCATTAAAAAAGCTCCAGACAACACGAGGATTAGCAGGGTGAGGCATTCTTATCTAGAGTCATTTAGAAGATTTTAGTTGGTGTGAGGTAGATTTGATTGAGGGTCCTCTCTGCTCACAAAAGGAGGCTGCAGGCCACAGTGAGGCACACAGTCCTGGGCAGTCAGGCAGGAAGTCTGTGGTCTAATCATGTGCTGTAGGACCATGGGTAGATGTCTCAACAAAGGAACCATCTGGAGCAAAGACCAAGGAAAAAGTGAGGAGGCACCTGTGCAGGAACTGTCAAAAGGGGCAGGTGAACTGGTGCATACGCTGTGGGAGAAGGGTCAGAGATGAGGGTAGGAGGACAGGGTTTGCCAGAGAGCAGGCTTTGTCAACCCTACTACTATGAATCTCACCACCAAGACCACCAGAGTCCACTGAAAGAGCATTACTGTGGGAAGAACCATGACACCATATTTTAGAAAATTTATGGCAACGTTTTAGGAAAGGAAGCCTGGAGTTACGGAAATAGCTCCGAAGCCACTTTGGTTCTCAAAGATGGAAAAGACAGGGACTTAAGATATGGATATCTGGGTTGGAGGAATAGAGGAAGAAATGAGAGATTTCATGAAGCAAGAAGTATCAGGTCATGGTGGTGGTTTCCATATTGGGAGTATGGTAGAAAGGATGATGTCATGGTTTCAATACCCCTTCAAGGAAAGATTTGCTGCACAGCCAAGAAAAGACTGAGGTCACCTGCCAGACTCTTCAGGACTGATTTAGCTGCAGAGATTGGCTATGCTGAGGTGAGACCCTTTCCAGGTTAGCCACATGTATGAGGTGACTCAGTAAAGCAGAAGCTGAATGGCTCCGGTAGCACCACTATCTCCAGAGCACTCCACTGGGTTGACCAAGGTTCATAGCATAGCAACACTTTCAACCTCTCCCCTGCCCAATCCTATTCCCTCTTCCTCTTCCTCTTTTCACACATGCCTATCCCTAATAAACATTTTATACTTTCCAATCTGTCCAAGTCTGTTTCCTGAAAACCTAGCCTAGGAAGTGAGCCAGTCTTCTCAGACTAGTAGTCTAGAAATGAAAATAAATATGCACATCTTTAAATATGAACATCTTTAATTCAACTGGAATCACTGCCTTCAGGAATCATCTATCTGGACCTATAAAAGAGGGAGCTTTTGTTTATCTAGAGACTGGAAGGAAATAGCTTGGCATAAGAGAGGATGGTAGAAATAGGTTAAGAATCTGAGAAATCACCCCTTTGAAATTATACTTCATCAGCCCAAGGTGCACTGAAGGGACTAGAGCTGTCAGAAGCCACCTGACAACTTTCCCCAAATAATCCTTATTTCACTTTTATTCTACCATAAAATTAAGTAAATCACAGCAAGCTTTTTTTTTGAGGATTAATCAATATTTTATTGGCTCAGCACTTACAGGTTCTTCTAGGCTTCATTCAGTCATTCATCCATCAATTTAACAAACATTTTAGTAACAATGGTTATACAATGGTCCATATAAATTTCTACCTAACATGTGCCAGGATCTAGGTGTTGACACAAGGAAAAAGCAGCTCTGGTATCACACTGACATTTGGTACTAGGAAGATGGAAAACCAAGTGTACACAATATACCAGACAAGAAAAACTTAGGTTTCAGAGGTTTCAGTCTATAGTTGGACCATGTTATCACTCTAGGATTGAGATGAGGCAGAACAACATGGTGGAAGCATGTGATGAATCGAGCTACTCAGTCCATGGCAGTCAAGAAGCAAAGACAAAGAGTGAAAAAGAGAGAGCCAAGGGCAAAATATAAATTCTAAAGGTACACCCCTGATGACCTACTTCCTCCAGCCATACCCTACCCGCTTAGTGTTATCACCCAGTACTAAAGTACTTTCAAATTTTTAATCCATCAGATGGATCAATCCACTGATTAAATTACAGCTCTCAAAATCTAATGAGATGAGCTTTCAGGGGACACCTCATATTCAGATCATAACACCAAGACTCTTAGGACTATGTAGAAAATACTAGAAAGGTGGATGTACGTAGTATTCCCAGGGAACTGAGGAGAGACCTGTTATGTTGGTCCAGGAGGATGAGTGAATCCTCAAAGTAAAGATCACACCTGAGCTTGCAATGGAAAGACAGGTGGGGATTGTGGATTTCAATGTTAGAATGCTCTGGGGAAGTGGATGCCTTTGGAGAAAGAGGTTGGTTCACTGTAGGGGTCTCTAGTGGGTAGAGATTGAGACATCCTGTCTGTTAGAAAGCTGGACACCAGGACAGGGCAGAGGCAGCAGGGGTAGCCTGAACAAAAGGGAGCAGATGACTTCAAGCCCAGCAAGGCAGCAAGGACCTGCCAGCACACAGCTCTGTGCACTCAGATTTATTTTTCAGTAAAATTGCAAGGTAAGAAAGGATAGTATGGAAAACAGTTTTTCACTTTAAAACAATCAAGCCAACTGGAAAATGTGGCTGCAAAACATTATATAGCATATGATTTCCTTGTAAGAACAACAACAGAGAAGGTAGATGAACAATTTCTAGAAATACACTCCTAGGGTGAAAATATAGAAAATAGGTTTTTGATGGGAGTGGAGGAGGTGGAAGTGATTTTTCATTTTTTACTAGGTTATAATTTCTAGTTTTTCCAATTTAAAAATATTTTCTTTGGATTTTTAAAGGTATTTCCTTGTTTATATCTGGTCAAAGTAAATATAGGGTATATCTATTCAGCACAATCCCACAAAATCATTACTATGAATGAAGTTGGATTAAGATCTGGATCTAGAAGGAAGTTTGAGAAAAATAAAGGCAAGATGTAGAATAGCATTCAGAATATGATCTCTTGTGATTAAAAAAAAAGATACCAAAATGCAAGCATATGTACTTCCAGAAAAATCCTATAAAAATACAGAGACTAGGGCTGGGGATGTGGCTCAAGCGGTAGCGCGCTCGCCTGGCATGCATGCGGCCCGGGTTCGATCCTCAGCACCACATACAAACAAGGATGTTGTGCCTGCCGATAAACTAAAAAATAAATATTAAAAAATTCTCTCTCACTCTCTCTGTCTCTCTCTCTCTCTCCACTTGTAAGAACCGGTTTGGTACTCTTCTCTATCATGACCTTGTATTTGTGTGTGTGTGTGTGTGTGTGTGTGTGTGTGTGTGTGGGTGTGATCAAAACAAAGTAGCATCAGTTGAAATAAAAACAAAATTAAGTTAAGAAAAATGCTGAGCATCATTTTCAAACACTGCTCTTCAGTTTGAAGGCAGAAAAGAGACCCAGGAGTGGTTTGCCTGTATTCTGAATCTGGCTGGGCTCCGTCAGTCCTGTGTATACATCCTCACCTTGGGATGTACAAAACCAATTGTGCTGAGGACTCTCTGCTCCCTGAATTCCCATTTAGATAGGCAGATTCAGTCTGCAAGGTCAGAAGCTGGAGTCTACAATTATCTAGTGGCTGCAGTCCCTCTTCACAGGCGGGGCTCCTATTACACCAAATCTTCCTCTACCAGTTTTTCAATTATCTATGACTAATGAGCACTTTGGGAACAGTTTCAGACACACACATAATCCTCTTTCCTGATGTCAGCAGCAGAAATTAATGACTATGTGGATTGTTGGGAGACAGAAAATGCATTATAATGGTCAACAGAACTGTTATCCTCTCCAGGAAGAGGAGGAGGGGTGCTGAATTAACTGGAAGGTTCAGTGTTCCTTTGTATTCTACAGTGAGATGAAACCCAGGAGAAGAGTTGGCTCCAGGCCAATGGAAATGTCAGAGAGAGGTTTGGGCGTGGGTGGCATGCAGCCCTGGTTCCTCATGCTTGGCACTGGGGTATGGGTCCCAGCTTAGCTTTGCCAAGGTCAACAGGCTAACTAGCTTGTCTGGGAAAGTACCAAGTGATACCCTGCCCTGCCAGTAGAGGGGGTCCTGGAGTCCTTTCAGATTGAACCTACATTCAGTCTGTTTTAGGGACCAGGAACAAACCCAGGAGTATATAACTCTAACAATTTAAGAAGTATGTGGTGGCAGATGCACTTTCGGTGGCTTACACATGCTTGGGTGGCTTCAAAAACTATTAAGACCTAGCCTAACTCTGGTGGAGCTCCAAAGTTATGTGAAGCATGAAACTCACAAAGCAAAACATAATACCATTCATGTGCTATGGCTGCCAGCAGATATGGCTATTGATATAGTTTTTAAAAGTACTGATAGAATTAGAATCTTGGCTCACATCCAGCACCCAAATTCCTCTACACAGACCTCAGATCACTTGGGCAGGTCAGCTCTGGGAGTTTTTTTAGATCTGGAACAACAACTGATAAAAGACTGATAGAAAAACATTCCAGTATTTCTGGCTCCTGAAATAAAGTTATACATGTCTAGAAGGGTTTACTCAACCAGAGAAATTAATGATAAAGTCAAACCTGATATGTTTTACCACCTGTTGAAAAAATCTTCTGAAATAATAATTTGTCTATTTCCCTTCATTTGCCTCCTAAAAATAATCTATTTAAACTGGGGTTTAAATTCCATTTACATCACTGGTTTAATATTAAACTTAATGAAAGAAATCATTAATCACTCAAGAAAGTACCCAGTATATTCCAGACATTATCCCAATGCTGAAAATAAATTAAAATTCAAAATAGATGAGGTCCCGGCCCTCCCCAAACTTCCTTTCTAATAGATACAAGTCCGTTCAATACCTACTCTGAATTATAATTCATAGTTATTTTAACTTATATGCTTTTCTGTGGTTTGGATTGTGTTTTATATGTTCTTATATCCCTGGCCTTCCATTCTGACCTACAGTAGGTGTTTAAAAATAAACATACCACATATTTTAATCCAGTTTTACTAATCCTTACATTATGTTTTACGAAGTCTTTCTCCTGATGGAAAAAGATTACTCAAAGATGATTTTAACTATCTCTGCATTTATTTCTCCTTACATCCAACACCAGGCAATGTCTAGAACATAAGCTCTTGGTAATGTTCAATTAACAAAATTTGTAGATTTTGTTTTTAGCAGGAGAGACAATGACACAAATTAATCAACTTAGACAAGAAGTTTAAGTATATATACACAGACATACTCATGTAGGATGCTGAATATCAGCTGAGAGAATCAAGAGAAGAGACTGTTAAGTTTAACTCCTGATTTTGAAAGTTACTGGACAAGGAATATACTTCCTCATATAAATCTACAGTAAGATGCTTTTGTCTCTCTACATTAGGGACAATAGAATGTATCAAAGTCAATATGCATGCACAGAAGATAGTTGACTAACAGGCCCAAGCCTCCCTAGAAACTATGGCAGATTCTGTGGTGTCCACATACCATGGACACCATGTTCCAGGGGAACCAAAGCTCTCAAATCCTCCTAGTCCAGACCAGTTTTATCCAAGAAATTTTGAACAAGCAACTACTATTATAAATTGGTGAGCAGAGGAGTAAAATATATGACTTCTTTTTAACAAGATAAACATCATAATAGTAAGAGTGCCCACTTAGGGAAACAAATGGGCCTTCTGTCACTGTTTTTGGCACTTTTCAGTTGAAATCAGTTTCAGTGCTAGAACAAACTTATGGTGTGGCATTATAATATTAGAATTAGATTTTGTGAGTGAGATTCTCTGGTATTTGAGCCTATTATTTTATAGTTGTAGAAACAAAGCTGCAAAACATTATATAATTTGTTCAGAGTCGCCTACATAGTAAGGATTTCAACCCAGAATTCTCTGACTTCAGAGTCTGGGATCTTTGTACAGCATCATGTAGCTGAGAGGGGTGGGTGCAGGCTGTGCTGGATAGAAAAGGAAGGCAGCTTTGTTTGCAGGAGGCTCCTCTAGTAGGTCATATGGAGAACAAAACCCTAAAGACTATGAAATCCAAACATGCTGAATCTTCTAGCTTCTTCCTCTCCTCATTTTTTCTTCTCTGTTCCATCAATAGACACTGGACTTCAAATAGGACTCAGAAGTCATCAACTTCTGTGCATTTCTTTTGCAGTATGGGAAACTGAACCTAAAAAGGAAGGTGGCTCCCCTGACATCAATCAACCATGGAAGCAAGGTCTAGACTGGACCTGGGCTCCTGACCCAGGCAGGCTTCCTCCACTTCTTCAATACGTTCCGCTTTGGTGATGCCATCCAACACACTCCCTCAATGCAGCAGGAAGCTCACCTGAGCCAGGGCCTTAAGGCACATGGAGACAAGGAGCTGGCCAAAATCCAACAGATTCCAACCATGTGGGCGGCCATTCTGAACTATTCAGAGCATAAAGTACAGTCTTTTTAGCTTGAAATCATCCACTTTGGCACCCACAGTGACCTAATTCTCTAGATAATTGCCAATGCCCTATTTTCTTCTCACCTAGCCTAAGGCCACCTCCAAAAAGCCTTCCCTGGGTAGATCATAATTAATCACTCTTTCCTCTACAATCCCACAGCATGATTTTTGGAATTACATCATTCTGTTCTACATAATGGCTTTTTTCCCCCTTCAGCCTAATTCTTCTAATTCTGATGATAACCTTCTTGAGGGCAGAGCCCTTTCAATGGATGACATATCCAGGAAGCAGGCACATTAGCATAGCATGTGGGAATTCAGGCCAAGGGGGGGGGGTTGCATAGAAGGGTGGCTTTACCACTCTTAGTGCTTGTGACCTTGGGCAAGGGATTTCATTTCCACAACAATTTCTTCGCCTGTAAAAATGATGATGCTATTTTTTTCCCAGGGTAGGTTATAATAATCAAGCAAGACAGTGCAAACACAGTACTTTAGCACGATATCTGCCACATAACCACATGACCAATGTTCAACAGACGTGAGCTACTATTACAGTTATTAAAACTCCCCATTCCTGGTGTATTGAACATCTCCCGGCATATAGAGGTCACTTGGTTCATTCTGGCTGAGTTTATAAAGCTTGAGGAGAGATCTGTGATGTTATAGCTTGTGGAGATATATGCGTTTGGGGTCATGAGAGCAAGCTGCAGAAACTGCAAAAGATGTTAAAATATTCACAGTGATGAATTCAGTTTTCCAGCACAAAAAAATGTCTCACTGTGGTCATGCCTCCATGGCATGTCTTCAGAGTGAAATGATCTAAAGAGTGCAGAAGGTGTTCTCTTTGGAGTTATTTTAAGGATCAAATGTTGGCTTTGAAAAAAAAAAAAGATTTTGTTAGTAAAACACTTGACTATTAAGATGACGAATGCTTTCAAGACCCATACAAATAATTCATGGAGAGTCCCCCACTTCTAGGAGAAAGCAAATTTGGGAAATATATGAAAATATTCTAGCTGTCTTTATGCTAAAGCTATACCAAGATTTGAAGTAGTGGTTTCCACCCTTTGTTTTGCCTTTTTAAAACAACAACAATAACAACAAAAAAAACTTTGGGGAAAGAAATCACATAAGGAAACTAGAGATGGAGATAAGTTTCTCAATTATTTATGCTGTCCATGGATTCCTTAAAAACAACCCCAGATTCAAGATAATTTGACAGATGTTTTATTACTGAAAAGGTAGGAAGGAGATGATGTCAAAATAAAAAATATTCTTTTAAATAAAAAAGCATTTCTTTTTGTGACCTCAATCACTCATTCCATTACAACCCAGGGAACATTTTGCCAGTGTCCATCTCTAAACCACTGTTTGCAAACTGCTGGTTTACAAAACGATAACAGCCTCCTAAGGATGGAGGATTCCATAAGATGTCAAACAGAGAAGCCTGTGTGGAAAAGCCAGCCAGTGGGTCTGGAGTTAACCACACAGGCCAAACATCTGGTGATTTGATGAAATCTGGGCTTTTCTATCATGTAGACCAAACATGACTCAGGTAATTGACCAAAATTTTTACTTCCCAACCAGATGTCTTACTTTCTTAGAAATGAAGCCAATCTTGTACTTTCATGTGCAAATAAGCTAGACATAAATTCACCCCTGGAGGGCAGGATTCATTGCTTCTTCTTTTTGAATACTAAATTATATATTATTTTTTCCCCCAACTACTCTTCCCTTGAAAAAGGTTTTCCCACTTTTGTTTTAAAACACATATAGCTCACCTTAGAAATATTCTGTCTTTCCAAATGTCTACTCCTTACTTTTCTGAGTGAGGCACTGTGGTATCATGAATATGATTTCAACATTTCAATAGCCAGGAGAATCTGCCTCTAGCTCCATGCATCTTACCTCCCCAACACAAAGAGCCTTGGAAAAAGCCATTTAAATTCTCCAAATTCAGTTTTTATTTGCAGATAAGCAGCAAAAACTCTATCTATTATGGCATGGTGAAGGTGAGAGATCATTCATCTCTATACCATATATTACACACTTTGTACCTGGTACTGAGAGACCACAGAAGACCTCAGTGGCTGTCTCTAGGGACTCTGAGGAAAGCACAGCAGGGGCTCAGGAGAGAAGGACAGAAAACTTGTGCTGCTTCATATGCTTCAATGACAAACTACAGCCCAACAAAAGCAACACTTCACTCAGGGTTTTCAATAAAATTATGAGTGACTCCAAATGCAGCTGATTCTTAAACGGCAAGGCAACATCTGTAAAAGCGAGGTTATGTCTGAGACTCATCCTCTTCCGTCACCCCACTCTCAAGCACTGTGTTTGTTTAACCAAACTCTCAAGCACTGTGTTTGATCATTTGGTTATCAATGATCCTCCACCTTCTATGCTGCATCTTGACAACCAGCCATTTTACTGGACAGAAAAAGGAACACTGACAACAATGTGTCTCTTCAGTCAGGGTTTAGTGGGCAAAATTCAACAGCACAGAGACAACATTCAAATGACTACTGTGTGGTTCAAAAGACTATGTGTGTGAGCTTCTGAAAGAGAAGTATATACATTCATACATATGGGAATAAAGCAGAGGGGACTGCATATGGAACATGACAGCTCAAAGAGAAGCTACTGTACAGAACCTACTTGTAGTGTAATAGTTACTGTGTTTCAAAAGCCAGGATACAAATACTGCACATGAAGTTAAAAGGGCTAAGTTTGCCATTATTATTTAGTTATCTTATTAAGACACTAGGTTCTTTTTCTATACTATATTTCACCAAAGCCTAGAAACATCTCTAATAAAATGGAATACAGCTATGATTTTTAAACTTTTTACCAAGAACAAGAACTCGTTTTTTCCCAATAGAATCTTTCATAGAACCCTAGTGTGTAATTCTACTCTGGATTAAGTAGAAAAGGAAATGCCCCAAGGAGACAGAGATATGAGCACTGGCACCTGAGGGATCCAGATTTGGAGGCTGAGGGACAGAGGTTCCAAACTAGAACTCAATCTACCTTGAGAGACCACCCAGCTGGAAGCATTAAAGAGAGAAAGGAAAGAAATTTCAAACTGTAAAACCTAGACCCCCTTCCTTTGGGGTTCTGCAATAGCACAAAAGCCAAAGAAGCAGAAAATATCTAAGTGCCCACCTATAACCACAAAGACAATGACCTCACTCCTGGGTGAAGGAGCACACTGCACTTGCAGCACCTCCAGGGGGAGGGGTGGAATTTGCCAGGCTGGCAGTTGGCCAGAATGCTGGAGTAAAATCCCTGGAGCCCTCACTCATGTTGCCATGGGAATGAAGAAAAGATTCCAAAAACGATGCCATAACTTAATGACACTTAAAATCCCTATCTAGGTCACACGGGGGTGGGAGTGTCACATAAATTTGGGGGGAAATGCTGAAGTGATAAGAAATGGAAGCTTTAAGCTTTGTAAATAAAACAAAATCTAATTTCTACATTTTTAAAGTCTCATTCTTTGGACACAGGATCTGGGAAACTGAACAGACCTTAGGCAAAATGAAAAAGTAAAGCTGGCCGCTAGCCCAGAAGTGTCACCAGCCATTCTGTCCTTTCACTCTGGACACTAGAAGGGTTCCCAGAGGGAGTACTAAAAGCAGAGGGAGCTGGCCCCAGTCCCCAACAGGCTTTGGTGCTTGAAGCTGGGAGGGCAGACAGAGCTGGGCAGGGACCCACCTTTTGGAGCTGTTTCCAGGGAAGGCTTTCAAAATTGTACAATCTCTAGAAGGTAATTAAGGGGGGACATCCATAGGTCAGTTTAATAGGCCCACACTTGTGTGATCAGAATTGATTTTCTTAAAAAACAAAAAGAAAGAACATGAAGATGTATGAACCATGGCCTTCCTTCAGTTTACAAAGATAAAAATTAAAAAAAAACCCTATTACAGACAATTCAAACAATGCATAAAGATATAAGGAAAAACCTTCCCAATACTTTTCCTCCTCCCAGAGATAACAACTATGGAATACTAGAAAATATTAGCGAATGTGCCTCCAAAATATTTAGATATACCTGCAGTCAATCTTATGTAAATGGAATAATGTCATTATGCAGTCTTAGTCTCCCTTTTCAACTCAGTGGTATTTTAGTCATCTTTCTTCATCAATAACTACAGATATTAATTTTGAAAATGTATCATATTCTATAATTTGGATGTACAAACTCTTAGTATTAGATACTGTCAAAATAAAAACAGGGTTGGGGAGGTAGCTCAGTGACAGAAAGGTTGCCTAGCATATGTGAGGCCTCCCTGGGTTAAATTCCCAGTACTGTGAAAAATAAGTAAATAAATAAATAAAATTAGAAATAAAGGGAATCCAGAAATAGGAGAGATTTTATTCTAAAGTATTATTGTAAAGTGGGGGAGGAGGCATAACTTAGTGGGAGCAGAGGTAGGTGAACACATGACCATAAGATTTTTTAGAAGTCTGAAGGAGAACAAAGAAGTCTGAAGGGGACGAAGAGGATTTTCCCCTCAAAGACTATTTTCAAAAGGTATTATGGTCTCCACCTTGATACTCCTCAAAGGCCCATCTGTGGAAGGCCTGGTCATCAGCCTCTGATATTGTTGGGATTTGGTATAACCTTTAGAAGGTAGGACCCACTGGAAGGAAATTAGGTCACTGAGGCATATCCTTGAAGGAGATATTGGAACCCCAGCCCCTTTCTTTCTCTTTATGTTTCCAAGCTACCTTGAGGTGAGCAGTTTTGTTCCACCACACTTTTCCTGCCATGATGTGCTGTGCTGCCACAGGTCCAAAAAGAATAACGCTAGTGACCATAGACCAAGACATCTGAAACTGTGAGCCAAAACAAATATCTCCTCTTTAAAGCTGTTTATCTCAGGTATTTTGTCATGTCAATGAAAAGCTAAATAACACAGAAAGTAATAAATTAGGCTAGAAAGAATGGGGCATGGGGAAATGGGATGAAAGAATAGCATGGGTTGGAGAGTAAATTGGAGAATATTTTACCCTGGGCTACCTCTTTTCAGGGAGGACACTGGAATGATTATGTGTCAACTTGATTGACTGCAGGGTGCCCAGATACTTGGACCAACATTATTCTCTGTTTTTGTAAGGGTAAAATTAACTTTTTTAATGTGAGACTAAGTAAAGCAGTCTGATGACCATTAACATCTGAAGACTTACATAAAACAAAAAGCTGACCCTCTCCTGAGGAAGAGAGAATGTCTCCTGCCTTATGGTCTTCAAACTGGGACATTGGCTTTCTTGTCGTCTTTGGACTGAAAACATCACTCTTCCTGGGTCTTGCTTGAGCCTGCTGACCTTTGAACTAGAACAACAACATTGGATCTCTTGGTGGTCCAGTCTTTAGACTTGGACACAATCTACCTAATCTTGGGTCTCCAGCTTGCTGACTCATCCTGCAGATCTTGGGATTTGTCAGGTTTGGCAATTATGTGAGCTGATTTCTTATAATAAATCAATACATTATTATTTCCAACTGGTTCTGTTTCTCCAGAGGACTCTGACTAACATAGGGCCCTTTAGGAAGGACTGAATGCTGACTCATATTGAGGCTGAGGATGGGTATAGGGTTCAGGACACAGGATAAAGACACAGTTTTATCAAAATCTCAAGGGGAGTTGGGTTCTTTGCATTAGGTCATTTCCTGGGACACAAAGATTTGGAGGTATTTTCTAATCTTCACTTTTCCAGGCATGTGGGACTCAGGTAAAATTCAACGTTGTCATTCTAATTATTCTCATTCTAAATAATAGTGTAAAGAACATCTTGGAACATGTATCCTGGCCCACACAGTGCCATAGCTTATTTAAGGAGTTTAGGAATGGCATTTCTGTTACCCTTCACTTAATGGTGGAGGTGGTAAATAGGTACCAATATCATCCAGTCCAGTAGCTTATAACTTCAAGGAGATAGAAAAACAAGGCAAAAGTATGAGCACTTTTCTCTAGCCACAAAAATCAAATTTGAATCATTCTGAATCTCTTTCCTTCGATGGATGCTTCCTGGGCTCCTCACTCAGCAAGATAGAGTGAAAGGAGCACAAGCAATGAATTTCTGCACGCTTGGGTTCAAGTCCATTCCAACATTTACCAGTTGTGAGACCTCAGATTATGTTTCTCCCTTTTCTTTTGTATGAGATGTGAAGAACAGTGAAAGGAACTATGAGATGATGAATGTGACAAGGCCAGGTACATTTGGGGGACTTGATCAAGGATCAATCCTCATAAGTATTTTTCTTCCCATGTAGAGGAAGTTTTAGAGAAGCAAAAAGCAAAACAACAACAACAACAAAAACAGATAAACAAACAAAAAACTAGTATGAGGGAACTAAGTTCTATTAACTTACTGTGATCAAAACATGGCATAATGTATAGCACAGTTTTCACCTAATTTAAATTCATATTAATCTCTAAAAGAGGAAAGGCCTCCCTAAGGAAGGAAATGTCCAAATTATTTTGTTATATTGTGTGCATGTATGAATATGCAACTACAACTCCCACCATTGTGTACAACTATAATATACCAATTTTAAAAAGTGGAAAAAGAAAAAGAAACCAAAATACAGAGCAGACTTGTAATTTGTTTGAAGTTGCAAATAAGTGGCAGAAATTGAGTCTGGATTTGGCTGTTCTGGTTATGAAGCCCATTCCCTTTCAATCAGTCAATGAGTGGGAAAAATAAAAATAAAAATCCTCCAAGCTTGGGTGTAGCTATTGTTCTACCCTTTCCTCCTAGGAAAACTACAGTCTTCTGAATGCCATTCTTGCAAATTCCATCAATAATACTTTGCTTAGTAACTTCAAACTCCATTCTCCAAAGAAAGGCTAATACTTCCTCCCAGGTCTAGAGCCAAAGCCTAGGACAAAAACCAGCTTTCCATCCAGCAGAAGCACCAAGGTTCTCACTGTTTTTTTCTAGCTCACATTTCCTTGGGGACCACTGAGGCTCACCCAAGAGCTGCAGTAGAAGAGGTACCTGCTGTAAGAGGCCTAAGTGATTCACAACAGGAATTCCCACTCTAGCTGCCTTCCACAGCTCAAGAAAAACGAACAAACAACAAAAAAGCAAATAACCCAAACAACAAATGGGCCAAGGACGTGAACAGAAACTTCTAAAAAGAGGATATACAATCAATCTACAAATACACGAAAAAATGCTCACCATCACTAGCAATCAGAGAAACGCAAATTAAAACTACTCTAAGATACCATCTCACTCCAATAAGAATGGCAGCCATGATGAAGTCAAACAACAATAAGTGCGCGAGGATGCGGGGAAAAAGGTACACTCATACATTGCTGGTGGGACTGCAAATTGGTGCAGCCAATTTGGAAAGCAGTATGGAGATTCCTTGGAAAGCTGGGAATGAACCACCATTTGACCCAGCTATTCCCGTTCTCGAACTATACACAAAAGACCTAAGAAGAGCATACTACAGGGACACAGCCACATCAATGTTTATAGCAGCACAATTCACAATAGCTAGAATGTGGAACCAACCTAGATGCCCTTCAATAGATGAATGGATTTAAAAAATGTGGTATTTATACACGATGGAATATTACTCAGCACTAAAAAATAATAAAATCATGGCATTTGCAGGCAAATGGATGGCATTAGAGCAGATTATGCTAAGTGAAGTTAGCCAATCCCTAAAAAACAAATGCCGAATGTCTTCTCTGATATAAGGGGGGGGGGTGTGACTCAAAATGGGATAGGGAGGAAGAGCATGAGAAGAAGACTACCACTAAATAGCGAAGAGAGGTGGGAGGGAAAAAGAGAGAGAAGGGGAGTTGCACGGAAGATGGAAGGAGAACCTCATTGTTATACAGAATACATATATGATGTTGTAAGGAGAAAAAGAAAAAAAAGTGTGTCACATTAGATTGGATAGAGAGAAAGGATGGGAGAGGAGGGGAGGAGTAGGGAGGATAGGAAGGGCAGCAGAATAGAATAGACAATATGATTGATGTATGTTCATTCCATGTATGTATTATATGTCAAAATACATTCTGCTGTCATGTATGACTAAAAAAATAAATAAAAATTTAAAAAATGGAAAGAAGGAATAGACGGAGGGTGGGCATATCTTTTGTTAAGTAAAGATAATGCAGGATTCAAAAAAAAAAAAGAAATATGAACAAAAGACTGAATGTATTTATCGTCTGGATTTTGAGAAGATAAAATTCTTTCCCTGAGGTAAAGGGAAAGGATTCAAGAATGGAGTCTGAAACTCCAGTTGCTAAATACTCTGGAAGGAGCTATAAGCAGCTCCGTTCTTCAGCTGATGAAACGCAAGCTCAGAACCTTAATAAGTGGTGAAGCTGGGAACTGGTACCAGCTGTCGGAATCCATTCCAGTATCTTTCCCTCCTATTGCTTAGTTAAAAGTTTTGGTCAAAATCAAATCAAATCTCAATGGCAAAAGGAAGGTAAGAAGGGAAAGAGGAAGGAGGGAAAGATGAAGAAGAAAGGGAGAGGAGGGAATGGAGTGAAGGAAGGAAGAAAGGAGAGAGAGAGGGAGGGAGGCAGGGATAAAGCTTTAGCATTCACCTTCCCAGTACTCACTGTCCTGATTCTTATTACTTTGCTTTGCTCCCTCATTTTTCAGCTACTGCATTAGACCAGCCTATAATGTACCATGTGGCAAATAAAGTGGGTGTCCAAACTACATACCTGAAAGTCATCTGAAAACTTGCTACAAATGCACCTCCCCAGGTCTCACCCAGACCACTGAAGCAGAACAGCTGGGGCAGCGCCTTTAGTCTCCTCCAGGTGATTTTGATGCACACTGATATATGAGAAGCACTCGATCAGAGTCCCCAAGAAAGCTTCTGAAACAGCAATTCTTGAGACCTATCCCTGACTTCTGGTCAATGGTAATTATGTGGGGTCCCAGCATCCTTCTTTTTCAAACAGCCAGGTAATCCTAATGAATATGGAGAAGTTAGCACAGAATCTCCAGAAAATACATGTTGATAGAACAGTTAATAGTATTGTACACAAATGTGTGAACTTTATAATTGCAACCTAGCTTTAAATGATGGCCTGTTTTCTGACCAATGGAATGACTACAGGCAAGTTACTCTCCAGCCTCCTTCCCCTCATTTCTAAAACAGAGTTAACAGCACACTTTTTAGGGGTGTGAAAATGAGCAATAATATAAATCCCTTGATATAGTGTCTGGTACACAGTAAGCGCTAAATAGGAAGGGGCTATTTTTATTAATCGCCTAATAAGAATGATGAAAAGCTAACCCCTGTAAAATCTCTATTGTCCCAAGCGGCAGGATTGGGTGTATAGGAGGGAGACTCATGGGCATCTGTGAAGTTTTCTCTTTCCTTTGTGTCCTGCTGTGCATGAGAATATGCTCTCACAGGGAAATGTGACATCCTCTAATTATGCTGTCTTGCAAAAATCAGATGTAAAGGTGAACCTAGAAAAAATATAGAGGGGAAAGGGAGCACCATGTGAGGGGATTTGGAAGCAACGTGAAGACAGAAATAGCGATGCCTGCAGAGCTGTGGGGACTAACAGGAAAGCCACCTTCCAGGAAGGCAGAGCCAACTGACACAGGGGAGAATCATCAGGCACAGTGAGGGGTTGTCTAGCCTTCCCAAGACAGGCATGCACAGCATGTGCAGGCAGCAGGAAGAGCAAGGTGCGGACAGGAGACTGGTGAGTCATCCAGGCAGACCACCACACTTAGTATGGAGGCTACTGCGTAACAGAAACTGACAGCTCATATTGAAATTCCTGCTGGGAAAACGACATTCTATTTCACGGGCTCCATTTTTAAACAAATATTTTCACTAAGGTGCAAAGCATGCAAACCTCAAAAGTTTCTTTTCCTTTCCTGTTTGAACCTTGTAAATCTATTTTACCAAGATGATGACATGGCTGGGTCTCTTCCTCCAGGAAGACCAACTCAAAAGCTACCTGCTCCACGCCCTTACCTGTACTGAGTCCCTCCTCAGTACAACCATAGCACCTGGCACATGACCTCATGGTCATATTCCCTGATTTCAGTGCTTCCTGGAGTGTTTCACACAGAAATTCAAAACGATGTTAAGCTGTGTTATTTGAAAGCAGCTTGTGGTGCAAACTTTGGGAAATGCCAACCTGAAAGTTAGGCAGGTCTATATACTACAAACAATTCTGAAACTTTAATATGCTAGTATTCATTGAAAAATTTTAAGAAAATATGAAATATAAACCCCCAGCATGAATTTTCTGTGGAAATTTCTCCCCTAAAAATTGCCTGTAGCTCCACAGTTGTACCAGGCTGCTATATTTTACTGACATTTTGCTCTTTCTTTATCACCAAATTATAATTCCTTACAGGCAACGGGGTTCATTTCTGGTATTTGCCTATCATCTGCCATGTGGCAAATAAAAGGTGAAATCCAACTAAATATTAAAATGCATAATCTTCATTTCTCATCTGAAAACCATCCAATGGCTTTAAGTCATACTCAGGACAATTCTGGATGTCTTATTCAAGGAACACAAGGGTCTACACTGTCCATTCTCTCACCACATCTCTTGTTACTCCCTGTCCCACACCACATTTTGCTAAACTGTTTTTTCCTAAATCTTCTTAAAACTGTCAAACTTATTCCCATCCCTGGGCCTGGGCACATACTGTGGTTTCTGCCAGGAACATTCCTGCCAGCAGGTGACATTGCTGAAGTTTTCTCAGTCTGGGGTCTTAATTCTATCTTCTCTTCAGCAAAGTTGTCACCATCCACATTTCAGACCAGAATTTCATTTCTGTCAAAGCGCTTGCTTACTGTCTGCTGTGTCTACCTCACATGGTGATGTAATGTCACCCTAACTGTCCTGCTCAATGCTACCTTGGAGAGTGCTGGAACAAAGAAGATGCTCTGATGAATACTTGTGGGCTACTGCAAGAATGAACTGATCTATGAATCAGCAGGGTAAGAGCCCAGCCTTCTTCTCACAACTGGGGAAAATCCCAGTCTTCTCTGGAATTTGACCAAGACAAGCCATATAACCACCAAAAGACTGAATTTCTTCACCTGCAAAGTAAGAAATAATAGACCTATAGCTTAAGAAACAGATTGAGCACATTAATTAGTCTCCTCCAAGGAAAGAGTGAAACAAAGGAAAAGTAGGATTATTTCTTTCTTTTTTTAAAAAGGTAATTGTGATAAAGTATACATAATATGATATTAACCATTGCAACCACTTTATGTGGCTGATTCAGTAGTATTTAATACATTCATATCGTCGTGCAACCATCACCACCATCTATCTCCAAGAACACTTTTCATCTTGCAAAACTGAAATTTTGTGCCCATCAAACGCTAACTCCCCTCCTGCCCGCAGCCTCTGACAATCTTTCTCCTTTTTGTCTCTATAAATCAGACTGCTTGAGTGCTATACTTGGAATCTAAAGTGTCCCCCAAAGGGCTGGGGATGTAGCTCAAGCGGTAGCACGCTCGCCTGGCATGCGTGGGGCACTGGGTTGGATCCTCAGCACCACATAAAATAAAGATGTTGTGTCCACCGAAAACTAAAAAATAAATATTAAAGAATCCTCTCCCCCCCACCCCTCTCTCTCCCTCTCTTAAAAAAAAGATAAAGTTTCCCCCAAAGACCCATGAGTTAAGTGCTTGGTACCAGAGAGGTGCTATTGGGAGGCCATGGAACCTTTAAGAAGTGGAGATTAGTGGAAGGTCTTTAGGCCACTGGGAATGTCCCTGTGAAATGGATAATAGAATCACCAGCTCTTTCTCTTCCTTTATTTTACTTCCAAGTCATGAGGTGAGAAGGTCTGTTCTGCCACATGATCCCACCATGAAGAGCTCCCTTGCCACAGACCCAAAGCAACAGGGCCAAGTGATCATGGACTGAAATCTCCAAAACCATGACACAAAACAAATATTTTTCTCTTTATAAGTTGATTATCTAAGTATTTGTTATAGTGATGGGAAGCTAATGAACATATCCAGATATCTGTCTTTGTCTGTTTCTGTTATATAACTGAATACCACAGGCTGGGTAATTTGTAAAGAATAGAAGTTTATTTAGCTCATGGTTCTAGAAGGGAGGAAGTCCAAATGCATAGCACTGGCATCTGTGAGGGCCTCCTGTTACATCATAACATGATGGAGGAAATCAAATGATGAGGGAAAATACACTTGCCAGTTTGAGTCTCTTTTTTTATAAAGACACTAACGGCATGGGAATTCCACCTTTATGATCTCAACAAATCCTAAGTTCCAAAGGCCCCAGTTCCAAATACTATTAACATGAAATTGGGGACTAAGTTTCCAACACATGGAACTTTTAGGGGCCACATTCGACAGGAGTCTCTCCCCAAAGTGGAAGCATGCTGTGATGGGGTTATTTCAATAAATGTAATGTCTTCAAGGCTCATCCTTGTTGTAGTATTAGAAATTGTGTAGTGTTAGAAATCCCTTCTTTTTAAGGCTGAGAGTAGTTCAGTGGTTTACATACCACATTTTATTCATCCATTCTCCATCAAGGGACTCCGAGCTGCTTCCACTTTTTGACTAGTGTGACTAAAGCTTCAAAGAACGTAGGTGTACAACTATTTCTTGGAGTCCCTGCTTCATATTTGCAGGAACATCTACTAGTACTGATGTTGGATCATGCAGACTTCTATTTTTTTCACTTTTTGAGGAGCTACTTTACTGCTCTCTATAGCAGCTGCACAATTTTACATTTCCACAGTGAGCAAGATTCCAATTTCTACACATTCTCAACAACCTTTACTTTCTTTTGTGTTTAGTTTTCAATAGTAACCACTCTAATGGGTCTAAGATGGAAGAAATATTTCCTTTAAGAGAGAATTCTCAAACCAAAATTGAGAAAAAAGCAATAGCACTAGCAAAATTTTGAAAGTTAAGACAGTAGAATGATAAATGGTAGCTGATTTAGCAATCCTGAGCAACCTGAATCCTACGTTGGTTGTAAGGGAAGCTAAAAAGTAACCCAATTTCCCCTGAAAACCCCAGAAGGTTTAGGAATTCAGTGGCAGTCGACATCTCTGGAAATAAGGATAGAGAGGGACTGAGAGGGGGAGAACTGGTTGAAGGCATATTTAATGAAAAGTGTTTCCATACTAACTTGCTGCTATGTCCATCTGTTTCTTAAACCTGGGAAAAGTCTCTGGAAAGGGAGAAATAGAAGGGTTCTGGATAGAAAATATAAAGCAGTTAAGGCTAGGGAAGTTTAAGTTAAAAAAAAAAAGAGAAGAACTTAGTGAAAGTTTTCATAATAAGTACGAAGCCATCCAGCTGCTCCTATGTCCCTGCAGGATACTGAAAAATTTTAAGATTTTAGTTGTTGTTGTTATTTGTTTTTGTTCTCTGCCCTGGGAGAAAATCCAATTAAATCAAGATAAAAGACCTGAAGTTACTGGAAGAGAATTCTACTACTACCCAAACTATCAGATCACCCTACAGTGAGGACCTGTGTTAAGTCCTGCACAATAGACAGAGTTTCCAATCATCTTTTTAGTACTCCATTCTCAAGGACAACAGAAAACCAAGGATAAGCTAATCATGTGAGACAGCCTCAAACATAGAAGACGAAAACTCAAATGAGCACACAGCTTAAGAAGTTAATAGAAAGTTGGAGGAAACAGACAATGTATAGATATGAAAACTCTCTTTTGAGACGAATCTTAGAGTAGAAGACCAGATGATAAGTACAGAAATAAATGAGCAATAGTTATAACCAAAATGATAGAGATATAAGTGGAAGTTAATCTGGTAACTGGCTCTCAATTTGAGATTTGAGGAGCTATATTGATCACTCTCAATACATTATTGTTCTGTTATAGAATTCTAGAACTTAGTGCAAGGCAATCTCAATAAACCATATGGTTTAATTTTGGACACCAATGACATGTAAATTTCCATTATAATCTTATGAGACTAAAAGTGGATCCAGATAAGCCATGAAGATTTTGAAGGTGACTCTTGTGGCACAATAGGTAAGAGTAAATCCGAAAATTCTAATCTTCATATTTTATCTGGCTTTGTTTCCCATATTTTTCTTACCTATCATAATAACCTCATTTAAACTAGATTCCTGTATGTATGTGAAGAACCTTCAAATGTTAGAATCTTTGTAAGAATATAAACAACACACAGAAGAAAATATACATAAATAATAATATATGAGAAAAAGTTCAACTTCATTAGCAGTTAAAGAAGTAGAAATTAAAACAGAAATGACACATTCTTTTCCATTGCCTTACAATTTTACAGACTGTCTCAAATGATATTTGGTATAATATTTCTGGAGAGAAATTTGACAGCATATATAAAGAGCCTTAAAAATATTTTTACCTAGCTGGGCACAGTATTGTACACCTATAATCCCAGAAGCTTGGAAGGCTGAGGCAGGAGGGTGGCAAGTTCAAAGCCAACCTCAACAACACAAAGCGCTAAGAGACTCAGTGAGACTCTGTCTCTAAATAAAATACAAAACAGGACTAGGCATGTGGCTTGTGGCTGAGTGCCCTGAGTTCAATCCCTGGTACTAAAAAAAATAACACACACACACACACACACACACACACACACACAGACACACACATTTTCACCATTTTGACTTAGCAAATCTATAACTGAAATTTATTACAAAAATCATAAAATACAGACAAAGGTATGCATACAAATAGAACAATCATTAATTTTTAAAGAAATAAGTAGAAATGTAATTGAATAAAAAAAAAGAATAAAAAACAAAAACTTGGAAAATTTTAAATGAGCATAAGAATATTGTTAAATCATTACATTACACAATGAATTAAAAATTTAAAGAGTTTTAATAATATACAAACTGTTATTTAAAAATAACCATATAGAAATAATAAAATACATATAGTATAAATGGTATGTACTGTATATATGTACATCTATATAGACATATATGTATGTGTATACACATATATATGTATGTGTATACATAAATATGTGTGTGTATGTGTATATATATATGTGTGTGTGTATATATATATATATATATATATATATATATATAAATTATTCACACACATACACACACATCTTTTTAAAAGACAAAAAATATAAGACAAAACATGAATATTTCTTGGAGGGGAAAGTTGGAGAAATTTTTTTCTTTGTGTTTTTTAACTTTTCTACACTAAATATGCATTAGGTATAATCTGAAATAAAAAACTATTTTAAAGAGTGTGTTTTTTAAGTTAGTAATTCCATTTCTAGTCCTCTGTAGGATGTATAAAATAATAATAAACAAAGAGGCTCCCTGAAGTGTTTTTACATATATTTGTATCATAATATTTATATACTGGAGAAAACAAATTACATACATTAAGTGTTTGACCTTGACAGAAGCCTTCAAAATATCATAAGGTCATTTGATGAAATTGTATGCTATTATTAAATTTGGGCTTATAAATAGCGTAATGGAAAAATGGAAATATGAATATGCAATAACATTTCTTTAAAACAGCAGGCTCCAGACTGGCATGGAAAGTAGGGTTTCAACTGTATTAAATCAGCACAGAAAAAAGAGTGAACTGAAACTTGAGTTTTAGAGTAGTCACATGGTTTTCCCACTTCCATTTTACTTTCTGAATTTTCATTTGTTTTTATTTTTAGACTTTTTGAAAATAAAAGAAAAAATTAAAAAGGATAAGTTGATGCTTTTGTTCCCAACACTGACCTGTTTTCAGGATATTGTTTTAGTGAAGTTCACTAAGAAAGAGCCTGGGCAAGATGGCGGATTGGGCAAGATGACGGATTAGAGGAGAACTCCTTACGTGACCCCGAGTTGGTGGACAGACGCTCCCCCGCATAGGAGCCCTCATCCAGGAATTTAAACTTCATAGGGCCTGTGACAGAATTATAAACAAGGGCTGGTCACAAACACAGTGCAGAATGCAAGAAACTCCGAGTTGCTCCATTCACGGAAACAGGCCAGCGGAATTAAATGCTGGGGAGTGCTGGCAGCTTAGAGACACAGAGTTTCGGATCCTTTGGAGATAGAACACGCCAGACTGCCGCGAGTCTCCACGCGGCATTGGATAGAGGACTAAAGTTTGGACTTAGAGGCGATACCAGTTCCCTCCCCCTCACCAGACACCCAGGTGGGGAGACGGGTGGTCGCCATTTTGGAAAATCTACCTCATAGCTTTGGGCAGATCTCACAGACAGTGAGATTAGTGCCAGATCAACTTGACTTGATGATTGGTGAGTGCCCAACAAAGAGCGTTCATGAGCGCGGGGTGACCAAGGCACCACACGCCCAGAGTGATCCCAGGGCTGTGGAGAGGAGCCCCAGTGATTGGGGCCTGGTGAGCTGGAGAAGCGAGGGGGCTGGAGGCGGGGGCAACCCAAAGAGACCAGGATTGGAGAGGCGCCCTGCAGGGGAGGGAGAGCCGCCCCACATGAATTGCTTCCTACATCCCGAGGGCAGGGCCTCAACATGGAATGCACAATGCCACCTACTGGTAAAGAAGAAAACAGAACTCTAAGAGCGCATTTTTCTTTCTTTTTTAAAAATTTTTTATTTTTATTTTTACTTTTCAATTTTTTTCCTTGCTTTCACTTTCATCTTCTTTTCTTTTTACTTTTCTTCACCCTTCTCTCCCTGTCCCAATCTCCCAGCGTTACTATTTCAACTTCGTGTATATACTAAATTCAAATAGGTAAATGTTTATATGCTTCTTATAGTCTTCCCAAGTACTTAGTTACCCCAAAATACTCCTGTCTATTCTCCTGTTAAGAATCCCCTTCATTAGAGCTCTCCTCCAAAGTAGCTAAGATATATTAACCCCCATAACCTCACATCCTTCCTCTTAGACATAAAGTCCCATGTCCAACCCTCAGTTCTCTATACACCACTAGAATCTGTATGCCTTTTATGAAGCTAATGAATTCACTTTAAATTACAATTGAACCCAACATATCTAGACATTATCTCCCATCACCAAGGAGAGACCTCAGAGCTATACAAAAACATCACAAATTCATAGGAGTAAATAATAACATAGCAGTCACACAGAGCTGGAAAGAAACGTGAGCATCATAAAAACACAAGGGATAAAAGGAACACAAACAATGCAGGACAACTCAACAATAGAGGAATTGTTAGCTGCATCAGAAAAAAATGTCAGATAAAGATTTCAAGATACACATGCTTCAGTTGATATGGAATCTCAAGGAAGACCTTAGACAGCAAATGCAAACAATGAAAGATCACTTTGATAATGAATTACATAAACAAATCCAAGAAGCAAAATATCACCTCTACAGGGAGATAGAGGTTATACTAAAAAACAAACAAACAGACAAACAAACAAAACCCAGAAATCCTGGAAATGAAAAAAATTATAAACCAAATTAAAAACTCAAATGAGAGTATCACCAGTAGAGTAGATCAACTAGAAGTCAGAATATCAGATAATGAAGACAAAATATATCATCTTGAAAGAGCCTAAACAACTCAGAAAAGCTGATAAGAAACCATGAGCAGAACATCCAAGAAATCTGGGATACCATAAAAAGACTAAATTTAAGAGTTATTGGGATAGAGGAAGGTATAGAGGTCCAAACCAACGGAATGAGCAATCTGTTCAATGAAATAATTTTAGAAAACTTTCCAGACATGAAGAATGAAATGGAAATCCCAATCCTAGAAGCCTACAGGATGCCAAATATACAAAACCACAAGAGACCTACACCAAGACACATTATAATGAATATATCCAACATACAGAACAAGGAATTTTTTTTAGGGGGAAAGAGAGAGAGAGAGAGAGAGAGAGAGAGAGAGAGAGAGAGAGAGAGAGAATTTTAATATTTATTTTTCAGTTTTCGGCGGACACAGCATCTTTGCTTGTATATGGTGCTGAGGATCGAACCCAGGCAGCACGCATGCCAGGCGAGCGCGCTACCGCTTGAACCACATCCCCAGCCCGAAGGAGAGAATTTTAAAAGCTACAAGAGAAATGAGGCAGATTCCATTTAGGGATAAGCCAGTTAGGTTAAGGGCTGATTTTTCATCACAGATGCTGAAAGCTAGAAGATCCTGGAACAATGTATTTCAAACACTGAAAGATAATGGGTTCCAACCAAGAATACTGTATCCAGCAAAATTAAGCTTCAGGTTTGATAATGAAATAAAAACCTTCCATAATAAACAAAAGTTAAAAGAGTTCACAGCTAGAAAACCGTGTCTGCAAAGCATCTTAGGCAAAACATTACACGAAGAGGAAATGAAAAACAACAACGAAAATCAACAGTGGGAAGTAGTACATGAGGAGAAAAACTAATCAAAGAGGAAAAACAAATCAAGTTAAAGAACAAAAAAAAAAAAAAAAAAAAAACATGGCTGGAAGTACAGACCAAATCTCAATAGTAACCCTAAATGTTAATGGCTTAAACTCACCAATCAAAAGACATAGGCTAGTAGACTGGATTTTTTTTTAAAAAAAGATCCAACAATATGCTGCCTACAGGAGACTCATATGATAGGGAAAGACATACACAGACTGAGGTAAAAGACTGAGAAAAATCATACCACTTACATGGACCTCTGAAGCAAGCAGGGGTGTCCATATACATATCAAATAAAATAGACTTCAAGCCAAAGTTAATAAAAAGAGATAAAGAAGGACACTGTATACTACTAAAGGGAACCATTCACCAACAAGACAGAAAAATCATTAATATATATGCCCAAACAATGGTGCAGCTATGTTCATCAAACAAACCCTTCTCAAGTTCAAGAGACAAATAGACCAAAACACAATAATCATGGGTGACTTTAACACACCTCTCTCACCACTGGAAAGATCTTCCAAACAAAAGTTGAATAAAGAAACTATAGATCTCAATAACACAATTAATAACTTAGGCTTAATTGACATATATAAAATATATTAACCAAAATCAAGGGGATGCACTTTTTTTTCTGAGCAGCACATGGACCCTTCTCAAAAATAGACCATATATTATGCCATAGGGCAACTATTAGCAAATATAAAGGAGCAGAGATATTACCATGCATTTTATCCCATCATAATGGAATGAAATTGGAAATCAACGAAAAAATAAGGAAGAAAAATTCCTATATCACTTGGAGAATGAACAATATGCTACTGAATGAACAATGGGTTACAGAAGACATCAAGGAGGAAGTTAAAAAATTCTTAGAGATAAATGAAAACACAGACACGACATATCAAAATCTATGGGATACTATGAAAGCAGTACTAAAAGGAAAATTCATTGCATGGAGTTCATTCCTCAAAAAAAGAAAAAGCCAACAAATCAATGATCTCACACTACATCTCAAAGCCCTAGAAAAAGAACAAATCAGCAGCAAATGAAGTAGAAGGCAAAAAATAACTAAAATCAGAGCTTAAATCAATGAAATCGAAATAAAAGAAATAATTGAAAAAATTGACAAAACTAAAAGTTGGTTCTTTGAAAAAATAAATAAGATTGACAGACCCTAAGCCAAGCTAATGAGGAGAAGAAGAGAGAGAACCTAAATCACTAGCATACAGGATGAAAAAGGCAATATTACAACAGACACTACAGAAATACAGAAGATAATTAGAAATTATTTTGAAACCTTATAGTCCAATAAAATAGAAGATAGCGAAGGCATCATTAAATTCCTTAAGTCATAAGATCTGCCCAGATTGAATCAGGAAGATATACACAACTTAAACAGACCAATATCATGTGAGGAAATAGAAGAAGCAATCAAAAGATTACCAACCAAGAAAAACCCAGGACTGGACGGATATACAACAGAGTTTTACAAGACCTTTAAAGAAGAACTAATACCAATACTCTTCAATCTATTTCAGGAAATAGAAAAAGAGGGAGTACTTCCAAATTCATTCTACAAGGCCAATATCACCCTGATTCCAAAAGCAGACAAAGACACTTCAAAGAAAGAAAATTTCAGACCAATATCTCTAATGATCATAGATGCAAAAATCCTCAATAAAATTCTGGCAAATCGGATACAAAAAGATCGTGCACCATGATCAAGTGGGTTTCATTTCTGGGATGTAAGGCAGGTTCAACATACAGAAATCAATAAACGTAATTCATCACATCAATAGACTTAAAGATAAGAACCATATGATCATCTCGATAGATGCAGAAAAAGCACTCGACAAAATCCAGCACCCCTTTATGTTTAAAACACTAGAAAAACTAGGGATAACAGGAACTTAACTCAACATTGTAAAAGCTATCTATGCTAAGCCTCAGGCTAGCATCATTCTAAATGGAGAAAAATTGAAGGTGTTCCCTCTAAAATCTGGAACAAGACATGGATGCCCTCTCTCACCACTTCTATTCAACATAGTTCTTGAAACACTAGCCAGAGCAATTAGACAGATGGAAGAAATTAAAGGCATAAAGATAGGAAAAGAAGAACTTAAACTAGCACGCTTTGCTGATGATATGATCCTATACCTAGCAGACCCAAAAAGTTCTACCAAGAAACTTCTAAAACTAGTAAATGAATTCAACAATGTGGCAGGATATAAAATCAACACCCATAAATCAAAGGTATTCTTGTATATCAGTGACAAATCCTCTGAAATGGAAATGAGAAAACTACCCCATTTACAATATCCTCAAAAAAAATAAAATACTTGGGTATCAACTTAACAAAAGAGGTGAAAGAGCTATACAATGAAAACTATAGAACCCTAAAGAGAGAAATAGAAGATGGAAAGATATACCTTGCTCATGGATAGGCAGAATTAATATTATTAAAATGGCCATATTACCAAAAGCACTCTACAGATTCAACGCAATTCTGTTCAAAATCCCAAAGTCATTCCTCACAGAAATAGAAAAAGCAATTATGAAATTCATCTGGAAAAATAAGAGACCCAGAATAGCTAAGATCTTAAAGTATACTATAGAGCAATAGTAACAAAAACAGCATGGTACTGGCACCAAAACAGGCTGGTAGACCAATGGTATAGGACAGAGGACACAGAGACCAACCCACAAAATTACAATTACCTTATATTAGACAAAGATGCTAAAAGCATGCAATGGAGAAAGGATAGCATCTTCAACAAATAGTGCTGGGAGAACTGGAAATCCATATACAACAAAATGAAATTGAATCCCTATCTCTCACCATGCAAAAAAGTAAACTTAAAATGGATCAAGGAGCTAGGAATCAAACCAGAGACTCTACATCTAATAGAAGAAAAAGTAGGCCCCAATCTCCATCACGTGGGATTAGGCCCCAAGTTCCTTAATAAGACACCTATAGCATAAGAATTAAAGCCAAGAATCAACAAATGGGATGAATACAAACTGAAAAGTTTTTTCTCGGCAAGAGAAATAATATGTGAAGTGAATAGGGAGCCTACATCCTGGGAACAAATTTTTACCCCTCATACATCAGATAGAGCTCTAATCTCTAGGGTATACAAAGAACTCAAAAAGTTAAACAACAAATAACCCAATCAACAAATGGGCCAAGGACCTGAACAGACACTTCTCAGAAGAGGATATACAATCAATCAACAAATACATGAAAAAGTGCTCACCATCGCTAGCAATCAGAGAAATGCAAATTAAAACTACTCTAAGATACCATCTCACTCCAATAAGAATGGCAGCCATGATGAAGTCAAACTACAACATGTGCTGGTGAGGATGCGGGGAAAAATGTACACTCATACATTGCTGGTGGGACTGCAAATTGGTGCAGCCAATTTGGAAAGCAGTATGGAGATTCCTTGGAAAACTGGGAATGTAACCACCATTTGACCTAGCTATTCCTCTTCTTGGACTATACTCAAAAGACCTAAAAATGGCATACTACAGGGACACAGCCACATTAATGTTTATAGCAGCACAATTCACAATTGCTAGACTGGAGCCAACCTAGATGCCCTTCAATGGATGAATGGGAAAAAAAAATGTGGCATTTATACACGATGGAATATTACTCAGCACTAAAAAATAACAAGATCATGGCATTTTCAGGGAAATGGATGGCATTAGAGTAGATTATGCTAAGTGAAGTTAGCTCATCCAAAAAAAACAAATGCTGAATGCCTTCTCTGATGTAAGGGAGGTGACTCAAAACGGGGTAGGGAGGAAGAGCATGAGAAGAATATTACCTCTAGATAGGAAAAAGAGGTGGGAGGGAAAGGGAGGGAGAAGAGGAATTGCCTGGAAGAGGGAAGGGGACCCCCTTCATTATACAGAATACAGGTATGATGACGTGAGGGAGAATAAAAAAAGAATTGTGTCACATTAGATTGGGTAGAGAGAAGTGATGGGAGGGTAGGGGAGGGGAAGTGGGGAATGGAAGGACAGCAGAATAAAATAGACATTATTATTGCTGAGGGTATATACATGACTGCATGACCAATGTAATTCTGCAACCTGTACACTCAGAAAAATGAGAAATTATATCCCATCTGATTCAATTGTATATGTCAAGATCATTGTACTATCATGTAACTAATTAAAATAAAATAAAAAAATAAAAAAGAAAATAGAGAATCAATGTAACAACAACAACAACAAAAAGAACCTTAGTTCAAAGTCAGGCTGAGCAGGAGCCTCAAGGCCAGGGGGTGGTTGTAAGAGTGGTGAGAGGAGCATTTAGAGATGGGGCTGTTAGAAATCAAGTTTTAGTGAGGTGATAATTAACCAAGGTAGTTCAAAGCTATCTAGGCCCCCAGAAATATCAAGCATCTGGATTATGGCCAATTTTAGGCTTTGGTACCAACAGGGCAGAACCAGCCCAGGCACATTGCTTCTCAACCCTAGGCTTAGCTGAGAGCCTCTGCTGTGATAGATCTCAGCACTGTTTAACTGAGACAGGTCTAGTTGGTCTTCCTGAAGGCAGGCAAGTGGAACGCTATGATAAGGTTGGGAATGAAATTGTTCAGAAGTACTGAGTCAGGCAATAGTAGGAAGACTGGGCCACAGCAGATAATGAGATGGACATGGCCCTTGTCCTCATGGAACATATCTGGCAGTAACATTAAACTTGCAATTATAAAAAAGTCCATGAAATATTCAACTGCTATGCATGTTGAAATAGGAGGTGTAACTTTGGTTTTCACATAAATATGATACCCAAATTCAAGTGCACACAGAACTCAGAAAGCAAATGAAAGAGATGCAGAGAGAAATTAAATAATATAAATAAGATAAATGATTTATTTCACCATCCCACTCAGGGAGCACAATCCTAGATGGATATAATTCAGCTATAGTGTCTGCTTTCTAATCATGTGAACATCTCCTGCTGCATGTGACCCTAACAGGTCCACAGTGTTGAGCACCATCTCAGGGGTGCCACAGATATCATGGTCTATGTACTCAACACCTTGTGGGGTGTACAAACTGCTTGGCTATTTTCATACAATTCAGACTTTAAAATAGGCCAGCTATCTCAAAGCAAAGAGAAATACTGGAATGATTATCTGTTCTGAGTTTAGTGGAACTAGTTCCCCCAGTTCCTTAAGGGATTTTCAAAGATAATTCTGGCTGATAGAATTTTCATAACAGGCTCTGGCTTTAGAACCAAACCCTCCATCTGGATGGTATTCTACCACATAGGAAGGGCATATAAGTCAGATCTGGTCTAGTCCAGAGAGCCCACACATATAAGGCATTTTACCTGAGACCAGGAGGATGAAGACTTAGCTAGGCAGAGAGGCTGGGAAAGTGTGGTAAGCAGAGAGAGGAGTATTTGTGTAGGTCCTAATGCAGAGAAGTTTGAAGTGTGTTTAAAGAATTACCTTTGGCCAGAGAAAGAGCAAGAGGGAGAGAGCAGCTTAGTTTCCCCATCACTAACCCAAATCTCACCAAATCTGTAAGGCTCCTTTATTTACTGAGTCATTCAACATTAAAAAGCACTTGCCAAGTCTCCCTGAGACCATTATACCCCAGAGGTCTCTCCTTGACTCACAACATTTGCTTCTGCCTGCTCACAGAGATCCTGATCATGCACTATCACTATAGTTCCAGAAACATGCATTGGTTGCCAACCTTCTATAGGCTGTAAGAATGCTCCTGGACATGGTGATGTTTTTGAATTCCTGCCTCTGATCCTTGGCTTTTCTTAAGTGTTTGGGCTCTGTCCCCTTGACTAATCTGTGGGCTTCTTCTGGGCAGCGATGTCACTAACATACCTGTGTACCTGGCAGCATGCTAGGCTCAAAGGAGATAATAAGTGATGGTAGGAACTGTCATGTGCCTCTCATTAGCAAGAAATCTGATGCAGAGGTGTTAAGTGATGTGCCAAGGTAATTCACATAATTAGTGACAGGTCTAGAGGATAGGTCTCCTACAGAGGAAAAGCTAGGGATTAAGTGCAGCTCTTGTTTATTTTCAGAATGCTGTCAAGTCACTTTATCACAGTGATTTCAGAGAAAGTTCGAGAGCGACACTGACTGGTTTCAACTCCTATCTTAGCTGTATGACCTTCAGCAAGTCATTAAACTTCTCCTTTGTTTCATAGCCTGTAAAATGGGGACAACAATCTTTTACAGACTTTCATGTGAGCTTTGTGAACTACTATTCTTAGGACTATTCCTGGTATATAGGAGGCAAGCAGTAACGGTAACCAACCTTACTATATTTACTTAATACTATTTAATTTACTTATCACCATTTAATTTACTTGTCTCGCCATAATTAATCACCATTTTTATTATGATTATAAGGAACTACAAATCCACAAAATAATGTCTTTGAAAAAGGAAGCAAACAAAGAAATAAATTTCTACAAAGGAAGTCCAGAGACAGAGAATCCAGGGTTTTTATGGTAGTTCCATAGATACTCACTGTTTGGGCATCTGCAGAGTATGGCCTTTGTCTTCCTTCTCTAAAGCAGCTGCTACAACCCTAGCATCCTACCTGATGGAGGCCACAGGAGGGACAGAAGACAGCCATTTCTCCTTCTTAGGAACCCCACAGGAAACATATGCCTATATTTCATTGGCCAAAAGTTAGATGAACATGTGTAACTGCAGAGGAAGTTGGGGAAGGCAGACTTTAAAAAGCCCTCAGTTGAGTTAAAAGTTTGTTTTTTTTTAATAAAAGGGATGGCAGTGTAGACTAGATGGGCATTCAGCATTCTCTTGACTACTAGTCATGGACCACTAGCCAGCAATACAGCTTGAGAGCAGATTTTGTGCTGTCCCATTTTATCAAAGCTGTTGAATCCAAAACAATCAAGGAACATTTTCCAAGCACATTTCCTCAAGATCTATACTGCTGCTTCTGCTTTAATTATTTTGAAAGCATATCCCTCTTAAGGGAAATGTGACTATATGGGTCTGACTCAATCTGAATTATTGAAAAATTGATTTTTTAAAAAAGGTGTGTGCTGGCTAGGATTTTTGAACCATTTTAATGAGCCAAAAAGTAAATAAAAAAGCCAATAACTCTTTTGAAGAGTAGGATAATGTTTCTGAAAAAAGTGAGAAAAAAGAAAAACTATACCCCTAGATTAACATGTTCATATATTCCTTATATCTGTGAATGGATAATCTATCCTTTATATCTTTGACTTAAAAATGAAAACACCCACACTCTCATCAATATCAGGGAAATTTTTATCTGAAAACACATTATTTACTTCATATTAATTATAGGTTATCCATACTTTGCTCAATGCCAAATATTTTAAAATAATGCAGGTGACAGTGACTTTTCATGGAGGCATTACTTATTGATGCATTTTTCCAACCACAAGGATATGTGATAAGTATTAAAAAAAAAGTCAGATCTGTGATTGAAAGTCTCATGAAATTAAACACTTTAGTCCTACATAGTGCACTTCTCCTCCCCATCAAGCTTACTAGATTTCTACTGAATCACAGAAAAGGGCGCAGACCACAAAAAGGTATTCTTTTAAGGCCCATGGAAAGAAGGGAGAGGATGGAGTTGGTGGTCCATATTAGAAAAGGAAGCTGGGAGAGAGTGGGTACAAGGGCAAGTGCAGAAGATACATTGTATCTGGCCCTGCTTAGTGTGATGAGTCAGAAAACCAGTAAGCCAAGTGAGTCAGCACCATCCTGTGAAAAATGCATGATGGTAATGGCTACAGAAGAAATTTACTGATAAAAAGCATGAGCTTTGAGAGTCAGGCAGGCCTGATTTTGATTCCTTCTCTATCAAATACTGTGACTTTGGGCCAGTTATATACCCTCAGTGAGCCTCAAATTCCATACTAAACAAAGGAGGTAGTGAAGTACCTATTGGGAAGTTTCCCTGATACTTCATGCAGAATGCTTGGCAGTGTTCACTGGCACATAATATACTCAACACATGATAATCATTCTCAGCCCAATTTCTTCTTCTGTTTTTTAAAATTAAATTATTTATTTATTATAATTTGTTATATATGACTGCAGAATGCAATTCATTTCATATTACACATATAGAGCACAATTTTTCAAGTCACTGGTTGTACAAAAAGTATTTTCACACCATTCGTGTCTTCATACATGAACTTAGGATAATGATGTCTAACTTATTCCACTATCTTTTTTACCCCATGCCCCCTCCCTTCCCCTCCCCTCTCC
The DNA here is from genome assembly GCF_048772815.1 of Callospermophilus lateralis. Lineage (NCBI taxonomy): Eukaryota > Metazoa > Chordata > Mammalia > Rodentia > Sciuridae > Callospermophilus > Callospermophilus lateralis. The sequence goes on from NC_135311.1 coordinate 97,573,283, forward strand.
TTCTCTTTTTACTGCAGACATTCTCTGTTCTAGTACCCGGTATCCTTCATCTTTCATTCTTTAAAGGAACCAGATTGACTGTAGGTGAGGATGCGGGTAGAGATGACTATTTGGGTTCATCTTCTTTAGACTTTTAATTTCACTGAAACTGAAATACTAGTAAAAAACAAAAATTGCTTTAGACAAGAGTTTCTGCACTTGGTGTCAATTAAAACTGTCACGATATACTAAAAATGAAAATGCAAATTTTGGTCAAGGTTTCATCTGAGACAGAAATTTAGTTTGACAAAAATTAAGTGAAAATGCCACTTATGATCTGGCACCAACCTAGATGCCCTTCAATAGATGAATGGATTAAAAAATGTGGCATTTATACACAATGGAATATTACTCAGCACTAAGAAATAACAAGATAGTGGCATTTGCAGGGAAATGGATGGCATTAGAGCAGATTATGCTAAGTGAAGTTAGCCAATCCCTAAAAAACAAATGCTGAATGTCTTCTCTGATACAAGAGGGGTGTCTCAAAATGGGATAGGGAGGAAGAGCATGAGAAGAAGATTACCACTAAATAGGGAAGAGAGGTGGGAGGGAAAAGGAGGGAGAAGGGGACTTGCACGGAAGATGGAAGGAGACCCTCATCATTATACAGAATACATGTATGATGTTGTGAGGAGAAAAAGAAAAAAAAGTGTGTCACATTATATTGGATAGAGAGAAATGATGGGAGGGGAGGGGAGGGGAGGGGAAGGGGGTATAGGAAGGGCAACAGAATAGAATAGGCATTATGATTGCTGTATGTATATAGATGACGGTATGACCAATGTGATTCTGTAATCTGTACAATCAGAAAAATGAGAAATTATACCCCAATTGATTCAAATGTATGAATTGCCAAGATCATTGTAATGTCATGTGTAGCTAATAAAAAAAAGAAATACCTCAGAAAGTAAAGAACAAAAATAAAACTAGATACAAAGAATAGACAATTTAGGACTTAAGACCACAGTAGAAAATAAGCCTGGTTAGACAAAGTTTGAAATTATCATCACAAATCCCAGAGGAGAGTATTTTGTCCTCCTAAGTCCCTTTTAGTTAGTAATAACTGTAAATTAATGATCCCTTTTCTCCATAGTCTATAGGTACCCCACAAGCAGGGCCAGGTGCATCTTAATTGTGCTGTATCCCCAGGATCTGGCATAATGCCCAACACAAGGCACGCTTAACAAATAGTTTTTCAACAAATAAGAGAATAAATATATGAAGGAGTGATTTTCATTAGCATTTCATTAGCATGAAAAATCATGTTGTTTTCCTGGATAACTATTATAAACGTGCCCAAACTAGTGAGAAATTCACTCCTTGAAATAGTTTTGATCATCTACCAATGCAGGAGACTAATGAAGTTAGCCACTGGTTGCTGGCCCTCCAGTATGGAATAGCTGAAAAAGATCTAAGAGGTCATGTACTTCAGTGGATCTGAAAGAATAGCTGGGGACACAGCCTGGGAACTTGTTGGATATACTGGTTCTCAGGCCCTTACCCAGAAAGTCTGTTTCAGAAACTTGAAGTGGGGTCCCAGTGAGAAATTTTAAGAAGCTCTCTAGTTGGTTCTGATACATGTTGCAATTTGAAAATCAATAATATGATTCAATCCCTTGAGATTTTAGAGAAGGAGACAGAAGTCCAGAAAGGAAAAGTCAGTTGTTTTTTCAGAATTAACTGTTTTTTTTTTTTGGTACCAGGGAGTAAACTCAGGGGTACTTGATCACTGAGCCACATTCCTAGCCCTATTTTGTATTTTATTTAGAGACAGGGTCTCACTGAATTGCTTAGTGCCTTGCAATTGCTGAGGCTGGCTTTGAACTTGTTATTTTCCTGTCTCAGCCTCCTGAGCCACTGGGGTTACAGGTATGCACCCCCACGCCCAGCTAGAATTAACTTTTATGATTACTAGATAATTGAAAGTGCCGAATTTAGCATTTCTTAGCTTTGTGACATTATTTCATCATGAACTTATGTTTTCTTACCTGTAAAGTGAGAAGAATAAAACCATTTCATTAAATGATACTGTGCCTAAAGAACATAGAATATTGTAGATGAACATACACAGAGAAATACACGTGTGTGTGCACAAACACAGACACATGCATATAAAAACATAACCTTCTTTAGGAAAATATAACTGTGATTCTTTTATCGCAAAACTTCACATGTACATAACCAGCCTTTTAAATAAGTGGTCATTTGTGCAGAGCCAAGAACTTACTTCATTGTGCTCTTGTCTATGATTCATGTAAGAATGCTTGAGATCAGAGTTCCCTGCCATGAAGGCTACGGGCTTCACTGTAGACTTGTGCCTGAGAAGCCCATGGGAGCTTCTCACATCAGGCTGCCTCTTGAAACAATTCCAAAGTGACCTAAGCCATTAAAAGTGGACTCAGCTGGTGATAAAAGGATCTTGGTAAACATGATCATCAACTTGACAAACACATTCGTTTAGAGACGTATAACCCTTGGTCTGCACCCCTATAAACTGAGTTTTCTGAATAGTTTAGTGTACCCAAGAGAGAGCAGGTCTTGCTCACCATATGGTTATGGGAGTCAAAGTCCTTCCTGTACTTGCATAGCTGAGTTGATGAAGACATAGGGAAATAAATCAATCACACTGGCCAAGAAGTTGTTAGCAAAGACCTGCACTAGAATTTGTAATGTCAAGAAATAGGGGGAAAAAAATCGGCTTTATAGAATCCTATCAGTTTTTACAAGATACTCGGTGAAACATATCTAAACACATACACATTCCCATGGGCAAACACGTGTTTCCTCATGTGCAGAGGGCTGAGATATAGTCGGGCAGTGTGCGCCTTGGAAAGTCTCTGTCTTACCAAGTCAGAAACCCATTCAGTTCAATATCTCACTTAGCCCATTAGCTTTATAAATATGAAGTCAAAAGTATTGACAGCGTACAACGGAATATCAGAGATGAAATGCTGATAGTTTTCGCCATCAAGAAAACAGCTCCTGGGATTCTGTACCTGGGACTTTCGGATTGATAGCTGAACTGGCAATAGAGTCCTGAGACTAAACTGGTGGTTCACTTTGACAACACAATTTCCTTGGTTTTCACTTTATTAGACATGTGCTTTTACTCCCTTCTGAGTGCCCACGTGACCAGGGTTCTGATGAAGAGAGTATTTGCTGAAATAAGAAGATGCGTTCTCAGGCAGAGAGGATGTAGGACTGTAGGGAAAGCATGCAGGACTGTGAGCAGGTTGGGCTGGAGCTCCAGCTCTACCCAAGAATGATAGGACTGCTCCTAGTTCTGAACCCCACCAGGGCCGCAGCTTCCTTACCTACGACATGCCATAAATGTTCCCTATGTTCTTCCCCAAGTACTAGCATTACAGAATTGTTTTTAAAAATTTAGAGAACTCTCTATTCTATAGGGAAAAAAAGGAATGCTGAACAATCTCATTTCTTTCTTTGGGTAATTTTCAGTAGTTCCCTGATGCCTATGCAATGATTCTAAACAGTTTTTGTGCCACTAATAAAAAGCCTTCAGCATAGATTCTCACTACATGTCTATTTATTACTTATAAATTATATACATGTACTATTGTATTTATGAATTGTGCATATACCATGAAAGGTATGTAAAAATAGAAATTAAAACAAATGAAATAAATCAGATATAACTTTCCTATGTTCATGTGTGACTACACCAACCAGTGAATCTCTACATCATGTACAATCACAAGAATGGGATCCTAATTAAAATAAGTTATACTCCATGTATGTGTAATATGTTAAAATATACTATATTGTCATGTACATTTTAAAAGAATGAAATAAAAATAACTAGAAATTAATTTTGCTCCATACCCAGTTGACATCTAGCTTGACATCTGCTGAGGCATAAAACCACATTTGCAGATCCAGAAACACAAGATAAAGTTTAAACTCTGGTGCATGACATAGAAGGGCAGTACGATGTTTGGGTCACTGCCTACTTCTCCAGCTCCATCTCCCCCTTTACTCTGACTTACATAGATTTTTCCCACAAATTCCCACCATGACCCTGCATTCCTGCTGTTACTGCAGTTAATATATGCTTCACACAACTCTTCACCTGGAAAACACCTTCTCATTGAAGTCTGAAACTCCAAGTGGCCCAACTTGTCCCCAGCCTCCCCCTTTTTGACAACACAACTCTCATTTCATTGGAGGCTGCAGTATGAACTGTGAAAAATTTGTCTGTTTCCAGTTTCCCTGCTGACCAGTGAGCTATAGGCTGAAGTGACTGGGTAGGTGGTTAGCATGCCCTTGTGTCCTTGGTCCTTGTCCTTCTGCTGCTGAGAACATGGATTTGATGCTGGAGGCAAGATCATAGACCATAAGAGGAGGTTCTGAGATATATAGGGGTGCACAGAGAACTGAAAGAAAGGAAGGGCTAGAGGATAAAGACTGAAGGGAACACAGTGCCAGAAGAAGAGGCTGAGCTGAAGCTCCCCTCCCCACCACCCTGTAAGATCACTGGAAAGTGGGAAGGTTATGCTGGGAAGTGGCAGGATTTGATTTTCCTTATCAAAGTTCATGCTGGCTATGGTGTGCAGAACGGATTGGAGATGGCGAGTTTCCATTCAGTGAGGAGTGTTAGAAGCCTGTTAAATAGTCAAGGTGGGAGGCTATGGGAACACAGAGTTGGCAGCATTTAAAGGTAGAGAGAGTGCATGGATTTCAGCCTAAAACTGGCACATTAGATATGGGGGATAAAGGATCCAGTGGTGTCAAGGGCTTGCAGAACAGACTGAGAGGTGTTACAATTCACTAAGATTAACAAAACAATAAAGAACAACCTTGACCTCTGTGCTTGCAACCAGAATGCTGAGCACTGCTGGGGAAAAAATAAAATCATGCTACAGGATAGATTCCTAGTACATTCATGACCCTCCCTCTGCAGGGGTTCCAACACCATGAAACAATCTCCAAGTTTTTCCTCTAATCCTCTTGATTCCCCCTTCTCTGAACTTCTATTTTTAAACCTTTTCCTCTCTTCTCAAATTCTGGAATCCTTTGCTTCTCTGTCACTCTCTGGAACGATCATCTCACCTCCCATTTCACAGAGAGAACATACTGCATGAAAGGAACTCCCTCCACCTTTCATTTTCAAGCTCAGGTGCTCCCCAGTTCTGCACTATATCCCTCTTCTTCCTGTCTATTAAAACAGAGTGGCTTTATGGGAGTGCAGACCCCCACCCCCTAGAGCCTTCCAGTTCAAACCCTCCCTTCTCCCTGGTATCCTCAGACTCATTGCTGGAACCTCTCTGCAATCAAACACGGTCAAGTGACTCTTCCACCTTCAAGAGTCACACAACATCTACTCCATCTATTTCAACAGTCTTCCTCCCCTAGGGTCTGCCCCATTTCTGTTTCCTTCCCTCCCAACCAAATATCTTCAGAGCTGTCTGAATTTCCTGGCTTCATTTTCTCATCTCCAATTCTGACTTCTGACATCTATCTTGGCTTGAACCCTGACTAAGTAACCGTATGACTTCGGTGATTAACTTCCTTAGGGGTACGAAGGCTATATTTCTCATCAGCTATTATAAAACTCCTACCAGGTGCTTGGCACAACATCTAGTTAAAAACTCTGCAGCTGCTTCAGCAATTATTATTTACTCCCCAACACTTTTCTTATGACCCAATTATCATAATAAAGTGGCTTTCCCTAAGGTCCCTGCTAGGGTCTCAATGTGTAGGATGCAAAAGTGTACTGAGGTGGGTTTTGGGGGAGGTGTTTAGGTCATGAGGCCCTACCCTCACGAATGAATTAGTGCTCACATAAGAAGGGCTGTGGTAGTGAGTTTGCTCTCTCGCCCTCTGCCTTCCACCACGTGAGAACACAGCACGAGGGCCCCTACTAGATGCTGGCACCCTGACCTTAGACTTCAGACTCCATAACTATGAGAAATAAATTTCTGTCCTTTATGAATTACCTAGTCTATGGTATTGTGTTATAGCAGCACAAATGGAGCAAGAAAGCCCTCTAGTCATTGTATCATTGTATGGAGTGGATGTGATTCAGTTCTCTCCTCACTTTCTGTCTCAGCAACCTTGATTGTTCCCTCCATTCTCCATCTCTGGGTCTTCCTATCTCCCTGTCCAGTGTAGGCTTCCTCTGTGGCACATCCTTCTCAGCCTGGCCTTTAATGTACTGGAATTCCTCGAAGCTTTTTCCCAGATCCACTTCCCTGCTCCCTCATGGTCTCTCACAATTGTCATCAGCTTCAAATATCACCTACACTGAGGACATTCGAGTCTATTTCTAGCCTTACCTAACTTCCCCACATAGGCCCACTGCCTGCTCCCCGTTATTATTTGGCTAGCTCAAAGGCACATACTATCTTTCCCTTTTGTTTAACTCTTCTTTGAAACATTTATCTGAGTATTCCGTAACATTTGTTCATTTATTTACCAAATATACACCAAGTAACTGCTGGTTCTTTTTCTTTTTGGTACCGGGAATTAAACCCAGGGGCTCTTAACCTCTGAGCCCACCTCTGTTTTTATATATTTTACTCAGAGACCGGGTCTTGTTAAGTTGCTTAGGACCTCTCTAAGTTGCTGAGGCTGACTTTGAACTCATGATCCTCCTACCTCAGCCTCCTAAGCCACTGGGATTATAGGAGTACGCCACCATGCCTGGCTACTACTATGTTCTGGACTATTTCCTGTGTACCACCTTATCTTAGAAAATATGTCAGGTACCTTGTGCCAAATCGGCACAGATAAAATAAGGTAAGAGGGACTAAAGATTAATAAAACTAGAGATGGAAAAAAGTGAATTAGATGAGTTTATACTAATGGCTCAGAAGCCCACTATGGATGAGTCTCAAATATTCTATAAATACTCAAGTAGCCAAAGGAGTAAAAGAGTAAGGGATATTTTGTTAGTTCTTCCATATCATGATCATGAGAGACAGAGAAAAGTAGTTATTAAGAAAAACTGGAAGAAATTCAAAATAATTTGGATACTCAGATCAGTATTTCCCTGAGAAGCCTGTATTAAGAAGATGGCGTTGGGGCTGGGGATGTGGCTCAAGCGGTAGCGCGCTCACCTGGCATGCGTGCGACCCGGGTTCGATCCTCAGCACCACATACAAACAAAGATGTTGTGTCCGCCGAAAACTAAAAAATAAATATTAAAATTCTCTCTCTCTCTCTCTCTATCTCTCTCTCTCAAAAAAAATTATTAAAAAAAGAAGATGGTGTGAGGTCATCAAAATTACTAAGTAGAGTTGTCACTTTCCCTGAGATGCCCTCAGGTGTTAAGGGACATGCTTAATAATAGTCATACAGCTAGGCCATGGCAGGGTCAGTTTTCAAACGCATGTCCATCTGGCTCGAAAACCCATGTTCTTTCCATTACCACAAAGTGCATAAAAATAAAAATAAAAAAATGCCCCCCTGCCCCAATCAGCTCTGAGTCAACACCAGAGGTCTACATGTGAAGTCCATGATATGTCCATAACAGAACAATGTGTGATTCACAAAGCTCTGTATCTGAACCATCCCTGGGCAGGTTCTGCATTTTCACTTTAAAGGAAAATAAATATACAGTCCTTGGTAGAGAAGAATGGGGGAGGGAAGCAGAACATGAAGTATTAATAAACACCATAAAATCATTACCTGGTCCCTTAAGTAGCCTCTGAAGTAAGGGCAGTGGGGGAAAATGGCAGGAGGTTTTTTTTTTTTTTTTTCCCCTCTCCTAATAGATTGTACATTTCAATAGCTAAAAGGGTATGAAAATTTAACGGAATTTTAAATGTCTTTCTAGGTTTTACGATACCACAAAGAGATCATCTTCTTTCTTCTCGCCACAACAACAGATGGGTGGCAGGGAGGGGTCTGTGACTCACCACCTCCCTGTGCCCGCAGAGGCTGCCGGAGCAGCCAGCACGCTTCTGGGATCAATAGGGTTCATGGCAATGCAGCGTCTGCCAGCAAACCTTGGAGAAGGCCATTAGTCAACGGTGACCTGCCACCCTGACCACAGCAGCTCTCTGATGTGGATTCTCAGAAAGGTTAGCCTGTGCTGGGAAGCTGAAAAAGGTCTCGAGGACCGTGAAGTCGGCACTCACGGAACTGGGTTGAAGGACACTGTAGCAGAGCCACAGAAGTCACCTAGGACATTGAGGCCACCACCAACCAGCTGCATGACCAAGACAAGCTAGGAAGAATGATGACAGGTCACAGGAGGCCAAACATGGACAGTGGCTATCTTTCAAGAACACTGAACCTCTAAATGGATGGCAATATGACTGACGTGAGGTCCAACCACAATCTAGAAGCAAGTCCCAGATTAATAAATTTCAGAAAAAGAAAAAAATCCCACACTGAATTGTGCTTTGTTTTTCCCCCCACATACAGCTATGCAAAGTATGATGGCACTCATTTTCCTGGAATTCCAGAGGTTCTCACACCGTCAAGCCTCTCCCTTGGGCTATTTCAGAGAAGGGGAGGAAGGAACCTGTGAGGTGGCACTGATCTTTCATGATCCTGACTAATCTTCTCACAGCACTTAGAAGGGGCTTTGGTTTTAGACAGAGCTGAATTAGAAATCTTCCAGGTTATTTCATGAGGTTAAGATGACTTCAGACTGCTCAACTTGCACTTACTGGATCTAAACTACCTGATTCATCCAGGTCACTCTCCCATAGATGTAGCACTTGCTTTTTGTCAACAGCCTTTATAAATGTGAGGACAAGAAGGGGACACATGACTTCAGATACATTCTGACCAGGACGGGGCTCTTGTTGAGCTTGATTTGAGAGTTAATGCTCAGACCTGGAGGCTGTATGGCCTCCTGGTCAGATGTGCAGTCTCTGGAGCAGATCTATCTTTGGCTCCATTCCCCACTCTGTGACCATTAGCAGCTTGCTCAACCTTTCTGTGCCTCAGGTTCCTCATCAATAAAATGAATATTCTAGTACCTACCTTGACTGGTTAAAAGAATTAAATAAGTTAATAGTAATAAGGGATCTAGAAGTGATTGTTAGATAATACATAAATATTTGTTTGGTTTATGGATCCTTAGGAATCAAACACTCTAGCAAACCTAGGTTACTACTGAGTTTACATATATACCATTGAGAAGCTACATTGGTTTTCCTTCCTTGTATTTTTAAATGAAAAAAAAATGACCATAAATTTATACTTGACAAACATATACCTCATTATTTTAAGCCCACTCTACTGGCCTGAAGGGAAAAAACTCAATTATTTTATTCAATGTATTAAGTATGGTTATGAGGTATGGTTTTATCTTCTATAGCATTTATAAATTTATCAAGCAAGTCATCTAGCATTTATCTAAATTGTTGATTGAAAATACTAACCAAGGAAAGTTAACGTGAAATGTGGTATGTCATACCACCACAGCCTCATAATGAGATGAGATTAATTCTAAAAATTACAGTTTTTGAGATAGTTGGTCAGCCACTTGGGAACTAATTTAAACATATCACATACTCCAAACATCTCTATTTTGTCTATGAGAGAACTACTTGGAATTTATCAAAAAATGTGTGGTACTTGGGGTACTTTTTTCTATGCTTTTAATTGATATATCAATAGCATTCAACAATATTTAATAAGCAGCTGCTCTGTCAATAAATAGATACATGAATGCTAGACTCAGTTAATTTTGGATAGTGACAAGTGATCAGAAGAAACTACAACAGGGAAACAGAATACTGCTGGTGAGGGAGAAGGAGTGTTTGCTCTGAGGAAGAGAAGGCTTGTCCCTCGTTGACATGGGAGCTGAGATCTGAACAGAGAGATAACCACGTAAATACTTTGAGAGGGGCCACACCAGGCAGAGGGCAGAATTGATACAAATCCACACTAAAAATGTTTAAGGAACAAAAAAGAAGGTCATTGTGGGTGGATGGTGAATAAATGGTGGTAGGGCAAGTGATACAAGTCAGAGAGAGAGGTCATGCAGGACTGTGTTGGGTGTGGAAGGAATTCAGATTCCCCCCATTTGCCACTCAAAGCTACTGAAGGATTGTAAGAAGGAAAGTAACCTGATCTGCTTTAAATTTTTTAAAAAATCACATTGGTTGCTGTGTGGAGGATGAATTACCTGAGGGAAGAACAGCGATAAGGAGACCTTTTGAGAGGCTAGCACACTAATCCAGTAAGAGATGAATATATATATATGTTGAACAAGGTTAGTAACAGTGAAGAGGGGCAGAGATGTTTAATTCAGTGTCAGTTTTGGAGCAAAGCAGAAGGTCTTGTTGGTGCATTCATTATAACTTGTTAGAACAAGAGAAGCAAATCAAGAATGGCTTCCAGGTTTGGGTCCTGACCAACAGAGAGCATTGAGGTATCTTTTACCAAGATGAAGAAGACCAAACCAGTAGTATGGTAGGTGGCTGGCTGTGCGTATCCATCAAACATGGATTTTGGGGTGATGTACACAGAGGAGACAAAGAGTCTTAAAAAACTAACTGCCTAATTGAGAAAACAAAAGCAAAAAGTTAAGAAGTAAGCAACAGGTGCTAATGGAACGTGGAGGATACACCAACAACCATTCTGCAACCTGATTCTGTTGCTGGAAAAGAACTTTAAGGAGTGGCAAGGCCTGAGGTTAGGTTTGCATGACCTACACATAGTGATCTGGGGTGGTTCCCAATAATCCTTTCTCACACTGCATGCTTAATAGTCAAAATTAACAGAGAACACAGGGTAATAGTTTATACAGAAAAAAACATGAAAAATTGGGATAATATACCATTTCTCACCTCTGAAGAACAATTCAATTTTATTCTCAGGGGCTCCAAAATGACATCTGCAACTTATTTTCTTAGTTAGAGGTGTCCAGATGGGTGTGGCTATACAATATTTACTGCAATGGTCAAAACAGTCTCAGGTTTCATTGTCTTTCTATCACTTTTGGTCTAAATGGAGCTAATTAGAATATGATTGTGATTATGATTAGAAGCAGAGTTCTAATTAGTTTTATTATATCTTGCTTAGATTAAGGCAGTGATTAAAAACTCCATCTACCCAGGGATGGAGCTCAGAAAAAGGTATCCCCCAATCCAGAAATTGGCAAAAATTACCTAAGATTATTCAAGGGGTACTTGCTTTGGCAGACATGACCTGCCACCTAAACAAAAATTTGAACTCAGAGGGGTGGACACTCTGAAGATTTACTGTACTTGACCTGCATTATTTCCTTCAATCCCTATAATATCTTCATAATATACCAATTAAGGCTCACAAAGATTATGTACCTCACCCAAAGTCACATATGGCTGAGCCCAAATGGTTTGCAGACATCAAAGCCAGAAATGAAGTCAGGTCATTTTGAGTCTGGAAATAAATATCTTAATTCTTAAAATAGGCAACCATTAATATTACTTAATTATTCTAGTTTATCAGTCACTTAAGAGCTTGATGAATGTGTGCCCAGATCCATTTGGGCACAGCCAGTTCCTATATGTACATGGATAAGAACTAGACAAAAGACTGGATGCATTCACCTACGGAAGGTGTTCCCTACATTCTTCTAATGGTTGGCATCACTTAAATGACAGTACCCACCTTAGCTAAATGATCAAGCTATTGAAAAAGCTCAAACAGGAGAGCTGTCATGGAATAGTCAAACAGCAATAGGACTAGGGATCAGAAAACCCGGTTTCTGGTCTCAGTTCTGTTCTGTCAATAAAGTACTGCAAGACCATGGAAATTCATCTCATTTCCTGGAGTCTCAGTTCTTATCTAGAAATTAAGGGCATTAGAGCAATATCTCTATGATCCCTTTCAACTCTGATATTCACTGCTTCTCCAGAAGTAGGGAGAGAAGTTGAGGGTTGACCTCACTTTGGGGGGTTTCCAATCATCTTTCAGATGCTATAGTGAAAGGAGGAGCATTTCCATGAAACCTCATATGCAGGAAAGCCTCTGAAAGTCATTATTTCACATTATCATGATGTGGTCATCACTGTTCCCTTGTCCTTCAGGCTCTGAAGGGCTGTTCCTGGAAGGGCCAGCAGCTGAAATGGTACTTCTGGGCATCTAAGGGGTGGGGGCACTGTGCTGGCATAGAGTGTTGAAAGAGTGAATATTCCTGTCTTCCCAGTGCCAAGGTGCACTTAAAAATGATAAGAGCCAGCATTTGCACAGGCTGCATCAACCATGCTGTCCTCAGACATCTGATATCTCATTTCAGCTTCACAACAAAGGCTTATGGAAGGGATGGTAGCTAATGGGTATTGTATATGATTATAGAAAAGAAAAGGGTTTGGTGCATGGACACACACAAACTCATTTTCATAGGAGCTACAAAATTTCTAAAATGGACCCTGCTGCCCTGTTTTATTTGTAGTATTGGTAGGAGTACTAATTGAAACCACTAGGATTAGAGCAAACCCTACTATGTTGACTCTCTTACTAGTAGCCTATCTTCAAAGATAGGACAAAAATCCCATTAAAAATTAGTATCCAGTCACCTCTCCTACCCCATACCCACCATCCCTCCCCATTGAATCTAGGTCTACCAAGTCCCAGGCAACCTCAATAATACCTGGACTCTTCACCTTCTTCATGCTTCCACACAACTGCCTGCGCTATTTCTTCGGCCATGAAATCCATTTTCACTCCTTTCCTGGTAAACCGCCACTCATATTTTTCAGACGCATCTCAAATGCCCCCTCATGAAAAGACTTCCTTGATACCAATACCACACCAGTTACTTCTTGCTCTGCTTCTACAGAGTGTTGCAGACATCCATAGACTTATTCACCTCTTCCCCTAGTGGACATGAGTTTCCTCAAGGAGATGGACCATGTTAAATACATTCTTGTATTAATTTTGTGTACTCAGCCCAGCATGTGGCATATGACATGGAAGCCTCTGGACCATTCTCTCTAAGGAAGAAGTTCAACTTTGAAGGGTAAAATAAGGCAGTACAATACTCAGAGGATGTGTATTTATTTTCAAGTATCGGAAAGACTTGGTTATATACAGGAATGAGAAGAGAGATAGGAGGATGAGGTAATATCAAAGGTTCAGAGTAAAGGGCAGAGGCAAAGCCTGGTCCAGAATATTCACAGGGATTACTACCTTCTTTGAGACATGGGAAGTGGTGGTGTGACAAGTCCTATATAATGTAGTTAAGACTAGGAGTACTTGTGGCCAAAGACTCCCCAGATCTCCCCACATAAATTAGAAAAAAAAATACACCCATATGACATGACCTGAAGATGGAGAAGCAGCAAAGCTCCAGGAGCAGCCCTTAAGGTCAGAATAGTAACAGTGAATTACATGATTTATTCACACCAAAATAAAAAGCAAGTTTCAAGTTTTAAAAAACAATGAATGAATGACTCTGGCTAATGTTCAGTTCTGTTGGGAAAATTCAGAATATTGTGTATAAATAGCTTGAAAAGGATTATATAATACCAGCAACTATGGATGGCATCACTGGATTCATTTCCCCAACACTGGTCTTGATCACTGTAGTAGGTAGAAATTCTTCCAGTGTATTTCCTCAAGATAATTTCCTCTTCTTTCCTTCAAGATGGAGCAGTATTGATGCAAACACTCCTATTCTCTGCTTCTCTGTTTTCCCTTATTCTATTCACAGGAAAAGGAATCACTTAGCTAATCCTTGAGGCTTGAAAAAATGCAACATCCATGGGGCCATGATAATAGAAGTGGGGCCGCAGCCCTGAAAGCATCTGTGCAGGCCTGTCATGGGTCTCTTTTGGAACCACCCATGCCCAAGAAGATCAAGTGAAGCTGCCTCAGGAAGGCAAAGCTAGATTTATTTTCTCTTTGTCTTAACTTTTTTGCCTGCCAATCAGTGGGTAAATAAATGTCAAGGGGGGGTCCCAAAACCCAGCCAAGATTCCAAGTAGAGGCAGGAGACCATCATGCTCTATAACAGCTGACCAAAACTAATACTGCAGTTTGCCTCAGGTGGTTCTGTGAATTATTCTCTGCTTGTTAGATCTCAAGGATGGAACAGTGGTGAATACTGGCACATTTATGTCCCCAATACATACTTATTATTGGTCAATATTCTTTACCTACAATAAGGGCTGCAGAACGAAAGTAACTAAAATGTAGCTTCAGCTACAGCAGGGTTCATTTTACTTTAGGAAAAGTGAAATCCCCAACCTTCATAAAACAAGTTGTTGTAAAATATTTCCTGTCCTGGAAAAGTCTCTGGGAGATTTGCTGTAGGAATGATGTTGTACTGCAGCTATTATTTGGTCTGAGGTATAACTTTCTACAGTAGTTCCTTCCTAAGTAGAGGTATTTGTGAAAGATCACTGTGATCACCTACTACTATAATTTAATTAAAAGAATTTATAGAGACATCCTTAAGTGTTAGGGACACCTGAAGCCAAAAAGGGATTTATATATCAAATCTCTCACTCAAGCATACATTTAAAGGCTAGGGAAGTACTTCAATGGGAGAGTGCTTGCTTAGCATGTACAAGGCCCTGGGTTCAATCTTCAGGACTGCACACACACACACACACACACAAAGGACATATGCAATCATTCAACAAATATCTCATCAGTGTCTACTACATGCCAGGTGACTGTACCCACAGCATCTGTGAAATTAAATTCATGTGAAATTGAAGGCCTAAAATATAATCTTGCAGGGGGAGAGAAAACTAGTTTAAAAAAGGCTGTCTCCTTCTTCTTAAGAACCCTCTCCTTCCCTATATGCCTTGTCTTCATTTTGCCTCTGAGTTTAAGAGTTAGTAATTCCTACTTGAACCTCACATTTGTTCTTTGCCTAGCTTTCCTAATCTCAAATAATAAATGACCTATAAGCTAATATACTGAATCCTTTATATAACAAAGCTCTCTCTGTAATGCAAATAATCACTCTATAATTCAGTCATGTTATACATGTGAATTTTCGTAAAGTGGCTTACCCCAGTAATACAAGGAAGTACTTTTCCCAGGAAGTAAAAAGGCAACTGGGACATGCTGAAAGGGAGCCTGGATAGTCGATTAGCACAGGTGGAATGTTGCTTATCTTCCTAAGAGTCTTTCTCCCTGCTGATCTCTTCCTTCCTGTTTGCCTTTGATAGATGTTTAGGATTAGATAGGTAACCTGGGAATGATTCATGTGAAATTGAAGGTCAAAATTTATTGACACATATCATTTTTACTAGACTATGGGTAAATAATCTCCTATGGGGGGAAAAAACTGGGTTTGGGTTTCCCCAACAATTTTGAACATTAAATCAACTAGTGTAGTTTTGATTGTAAGGAAACTTTTCTATTATACTCTTTGAAATCACAAAATTATTTTTCCATATTTTGTATAATGTTTCAAAGAAACCATCCAAATACCTCCTTGAAAGAAGACATTAGGTAGGAGTACTTCAGCTTTGGAGACTTGCATGTAGTTACTTAAAACATTGTAAATATTCCCCTCGTCCTTGAAGTGAACCATATAAATATTGCATTTGATCCTTAACTTACACTTCATAAATAATTTATTTCAAAAATATTCCTCCATAAGACCATCAGTTGCTGAGGTGTTCAGTTTTCGGGGAAAGCATTTATTTACTGCATGAGCCAAGGAAGGCTGGTAAAGACTTGGCTAAAAGCTCCACGTGGAGCAAATTATGGTAATTATATTAATGCTCAAATCCATGACGCTCAATGCTCAAATCTGTTAAAAGGTTTTGTGCTATACTGCCCACATCTTGACGGGCAATGAGGCCACTGAAAATGCTTAACACTTTACAGGGAGACTTCCGAGATTCATTTTTCATAGTTCCAAGAACTGTTGAAGAATGTCTGGAGGTGGCTTCCAGAGGAGTTTCTGAAAGTCACAACTGAGAGTAAATGTCTTCTGCCTCAGGTTCAGACCGAAACTCCAAGCTCAAGTGCCCGGAAATGGAAATCAAAGGAAGCTTCCCACAGTTAATTTTGACGAATGGATGAGTTTTAATTCATGTTTGGCAATATTCTGGTTAATGATGTCTCCTTTGCACATCCATTAAAAACCCATTAACTTAACAGGCAAAATCTAATAAAGTTACCCTGGAAATTTTCTGCTAGATTAACATTATGGACTTTAAATGAAAATCTCTGTAGGTATTGCTCTATTAGCAGAACTAATATACTAATGAAATATGTACCTCATGTAAGATGGGGAAACAAAGAAGAGAAAAATGTTAAAATAATCAGAAAAGGAGATGACTTGAGGCCCAAGTTGCCAAAGATTGCTGAAGCCATTAAGTACCCTCATCACAACTTTTAAAAGCAAGAAGATCTTGCTCATAAATTTATCCACTTACCAATCAAGTAGTAATTTAGCTATAAAAATATGTCATGCCTTCTGCTAGTATTGGAAAGACAAATGTAAATAAATGAAAATTCTTGTGCTGAAGAGCTCACAGTCCAGTATGGAATCAAGATATACAAACAGGTAATCAAGGTATTAAGCATTTCCAGTATTATTCTAAAGCTAATATCTAACACAACTCAGGAAATTCAGGGAAGAACAAGTAAGTTTGGGGGACATACTAACTTTAAAAATCACTTAACTAATTAAAATGGAAAAGTGTGTTCCAGTTAAATATTAGTTTCTTCTAGGGCCTCACATTAGGAAGGTTTCAATCCTGACATCACTTGTTGGTTCTATGCAAGCTTAGATAAGGTAAGTCTCTCTGAGCCTCCTCCGTCAATAGGCTAACAGTGTTTTGGTCAGTAGGTGTAAGAACTATATGAGACAAGTATGTAGAACCCAGAAGGGAGGGGAGAATCAGCATTTACTCACTCATAGGCAAGTGCTCTACCATTGAACTACAACCCCAGGCTCATGGTAAGCTATTTTTTAATTGCTACCAGACAGGACAGTGGAGGTAAAGCAACATTATGAGACTTGTTAAGACCATTGGTACTTAGCTCCCAGGTTCAGTGTGTTAGCCCCAATTTGCTTTCCATTCCAGGCCAGAAAGCCCTTTCCCTGGCTGGGGTCTAACAGTTCTTCGTCAAGGCTGGGAGCTCACAGAGAGCCTTCAGACAATCACATTGGGTTCTAAGGACTTAGAGGCCCATTTTAGCCACTAAAGCATCAGTGCCTGTTTGTGATTGACTGGATTGTGACCCCAAATTCAGATGTTGAAAGCCATATCCCCTGATGTGATGACTGTAAAAAACAGGGCCTATAAGAAGGTAATTAGGGTTAAATGAGGTCATAAGAGTGGGGCTCTGATCCAATAGAATTAGCATCCTATTGAGAAAAGACACCAGAGCTCATTCCCTACCCTGATGCACAAAAAGGACAAGTGGGCACACACAGAGATGGCAACCACCTACAGGCCAAGAGAAGAGGACTCAGAATGAAACCTATCTTGTCAGCACCTTTATTTTGAACTTCCCAGAATCCAGAAGTGTGAGAAGTAGGTTTCTGTTATTTAAGTCATGGAGGTTATGGTATTTCACTATGGTAGGCCTAGCAGACTGAGGCACTGGGATCTCTTTGCTGCAGATTCTCTTAATTCTTGCTATCGATTAGTCCAAATTATTGTGCTTAACCATGAACATTCAGTCAGCAGACTCTTTTTTAAATTTTTTTTGGTTCTGAGGATCGAACCCAGGGGCTCTAACATGCTAGGCAAGCGCTCTACCGCTGAGCCACAACCCCAGCTCTCAACAGACTCTTATCAACAACATCTTTATGCCAATACACTCAGGCGTAAGGACAGTTCTGTCCTCCAGAGGCTTGGCATCTCTTTCCTGTTTGGATGTTCAGTTGCCTTGCTGGGAGTGAAGCAGTTTAAACTGCTACTCCGATTGGCAGGAGTCCTGACACACCAATAAGGGACAGTTTCCCCAGATACCAGGAAGGTAAATGTTTGGCCCTATTTCTCAGCTGCTTTCCCAGTTTCTGGCTCCAAATGGTATCAACATGGAGCACTTTAAGACAAACCACCATATGATTTAAATTATTGATACTTCATTATGCTCTGCAAAGTTGCATTAACTGATCACACTGCAACCCAACTATACTCCTCCCCAGCCCAGGCAAGGACACTTGTCCTAGTCTAGCTCAAGTTGGCTCTGGGTACTGTATATCAGACTACTGCCTAATCCCAGTGGAGGCCAGCCACATAGCCACATCCATTCCCTTAGTCTAGTATGTCCCATGGAAGAGTCAGACCTGGTACCTTAATAGTGGGTAAAGAGCTGGACCTCAATTTCCCCATCTATCATGGGAATCATGAAACAAATAGATTCGTGGGGGCTAACCAAGGTAATGTACATAAATCACCTAGCAACATGGAATGTAACTGGTGACTAATAACTGCAGTTTGCTCTTCCCTCCTCTCTTCCCTTGTTGTAAGCACCTCCCCCGTTTTACCACCTCAGATCCTGTGATGGTTTCCACAAAGCCACAGAAATTCTAGCAGAGCTCTTTCTGCATATCTCCCTGGCTCTGTTCTTTTCTCTAGATGTAGCTATTATTAGTTGAATAGATCATAGACAACACACCAGAATCAGCAGGGTAGATGCTACTTGCATCCATTGTTTCTATTCTATGTACTGGAATTTTCATAGAGGAGTCCTGGGATTCTACCCAAGATAGGTAGATTGAAATGAAATAACTCAGAAATCAAGGTGGTCAGAAATTGTAGCAGACACTACTAGTTTGTCAATACTTAACAGTACAACTTTCAAGATTTAGTGGTCACATAGATGAACACATCTAGTCAATCACTACATTTTCCAGCCGCTTCTACAGCCCACCGGGACCTTCTGAATAAATGCTGGTCAACAGGAAGTGGTCAGATAGGAGGTTATGCTGCCCTCAGAAGACTGTACATAATTCCCCTGGTCTCTGTTCTTCTTTCTCACTGGCTGGGAATGGATAAGAGCTGAAGCAGTTAGTTTGGACTTATGTTGGAGGTCCTGCTTGGACAATGGCAAAATTGCACTAATAGCTATTTACCTCTGCTCTATTACACAAGACGGAAATGACCTCCCATCCTTTCTACCCTTATTGTTACAATATTTTAGCCTCCATGCTAAACAATTCATAACTAGGAATAATTGCTTACCTGATGACAGCTTACTAGAAATTTAAGTAACTGCAATTACTACCTACTAACTATGAAATGACCTTGTAAACCTCAAACTTTAAAATATCAACTATCATTATCATGTACCTAGGTGAAATTTTTTTTTTTTTTACCAGGCAAACACCTTAGTCACTCACACCTGTGCCATACAGTTAGTGACACACAGAACTGGAAGTCTGGGACTCAAAAGCTTTGCTCAGCAAGTGCTTGTTCACATTCTATTTTCTGTTTTTTTCCCCCCTGATTTGTCTAATTTTGATCTTTTCAGTAGCCTTGACTTGTTCCTTGAACCTAACTCTCAACTATTTCTCTTCTACTCCCTGAAAATATACTATGCATCTCCACTTGGTTCATGCAAGTCCTAAGATGAGGGCCTACATCACCTACCCATCATAACTGACTCAGTTGAGACAACTCAGAAAAACTGAGTTCACTTCCTACATTTTAATTCAAACAAAACCAAACCAGTACCCAAACAAACAAATACAAAACTTCACCAATATTCATACTTATACATACAAATGGCCATTTTCCAAATTTTCTATTGTTTTACCTATTTTGTTGTAATTATCAGCAACAAAGTCTTCCAAACCAATCATCTTCCAGAAACTGTCATCCCAACCTTTCTCGGCTGAGTATGTCCATTTGCATACCAGGGAGCAGAGAGACCTAGAAAAATGACAGGAAAGTAAAAGAAACAACATGAACTATGTTTCCTTCATATTTTGCAAAATACCTGTCTAGCTAGCTGCAGTAGTACTGAGAAAGTGAAATAAAACAAAGTAATTATGAATCCCCGTTTAAAGCAAAGGTCTGGGCTGGGGTTGTGGGCTCAGTGGTAGAGCACTCATCTAGCACATGTGAGGCGATGGGTTTGATCCTCAGCACCACATAAAAATAAATAAAATAAAGGCATTGTGTCCAACTACAACAACAACAAAAAAAATTAAATAAATAAATAAATAAATAAAGCAAAGTTCTCTATGTATACCTGTTAATTACCAGTAGCTCCTTCTTTCACTTTCAGAAGAGCCTCAGCCCTTTATTTGGATCCTGATCAAACAAATTCTGTATATGAATATTTACATTTATATTTATACTTATATGACATTTATGAGAAAAGTAGAAATTATAATACTCATTATCTATTTGATTAAATTGAATTATTATGTTTTAGAAATGACATTGTTAGTTGTAGTTAAGTATTGCTCCTTGTCATTTAGAGATATATATTAAAATATTTTGGTGTCATATTATGTGATATTTTGAATTTATTTCAAAATAATACGGGAAAGAAAGTGAATGGCATTTTGAATAGGACAGGACTGTTTTGCTTTGTCAGTTGCTGGGATGACAAATGGGTTGATAGGTGTCCATTGTATTACTATGTCTACTTTTGTACCTGTTCAAAATTCTCTATAATAAAAATGTCTTTAAAAAGTGCCTCATATACATAACTAACATAAATACTTTAGTCTAAAACCATTTTTAATAGGAGGAAGACTTAAGTACTGGATGTTTTCCTTTTTAGCTTTATTTCTCATCAAGTCACCCTTAATATTTTACATTACATCAATAAAAGATTCATTGAGTTTCTCTGGAATAAATGGCATGCTCTTGCACATTCTGTGCCTCTGACCTAACCCCAGCAGTTTGGAATATTCTTCCCAGTTCTTCTCCTTAATGTTTCAAACTCTTCCTTTAGCCTAACCTGGGACTCCACTTTGGTATTCCTTTTCTGAGCTTCCAGAGCATGGAGTATATCTTATCACACTGTGTAATAAACTGCTCCTATCTATATCTATATCTATATCTATATCTATATCTATCTATCTATCTATCTATCTATATATATATATATATATATATATATATATATTATAAGAAAGATATATATATATCTTCCTTATAAACCCTAACATTCCAACCCATTCTCCATATTTTTTCCAGAGCAAACTTTATAAATGAAAATGTTATATCAACCCATGATTAAACCCCTTCCAGTGACCCTTCATGAAAAGGCAGCACCCACCTGTTTCCTCTCCTACACTCCCATGGTTGCTTTCTTCATTCTGCAATAGTAATCATTTGAAGTTTCATTTATTTGGTCTCAATTCCTCACTTCCATTTGTTTCTCGGATGATATTCTCTACTATGCATCTAACTCCTAGTTAGCTTCACAGGTCAGCTAAGATTTTCACTTTTCCAATGCAGGACATTCTGGTCCAAAGCCCCTCCTCCAAGCGCCAACCTGGACATACCCTCATCTTATATCTAACAAAGTAATTGTCTTTGCCTGTTCACTATTCCTTTTCTCCCAGGAAACCAGCAACTCCTTTAGTGCACAACCAGTCCTACTCATCTCAGTATCACCAGAACAGAGTCATGTAGGCACATGTTGAGCCACAATAAATAGAGATCAAATGGAAGCATTAAATGAATATGGTTTGCCCACCTCACCACAAGCAAATGGTAACTATGGGGAGGCCACAGTCACAGTTTTAAAGACAAACCAAGGCTATTTCAGGGCCAATACATTCAAGCATTCACACAGTTCACCCACCCACTCATCCACTATTCAGTATTCAGTTAAGATGACCCTGGCACTTACTCTGTTAGGCTCTAGGGACCAGTGGTATGCAAAAGGTAAGGGCTTCTGCTCTCACAGAAGCTGAAAGTTTAATTGAGGAGACAGACATTGACCAAACAATCACACCTAAAAACTTATACTAACAAATAACCATAAATATTCCAGAGGACACAAAGAAAGAAATGGGAGCATTCTGCAGAAGAATCTGCTGTAATCTGGTGGCAGGGGTGGGATGGTGGGGTAGTAGGTGAGAAAAAGGAAGGTTCCACAGAGGACGTGACATTTACTAAGGACTAAATTGAAATCAAGAAATGGTATTAATCATTAATGATTTTCTTCAAAGGGGCATAGATGGCAGAACACATTGAGCTGTGCTTAATGGCAACTCACATATTAAAAGAGAGCTAATAAATAACATTTATATATATTAGCAACCATATATATTACATATAACACATATAATTACATATATATGTACACATGTATTATAATCATATGTATATAAAATGATTATTTAAGCAAGACCATTTTTCCCCCAATGTCTGGAGATGGCAGCCCACCATGCAGCCTGCTCTGAGGAATACCCAGTAGCTAATACTTCCTGGCACACTATCTGAAATGCCAACTCTTTTGGAACTGTGGTCATCATGGGGAAGAACAAAACTCTGACAGTGGAGAAGGATTATTTCCAATGACTTAAGCACACAGGACAACTCTTTACTCCTTAAATGCCTTCTGCATCTCTACTTTGACTGTTAATTCCATTTTAATTATTGTTCCTTTTACTCATCTTTGTCCACTTGGCAAATTCCAAGTCACCTTTATGAAACAGTTCCAATATTATGCCTCTATGAAATTTTCCCCCCTTCCTCTAAGTTATACTCATGGCTCTCTCCTTTGAGGCACCACTATAAATTGGAAATATTGCACTGTTATTCTTCACAGCTGAAGGAAGTTATGTTCATGGCCTGGATCTTCCT
Source organism: Callospermophilus lateralis (assembly GCF_048772815.1). Taxonomy (NCBI): domain Eukaryota; kingdom Metazoa; phylum Chordata; class Mammalia; order Rodentia; family Sciuridae; genus Callospermophilus; species Callospermophilus lateralis. The sequence continues at coordinate 97,595,995 of NC_135311.1, forward strand.
ACCTTCATATTTCTGCATCTTTTGCCATGTATCTATCAGAACATATCTGCTCCTGTTCCCTGCACTGTTCCTTACCTCTGGATTAGGTTCTGATTCATGACTGAATTTAGCCAAAAAAATAAGGCAAAAGAGACTGCACACCATTTGTAGTCTAGGCCTCAAGAGGCTTTAATGTATGTTGCTTGATCTCTTGTATCTCTGGCACTGCCATGAGAAGATCATGCTGGGATAGCCCTTTGGTCGCCTGAGGAGGACCTGAGACATATGGAGCACAACCATGAGCACTCGGGTCCAATCTGGATAAGAGAGCCCTATGTAGTCTTGGATCAACTTGGAGCAGGCAGCTAAAACCCTAGTGAGTCCGGCTGAAATCCAAAAACCACCCATCAGAGCACAGACTAAATAAGCTGTCCACAGGCTAAATAAATTATTTTGGGGTTTAGGTAATGAGCAGTGGTTGTGGTTTGCAACCAAAATAAAGTTAGAACTGCAGAACATAAGTAAATCAGTCCAAGTAGATTGTCTCCCCCAATGAGGGAAAGTGTAGGAATGTCTCATTTCTTAATGATTAGAAAAATCAGCCAGAGGGTGTTCTGGAGTGAGGATGACTGAATCCAGAAGGCAGAAAATGCCATGATATAGCTGCCTCTGGAAACTCCATCTTCCTTACAGGTTATTAAGGTCCATTTCACTCAGGTCTCTAAATCAACTGGCTATCATGGATGTGCTTTTAAGTAGCTGACTGGCAAAGTTAAGAGAATGTATCTGAGGCTATAGGTTCTCCAGAAATCTCTAGGAGACAGAGAAAAATACAGGACTTTAAAAAAATTATTTATTTATTCTAATTTGTTATACATGACAGCAGAATGCATCTTAACTCATAGTGCACATATAGAGCACAATTTTTCATTTCTCTGGTTGTATACAAAGTAGAGTCACACCATTCGTGTCTTCCATACATGTACCTAGGGTAATGATGATTCCACCATCTTTCCTATCCCCATGTCCCCTCCTTTCTCCTCCCTTTCCTTTGCCCTATCCAGAGCTCCTCCATTCCTCCCATGCTCCTTTCCTGACCCTGGCCCCTATTATGGATCAGAATCCACATATCAGAGAAAACTTTTGCCTTTGGTTTTTGAGGATTGGCTTATTTCACTTAGCATGATATTCTCCAGCTCCATCCATTTACCTGCAAATGCGATGATTTTATTCTCTTTTAATGCTGAGTAATATTCCACTGTATATATTTACAATGGTTTCTTTATCCATTCATCTATTGAAAGGCATCTAGGTTGGTTCCACAATTTAGCGACTGTGAATTGTGCTGCTATAAACATTGATGTGGCTATGTCACTAAGTCCTTTGGGTATAAACAGAGGAGTGGGATAGCTAGGTCAAATGATGGTTCCATTTCAAGTTTTCCAAGGAATCTCCATAATGCTTTTCATATTCATCATTCTAAATGGAGAAAAATTGAAAGTATTCCCTCTAAAATCTGGAACGAGACAAGAATGTCCTTTTCACCACTTCTATTTAACATGGTTCTTGAAACTCTCGCCAGAACAATTAGACAGACAAAAGAACTTAAAGGGATATGTATAGCAAAAGAAGAACTCAAACTATCACTATTTGCAGATGACTTGATTATATACCTAGAGGATCCCAAAAATTCTACCAGAAAATGTCTAGAACTAATAAATGAATTCAGCAAAGTAAAAGGATATAAAATCAACACCCAAATATCAAAGGAATTTCTGTACATCAGTGACAAATCCTCTGAAAAAGAAACTGGGAAAACTATCCCATTTTCAATAGCCTCAAAAAAAAAAAAAACACAACTTGGTAATCAACAAAAGAGGTGAAAGACCTCTAAAATGAAAACTACAGAACACTAAAGAAAGAAATTAAAGAAAACCTTAGAAGATGGAAAGATCTCCCTTGTTCTTAGATAGGCAGAATTAATATTATCAAAATGACCACAGTACCAAAAGCACTATACATATTTAATGCAATTCCAATCAAAATCCCAATGACGTTACTCATAGAAATAGAGAAAGCAATCATAAAATTCATTTGGAAAAATAAAAGACCCAAGTAGTCAAAGCAACTCTTAGTAAGAAGAGTGAAGCAGATAGCATCTCTATACCAGACCTCAAACTATACTACAGAATCATAGTAACAAAAACAGCATGGTATTAGCACCAAAATAGATTTGTAGACCAATGGTACAGAATAGAATACACAGAGACAACTCACATAAATACAGTTATCTCATACTCGACAAAGGTGCCAAAGACATATATTGGAGAAAAAGATAGCCTCTTCAACAAATGGTGCTGGGAAAACTGGAAATCCATATGGACCAAAATGAAATTAAGCCCCTATCTCTCACCATGCACAAAACTCAACTCAAAGTTGATCAAGGACCTAGGAATTACACCAGAGACCCTGCATCTAATAGAAGAAAAAGTAGACCAAATTTTCATCATGTCAGGTTAGGCACCGACTTCCTTAACAAGACTCTTATAGTGCAAGAAATAAAATCAAAAATCAATAAATGGGATGGATTCAAACTGAAAAGCTTCTTCTCAGCAAAAGAAACAAGGTGACTAGAGAGCCTGCCTACAGAGCAAATTTTTGCCACATGCACATCATATAGAGCACTAATCTCTAGGACATATAAAGGACTTTGTTTTTCTTGTGAGTAAATACAAGGTACTAGCAGCAGAAAAAAAAAAAAATAGAGTTTGCCTCCTCCTGAGCTTTTTTTAAGACCAGGCTTTGATGTTCCCCAAGGTGTTCTACTGGTGAGTTGCCCTCCCAGGACAGCTCTTCACCTTCAGGTAAGTCCTACCTGCCAGCCCATCATGCCCTCTCCCCCCAGGAGCTTTATAGTATTAGACATAAATGCTTCAGAGACTCAGGGGCTGTACTGGAAAACTGAGGTGCTTCCAAGATAAGAGGGCAAATAAGAGTTCTACTTCTGCCCAGGGGCCTCTCAGAGGATGGAAGGCACCATCCATGGCTGGTCAGCCAGAAGGCCAGAACAGAACTGCTTGCTTTCTTCTGCTTTCAGATTTCTTAATTCCAAACAGACCCTACAAATCTATAAATGGGTCAAAAGAACAGAGACTCATGAGCAGGCAAGACAAAAATAATACCTAACTTAAGGAGAGGAGTTCCCCTGAGTGAAGATCTCACAAGAGGCAGGACCCATGGAAGTAAAAATGATGAAAATACTGGGAGAAAATATCAGTGATGAAAGCTATGAGAAAACGGGAAAAGAATTCAACAAAAAATTTATAGAACTAAAAACACAAGTTTTGGATTTAAATTTAAAACAACATTTCCACAGAAGAACTAAAAAAAATCAATGGCACTGATTAAAAGTAACTCAATGTTCTAGAAGACCAAGAGAATGAAATACCTTCCTACAAACAGTAAAGACACAAAGAGATGAAATATGGAGGAAAAAGATAAAAGGCTCAGGGGACAGATCCAGCATCCTAATGGAAGAATAACAGGAATTCTGAGGGATTAAAAAATGAAAAGAAATAAGAAGAACAGGAAAAATGAGGGAGATATTCTAAGTAAAAGAATACGACATTGGTATTTTATTACACTGAGCTAAAGTAAGACTTAAACCTGAGATTAAAAGTCTCATTAAGTCCAGGAAGTAAATCAAAGAAATACTTGCATGTCAAGAATCAACAGAAAAATTATACAAGTTCTTATACAGAAAGAAAGAATAAAACACTTGCAAAGGCAAAGGATTCAGACTAGCTAAGGAATTTTCATCTATGACTCTGGAATATAGACATCAGAATAAAATACAGATCATTAAGAAAAACTGACTTGAGAATCCTATACCCAGACAAAATATTATTCAGCTGTCAAAGAAAACTAAAAACATTTTCAACATGCAAAGATTTAAAAAGTAAACATCCCACAGATACTCTCTGAGGACAATACTTGAGAAGGAACATAGCTTAATAGCAATTAATTCAGAGCAGCTATCTCAACATAAGGAAATTCAAAGACTGGAGGAACCAGTGGACACAGACATATATTCATATCCATTCAGTCTCTCTGTCATACACATATGTGTGTATATATACACACATGCATATGTGTACATGTACACTAAATGCAAGCATGTATGCAATTTATGCTTGAACATATGCATAGGTTCATATGTGTAAATACACATATGCATACATATATTTAATGAATGATGATAAAATGTAAGTAGAATTTATAATATTGAGTATTCTTGAAATACAATAGGCCTGATATAAGAAAAACTTAAACAAAGACTGGAAACAAAAAAATAGAGTCAAAGTAAGGGATATGTCAGTCTGTTTTATGTTGCTCTAAGAGAATACAATAGACCAGGTAACTTATACAGAAAAAAAAAATATTTTTCACAGTTCTGGAAGGTGGAAAATCCAATATCAAAATGCTGGCAGCTGGGGAGGGCCTTCTTGCTGCATTATCCCATGGCAGAAGGCAGAAGGACAAGAGAATATGAGACAGCAAGGGAAAAAACATGGCAGAGCTTGCTTTGTGTGTGTGTGTGTGTGTGTGTGTGTGTGTGTGTGTGATTGTTTTGTTTTTTAAAATTTATTTATTTGACTTATTTATTTAATTTGTTATATATGACAGAATAATGAATTACAACTCACATTATACATATAGAGCACAATTTTTCATTTCTCTGGTGGTACACAAAGTAGAGTCACACCATTCATGTCTTCATACATGTACTTAGGGTAATGATGACTTCACCACCTTTCCTACCATTCTTCCTTCCTTCCCCTCCTTCCCCTCCATTCCTCCCATGCTCCGCATCCCTACCCCTTTTATGGATCAGCATCCACATATCAGAGAAAACTTCAGCCTTTGGTTTTTTGGGTTTTATCATGATATTCTCAATCTTTGGTTTTTATCATGACATTCTCAATCTATACCCATTTATCTGCAAATGCCTTGATTTTATTCTCTTTTAATGCTGAGTAATATTCTATTGTGTATATGTACCACAATTTCTCAACTCTCAGTTTATTTATTGTGAATTGAGCTGCTATAAACATTGATGTGGCTGCATCACTGTAGTGTGTTGATTTTAAGTCCTTAGGGTATAAATAAAGGAGTGGGATAGCTGGGTCAAAGAGTGGTCTCATTCCAAGTCTTCCAAGGATCTCCATACTGCTTTCCAGATTGGTTGTACTAATTTGCAGTCCAACCAACAATGTATGAGTATGCCTTTTCCCCTACATCCTCATCAATATTTGTTGTTGTTTGTGTTCTTAATAACTGCCATTCTGACTGGAGTAAGATGAAATATTAGAGTAGTTTTGATTTGCACTTCTGTAATTGCTAGAGATGTTGATCAGTTGTATATCATCTTCTGAGAAGTGTCTGTTCAGTTCTATAGCCCATTTATTGACTGGGTTATTTGGTTTTTTGGTGTAGAGATAGCTTACAGAATGGGAGCAAATTTTTACCACACACACATCAGATAGAGCACTAATCTCTAGGATATATAAATAACTCGAAAAAACTTAATAGAACTTGCTTTTATCAGCCCATTTTTACAATACAAACCCACTCCTGACATGACAACATTCATCTATCATAAGGGAAGAGCCCATCAGATCAAATTACCTCTTATTAGGCTCCAGCTCCCAATACAGTTGCATAGAGAATTTAGTTTTCAACACGCAAACTTTGGGGGATATAGTCAAATCATAGCGGAGTACACAGAAAAAAAGTACCTTGGTATATATATGTATGTTTGGGCAGTACATAGACTTAAAGTTGGTTATAAGAAAGATAAAGCAATCACTAGTGGAAATGAAAATTTCAGTTGAACCCTCAAAATAAAAGGAACAAAGAGAATAGAGGGAAAATTCACAAGCCAGTGAAGCTAAACTAATCAAAAAGGAAAACAAGTAGGGGAGTGATTTGATATGAATAGAAAACAAAAATAAAAGGGTATAAAATCCATTATTTCAAATGTCAATGGACTGAATTTCACAAATAGTTAAAAAATAAGAATGATTACAATGGATTAAAATTAAGTTATATCTGGTTTATGATATAGATTTTTTTAAGTGGAAGTTTTTTTTTAAGGTGCACAAAGAAACAGTGTAAACCAAAATTTTAAAATGTGACAATATCAATATCAAAGTAGCATTCAAGATAAAAAATATTACACAAGATAAGCATACCATATAATGACAAAATGCTCAACTCAAGAAAAATACTACCATTCATAAAATTTCTTAAACCAAACAATATAGTGTGAAATATAAAACAAGAGCCTCTTGAAATAAATGAAGCCCTTGAAAAAAAAGATAAGTCTATTTAAATATTTTCTCCTATATTCAAAATCTGACCATCATGTGAACCATAAGCATAATAATTTTGCTACTATGGAATTAAAGGACAAAATGCAACCAGCTAACTAATATTTTATATATCCACACAGGAGAAGGAAAAGAAGGATATTTTATAAGAAGATACTACATAGCTTGAGTAGTATTTAAAAGCAAAGTCAGGGTTTTAAAAGTTTTTATTGAAAAAAAGGGGAAGTCTGAAAATTAATAACCTAAGCAGCCAACTTAGGAAATTATGAAAAATAGTAATAGATTAAACTGAATAGAAGATTTAGAAGGAGTAATAAAGATAAAAGCAGACCAAAAAAAAAAAAAAAAAACCACACAAAATGGAAGGTAAAATTCAGTTAATCGACAGAGTCAGAAACAGGGTTTCACGAAAAGATAAATGAAACAGAAAAACTTCTGGCAAAATTGAGAAAAGGGGAAATGAAAAGGCAAAAATGACAAATATTATAAATTGAGAATGGGGGCCATGACCACAGATAATGCAGACTTTAGTAGAAAATAAAAGGATAACATGAACATTATGATAGTAAACCTAGAAGTTTAAATGGATGGACACTTTATTAGAAAAGCAGAATTTACCAAAACACACTCTAGAAAACCTTAATAAACTTATGACCTTTAAAGAAAACAAATAAAACTTTAAGACCAGATGGCTGTACTAGAAAGTCCTAGCAAACATTCAAAGAACAGATTGCTTAAAAGTATTTAGGAATCCAGAAGAAGGCATGCTCCCCACTTTATTTATAAGGCTGGGGTAACATGCAGTAAAATCTGAACAAAGACAGCATGAGAAACAAACAAACAAAAACAAAAACAGGCTATTCTTATGTGATGAATTCAGCATAGAAGCTGCAACAAGAAATAACTAAAATGACATTTTTAAAATGTGAGAAAAATACATTATGAGCAAAGGGCATGCATGTTTCAATAATAGAACATATATGAATCTATTCCACCCCAGTATTTTAATAAAGGAGAGAAAATGACAGTGTACATTGAAGAATGCAAACTATTTAGTGAGGTTAAACACATCACGATGATAATCCTTGCTGAGATAGGACAGAGGCTTCTGCCTATGATCACGATGGAAGAACAAAGATTGCATTTTACCCCTGTTCTAGAAGAGGAGCTGGGATGTGTGAAATGACTGCACAGGAGAGCAGAAAGCCAATGAGGTGGGTCCAAGATCCCCAGGCTTTTTGGCTAGAATGAGATGCATGCCAGACCACTGCAGGGAGAGGGACCCCAAGGAAAGCTGTGGTGGTACAGCCTTCCAAAGAGGAGGTAGCTATGCAGAAATAGAGCTCCCCAAATCTGCACCAGACCCCTTTAATCTTATCTGGACTACTCAGACACACAAGTACAGGGAAACTCCATGAGTTTAGGTAAAGAATGCATGGGCAGCTATGAGTTGACAGTTCTGGGTTCTCAAAGGTCTGGGAATCCTTGAGTGATAAGAGCCAAAGAGCAAAGTCTTCAGTGATCACCTGGGATCTTGAACAGAGAGCCCAGAAGACTTACAGAAGTGCAGCTGAACTGCCCGTGTGAGGGCTCCCTTTGGCCTGCTCCAGCAGTTTAAAAAGCAGCCTCCAAAGGATAAGACCAAACCCAAAGTACATTAACAGCTTATCAGAAAAGAGAGCTCAATATTTTTCAAATGAAGACAGTAACACGAAGACCTTCACAAACACGAACCTGGAAAGGTCAGCATCAAATAAAAAATAACTGAAGAAACAATGGCATTTTTTCCTTAATTTGATAAAAGCTATCCACCCATACAGTGACACAAAGAAAACCACATTGTGACATATTATAATCAAATGTATTTTTTAATTTAATAAAAGGAAAAGAAAATCATAAAAATGGAGGTTAAAAAAAAGATACATTGGAGAGAAAAAGAGACAAAACCAAAAAAGTCTGAAAATTTTTCACAAGAAGCAGTGCCAGCTAGAATAAAATAGCATGACATCTTTACTGTGTGTAACAATTAAAAAAAATCAACCTAGTATTCTGTACTGAGAAAAATATTTCTGAACAAAGAGTGTGAAATACAGACTTTTCCTGACAAACACCTAGATAATTCACTTCCAAGAAACTTGCACTGCAAGAAATGTTAAAGAAAGTTCTCCAGAAAGGAGAAAAATAACACTGACTGGAAATGTGAGCACACACAAAGGAATGAAGAGTATCAGAGGTGGTAAATAAGTGAGTGAATATGAGAGATGCAGATTTTTCATTTTTAAACTTCTTTAAAAGATAACATCTTGAAATCTTCATCTTTCAAAAAACTGATAAAACAATCAATGGGTTTGGGGATTTAAAACACACATTAAACAAAACATGACAAAAAAGAGCACCAATGACAGGAACACATAAGAATAAATTACATGTGATGGGGTATAGAAATTATTTTAAGGCAGACTACAATAAGTTAAATATACATATTGTAAATCCTACATAAAAAAATGTAGCAAAATAAACCATTTAGAGATAAAATTGTCTATTATAAACATTTAAGTTACCTGGAGAAGACTGGAAAAGAGAAAAATTACACAGAACATATGGAACAAATAAAAAGGAAATAGCATGAAGGTGGATTAAAACCTAACCATTATATACAAATGGCCCAGCCTGGCCTGTAATCCTGGGTACTTGGGAGGCTGAGTCAGGAGGATCTCAAGTTCAAGGCTGGCCTGGTAACTTAGTGAAACTTTGTCTCAGAATACAAAACATTAAAAATTTAAAAAGAGCTGGGGATGTAACTCGGTGGTAGAGCTCTCATGGGTTTAATCCAGTATTGCCTGATGTAGGACAGATGAGGCTGGAGGCCCAAGAAATTTTTCTGAAAGCAGTATTATTTAAGTTGCATTGGTCCAGAGGAGCTAATGCTTAAAAATCTCTGGACCCTGGGACTGGAAATTCTTTTAGATTAATATTCAGTGGGGTGGTCACATGACAGTGGGAGTGGGTGGGAACATAACAGTTACTCTTTGTCCCATATTCTTAGGCTAGACAGAGGTTTCATATGTTTTGTCTGCAAACCTGGCATTTATTTACAAGAAAGGAAGCTTCAAACCGCATTGAGCTCTCTGCGGAAATCCTGTTGATATTCTGTGACATTTTTTGTAAAAATCTTTCTGACAAGACGAGAAGCTTAATTATGGCAGGGGTCTTTTGGGGGTGGGTACCTGGTCTGCTTCATTGCAAAATAATAAAAAAAGAAAATTCCAAAGTAAAGCTAAAGATTATAAGGCTAGACAAAAATTTAAAATAAAACCCACCTATGCACTGTCTAAAAGAAACTTCTGTTAAACATAAAAACACATGATAGGTTTAAGAATAAAAGGATGAAAAAAGGGCATGCTACGTAAATACCAATATCAGAAAAGCTGAAAGGGCTATATTAATATCAGACAAAGTAGACTTCAAAACCAAAAGTAAGCAGGGATGAAGAGACACATCACATAATGATATAAGGAAGAATCACCAAGAAGTTAAAGAAGAAATTCTAATTTTTAGAATGGCAACTTGAACTCAGCTAAGGTTGTTTTTTTTTTGTTGTTTGTTTGTTTGTTTGTTTTTTAATTTTCCCTTTGTCCTGGCCCAGCCCTAGCAAGCATGCAGGGCAAAACTGTACCCCAATCAAAAATTCATGACCGTATCACTGGATTTGGCTACTAAAGCCACCCGTCTTATACGCGATTTGCTTGAAATTCAGCTGTCTAGCAGCCCATGAAAGGATGTGGCAGATGGGAGGGGTCCAGAACTCTGGGCTTGTGTATATGAGTGAGGAAGGCCAGGAGGCACTGAAAGGTCCACCTCATTAAAGTGTCATTATTTTGTATCATTTCTTGATGTTCCATCTGGCCTTCTGGAAATTTTAGTTTATCAGGTCTGACTGCAACCTCCCACAGCAGAGACCCTAACTGCCTTATCCAACCTGTTTTCCCTGAACCGAGGCACAGTTTTTCTCTGGAAAATTTGGAGAGTTCAAAGCACGTTTATTAAGTGGATGAATAAAAACCTTTGGATCTCAGGTAAGAAGGAAGCTTTCAAGTTCCTAATCATTTTTTAACAACTTGCATTACAAGGCCTGGATTTTCAGCTACTATAAAGATGACTGACTACAGTGATGCAGCCACATAAATGTTTATAGCAGCTCAATTCACAATTGCTAAACTGTGGAAGCAACCTAGATGCCTTTCAATAGATGAATGGATAAAGAAACTGTGGCAAATATGCACAGTGGAATATTACTCAGCATTAAAAGAGAATAAAATCATGGCATCTGCAGGTAAATGGTCAGAGATGGAGAATATCATGCTAAGTGAAGTCAGCCAATCCCAAAAAACCAAAGGAAAAATGTTCTTTTTAATAAGTGGATGCTGATTCATAATGGGGGGGGAGGAGAATAGAGAAAATTTAATTGGGAAAAGGGGAGGGATAGAAGGAGAGGGGGAATGGGGGCAGAATAGATGGTGGAATGAGATGAACATCATTACCCTAGGTACATGTACGATTGCATATGTGGTACATCTCTACATGGTGTAAAACCAGAGAAATGAAAAGTCGTGCTCCATTTGTGTACAATGAATTGAACTAATTATAACTAATTATAACAACAACAACAAAGACACCTTTTTTCCAGTTAGTTCACTCTATCTTGAGGAGAATTGAAAGGAGAGAATTTTAATGCCTCATTTTTGATGATGAATATATGGTAATTATCATAATTATTACCATTTTTAAAAGCATTTAATCAGAATATATTATGAACATATCAGAGTTTTCCTAGGCAGGTAAAAGCCTGAAAACTCTGGAAACAAACAAATGGAAAAGAAAAAAAAAATCAAAGCAAAAAGGTCACAAAGACCCCAGCCATATGAAGAGAACATGAACCAGCCTCAGCAGGAACAAGAGGAACTTGTGGCTCTCCTGTTTATCCAGAGCAAGGCACACATCAAAAGCACAAGCAGTCTGCTGAGTTCCAGGGCTGGTCATGCCCATGTATTTCTCCAACAAGACTTGATGAAAACGCAGTCGGCACTGCTGCATTATTTATACACAGCTCACGGCTTTGACATTGCCAAGCCCCACTTTCAAGGGAAACCTTTTGTTCTTTGCTTGAGGAATGCAGAACCTGGAGAGTCTCAATTGAACAAGCTAGTGAATAACAGAATAATTAGAGCTGAGAACAGGGATAAATTACCAAAATATTCCTGGCTGTGGCCTTTGGTACATCCCAGGCCTATGATGGCTCTGTTTTTCCTCGCCATGCAAGAGCCTGTATTACCAGCACTGAAGATACAGCTCTTGGGGAGATACAATAACTAGGACTGGATTGTTAATTGCGTCAACAAAGAAACCAAGAGGGCCTGATTTCTGAAGAAATACCGCTGAATCAAGCGAAGTTGCTTCTGTTAAAGAGCTGTCAGATTTCAGGCTCGTTACTATTGGTTCTGTACTTCATCAAGACTTGCTGACAGGTCCATGACAGACTGAAATAATATATGCAATGATGCAACACAGGGCAATATTAAATTGCCTTTTCAGTTAGACTTGCCGATAACATGGTTCAAACGTGGCCATGACAATATGGGCAGCATGAAAGAACTGAATAAATAATCAAGTTGAGGGAGTTTTCCCATGCCCCTAAGAGAAAGATCTAAGAGTCAAAAAACAAAAGATCCTCAATCGCCACCAAAATATTTCAAGATTGTGGTGGTGCCCCTGGATTCATGGATTTTGATTTGTCCCCTAAAAAATAAGAAAAATACTAATTAGAAGCAATGTGAGAGAAGATGGGAAAGGAACAGGGAAAGAAAGAAAACAGCTTATTAAGGCTCTGTTACAAGTAAGGCACTGTGCATAGGATTTTTATATAAGTTACTGAATATCAGAATAAACCTGTGAACATATTCTTGGGATAGGAAAAAACACCGAGGCTCTGAAAGATTTGAGTAACTCATTTGAGGTCATACCCTTAGGAAGGAAAAGGGCAGAAGTCCAAAACATGCCCTGATCAATTCAAGTCTATACTTGCTAACTATAGACTTATTCAGGCCCACTCACCAAAAGATATTTATAAAATACTGCAAAGGCTAATTACACTATGTGGAAAAGTGCAATGATTTTGAGATAGTATTTGATTTTTCTATGTTTATCTTGTCTTTTTTTTTTTTTTTTTTTTTTGTACCAGGAATTGAACCCAGAGGAACTTAACCACTGAGCCACACCCCCATTCCTTTTTATTTTTTATTTTGAGACAGGGTCTCCTTAGTTTGCCTAAGGCTCATTAAGTTACTGAGGCTGACTTTGAGCTTGTGATCCTTCTGCTCAGTCTCCCAAGTGCTGGGATTATAGGCATGTGACACCATACAGAGTTGTTTGGTTTTTTGTATGCTGGGGATCAAACCTAGGGCCCTTGTGCATGCTAGTCAAATGCTCTATCACTGATCCAAATCCCATCCCATTCCTTTTCTTAATTAAGGAACAAAATATAAAAATAAAAGCAGAGGAAGAGGCCATAAAACACAGAACTTCATAGAGCAAAGATGTAGCTGCCTCTGGTTCCCTGTAAGGTCGATCTGGAGAAAGTTGAGGCATTCTGGATATGTCAAAGACAAAAGAGAATGGGATGTTCCCTCAAGACATGAAATTCAGCTAAAAGTCACTCTAAGATGAGCAAGAATAATCCATGAAAAATAATCATGAAAAGACAAAAGGGCTGTAGATTCCTAAAAGGAGCCAGCCTGCATTAAGAAGGCTAAAGAAAGCATGTGTCAGAGGGATGGGGAGTCTGAATGGAAACAGAGAAAGTGGAGGTAGCAAAGGCAAGTGTCAGTGTGGAGAGGCAAGAATGCTCCAGATGGGAAGATCTGTGGGCAGCGGCTGTGAGAGACAGCTGTGCACAACATGCATCCCCGCTAGAGTTTTGTGGTGCAAAACTCCCAGCTGAGGGCACTCCCATGTGAAGAATAGGAAGGAAGAAGTCATTTGCGTCCTTGCTCCCCTCTCCCTCAACAAATATAAAGCTCTTTTTACGTGTCAGGCAAAGACATTGTCTCTTCATGGAGAGTCCAGCAGAACAGAGAAATCCATGGAGGGCTTACTAAATATCTAATTAATACTATGTAGAGAAATATAATAAAATTTATTATAGGCTGTCTGTAAAGCACATAGTATCAAGGGACACAGAGGAAAACAGTAATCTAAACCTGCCTTAGATTCTTCTGCTAAGTGGCAGAACTATAGGATCAAGGGTTTCCACTGATCATTTGTCTGTTCCTGCAGTTTTCAGTGACAGTCCATACTGCTAAAAGTCATTGAAATGGGGCTTCTTTGTGATGGAGACACCCTCAAAACAGCCCAGACCAGTCCCTTGGGTCTGCCCTTGTCTTTGCAATAGCTCCTTCTCCATTCTAGTAATTTAGGTTAATGACTCAGTCATTTCTGACCTACTGTAGCTTCTTGGATCCAAGGTCTGGCCTTAGACTTTTGGCTCTGACCATCTGAACACTCAGTGATTTGCTCACCCTCTAGTTCTTTCAAATTCCTGGTTTCCAGGTCCCACACCTTGGTGCTGGTTTTTTCTGCAAGACCTACCATAGTATTTCTAGGCAGTTATTGACACCAAAATCTATTCCCAAAAATAGCTATGTCCTAGTATAACCATAAGAGATTGAGGACATATCACCTGTTCCATCTGATTTAGAAAAGAAACTTTTCCAACTCTTTTACAAGCTCAAATATTAAAACACCTTTTTTCAATGTTAAGCCATACTGATACTGGCTTGATCTTAGTCCTTATCTTCAATTCCTCAGTTCTAAAGGCATCCTAGACTTGCTATTTTTGAAATTGAGCACTGAGCTGATCCAAAGTTACCCAAAGTGCAAATATCAGTAAGCCTGAGATCTACTACTAAAGACAAGCAACAAAACTGTTCTACATGAACTGGTTGGTAGAAATCAAGAAGCAAGGGCAAGAAAGTTATATTTATAAATGTTCATTTATAGTTGCTCTCCCTGGAAGAGACAATGCAGGATTCCTGGCAGAGTATAAGAAAGGAGTAGGCTCAAATGGCTCCTACCAAATGGCCCAGTGCATTTCAAATCTGTTTGGCTATTAGTCCCCTTTGTGATTAATTTTGGGGCTCTGGAATATCCAACGAATATCTTGAGAATATTCTTCCATGTAAATAACCACATAAACAATTAGAAAATAAATCTTTTCTTGATAAACTAGAGTTATCTTTACATATTCTCTTAGTAATAACAACTACACTATGCTATAGTTCAGCACAGTGCCTAACATACTATAAGCACTCAACAAATATTCTTTACCCGTATCGTTCATGAGTCATTGACAACTGTTAGACATACAGAAAGGCACGGTAATTTTCCTCATGATAAATATCCCAAATGGCTCTGATTTTGCTCAGTGATACCAGCTGCAGGCATTTGATACTTAAAAGCCCTTAGAGTATTTGGCAGACTTCAAGCTTCTTATCTTCTTACCCTATCCATTTGGTTTATGGTCTAGAAATGGTGCCACTGGTCTCCCATAGTGCAGTTGGGAGCATTCTTGCCCTTTCTCAGATCTCCTTGGGTTCTTCTGGTGATCCAGGCTGCATCATGTTAACAGCCCTTGAGTGGAAGTCCCATGAAATCAGACCCCTTCTCAGATATGATGCTAACTCTTTGGCACTCCAGGAGCTGCACACTCACTGAGCACTTGGAGCTGAGAATTTTAACCCAGAGCCATCTCTTTCTGATACAAAGAGGAGAGAATCAAATTAAGGCTTTCTAACAAGGAAAGGAGGCAACACATAGAAAGAATTGGTAAACCAATAGGAAAGACCTGAAGACTTCATAGCTGTCAAGATGTCTTACCTCTAAAGAAGAAAGCAAAGGAACAAATGGAAAAGAAAAAGAAACAAATAGAAAGATGGCCTTTAAAATTAAGTTCTCGACACCCTTCAGCGGTGAAGATCCAGAAACTGGCAGAAACATTGCCAGCTCTTCAAGAGGAGGATACAGTCACACTTCGTACTAATGTTAAAAACCTGGCAATTTGGTGACTTTAAGACATTTCAAATCTGTTTGGCTATTAGGTCCCTTTATGATTAATTTTAGGGCTCTGAACTATCCATCAAATATCTTGAGAATATTCTTCCATGTAAATAACCACATGAACAAATTAGAAAATAAATCTTTTGGTGATTTAAGACATTCATAGTTTATATCATCTCTTGGGCCTCAAGGAATGAACAGTCTTTCAGGGAGAAAAGCACCCCAAAATCACCCAGATATATGAGTAGAGCTGAACCCAATCAGCTCCAGAGTCCATGTTCTTAACAACTATACTGATGGCCTCTAGGGACAGACCCTCTGCATGCTCGGTGATTTTCACAGGTGAAATCTAAGACATTATGAGCAATGACTGAAGAAGAGGGCTGTTCTACCTGGCAATATTAAGGATGCTTCATTGAAGATCTTAAATTATGAGTCCTGGAATATGGGGAGAAATCCACTAGGTGGACAAAGGTTGTGGGGAGTGGGCTTCAGGCAGGGAACCAAGGAGCTCACTTCAAGTGTGAGCCTGGCTCCAGATGGAAGGGAGAGGAAATCACCTCCTAAGAACTCTTGCAGACTTTTGATTTCCTGCTCTCATGCATTACTGAGCATGACTGATCAGACACAGTGATGTCATCACTCACTAGGAAGATATACTCCCTGCTCTTTATTTTCTTCATCTGTTAAGGAGAATAACTATAGTACTTGCCCATAGATTCATTAAAAGATTAAATGCTGTTAATTTGTATAACAAATGCCCAATAATAGTAATTTTTGTCCTTATTGTCTTCATTAGCATCAAAATTATCATCATCTTTCAGCTACTTTTAAGAAAGAAGATACCAATGGAAACATGTGCAAATGAAAACTTGCTTCAAGTCCCTATGAAGAACAACAGAGAGACAATAAAATGGACCTTTAGCTCTAATTTGATGACTATGATTTGAACAAAATGGAAAAATGGCATAATCAACCCAGCTCAGCTTTGCTCAACTCAACCTCAAATTGAGATGAAAATTAAAATTTTAATTCAAACTTTGAACTTAAAAACAAACATTAGGCCCAAACTCTGCCCTCTTTGTACATTTAGGGGCAAAACCGCTCAGAATTCTCTTTGTGGAATGGCTCCTTCACTCCCAAATTTTTGCCAGCACCCAATATGGCACTTCAGAGAGAGAGGTGAGGGATAGGTTTCCTTCTCTGAATAGCTCAGAGGGAGATGAGAAAATAGACATATCAAAGGAAACAAAAAAGTAACATAAGACAGTTTTTAATATGGTTATATATACAAAGCTTTATTGGAGCACAGAATGCTAGAGATGTTAATTTTCTGAGAGTTCTAAGAACTTTAAGGAAATTTCAGAGAAAACCAAAAAACCCAGCTAGGGTGTACATTCCAGGCAAGTGAGGACACACAGCACAAATTCACCAGTTTTCCCATTCTCTGGCTGAGAGTCATTTTAAGATTCCTGAATGGTCCTGTTCCTAGTGTCATACTCAGCCCATGGTCATGCATACCTGACCCACCTTTACCTTTCTTAATCTTGGCAAATCTTAATCACTTTGGATATCAAATGCTTTGAGAATCCATCCAAGATTGTACTATTTGTCCCTCTACTGTGTTTTCATTGCTACCTAGCACTGATTGCATTAAGAGTATCTGCAAAATTGTCTCTCTCTCCCATATTAGACTGCACACTATAAACAAGAATGGCACAATCTGCATTTGATCTTCCTGGAAGGCTGAAAATAGGTGTTTAAGGTTCATCAAATTAGTAGCTATCACTGACATCTTCTTTAACCTGCTACCACATATGTGAACACCCATTTCATTCTTGCACAGGCAGTCTGCTTTGAATGCTGAACTGGAGCTTGCTTTTGCAACTCAGTCCCTATGTTGAGTTTTTAAATGAGTTCACACTAAAACAATGAAAACCACCAACAAACAAAAGGGATCAGAGGCCTCTGCTCAAGTACTAATCAACATCCTTGCTGAACTAAATGAGGAAAGGAAGCTGCCTGCTTGATATCCTTTTTAATAACTAGCAAGAGAGAGCTTATTGGGTTTCTTAAGTGAGAAACCATATGAAAAGGCAAAAGTGTGCCTAGAGTATACCATGTTCCTTTTTTTATCTCCTTTAGAATTACCATGTGTTTTTCTAATTGAGAGCACTCTTAAGGCTTATTTATAAACCAGATCTGGAGGCAAGGGGAGTACATGGCCCAAATTCATTCTAGTTCCCTTGTGCCTCATTTCTGCTTCTTTTGAACCTTGCAAAGCAGTTTATAACAAATAAATCATGTCTTATAAATTAAGCAACTGTAGAAACTGAGATGAGAATAGTTGATGGCAGGCTTAAAAAGATACCAGCATATATCACTTGGGGGTCATGGTCTTCCAGTTACCCACCAGCCTGGCTAGACCGACTGAATTTAATGGTATGAGACATATTTCTAAGAACACCTGAAATCAGCGATCACTTACTAATCATACCCAGCCCACGTTTGTTTAGGCAAAAGACCAATAAGTTGAAAGAGTAGTGTTCAATGGTTTGGAAATCGAGAAGGAAAAGGAATGTCAGATGGAAGGGAGAATTATGCCTGGGGAAGAGAAGGATGTGGAATGATGGAATAACCATCTTTAGTAAGAGAAATGTTTTCAGTTGAAGCAGCTGTTTTTCATTTCTAGGAAAGCTGAGAGCATAAATTTCAGTATGGGAGGGTTTAGGTTAACTGAGGGAAAGCCGCCTAATTCAGAGGGCAAGAAGGCATGATGACCTAGTGTGAGAGGTGCCAGTCTTCTTTACCAGGATCCTCAAGAGAAGCAGAACCCCATGATTTCAAGGTGGCTGGGGAACTGTCTGGCTTGCAGACAGGGGAATAGATTGTACAGGTGACTTCCACTTTTTTATTCGTGTTATTATTACTCTGGTTCAACTGTGGTTCATTTCATTTATTGTAAAGCCAATCTGTTTGACCAACAAAAGAACAATACTGAACAAAAATGTTTCTGAGAATTCCAAACTCATAAAAAGCACTGTGCCTAAATTATGGTCTAATTTAAATAAGAACACACCAGTTTCCTTTCAAATTTTGGTTTAGTAAAATCCATGGAGTAAACATGATGTGTAAATTTTCTGCAAGTTGTCAGGCACCCAGAGATAAGACACAGTCCAGGCACTTAGCCCTCTGGAAGAGAGAAAATGAGCCCATTGATTACTGGGATAAACATCAGATACGGTAAGTAATAGTCAAGAGACACAAACTCTCATGGAGTAACAAAGACTCAAAGGACAATAATCAGTTGGGCTATCTAGTGCTGAGAATAATTTGGGTAAGGAAGAGATTATGAGATAAGTATTAAAAATTTGTAAATCAATAAATGTTAGAGACATTATAAACACAGATAGAAGCATGAATATCTAAATCATGCCTAGGAGCAGGGAATGGTCTCATTTAATCTGAACAAAACTACTTACATTAAAGAAATAAGAAAACATGAAAGTTGTTTTGGGTCATGTAAGTGACCCAAGATGTAAGTCTCTAAATCCAAGGCTAAAAATAATTATGCTTAAGTCAAGATGAATTCATTTCCAATTATTTTCCCTCTCAGCTGGAATAAATCTTACCAGATCACGATATTTTTAAAGAGTTCCTTATATTGAAAAATCACAATTTAGCAATTAACTGACAGCTTCCAAACACATATGAAATGTTTGGTCTTGCATCCATTCTAATGCACCCAACAAGGGACCAAGATGGTATGGATTGCCTGATGGAAGAATAGCGAATGGGGCTTTGAACAGATATTTTAAAATATGTCACTATATATATCTAACTTTGAAAAATCTTTCCAAATCAGAAGCAGAAAAACACCAAGGTTATCTGTGTGTGTGTGTGTGTGTGTGTGTATGTGTACACACACAACACATACATACACACACACACACATACACACACACACACTTCATGTCTAAATTTTAGAGCTGGCTACTATTGCAGAGTGTGTGGTTACAGTCTGAGTTGTATAAAGAAATAGTGGAGGAAGTGACTACATTCCCAGTGGGACCTATCTCTCATGTAAACAGACTTTTTTTTAAGGATGCTGTATCATGTGAGGGGAAGGAGGAAGGACTCTGCAAAGAGGCAGACCTAGAGCTAATTTTCTATGTGACTAGACTTGGGCAGCTCTCTGAACCTCTCCATTTTCTCACATATCAAGTAGGGGTAATAACCCTGGACTTAAAGACTTGTAAAGAACAGATGCACCACTAGTGAAAGACCCCATGGCCAGGCACTGACCTTCCCGGCTACTCAATTAACAACAAATATGATTAGTAGCCATCATATTTCTTCCTTTCAACTGGTCACGTTTAAATAGTCACATGCACAAACACAAGTTCTATAGATTTCTCCTGACATTTGTGCATCAAACCTATGGAAAATCTCCACATTAAATGATCAATCCTATAACCCTGATATCTCTCCCTGGCTGAGCAGAGGCCACTTGGGAAGGGTAGATTTTACATCATTGCATGAGGCTCTTGCTAGACTGTAGCCTGGCTCACATTTCCTAGAAATAGTTCTCTGGAATTTCATATACCTCTGACTTGAGAACAGATCTGAAATATTCATGTTTTTCATGAGATGTATGTAAAAGATCCAAATAAGAACATTTTAAGCCAAATATCTAGCCCCTGAATGTTGATGAGAATGATCACTTCATATGCATATGTGTGTCCAGGCATAGTCTCAGAGTGAGCTACACTTGAACAATTTATAACACCAGTGTTAATATGCATTATTTCCCGAACTCCTTCCAAAGAGCAGTCACCAGATCCATCATTTAGGAAGTGAGATACAGGGCAGATGTTTTCAGTTACAACATGTAATGGCTACAGAGGATTCCATTACATTCTTCTCTTTGCTGTTGTGTACATTTGAAATGTTCCACAATAAGAAATAGCAATGAAAATAAAAAATATTGGATTTAATGACACAAAGGTTACCAAATGTTGACCTTAGTGAGAGTCAACATGAATGCCTGTTCTTCAGTGGCCACAGAAAGAAGTAAGAGAGATATTTGCCCTCTTGAATTCAGGATGAAACAGGAGAAGCCATTATTTAATGCATGATTACACAAAGGCTTACAGCTACCCAAAGTGCAGGACACCATGGAACCATATAATAAGAGGGGCGGAAGGATAGCTTGGGGAAGAAACATGAAGTGGAGACCTAAAGCATAAACAAGCATTGTCCAGTGAAGGTGGGGGGGAGACAGAGGGAGAAAATAGTGTCCCAACCCTGGGATATAGCAATGATGATCAAGGAAGGAACAATGTAAGCTCTGAGTCCAGTACCCCATTATACTTTTGACACATCTGATTTTAGTCTGATAGAAGTGCTGTTAAGGAATAACAGAATAAGAAAAAGTAAGTAACAAATGCAAAATTACACTGCCAAAATTATTCACTACTGTTAGCAATTTCAATTTTTCTTCCAACTCCTCTAACAAATTCAAATAACAAAAATTCCTTTTTTGTATGCCCCTATCAACGCACAGTGAGAAAGGAATTAGATGAGTTAGTTGTGTTGGTGGGATTAGAAACCAGGGCAGTTCTATACTCAGATACTCCTATTAGCCAGAAAAGCAATGGTTTACAGGCCTGTCCTAGGATTAGGAAAGGTAGAAGCACTGAGATGAACTTGAAGCCACCTCCATCTTACAAGGACTGAAAATGGGCCACTCTAACATGGTATCACCTGCACTCAGCACAGAGCCTGGCCTGTAGTGACAGCTTTGCTCTGGTGACAGAGATGGTGATGTTATCAAGGTAAAAGCGGGTTTATCTCTGCCCTACATGTCTCCCTTCTTGTTGAATCTGTCAAGAGTCTCCCTGCCTCCAATGCATCTCCTGTGGTGATGAACATCTTCACACTTACCGCATTAAAACACAGGACTCCCAAGGAAATGACACACCAGAGGCCTCCCCCCCACCCCAAGAGCTATAGGAGAAGAAAGCTGTTAGGGAAGGGCCTCATAAGGTCTGGCAGGAGTCTGGGTGTGGGTCTGAGGAAGAGCATGCCTGCAAGGTGTGATGGCCCAGGTCTAGATCCTCCTTTAGAGACAGATATTTGTCCTCAGCTTTCCTCAAGGATTGTCAGGAAGGTGAGACCTGTGAGCAGTGTTATGGGAGAGTTTAGACAGACTTGCAGATGCCTATCTCCTGTTCAATTTCTCCTGGCCTCTCTTGAAGGACAGTGGCCTTAGGCAATGGATCACCCTATGGGGTTATATTTAGTCCTATTTAGAACAGTGAGCCAAAGTGCTTCCCTTTCCATGTGAGGCTCCTTGCTCCCCTGTTCCTCAGCTTCTCTCAGTTTCCAAAGGCAGAGGTCTACAAACAGCATTAGACTGCCTGTGCCAGGGACAACCCTTCCTGGGTGAATCTCCCAGAGAAGGGAGACGGCAGAAAGGAGACTCAGGAACTCTTCACACCCCCACCCATTCAGTCACCACCCATTTCCTCGACAAATGTGGATTTAGTGCCTGTGACCCAGCAGACCCAGCCAAAGAGACACAAATAAAATAAGCATGCTTTGGCTCTAGGGGCATGGGTAGAAGACCCAGAAATTAAACAGTAAATCACAAAAATAACTACATGGTGATCAAGGTGATAGATGCAAGAAAGGACAGTTGAGGGTTTATACTCTAGTCCAGTGACCTAGGAGAGATTGCTGGTGGAGCAGTATCTGAGGTGAAACTTGGGGGAGAATGAAGAGACTGCCATGTGAGGCAGGAGGGCAGAGGGTTTCAGAATGTGGCACAACTGAGGGGCAGTGAAGGCAATGCAGATGGGAAGCAGCAGGGAGGGTGTGCACAGAGCTGGGAGAGATGAGACAGGAGGTGCCCAAGGGACCAAGCATCCAGTTTGAGGCTCATGCTGAGCACTGGGAACCCTGACCTAAGGTCAGGGGTCACGGAATAAGATAGGATCTGAGCAAGATGCTGTCATGATCAGTTCAAATTCCAGCTGGGCCTCTTCTTCCCCATGTGACATTGAATGAGCAAAACTCTTTGACTCTGAATCTCCCCATATGCTGATTCAATTGGCCAACAAACATTTCTCATGCCTCTAATTCGTGCCAGCCACTATCTCAGGTGATGGAATGCAACAGGGAGAAGAAAATTCTCTAAAGTCCAGAGCTCATGTTCCGGTGGGTACATGTGACATTACAAATGTGACAAGCAAATCTATGTGCTATGTAGGCAATAAGAAAGTGGCAAGGAGGGGAGTAACCCAGGAGGCCATGCTTGGGCAGCATGGGCAGAGAAGGCGTCTGGGGAGGTGACATACTAGCTGAGGCAGAGGACTAAGGAAGGTCCTGCATCACACGGAAAGACATGGGCACAGGAAAGAATGACCACAAAGATCTGGAGTGCGAAAGAGCTTGTCTGCCAGGGCAGGTGAAACTGAGCCCAAGGCCCAGGGAGTGGGCAGAGTCGGTGAAGAGTGGGCCCCAGATGGCTCAGGACCTTGTTAGCTTTGGGACATTACTACAGGAACAATGGGAGGACAGGTAAGTGCCAAGATGGGGCTATGTGTCTAGATCACTCCAGCTGCTGTTTGCAGGAGGCACTGGAACGGGGCAAGAATAGATGCCGCAACATCTAAAAGGGGACTTGTATGCTTCCTTTTATCCTCCGCAGGAGCATGTTATGTTTTATTATTAACCAGCTCCTGACTTTATAACCTTGCTACCCAACCTCTTTTGTGTCTTCCTGTCCTCACCTAAAAAAGAAGAGCCATGATATCCCCCACACCACATGGGGCTCTTGTGAAGATAAATACAGGTTGTCATCTAGGAAGGAGGTAGAACAAAGCCTGGCTGAGCTCTCAGCACATCTTAACCCTTTTCATTGTCTTGCTATTCATTTCCTATCCATCACCTCTACTTGAACCTGGCTCCTGTCCTAGCTCCTGTCCCAGTGTTTATCCTAGGTACTCTGTCAAATAAGAGTTTTGTTGTTGCCTGAAGACTTAAGTCAGCGCAAAGACACATTTTTTGTTGTTGTTGTTGTTGTTTGGCTGAGGCAGAGACTTCAAAACACTCTCAGGAGCATCTTGAGGCTGGTGTCTCCAATGTTGTAACTTAATCCCTGCTGTGATGTTTTTGGAGGTGGGGCCTATGAGAGGTGAGTAGGTCATGAGGAATTAATGCTCTTAAAAATGGGTCAGACAAAAGTTCATTTACTGCTGCCACCATGTGAGGATATGGAGAAAAGACAGCATCTATGAACCAGGAAGCAGGCCCCCTCAGACACCAACCCTGTCAGCACCTGCAGTCTGGGCTTCTCCATCTCCCAGGCTGTGAGAAAGACATTTCTGCCATCCACAAGCTGCCCCCATCTTTGTTATTCCATTATAGCAACCTGAGCAGACTTAAACAGCTGGGTATTACCCTCCCCCCATTCCACTGGGTCCCTCCCCCACCCTGTCTCATATAGGCCAGAATGCTAAGTGTGTCCTACATCTGCAGGCACATGAGTTTGTGATCCCTAATAAACATTGACTTTAAAGATTATGCACAAATACAAACAGCACACAAGAACCCTCCTTCCCCTCTTTCCAGGACCTGCTGGAGCAATGGACTGATGACAGGGTGTAATTTCCAATTCTCTCCATGCAGTCATTCACCATGTACTTACTGAAAACATTCTAGATCCGAGGAACTGTGAAAAAAAGAGATACAGCATCTGCCTTACAATCTAGCACCCATGAACAATGATGCTGTAGAGTTCTCTTGAGTGCAAAGGTATACTGACAGTATATCACAGGAGGGATTCTAAGCCTTTTGATAAATTATTATTCTGTTAATACAACAATCCTGTGAAGGTAGATAGGAGAAGTAGGTTATTCTACTTTCGAAGGGTAAAAAAGCTAAAGACATTGTCCAAAATGACACATTTAGTACAAGCTGGATCTTGAATTCATGTTTGCTGTCACTAACAGGGAAGGGTTACGTATCTTTGGGGCATAACTCATAAAGTTTTCTCCTTGCAGGTTGCTATAGCTCTGAAAAAATAAAAGTGATATCTAAACACTGACCAGCTCATGGATAACGTGGCTGAAACTGGCTTAGACAGTGGGAAAATCGTGACAATGGTGCTGGCAATGAATGAGAGGCTTGGGTTTCCAGCAGAGTTCTTCCTGGGCTCTATGTGTCACCGATGACACATTTGGAAATAAAAAGAGAGAGAGAGAGAGTGAGAGAGAGAGAGAGAGAGAGAAAATAAGGAACAGCATGCAGCCCCAGCTTTGCCAGGAAATTTATAAAAGAATACTTTTGGTGAAGGCAATGAGATTTTTGCCAGGTGGTATGAGTCCAGACAGCTAATCTCCATGACCCAGTGAGAGTCTCCTCCAGAGGGACCCTATCTGGTATTCCCCCACGAGGCTTGGCAATCAGCGATCACTGCAGCTCCTGCTGCAGACAACCTACGAGCATCTGGAGCCCATACCCCATGCTCCATGCTCCAGACACACGACAGGCTGGAAAACATGTCATCATCCCGGGGAGTCAAGCAGCCTCACCATGTCTGGAAATGCCCTTTGGGTAGATGAACACTAGCCCAGGCTCCTTGGCCTTCATTTACTTTCAATCAGTGGTTCTTAATTAGGAGAACTTTGTCTCCACGGGGACACATGGAAAATCTGGAGACATTTTTGATTTGTCTGACTAGAGCCAGAGGGATTTGCTGTTGCACCTAGTGGGTAGAGGCCAGGGGTTGTACTCAACATCCTTCAATGTGCAACAGGGCAGCCCACAACAAAGAACTATCTGGCCCAGAATGTTAATAGGGTTAAGAAAACCCCGTTGAAAATATCTAAAATCCCTAACTGATTACTGACTACCTTCATGGCCTCATATTGAGCTCTACAGCAACAGACAGCTGAGAAAAGTACCTTTTCCCAAGGAGTTCAGAATCCAGTGGGAGAGAAAGTCACTTAAAGAACAATTGTCATGAGAGGTTGGACAGAAACTCTAGTGGTGGGGTCTGAAGTATAAAGTTCCTGGTTAAATGTAGACTTTGCCATTTACTTATTAGCAATGTGACTTTGGCCAAGTCACTTAGCCTTCCAATTTCTTTTGAAACTATGAATAGAAAAATATGACACTGACACTGTCCTGTTCTTACTCTCCCTGTTACTCTGATAGCATCTACTAGAGATGCAAACCTATGGCCAGCACCCCTACTGTCTTTGCTGAAACTGTTGTTACACAGAGGTTGGGGTTAAACACAAGGTAGACAGGAGGGACAAACTAGAGAGGCAGACATAATTTCTACACTGTCTGCCTAAGCAAGGGGAAAACTCTTTTTTTTCCTCAAGTGTGTGTGTGTGTGTGTGTGTGTGTTGATGGGGAAACGGGGGAGTCCAGGCACCAAACTGATATCATACAATTCAATTCTGAACCATCTACTTGGAGTTTAGAAAGACCCTGCAAATTAAGGGTTCAATCCCACAACACTGTTTTCATTTCAAATGCCAAGAGGAAAAAAGTCTTGGCTGTTTGTATGACTAGCTATAAAATGAGGTTCCTACAACCCTCTCCTCAGGTTTGATAATTTTCAATAAGAACTTAGGGATACACTTAACTTACATTTATTGACTTATTGTAATGGATACAAATGAAGAGCCAGCTGAAGACGTATACAGGCAAGATAAGGACGAAAGAGAATGGAGGTTTCCTGCCTTCTCTGGTATTCCACCCTCCTGGCACCTCAGTGCTTTCACCAACCTGGAAGTTCTCTGAACTCCATTTCTTACAGATTCTTAGTGAGGCTTCATCATCAGGGCACAATCAATTGTTAGTTCAATCTTCATTTCCCCAAAGATAGGGGGTAGGGCTGAAAGTTCCAAGATTCTAATCATGGCTTGGTCTTTGTGGTGAGTAACTTCAATCCTGAGGCTATTCAGAAGCCCATAAAGACTTGTCTCATTAGGAAAAAAAAAAAAAAAAAGGATTCTCCTGTCGACCATGAAATCCTGAGGGTTTTGGAGTTCTGTGTCATGATCTCAAGGCAGAGACCACCAAATATTAGACCAAGAGATGATACTAAAAACTCTATCATTCAGACAATTCAAGGGTTTTAGGAGCTTTGTGTCAGAAACCAGGGACAGAGACTAAATATGTATTTCTTATCAAGTCACAGCCCCTACAGAGAGAAGATAAGTTTCTTCTACATCTATTTTCTTCTTGCTGTCTGCAAGGAAGCCATGGTTGAAAGCCCCGTCATGCCCTCAAGGATATCACATTATGCACAATATAATTGGCTCTCCTCTATATTCTAAGGTTCCACATTCATGGATTTAACAAACCTCATTCAAAGACATTTGATAACAGATTTATTCTCTTATCATTATTCCCTAAATAATATAACAACTATTTCTATATTATTTATTTTGTATTAGGTATTATAAGTAATCTAAAGATTATTTAATGTATACTGAAGCATGGGTGTAGGTAATATGCAAATATAGGTTATTCAGAGATTGTATAGATTACATGCAAATACTTTTGTATGGGGACTTCAAAGTGGCTCCTGAAATCAGTCTGCTGCAGATCCAAGAATGACTCTGCAATGCCCATCTGGGCTTCTGAATGACCTCATGGAAAGCATCTATCCCTGAACTATCAGGAAAAAAAAAAAAAGAGACATGCAATCCTATTTAAGTCATGCTAGTACTACAGCCCACTAATATAGTAGGCAAGGGCAGGCCAATTAAGAAAAGGACATTACAGTTTTCTCAGATACGTGGATGCTAATCCATAACAGGGTTCAGGGGAGCATGGAGGAGTGAAGGAATTTTGGATAGGGGAAAGGGGAGGGAGGGGAAGGGATGGAGCATGGGAATAAGAAAGACGGTGGAATAAGATGGACGTCATTACCCTAAATACATGTTTGAAGACACGAACGGTGTGACTCTACTTTGTATACAACCAGAGAAATGAAAAATTGTGCTCTATATGTGTACTATGAATTGAAATGCATTCTGCTGTTATGTATAACAAATTAGAATAAATAAATTTAAATTTAAAAAAGACATTACAAACAGAAGAAATAACAAATAAAAATACAGAGTTGAAAGAGAGTAAAGGGATCCATGCTGATTGGTCCCTTCTACCAGGAGAGGGGAAGCGGGTAAGAGTGAAGAGTCAGAGAGCAGCTCCAACACAGTGAGTCTGAGATGCCATACTAGGGAGTTAAAACTCACTTCCTACAGGAATGGGATGCTAATGACAATTTCAAATAGTAAAGTAATATCAGATTCACATTTAAGGATAAAAGGAGAGAGGTATAGTACTGACATCCAGATTAACTCATCAGTGGCATTTGAATTAATGGGAATGCATGACAGTCGTTGTACTCTGAGGGTACAGAGGTTTATTACCAATATCCAAAAACAAGTGGACAAAGTCCACCACCTCCTTTCCATGACATTGTGGACTAAGAAATAAAAAACAATCCATCCATCCTTTCATCTGTCCATCTATATATTAGAGACTGGAGAAGCTGGGCAAAATTTCAAAATAAAAAAATATTAAGATAAAGGGACCTTATCAGAAATAATTCTTCATACAGACCACAGTTTGTTCCTTGAAAGAGCCTTTATCTGGCCCAGGCTTTAACCTAAGTTTGCATGCAGGGCCCTCAAACATATCTGACACCTGCAAAATCCATTCATATCTTCAAATATGATATAAAATGTCTCACTGCCTGGGGACTAAAAAGACATGAAATAATTCAATGCCAGCATACAGGGTAGCTTAACACCAAAATGCACCACAGAGAACATTCAGATGTAGTTTTCAAGGCGCCTGGAGCAATACTTTGTTTTAAATAGAAGTGGGCGTCAACACTGCTGTGAAAGATTCGCCAGTAGTTTCAGTATCATAGGGCAGAAAAAGTCGAGTAATTATTGTCTCCCCAATTATGGCTAATTCTTTGCAAGTTAATTCCTGGCTTCTTTAAAATGGGGCCAGAAAATTTGCTCTTTACATGCAAAACTGAAGATATTGGATCCAGCAGCTTATGGCCTGGGGTTTATTTCTTATTACTTCTAAAGGAATGAGGAGGGGGTGGGAAATAATATTTTGAGTTAGGCACCATTTAGCCAAGGTGAGAGAAAAACCTCTCTCTTCAGCTCTGAAACAGGATCATGTAGCTATTAAAATTTATTGGACACAATTCAAGCAAGAGTGTTAGGTGAAAAGAATCAAAGAAAAAACTATAGGCCGAGTTCAGAAGGCTGTAACTAAATCTGCACCTGCTGTCACTTATTACCGCAGATCTCCCAGGCAGTTTAGACATAAACCAGACAGTCCTGATGCCCATCCTGACTAATGCTGGCCTATTTTACTTATTAACACAGAGTTAAAAAAATATGTGTGCATGCAAATATGCATATCTGTATACGCATGGGTGCACATGCATATGTGCTAGAAATAAACTGGGAGAGAGGGAACCCAGGGGAGAATAAAATTCAAAGTTGGGAGTGGTAGGTGCAAGACAGAAAACCTTGCCAGCAAGTTACTTCAGCCTAGAAAATGTGAATTCCAGATTCCTTGATATTTGAAATTTGCATGCTATATTTTCAAGTCTGTTTTGATCAAATCTCCAGAATTAATAGTTTTCAAAGAAAGGAACAGCACCAAATGAATTGAGTTCACTAGAAACATAATAACTTACCCAAGGGAAAACCATGAAAAGGAGAAACTAAGTATAAAAAATATTTCACTTATCCTCTGAAGATCTCTATAATCACATATATTTTCAGTCTCTCCATGTATATTTATTATTTTTCTTGACCTCTAAGTTTCTAAGCTAGAAAGAAAAACATAATTATTGAAATTAATATTATCAGGGCCACCAAGGGATTTACTTCTCTAAAAATCTATGCAGGATCACCTATTTGGCATGCCATTTCTCTTTAATCTTTTGCATTCAGCAGAGTCATGCATGTGATTGAATGGCACTTTCAGTTTTCATAAAAGTGAAGAAAGTGGCTTTGTTAAGGGACTCAGTCACACAGTGACCTGCCTCATGTCAGGTATGCTGAGTGTTTCCAGATCAAAGATCTCTTCCAGAAAGAGAAAAGGTGCACAGGAAGAGAAGCTGGGTTTCCTCCATTTTCACTCAGATGAGTAAGGGCCAAGATTTGCACCAAGTTCTAGGTAGCAGAACAGACCTAAGTATACACCTGAGGGTACACCTTTAATACACTTATTCATAAGTGTCTCTAATGCTGCCAAGTGGTCCACTCAGGGCACACAAGTATCAAAAAGTACAATCAGGATTCCAGAGGTAGACAGACCTCTGCCCAAATCTCAGCCATATGACCTTGGGCAAATGGTCTAACTCTCTATGTCTCAGTTGTCTCAATCCAAAAGTAGAGTCATAGCTTTTCAAGTTTAAACAAAAAATATCAGGTAAAGCATTCTGTATAATGTCCCATCTGCCACTAGCATGCAGCATATGTTTTATATTATTTTGAAAGTGCTTTGTAAGCTTAAAAGAGTTGAGAAAATAGAGGCTAATCAATCTCTGGAGCATCTTTATAATACCTGTGTACTTATAGGTAATGCCACACACTCTGGCATGTTATAATCTGTACTGAGGTATTCTCCAGGTGGAAAATAGTACATGGTGACCAATTATTGGGTTCTGGCAGCAGAGAGACCTGGACCAAACTCCAGCTCCATCACTTACGAGCTGAGTGGTTTTTGAAAAGTCATACAATCATGGGCCTTAGTTTTTCTATCCATAAGAAACCTTAATGATATAATATTTAACATAGCAAATTTAAGGTAAAAGTGGCTGTGTGTATGTGTGTTCCTCACCATCATTAATAGAGCCATGGGCAATTGTTACAATTGGAAAATGTTTCATGTTCACAGAAGAATTATCCATAGGACATGTGGAATCATAAAATACCATATTTAGAAATTACCATCAAATCTGATGAGTGTGCAACTATCCCCCTACCCACACACTTAGCAAACATCACTAGTGGGCTTCTCTTTCTCACTTAGCTGAGATTGGCTTCCCAGTCAGCCCTATACTGTGACCTAGACAGCAATTTCTGATCCATAAAAGATGACAACATAAGAGTTAATCTATCTTCTGTCTCCAATCATTTCTAGTGAGAGATGAGAAAGCAGAAGGTCACTGATGTTAAGTGACTTGTCAAGAATTCCACATGTAGTAAATGACCATCCTAGCCCCAGAAATAGACTGCCTAACTCCTTACTTCCACTTCCCACTGTGATTCTCCACAGTGTCAAGACACCCTCCAGGATATATGGAAGATACTTTTGACAGCCTTGTCTTCCTCCTCAGGACTGCACAGAGAGTCTGCTGCACTTAGCAAATTACTTGCATTCTAATTCTGACAAGCCTCCTTCTGTGACAGGTGAAGGAGGTGGGAGGGAAAGAAAGGTGTCTCTTTCAAAAGCCTTGATTGAAGATGTGGAGATTTACACATGTTCCTGGTGACATCTGGCTCTGAGAAGCATGTGCAAAGGCAATTCTCCCAATCTGGAGAAATTGTACTGACAGTTAAGTTCACATACCCACTGAGAATCATGGCAGTCCAAGGAGGGAAGGCGAGGTCAGGGCTCTTACCTCTACCATCTCCTGTCCCACTGGGTCATGAGTAAAGCAGCAGCTATGCAGTTGGTGGCACCAACAGATCAATTGCAGCCTGAGGCCATCTGCTTCTGTCTGGTGGCAGAATCCCAGCATGCACTGGTTCCAACTGGATTTTTGTGGGGAGGGAAGCTGAGAACTATGAGGGCCCCAGCTGCTATCAGCAGACACGGAGGCGCCACCTCCTCACCTCAGGCCTGGGCGCACTCCATGGACCTGAGTTCCCAGCTGTCCCTGTGGCTACAGACTCTCCTCGCCTGACTCAGAATACTAAATGTGTCCTCCCTTCAAAGTTGCTGCTGCTGTTGTTGTTTATTCATAACTGACAAAGAGAGGAAGGTGACAGAAAAAAATTAGACTAAATTCTGTTTCATACATAGTAACATCTGTTGCAATATTTTTACTTCCCTCAATTCTATAACATGTCTGGCATTGAGAAAGGTTTTGAAACAAAATACTAATCATGCTAATAATAATAATCAAGTGTGTAGAAGCAATGCCTGACCTGGCTTACAGAAAGCCAAGCAACCATCTCCACTTTTCCATGTTCATCTCATTCACAGTGACCTGGATCACCACATCCACACCCATCCAACAAATATGTACTGGAACCCACTAAGGTACAACACAGTTCTAGGCATGGGCAGGAAGCAGGCAGGCCCCTGTCTCCATGGAGCCTAGATTTTATTTGGGTGGAGCCAGACCAAAAAATTGACTTATTAAATGTTTTGAGGACATCATAAACACACGAATGTGTGGGGTGGCCCACTTGAGATACAGGGTTAGGAAAGGCCACTCTGAGGAGGGGAGGCCAGCTAGATGAGAATTATGAATGTACTATCACATCACTTTTTAGTATTAAAGCATGTTGTTCTATTTTTTAGTCCTGAATTATTGACAAGTTTGTGGGTATAATACTGCTATTGCAGATCAGTCAGCAACTTTGCTGACCTTCCTCGACTTTCCAACTCAATTCCTCCCTCCATCCTCTCTTCTCCCTATCTATCCTGGATACACTCCTGGCAGGATCTCCAGGCCCCTTTTGATCATTTGGTTATACATACCTTCTGTCCCTGTTCAAGTCCCTCTGGAGACAGAAAAGAATGCTACCCACATGGGCTGTTCCTTTTGGACTGGTAGAGGAATAAATGAAAATTACAGGAACTGGGAGTGTTAAGGCAAAGGAACAGCACCAGGGAGGTGGTGTGGAAAACTAAAGGAGAGTGAACATGGGACAGGGCACAGTGAACACCTCCACCCTGCAGTAGGGAGCAAGTGGGAGACAAGGGCTCTAAGGATGATCCAGGACAGAGAGATCTGACATGCAAAGAAACACTCACCACCAAAGGAGGCTCAAAGGAAAACTTCATAACAGGTTCTTAAATGTTTACATTGAATTTTGCTAAAGTTCATGAATTAAAAAATTGAGAATTACAGATACTTTCAAAGTCTTATTCTGTGGTATTATGTAAAACAAACAACCAAAAAAATTCCATTAGTTTTCTCCGAGGAAAGGCTGCTGATTTTCTAAAAAAATGAAAAGAGCCAGAGGAAAAAAATTACAGCCAAAGGTAATGGCAAGTTCTAAAAATCTGAGACAGAAAAGAACTTGACAGTGTCAAGGAACCCAGAAGAAGCACAGGTGGCTGAAGAATAGTGAGAGAGGAAGAGACACCATAAATGAGATGGCAGGTTCAGGGAGAGGTCAGAAATCCTGACCATGGTGAGCACTCTTAACTCCAGGGCTTGAGTCTCTCCCAGCTTCCTTTCTCTCACACACTTACACACACTCACACACACTCGTGTGCACAGTAGAAGCAGGTGCACATAGACTGCTAGAAGGGCAGTTCTAACTTTCTACCTAAACAGAAAGCTTATTCCCATTCCTCTCTTGACCCGGCATGACCCCTATCAAAAAACCTCTCTTCAAAAGTGTTGTATTAGAGGAGAGGGGCATCTCTGTATCAGGGGAGCAGGTCAGGAGCACAGAACCACCTTCTGTTCCCCAGTGTTAAAAAATAAATAAATAAAAGCAGAATTGTGAATGAATTCTCCAAAGCCCATGAAAAAAGACACAAAAACTCTAGAAACTTCTACAATTCTGATCAACCTGTGCCAGTATAATAACCATACATTTCTAATCAAATTTAACCACCTCATCCAAATAAGCCAATAAGTCACACTATAATGATATAAACTTTTCCTTACCATTTGTTGAGAGCCTAACATGTTTTCTATATGATATTTCTTTTAACTGCTCACAATACTCCCTGGAACTATTAATGACATCTAATGGGAGAGGAAACAAACTCAGAGAGCTTAAAGTCACATAGCTACTAAATGAAGAGTCCAATCTTAAACCTAGAGCTCTTTGATCTAAACCCATGCTCTTCGCAATATAGTGCAAGCCTCTTTGAAACTCTAGTTTCCTTAAGACTAAGTCCACAGCCACTTCCAATCATTGTTCAACACCTAAATCTTTCACATTGCTTAGGTATGAAACCCTGCTTAACCACACCAGCCCATACTGATCTTGCCTTCCTTTAAACTTGACCAGCACCGAAGAGTGCCTACCACTTACCTACATAAACAAACATATATTTAAACAGTTACTATGTAGGGGGAATTGTTAGTGTGAAAATACAGCAGTCAGTAGTCACTGCCCTCAGGGAGATTACTGTAAGATCAGGAAGACAGACAGTTAATACACAGAAAAATCAAACATAGGGTGTCCAGAGCATATGACTTAGAATTAAATTATTTATCGTCTTGTGTTCTTTTTCATTATTTGTATTATTGATTCTACTTCTATAATGAGCTGGAAAGCTATCAGGTGCAGAGGCCCCTGTATTTCCTATGGCTTTTGGCACAGTTGAGGACATGTGAAAGTCCTTAAATCTCTTTGTACACTGGCTACTAATATCTTGTCAGGTCTTGGTTAGTTGTGACCTATTATTTGCCTTTTCATTCTTGTCTTCTTTCATGCATTCAGCACTGAATATATGAAAGAAGACAAGAACAAGACACTGTTCTCTGCAGTAGGTCCAGTAAGTGACTGAAAAACAACTGCACATTGCCTCCCCTTCCAGAAGATTCCAATCTAGTAAGGGAGACAGGCAAAGTACAATTGACAGGTGGTAGGGCAAGGCAGCATGGAAGGAACTGCTGGGGGAAGGCTTCAGGAGCAGAAAGATTTGAAAGATACATAGGAGTTTGCCAGGCATGTCAAAGGAGGAAGGAAAGAGACATGTGAAAATACAGGGTGTCCAGAGCATAGTTAGGAAACCAAGGCAGCCTGCCTAAAGCAGGGAGATGTAGGAGACTCAGTTGAGGGGCAGGAACAGACCAGGAAGGGTCTTCAATGTTCTCTATGTACAGACTGCTTCTTTTTTTTTTCATTAAATTATTTATTTATTCTAATTTGTTTTATATGAAGGCAGAATGCAATTCATTTCATATTACACATGTACTTAGGGTAATAATGTCTCACTCATTCCACCATCTTTCCTACCCAAATCTTCTCCCTCCCCCTCCCTCCCCTTTGCCCCAACTAAAGTTCCTCCATTCCTCCAATGCTCCTCACCCCCATCACCATTATGAGTCAGCATCCTCATACCAAAGAAAACATTTGATCTTGGTTTTTGGGATTAGCTTACTTCACTTAGCACAGAACAGAGGACACAGAGACAGACCCACATAATTACAGTTATCTCATATTAGACAAAGATGCCAAAAACATATATTGGAGAAAAGATATCTTCATCAAACTGGAAATTCACATGTAACAAAATGAAATTACACTTCTATCTTTCACCATGCACAAAACCAACTCAAAGTAGATCAAGGACCTAGAAATTAAACCAGAGACATTGCGCCTAATGGAAGAAAAAGTAGGCCCATGGGCTAAGGTTGTGGCTCAGTGGTAGAGGGCTCTCCTAGCACGTGCAAGGCCCTGTGTTTGATCCTCAGCACCACATACAAACAAAGATGTTGTGTCCGCCAAGAACTAAAAAAAAATAAATATTAAAAAATTCTCTCTCTCTCTCTCTCTCTCTCTCTCTTAAAAAAAAAAAAAAAAAAAAAAGTAGGCCCACATATCCATCATGTCGGATTAGGCCCCAACTTCCTTAATAAGCCTCCAATAGTGCAAGAATTAAAACCAAAAATCAATAAGTGGGATGGAATCAAACTAAAAAGTTTCTTCTTAGCAAAAGAAACAATCAATGAGGTAAATAAAGAGCCTACAGAATGGGTGCAAATCTTTACAAGCACATCAGATAGAGCATTAATCTCTAGGATATATAAAGTACTCAAAAACCTTAGCTCCAAAAAAACAAATAGCCCAATCAATAAGTGGGCCAAGGAACTGAACAGACACTTCTCAGAAGATGATATACAATCAATCAACAAATATATGAAAAAATGCTCAATATCTCTAGCAATTAGAGAAATACAAATCAAAGCTACTCTAAGATTTCATCTTACTCCAGTCAGAATGGCAATTATCAAGAATAAAAACTACAATAAGTGTTGGCAAGGATGTGGGGGGAAAGCACACCCATTCATTGCTGGTGGGACTGCAAACTGGTGCAACCAATCTGGAAAGCAGTATGGAAAACTTGGAATAGAACCAATGGTCATTTGACCCAGCTCTCCCACTCCTTGGTTTATACCCAAAGGACTTAAAAACAGGCTGCTTCTTGAGGCATGGATCACTGAAAGGATTTAACAATGGAGAATGTAATCAGACCTGCATTTATAAGAGGAACCCCTCTGAGAGGGCTTAGAAAGGAGAGGCTAGACTTCAGAAAATCCCCATGTAGGTTATAGTAATAGACTAGGTTAGGGGAAGTAAGTGCCTAGAATCTACTGGTAAGATATTTTTCTTTCCTTCTGACATTTTGATCTTTATACTGTCAGAGAAAATCAACGCAATGATGGTACTCACATCCCAGCATTATCAGGCCTGTTACAAAGTGCTAAACAAATAAAATAAATAAATTCACATTTGGGCAAACAACCTAGGAGAGGCTTCTGTTCCTCAACTGCCAGGCTCCCCTGCCCAACAACTTCCCATGATCACATCCTGGTTTTCTGATTAGTGATAAAATCTTTCAGGGGAACCTTTTCCCAAGACTGGGCCAGTATAGTCCAGAAGAGGTCTACCAGGTCTGATTTCCTGATCTCTCAAGATTCCCCCTCCTGTTACATGATCTTCTGGAACTAAGAAAGGAGTGAGTGTAATGAAGAGAATTACATGGAAGTAAAATCATTCTAGTCCCAAGTAACTAGAATCCCTAAAGCTATTAAAATTCCTTAAGTCTAGTAGATTTCCACCCTACTCATTGAGGAGACTCTTGTAGAAAGCTGACAAATTTACAGATTTTTGGATTTCATTTTCATCCAGATCTAATTAATATGAATTCCCAAGGATTACACAAGCATTTTAACTAAAAATCTTGTCAAATAAAAATCAATCCCTCTCCAGGTAATAACTGCTATCGTGACTTGTTTTCTGAGGCTACTAGTTTGGCATCCAATGGCTTAATTTCTTTCTACTCAAGAAATGGTTAAATCAGACCAATCTCACAGCAAGGTCTCAAAGGCCAGAGCTTATTCCAAGGCCCAGAGAGTAAGGAAGTAAGAGTGCAATCCTAATATCTCCCTTGAAAATCCAGACTGATAACAAGTTAGGAAGTTTCCTCAACTTCAATTCAAATCCTTCATACTCTGCTCATGGCAATAATTTCTAAAACCTACCCAGTGGCTGATGAGCAATGTTAAAGATGATGACGATGACAGCTTCTGGACACTCTGGGTTTTTCAGAAACATCTCTGCCACTTAGGTGTGTGTGCAGCAAATCAGAGACTTGCCCTAGTATAGCAGCTGGTATAAATACCCAGGAAAACTCAAGCCCCAAACTTCTTAGTTTCCAGAAGCTTGGGGTGAACTTGAGCTTCTTTATGATTACTGGGCTTACCCACTTCATCAAAGAGTAAAAACAAATAAAATTTCAAAAGGACTTTTCTGGACTCAGAAACACAATACTTTGATCATTTTGGTGCATAAGAACCAGAACCATAATTAGTACATTTCCCTCAGTAGACACTGGTGTATAAGAACTTAGCCAGATATATTTTGGGAAGTCCTGAACCCTCCAAACTTGAAAAATAACTTGACAAATTTAGTGAACTCCACATGCCCTGGATCCAGCCAGCCCCTCTGTTCATGTGTATGAATTCACAAAATGGTTGGGGCATCCTCTCTCTTCTCATCCTACATCCCCAAACAACATGGAAGACAGATAGTGGGCAGCACCACAGCCGCTGCCTTGGGATGTCACTGGCTGGGGCAGCAGAGCCATGTTTCCCTAGAAGCCTGTGCAGCTGCATGTGCCACCCACTCTGGGTGTGACAACTTCAGTGCATCAGGACTTGTTGGAGCCATCTCATCTGATGTCATCATTCTGTCTCTCCACCCTCGGAAATATTCCTAATCCCCCCACCCAACCTAGACACAGGCCCAGCCACCAAAAACCAGGAACAGGAAGCATTTTCTCATTTTCTGGTATTCACAACATTAGGAATCAGGATACAAAAGTAAAGACGTCATGTAAGGGACACATTTGTACATTTTCATTCCAGGACTGAGGTAACATTCTGCCTCTGGAAGGGCCTAAAGATGTTTATTATAATTTATTTTGATTGCTTAAATTTAGGAACTGGTCAGTATCTAACTAGTGAATGAGCCAAGGCTCCTAGGCCAAGACTACAATCATAGCATGAAGGCTAACAGAAATCACTAGGCATTATTTCATTTTGAATTAAACTTCACAGGATTCCATTATCAACAACTTAGCAGCATTTATTATAAAGTTCTTGTTAGTTTGCTAAATTGGCTTTGAATATATGCTATGTACTTACGGGCTAGAATTACCATGTTGAAAAAAAAATTCATTGACACATCATTTGCATTTGTGATTTCCTAGGCCCACGTGGATAATTCATCTTCACTGATGGCAGACACTCCCAGGCAAACCTCCCTATTATGCCTAACTCTGGAGTGAACTTCATAAATTAGTAGTTCATCAAGGCTCCTTTTCCTCTCTCAGGGCCTTTCAGAACTGAGCCGTGGAGAATGAGCTCACTTCCCCATTTAAAAGTCAACTCTTCCAAGGCCACAGTGAGTCTCCCCATACAGTTCCACTCTCGCAACCCTCCAAGGGTCACAGGTGCTCTCAGCACCAATTCTCGGGTTTCCAGGATGATTCCCCTGGGATGCAAACAGCAAATCCAAGCCCAATACTGCATGCTCCATTTAAATCAATATTCACGCCCAGCCACAGTGAATAGGTTAGTCAGGATAAGAATTACCAGCTTGGTTGTCTATGTTCATACTGATGTGATTAGCATGTTAGCTATGAGGTCTCTATTTTAACCCAACAGAACCTGCACCCCTGTCACAGGTAGACTAAACAGCCTGTGATCAGGCATGATTAGAAAACATGCATATTTATTGACAGAGCTGCTCATTTTATAAAACTGCTTTTGTTCAAGATCTTCAACAGCTCCATAACTGATCTTTTTTTTAACCTCTCGTCTCACTTCCTCTAATACATTTTTCACAAAACAGTGGAGGGTTGTTTGAAAAGCCAATAAAGCTAATATAATCTGAGAATTTCCTACTTAAAAACCTTTGAGAACTTCTTGTCACCAGCATGATTTTTAAAAACCAACAACAAAACAACTTTGATGTGCAAGTCTGGTTTGTCTCTCTTCCTATCCATGCCTGCAGCCATCGTCCAGTGCTCCTATTGTCTTGCCATACCAAAATCCTACCATTCCCCATATTTCAGCACGCCAACACTTGTCGAGGGGACAGGCCCCTTTCTATGAACTGTCCCTAAGAAACCAGGGTGTACACACCAAATCCAGGCTCCATCTGCTTTTATAAATAGAGTCTGACCAGAACATAGCCACGCCCATGTGTTTACCTATTGTCAAAGGCTGCTCTTTTGCTGCAAGGACATAGGTGAATAGATGTAACACATACCTTAGGGCCAGCAAAGCCAGAACAGCTATGACCTCGCCCTTTACAGGAGCACTTTGTTACTCTCTGGTTCAGAAGTTTGCCCTCCCACTCACCTGCTGCCTCAGTTCCTCCCCTGGTAAACTTCTGTGCAGCTTTAGAAGATATATGCTGAAAATGCACATCCATTTCTTCTGGGACCTTATACTTTCTAAAGAATGTTTTGTAATTATATTCTATATCCTTTCTCCGATTATCCTTAGCTTTACAAAACCCTGATTTTGTTTAGAAAAGCCATGTGCCTGATTCAAAGTAATCAATCATGATGGTCCAAGCCAGTACTGACCAAGAGAGCTTTCTTCAATGCTTGGAATGTTTTTTACCTGCAACCGTCTAATAACATAGTCCCTCTCCACACATGACATGAGAGCACTTGAAATGTGACTAGTGCAACAGAAGAACTCAATTTTTTATTTCATTTTCTTTTACATTGAAATAGTCATCATAACTCTGATAAATTAACAATTCCATTTTACAATGGACACAGCAGCTGAATAGAAAGCTCTCCAAAGAAGATACATAAATACCCAACATACACATGAAAATAGTTCCATTGGTAATCATTGCACAAAAGTAAATCAAAACCACAGTGAGACACCATTTCACACTCATTAGGATGGCTATGAGGAAAACAAAAGCAAAAGCAGAATAACAGGTGTGGGCAATGATGTCGGACTCTATACATTCCCACCAGGACGTATAAAATGCTACAGCCACTTGGGAAAACAATCTGACATTTCCTCAAAGGATTAGACAGAAGTTACCAAATAACCCAACAATTCTACTCCTAGGAATATGCTCAAGAGAACTGAAAGATAAATGAAAATTCTATTTACATAAAAAAGTACACAAGTATTCATCGCAGCAATATTCACAGTAACTTAAAAGAGAAACAACCTAAATGCTCATCAACAGATGAATTCTGAAATAAAATGCAATAGATTCATGCAATAGAATATTATTCAGTCAAAAGAAAGAAACTTATTTTTTAAAAGTCCTGATAAATACTATAATATGGACAAACCTTGAAAAAAATATACTAAGCAAAAGAAGCCAGAAAGAAAAGCCCATGCATTATATTACTGTATATTAAATATCTAAAATAATCAAATGCATATGGGCAAAATGTTACTGGTTGCCAATAGCTGGTGTTGGGGAAATGAAGAGAGATAACTAGGTAACAGAATTTCTTTGTGGAGGGGGGGTGATAAAAATGTTCTGAAATTAGATGTAGGTGATGCTTGCATAATCTTGTCAAAATTTCACATTTAAAATGGTGAATTATATGGCATATGAATTATATTTCAATAAAAATTCACAGCTATACGTGGCCAGTAGTAGCATCATATTAGACTGTGTAGGTCTAAGTCAATTATAATGTGATAGCTAAGACAGATGTTGTTTTCCACTTTCTCCACCTCCCTTGCAGCTAAAACTGCAAATTCCAGACAATGAGACCCAAGAAGAAATCTATGAGGAGGGGATGGTTTGCTCTTCTCATTAAAAAAAAAAAAAAAAGGCAGCATGGAGAAAGAGGGTCTTCTGCTGTCTCTAATACTTCCCCATTCTTCTAGCATTGAAAATGGTTGCAATGTCTAGAGCTGCAACAACCATCTTATAACCATGGGGCAATTAGAAAGGCTAAAGAATTAAAGATATGCTGGAATGGACATGACTGAACCACCTCCGGACTGTTTGTTTAGGGGTGTAAGACTGGGAAATCAAGCCTTTTATTTTAATTTAAGCTACTCTAAAATGGGAATATTGTTAAATGAATTAACAGCATACGTAAGGCAATCAAAACAGTTCCTGAAAAAGGTTCACTCATACATAGCTGATGAGACTATAAATCAGTGCAACCACTATTGAAAGCAGTATGGAGATTCCTCAAAAAACTAGGAATGGTACCACCATTTGACCCAGTTATCTCACTCCTCAGTATATACCTAAAGAACTAAAGGACTTGCAATCAGCATACTACAGTGACACAGCCATGTCAAGGTTTATATCAGCCCAATTCACAATAGCTAAGCTATGGAACCAATCTAGGTATGCGTCAAGACATAAATGGATAAAGAAAATGTAGTATATATACACAATGGAATAGTACTCAGCCATAAAGAAAAATAAAATTATGGCATTTGCCAGTAAATGGATGGAACTAGAGACTATCATGCTAAGTGATAAGCCAATTCCCAATTCCCAAAAGTCAAAGGGTGAATGTTCTCTCTGATATGTGGATGCTAACACATAATGGGGAGGGGAGCTAGAAGTTCATTGAACTACACAAAGGGGAATAAAGGGAAGGGAGGGGGATGTGAATAGGAAAGACAGGAGAATGAATTGAACATAACTTTCCTGTGTTCATAACATGAATACACAACCAGTGAAACTCCATATATCATATAAACCACAAGAATGGGATCTAATTACAGTCATACTTTATGTATGTATAATAAATCAAAATACACTCTATTGTCATGTATATCTAAAAAGAACAAATTTGAATTTTTTCAAATGGTACTTGGCAAATGGCAGGTTGTATATAAGTATTATTTTCATAATTGCTTTATAACTCAATGTTTCTTAAATATTTTTCTCACCATCATCTCCACTACAAAACCACTTTAGGCATTTTTTCCCTTGCCCCTACAAAATTGTATATATATTTTTTACATTGTTAGAAAGAATAAGCTTTAAATGGCAACAAACCACAAAAAATATAAGACTTTTTTCATTTGCTAAGAACCAATTTTTACCCCTTGCAAATGTATTCCTAACATATGCTTCTGCCTCAAGGCAACTACGTGATTTAAAGAAGAGATTCCCAGTCCCATTGCTGCAGCTGAATGGATTCCTAAGTGATTTCTTCTCTTCTCCATGCAACCTACTGGTTTAAATAATACCTGTCCTGACCATATAGATCCCACCCTACAGATTCCCCTGAGTAACATACTTCTCCTGTGGGCACAGTTATTCAATAAGGGACATAGACTTGACTCAAATGAAATAAATTAGAGTTCAATTCAATTCCAGGATTTTGGAACTCAAGAAAAAAGAATGTACAACCAATTGCTCTCTGTTGTAGAAGGTAGGGAATGTGAGCCAGGATATGTGTAGCCATGGAGACATTTACAACAGAAGGCAGCGTTTCCAAACTGAAGACAGGACAGCACTGGTGATGGGCAGCTGGATGAAACAGCACTCAC
Source organism: Callospermophilus lateralis (assembly GCF_048772815.1). Lineage (NCBI taxonomy): Eukaryota > Metazoa > Chordata > Mammalia > Rodentia > Sciuridae > Callospermophilus > Callospermophilus lateralis. The sequence continues at coordinate 97,638,493 of NC_135311.1, forward strand.
AGATCTGGGGAGATCACAGTTTAGAAGAGGAAGTGACCCCCGTGCAGCTTCATGCCTGCATCCCATGAGCTGCACAAGCCAGAGGAGAAGCAACTGGGGGCCCACTGAAGGCTTCCTGGGGAGAGGGCTCTAGACCTGCATCTGAGGCCATGTCACAAGAAAAGACAGACCTATGCACACAGTCTGGTCTCAGTCGAGGCAACTCTGCTGTGACTTCTCACCTCAGTAACCCAGAGGTCATGATGTTAATTAGAAGGGCATTAGAACATACTTATTAATAGCCCTATGATGTCTTTGTTTTTTCCGATGGAATACAGGAAAATATAACGAAGAAAGCAACCATTGTTGTACAGTCACAACATGGTTACCTCTATTTTACAAACAAAGCAACTTTCCTAAGGTAAACCTCTTACAAGGCTTTCCCAAGTCTGTTGATTACACTTAAGTTTTTTTTTGTTTGTTTGTTTGATTCCCCCAAAGCCTTTGCTGTGAGTACCCTGTGCTTCTGTGTACAAAAAGAAAATAGGTGTTTGCCGAACTTGGAGAAGAGGGTGGTTAGCCAGTGGAGCAGATGTGATCCTGTACCACATTTCCTGACTCCAAAGCATAGTCCACCACTATACCCCTTCACAAATAGTTGACCACAAGAACCAACCAAACAGAAAAAATGCCCAAATGTCCCAGCCATCTTTCAATTGCTTTTCCAATCTTCTATAGCTAGGATGTTGAAAGGCTTGGAGACACTAAATGGCTCTCTGCCTCTGGCCTCTATCTGCATTCACCCAGTGGGAGTCAGAGAGGGAAATGAGTAGGCAAGAACACAAAATGGGCTGCCTGTGCCTCTCCCAAAGGTCACACAGCGAGCTCCTCCACACAACATTCTCTCCAGGACCTGGCCACACGACATCCCCTTGTTTACTAGAGGCAGAGCTACAACCTGTCTTAGTTTTGGTAACTCGGGTCTTGCACTTTCTTTTGTGGTTTCCCCTGCACTTGTCCATTCTTCACCCCATTTGAGAGTGCCGCCTGTTTCTCACCAGAGATGCTGGCTGATGCACTGGCATTCCACTGGAGAGTGGCTGAAAACCCATGGGGGCCCTCTCCCATCTTCTCACAGTGGCTGTTTCCAGAGAGGGCAGACAAGGGGCGGCTAACACCACATGGAGTTGGAGGTTAAGTGTCCTTTCCAAGCCTTTCTCAGATTCCTGTCCAATCTGTATACCCTGAATTAACAGGCACATTTCTGAATAACAATGACCTAATGAACAGTATTTGGGGTGAAAATCTGGGACTTAAGAAGCTTCTTCCAAGATGGAGGAGCATGCCAGCTCCCACTCACCAGCCTTCTCTTACTCCATACCCTCAGTCATGTTCCCAGGCACCAACAGAATAAAGCAAATTAATTCCAGCAGGACAGTAAGAGCTGTGAACCCCAACTTCCATTTTCCTTTTACCAGTAAGAACAAATGTCCAGATCATCATGGCAGAATACCTATTTTGATAGAGTTATCATTGCAATTTCATACTTTCCAGTGGATTTTTTAAGGAGTATGTGCTAAAAAGTATGAGAATTCCTTCTCATTTTTAGAGGGAGAAAAATATCAGGAATGTGACTTTGAGGAATACATAAACTTATTTGCCCTGTGACTTTACCTCAAAACCTAAAAGCAAAAATCTTTGCAAACTAAAGCTCCAAAATATAAAGTCTTTCTATATTTTCCCAAATAGGCTGTCTATGTTTGCTAGCTCCGCCCCCAAATTATAAATACCAGTTTGTTCTTAAAAGTAAAAAAAGAATGAGAAAGTGCTTTCTGTGCTGTTTAATCAGTAATGGAGCTAGTGATGAAGTTGATGACTTTCGGCTGTGAATTACCCAGTTTGGTTTCCTCTTTAATTCTGAATCCTGCTAAGCTTCGTGTCCTTGGTTTGCACACCCGCCTTTCCTCTCCTCCCAAGGAACTACATACAATCAAATGATCCTAGGCTGATTCCACCTTCTACATACATTCTGACTCCATCCCTTTCTAGAACACCCACTATCAAGAGAAAGCGCCTATCAGGTCCTCTTTATCTCTCCATAAACCAGAGCAGGATTTCTCAAATCATCACAACTGGCATTTAGAGCAAGATAATTTTTGTTGCAGGGGGCTATCTCACATACGGTAGGATGTTTAGCAGCATTGCTAACCTGTGCCCACCATATGAAGTTCCAAAGCACCCTTTACAGCAGGGATTGCAAACCAAAGTGCATTCAAGAGTCAGATGGCAAGGTAAATGAGTGAAATGAGTGAAGCTGGATTGGAAACTGCAGAGTTCGAGCCCACACAGACTACGGCCCTGCCTCTCAGCTCCAACAGCCAGTTCTATGCAGGAAAAGGGCCTGGGGTTGCCAAATCTGGGAAGCTGGATGTCTGGAATGCTATAGTTAGTTCTCAAATGAATTATTTAAAGACTAAATACATGAGCATGGAGTGACTAAACAAGACATGTCTATAGGCAGAACTTGCTGGCTGCCACATACTAAGTACACTCTGAGGATCTCTAAGCATTGATCACAGCACCCCATGAATGTTTATATGCCTGATTCTCCCACAAATGGGGAACTTCTTAAGGTCTTCAGGCCAGTTCACAGCATCATTTAACCACTTGTTCTTACACTTATTTATTTTATGTATTGTTTTTTTTCTTTCTTCCATGTATCCGTTGTTTGTCCATCTAACTCACTAATAAAGAGATTTAAGTTCTTATAAGCACTCCGTTAAGAATAAAAGGTAAGCAGACAACCCCTTTTCTCAGAACTTGCCCAGTCCTTTGAGAAGAAAGACAGCTAAACAGTCAGAAGACATACTCTCTCCTGAATATTATAAATGAACATTGGACTCAAGGTATAGCACACAGACAATAGGAAAAAAACACTGGGATCTCCCTGGGGCAGTGGAGCTGGCTTCAGATGAGATGTGAGGTGACAATAAAGTCTGTCAACTTGATAAGTGAGCAAGCAGCTCACTTGATAACTGAGTCATAGCAGTGGTTTGTGCAAAAGCACAGATGCAGGAAAGGAGGGAGCACACTTAGGGATTCACAATCACACAGGGTTAGCTTGAAACAGAAGATAAACAGAGGAAAACCCAGAGTCCATTCTGGAATTTAATCTGGTTAATGTTGTCCCTGGCACGTAGAACATATTCGAGAAGAATTTGTTTAATAAATGAATGAATTAATTAGAAACCAGGCAAGAAGGAACGCTGATGAGCATGGCTTCACGGTATTTGCAACAGAGGTTAAAGTCCCTTCAACAGAGACTGCACTGGGAGAATACACAATCAGGGTTCATTGAACAACTGTCACATGAGCTAATGCAATAATAAAACACTTACTATAATAGCAACAGTAGTAACTCCCATTTACCGAGTGCTTATTATGTGCCAAATACTGGACTAAGGGTTTAACAGGCATAATTTCACTTAATCTTCATAATAATCCTCCAAGTTAAGTACTCTTTCCATTTTTGTTATTTATTTACTTGTTTGTTTATCCACAAATCTCAAATACACAGAATTGTGAGTTTCATTGTGGTATATTTGCATATTTATAAAAACACACTCTTATCAAATTCATTTTCTACTCCCTAGTTTAAGGATTAAAAGTAGGCTCAGAGAAATAAGCTGGGGCTCAGACTCAGGTGAGTCTAAAGCTAGGGTTCAAGTTTTCAACCAAATCTGTTGCACTTTTTTTTTAGTGGTGAGATTCTTGAGCTTTCTTGCAAAGCCTCTTCAATGTGTTTGAACCCAGAACATCTGTGTACCAAGGACTTGCTCTCTTGTAGACTAAAATTTGTCTTTCCAAAATAAAAGTTACCTTCTAAAGTCAGCAGAAAATAAGACCACCAAGTGGGTGTTGTCATACTGTCACAATACAGTTGCCAGTGGTTTTACACTAAAACAAAACAAACAAAGAAACCCCACCAGTTCTGGGGTGTGGCACAGAGAAGAAAGGCAGGTGAATCTCTTTCCGTGGTCAGTTCAGGCCAGGCTCCTCTGCTGGGGACAGCTGAGCAAAGACAGGCTGCCAGCAAAAGCAGATGACCTCCAGAACCACATCCAAAAATGGGACTCCGACAGCAGGCCACAGGCTCTGTCAGCAGTGGTCAATTTCATCTGCTTTCAGATTCATGGACTTCCTTATATGGCCATATTTGTAAATGATAGTAAAACATCTTCAATGTGAACCCTGGATGTTTGCAATTTCTACTGAGTTTTTCTGTGATTCAGCTGACTTCAGGGACAAAGCAAATGAATCTAAAACAAGGAAGAGTGAGGGCAGATGTGTTTTCCAAATTCCTCTGAATACTTAGCAAGTTGCATTTTCTTTGGTTGGGGGTGCATACTGAAGATTGAACTCAGGGGCACTCAACCACTGAGCCACATCCCCAGCACATTTTTTGTATTTTATTAGAGACAGGCTCTCACTGAGTTGCTTAGTGCCTTGCTTTTTGCTGAGGCTGGTTTTGAACTTGTGATCCTCCTGCCTCAGCCTCCCAAGCACTGGGTTTTCAGGTATGAGCTACCACACCCCGCTAGCAAGTTGCATTTTTATATCTAGATGATACTGGAACTGTAAATAGACTCCTTAAAATCAGCTCATGAGAAGAGACCTGCTAGAAACAATTCTAGGTCATTCTAGCTGATTACTACCCCTTCTCTTTATACACTTGTCATTTAAGTCTTCTATAATACAGAGGAGCCATTTATTAGTTTGTACCTATGACAACTATGGGCTTTACAGTAACAACACTGCCCAGGTTCCAATTAGCACTCTACCACTTGCTACTGTGTGATTTGAAGTCTTGGTTTCGTCCTTTATAAAACAGATAAAATGATTAGTCTATATTGATTCCAGAGCCAGCTGAATAACCAAATAAAGATTATACTAGAGAAGGAGGAGCATTTGAAAAATGTTTAGGAAAAAATACAAGCAAGATTGAAAAATGGATTTCTGAATACACAGTTTGTCAGTGAAGTGGGCCGCAGAAACAAAGCTAAGATTTAGCCAGGGCCTTGGAGAAGAGATGATGAACTGAGAAGATACAACAGATAGGGCAGAGAAAGGTCAATGAGGAATCCGAACCTGGGACATGCTAGTAAAGGACAGCTTTGGAAAAGCCATGTACAAATATCCAGTGGTATTTACATTTTGAAGAACAGGGCTGGAAATGCGAATTTGGAAGTCATTGCCCATAAATTAAATAAATAACATCAAGCCATGTATCCTGAATTACCCCAGAATATTTCAGTAAGAAGTTGCAAACCAAGGGACACATCTAGAATTCAGACTTGTTTTGTTTGGTCCTCACAGAGTTCTAAAGAAAAGGTTCAGGGCTTGGGTTGTAGCTCAGTGGTACAATGCTTGCCTAGCATGTGTGAGGCACTGGATTCGATCCTCAGCACCACATAAAAATAAATAAGTAAAATAAAGGAATTGTATCCATCCAAAATTAAATATATATATATATATATATATATATATATATATATATATATATATATATATATATATAAATAAAATAAAAGGTTCAGCCAACATACAAAAAATCTTGAGACAGCCGAATTAAAAAAAAAAAAAAAGAATTTCTAGTTGCTTTGAAAAGTCAGAAGACCTTGCAATACTGAGCGGCAGTCCCACTCAGATAGAACTCCATTCAGGAAGCCCCCATGGGCACAGGCTGTCCTGTGCACTAGGGCAGTCACCACTGGCATAGGGAATGTGTGTGCTGATCTTGGCCAGTGCCTCCCACGGCAATCCTCTTGGCTCTCAGTGGAATGTAAGCATGAGACTTCTGTCATACAAACCTCAGAAGTATGAGAAGAGCAGAGAGCAAAGATCAGAAGTCGATGATAACCACCAAGTAAAAAGACTCTAGAGGAGGAATCTACAAATGAGACTCAGAAAGAAGTGTCAGGAAGATGAAAGCTTATGTACTATTATGACAGACAAGGGAGCGGAGCTGTCAGAGACTGGCCCATGATTAATCTGTGTCTGACACCTCCCTCATCATCAGTAAGGCTTTCAGCATCAACTGCAAAATATGTCCTAAATCTGAACACTAATCATCTTTACTACTGTAATGCAGACCAACATCATTTCTCACTTGGATTAATGCAATAACCTCCTACCTGTTTTCGCTTGTATCTCCCAGCAATACATTTTCCACATGGCAAGCAGAAATACCTCATTAAAATGTAAATCACACCATGTCACTCTTTTGCCCAAACTACCTAGTGACCTATTACATTTAGAAAAAAATTCAAATTCCAACACACACTTTATAGTATTTTATAGGAAGTAGCCTTTGCCTATGTCTCTTGGTCACATGGCTCATGATGTTCAGCCACATATGCCTCCTGGCTGTTCTTCAAACGGCTACTGGGGGACTCATACTTCCTCTTCCTGCTGAATGCACTGTTCTTTCACCAGGTCATTTCTTTTCCTTGGTCCCTTCTCAATTCAAATGTTATTACCTTGTTATGCCATTCCCCACTCCACCCACTTTCTCCCTTTCTCCCCACTGGCATTTCCTCCAGAGCACTTATTATTCAAGCTGAGTTACTTTTATTCACTTAGTTGTTTTGTTTCACTCCTCCCCACATTAAATAAACTCTGTGAGATCAAGGTCTTTGTCTACCTGTATACAAGGTCTCCCACAAAGAAGGTCTCAATAAATAAGTGTTAAATGAATGAATGAATGAATGAATTGAAATGAATAGAACAATGAACATGGGATACTGGGGAAGTCAGAGGGTTACTGACGGCAGGTAATAAACACAGCATACCTTTGCCTATGTTCCCAAGAAAGCAAACCTTGAGCAAGAGGGTTTATATACTAGTACTATACTAGGTATCGGGATCTTGGGGAGCAAGAGGGGAATGATAGACAAGGAGATGAAACAAAGAAGGAAGGGAAGCAAAATAAAGTTGTTTTTAAGCTGAGCAAATGACAAGTGATGGACTATGCATCTCATGACCCATCCCCAATCTCAAATCGCATAAACGTATCTCAGAATCATCCACGATGGAGCATTGATTCTGTCCAGGTTGCACACATTTGGACACAGAGAAAGATCCACAGGTCTCAGCAACAGGGAAGCCTCCTGGAAGGTGACAGACAACAAGCAGCTCAGGGTGAGGCACTGTGAGTATCTATTTCAGGGTTTCACAGGGCCCATGCAAACCTAGTTAAATGGCCACTGGAGCAAGAGAGAAGACAACCTTCCTTTGCCACCCTCGCAAGAAGATCTAACTGAAATGAGACTTGAGAGGTGACTGGCACATGTAAGGACTTAAAATAACTACTATTTTAGCAATGATCTTAGCTGTGCCATGCCCCAGGGAGAGTGGAAACCATATTTTAGTGGGTGAAGGAGTGACTGGGAGGAAAAGATACAGAACAGAAAGAGCTGACATCTCTCAGGTCTAAAAGGGAAGTTTAAATTGACACGGTGCAGTGCCCAGAAAGCAGATAAACACTCATACAACAGCAAAGGGGTTCTCAAGGGTAACTCCTGGGACTATCTGGAAAAAAAATAATGACAGAATAAAATAAGAATTCACAAGTGTGGCTAATACAAATAAATAATGAACTGAAAAAATGAATGGGAGGCAAGGGGAAAGCCACTTGCAGTAGAGTTCCAGTTAATAAATTTAGGAAGAATGTAAACAAAGAAAAGAACAATCTTTCAAAATCTCAGGAATGATTGTTTCAGCAAGAATTAATAATGGATACTAAAACTAGTGGACAAAAGACTAATAAGTAGTATGATATTTACATAGCTTCAAAGTATCTTCCCCACAAAATGGTTATTAACCATAAAGGAAAAACAGTCATTTTTACAGTGGAGAAACTTGAAGAAAAACCTTAATCAAGTGACCAAAGTTAACATCACTGACCATTAGTCAATATTACCTGCCCTTTGTTTTGATGTGCCATGAGAAGCACACATCATTTCTATGGTTTTTCTGCCCAAAATCCTAACCTAGACTTAATCCTGAGGAAACATCAGACAAAATACCTAACAGCACCCTTCAGGAATGTCATGGTCATGAAAGATACATAAAGACTGAGTGACTGTTCCAGGTGAAAGGAGATAAAGATGATATAACAATCAGGTGCAACATGAACAATTCCAGATCCTGGTACAGAGACAGAGACACCTGTGGGACAGTCAGCGAAACTAGAACAAGGTCTAGTGCTGTTGGAATGTTAATTATACAACTGTGACAACTGTACTGTGATTGTGTAAAATGCTGGTAGGACAGAGAGGGAGAAAGAAGCTGTGATGGGGAGAGATACAGAGAGGGCTCCAACATCACCTGAAATTAGTCTAATTTTTCAATAGGTAAGAGTATACAAATGTCGATTTTATTATTCTTTATACCTTGTAAATGTATATGCATTATATTATTTTGCATGTATGAATATATCATAATAATTTTTGTAAAATCTAAAAATCTTGCCCACGTCCCACGTGGGTGGTGGAATTGGGGTTCCCCTGGGTGGATTGAGCTGGCTGAAAAATAAAAGCTAGAAAAAATAGAATAATGAAAAAAAACACAGAACACAGAAAATAATTTCAAAAGCAGAGGCAGGATGGGCAAGCTGATCATATGGATGAAGCTTCCATACTATGGCAAAATGGAGCCAGTGCCTGCTTATTTATATTGGGAAACATCAAAGGTCTTCCTTTTGGAGAATGTTCTTCTCCAAAAAAGGCTAAAGGTAAGCTGTCCAGTTCCCAATGTTTGAATTCCTAGTGGGTTTCACCCATCTCTGGAGCTACTATGAGGTATCTTCCTAGTAGAGCAGAGATAAAAGTTATGCATTGGGTAATCTATTGCCATAGGAGAGCCACGGATAGTTTGCAATGCCAAACCTAAATCTCCCTGGCTACCATATTGAGAGAAGATCCTCATGTAATTCATGGGTGGCTTCTCACATAAAAATACAATGATAGAATGTCATATGTTCTTCTAGATTCTGTTACCAGCCTAAGCCTCAGAGCCCAACCCCTGCTCTCTCTTACAAAGCTGTAAAAGACATACAAGCACCTAAGTACCTCCTTGATAAAATCAGGTGGTTTGTAAGACAGCTGAAAAGAGAATCTCCTCTTCTCTATGGGAACCACTGTCAGCCATCTTATACACTTAAGGTCCCCACTTGGTCACCCATAGATAGCATGCCCCATATGTCGAGTGGAAGGAGTATACTCTTGGTATAAGCAGCCTTAGGTCTATCCCCACCCCTCCATGAAGTGGTAGTGTGACATGGGGCAGGATGTGACCAAGACCTCATTGAGTGCTTCCACAGATGCGAACTTTGAGAAAACTTCAGAGTGTCATAGGGTCTGTCTAAAAGAACATGGGTAAAGATCAAGTGCTGTGCCCAGTACACACCACATTTGCATAGAGTACTAATACCCGTAGCATTATCATTACTACCTTTGCTTCTGAGAAAAAGGAACTAAAAAAGAAAGTCCACCTCTGCTTTAAATCCCTAATATGCAAGAAATGTAATCTGATTGCAACAGAGTGTGAAACACTCCACCTTTGGGATGATTGCCACGTATCTCCCAAGCCTGTTCCAAGTTGCCTCACACCTAGACCTATCCTAGTGTGGACAGCTGGCTAATGCCAGCGGCAGAAGTTTTGGAGTCAGACCTGGGATAAAATCATTATGTCATCTCCAGGGTCCTGTGTGACCTGGGGCAAGTTATCTGTCTAAACCTTCTGGATTTCTTCTTTAAAATGGAGATGATGCCGGGCAAGGTGGTACATGCCTGCAATCTCAGCAACTTGGAAGGTTGAGGCAGGAGGACTGCAAGTTTAAGGTCAGCCTCAGCAACTTGGCAAGACCCTGTTTCAAAATTTATATATATATATAAATTTTAAAAAGGCCAGGGATGTAGCTCAATAGTACATATAAAAATAAAAAATAAAAAGAATGATACTATGGGGATGATACTACTTTCATCACATGGTTCTCTTAGAATTCATAAATCATAGATATATATTGGATTACACAGTGCCTGACACATGACAGATATTGCCCAAATACTAGTTACTTCCTTTTATTTTTTCAAAGAGAGAGAGGAGAGAGAGAATTTTTTAATATTTATTTCTTAGTTTTCGGCGGACACAACATCTTTGTTTGTACGTGGTGCTGAGGATCGAACCCAGGCCGCACGCATGCCAGGTGAGCACGCTACTGCTTGAGCCACATCCCCAGCCCCAAGTTACTTCCTTTTACTGGGACATTATAAGAAGGAAGTCTCTAAAGTAGGGACTTGCAAACCAAGAAAGAAAATAAGTGTCTGAGGAAAAAGCCAGGCACTCTACCAGGGTTTAACTGTCCTCCTGATTAGACTCTTCAGCTCTGTAACTTTCCAGAGCTTCCAGTGTCTCATCTGTAATAGAGAAACACCACTTTCTCCTTCACTGCCTTGCTGTGAGGGCTAAATGAGGTATGAAACTATGTTCTACAGCACTGAGGACACATTTGAAGCACAACACACAAAAACTAGAGGTAGAGGAAGCTACTGCACATTCCCTAGGCCTCTGTGAGCCTCTAGCACTCCTTCCTGAAGGCTGAATGACAGCTGAGTGTTCATGGCTCAAGGTCTGGAAGCAGTTACCCTTCAGTCTTTTCCTGTCTAAATCATCACAGCCCAGCTCTAGGGCCTCTCAGAGAGGAAGTAGAAGTCCATATGAAGGGCAGGTGAAAGTGTTCTGATGTTTTCTAAAATCCACACTCCCCTCCCAAATTGCACCACCATATCCATCAATGTTTGAATTCCACATTTTAAATCTTTGTTTAATCTTTCTAAGCAACCCAGAAAGAAAATAATAGTTCTATGTGTGTGTTAGCTCTTAGACACTTCCTAGAGGATGGATTTAAACAGCATACCCAGACTTAGGAGGAAAATCTGAAGACAAAAGAGAGATTAGGAATTGTGGGACAGGGAAGGATAGAGCTTTGAGAAAGAAATTGGGTTCAGGTTACAAGAATAAACGTCAAATAAGAAAACAAAACCCAGTTAAGACTGCCTTGGTTAAAGTTACAAATAAAATCAAACACTCCATAGATCTCTAGTTCATGAACCCAAGGAAGCTCAGTGGAGGCTCTCATGAGCTTGAACAACAGGCAAGTTTTCAAGCAGGAATGAAAATGATTGGACTCCTGAACAAAGAGCTGGAAAGCCCAAACATAAGCCTGGTCTCCGAGTTAAAAGGAATGCAGACTGCCCAAATGCACCAGCCGTCTGTTTCTGCTGCCACCTTCCCAGGGGTCATGTCTGGAGTGAAGGTAGACAGTGCTGGGGAAAAACAATGTGAAGTACAGACTTTAAGAAAATAAAACATTAGGAGAACATTTCTTAAAGAGTTATACATGTGCCTGTGTATACATACAATCACAAGGGGATACTTAAATATATGCATGCATGTGCATATATGTGTGTATGCCAAAATTATCCAAACTTATGTATGTTTTCAAGCATGTATAACAAGCGCTAAAACAAGCCCTTGAAATACTGTTGCATATTTTAAGCAAGATCATTTTTTTTTTTAACAAAGGCATTCTAAAAACAGGAACGGTGCCTGAGCACCATTTCGGGTGTTATTTCATAAGTAAATATTAAGCAGAGAGCTTTGAGGGTATTATTAATAGCATATTAATAGCATATTTTATTCTAAGTTGCTTAGAAATCTATTTAGAAAGTCCCAAGTAGAAGACCTTGGGGAAAGAGGAGAGAGCTTTCTCTTGTGGTAGTCCCACTGGGGGCCAGGAGGCTGTGTGCCTCACATATCATTCCACCTGTACAACAAAAACTTCTTCAGCATAAGAGCTTCTCAAGCCCAAACAGTCAGAGGTGGTAAAGCCCACAGTGCCTTGCTGGACACAGAATCTGTTCTTCCCATAATCCTACCACCTGGCCTCCTGCTGCACTGCTGAGTCAGGGCACTCCTCCCTGGTACTGCGAGCAGGACAAAGAAATGCTCCATATTCCTGGTGTAGGCAGTGATCACAGTAAGGTACAAAAGCAGCTTTGCTGGGGTCTCCACCTTAGCAGGAAACAGACAAGAAGTCTTTTTGTCTGAGAGTTAAAGCGTGAAGACAAAAACCATTTACATGTAGCAGGTGATAAATATTTAATGCTACTTGGTACAGTGGTTCTTCAAAAATGTGTTTCAGCTCTGAAGACCTCTCTGTTAATCCACACTTCAGGGGGTATAGCCGAGTCCTGGGGAAATACATTTTTAATGAGGACTGTGCCAATGCAAAAGGTTCAGAAAGCCTATAGCGTTTCAGTGTGGAGAGCCCACCGGGAATCTCACACTCCTGGGAGAAAGGGTCCTAATATGAAGAAGGGGATGAAAAGAGGCCAGGGAAAAATTACCTTCTAGGGAAAGAAACCTGGTCAGAGCCCTGTCAGAATAATCACCAGAATGGATTTTCCCTCCTTTGGTGGATGAGCCGTCAGGTTCAGGGGAATCATATTCCAGACACTAAGCTCAGGATGAGAGCTTTGGCTGCTTTCCCAGTGTCTGTGGCATTGTAGTTGCTTAGCCTGTGCCTGTGGAGCTGCAGCACCATCCATTCAACACACAGGATCCTGCGCCCAGCCACCTACTCTGTCCCACCTGAGGCTCTCTCACTTTTTACAGTGTTGGATCCTGGCTGCCACTCCTTCATCTTTTGCCTTGCTTTAGCCTTTTTTTTTTTAATATTATTTTATTTGTAGATTGCCACAATATCTTTATTTACTTATTTTTATGTGGTGCTGAGGATTGAACCCAGTGCCTCACACATGAGAGACAGGTGCTCTACCACTGAGCTCAGCCCCAGCCCCTGCCATAGCTTTTGAGTCTGATTCTTTACTCAAGGGTCAGGAAAGAAACACTTTTGGCCAAAAGGACAAAGGGATAAGTTATGGCTGAAGCCCAAGACCTAGGGTCAACCTGCAAAAGTCAAAGCCATGAAGGGCCCACCCAGTGGTAAGACAGCTATAGAGGGTCTGTGGCCAACACCAGATATGTTGCCCAAGAACGAAAAGAGGATGGAAAAACACTACACCTTCTCTCTTTCCCCTGTTCTTCCATTGCCCATTGATGTCAAAATGACAGAGGGCAGGGATCAACACCCTATAACATAGCATGCAGCAAAGTAAAGATCACAGACAAATCTGAGAGCAAATTGGCCAAAGGCCAATACAACCAAGGATTTAAAAGGTAAGTTACAAGAAAGTGTGACATGAGACACCGCAACTGCTAAATATAAGCATATATAATTTAAGCAAACATATATGCACTATGCACACAGAAATTAAGGAACTGAGAGATGGAAAGATTAGAAAAGAAAGAATAGGAAGAAGAATAGCAAGAGATGCAACTGATCCTCATTATTTCCTGTAGATATACTCTCTGGTATCCAGAGACACTCAATCAGGATATACTGAAACATTGCCTCTAGAGGAAACCCAGGGTTAGGGTCCTTTGAGCATCTGGTTAAATTTTCATCAACCGATCAACATACAACCTTGTTTTATATGGGTTTAAAAACACCTCTCTTAATATATATTACTGATCCATTAACATTGAACTCACAGCCAACAGCACTTAACTCATGCCTGAGCAAAACTCATCTCACACAATACTGTCACTGAAAGGAACACTGCCGCTCTTTGCACTTACAATCACCAGACGGCACTTCAACGCTACATGTATGGTCCTTTTAAATGGTAAAATCACCAACAAAAAACACAAAAATGAGGATCATGAAACTAATAGACCTCAGAAAGAACAACTGTTTACAGAGCTCAAACAAGAAGACATAGTATTGCCTAATTTGGCCTCATGAGAGCATGCACACAGAACAACCCTGGAATGTTCTACATCTCCATGTATGTGTGAAATGACTGTGAAAGAGCCACTGGTATTGATTTCAATATTACAAATATATTTTAGCAAGTAGGTGAATTTGCAAATGGAGAATCTACAAATAATAAGAATCAATTGTCTATCAAGATGTTTAAAAAAATTTTTCAAAGGTTATTATTCTTGGATAGTAAGAAATGGATTGCTATTGGGTTCATTATATATTTTTTCTTCCTTTCTATTTTCATCTGTTGTCTAATTTTTCTGCATTAAGCTTGTAATTAAGAAGAAAGAGAATTCCAAATATAATAATTCAAAAAGGTAAGAAGAATTAGAAATAAAAGCATTAAGAAGCGAAATAATTTAATCAAGTAGGAGGTCCTACTGAATATACCCCCAGAGAGCAGAGTTGCTCATCCTTCCTGTGTGAGATGAGGGCTGAGCCCACAGTGTTTCCTCACTCTCCTCCAGCCAACAGCCAGGGTGAGCAAACAGCAAAGGCCAGATATGGGCAGGCTGAAGGTAAGAGGAGCATTAAGTAGATACCAACCATCAAGGTTAGCCCATTAAGTAGATACCAACCATTCCCACAGAATAGTTTAGGCTGGACTCAAACTCACACCTTCCTGACTGCCTCTAATTCAATCTCTTGTGTTCAAGTTATGTTCACTAATAAGACTGCACTTGTTTCAGTTCAACCAATAAATACAATTTAAGTCCCCACTACATACTAAACACTGTATGAGGTACCAAAAGGAATAAAAATCCCCTTTCCATCATGTTTCACCTAATGCATTTTCTATGTACATACCTACTCTAGTGACTTAAACAAAAATAAAATTTAAAAATCCTAATTTATGAGATTCTTCAGTTTCAAACCAAGAATCACTGCAGAATTGAAAAAGCAGCAGAATAACACAAAAGTATAGCAACTTAGTTCTCTGTTCCTTCCTGATGCCATTAATGAGCAACTTTTAATCTTTAATCCTCCTGCACTAAGCTGCTTTTACTGTCCCATCTGCTCCTCTTACTCATGCCTTCAGGATCTTATAATTAAATTCTAATTAAAGTTTAAGGCTTGTAATAAAGAAAACACTTGAGGAATGTCTTTGATTCAAGAAGCCAAAATAACATTTCAGCAGTTTGAAAAATGAATTATATCCTTATGCTTAACAAGCATCTTTAAAATGGAATTAGAATGGGAAATTCCAATCTTCCGTGATTTCACCAACCTTATATTATGTAAATATGTTCATCGTCACATGTTACGTGTCTATCAGCTGAAAACAGCATGCACAAGTGGAAGGGAGCTCAGTGACAGCACACAAGGTAGAACTATCACCGACACCACCTGGTACTCAGACACGTGGACCGGTGCAAGGCACCAGCATCCATCTAGCTCAGCACCTGGATCCTGAAAGAAGGGTGCTGGTCTTTCTCTCCAAACTCCATCAAGACTTCTTGGTCAGTATCCTCCAGATGGTTCCTCTTACTTCATTGGTTCAGCCCAGCTTCCCTTGGAATGATGTCTGCACACTCCCCAGCTCAGCCTCAGTTCCCTACCCCCCTGGAGGGACAGTGGCCTTTCTGAAGCGTCATTCTGATCAAGCTGTTCCATTCTGAATCACTCTATGTTCTGTTGGCACCTTACATACACCTCTGCTATAGCATGCTTCCAAATTCTGACTTATTTATTGGTCTGCTTTCTCTTTCTAGACTCTGAGCAAGCTCCTTGAGCATAGGCACTGTCTTGGACAGAAAAAAGTACTTTCTTTTTATAACCCTGAAATGAAAAAGTAATTTACTTCATGAATTCAAAACCACTTATCAAAGTCTTCCAGAAGCATCAAGTTCACTGGCAACGCATACCATGTTGGAACTTTTGGTTATAGGGCACAATTTAACAATCAATGTCATTATTAAATATAAAATTACATATCATAGAGAATTATTAATAACAACAAGGTGTCAGATGCTGGTTGAAGTGCTTTCTGCTATAATTCAAATTCTCACGGCCACGAGGCACATTCTATCATCATCTGAGATGAGGAAGCTGACGGAAAAAAGAGTTGAAGTTCTTGCCTAAGATCATGCAGGTATCAAATGGTGTCAGGTTTAGACTTGGGCCATCTGGCTCCAGAGCCCACGTCATAAACACCCTCAACCAGTCTGAGTAAAGCACGTAAGGACTCTGTGTTCTTTTTTTCCCAATGCCCCTTGCTCTTGGCCTATGACTTGGTCAAACGAATGCTCTCACCACTTTGTGACATACCACAGTCTGTCATGCTACACCTTCATCCAAGCTTCCTGCTGGCCAGGTGTCCTTATCCACCTGGTAGATTCTTGCTCACCTTTGAGTCCTTTTCCAGTCATCTCCTGTCTTATATGATATTTCCTAATTCTTGGACAGACCCAACTACTGCCCCTTTTACCATTGTAGCATCTAGAACCTACTGGATTTGTGATCCAGTGCTAATTACCCTGCACTGAAACCATCAGAGGGACTATGCTTTCCTCTCAATGTCCCTTAAGAGCAGAACACACAGCAGGACTTTGGTAAATGTATGAGTCATGAAAAAGAAGAAGGTTCTCTAAATTTGAATAGTGGACATATACACATCATGATTAAGTCTTGCTGAAATCATTTTAGAGAAAAATGTTGCCTTCCCTGGTATGTTACAGTATTTCATAAGAGGACAATTGTTTATATATAAAGAAAGAGAAAAGAAAAGGTAAATAATCTTATAAGCCCAAAGACCACATCTTATATTCTCTGAGCATCTGGTATACTGGCAGCTCATGCTTTTGCTTTTTGACTATTGAGATATATTAGTTCCTTTCTTCCATAATCCTACAGACTGTAAGATGAGCCCAAACCAGACCGCAGAGAGAGCAAAACAGGAGACTCAAACCCAGCTGCACAGGCAGTCTGGACTGGACGGAGCCGCCTATATCCCAGCATGGATTTCCAGGCTTCAGAGCTCAGGGCCCCATGCCTTGCCCACTCTGCCAGGGGAGCATCTCCACCTAGACTGGCCTTGTGCTACAGAGCTCCACTGAAACTAAGGCCTATTTCTTGCCCTAGGAGCCCCTAGTAATCTTACTTCTTTTTGTCAAATAAGCCCTCTCAATTCTGTTCCAGGTGACCAGCCACTCTGAACCATAGATCTGCTACCTTGTCTAAAAGCTCGGTGCCCCTCCTTTTGGGAAACTTCTAATTCTTGCCTTCTATTCAGCGAATAAATACCAAGTTTATTCCAAGTTCAAGCAATAAGTATCAATAAGTACTAGGTCTTTTAGACAGCTATATCTCAAATTCCTTAAAAATCTTCCCGTAGAAACATATAATTATTTCATTCAATAACTCTTTACCAAATGCCTGCTATGTGACAGATGGGGCAATAAAGCTAGGTGACATGCCCACTGTCATACAGCTGATGTGCAGACGTAGAATACAGAAAAAAGCACTTAACTCCCATGATATATTCCAGCTCCTCGTCTTTTGTCCTTAAAAAGGTGAAGATATATTAGGGAAAAGCATGCACTCAGATATCTAATATCTTGCTTTTTACCAGAGCTTATAAGTAAACATGGCTGACCTAATCCTGCATATAACTCCAGGCTATATTCTATCCTCTGTCCACTCCACACTACTGACCATTTCCTGAACAGGTGATGGATTTTCACGCTTTCCTATATATCCATACCTTTGTCTGCCTACCAGGTCTTCACCTGTCCCTTGAATTCACCCCTTTAGATCCAGCTCATTCAGTCTTCATTCAGTATGTACTAAAGGTGTGTTAGGTATCATTTCCTCCACAAAATGATCAAGAGACAAGATTGCCAGGCACAGCAGCACGTGCCTGTCATCCCAGCTACTCCAGAGGCTGAGGTAGGATCCTTCAAGGCCAGGAGCTCAACATCGTACTGGGAAACATAGTGAGACCCCCATCTCAAAACAAAGCAAACAAAAAACAAAAAAAGAGGCAAGATTTAGCTCCTGTCTTTAGAAAGCTTAATCTAGAAGATGGTAAAGACAAGTAAACAAATCAAAACTCTGTACAGTGTTGTCCTAGGACAGGGTAAGCACAGGCTGTGTAGGAGCTCAAAGGAAAGCCTAGAAGCCCATCATGGGGCCTCCTATCTGAGATGCTTCTCTCCCTATTCCTTCCCTCATTCTCTAATCCCACCACAATATACTGTTCCCATCCTCTTTCTCCATTGTACTGTTCAATCTGCACTCACAGCATTTTTCACATTGAATCATAAATCATGACTTGATTACTTACCTCCATCACTAGAATCAATTCCTTGAGGGAGCTGATTAACTGACAAACACTTATTGAGTGCTTGTAGGACTGTACTATTAAAAGCATGTGTTGTATCATTTAAGTCCTAGCAAGTACTTACTAGCCATATGACTGGGCACATGTTGAAAATGTATGTTAGTTGAATATTAAATGCATATTTATTAATATGAAAGTAAAATACTATTAATAATGCTTGTAAATATTATTACTATTATGTACCAATTATTAATAATTTAATAGGATAATAGATTGAGGGTTAAACCAAACACAAAGAAAGAAACCTTCGCTTCTGGGATAGAAAAAGAATATGATATCATTTTAGAGATTATGAATCTTATAAAAAGTTAAATAATATTAACAAAGTACTATAAAAATGAGATTATGTTACAATTCTAGTCTTTATGGCATTGTTTATTTCTAATACTCATAAAATAATTCAGAATTACATATAATATTCTATGGTTTAGTTCTACTTGAGTTTTTCAAGCAAAAGTTCTATTTAGAGTTTTTGCACATCTTATAAAGATGAATTAAAAACAGAAAGTTCGCATTATCATTTTCATATTTCATAAGAAAACCCACAAAATTTTGGACAAGAACACTGATGATAAATCATCTCTGACATAAACAATAAAAAATAAGGAGTACAAGAAACAGAAGTGTTAGAGAAAAATGAAATTCCTAAAACATATTTTGTTCCTAACTAATTTTTAAAATGATAGACTTTACAGTATTTCATAAGAGGACAATTGTTTTAAACTCTGCTTCTAGAGGATGTGGGACTGATACTCTGGTGAGAAGATATGACTGGAATGCATATTTACAAATGAAACCACAATAAGAAATTAATAGTGTTCTTTGAAGTCGGTAGTAACCATGAAACTTATACTGTACAAGGTTAAAGAATAAATGGGTGATTAGATAAATGAAGGAAACATACGTTGATTATTCATATGGAGGATTTGACTACTATAGAATAGCAACAGAGGCCTGCAGCCCAATTTTGCAAAGTGCTTTCATTTATTAAGGCAGGAAATATAGGCTAAAACATCATGGAACACATTACATCTGCACACACAAGTCTAAAGGATCACTACTGCTTCTGAGTGCCAAAAAACTAAATGTATAATGCTGATTCCACCCTACCATCCAAACATATCTGATTCCTAAATGCTTGGCTTTAGCTGAGCCAGTTTTCTTAACAACTTTCAGAACAAACAGGAAAGCAAAACTTTGCAGCAAAGATATCCCTATGTTCATGTCCATGATTTTGAACACTTGTGATTTCCTGACATAGCATGCAGACATAGTACACACACATTTCTAGGCTGAGTGGAAAGTACACACACACACACACACACACACACACACACACCACACAAAGTGGACACTGAGGTGTGTCCTGCATTAGATCACACATGTTCGCCTCAAGTTCTGAAAAGGTAAGAATTCACCCTTAAGGATTTTTTTCCAGTCTCCAACAAGGTATGCATGGCAAGAAGAATGGAAAAAAGGAAAATTCTACTGCACAGAAAGCTCTAATTGAAGATGATGTTAGTAACAGTGCATCATGCCAAGAATGGGCTAAGGAACTGAATAGGCACTTCACAGAAGAAGAAATACAACCGATCAACAAATATATGAAAAAATGTTCAAAATCCCTAGCAATTAGAGAAATGCAAATCAAAACTACTCTAAGATTTCATCTCACCCAGTCAATATGCCAATTATCAAGAATAAAAATAACAAATGTTGGCAAGGATGTGGGGGAAAAGGCACACTCATACATTGCTGGTGGGACTGCAAATTGGTGGAACCACTCTGGAAACCAGTATGGAGATTCCCTAGAAAACTTTGAATGGAACTACCATTTGACCCAGTTATTCCACTCTTTGGTTTATACCCAAAGGACTTAAAATCAGCATACTACAGTAACACAGCCACATCAATGTTTATAGCAGTTCAATTCACAATAGTCAAGCTATGGAACCAACCTAGGTGCTCTACAACAGATAAATATAAAGAAAATGTAGTATATATGCACAATGGAATATTTTTTCAACAATAAAGAAGAAGAAAATTATGACATTTTCCAGTAAATATGCAGCAAAGATATCCCTGTGTTCATATTAACTTCACACTAAGTGAAAAAAGCCAGTCCCCCAAAAAACAAATATTCTCTCTGATATGTGGATGCTAACCTACAACAAGGGAGGGAAAAATTAGAAGTTCATTGCACTAGACAAAGCAGAATGAAGGGAATAAGGGGGAATAGTAATAGAAAGATAGCAGAATGAATTGGATGCATCTTTCCTGTCCTTATATATGAATACATGACCAAAGTAACTCTACAACATACACAACCACACCATTGGGATCCTAATTGGAACATGTTATACTTATTCTATGTATGTATAATACATCCAAATATACTCTACTGTCATGTGTATCTAGAAAGAATAAAATGATTTAAAAAATAAAATTCATTACCTATAACACTTAAAAAAAATATCCAGTAAGTGCCAGGCATTGTATATACAAGAGCTACTGTCACTCCAACTGCAATTAATTAAGCTATGGCTTAGGGGAGCCTTATCAAGTGACCAAGAACAAGAATTAACAAGTCAGTTTTGCCTTTCATCTAAGTCTACTCCTGTGGACAAGTTTCTTACCTTTTCTAAACCTTACTCTGCCCTTCTATAAAGTGGGTATGATCATACCTACCTAAGAAAGCTAAGGTAAGGAGTGATAAATAGTGCATATAAAGTATCTAACATAATGTCTGAAATATGTTATTATTCAATAGACAGCAGTGGAACAGACTCTACTATTGCCCATGACCATACAAACAATAGGAGTCAGTGGTAGGATTTAAATCCATATCTGACTGATGTTAAAACCAATGCAGACAACAGAATTTTGGGGAAATTTAGGATATGCTAGCAGTAACACATGAATGTTTTACATGTATTATCACAGTTAATCACCACCTTAACAATATGAAATAGGTACTTTATTACCTTAATATATAGATGAGGAAACAAAGATACCAGATGTTCCACAGTTAATAGCTATTGGAAGTTTGACAGTCAACCTCTACTCCCAATTTCAGAATTTCCAATAACAAATAATCTCTAAACCATCAGCACATTCAAATACCTTTCATGATGGTAGATTGGCATTTTGAAACCATACAATATCACGGATATATTTTAGGAAGATAAAAGGATATAGAAAAGGACATTGCTTTGACTCACTTAAGAAGATGGACCTATATAAATGGAAGATAATATTACTGTTACTAATTTGCAAAGATATGAACAAGTTACACTGGGACAGATCCTGGTTGATCAAATTCATTCTCTCTCTCTCTCTCTTTCTTTTTCCTTTTTATTCTGGAAAAATTTCAAGCCATCTGAACTTTATGAAACATACCAAAGAGTCGTCTCCAAAACTTCGTATCAACAAACCCTCACAGCCAAAAGCTCTCAAATGCATGTAAGCAAAAAGTCAACATGTTCCATTTTTCCATAGCAAATGGCCTTTGGAAATTTTTCTTATTTTTATACTTTTACAGTCAAATGATCATGATCAACAAGAATGACATAAAAGTGAGTGCAGCTGGAGAAAAATGCTGATGTGAGAGGCTAAAAACATCATGTGCAACTTGAAATAAAAGGGTACAGGACTGCAAGGTAAGTCGAGGCCCCAAAGACTCCATTCCCCTACAGTCTCATCTCATTAAGACTAGAAGCACCAGTTTTCTTCAAAACAAGTCCTGGAGGAACAAAATCAGAAGGACACTCATCCTTTGATGCACTCTTGAAAATACCAAGTCCTTGATCTGGATGGATTTGTACAGGCAGTTGACAGTTCAGACATGAGTGCATGTTATTCCAAAGGTCAAAGAGCTGGCAAAATAGATATGACTGTTTTCAAACAGGAATGAGTTCCCTTTGAAATCTGAGGCTTAGATGAGCTGATTCCAGAGTACCCTGTGAATGAGCAAAGACATAGGGGGAAAAAACTGTATTGTGTAAGCAAAGACCTTTTGCAAACAACACAGGTCTTGTCCTTATGCAGTGCATGGCCCACCATTAAAGTCTGGACAAAAGAGAAGACACCTTATGAAGTGGGAGGTAGCTATTTTAGCAAAAAGGTACAATGAACACTTCATTGCCCATTTCCTGCAAATGTCCACACAAAAGGTCTCCCTCAGAGTCCTCTTACGTCCAGCATAATCTGTTCAGGATATGTTTTGCCTTCTGTTTATTTGTGCTTACCTATTTTTCCATCATGGCTTGATTCTATACTTCCAAATACCTGAGTTGTTTCTGTGGTCATTATCATTCAGGAAGTTTCATGGTGTTGCTATCTGAACCTGCTCTGACTCTCGGTTTAGTAAATCAAATGAGTATTCCACCCCATAAATCTTCTAGAAACACAACCCTGCATCCCTTGTCCCAGTGGCCCCAGTAGCTGTGGAATGAAATACCAATGGAATTAAGGGAAGTTTTTGCAGACTCAAATATCATAGAAATGCAATAATTTGTCTTTATTAATAGAAGGTCAAATACCATGTACCTCTGACAGTTGCATCAATATTTTTACAGTCCTTAGGTTTTGACTTTCAGCAGTGCATGGCCCAACCTTTAACCCCCCAAAATTAAGTCTAAATCCCAACATTGTTAAATTGCTTTGAGATACCTTTTTGAAAACTAGTAGATTTGAGACATAAAGTGTTCAAACTGCTGCCTGATTTTCTTTGCAACTGAACCTCCCAGAACTCTGTTCCTTGGAACACCAGGTCATTCTGCAGCACTTTGGATTCCTCGATGCTCTGCAAACCTATAATCCCTTTCTTAGCATACACATTCTGCCAAAGATGCTAATGGCTGACTCTCCTGTAACTTCCCTTTGACACAGAACAAACACAATGTGATGCTCATTCTGTGCCTGAACAAATCAATAGGACATCACTGTGAAGTAGGTTGTGTGATTCCCATTTTACAGAGGACGGAATGGTTGCTTAGCAATTATGATCTAAATTCACATGTGTGGAATGAGACTGAACTATTACTCCAAGTCCAGTGAGAAGCCCAATATTTTTTCCCATTCCCTAGTTCTGTGACTTCCCTTTTTCCATTATTTCTGCATCTACTGGCTCCCTCTTCACCCAACCACTAGGGGAGCCTTAGACAGCTGGGATAAATGGAAGAGACTGCAATCATGCCTAGCACTCTTTGAGCTCTGACACTGAAAGCCATGGGCGTGGACAATGGGTGGAGCCAGGGGCAGGCAAAAACCAAAATAGAAAAGAACATCAAGATGCAGACATACCCAAAAGTTCCAAAATTTCTCAGAAATATCATTTTTAAAAATTAGTAAAAATATCACTGAAGCTACAGCTCAGTTTCCACATTAATGTGGAATATAATCTGGAGTATACAAAGGTGAATTCCCAAAAGTATGATTCTTTTAAAGACTCAAAATTTCAGAGGGGGAAAAAAAAAACCTGAGTCTTAGACAGTTGGTCTCAAACTTTAGCATGCATCAGTATCTTCTGGAGGATCTGTTAAAACACAAATTATTCTGTCCTTTCTTCCAAGAGTTTCCATTTCAGTAGGTTTGGGGTGAGGCCAGATAATCTGCATTTCCAATGTTTTAAACTGATGCTTACGGGGCTGTCCTGGACTATGCCTGGAGAATGTCTGGTTTAGTTTGATTATTTACCTAGCAAATTCTTTACTTTAGCAAAAAAGTTCTCAGTTGGGCCTGTTGCCACATGCCTGTAATCCCAAAAACTTGGGAAACTGAAGCAGAGAATCACAAGTTCAAGACTCAACCTCAACAATTTAGCAAGTGCCCTAGGACACTGTTTCAAATAAAACAAACAAACAACAAAAAAGGTCTGGGGATGTGGCTCAATGGTTAAATGGCCCTGGGTTCAATGCCCCGTATCTTTCCCCAGAAAAAAAAAAATAAAATAAAATAAAAATAGTTTTCTGGCTATATCTTTAATAATCAGTTAACAAACAGGTACTAACCTAATTGGTACTAATCGAGTTGGTATATCATTGTAGTAAATAGCCTGAATTCTGAGATTCAAATCCCATCTCTGCACTTATTATCTGTGACAATGGGCAAGTTCTCTGGCCTCTTTGAGCCTCAGTTTTCTAATCTGTGGAATATAAATAATAATCATAATACATGTAACATAAGGATATTGGGAGGACTAAAGGGTTAATATATCTAAAATGGTCAAAATCTTGCTAGCACACATTAAGTACTATGCAAGCTTAATCTAAACACTGTACAGATATCCATCACATAATGATTGACATGTTCTGAGAAATGCATCATTAGGCAACTTCATCATTGTGCAGACAACATAATGTCTACCTATGCAAACCTGGATGGATGGCTTATTATACCCCAAGTTATATGCTACAGCCCACTGCCCCTAGACTATAAGGCTTTGCATGACTGGAGGAATGAAGTTCAGTTGACAGGGCACTGGGCCCATTGTTGACACTCACCTTTGGAACAAAGAATACTGGCCCTTCCAAGGCACAACAAAGGCGAACTTTCCCCCAGTGGATCCCTTTTCCTTTCTGGGTACAGTGTGCAGACCCTTGGTCCTCCACTGAACTACATTTAAAATGACTTTTGTGTAGAAGAGACACAGTGGCCATTTTCATACATGTGTGTGCAAGCAGCAATGAAGTGATTGTAATGTGAACAATGTGTACTTCTTCCCACTTCTGATAGAATAGACGACATTGTATCATGGGCCTGGGGTGGGGAGTGGGGGCGAAATAAAGAAACCAAACCTTACACTTTATTATATGAAATTCTGATAAAAAGCACTTCGAAGCCTCTTTCCCATCATCAAAAAACCACACTGGGCAAGATCAGAGCTTAACAGCCAACCAAAAAAAAAAAAAAAAAAAAACCACATTCAATCCCTGAGATCATTTTCCTGAAATAGAAAACTACATATGTTTCTCAAATTTCACATCAAGCCACTGCAGAGGCCAGACTGCAGGGCTGAATCAGGCCAAAGGAAGAGAAAAGGCAGAGGGGAGGGGGAGGGCTTAAGAGGGGGAGTAAACAGAAGAAAATGAGCCCATTCTTCCACATCACCACGTTTCTCTGGCACAATCTAAACTTACAAACACCCCCAGTTTCATAGAACTTCTAGCTAGGGTTGC
The DNA here is from genome assembly GCF_048772815.1 of Callospermophilus lateralis. Lineage (NCBI taxonomy): Eukaryota > Metazoa > Chordata > Mammalia > Rodentia > Sciuridae > Callospermophilus > Callospermophilus lateralis. The sequence continues at coordinate 97,663,943 of NC_135311.1, forward strand.
TTATCGGGCAGCCTTTACTTTGTCAAATTAAGACGCATTGCCTTGGATTAGCAAGGCTCCTTAAATTCAAAATGACTTCATGGTTGGCTCAGAGTTCAGTGTCTCTAGGGCCAGCAGCCAGGAACACATCCAGTGCGGAGCCTCCCTCCCCTCTCTATACTGACCTACCTGACTTTTCCAGGGAGACAGCAGAGCGAAATCCCAAGAAGAAAAGCTGTCGGGGTTAATTAAAAGTCCAAACACCTCTTTAGAAACTATCTCCTGCTCAATATTTATACAGAGTATAAGACTCCTCACGAGCCAGTGTGGGGAGGGGAGGAGGAGGTGAAGGGCGGAAACAGGTTTGAATGGCATTTGGAACCCATTAATTTTTAAAAGACAGGCTGCCCCCCACCCATATGGACCCAGAAAGGTTTGAAATGTAAGGAAACCGGAAAGATGAATGAGCTGAGGATTGTTTAGAAAGCCTAGGGAGCGTGTTCGGCTTTTGAAAGGAATAATATCTGAGCAATAATAAGAGCTGACACTTTTTATTGGTGAATGCAGTTTTTGGCACATTTTCATGACACAGGTTGACAATTTTTTTCATTTAACAAAAGAAAAAACAATCTTCTAAATGACTTGGGAACAAAGGGCTCCTTGACTGTAATTTCTTAATAACATTTAAGAATTCTCTTCAAAAGCCCCTGACAATAATTTAAAGAGAAGAAATAAAAATGCAGAAAATAAGAAAAAGGATTTTTTTAAAAGAAACTAAATATAAGGAGAAAAAAAGAAAAAAAGAAGAGATGTGTAGAGCATCTTAACATTAACTTACATCTTAAAGGTTTGAGTTCTAAGGTTTGACCTTAATAAATGTTTTTTTTTTTCTGAAGAAAAGTTTCAAGAGGGAATCCATAAAGATATTTCGGTCAACACCATTGGATCTCACAGACTCAGAACTTGGGACCTAGAAGGGCTACATGGATCTCCAAATCCAACTACTGCACTTTGCAGATCAGGAAACTGAGGGTCACACCCCAAGGTTACCAGGGACAAGTCTTCAGAGCTCCCAGCCTCACCACTTCTAATCTTGTGTCATGGGTCCCAGGCACCACCAAGCTGTCAGAGTCCTGAAGAGCATCATGGGTCCAACAACTGAAAACTGATACCTTTAATCAAGTTGACTGAATCTTGCTATCCAGAATCACACATGAACAGCATGCTCTGAAGGTCCGATTAGCAAGGCCATGAGAGAGTCCACTGATGGAGTCACTCTGGGTAGAAAACAAATTCAAGAACCCACAAACACTGGGAACACCCCCTACATCCTGAAGGGGGGCCTTCTGGAGCAAGAAAAGGGCCCCTAAGCAAGGCAAGATAAGGGATAGCCCTGATATTCCAGCTCTTACTCCACCCACTGGCACATTTCAAAATACAACACTTCTGGGTTTCAGTTCTTTTACTTGGAAAATGAGATCTGTGTACCACTTTCATAGTTTCAAAATATTTTAAAAAGAAAATACACTATCATATCCATTTGTAAATGAGGAATCAATTTCCGAGATCAGTCCACTTTACCTTATTGAAAGAGCAAATGGGATTAAATTCCAAAAGTGATTTGAGGTCTCAAAGAAAATTGTTAAGTAAAGGAAAAGCTATATTGCTGCTCAGTTGGAAAATTACAGTCATGCTGGCTATCATCTTTCAGGAGTACAAAATTCATGTCTAGATGTATGCAGCAGAGGGCTGGGAAAGAACTTTATGGAAATTGAATACCCTCAGACTTGCGGTTCTCAACGAAGGGTACGGCCATCATAATTACCGAGGTCACACATTTTTACCCATACCCCAAAGGACACATGTGAGGTTTCTTAACCTTTTGTATTCAGATTTGCTTTACTGATGAAAAGTTAAAGACAGCAGACTTGACCTTCCTTAGATTTTGCTTCAGTGTGCAGACAGAGGCAGGCAGTGTTCCAGTAGGCAGCACTAGTGCAGGGAACAGGGGACCCTGAGAACCTGAGCCTTAACAGGAGAAAAAGCCATGATATGAACATTCCTTGGACATTTGGTCTCTAAACTGACTGGCCTGAGGCCTTCCTGGTACTTACTCATGTCTTCACACCCATGATAGGTCCAAGAACTGCTGACTCTCACTCCATGCCTCATAGACCCCTAATGGCATGACAAGAAGCCAAGAAGAAGAATGGAGAGAAGAAAACAAGGCCTGTCCTTTCCACCCACTTGTAAGTTTTTTTTTAACTGAATTTGAATTCACCCTAATACTCAAATAATAAAAACCAAAGGGAAAAGCTGAGCATGGTGGCATAAGCCTGTAATCCAGCAACTCAGGAAGTTGAGGCAGGAGGATCACAAGTTCAAGAGCAGCCTTAGCAACTCAGTTGAGGTCCTAAGCAACTTAGCAAAACACTGTCTCAAAATAAAAAGAATTGGGGATGTAATTCAATAGTTAAGTGTCCCTGGGTTGAATCCCTGAAATGGAAAAAAGAAAAAAGAAAAAAAAAGACAAAGGGAAAACACAGATGGAGATACTTCTTACATGCTACTATGTGGCAGATACTAGCCAGAGGTCCCATCCATGTGATTCTTGATTGTCTCACTCCATGTTGTTTTTGTCTTCCACTTCCTAAGAAGAAATGGATTGAGAGGAAGTAAAGGGGTTTCCTAAGCTCACTCATATGAAAAATGTAAGACAAAACTGTGAGCTGAGGATTTTTTGGCACTCCAGCCTTCATATGGATTTGAAGAGTTCAAAAATGTGTATCTCTCCAGTGCTGGATTAGCAAGGGGATATCCAGCAGGTGCTCTCTGAATCTATAGATCAGAATAAGTAAGCAATGGATGAATGAATGACAGAAATCACAAGCTGCTCATCTCTCCCCACCTACCATCCTCACTCTCCTTTTCCTCACTATCACAGAAAGAATATAAATTGGTATCTGGGATACTAATCAGTGTAATTTCCTGAGAAATTATGATTCTGTGATTTTGTTTTTTTATCTAAAACCAATTCCTTCTTTTTCTCTTTAGTGGTAAGAGAACTCCAATTTTATGTGGGTAGTAAGGCAACCAACTAAAAGCCTACATTGACCAACCTGCCATCCAGCTGGGTTTGACCATAAACCTCAGTGTTGGTCGATGAGATGGAACTACAAGTATTATCTGGATCTCCTAGAAAGGTCGCTTACCCAAGGCTGGCTCAGATGCACAGCATGTCCTGTTGAAGTGCCCCCACCCTTGCCACCTTCCTGCCTCCTGCTGGATGGATTGTGGACTTTGTGATAACAGACACTAGAAGCATCCCTGACCATGAGGTGATCTTAAGAATGAAGTCAGGGCTGAAGACCTAGATGTAAAAATGTCAAAAGAGCTAGTCCCTTGATGACGTCACAGGCTTACCTTAATGGCTGATGACTCCATGTATCTAGATTTATTCACAGAAAAGAATTGACCCTTATGTGTTTATGTGTTGTTTTAAATTCTACATTATTTCTATTATTCATCAGTGAAGAGATAAAGGTCATATGTTTCCGTAAAGAGTGAAAACACTCTTCTTTGCCAAAATTTAGAGTAAAGGGAATCTCATATTTACAGGTCATTTTTCAGCACTGTCAAATATTCTAAAGAATAAACTGATTAGAAAGGACTGGGTCATTCTTCCTAGAATGTATGAGGGCTGTTTTATGCAACACTGTTTTGAGAAACCATCCTCCAGTGTAAACACAAAACAATGCAAACCAAAAGGGCTTTAGTGTCAAGCATATCAAGAACATCTGTGCTTTTTTCCTTAGAAAAAGGAAATTTTATGAGACAACCTGGGGAATCCTTATCAAGATGCTTCAACCAAGATCCAGCCCCCAACCTGCCACCTCCAAGATAATCTAAATTCCATAAATTTTTCTTCCATTCAGAGACTTTTAACATTGTAAAAGCTGTCTCCTAAACTTTACAGAGACCTACAACAATGACCACAATTTGAAAAATAATGGGGAAAACAGAGTTGGCAAAGATGTGGGGAAATTGGAGCTCTCACATACTATGGATAGGAATGGAAAATGATGTAGCCACTGTGGATAAGTCTGGTGGTTTCTGAGAAAACTAAACATAGAATTACCACATGAACCAGCAATTCCACTCCTAGATGATACCCAAAAGAAACAAAAGCAGAGACTTGAGCAGATATTCACACACTAATTGCTATAGTTTAGATCTGGTTTTCCCCAAAAAGTTCACATGCTGGAAGCTTGGTACCCAATGTAATAGTATTGAGAAGAGTTGGGGACTTGGGGGAGGGAGTAGGTCATAGGGCACCACCTAAGAATAGATTAATATCTATCTCAAGAGATTGGGGTAGTTCTCTTGAGGCTGGATTAAGTTTCAGTGGAATTAATTAGTTACCAAGAGAGTAGGTTCTTAAAGAGAGTTAATCCCCACTCCCTCTTGCACTTGTGTTCTGCACAAGAAAATATTTCATCATGAAGCCCTCACCAGAAGCCAAGCACACGATCTTCAACCTTCAGAACGGAGAGGTAAGTAAATATCTTTTCTTTACAAATTACCCCATCTCAGGTTTTTGTTATAGCAACAGAAACCAACTAATAAACCAATGTTCACTGTATCATTATTCTCAATAGCCAAAAAGGGAAACCATGCAAACATTTATCAACAGAATAAGCAAGTAAGTATAATGGAACATTATTATTCGGCCATAAAAAAGAAAGGAAATTCTGAAATATGCTACAGTGTGGGTAAACCTTGAAAACATGGTGCTAAGTGAAATAAGCCAGATACAAAATGAGTAGTAGTATGTAATTCTACTTAAATAATTTACCTAGAAAAGAAAAAACATTATAACAGAAATAGATTAGAGGTTTTCAGGAAATGGGGAGTTATTGCTTAAAAATATGGTGTTGGAAAATATAGTGTTAGAATAAGACAGTGGTGATAGTTACACCACACTGTGAATGTGAGCAATATTACTGAACTACATACTTAAAATAGTTAAATTGGCAAATTTTACACTACACAAAGTATAATTACTAAAAATAAATAATATGTCAAAACATTGAATTGTATTCTTTAAATGTGTGAACTTTGAGTTGTATAGAATATGAATTATTTCACAATAAAGCTGATTTTTAATCAAATCTCATCTCGATATGCAAATGAAAAGGTGTCCAGGAGGAAAGCACTGAGGAAGAGGTGTGAAGGGTAGCAGCCTCCAGAGGCAGACGTTAGCATGAGGCTTCTCCCTTCTCAAGCTGATGCCTTTACCCTCAGTGAGGACAAGACCCCTGCCCAAGCAGCTCTCTCTACTCAGTATCACCAGAGCACACACAGCTAACTGAGCACCCCATTCTCTTTCTTTTCTCCAAAAGAGTAAGGGAAATCCATCTGATCACTGAGAGATAGGAATATATTAAGCTGCAATTTAAGAGTCACAGTGTTAGAGGCAGATGATGATTCATACATACCTACAGCAACTGCCACCTCACACCTTTGCTTTCTATGCCCAGGTGCATCAAGCTTGGCTTCCAGTTGCCAGAGAGTAACAAGTCTACACTCAGAATGCTGAGTAAGTTATGTATGTGAGATCTGGTTGACATATCTGGTCTTCTATCTGCCCTACACCCAAATATGTACACTTTTTTTTAACATGCAGATGACCTTTAGCTCAATTTCTGAGCTGTACAGTTCACCCAGTACATCAGAATTCTGTATGTCAATGGTAAGAGTATGAGATAGATTCCCACTCTTCATTTAGCCAATATGCTTTGTATGCCATCTCTACCATTCAGAACCCCAGGGGCAAGGAAAAGCAAGTGCTCTCTGTACCCCTAACATGAGAGACCCCTGAGGACTTCACAGAGTGGAGAATTAATTTAATTGTCCTAAGTGTGATTATGACACTGGTTATCTAAGGGAATGTTGGCACTCCTGGGTGATTAGGTTGCGAAATTTAGGATGGAAATACTATGATGTCTGAATTATGGTAACAAATGGTTCAGCAAAATAAACTTATTTGTATTTCAGAGATAATAGATACCTAGATTGATAGAGCATGCATAAAGAACACAGAGGAAATAAGTGTTAAATAATTGAACATCAGTGAAGAGTAATAGGTGTTCTATTCACCATTCTCCCAACTTTTCTGTAGGTTTAAGTTTTTTCAAAAATTACACCTTGGGAAAATACTAAAACAAAAATAGGCAATGAATTTTCACTAATATTTAAGAAAACATTTAAATCCAAATATAATATTAGTAATCAACCTTTATGACACTAATTGGTAAAATTAGTAATTGACAAACTAATAAAATAAGCAGTTTTATAAGAAAAATTAATTGCATGTGATATGCAAAAATATAAATTAAAATGAGATCCCTATATTGGTTAGCTTTAATGTGACAAAATACCTAAGATAATCAACCTTTAAGGAGAATATCTGGCTCACAGTTTCAGGGTTTTCAGCCCATGTTCACGTGGAAAGGAAGTACATAATGGCAGAATTTCATGGTGGAGGAATACTGCTCACCTCATGGCAACTGGGAAGCGAAGGGAAAGACAGGAAGAAGACAGGGTCCCAATATCCCCTCCCAGGGCACACCCCCATGGCCTATCTTCCTCCCTCTAGACCCCACCTTCCAAAGGTTTCATTCCCTTCCAGTAGTGTCACTGGATGGTAACTAAGCCATTAGTACAGGGGCCTTTGGAGACATTCCAGTATCTAAACTATAACAATCCCATCTTAAGCCTAAAATTCTGACAAAATTGATGTAGACACATTGTACTGACACGATAGAACATTATACAGGTATCATTTCAGATAATATTTATTGATAGCAAAAATATAATAATAATATAGTAAGTAAAAATGCATTGTACCAAGCAAATATCCAATTAAAATCAAAACCAAAACAAAACAAATTAATAAAAAAACAGTGAAATTAAGAGTCTAAATTAGGTTACTATTTTTGAGACTGCATTTAGAAAATGACTACACATCAATATGCCAACCATACACATATCCTGACAAATGAGAAAATAATTGTGAGAAAAATAACAATATAAAGATATACCTTAAAAACTCCAAACAGAGAAGCACACAAATAAATGCTATTTTAAGAGGGATTATTTTCATAATGGTTTCTAAAAACCATTATTTCATTTCTTTAAAGTTGAAGACAGAATATTTACTAAGAACCTACATAGAATTGTATCCTGTAGTGCAGGAGAAAGGAAAAGGAAAAGGAAAACAATATAAGTACATTAATATAATATAAAAATTAAAAGGAAAATAAAATATATTTTAGAAAATAAAGCCCCAGTTTCCCATATGCCATAGAAACGTCTCAGAAATTCTAACATGTAAACTTTAAACCAAACTTACAGAATGTCTCTTGGGCCTAAGAAGCCTGGTCATCAATTTCCTTCATTCCAGAGCCATAAAAGTAAGTGAACTGAAAAAATAACAAGTCTCCCATACAAAAATAATTCAAAATAATATATGTAGCTCTTCCACCTTCAAAGAGATGAAGGACACATAACTCCCCACTCCCTTTGGGTTTGGAGAGTTATACACAGTGACTTCTTTCCAAAGAGTACAGTATACAAGGAGTGAGCGTCAGGGGTTGGAATGAACACTTTAAGCTGTAGAAATGTGACAAAGAGGATCTCAGCCAGAGAATCAGGTTAATGTGATTCCAAGAGTGATGTGAAAGAACCATGTGAACTTGGTCCCCAAAACACACTATCCAGGTCTCACTGTGAGAAAAATATCAGACAACTTCCAGCAGAGGGACGGCCCACCATATACCTGACCAACACTATTCAAAACTGTTAAAGTCATCAAAAACAAGGAAAGCCTAGGCAACCACCGAGGCCAAGAGGTGCCTGAGGAGACAAGGCTAAATGTAATGTGCTACCCTGGGTGGGACCTAGAACAGATGAAGCCCATTAGGCAAGAACTAAGGAAATGTAAATAAAGTATGGAGTTTAGTTAATGATAACACACCAATATTTGTTCATTACTTGTGACCAACGCACCACACATGTAATGAATGATGTTAATAACAAAGGGAACTCTGTGTAAGGCATGGGCAAGCTTTCAGGACCATCATTCCTGAGAATTTACAACTAGAAAATTTCCTGAAAATGTAAACTATTTTAAAATCAATAGTTTATCTGAAATTATAATTGGAACATACTTATTATTATTATTATTAGAACATACTTTTAAATAAGTTACAAAATATTTTTTCCCCCTGAAAATGAAGAAAAACTTTTTCTCAGACCCCTGTGTTCAAAACAAACTTAGGCTCCCAAAGAGCAGTTGGGTTCTGATGGACTCAGTTCTTCACCTAGACATGTCCCACTTTGTTCTGGTCAAAAGAAGCCTGAAAACAACCTATTAGTAAGTTTAAAGAACCTCATAGATTCTGTGAAATTCTTAGAATAAACTCAGTCATTCTATGAATATTTTTACTGACTTCTGATTCTTTTACATTTTAATCACTGTTTTGTTTTGTTTTGTTTTCTTGTTCTGTGTGTGTGTGTGTGTGTGTGTGTGAAAGAGAAAGAGCGAGTACATGCACATACACACACGTGGGCTACAGACTGAACTCAGGGCCTCCTGTATCCTAAGCATACCTCTATCACTGAACCAAACCTGGCCCTGTTTTTAGCTTATTTATTACCAGTCACTGCAAATCTCTTTAGAGGGAGTATTTATATGTATGAACATATTTTAGTCTGGTTATACAAAATTTTATCTTTCGAATCTCTGACTAACTATCTCTCATGTTCTGGACAGTCACCCACTCAATGGCTAGAACATGGCAAATTACTACAGTGTTCAGCTTTAGTTCTTGAATTGCAAGATGGAAATAACACCACCTGCTTTCATGGATGGTTACTGAAGACTAACAGAGCTAACATTCGTCAGTACGCCTAGCACAGATAAAAGAAAGGCACTGGATAAATGACAGTGACCATTATTACTATTAACAAAAATAGCAGTAATTATTTTCATTAATATGATGAAAAGAATGGAACAGAATTACAAATCAGTCCTCAGCCTGGTGCTGATTTCCTCAGTGACCCAGATAAACACAAGTAAATGTTGTATTTCAGGGGATGAGAACAACTAGAGAGGAGAGGAAAAATGTTTTCAAGGAAAACAGAGAAGGAGGAGAGGAGGAAGAGAAAAATTTCTTACATATGGTCACTACCAAAAACAAGTTTGAAAGATTTAAGACAAGGTGAAATCCAATCACTCCTGAGTCCAGACTCTACTAGAATAATAAAAAGAAAAAGAAAAACACCTTCTAGCCTTTTTGGCACTCATTTCACCAAATCCACCCAAAGCAATCACATGTAAGAGCCAAATAAACACCAAATCTGAACCTCTACTTCTCCTTGCCCAGAGGATGCCAAGTTCCTGCTCTACTGCCCAAAGTTATTTTGGCATTGAGACATTCCATTTCCGACCCTGGTCATCCTTATTTTAGGGGAGAGAACAGACAGTGGGGAATTTTTTTTAATTTAAAAATTAAACCTTTATTGTTTAAATACTTTGTGTTACATATTTCATCTCCATTATATCTACCTCTTAGTAATCCTGAGAGTGCTTACAGAAAAGGAAACGATGCTTAGGGAGGAAGACTATTTGCTCTAGGTTCTTGCAGATACTACATGGAGAAACTGAATCCAGGTCAGTTGGACCACAAGGATTTTTCTTTCCTTTATGCCAGCAACTTAATGTAAATACTCCCTGCCAAATGTGATAGAGAAAGGGAAGTAAAAAAGGAGCTAATTCCTTAAACACTTTTCTCAATGCCATGTTTGAAGTTTTTCTATTATTTCAAACCATACAATAACCTCATGAACTCACTATTATTGTCTACATTTGCAATCAAGCTCAAAGAAGTTCCTCCTTTCACCTTGATCATGCAGGATGAAATGAAGAAGGCAAAATGAATTGAGACACTGGAGTAAACAACAGAAAAGACAGAAGACAAACTTAAGATGTAAGAGGGCCAGGGAAGAAGGAAGCCACCTATGCAGAAGGAATTGAATGCTGGGTGCCCAAAGTCTGCAGGCTCTGCTCTGTAGAGAAGGAAACTGAAAGAGAGGTCTGAACTTGCCCACAAGTATGGGGGAGGGTGGGGGGAGCAGAGATTGTTAATTTGTACTAATGAAAACAGAATGAGTCATGAGCAATGTAGCCAATAAAAAAAAAATGGCAGGGATGACTGAATGGCCAATAAATCATTTTTAAGCATTAAACTTTTTTGCTTCCTTAAGATCTGAGAGTGTCACAGAAAGAGATGGAAGATGGAAATATGTTCTGATGTCAACAAGAAGCCATTCAATTTTAAATTCACTATATTAGGCCTTGAAAACACTTCCAGTCTCTCACAAGTATAGGCCATCTCAGAATCATAAGACTTTCAAGTATATTCTATATATTGTTGTCCAAATATACCCGACCATAAAGCTACCTGGGCACTTGTTAAACATACAAGTTCCCAGGTGTGTCCCATAGAGATTTCAGGAAGCAGAAAACTGCAACTCCTGGGAATCTGTGTTGAAAAAATTATTCAAGTGATTCTTAGAATCAAGCTAGTTTGAAAAATTGCTTGAACAGGATTGTCCCAACCAGCCTGTAGGTAGGTACCATGATCTCCATTTTGCAGATAAGTAGTGTGAGACTCAACAAAGACACATGCCCAAAAGCACACAGCTATTAAGGATACAAGTCACCATATGACCTCCATACTTACTATTTGATTTAAATCTATGTGAGCTGGGACTAGCTTCAAAAAGCCCCCTCCTTGAGGTCTGAATGTGGCATCAGACACAAGGAAACAGTTGTTTACAGTATCTAGAGCCATCAGAAAGAACCAAGGGGAAATAAAAGTGCTGGATTAAACAAGACCCAAAGAAAAGGAAAACCAGGTCTTTCTCCATCTCTGGTTTTATTTTTGAGTCCTATAAACCTTGAAGCCAATCACCTACAAACACACAACTACTAGCATATTTTAACTAACAGGTCTATTTTGCTAAAATCAGAACATTTCCTTCACTGATGCACAAAAGTAGAAAAAAAGCCTCCAGAAATTCTTTTAATAACTTAGACAATGTCACACAAGAGGAATGCCCAAGATGAGGTCTTCACCCCTGCCTCCTCCCCCAGTGGTGAAAACTATAATGGTGACTAATTACACCCCCCAGGGCAAAGTTCAGACCACTAGAGGGGTGAGTACCTGAGGTTGGCTGAGGCTGTCTTCATGTGCATATGGATGCTCTCCTCTCTGAGACCTTTGGCTGATGACTGCTCTGCTGAAGGGAGGTGCTGGTGGGCGCCACGTGAAGAATGATGTGCTCATCAAAGGCCTTCACCACTATCTCCTTCTGGAAGTAGGGCTGCTGATCTATCACACTCTTATCAACTCACCACAAGAAAAGGCCAAACCCTGTACCGTGGGATAGACAGGAGGAGCACAGGGAGAATGGTACTGCTGTTCCCGGCTTCTCCTGAGTTTATATAATAAAAAATGGGGAGGACATGCCTGCTCTGAAGGCACAGAATTTAAGATACAACACCTGCTCTCTACTTTATACAGGTTTATCTCTTCCTCTGGGAATGGATCCTCTGCCTCACAAATTTGTTCAATCCAGATTCGAAATCCTTCTCAATTTGAGACAACCTCTCACCCTGATGCAGCCCCCTAACTGAGGTTAAGATGGTAACAAACTGGCCGTATATGAACAGATTTCCTGTCCATCTTCTGCACATATCCAGGCACATTCCCACTGTTAATTATATCAGCCACAATTTCATATGCAATAAGTATTCTGTAAAAGTCTCCTGCATGTAGCACATACTTTATTTTTAACATTCATAACTTACTGAAAAATAGTGGCTGATTCCAACACACATACCTCTACAGTGGTATACCATTTATACAGATTCCAGCACATTTATACAAAACCAAAATAAATTCATATCACATTCATCCACTTAAAATCAACTTCCTTGAAAAACATCTCCTGCCCTAATTTTTAGTTGCCAAGTAAAAGGTGCTTTTGGGCAAAAAGGCACCATTTACTCCAGATTTTTCATGTTTCCTCCAAATGTGTCCATTTTAAGGAATGGTCTTCACCTTGGATACTCACATTTCTGGCCTCACAGGAATTGGAATAGTATCTGGGCATGTGTAGTGGAGGTGGAAGATAGACTCAAGATGTTTCAAGTATTCAAAATCACATGCAGATGTACAAACAGAATGTCCAGTCAAAGAGAGTTAAGAAAGCAATACATATACACAGACACCCAAGAATGGAAGAGTGCAAATAGAATCCAACTTGTAATTAACATACCGTGCTGTGACACCTGTTGCCTTCCATGATAAGAAGTCTGGGAGATCAAAGAAATGTCCTGCCTTATCCCAGCAAGTCTCTCTCAAGTTCTGCCAAATTAAATATATATTAGAATCAATTATGGGTTCTTTTTTTCCCTAGCCCTCTCCTCTTTCGGTAATGTTTCAGAATTTTCAAAACAAAAATACAGCCAACAATGTCTGTTAAAACATCTGTTCGAGGGCTTGGGGTGCACAGTGTGACATAAAAACAGTACTTTATAGGAAAGAAAAATGGCAATTATTGATCCTTCCAAAAATGACCATAATTTCCCTTTATCCCACTTTGACAACCTGGAGAGAGAAAAAATACTCTATGAGAATATGCAATTCATCTTCCCAGTGAAGGGTGAGAGAGTATGCTTCAAACATGTAATATTTTAACATGAGCAGCTGAAATCTGGGGAGAAAACTGCACCAAGACATTACATTACAGTGAATCTGAACATGCTGGGCCATGTAAAATTCTCAGGAGTCAAGTGGATCCAAAGGCAATGAAAAAGATGGTCTCTGCCCTCATAGAACTTGCAGTCCAAGCCAAAGAGAACAGCCACATAATCAAGCCATTGTCGAATAATTTTTAAAGGTTTGTTTTTTCCACATTGCTACATAGTCAGATTTTTCCTTACCACTCGTTTTTTTCTTTCCTCTGACAACTCCACCTGGAAAATTCATCAATTACCTGTCACTTTGTTCCTTCCCAGGATCCATTTTCTCCTGTTCCTTTGCTTAACCCACTCCCCAGGCTTCCTAAGTGAGGTTAGGTCTGGCTATCATAGCATTGCATATTTGTTTATTGTCTTTCTTTTCCTCCACGACTGTAACCTCTGTGATATCAAGGACTTGTCAGTCTTGTTCACCGTATTTGATGATGGTCTCCTCTCCTCCCCCTATCCCACAGGCTGAGTGGAAACCACACAGTTCTCATTCTAATTTCTGAGAACCTGATTGGATTATGGAAAGACGTGGGAGCTGGCTGAACCAATCAGATTTCTTCTCCCAGAAATTTAGAATGCCTATCCAGTGGAACCATTTAACTTCTGCCTGTGAATGGAATTGGGGAACTGGGGTCTGGGTGTAAGATAAAATTTGGAAACTGAAGTGGCCACTATCTACCAAGCATTTAGAAACAAAGAAAACACACACACACACACACACACACACACACACACACACATACATGCACATACACACACAGGGTAAAGGGAACTGAAGCACTGTCAAGAAAAGGGTTCCTACCACTCAGGCAACTTTCTATGTCCTGTTTGCAATTATTCTCTCTAGAAGAGGCTAATGAAAGGAATTTATCATAAACTCAAGGGCATTTGGGGGAATATACTAGCAACACACCTGAAGTTCCAAATGAGACATATTCTAATATCTGTAGAGGGCAACACACAGTAGGTACTCAATAAATATTTACTGAATTGAAAGACATACTGTTCAGTTTCTCCTTCCAATCCCTCTCTTCTGAGCAGTGCTGCAACATTTATGAAGGGACCCACGTGTGTGCAACACAAAAGTGTTGAGCAACACAAAAGTGCCCAGTGCTGTTTGTTCAATTTTACATACAATCACAACTTTACCTGCATGCTTCTAGCCAGAGCCAAACAAAAAAATCTTCACAAATTCAGAGTACAAGTGCTTATGCTAGATCTTGTTTTGGGTCACTGGAACATAGCCAGCAGACAGCCACTGTGAACAATGAAACCCAAACAGAATGTCTCTAAGAGAATTTTAGGACTTTTGCCCAAAGGAGACATTCTGGAATTGGAGGAGTGAGGGATCCAGGAGCATCATTTCCTCCTGAGACCACACCTGCTTCACTGACAAAGCCAGAGACCTGAGTAAATCTTACAATAGGATGAGGAAACAGAAAGAGCACATTGTTGGAAGTACAAGCTATCTTTAAGAATGCACATGATCTCTGAAGGGAAAATCCCTGCTTTCTCTACAAAAACAAAGTCTAGAGATTAGGCAGCAAAGAAAAGCAGGGAGAATTTGGGTGAGAGAGAATGTGTCCAGAAGCCTGATCCCTTTCTTCCAGATACTAACTGGCTGTCTGTGAGTGTCCCATGCAGTTCTTCATTGAGCTGCATGATTCACAAGGACTTTGCAACCCCAGTCCCAACTGCCAGATTGGTCAAGACCCCTGGGGATGAGATTTTTTTAATATGGTTCTATGGGAAAATCTCTCTCTCCTTCCTCCTCTCCAATCAGTGCAATACCAGTCACAGGCCCCAAACTCACTGAGTCAATTCTGTCCCAGTATCCACTGGGCCTGCATCATGCTTGACTGGCCTCTTGTTTCCTCCACAGTTTGCAACAGGGATCCCACAGCCTCATCTTGTTTGATTCTCAGGGCCATTCAGAGGTGTGCAGGTGATACATACCAAGGATGTAGAAACTTAGGGTCAGACCCCAAGGCCTTAGCCCTAATGTTAGGTACCTGTTCTAATATTGGTGGTCTTTCCTTCCCCAATGCCACAATGAGCACCCTGAAGCTCCTAACCCTAGCAGAGCTGTGTCTGGGCCTTCTGGAAAAGTTACAATGAAAGCTACTGCCATTCTTTACAGCAGAAAATAAACAAACAAAAGCCCTTCCAAATACAATTTTTTTAAAACAATCTCAAAAGTTCCAGAAATTTCTATTTCAGTCTTAAACTAATCACTGAACTTCTATGTACCTAACAACACTTTGGGTTAGAGAGAACATACAGTTGACCCTCCACACTTGCCAGCATTCGCTGCATCTCATTATGTGATAGCTTACTCCAATTCAAACTAGGAGCCCTCTGTGCTGAAGTCGTTCTGTCAAGTCTTTCTGTCCTCCAGTTACCAAGCAACTAGTTTTTCAAGAAAAAAAGGATCAGCAATGATACAGGACTCGGCATTACAGGTTTCTACATTCCAACAACAATCCTTTGAGCTAAGCAATCTCCCAGCTTGAAAGCAACCAAATCATTTATTACTTCATAAAACCATAGTCCTTCTTGGGAAGAGGCTCACACGGCTGTGAGTGGGGAGAGAGGGTATGTCCCAGATTCAAGGCCAACCATCAGTTGCCCTGTCAACCTCAGGGCAGAGAAGAAAAGCCTTTGCCTTTTGCCTCCCACTGCAACATCCCAGCAGCTGTAAGGTTTCTACTGCTTCTAGACACCGAGGACACTGGTGAGGGAAACAAGAAAGCCACTGTGATGGCAGAGAGTCTAGAAGCAACATAAGAAACTAGGGATGGCAAGGTAAAGAAAGATCATCCAAGTATTTTACAATTAAGTTGCAAAGAGATTTTCTCTGGTTCCCTGTGGTGTGCAGTGATTAAATGGAAGGAACAGAGATCCTGCACTCTCTGCTCATAATTGATCCTGTCTACACATTCCCAATGCTCATGATATTTTTCAGAACAACTACCCATGAAAATTTACTACCCTTACTCTGTTCAAGACCCCAAATTAGGGCTGACAGGCCACTGAGGAAAGAAGTTTCAGGAAGAAACTTAATCCTCAACATCTTTCTTAAAAGAAAAATGATGCTGAAAACATGGAGTGGATCAAAAGCCCCTATGAGAACCTCCCCAGAATGAATGAAACAACTGTGTATTTCAAACTCCTGTCCACAGAGACCAAGACCAAACACTAGAAAGGGTACACAGGCAAGTCAACTGAGGTTGGTGCTACTGGAGGC
Organism: Callospermophilus lateralis; assembly: GCF_048772815.1. Lineage (NCBI taxonomy): Eukaryota > Metazoa > Chordata > Mammalia > Rodentia > Sciuridae > Callospermophilus > Callospermophilus lateralis. The sequence goes on from NC_135311.1 coordinate 97,680,052, forward strand.
ATCTCTCTAACACTGAAGACTCACCATTCCATTTCTTTCTTTAAACTGTTCTCATAGCCCCTTGGTTCAAGTTGCCATTATCATTATCATATGATGACTTCCTCTCTCATGGCCTCTCTGTAACAATCTCCACTTAGTCCTCACATCATTCTTTTACTTTCCTAATACATTACATTCTTTATTTCTGTGCCTCTCTGTTTAGGCTGATGCCTCTACCTGGATTGACTCTCTGACCTTCTCCCCTTATCAAATTTCTGCTGTGGACTCAAATACTTAATCCTCAGAAGTCACCCTTGCTGGAAGACCACCCCCCACCATCTCACTCCTGCATTCCACACTGTATCTGAATTACATATTCATGTACCTTGATCTACCTCAATATAACAAACTTCTGGAAGACAAAAGATAAGAAAAACTCATGGGGAAAAAACACTTCAGGAGGTACAAAAAAAATTAAAGCTAATCCTTTTCAAAAGCAAGTTATAATAGAATTGGAGAAAGATGTGCACAAAGGCAAAGGTAATTAAAAGTATGACGTATGACAATAATGTAATGAGCCTGATATCAAGGTTTGGTGAGTCAGCCTCAACTTCATCATAATATTTTGTGTGGTCATATATCTGCCTGTAATGTCTAATCACAGGGTTCAGAGAAGAGAAAGGGCTTGACGGCTAGAAAAGGCTTCATGGTGGGGAGATTTGAGCTAAAGCCTAAAGGTCAAGTAGAATAAATATCAATGCTTTTATAGAGAAAGATACCCAGGAAACAAAAATCTGAACTGATGAGACAGATTATTCCCATTAGAGAAGAGTTTGCTTAACTGTGCCATCATATGATTTATTTTTAAAATGAAATAATTTCATTATATAATTCATTTTCAAAAGCTGGATTTAAATGCAATCCTTTCCCTACCTCCCCGAAGCCCTGCTCTTGTACTGATAGATAAACTCATCATTCACACTAGAGCTGATTCCCAACCATGAAAATGTTACCAATTGCATGACATCTGATCAGATTCAGCAAAGCTGACTTTGTCCAGGACAGTGATACCACCTCAAGTATCAGGAAAATAAGGCTATAGTATGTGAAGTCAAAGAACATTAAAGTCCAGCATGTCTGAGTCTGAGAGCTGTCCTCATCATTTCCTAAAGCTGTGTGGCTTTAGCAAAATTAATACGCCAAAACCTCAGATTCCTCAAAGCCAATATTACTAGCACTTATCCCAAAGGATATTGTGAACATTAAATGAAATAAGATGACAAGATTCACTCACCACTGCTACAGAGCTTCATATTTTTCAAAGCACTTTGACATGCATGATCTCATCTGAGCTGTATAATTCCTTAAAGCAAGGAAGGAAAGAAATTATATACCTCACTTTTCAGATTAGGAAACTAACACCCAGAAAGGGACCATGATGGTCCCAAGGTCAAGGACAGAAAGCAGAATGTCAGAATAAACTTTCTATCTCTTAACGTCCAGCCCAAGGTTAGTTCAGGTCTCTGCCTCCCTAAAGCATGAAAAGTGCACAAGTGCCAAGCAGACAGGAGAGATTCCATGTAACCTAGACAAGATAACTATTTTTTGGTGGTCTTGTCTACAGGAGGGAGGGAGGGAGGGAGTACTAATATGCAAAGAAGGTTCTGGAATGATTAAGAGCGTCTTGGAATAGGAACAAAAGAAAGAAGACATGTGGACAAGTGGAGAAGGGAGGAGATCTTCATTACTACCTTCTTCTCCAGGATTCCCTCCTGCCCTTCTCATCACTACTCTCCTGGCTCCTTCATGAGCTCCTTTCTTAGTTCATCTTTCGATGCGGATGCTCCCCAGGATCTTGGCCTCAGTCATATGCTCTCTCACTGTTCACATGCTCCTGGTGAATCTCAAGGTTACTCCCATGATTTCAACAACTGCAAGTTGAATGCCATGCCAAATCTCAAACTCTGATTCAAACTCTCCTGAGACATGTCTCCTGGGTGTCCCCCTGCACCTCCAACTCAACATGTCTAAGGCAGAACCTGTTTTCTTCTCCTGAATGGCTTCCTTCTCCTTGATTTTCTGTTTGTTGGTCTGGTAACCAAGGGAGTAATCTTCTTTCTCTTCTCTCTCATCCTTCCAATTTAAATTCACAGTTAATTGTTCCCACCTCTTCAGGCCCTTTAAGAGTCAGATACTCATCATTTAGGACTCAAATATGATGTTATCCACTCCATGAAATTGTCCCTGCTCCCCTGAGCTGGATGCCCCTGTACTGTGCCCCTACAATACTCTGAATATGCCTACCATTGCACTTCCCATCATCTGTTCACATCCCTGACCTTCTCATTAGACTAAAAGCTCCTCTAAGGCGGGAAGTGTGGTTTTTAAAATCCCTCTATTCCTAGGACCAAGCATTATATCTGATATATAGATGATGAGTAATGTTAACTGAATGAGTGAATAAATGAATGAATGAGCAGAGATATACAAACCAAATAAGAGTTTGTGGAAATGAAAATAAGGAATGAATGGATAAATGAATGAGCTTGTGAATAATAACTGTCCCAGTTTCTCCTTTTTCATTCAAGTTAATGGCTTTTCTCAGTCTGTTTCAGGAGCAAAGACATATTCTAGCCAAGCCCAACTGCCAGGAAGATAAATTTCTCCTCTCAGGGTGAGCAGGTCCTTTGGAGAAGTTTCATTTTAATTGGAAAATGGATTCATTCACTTCCTGGCATAGACTCCTGGGTCAGTGCAGCACCATTGAATGGCTGCCAAGTGCCAACAGAGAGGGGGACTGCAGCGGAAAAAGAGTTCCATCAAATTGGAGTGCTTTGGGACATTTGAGGACAACCCACTCTTAGTTCCAAACTAACTCGCATGGATGCCCCCCTTTTTTTTTCTTCCCCCAAATGTCCTTCAAAGCAAACTTTATACATCTTTACATATCCCCAACCCAGAAAGGATGGGTGTTCTTTACTTTCCCAATTGGCATTTCCTTGGGACTTGCTTACTTGGGTATGAACATCCTAACCTGTTCATTTATGCAACTGTTGCAATCATTTCCTATTGGGAATGAACAAGGGGACATCTGAGAAATTCCTTCATAACATGAGCAGTAACATAAGATGAGAATTTCATAACCTCTTTCTTGTGAAGGATCCATAATGATCCAATCTCATAGAAAATATCACTTCTAGGAACACATCTTGTATCTTTTGTCAAGAATCCTTGTACGAGGTGCTCAGAGCTCTGTGAGCAGCTAGACAGTTCTGTATTTCATCATCCCCCAGCATACTAGCACACACCTGACCACAAACCAGGGCTGACAGATATTTCATTTGAGAATTAGTTATTTGATATTAACTCTAAGGATACAGATGAATAAATTATCCTCTTTCCCTAAAAATGAGCCAAGAGCCTACTAGGGGAGATCAAGGCCCACTTACAATTTTGAGAAGAGCATGGACAATGGAGGAGACTCACAATTACTGGAGATGTGCCAGAATAGACACATAAACATGTGAAACTCAGTGAACTGAATCCAACCAATAAGCCTATGAGTTCAACTTTGCTGTAAATGAACAAAGTGAGACCCACAGACATTAGGTGACTAACATAATTGGTGGTAGGTAGAAGAACTGAGGTTTGAACTAAGGTGAGTCAGCCTCCAAAAATGGAAAAGTGTGATGGAACTAATATTCAAATAATAATAAAACAAACATTTAAGAAGTGCTTAAAATGTGCTGGATGCTGTTCTAAACAGTTGACATACACTTGCTCATTGGATCTCTCAACAAACCTATGGCACATGTACTGTTATGGTCATCAGTAATCATTAGAGGTTGGGGAAATTGAAATAAAGAGTAGTTGAGTAGCTTACCCAAGGCCACACAGCTATGCAATATGAGTGCTGGGTTATGCGTCTCCGCTGGGTGGCTCTGGAGAAGAGACTCCACTGTGCTGAATAGCTGGACCTGATCCACTCCACTAGAACTGCCACTGGACCAGTCAGTTTGGAGAACTGGGGACTGTGAAGATTAAATAGGAAGCCTGGGGACACTCACAAAATCCTGTTCCCAATCTTCAAATTATTTGCTGGCTAAGTAGAACAAAGAATCTGTACATATGAAACACTCCAGAGAAAGATAAAAATAATACAGAGTAATTCAAATTCTTGTAAACTAAGATCTCTGCATGGTCACAAGGAGATACACTTTCTCATGCATCAGGGAGAGGAGAGAAGTTATTTAGGAGGAAGCATATGATCTGCATAAGCAGAGAAGGCAAAGAGCAAGGAAGGAGAATGGAGGCCATCAGGTGGGACAACTACTTGAGGAAAAGAGCTAGAGGCAGCATAACTACAGACGTGAATCATGAGTGGCCTGAGAGACTGTGCTGAAATGTCAGAGGCAAATCTGGATTTGTGTTAGATGCTCAGATCAGAAAAGAATGGGAGCCACTATCAGTTCTTGAGCAGAGGGTGATTTGTGAATGTGTGTTAGGGAGGATTGGATGGCAACAACATAGCAGGAATCCTGGGAAGAGTGGGGGAGGCAGGAAGATCCATTTCCATGTACAATTCTGACAAAGAGAAAGCAGAAAAGCAGAGAAAAAGGAAAGGAAAAATGGAAAATAAAGGGGGAAAAGGAGGATGAGTAGGAGAGAAAATGAAACACGAAAAACTAGGAGAAGAGGCTAAGAATATAGATAAGATAAATGCAAAAGATGGACAAAGAGGCAAAGGGAAGATGGGGTGAAGGGAAAGAATAGGTCAAACATGAGAATGAATAAAATGACCAAGATGGAAAAAGGAAGTGAGAGAGAATGACAGAAAAATCAGGTTTAAAAAAAAAAAAAAACATGGAGCACAATAGCAGCACCATGACAATGTCCTAGACAAGATAAAACATGGGGAGGGGAGGGCAGCAACCAGACGGGCTCTCCTTCTGCATGCTCTTTCCTCTGGGTGGATGAAGTCATGGCTGATGTCACTGTCTCTGAGTCACACGCCCCCAAAAGGAGGAGGAAAGGCTGGTCACTCAGCCCCACCCCCATAGACAAGAGTGGTTAATCCACTGCTTCATCCTTGGGGGCACAAGGGGACTCATGAGGAGAGCCTCTGTCTGCCAGGGAGGACTCTGCATTGAAAGTGCTGAGAGCTCATCTACCAAGTTTTCAAATTCAGATCCTCAAGCTAGGAAACTCAGAAAATGTGCAGCAAATGGCTTCTGCCTTTTTGTCTGTGGCTGATGGGTAAAGGAGCTCTATCCATAATGCCCCACAAGAATATTCCATCATAAGCAGTATTGAATACATAAAAGGGACTTGACTGGCTTACCGAGCTACTTTCTCACATTCTAAGTTCCCACCTTACTGTAGTGGCATCCCCATGGTGATCCCGTTTATAGACCACCCACCCCACGTGTTCATGACCTAACTGCAATTCAGCCAATGGCCTGCTAACCAACATGTCACCACTTCCTGACCTCTCTATCCTAACATGGCTTTGTTACCCAAATTTCCACTCCACTTACACTGCTGTGATTTCACCTATCTCTATTCCAGAATAGGAGAACCTGAAGACAGCAGCTCTGTGTTAAATATGAATGAGAGCCCTTGAACAACTCTGGCAGGAACTGATGAGCACCGTAATTCTTACAGCCATCATCCCAAGAATATGTTTGGCGAAGACACCAAGGTACCGCTGAGGTGCAAGTGAAACTGTTCTACAACATTTGATTGGGGCGTCTCAGGATGGATTTGCTTTCTCCCTGGTTCCTCCTCTCCCCCAACCTTGCTCTGAGAGCTGCAGAAAAAGCATAGCTTGAGTCAGATTTGAGTAGAAACCTGGCCTTACCCCTCCATTAGCTACACGAGGTGAGTCTCACTCACCCTGCTCTTGCCTGCTCCTGCTCAAACAGGAATCTTCTAAGGAGTCCATGTTCAAAAGTGCAAGCTTCATTTTGACAACCCCCTGCTTAAGGTTGCTTATAGGTTGGTCGTTCTTCAACTTGTTTCGAAGGTTGAAGAACAAAAAGTAGCCTCTGTTTTGAAGAGGTTGAAAGTAAGTCTACCTTTTTTACAGTGGCTTATTTAGGACCACATTTTGCAAAATATCTTGTTTCTATTTTCTATGGTTTTAAAGTATCATCCAAAGGCCTGTGTGTTGATGGCTTGGTTTCTAGACAATCGCTAATGGGAGGTGGGTGGGACCTTCAAAAAGTGGGACCTAATAGGTCACTGGGAGAGTGTCCTTGAGTGGGGATATTGGGACCATGCTCCTTCCTTCCTCTCTCTCTCCCTCCCTCCCTCCCTCCCTCCCCCCCCCCTGCCTCCTTCCTGGCTGCCATGAGGTGAGCAATTACATTTGCCATGCTCCTCACCATGATGTACTTACTGCCTCACCCCAGCCCCAGTAGCAATGGAGACAGCTACTATGGAATAAAACTTCCAAAACTGAGCCAAGATTAACTTCTCTTTTTGAGTTTTTTTTGTTGTTGTTGTTTTAATCTCAGGCATATGTTATAGTAATGAAAAGCTGACTATACATCTTTATTATTGTTTCTGGAAAACAAAATTTTTTTAAAATTGTTTTAGTTTTTAAGTAAAAATAGTTTTTTTAAAAAATAGGGATTTATTTTTTAAAAATTCTTGTATTTAATTCAAATGTATGCCAATATCTTTCAAATGAAGGTAATTTTCAGAAACAGTTGCTCTGGTCAGATGTCTTAAAGAGATTTCTGGAATATTCACATTTACCCTTATTAATGAACATTTCAGATTTAAATCTAATCTAAAATATAACACTGCTCTCTAAATTTTCATTATATAGTGTTAACAAGCTTAATTGCAAATGAATAAAATAGTTAAGGTAGTAAAAAACACTTTCTCTCCCTCCCCATATATATTCCCTTCAAGCTGTCTATAAAGTTTAAACATAATTATTTTAGAATGTGCCTACCTTTGAACTAGGTGAGTTCTATTTTCCTTCACTGTTGGATTTCTTAACTGCAACAACAGATAATTATATGAAAAATACAGCTCACGAATTTTCTTTCTAAAAATCAACTTTGTCAGTTGTCATCATTATCATCAAATGCATCACTCCTACCAGCTTTCCACAATTTACCATATACCTTCTGATACATAATACTGCCATTGACTCCCTTTCACAAAAAGGAAATGAGGGACGATAGTGAAGGGAACTGTGCAACCCATGCAGACAGTAGGCAGAAATTCTGGGGAGAAATCCTGACCACTTGAACTCCAAACCCAGTCTCCCACACCACTGTCCAGCTGCTGCTTTCCTGGGATGTGGGAGGTGCCTGATAAATACTTGCACAGTGATTCACTCTCCTTCTCAGGTCCATTGGCTTGCCGCTGACCCCTGGCCAAGGCCAGACCACATGGCCATATGCCAAGACAACTGCAGGAGGCTTTTCTCTTGTCTGACTCTCTCCACATCTTTGAGCTTCACACAATGCCAGTGGTGTAGAAGAACTTCAGGGGTCATATGCACCAGCTGTTCCCAAAGGCCAAAAACATGGGCTGGTGCTAGTCCATGATCAAAACTTTTCACGAATCAGTGGTCAAGTAACAAGAGTAAAAATAATGATAGAAAAAAATAAAGTCCTTATTATCAATACAATTATGAATACTTGGTAAAAAGAAAGAAAGCTCTTATTTCCTAATTGCTTCTTTCACTTTACTTGGGTAATCTCCCAGACTCTACACATGTGGCATTACTGGGCAGGGCAAGGACACAGCTCAGACAGGAGGAAAGCCATAATGAGAAGCAGAGTCCAGGCAAGGCAGAGCCACTTAGGCAGCTCCTTAATTCCCTCTGAATAGTCCCTCTGTAGTTTTAAGTCCAAAGACTCTGCTGTTGAGACTACAAGGCACCAAAGCATTTTGAGAGGATGTAGGTATGGCTACTGACAGGACCATACAGCTGAGATCGTACTCTCTCCCAATACTAAAGTCATTCATAAATCTCACCTAATCCATAGCCTCTCCATGCAGGGAGGCTTCAGATACCCATCAGCCTTTACAGGAATCCCACAATCACTATATCACGCAACCAGCACAGTGGTCAGAGCTCAACACATAGGGATACACTTTGAGTGAGGACTTGGCTTAGAAGTACTTCCAGAGCTACTGGGTTCAGAGGAGGCTAAAAAATAACTAGTTTAGTCATACACATATTTACAGGAATGCAAATGAAAGGAAGAATACATCTTTTTAAGAGGTGACTACAAGGTACTGGGGTATAAACAAAAGGGTTGGGGTTATATTTGTGAAGCACAATCTCAGTTATGATTCTTTAACTATGAATCTAACTTTGAACATCTAAATTTTAGAAACTGGATAACTCTTATTATGAGTTCATATATTTATCTTAAAAATTAAGGATGGACAGATACGTTCTCTGGGATTTGAAACTTAAATAATGATAACTTACTTTCTCTACCTAGGGGTCTCATCTGTGGACACAGGCATCTTGTGTGATGAAGGCTAGAATTTGACCAACTATCCTCTATAATTTCTATTTAAATTTATTTCTTACAGTAATAAAACCTAGACTTGGGTCAGGGCATGCTCTTATCATGGACAAGGCCCTGGGTTGGATCTTTAATACCACATACAAAAAAAAAAAAAAACTCCAAAACTATTCCGGAAAACTCCTGATTGTGTTCCAGCATTAGGAGAATTAGCAGCTACAAATAGTAATATACTTAATCTCCTCCATTCTCAGTTTCTTCATCAGCAAAGAAAGTGATCACATCCTCCTTGCCTGACTTTCATAGAAATTAAATGAGATATAAAAAGCATACAGTGGACAGTTAATAAAGTCTATTGTAGGTGTTGGTCAAGGTTGTAGAGAGCTAACAAACAGGGTTAACATCTTAATTAGAACTGATTAAATATCTCAAAAAGGTAAAGGGCTTTTAAGATTTCAAACCGCTTTTACAGGTGTAATCATGTCCAACTTACTCTAAAATCTCCAGATGTACTGATGGAGGCAGAGAGGTCCAGATAAAGGGTAATGGTAGAATCTAGATGGTGGTTCTGGGAGTTCGCTGCAGAATGCTTACCACTTTTCTTTATGTTTGAAATTTGACATAATATCTCTGGAGGAAAAAATGGCTTTTGCAGCCTCTTGTTCTTGTCATAGATGTGGGAGTTCTATAATATAAAGAGTAAGCTTGGCTCACTCTTGTCTTTCCATTGCAGGCATAGTGCTTTGTATGTGGTAGTTACTCAACAAAAGTTTGTTTCACTGAATAAATGAATATTTTCTTACAATAGTATAAATTATTTTCACTCTGAAGACAATAGGGGGGAAAAAAGAAAAACTAAAGCAACCTAAATGCGCAGAGAAACAAATTCTACCCCTGCAGAAGAATGCCCTGTTTAATATCTTTTTTGGACTCCTGTATTGCTGCCCCCTTTGCCCAATCAAAATTTATTGACCCTGGTTTCTATTGACCCAGATTTCCAAGGTGATAGTCCATATGTTAACAAGTTATTATATCATGATACACATTAAATGTGTTGTTCTTTTTAGTGTCTTTTCTGAAGATAGTATTTCCTCCCAGAAGTGTGACCTCTATTTAAGCCACTGTGAAAAAGGAATTCTGCTCATTTTTCTTTTTTCATCCAATCACACCACCCAGGCATCAAGCCAAACAAATGTATCAATCTTTCTCTCACCTCTCTGCTAACACTAAAAACTCCTAGAAGGGGCTGATGGCCCTGAACAGCTGTCAAGAAGGCTGGCAGCAAGCTAGTCAGGCAGGTCTTTAGCATGGCACTCATAGGTCTGCCTCCTGTAGACAAGAATTTACTTAGAAAATTATAGTGCTAAGAATCAAACAAACCAAATGAAGAAGCAACATGATGTCACAGAAAAACAAAACAAAACAAGGCCAAAGGAACTTCATTAAGACCCAGTCCTCAACTCTATAGACAAGTCATTTCATCTCTTTGAAGCTTACTATATTCATCTTAAAACGTGGAACATGGTAAAATTTATCTCAAAGGGCCATGTCATAGATCAAATAAAAGAATATACATCAATGCCGACCATAACCTATAAAGTAAAATACAAAAAAAAAAAAGGTCTCATAATAAAAGCTGGCATTTATTAAATGTTACTACATATCAAGAGTAGCACGTTTTTCCTAGTCTGCATTTTAAAATTATTTTGTTGGGCTATAAAACTAAAGAAATATCGTACATATTTGGCATAAATCAAATATGCAAATATAAGAAGGATAAGGAAAGGATTCCTGCCCCAGGTAGATGAAGGCAGGACGTTAGCTTCAACACTCTGTGTTTAGTTATGAGCCCAGTTTATGAGCAGAACACCCGGGAGAGGAAATCCACAACAGATGCCCAATGGCAGCCAACAATACAGGCCTCCGTGCTCAAAGGCTGTGGGAATCTAGTCCCAACATAGACAGCCCCCCATAAACATTCTAAAGAGAGGCTTTTTGATTTAGTAGATGAGTCTTAGATTCTCCTGGGTGGGAGGGGGAGGTGAAGGGAGCATCTGTAAAAATGGGTATGCACTAAGAAGTACAAAGACCTGGAGAGGCTAGGGGAGAGTCTCTGCTGCAACCCAGGGCCCTTTTTCACTCCATTCACAAAATAAGCTGTGACTCAGGTAATGGGACTGCAGACAAGGGGGCGGGGAGGTCTTGGGTGGAAAGGAGTGGTAATGCTCCAAACCTTTTCCACAATGGGGAAGAGAAATTCACTTAGGCTGGGCGTGCAGTGGACCCTTAACTTGGACAGACACACCTAGCAATCAAAAATGGCATCATAGATGATTTACTAAGTTCATCTATTTGTCCATCTATCAAACTATTTATTGAATTATTAACGTTAGAGGCTAAATAGTGCCTTATATGCTAGGTTCAAGATAAATAAGGTGCCTTATGGTATAATGTTTTCCAGGGTGGTGATCAGCAGAAGATGATCATAAGCAAAGCAGAAGACAGGACCCTAATCAACACTGGAAGGAGAGTCAAGAAGAGCTTCCTGGAGTGGGTGAAGGCTGAGTCTTGAGTAATTAGTATGTTCTTCAGGTAAAGGAAGAAATTATTCTGTTTGCCAGGCAAAAGGAAAAACATGAGCAAGACGCAGAGGTGTGAAATAATACCAGCATATGGGCATGGAATCGTTAAGAGCCTTTGACCAAAAAATTTGCCATCTGGAAAGTCTTTCCATTGCCTTAAGCATTTGTTATAGGAAAAGTAATGATGGATTCCTTGAATAAGTTCCCAAAGCCTGGGTCTCAAATTTGAATGCCTGGAGGGGGAGGGTTGGAAAGGAAAACCAGTGAAGCAGCCTGGGTGGAGACCTCTGTGAAATGAAGAATGCCAGTCCCTTCCAGAGAGGGCACCCCTGCTCAGCGCCAGCCTGCTCCTTCCACATGGAAATGTGGGCCTGGGACTGCCAGGGCCCTTCATTCTTTTTTCTAAAGAAGCAGAAAATCTGGATTTTTACGGGAAATTTCTTAGTTTTAAATGATGGAAACTAATTTGAAATTGCCCCTCTCCCTGGGGCCTCCAAACATAGGATGGGTCCAATCAAACTTTCCTGGGGGCCACAATCAGCCTGTGAGCTGCCAGGTTATGGCCCTGGCAAATGGGAAGGAAAGACAGCCCTTTAAGAATAGGCAGTGAGGTGCACTGGTCAGAGCCCTGGAGCTGTCATCGGGCTGGACTCAGTGTATTGGACTCATTGGGGATTCTGGCTCTACCCTCCCTTATGTAGCTCTGGAGAAACTGCTTGAGCCTTCTAAGCCTTAGTTTCCTCATCTGTGTAGTGGGGTGATAACATTGTGTCACTGAGGAACTTAGATGAAATTCTGAAGTGTTTTTTGAGAAAGTAGGCCCAAGAAGGAAAAAAAAATCACTTGCTAAATAATGAAATGGTATCAACCAGAAAGGCTGGCTATGACAACAGATTATTTTTTAATGGAAAATTACTAAGAAGTAATAAAAGAATGAACACTGTGCTATCTCAGTAGCAAACTGTTCCAACTATGGCCAGTGTCCCATTATTAATGTTTTTTGTGTCTGTGGTCAGTCCTTCTTCCTATATGGACAATTTCTTAAACCACATGTACTTATAAGCTTGTACATTCAGTCTTGGAGCTTTTTCCCTTTAACACAACATGTAAACTTTGTTGTTGCTATACAAATATTTATTATCTACCTTGCATATATGCCAAACGATTTTTTTTAAGTCATAAAACAGATTGTGTCACACCCATGCTTAAAATCCATCAACCATTTCCCACTGCTCTTGGAATGAAATCTAAATTCCTGTCCAGGGCTTCAAGGCTGTGCATGCTCTGGCTCTGCCCACTTCTCCAACTTATCTCTTGCTACTCCATGCCCTGCTCAGACCCTCCCATCCCTGCTGACCTCCTTTGCTGATCTCATGAGGTGCTTTATTCACACACACACACACACACACACACACACACACACACACACCAGAGAATCTTCTGCTTCTCTTCCCTGAAAAATCACATCATGCTAGTCAAACAAAACCTCCCAAGAGAGACCTGTGCTACCCATGCCAAATCTGTTCATCTGTTGTTTTTCCTTCATAGCATTTTCCAGAAAACAAAATTTATTTGTGTATATCTTTGTTTCTTGGTCTATTTGCTCCCTTTCTGCACTAGACTTGAAGTTCCTAGAAGCCAGGGCCCTCATCCCTCTCCTTCTTCTTGGAATCCCCAAAGCCTACCACAGTGCCTGTCACGTAGGAGACACTCACAGGCGTTAAATGAAAACATGAGTCCACCACCCACTATTCTCAGCCTCAAATCCTCTACTAACTTTTCTCTTGAACCAGTTCACATAGAATCTGCACACAAACACACAGGGCAGCATTACAAATGGTGATTAGCCTACATTCTGGGTATAAAATCCTCACGTTCAAACCTCTGCCTTGCTACTTACTATCTGAGTGACCTTGGATAAGTTGCTTAAAGGTTCTATGCTTCTTTCTTTATCTGTGAAATATGATAATTACTTCATAGGGTAGCTGTGAGCATTAGATAAATTAACACCAGTGAAATACTCACGACAGTGCTGATATGTGATAAGACCATATACACATTAGCTCCTACTTGTATCTGTTTTCTTATTCTGTTCTTATGCTTAGTTGATCTGTATCTTTCTCATCTAATCAGACTGCAGTTTCTTAATGGTAGAGTCCATTGTTGATTCCCAAACTGGACCTCATAGGCTTCCATAGGTAGTGGGCAGGGGGAATAGAGCCGTATCAGGGCTTTGATACCCATATGCTCACCTGGTGTGAGAACATGAGTAAGTCATTGCACTTTTCTGAACTTTAGTTTTTTCATCTGTAAAAAAATATATCTATCTCATATGATCCATATGAAGATAATAAAATAATCTTTGTGAAAATAAAAACAATTCTAGAACTGGAAGCTTGGTAAATTTTAGGGAAACAAGCAGAAGATAGTGAACTTTCAGCTCAAAGTTGGCTGCTTTGGGTGTAGGTATCACACATAATATGTGACTGATCAAGAAGATGAATGCCTCTGAAAATAAGCTTTGTGCTCTTCTACTGTCTACTTTCCAAGATTCTCTGACATCCCGGTATGGGGTCTAGATGCTTCCCTTGGCTATTAGTGAAACAGAAAGACACCCCACCTGTTATGGCCCACTCCATGAAGAAAGATATTCAAGTGTTTAAAATTCTTTTGTTTGTTAGTAGCATGTTGCTAAAATGGCCACCAGTAAGGGAAAACATTTGTAAACACAATGGCTGAAAAATTAAACTGGTATTTAATATCTACTATATAAGCTGCATTACAGTCACCTCACACAATTAGAATAATTCCTCAAGTTTGATATTATTATCCTCATCTTTCAGCCCAGCACACTGAGACTCAGAGAAGTTGATTTTGCTTATTCAAGGTCTCACTATTGGTGAGACATAGAGAAAGATTTAAGGGCAGTGTAAATAGCTTAAATCCTATATTTTTGTTGTTGTTGTTGTTATACGTCTATTATATCTCCCAATGTTTCTCAGTATCTTTTATTAGTTCTACTATGCATAAAAATTTATTCAGACTAACTGAGAAAGATTATAGTTTCCACCTTTGATTTTTTTAAAAAGAAGATTGGATTTTAAAGAAAGGAATTATACTGCTTATCTTTCATTAAGCTTAAAGATTAGAATAAACCTTAAGGTAGAGAAAAGACGAGATACTATCAAGAAGAATGAAAGAATAAAACCAGACAAGGCATTAAAAATGAGCTGGCCAAGCTTCTTATACAGAAAGAACTAAAAGAACCAGGTTTTGCTGATCTCCAGCAAGGTTTTCTTTTCAACAGTTTCTACTGCAAAACACTCAACTGATCCCTTCCACAGCTGGCAGGAAGTCATCAGACTACTTCTCTTGGGACCCAACTCCCAGGATCCTCCAAAGACTCTACATGTACCAGAAAAGGCACAGTAAGACCAGCAGGCTCATTTAGTCTCTTCCCAGTATGTTATCAGCCGAATGGATGCAGAGGGGCAGGGGCAGGGGCTGGAGGTGGGAGGAACAGATTCCATTTCTTTTCTTTTCTGCTGACAATGGCAAAAAGAGGAAATGAGTTAAAAGTCAGATTGGAATATCTCCCCTCCAAGCCCCCATTCATTATCTTCCATTAACACTGAGCTGTCAGATTCAACATCAGCCTGTTAACTTTTCTGACCTTCCTCAGTCTGTACCTTGTTATTCTACAATGTTTCATGTTTATAAAGATAGGTGACTCCAGCTGTTCCAGCCTGACGAACTTAATTTACATTTGGCCTTCATTAAGATGAGAGTCGGAATCATTGAGACCAAATGGAAAAGCCAGACTGCTGGTGGTTATAAAAAATTCAAATGGCAATTTTCCTTTTATCTGACAATTCTTATTAAGAAGATATACATCAACCTGAAACACATAAACCTTAAATGTAAAGGACATGATTAAAAGTTCATATTGCAAGACTAGGATCCAAGTAGCTTTGCCCAAGAGCCACAGTGGTCCTAGTACATCTTTTCTGTCTCCTAAGATGTCTGAAGTCCAAATTCTGCCCAACTCCCTCAAATCTCTTCTAATCAGTCTCTGAATCCTGTTGGTATAATCCCCTAGAGATTTCTGGAACTCATCTTCCCATCCCATAGTTTAGGCCTCACTAGGTCTCACCTGAACTACAAATTATTATCTGCTCTGTCAAATTATTCAAAAAATATGTGTTTTGCAGCTACCAGAGGCCAGTCATTTGATTAGGATTAGTCACAGTGCAATAGACAAAATGGACATGATCTCCATTCACCTATGGATGATAACATTGGGGGGCAAGCATCATAAGAATCACCTTACAAACTGGCATCTTCACAATTCAGGAAAGAGTCAATGGAGTAAAATTAAGATGACAATGATAAGAGACTTTGTACTTCAGGGTCAAGAAAGATTTTCTAAGAAAGCATGAATAAAGCTGAGCTATAAATGAGGAGGAATCAGTGGTGAGTAGAGAAAACATTCTGGGCAGAAGAAACATCACTGTCAAAAGTATGGATCAGCAAACATTTTATTTACAGGTGCAGACAGTACATTTATTTCCTTAGGCCATAGAGTCTCTGTCTTAACTGCTAAGCTCTGTCACTATAAAGCAAAAGCAGCCACAAACAATATAGGAAGGAATGGGGGTGGTTGTGTTCCAATAAAACTTTATAGCCACTAAAAAATTAACTTCATATAATTTGCATGAGTCACAAAATATTCTTCTTTTGATTCTTTCTCAACCATTTGAAAATGTAAAACCATTCTCAGCGCCAAGCCATCCAGTAACTGTAGGATGAATGAGGGAGGGGTATAGTTTGCCATTTTCTAGTAAACACTGTGAGGTATCAAAGAGCTGACTGTGTTTGAGGAACTCTCACTGGATTGCTGTGGATGGATCAGAGTGACCGAGGAGGTGAGGGACACCCAGAGTGGTGAGGGGGGAGGTTAAAATGATCTCACATACCACCATCTCACATACCACATACTTTGGTATTTATCCTAAGAGCAGTGCAAAGCACCAATTTGCTATCATCAGCAGAGTGAGAAAATTCAAGTGTTACACATTTTCTCACCCCTATTCCAATTTCCACACCCCTGCCAAAGTTACCTAAGACATTCTCTCCCATATCTAACCCCCCACCCCGTCAGGGGTCGATGGTTTTCAACCAATATCCATCACCAAATAAACCCTGAACAACTGAACCCAGGCTACCTACCTAACTTTACTGCTACTACTACACCCACCAAAAGTCCCAGCTCTTCCCTGGGACTGACTTCCCATACTATAAGTGGACATGGGCTCTCTCTGGACTATCCTTCCTGTCTTCCCTACTAGGAAAAACTTCCACTTATATTCTGAGGCTCATGTCAAACTATTTGTGTTGAGAAAGCAAATGATTTTCTCCCAAAGCACTTTACACATCCCTGTATCACCATGCTTAGTCTAGCTTTTGATAGATGTGCCCCTCCCCTCCATTATTCATGCCCCTGCCACTGCACACAGTGGACTCTGGACCTCTAGGATAAGGCTGAGTTCTTTTTGTCCCCATGGCCCTATTGTCTAGCACATTTGCTAGTCCATAGAAGGAATTCAGAATTTGGAAATTCTGATTAGGAAATTAAGACTTGAATAAAGAATAAATAAATAACAGCTCAATTAACTTAGAATGCAGAATCTCATGTTCTTATCTTGAATTTGTACTTGAACTGCTCCACTATAGCTACCTAACTTTCCTGGCTCCCATCCCTGCGTCAAAAAGAAGGTGCCCAGGGGCTGGGGATGTGGCTCAAACGGTAGCGCGCTCGCCTGGCATGCGTGCGGCCCGGGTTCGATCCTCGGCACCACATACAAACAAAGATGTTGTGTCCACCGAGAACTAAAAAATAAATATTAAAAAATTCTCTCTCTCTCTCTCTCTCTCTCTCTCTCTCTCTCTCTCTCTCTCTCTCTCTCTCTCTCCCCCGCCCCACTCTCTCTTTATAAAAAAAAAAAAAAAAAAAAGAAGGTGCCCTTTCCTGATTCTGCACAAGTGGATGCTTTTCTCTTGGGTATAAGCGCAGAACCTTTAGAACTAGAAGTTGTTTTAAAAGTCCTCAGGCTAGCAACATCAGCATCACTTGGCAATTTGATAGATATGAAAATTCTCAAATGCTCAGTTCCTGCCCTAGGGCCACTGAATCAGAATGTGCAGTTTAACAAGATCTCCAGGTGACTCATTTACACATTAAAGTTTGGGAAGCACATCCTATAAGCCATCCTGACAGGTTTTGAGAAGTTACTAAAACTGATTTTTAAAATATCTTTAATTATGAATGTGCAATCATGCTAACACCTCTCTACAGGAATTACTGTGCATGCTTACCAAAAGCAAAAACAAAAAAATATAATGGATTTGAGGCTTACCTTCAAGTAGGCGAATAAGTAAAAAGGCAATATTTAGAGCCTTTCTCAGAAAATTCTGAAAGGGAATTGATTTCTTAAAATAAATTAATTAATAGAAGATGCTCATAGGAGTTCACAAATACTGCCCCCTAATCTAGAAATTAATTATTTTCTATGGGCTTTAGTGTAGATGGATCTCAAGTGCAAAGCGGCATCTTGGTTCTTACAGATCCTGAAACATATGGCTGGAGCTGTCCAAGAACACGACAGGGGTTCAGTATGGCCCCGATATGAATCCATGACCATCTGCCCAATCCCCCTCACTTAACTCAGTATAGCTCTTCTTCTTGTCTTGCCAAAAAGGGGCAATGTATCCAACCCATTTCTCTTCTTGTAGTCAGCTTAGGTCTCATCAAAGAAGACCACTATCCTCTTTCCTGGTCCTATCCCACGTGGCATGCTTCACAGAGGGATTTCAGTAGTGCATGACATGATGGAATGAGCTAGGAATGGAGCCCAGGAGACATGGGCTTAAATTCCGGATCTATCAGGTATCTGGGAAACCACATATCCTCAGTCTCAGTCTCAGTTCCCCATGCTGCCTACTAGGCAAAGGTTCTTAGCATTAAACCAGCAGGGCCTATAAAATACATGGGACAGAGCAGTTCTGTATGCCAACTTGTGCTTCCACATATATTTGGATCAGATTTTTAAACTGATCTAATTCAACCTTCTCATTTTATAGATGGGAAAAGGGAGGCCTGGGCTAAGAAGTGCTTACCCACGGCACACAATGCAGACAATAGAGTCAGAATTGGATTTCTGAAATCCTTGACCCCCAAGAAACCTTTTTCAAACTCTTAGCAGTCACAGCCTTTCTGCAGATTAAAACTTATAATAGAGATAACAAGCCAAGCCTGCTTTGATTAATAAATCTCTTCTTCCTTCCCCCTCTTCTTCCCCAGTGACAACCCAGGGGCACCTTTGCAAGCACCCTTAAGTTCCCCCACCTCCACACACAGTCCGAATAACTGATGAGTCAGCCTACCTGCAACCCCAGAGCCAGCGAATGAATCACCCCATGTCTTGCTCACTAGATGGATTCTCTGTTCACCAGACCACCTAGGGGTTTTCAAGTCCCCAAGGTTCCAAAGGACTTGAACTTTTGCACACATCCATCTCTAATGGGAACCATTAAGCTGACATCACCACTCTCCACACTTCATAAAGGAGTCCTCACATCTGGAAATGGGAACACCTGCAAGCACTTTGACCAGGATCACCAGATCACTCACGGATGTGAAAACCCAAGGGCAGATGAGGTGAGAAAGAGATATCCTCAAATGTCAACAAGGCCAAAGATGAATAATTTGGGGCTAAAAGTGTATTTAAAAAAAAGGGGGGGGGGGTTGGCCAGACTATCTGGACTTATATCCCAGCTCTGCCACTTTCTAATGGGAATAGTAATTAACCTCTCTGAACTTCGACAGAGTACTGGGTTTTTTAAAAAAATTGATTTTGGAGTCAGCCAATCTTAGGTTCAAATCTTAGCTCTGCCACATACTCATTGTGTCACTTTGGGTAAAGTGGTTTATCTCTTATGAGCTTTAGTTTCCTTATCTACAAAACTGAGCCCCTATCATAAATAAATAAATTAAACCTACTTCACTGGGTGGTTGTTAGGATTTGAAGAGGTAACGTGCAAAATACCTACCATAGTGCCTGACATGAACTAAGCATACAGAAACAGACTGACTTAAAATTATATTTCATCTCAGACCAGTCAGAATGGCAGTCATATAATAAATACAAGTAATAATAAATGCTGGACAGGATGTGGGGGAAAGGGAACACTTTTACACTGTTGGTGAGATTGCAAATTAGTACAAACAGTATGGAAATCAGTTTGGAGGTTCTTCAAAAGAATAGGCATGGAACCACCACACGACCCAGCCATACCACTCCTTGGTATTTATACTGAAGAATTAAGGTCATCATACTACATTGATACATGCATATCCATGTTTTTAGCAGCACAAGTCACAACAGCCAAACTGGAACAAGCCTATGTATCCATCAAAGGCTGAATGATTATGGATAATGTGGTACATACACCCAAAAGAAAAAAAAAAGAAATTATATCATTTGCAGGGAAATGAACAGAACTAGAGACCAATATGTTAAGCGAAATAAGTCAAACTCTGAAGGTCAAGGATCATATGTTTTCTTGAATATGTGGAAGCTAGAGAAGAAAAAGGAAAATAAAGGAGGGGTGGTGTCTCATGAAGATCAAAGGGAGATCAGTAAAGTAAAGGACCAAGGACTGGAAGGTGAAGAGTGAGGAGAAAGTGCTGGGGAGTGATATTGGCCAAATTATACTGTTATATTGTGTGTATGTAAAGATATGTAACAACAAATCCCACCAATATGTACCACTATAATACACCAATTAAAAATGAAAAAAAAAAAACAGAGTGACTTAACTTTAACTTAATCAATACAAAAGGATCAACCTTCCTCAGAGGGTTGCTAAGAAAAGACTTTATAGCAAGGTGTCTGGTAATACAGACCCACGATGAGTGGAATCTCCCCTCATCCCTATGCACTCACCTCTTTTAGCCAGAGAAGCTTTGGGGCCTGCATTTCCACAGACATCACGCCCCCAACATACTGGAGGACACTGTGCTTCGTCTCGTTGATCCTATGCACCTGACTGACTGCTCGGTGGTCCAGCCACATGATGACATTTCGACGGGAATCCCCTGACAGAAGTGAGAGAGAGACAGAGACTGAGACAAAGGCAGAGAGCAGTGAATGTAGATGTGCATTGTTTTCCTTCCTTAAAGGGACAATT
The DNA here is from genome assembly GCF_048772815.1 of Callospermophilus lateralis. Taxonomy (NCBI): domain Eukaryota; kingdom Metazoa; phylum Chordata; class Mammalia; order Rodentia; family Sciuridae; genus Callospermophilus; species Callospermophilus lateralis. The sequence continues at coordinate 97,700,366 of NC_135311.1, forward strand.
ATGGATTCTGGGGCAATATGCTGCACAACTTCTGCAATCTAGTAGGTCAAGAATAAAAGTGGAAGGACATTTGCAAGGCTTATGATGCCCAGTCCCACAACCATATGCCGCTTTAGTCACCTGCTCCCTGACCACAACTCCAGGGCCAACCCTCCACACTAAAACCAGTCGAAAGCTACCAATTAATTATTTTAATCGTTCATTCCCTCAACTTTTTCCCTTCCTTTCTCATCCCTGTGTTCTAGAACAGCACTTCTGAATGCCCACTGAGAAGAGCCTATGAAACAAGACTGACATATTCCATCTTTAGATTTGCCTCCTTTAAATATGGGGAATTATTTTGATGGTGTAATCCATCTCACAGCTGAAGCATGGAATTTATCTCCTTCTACTGTCACTTTTTCAGTCAGTTTATTAAAACTGGCTCGTTTAGATGTTTCGTTTTTTTTTTTCTCCCATTCAAATGGTCAGTTTGGTAGAGGGGGAAGGACAGGAGTTTGGGATCAGGCTAACCTAATAGTGAATGCAAGAAGGTTATTAAGCTTCTCTTGGCCTCAGTGCCCTTATCTGTACAGTGGGAATAACAATGTTGAATAGCATATAAAGAATAACTAAGAGCCTTCATTCATTAAATAAATGATAATGCACATGAGGGACATTGCAAGACCCTGTCCCTTGGTAGACCTGCAGGAGTAAATCGTAAGGAACAGAAATCAAACCCACTGGTAAAGAGGATTACTTCTTACATCCAATCCCCCCTGTGCTGTACCCATAGAGTTGACAGTCCCTCCCTCTCTTCCCTAGCCTTTAAATTCACCATGTCCTGATGAGCAAGCTGTATTCCTTCCACAGCCACAAATCCTACAGGGAATGGCAACAACGTACCTGAGAGGTGATTAGGGGAAAGTCAACAGGGCCATCAGCTACTGAGCCAGGGGCCATCACACATTATTTTTCTTGGTGGCAAAAGAACTGCAGCAACCACATACACTGCTAATAGCAAATGTTTATCATCTGTGTTTGCTGTCTCCCAATGTGTTAAACATTCTGCACACCTCTACTCACCAAGTCCTTAAAGCAACCCCTCCACTATGAGTACTATTATTTCTGTTTTTCAACAACAAACTGAGATGCAGGAGTTGAACATGTGCCCAGTGACATGCAGCTGGGAAATACACGTGTGCCCTGCACCCAGATCTGTGCAGAGTTCTGGTAAAATGAATAAACTGGAATTAAACATAATCCACATGGCATGAAACAGGTGAGCCAATTTAAAACAGCACAGATTACTACTGGTGTGTGTGTGTGTGTGTGTGTGTGTGTGTGTGTGTGTATACAAAGAAAAAGCAAAAAAGCAATTTGTGAGCAGTATGGTTATAAATAGTCCTTTCTTTTAAAAAAAAAGACCTAATGCAAATAAGGAAAAATTTTATTTTTAACTTAAGTCCATAAAAGGTACACAAAAGCCTGTTTATCTTTGAAAAATCTTTTTTAAACTAAAATTTTAAAAAGCCAACCTAAGAAAATATCTAAATAAGAAACAAATTGCAAAGTCTCAGTCACTGATTTGCCTGATTGGAAAGACTTTAGGTCCCAAAACAGCTTCACAATACTCTGAAAATAAGATAAAGCATAAGTGTGTCAAAAATCCTTTTTGTTAACAGCAGAATGCTTCTACTTTATAAGAGAACTGCTGGAGGCTCTGCTCCTCAGCCCTAGGCCCACATGGGAATTATCTGTACAGCTTTCAAAAAACAGTGACATTCAGGTCCTATAGGAACCATCAGGCAATCCAAATGTGGGTATGTGCCCACATATGTACACACATGTGTGGGTGGCAAAATCAGTACTGTTTCTTAAATATTGTAGAGGATGTATCCACAACTGCCTCAAAACAGAAACACATGTTCCTAAACTTTCAACAAGAGGAAAGAGAAGCCAATTAGCTTCTCAATCAGCAGCTTCTGTAGTGAGAACAACACAATGAGAACTGTTCAGAATAACTTTCCTATGTTTATTATAGTTATTTTCATTTTAGACAAAAGCTGAGAAGTTAATCCTTTTTTCAATTCTCATAGAAAAAAAAATCACAAGTAAATGATTCAACCAAAGTTTGTTTAGTCTTTTATTGAGCATTTACTACATGCCAGGTGCAATACTGGGTATGGGGATCCCAAAAATGGGCCTCAGTCTCTGCCCACAGGAGCTTGTGTCTCATTGAGAGGGAAGGGTCTATATAGTGCATGGACTGCCCAAACAGAAGTGCTAGGCTTCGAAACAGGTGCAGCTCAGATAAGACTAATTCTGAAGCTGCACAGAGAGATCTCAGGAGGCAGGAGAGCTTTTATTTAATTCTAAAATGACCAGCCAGTGGGAAGCAGGTGAAAGGGACATGAGGAAAGAGACACAAGACAAGAGAGACAGCATGTGAAACTGCACAGGCCAGACACATCGTATTTTAGGAGAATCTGAGGCAGAACTGGTAGAGCAGAATTTGAGCTGCACAGCTTACCCAAGGGCAAATTACTCATCTGTGTATTCACTTAATTAAAACTTTGAACAACTCACAGGTTATGCTCCTGTCACAGTCGAGGACAAAAAAGTTATTATGAACCAGCAAAAACATCCAAATATGAAATTTCTGTTGCACAGAGATGTATGGGCACTTGCTCCTTCCCCAGCCCCAGTTATCACCCTGGGATCCCCTGCTCCAAAGGGTTCCCTACTGGGATGATACAACCAAAGTTAGGCTCTGAGCCTAAAGGCTTCAGGGCAGGAAGCAGCAGCAATTGCAGTGGATCCAACCCAGGGGCTGTTCTGACCTTCAAAACAAGAAGGACCAAGGAGAAACTAACAACAAGACTATTTCATCACACAGTCATGCATAGTGTTCTCAACTATGCTGCTTAATTTATTTTGTTTTTAATTTTTTTGGTTAACACCTGAAGATGACAGCATTCTACCAATCTTGTGGATTTGGTGTTCACAGTGATTGGGGTTATCTGTCATCTCCATGACCCCATTCCCTTTCCTTCAACCAACCCAGAGTGGATCCTTGCCTAGTAGACAGAAGCAGTCTTTAAAGAATCTTTAAACCACCTTAATATTCTAATTTCATTTTTGAGCATAGGATAATCACCTCAGATAGGATCCGACTTAATAGAATCTGTTGAAAGGCAAGAAACTGGTGTGGACACCTGCAGCTGGGTACAGCTGATGAATGGGTACATTTCAACCTTTCAGGTGGAATAAAGTTATTTCAACACTTATAATTAGGGATTCAACTTAGTTCCCTCTTTAATAGAGGACCTACTAACAGGTGACAGACAATTTCACCCTGGAAGATGGCATCCAGCGGTGTGTTCCACTGTGTTAATAAGGAACTCTCTTCTCCTACTTCAGATGTCTGTTCCTGTTGTTTGAACTGTCCACTCATCTGTGCCTGGTGATTCTCCGAACACCACAACTCCCAAGGAACCTTCTTAAAAAAACAAATGGTGACACCCTAGTCCCACCTAAGGACAACTGAACACAAACCTTGGAGGTAAGTCTAATGAATGTCAATTATAAAAATGATCTGCTGTTTTAAACTGACAAATGCACAGTCAGTTTAAAAGCAAAAAAAAACAAAAAACATATTTTAGTCAATCAGACAATACAGACTCCAACATTTAAAGTGCTACCCAAGATGAGACTTCCTCCTAGGGTATCCTTAACTGACAATCATTAACTTTCACTGGGCCAATATAGGAAGTGCCAGCAGCTTCCCCAAGAGTCTAGTAAGTAGAGTGTCTGCTCTGCTGGGCTGGGGTCTGCTGGTTTACCTCGGGTCTCTGTTCTCTGGAGTGGCCCCAACTGCAGCTGCCCACCCCCCCGGCCAGAAGAAAGCCAACTTGAATGGCCACTGAAGGCAAGAATCATTTGGATTCATGTTTGAATCAGCATTCAATAAAATAGGACTTAGCAGAGCACATAGTAGGTGCTAGTAAACATATCAGGAAAAAGGGGGGGTTGGCAGGGTATGCAAATAAAAGATAGAAGTTACAACCTTGCTCTAGGCACTCATCCATTTACAGACGGTTTGAGCACAGGCCATTTATAATTATCACTGCTCCACACAAGTGAGTGGAACACATTCCCTCGACCTGAGCTTTCAGGGGTCGGGCCCTAGCTTCTCTCAGTAAAGCTACTGTTTCATTATTCCAGTTCTTTCACAGGAAAAACCAGATATTCAAAGGTAAAGTGAATTCAAAGGTAAAGGAATCAGCCAAAGAGCGAAGCCCTAGTCACTGTGTGATTCCAATTCAGTGTGTCCCCGTGTGCCCTACTATCCCATAGCCACCAGTACGAAAGGTGCTATGACAGTGTCCACAACCATCATCTACAGAATCTCATCCAAATAATGGCTACGTTGGCAACCACAGATGGGCAATGCCCAGACAGAACACAAGAGGTCCAGAACAGCACACTCTCCACCATTCCTTAATGTCTTCCTCTTACTGAATCATTATTAAATATCAATAGGCGTTTATCACACACGTGCTGTTCTTCTCAAATTTGACCCATTTTATTCTGACTAGTGTAGACTCTTGGGTGTTCAACCCTAGTGCTAGCACTACTGGCTAAAATTCCCTGGGAAAATCTCTGATGTTGGCCCCAAGTGGCACCTTACATTTGAAACAGCTCATTACTGGAGTCACAAGCACCAATTAGAACACCATCATTAAATGTGAATGTTTTTGGTGTGATTAGTGAAATGAGAGAGGCCATCTGTTTCCAGTTTCCATGGGATACCCGACCTGTCTGCCCTACTCTAGCTCTTTTAACTGCATGTGGTGCGCCCACTAAAATGAAAGTTCTATAGGAACTTCACAAGCACTGCCAACACCAGCACTCCCTGCCACAAAACCAAACCTCATCTGCTTCAAGGCTGCTCACCCCAGAAGGACCCCACATCCTTCATTAGCTCCCACTGTGGCCCTAGGGCTTTATGGAAACAAGTCCCTCCCTGATCCACCTCCAGTGCGATCTCAGTCATACTGAAGGCTCTGCAAGCTTCTGACTTTGACCTCCACACTCTACCTTGACACTTCACTATCAGTGGCACAAGACCTATGGCTGATGTTGCACCAAAGAGCCAAGGCCACCCCAGACAGTCTCCCCCACCAGGGAGAGGGAGAGAAGTGGTCCTACCTTCATGGTTTACTGGCAAAGGACGAAACTGTTTATCCAAGACAACCAGAGAGCATGTGGCATCAAACCCAAGTCCTCGAATTTGGTTTAAATCGATCCCTTGTACAACTTTCTGTTTTAAAAGCAAACAAAAACATAAATCACATCACTGGACTTTTAAAAGCTTTAATACAAGTTATAACAAGAAGGAAATGAATGACTAAATAAAAAATCATCCACAATATAAACCAAATAGGAGTTCAATATCACTAAAATACCAAAAGATCCTATAAATTAATCAGAAAAAGATAACCAACCTATTAGAAATTAAGCAAAAGGCAAGAATATTGCTTAATAAAAAAGAAATAGAATATGTGCAAATATTTTCAACTGCCCTACAATTAGGTAAGCAAATAAAAATATACAAATTTTTGTTTTTATATTGGTAAAAGTATGAAAGATTAACAGTATATGATAATGACAAGAAACAGGAAATTGGGTCTTCTTGAACATTATTCTAACTGTAATTATTGAGTATCAATTTGGGAAAATAATTTGACAGTATATATTAAAGTTAAAAAATATGTATATCATTTGACCCAACAGTCCCATTTCTAGAAAACTATCTTAATAAATTACTAATAAGAATATATTTAAAAACAAGAAATTGTCTCTGGATAATAAACTATAGCACATCTCTAAGATGGAATAATGTGAAAAACTTAGAAGTGACTTTTGGGTTGATGGCATGAAGAGAGAAGCAAATCTATGCAAAATAAAATTATAAAATTGGTCAGTATATCAAAAATAACTATATTCAGGGAAATTGTTCAAAGTCACAAAACAAATTGAGAAAAATCAAATTTAAGCTAAAACCATTCACAATGAGAGATGAAGACAGGAAGAAATACAAAAATAAAGAAAGAAAAAAAGAAGCAAGGTAACTTAACTCCAGACCCAGATTGGTTTTTGTTTTGTTTTGTTTTTTGGTGTGTGTGTGGGGGGGGATTTTATTAAACATTTATGAAAGTAATAGTATGAAATCTATACAAAACTTGTTTAGAATGGCAAAGGAGGAAACACTTTACACCAACTTTTACATGACTAGCATTAACCTAATTAATATCAAAGATAAATAAAGACATCATTAAAAATAAAGAATATTAGAGACTAGTATTTAACATCAACCTAGGTTTAAATTTGTTTAACAAAATATTAACAAACCAAGTTTTACAACATATTAAGTTGGCATTGTACACCATGAACATGTGAAGTTATCCCAAGGATGCATGGGTGGTTTAATAACCATAAATTCATACACACACACACACACACACACACACACACACACACACATATATATAATAAAAGAATAAAGTTCAAACACCAAATGATCATCTCAAAAGATGCAGAAGATCCTTCAAAAAAATAAGGACAATCAATAAATGAGAAATAAAAGATAACATACACAAACTGATACAGAGAATCTACAAAAACTTAGTTAACATAATTAATAAAATGAATAATTTTCCTAGATTAGGAAAAAAGCAAGAATGTTCACTTTTACTATTTCTATTCAAGCTTGTACTGGAAAATCTAGCCAGCAAAATAAGACAAGAAAAATAAATTTAAGGCACACAGAGTGGGGAAAAAAAAACATTAAAATATCTTTCTGTGCAGATGATAGGATTCCACATGCAGAAAACTTTTTAAGAAAAAAATCTACCAAAAAAAGCTACTAGAAGTATTAAACAAGTAGAGTAAAACCACAGGATTTAAGATTAACATATAAAATCAATTATATTTCTATCTATAGAAACTGATATCAAAATGAAATAAAGGAAATAATGCAACTCACATTAGTATCAAAACAAATAATCAGATATTTGTAATTTATATTTCAAAAGATGTTCAACATCCAGTCACCAGAAACCACAAAACACACAAAAAGTCCACATTAGAGAAATATACAATATTAACACCGATAATATGGCAGTCTCCTCAGATGCACAGAACTTATATAACTTCCTCTAAAATCCGGGATAGCTAGTTATGTTTTACTTTCTTTTATTTTGTAAAATCTGACAAGCGTCTCTTAACATTTATACAGAAATGCAAAGGACATAAAAAGTCATGATAAGTTTCATACTGTTTCTTTCTTAAATGTTTAATAAAATACCCCCCCCCCCAAAAAAAACAATCTAGATCTAGAGTTAAGTTACCTTCCTTCTTTTTTTCATTTTTGAAAAGAAAAGACAAATCTGTAAAAGTTATGCTACCTGAATTCAAAACTTACTATAAATATACCATTGCTAAGGATATATTTTCTGAGTAGTAGAAGAGAACAGGGAAAGGACAGGCTGCTTGACAGTAGTGATAGAACTAAATGTGTATCTGCAAAAAGAAAAAAAAAAAAGAAAGAAAGAAAGAAAGAAAATCTGAGACTCTTATATTACACCATACACAAGCATCACCTCAAAATGTATCATATCCCTAAATTGTAAAAACCAAAGAAAATCTCTGTGATCTTGCATTACACAAATATTTCTTTAAAAGTTAAGACTTATTTTTTAAAAAATGATAAATTTGACCTCATAATTTAAAAAAATTCTTCTTTAAAAGAAATGATTAGGAAAATGAATATACAAATTAGATTGGGAGAAAATAAGTGCAAATCATATATATGATAATACAATTCAATGTAGATTATATAAAGAACCCTCATAAATAATTTAGTAATATAATAGCCAATTATAAAATGGACACTTCACCAAGAAGATATACAACTGGCCAATAAGTACATGAACAAATGTTCAACGTCATTAGTAATTAAAAAAATGAAAATTAAAATCACAATAAGATATCACTACATACCTTCTAAAGCAGCTATAATCATACAACTGACAAACACAAGTGTTAGGGAATTGCAGGGGAAATGGGACTCTCACACAATATGGGGACAAATGTAAAATACAGTCATTTTGAAAGAAAGTCTGGCAATTTTTTAAAACACAACTTACCACAAAACCTAGCAATTTCCCTCCAAGATATATACCCAGTGAGAGGGGAGTGAGAAACTTATGTGAACAGAGAGACTCATCTGTGAATATTCATAGGATCTTTATTTATAATACTAGTTCATGTGTGGGAAGCCTGGTCCCCAGTGTGGTGATATGAGAAGTAGTAGGATCTTTATGAAAAGGAGCCTAGTGGGAAGATGTTGGGGGCACTGCACTCAGAAGACATTAATTTAGTTTATGTGGGACCCAGATTATTTCTCACAAGAGAGGACTGTTAAAAAAGATTAAGAATGGCCCATTCCCACTGTATGGATTCCTGTCTTTCCATGTGTTCTCTCCCTCCCACATGTGCTCTCACCAATGCTATATCCCATGAGGCTATATCCCATGAGTCAAGCAGAAGCCAGCACCATGCCCTTGAATTTCCAGAACTGTGAGCTAAATAAACCTCTTTTCTTGATTCATTACCAACCTCAAGTATTTTATTATAGTGATAGAAAACATGCTAATACATTCCCAAATAAGTTGGGATCAAACCAAATATTCATCATAATTTAATCAAAAGTTAAATAAAATATGGTATATCCATACAATGGCATACTACTCAGCATGAAAAAGGTATAAATTACTGATATGGCAACAAGATGGGTGAACCTTAAAGTCATGATAAGTGAAAAGAACCAGACACAACATAACATAAAATATGTCATATGATTCCACTTACATGGAATTTCTAGAGAGAACAACTATAATGACAGAAAGCTGAAAAACGGTTACTTTAACTAGAGCTGGGAATTGACAATAAAAAGGCACAACAGAACATTTTTGGAAGAATAAAAGTGTTTTAAAAATGGATTATGATCATGATTGTACAACTATGCAAATTAACTAAAATAATTGAATTACATATTTACAATAAATGAGTTTCATGATATGTAAATTATAAAGCTACTAAATATTTTAAATAAAAAGTCAACCTATAATCATGTAATAACACTGTCTTTCATTTTTTCTCACTATCCTTTCACCAAATTCTTACTTATATTTCTTTATCATTAGGCTTTTCAAACAGTTTTCTATAAGTCTAGTATGATTTATTTCAGTATTTAGGTAATAGTTACATAATTCTACAATTAAATAATTAGATCCATTTTCTTTTCCACATTCTCGTTTCATGGAATGTATTCTTTTGTATTTTTTTCCAAGAAGCACTTTTTTAAAATTATATTACCTATTGTCTTTCTCTTTCAATTAATACTTGACTATGTTAAAAAAAAAAGCAAACCTATAGAAGATGAAATGGAAATATATCCATGATATGTAAATAATTTTTTTAAAAAAATTGTTAATGGTGTTTGTCTGAGAGTAGAATTGCAGTTAGAGGAGAGATTTTTCACTTTTTTGTGTAATTTTTATAGTTGTAGAATACTTACTGATTAATTGTATTTTGAAATTTTGTTTCTATGGTTTCCTTTGTTGAAAAAACATGAACAAACATGATCTTTAACATTTTCAACTAACTTAAAACATGAAAATAACTTTTTATATCCCACAATGTTAAAATGACTGTCCACCCCACAATGCTAAAATGACTGTTCCATTTGGTGAAATTCATCTCAAAAATGTATGATTCTTTTATCCTGTTTGGGAAAGCAGACTTGTAATTTTGGACTCCATTTCTTACTATTTAGTATGTTCCTTAAATAAGAGATACACAAAATTGTTGAAGATTTCCAATAAATAAAAACATGATTTTTTTTCAAATCATATTGCAAATAAATATTAACTTGCTATATTGAACATCTCCTATGTGCTACAATATTTACATAACTCATCATTACAAAGCCCACTAAAAGACATATTTAGTATCTGCATTTCATAAAAATTCAGTGATTGCAGCATGGCCTCACGACAATGAGTCACAAAACTCTGGATTCAATCCTATCTTTGCCACCTTCGTTCTGTGAGTGAAGACAGGGTACAGCACACAATTCCAGCTGTTCCTTGCCTTGCTTTTCAGGTCTCCATAGCATTTACAGGCATGGCTTCCGCTGGCTGGAATGTCCTTCCAACTTGGCATGGAAATCATTGGATGGCAATTAAGACCAATAGCACTGAGGACAGACTGCCTGAGTCTCGACAACCTGCTGAGTAGCTAACCCTGATTTAGCTAGGTAGCCACTATTACTCCCCCAGTCTTTCACTAACTTTACCTGAAAGCCTGGCTCTGCTACTTAATAGTAATATGACTTCGGGAAGTCACACAAACCTGTTTCCTTGTCGCAGAAAGCTGTTGCCTATATCTGCATTTCCCAAAGATGTCAGCAGAATATGATGGGATTAGCTCAACATCTGGCATTCAGTGCACAATAAACAGCAGCTTTATTAGGGTAAAGTTGGGGAAGTAACAGTGGCCACCTAGATAAATCAGGTTTAAATGAATATCACCATTGAACATGTGGGACCTCAATCAGTCACCAAGCCAGCCCTAACTTCTGCTTGCTGCATGGCCCTGCTGGCCTTGGCGCCCACAGAGTGCACACCTGGTGTGGGTAAGCCCATGTGCACAAGCTTGTGGTGAGTCAAAAGAGGAAGTGGGTGAGAAAATGTAGATGACTCAACACAACTCCAAATCTCTGACAGCTCTGGAGCAGAAACAGGCACAAGAGGTGGTATTCAAAGAGCTACCTGGTCCCATCCCTACCACTCCTGCACTGATCTCATGGCCTTTCTGACACTATTTCTGGAGGGTAAGACATAGCGCCTAGGTGAGGGTCACAGGATTCAAGGAACCTGAAAGCCCTGTGCAACCTGTATGACTTGGTAGGAAACATTCAGCACAGAAAATTACTCAGAGTCTTATTATGTCCATAGGATATTTTTATGTACAAAGCACAGCATGCTATGTATCACGTAAGCACATGTAAAAGCAATAGGCAAGAACAGCATTAGAATATTGCATGGATTCAAATCTGAGGACCAAGGAAAATGTCTTCTTCTATTTTATGAATGCCCTCTGAAGACCTACGGAGTTCTATATCCGAATCATTGCTTTTCAGTCACAAAGGCTTAGTGGCTCCACCTCTAAATTACAGACCATTCATGAGGAACTAAAAAAATAATGGTGATATTCATTTAAACCTGATTTATCTAGGTGGCCACTGTTACTTCCCCAACTTTACACTAACTTTACAAACTTAAGTACTATATCTTAATAAATCAAAACACTTATGGAAAATGCCTTACAGTCATTTTTATCCATAGCTGAGGGCCACTCCCATATCCTAACCTTCCTCAACCATCTAAGCCACCCCAAAAAGATGGCTGTCAGGGTCACACTACCCAAAAGTTCTCTGAAGCTTGACCCGGTGACCTGAGGATTGTTATTTATATTCTTATTAATGGGAAAGGAAAGCAGCTCAGTAAACTCACCCCCAACAACTTGGCATCAAGAGAATTTCCCTGGCTAGAGAGAAAGCACATTGCTCTTCTAAAGAATTTCCAGAGAAGGAGATTTCTGCAAACTCATTTGGTAACCTGGTCCATGTCTAAAAACTGTCAACTCGTAGCTCTGGGGCAGCAAACAAATATTTGGGGAAAGGATTGTGCATCTCTTTGTTCTTTCTGTGGGAACTGGTTCAATCCTGCATGTGTTTTGAATCAGCAAGTTCTGCCATATTGGGTGGGGAGGTAGTGTCTCTTAGAAACCTTCCAAACTGAGAACCAGAAGGTCACATGCATACCTGGTTTTATTTTTAGCTCTATTTAGAGCAAGGGTCAAATCCTACGCCTCTCAGACAGAATCCAGCTTGCAACACATGTCTGTATGGCTGGTATTGTATTCCTTTAAATATGGATTTGAATGTTTTGTCAGCTTCAGGGCCAGGCATGGAGTTAGGCAATCCCCATTCCCTCGGCTCCATCCTTCTTTGTTGCCTACACACTTCAACACTCACTTAGTCAGTCCTCAGAAAATATAATGAAGCCCCTTCTAAGGTCCAGCTATGCTCTCTTCTAGGTATTTGGGAAATAATGGAGAGAAAAACATTTTTTAAAAAAATCCTTGGTTTTTTGGATATTGCATTTTAGTGAGGCTAGACAATAACCAATAAATCATCTAAACTATGTAGTATAGAAGTAATGTACCAGAAAGCGTTGATCAGAGGGATCATGAGTGCCAGAGAAGGGAGCGTGGTCCCTAAGAAGATGAGATTTGAGGAAGACCTTGAAGGATCGAGGAGAAGGCCTTGTGAAAACCTGTGGAGGAGTGATCCCACCAGGGGAAGAGACACTGCAAAGCCCAAAATTGTGCAATTGAGATCCACAATCCATGTCCCAAAGTGAGGTGGGAAAAGCAAGGAAGGGCTTATGCAGGGTACCTGTTACAGGGAAGGTCATGCTGGCAATCAACTGTGCAAAACCTACTCTAGTGACTGGAGAAATGAGTAAATCCAGTCCCAAGCTAATACCTACACAGCCTTTGAGCTTAGGTGTGGTATTGTCCCTGGATGGTAAGGCAAAGAAACCAAAGTCAAAGCCTTCCATTTATATCAGCAACCCATGCTCTTCCAAAAATTGAAACTCTGACATTGCCTCAATCCCCTTCTTCACTGTCACCAAGTCCCAGGAGACCTTCCTTCTCAGAGCCTCTCAGGGTCACTCCTCCCTGCCTCTCTCTGCCAGTGCTCTAGTCTAGGTGTGCTAGGGGAAGGCAGGGTGAGTATGCAGGCAGGGGAATGGATCAGTGTGCGGGTCTGAGGATGAAGGGGGTGGCTAGAGCCCAGAGATCCCAGAGAAGCATCGGGACAAGAGCAGGACAACAGGTCAGGGACAGTCCAGGAAGCACCCTGAAGGCAGGTCCCATATATTACTTCTAGCCAACAGTAGTGTGATGCTCTCAAGGCACTGTAAGCAAAAGAGCAATATGATCAATTTAGCATTCAAGGAAAAGAGTTACTCCAGTTGCCAAGAAAAGATCAGAGAAGGGAAAAGAAATACAAGGACATCAGTTGTCTTAAAATAGTCTAGGCAAAAGATAAAGGTCTATGGCGCTGGAGGTGAAGAAAATGCATAGATTTGACCAGTCGGGTCCAGGATTGTCAAATACTATCTGAGTGACCTTGGGAGAGTCACTTAACCATCTGGCCCTCAGTTTTTCTTTTCACCTATAAAGGGAAACAACAATAAATACTTAACTTGTAAAGATGGTCAAATGTGGTCAAATGGATATGAAGATGCTCTGTAAACTTTAATAATTCTATGAATGTACGAAGTTAATGTTATTGCTCAACCCCATGTGTTTCCTCTCTCTTCTGCCTCCATCTTCCCACAACCATTTCTCATGTAGCAGGTACCAACCCAGAACAAATGGTACCTCACTAGCTTCATATGTATTTTTGTTTTTGTTTTTCATGCAAATAAAAGCTGTTTAATCTATAGGAGCAGAAAATGTCTTGTATACTTTTCCCATATAGGTACCAGAACGTAAAAAGAATTAAGTGCATAGTAGGTGCTCAAAAAAATGTTTGCAGATTAAATCAAAGAATGATACTCAACAAATGTCTGATGGTTAAATGATTCTTCCAGCTTATTTTTTCCTTTTTCCTAAAGAAAATTCAATCCTAATCATACATTAACTTTGCAATGTTCCCTGCCTTGTTTGAATGATTAAGATTTGTGGTTCCAAAAAGCATATTTTAAAATCAAGGACTAATGCATGTTCTCCAAGACATGCATGTTTCTACAGAACTTTTTAGGTGTGCTAGATATGGGCCCAATAAAGACCTGCCCATTTGGGGGGCACACGTCTCATACATGAGCACACAGCCAGGACAAGGCAGTGTAGTCTAGCATGGCTGCCCCTCAGCTCAGGTGCCCCATCCTGCAGCAAGTCCAGCAAGTTTCAGGTTGTCCCATGCAATTCCCAGGCATGCATCATGCAAGTGGATGCAGCTGGAGAGAGAGACAAGGGGCAGTGGTGACTAGAGCAGCACCCAGCACTGGCTCTTACTCCTTACAAGAACTCTGCTGGCTACTGAACCTCTTCAAAGCCCTTTTATTTCTCACCTTTAAGACAAAGAATAAAAGCTACTTCAAAAGATAATTGTAAAGATAAAAAGAAGTGATGAGTATAAAGGACCCAGCATAGTATCTGGAATATAATTAATGAGCAACAACTATAAGCTGCCATTATTGTCATCATCATAGTATCAACAACATCACCATTATCATCATCATCATCATCATTATCCTAACTGAGGGAGAAAATCACCTCCCACAAAGTGAACACCCTAGGGAACCGGAAGTAAACAATTGCCCTCAACTTGCTGGAGTCCAAGAGAAAGAGAAGACAGATCAGGATGTACTAGGGCACCCTTTGCCCTAAAACAGTGCTTCTCAAAATCTTATACAAAAGGAGCCCCAAACAGAGAGAAATAGGTGAATATTCCCAAGAGTGTCTCCCTCTTGGACTTCTGACTACTCAGGATTTTATCTTAGAAATTCATTCTTTTCTTTGTTTGTTTGTTTGGGGGATTGATCTGGGGTGTTGATGGCTGAGTTACTTTATTCCATTCTCCTCCACAATCTACTCACCACCATAGGAAACACAGTGATTGCTCATTTCCAGACACCGTTATGGCATTTTATATGCATTACTTCATTGAATCCTCACAATAACTCTATGGAGGTTACTATTACCAGTCTCATTTTATAGGTAAGCTAACACACAAAGAAACATGAAGTAATTGTCCAAGATCACAGGCTCACAACTGTTGGAATGGGGATGTCAATCTGGGTGGTCTGGCTCAGAATGTATGTCCTGTGGCATGCTACTTCATACCAGCCATGATGTCCCCATAGATGTGGCATGATTATCCTGCAGCTTCTGGCATCTGGTCACAAACCTATGTGAGGGAAATGGCCAAGAACCAAGAGCTGTACTCAGGTTGCCTTTGCAAGATGCATCACGAAGGACAAATGCCCCAGCACTTATGGGGCTGATAGGCTCTAGCCAATGATGAGTTGGCCGCCATCTACCATTAAACCAAGCTGTACTTAGAGTAGACCTTTTGTAAAGGAGCTTTTCATCAGGGGATTATATTTTCTTCTTGACTATTTCCTTAATGGCAAGAAAAGCTATATGTTAGAAGAACAAAGGAGACCCAAGGGCAAAAGGCAGAAGACTCTCACCAAGGCGGGGGTGAGGAGGAAGGGAGGAGAGGACAATTAAACAAGAAGAAGATAAGATACCCCTCTTCCATTCCTTACAATGCTCTTGTGCTGCCCTCCCCCTCCTCTCTCTGCCTTCTTCTCCAGGGGCATTAACAGCAGCCCAGAGCTCATGAAACTTTAAACAGACTGATCGATATGGACAGAATGGTGAATTGTCCATCTGCAAATTACCAAGCACCTCATCAATATTTAAGGAAGCTAACTAGGAACAGGGATAAGAAGGAATCCAGGACTTTATTCTTCCCTCTGGGGGGTCGGGGGTAAGATAAAAGGAAGTCTGATATTCCTGATTACCAGGATATAATGTCAAACCAACAAGTGAAACTTTAAATGTGAACAAGTGCTGTCTAGCATCAATTCCTTCACCAAGCCAGCATGTTCAATACAATCCAAGACCACTCAAGATGAACATCTATCTAACACATAGTAGAGCTGCTCTGGTTTTACCCAATCTCCTTGCCCTCTCAGAAGATACCATGTTTTCATGCCACCATGCCTTGCACATGCTCTGAACCAAATGCAGTTCCTCACACTTGTCCACTTGGGAGGCAGGAGAATCCATTACAGTGCAGCTTGCTTAGGTTCCTGTCTTGTTTCTACTACTTACCAAATACATGAACTTAGGTAGTTACCTCACTTTCTGCACCTGCATTTCTTCTTGACTGAAAATCAAATGGGAGTAGCAAAATACTAACTAGTTCAGGAATGTCCTGAGGGTTCCACCTCACAATACATGTTAACACATTTTACACCCAAAAGCACAGTAGAGCTCAGCTACGATCCTCAGTGGCTTCTTCCACATCTGGTCACATCTCGAGCTTCCTCGTCCTCTCCTCTCTTCCCAGAGTCCACTCCGGGTTAGCTCCGGCCATTGTTACTTGGCTCCTGACACTTATCACATCATATTTCAGCTGTGTTACCAGTCTCTGCCACTACACTGTGAGCTTCCGGGAGGCAAGGTCTATGTGCGGCTCAGCTCTGCATCTCCAGGTACCCCAATAGAGTCCATGGCATCATGTGGACACTCAGGGTGGGAGTGGGTGCTAGGAGAGGACGCCACAGC
Source organism: Callospermophilus lateralis (assembly GCF_048772815.1). Classification (NCBI taxonomy): domain Eukaryota; kingdom Metazoa; phylum Chordata; class Mammalia; order Rodentia; family Sciuridae; genus Callospermophilus; species Callospermophilus lateralis. The sequence continues at coordinate 97,716,854 of NC_135311.1, forward strand.
TCTACCCATACCTTTGTGACAACACAGCATGCAGCCCAGATGTCTTCAGAGGATTGCTCGTGGTGGTTGAACTGAGGCTCCCACTTCTTAATCGACTGGTCTGCAAAGGCCAAAAGGACCCCTCTCTGGTCCACGAGAGCAGCACGGACACTGCCTGTTCCAACATCCACGCCCACGTAGTAGCTTCGTGGCTCCTGTTCTCCAGACATTGTGTTCCCTCCACCTGAGGTGAGCAAGTGCAAATACAACATGAGGACCAATCCACAAAGACCATCACCAAAATTCTTCTGTGGCTATGTAAGCAGCAGCCATTTACTATGGACTTATCCAACAGAAGTTTCTAGACACACAAAGCTAAGTAGTTGGTGAACAAGTCAGACACAGCCTCAGATATGGCATTTAGATTCTTTGAAAGGGTCACATGAAGCACTTAGCTACCTAACTAAGCAAACCTGTGACAAGTGTGATAAGAGCAAAGACAGGGTGGTAGGAGAACTTAGAATCTGGGAACAATAGAGAAGAACTTGTTCTCAGTGAAGCTGAATCAACAGGACAGTTCCTGTGGTACTAAAAAGGAACCTTTCCTATCAAATCTGTCTAGTCACTCAACAAATTAGCTACTGAGCATCTATTATGCACCAGGCAGTGTGAAAGGTGCTTCCCTCTATGCTGGGAGCCATCAGCCAAGTAGGTATGACAAATTCCTTGCCAGCTTACTCCCATGCTGTCTAGTGGAAGGACTTCTGAAAGGTGACCTTGCTCAAGGACCAGGGCAGGATCCGTGTTTAGGGTGTTCCCCCTTTAGAATAGGGCAGTTTAGCATAATAGGAGAGTAGGGTGTTTCCCCTTTAGAATAGGGCAGTTTAGCATAATAGGAGAGTAGGGTGTTTCCCCTTTAGAATAGGGTGGTTTAGTATAATAGGAGATTAGGGTGTTCCTCTTTTGGAATAGGGCGTATCCTGCTGCTGAGTTCCTCTTGAGTGCTTAGGTCAGACAGTATATTTTGAGAGACAGAAGCCCATGCGGTGTGGATTTAGGCAGGAGTGGATTTGGGCAGAGTGGATTTGGGAAGAGAACGTGGATTCCCCCAGAACGTGTTTGTAGACGGCCGGTGTGAGTTCGGGAATAAAGAATTGCTGTTTGAATCTACAAGCTGTGTGGAGACTCGTGATTTGTGCCCAGCCGAAAGACTGCGGCATTTGGTGGCCCGTACGCGGAACGTCTGAAACTTGAAGGTAAGTGAAATTGCTCGCCCCTGAGGGAAGGCGAGAGAATGGGTGACCATTTCAGAAAACAATGTGTTCTTCTTTTGATTTATTTTGTTTTTCTTTCAAGCTGCCTATCCCTAGAAATTTCTCAGGCAAACTGGAAAAAATGGTTGACTAAAGGTTTGAAGTTTGTCGGCCCTGAGGAAGAGAAAATTGATACAACGATTTTTTATTCTGTTTTTGCTTCATTCAGTTTCGGTTTTGTTTTGTGTTATCTTATTGGGTTGCGTTATCTTTATAGTAGATTAAAACAAACTGAAAAGATGTTAAGTAAATTGTTAGAGGTTCAGAACATGGTGAAAGACGTTTTAGATCAAGCAAAAGAGAAGGTCTCTCCAGCTAGTCAGACAGAGGAAGAAAATTTAAAGGAAAAGGGGTTGTTAGGAAAAAGGCCACAACAGGAGGCTGTTACTAACTCCGTTTTATCACAAGAGGGTTTAATTCAACCAACAGCCCCACCGATAGAGACAGCTGAGTGGCCCTCAAACCCCGTAGTTGATAAATGGGATCCTGAGACAGGACCTCAAAGATTAGCATGTCCTGTACTTGAACAGGCAGGAGGGCAGCGAATTCACCGTGCTTTAGATTTTAAAACAGTGAAGCAGTTAAAAGAGGCTGTAACAACCTATGGTCCCCAAGCTCCCTTCACGGTGAGCATGGTCGAGTCTATTACTAACTTGGACATGACGCCAGCAGATTGGGCTAGCATGTGTAAATCTGTGCTAAATGGAGGACAATATTTGTTATGGAAGGTTGCCAATGAGGAATTTTGTGCAGAGACAGCTAGGAGAAATGCAGCAGCCGGTTACCCTCAAAGAAATTTAGAAATGTTGCTAGGAAAAGGACCTTATGAGGGTCAGCGGCAACAAATTGAATATGATCCTGCTATATATGCACAAATTGCTGCAGACGCAGTTAGGGCATGGAAGACTTTACAAGGACATGGAGATTTACAAGGTCAGCTATCTAAGGTAATACAGAGAGCTAATGAACCTTACGCTGACTTTGTAGATAGGCTAATTCAAACGGCTGCCAAAATTTTTGGGGATACGGAACAAGCAATGCCATTAATAAAACAACTAGCTTATGACCAAGCAAATCGTTGCTGCAGAGAGGTTATTAGACCATGGAGACATGAAGATTTAAACACATATATTAAATTATGTAGAGATATTAATGAACAAGGGCAAGTCTTGGCAGCTGCAGTACAACAGGCTTTAGATACCAGGCCAAAAACATGCTATGATTGTGAACAAACAGGACATTTTAAAAGGAGTTGCCCCATAGGAGGAGGATTTAACAAAACTAGGTATCAAAGAAATAGAATACCGGGTATTTGCCCACGATGCCGTAGAGGGAGACATTGGGCTAATGAATGCCGTTCTCAAACTACCATAGAGGGTACTCCCTTACCAAAAAACGGAAAAGGACCAGGTATTTACCCACGATACCGTGGAGAAAGGCATCAGGCTCCGTTGCCAAAAAACGGACAGCCGGGCCCAATGCTCCGGGGCCCACAACCACAAATATACGGGGCAGTGGAGGAACCCAGCAACACCATCAGAGTAGTGCCCAGGACACATTGTCCATTAAATCCCTCATCAGACAAACCCGAGGGAGCGCAGGGTTGGACATCTGCGCCTCTGCCAGAGCAGTACTAACTCCAGAGATGGGAATTCAAATCATTCCCACAGGAATAAAAGGACCTCTTCCCCAAGGGACAGTAGGCTTATTATTGGGACGTAGTTCATCTACATTAAAAGGACTTATGATAAGTCCCGGGGTAATTGATCCCGATTATGTAGGTGAAATAAAAATTATAGCTAGTTCTCCAAGAGGTATATCAGTAATTTCACCTGGAGACAGAATAGCACAGTTGTTAATAATACCCAGCCTACATAATAAATTTCCTAGTCATAGTGTAGAAAGAGGTTCCAGGGGATTAGGCTCCACAGGTGTAGATTGGGCTATGTTGTCTTTAAATTTAGATTCTCGCCCAATGTTAAAACTAAATATTCAAGGACACGACTTTAATGGGCTACTGGACACAGGTGCAGACCTTAGCATCATATCTAGTAAGGAATGGCCAAAACATTGGCCATTACAACAAGCCACTCAAACGCTTCGAGGCCTAGGAGTGGCTACTAATCCCCATAGAAGTGCAATGATATTAGATTGGAAGGATCCTGAAGGTTGTGAGGGAACTATACAGCCATATGTATTGGATCATCTTCCTATAAATTTATGGGGACGAGATGTCCTAGATCAATTAGGTTTGACGTTAACAAATAACATCAATCCTAATGCCCCCACTACTAGGGCTAGACAAGGTTTTAGGAAAGAAAAAAGATTAGGAAAACAAGGACAAGGTATAGCAGCACCAATTCAAATAGATCAAGGAACAGACAGACATGGGTTGGATTTTCAGAAAGGGCCACTGAGACAATCAAAATTACTTGGAAATCAGAAAGACCAGTGTGGGTTCCTCAGTGGCCCCTGACTAAAGAAAAGATACAAGTAGCCCATGATCTGGTCAAACAACAATTAGCAGAAGGACATATACAACCTTCCATATCTCCCCATAATACTCCCATTTTTGTCATTAAAAAGAAATCTGGTAAATGGAGATTATTGCAAGATTTAAGAGCCATTAATAATGAAATGGTTATTATGGGACCTGCTCAATCAGGGATTCCTCAATTGTCTGCTTTGCCAAAAACCTGGCATGTTTTAGCCATAGATATTAAAGATTGCTTTTTTTCAATTCCAATTCATCCCGAGGATAGTCCACGTTTTGCATTTACTATCCCTGCATTAAATCATGAAGGTCCTGATCAGAGATATGAATGGAAAGTACTCCCTCAAGGGATGGCTAACAGTCCAACTATGTGTCAAATATATGTTAATAAAGCAATCCAGCCACTTAGAAATCAAAATCCTGAACTACAAATATTTCACTATATGGATGATGTATTATTGGCACATAAAGATAAAAACATATTGCTGGAATGTTATGCCACACTTACAAACTTATTAAAAAATTATAATCTAGAGATAGCAATAGATAAAGTACAATTAAATTTTCCAATTAATTATTTAGGAGTTCTATTATCCTCAACCATGGTCCGTCCACCAAAAATTCAAATACGAGTAGATCAACTCAAGTCACTTAATGACTTTCAAAAGTTATTGGGAGACATAAATTGGTTAAGGCCTTATCTAGGCATACCAACAGGAGAGTTGGGACCTTTATTTGATATTCTAAAAGGTCCATCAGATCCAAACTCACCTCGCATGTTAACTCCTGAAGCAAGAAAGGCATTGAAAATTATTGAAACATATATGGAAAATATACATTTGGATAGAATTGATATAAGTTTGCCTTTATTATTTATTGTACTACCAACAAAAAATATTCCTACAGGAGTATTTTGGCAAGAAGGTCCATTATTGTGGATACATTTATCTTATTCTCCTAACACTATTCTTACTAGGTATCCTGAGGCTGTAGGACAATTAATACTCAAAGGAATAAAAGCAGCGAAGGGAGTGTTTGGAATTTCTCCCAATAAAATTATTACTCCATATACTATGGATCAAATTGATGAGTTAGCTAATGAGTTAAATACTTGGGCAATAATCATGTGTAAATCTAATGTTTCATTTGATAATCACTTACCATCTAATCCTTTGTTGTCTTTTTGGTCTAAGCATCCTGTAGTTTTTCCAAAAATGACAAGAAAAACCCCTATCATGAATGCTCCAAATATATTCACTGATGGGTCAAATAATGGTACAGCAGCAGTAGTTACCCCTGATCAAACTTTTACATTTTTAGTACCCAAACAATCAGCTCAAAAGGTAGAGCTTAATGCAGTATTACAAGCCTTTTTAATGTTTAAAGATTCTGTATTTAATTTATTTTCTGATAGTCAGTATGTAGTTAATGCTATAGTATCTCTTGAAGATGCTGGTAGGATTTCCCCTTCTTCTACTGTTTTCTCTTTGTTTTCCACTATACAAAGTCTAATCTGGGACAGAAAAGATCCATTCTTTATAGGACATATTAGAGCACATACAGGATTGCCTGGAGCCCTTAGTTTGGGCAATGATTTAGCAGATAAAACTACACATGACATACATATTTTCTCTACACTAGAAGAAGCTACGAATTTTCATAAAAAATTCCATGTTAATGCTAATACTTTACAAAAGCGTTTTAAAATAACTAAGGAACAAGCCAGACATATAATAAAACAATGTCAAAATTGTGTGACCTTTTTACCACAAGTTAATCTTGGAGTCAATCCTAGAGGACTGATACCTAACCATATTTGGCAGATGGACGTCACACACTTGCCAGAATTTGGAAAATTAAAATATTTACATGTTACAGTTGATACTTCTTCTGGATTTTTGATGGGCTCCCTTCATGCCGGAGAAAAAACTAAAGATGTTATAGCTCATTGCTTACAAAATTTTGCCACTGTGGGTGTTCCTAAACAGTTAAAAACTGATAACGGTCCTGGCTATACCTCTACCTCTTTTAAACAATTTTGCTCATCATTTGGTATTACTCATATAACAGGAATTCCATACAATCCACAGGGACAAGGCATAGTTGAAAGAGCTCATCAAACTATTAAAACGTACTTACTAAAACAAAAAGAGGGAATTGGAAAGGGGTATATATCCCCCAAAGATAAACTTAAAATAACCCTTTTTACTCTAAACTTTTTAAATTTGGATTCATCAGGACTTAGTGCTGCGGAAAGGCATATGTATCCAAAAAATGTGCATAAGCCTAAAGTTCTTTGGAAAGATATTCTAACAGGACAATGGAAAGGTCCAGACCCAGTGATTGTCTGGAGTCGGGGCTCTGTTTGTGTGTTTCCACAGGGAGAACAGCAGCCGATTTGGATTCCAGAAAGACTAACCAAAACGATTTCTACAGATCAAAAAGAAGATAATTTGACTCAAATCCATAACAGCTGATATCCAGAACTCCAGCTTGGCCATTCTTACATCTGCGACTGTGATTAACCAGGATGCTTTTTTCAATATCTATTTTATTATTGCATTTTTCCCACATCATAAGGTTCTATTTTTATTTTTTGAGCTCATACAAACCTAGGTTAATGTTTTTCTGATCAGTTTTATTTTTTGACTGTGGAGTTTTTAAACATTGCAATGGAGATTTCACCTAGGTAAAGCTACAAGGCCTTTATTATTATCTTATGTGTTGTACGTTTGTTTGCACATTTGTGTTTTGTGTTATATGTCTGTGTGTGCGTATGTCCATATTTCATATATGAGGAGCGCTCATGAGAAAATGGATCCAAATTATTATTTTTTTTTATTCACGTGATTTAAATGGCTTAATTTAAATTAGGTAAACAGCTGTTAAGGATTGTTTTTAAAGGTGGTTAACAGATCTGCTTGCTTACTAATTTAAATCAGGTAAACAGCTGTTAAGAATTTTTTTTAAGGAGGTTAACAGATCTGTTTGTTTACTTTCACCTTTCCTTTTCATTATATTTAATAATTCTTTTCAGGTTAATGTCTTTTTAGCATCATTGCCAGAATTCCTATCTTCATCCCAATGAATATAACTCAACAAGTATGCTCAATCAAGGAGTCAACTTACTTTGGGAGGAAACGGACTTTGGGAGGAGACGGACAGATTGATAGATTCCTCCCCTTTGAACTGCTTACAGAACTTGCCTGGACTATGTAACTACGTTTAGTGCAGCAAATTGTGGTAATGCTGGCATATCTTTGCTGATGGTGTCACCAGTGATCTTTGCTGATGGTGTCACCAATGATGCAATTTTTCCAAAGGAACTGTCAATTGGCTTGGTGTCGTGGCATTTCTGTATCCTCCTCCCTTCTGCTAGTGATGGTCTAAATTTGGGGGCCAATGGCTATATGCTGGACCGGCAGTCAGTGACGGGTATGATCCAATTGCAATGGTATCAACCTAAGACAGGAGGCTGACGCCTAAAGGTCAGTTACCTAAAGGTCAGTTTTCCGATGACGGGTAAGAGCCATATGTTGAATTGGACAACCTACCAGGCGCGGTCCTTAAGCCACATTAACCTCACTCCCCCACTGGCACCAAGGCCAAATTTGGGGGCCAACAGAGGTGAGGCAAAGAACCTCACCCCCCCACTGGTGCATAGACCTATCCACAAGTATGGCTGTATGCTGGACCGGTAGTCAGTGACGGGTATGATCCAGTTGCAATGGTATCAACCTAAGACAGGAGGCTGACGCCTAAAGGTCAGTTACCTAAAGGTCAGTTTTCCAATGACGGGTAAGAGCCATATGTTGAACTGGACAACCTACCAGGCACGGTCCTTAAGCCACATTACTTGTTGTTTAATTAATCAGAAGGGGGGAGATGCTGGGAGCCATCAGCCAAGTAGGTATGACAAATTCCTTGCCAGCTTACTCCCATGCTGTCTAGTGGAAGGACTTCTGAAAGGTGACCTTGCTCAAGGACCAGGGCAGGATCCGTGTTTAGGGTGTTCCCCCTTTAGAATAGGGCAGTTTAGCATAATAGGAGAGTAGGGTGTTTCCCCTTTAGAATAGGGCAGTTTAGCATAATAGGAGAGTAGGGTGTTTCCCCTTTAGAATAGGGTGGTTTAGTATAATAGGAGATTAGGGTGTTCCTCTTTTGGAATAGGGCGTATCCTGCTGCTGAGTTCCTCTTGAGTGCTTAGGTCAGACAGTATATTTTGAGAGACAGAAGCCCATGCGGTGTGGATTTAGGCAGGAGTGGATTTGGGCAGAGTGGATTTGGGAAGAGAACGTGGATTCCCCCAGAACGTGTTTGTAGACGGCCGGTGTGAGTTCGGGAATAAAGAATTGCTGTTTGAATCTACAAGCTGTGTGGAGACTCGTGATTTGTGCCCAGCCGAAAGACTGCGGCACCTCTATGCCTCACTATGACTCTAGAAGGGAAGCATATTTAAATCTCTAGCGAACAGGTGATCAAGGTGAGACTCCAAGAGGAATGTTACTTTATGCTTCATGCTAGGTCCATGCACTCATAAACAGTAAATGTACACTATTTCAATCATAAAACACTACATTGATAAGAAAGTAGGTCTCTGAGAAGTGAAGGAATTTACCCAGCCTCACACGGAGGCAGCCTGGACCCAAAGTCCCACATCTGTGCAAACCCAAGTTTCAGACACTTTCCTTTCTTTCTTAAAAGCTTGCAGTATCGGTTTGCAGAAGAGGCAAATATATTGCAGTCGTGTCATGAAGTGACTAGGAATTGGGAAGCAGCCCCGGGGGAGACAAGATTAGGAATTTGTTAGACAATCTGTTTTCCTTACAGACCCCTGATGAGTTACAAGGAAATCTGACCAGAAAACACTCAGGAATTCCTTGGCCCTGGTGGCTGTTCTCATTCCCCTTGGTCAGATTAGCCTGAGATACACAGAAATCTCCAAGGGCCTTTCATTTTCCAGACTGGCCTTTCATAGAGTGCAGCAAGCTCCCGAGATGACTGGCCAGTGCACATGCCGCAGCTCCCCAGGTGAGCTCGGCACTGGAGTCCAATTTCAACCTGTGAAGCCACTCAGTGCCCTTCAACTTCAGAAAGATAATGTTTCCTTGGCCAAGACACTTGTGGGGATTCTAAAACAAAGTCAGCCAGCAGATGTTCAGTTACTGCTTCCTGGATATTTATCCCAATTAAGAAAGAAAGAAAGAAAGGAAAAAGCCAACTTCATATAATAGTGATTGCTTCTGACTTAATCACACAAAAAACGAACTTATTGATTTCTACATCCTCCGCTCCTTGCTCAGTGTCTGGCATATAATTGGTTTTCAATAATTACTTACTGAATAACTGAATCAGTGAATCAATGAAAAACAAGGATGAGCAGGGTCATGTTTTAATAGTTTGAATTCCTAAGTTCATGTTTATATAGTCATCTGTCATTTAACAATAGGGACAAGGTCTAAGAAATGTGTTGGGTGATTTCATTGTTGTGTATACATCATAAAGTGTACTTAACCAAACTTAGATGACATAGCCTGCCATATGCCCAGGCTGGGTGGCATACCACTGTCCTGCATGCAGCCTGTCATTTACCAAATCATTGTTCTGCAGCACCTGAATGTATATACTACTGCTTTCCTTAGTTGAATCTCTCTATGCCTTATTCACTTAATTAGCCAATATTTCTTGAGTGCTTACAACTACATTTTACTAATTCTAAACTACTAATTTTTTTATACATTTATTTTATTTATTTATATGTGGTGATGAGTATCGAACCCAGGGCCTCTCACGTGCTAGGCGAGCACTCTACTGCTGACCACAACCCCAGCCTAAAACTACTAATTTTTTTTCACATTTAATATCCATGAATTCAGATTAAATCCTGTAACTATCAGCATCTTACAATCAATTGGTATTTTTTTTTTCTGTCTCTGTGGTATACGAAACAATGCATCTTGTAGTCAGTGACTTCTGAGACTCAAAGAAATGCTGGTTGCACCAGGCACTGGACACCTGCTAAGGATACAGTCACTGACAAAATATGGAGGGTGTCTTGGCTCAAAGATTCCTTAGTTTCTTTATCTACAAACAGGAGAAAGACTGACCCAGCTAGCTTGTCCACCTTCCCTCTACCAACTACATACATCTTACTTTACTCAGGATTCCCTCTCTTGGATTCCCACTGTCTCCATTGCAAAGGTCCCCAGGGAGCTGCTCCTGAACTGATCTTTGTATGCCAAGAGCTCTCATGCCCAAGCTCCCTGCCTTTCTCAGTATGTTCCACTGTCTTCGGATACTCCTGCACTCTTAGCCAGGGATCTCCAGTAGGGGCCCATGCATACCGTGTCTGAGGCCGGCTAATTCAGACATGCTGCCCATCTTGAAAGTCTGACCCCCTCCACAACCTAGTTACCTCTATTTCTATAATGCACCATCAAAGTTCCTCCAAGAAAAGACTCAACCTTACAGGAACAAGGGCACCAGACCCTCCTAGCAGTGTTCCCACAAATCCCCCAGGTCATGTTTTTCTAAGAAAAAAGATCCTAATTAAATCTTTCAGGCTCACCATTTTCCCCACTACTATAATTTTAAGTAATCTCATTCTGATTGTTTCTACACCTGGAATCTGAAAACAGGGAGGTTCAAGCCCTTGGGCAGCTTCCCTGAAATCCCACCATAAGTTACAAAAACACTGCCAGAGGATTTTTTGCAATGCAGATCCCTTGTTCTCCCCTTCTCTGCCCTTTGTCCCTGGGTCACAAGCACTGTCTGCTGTGTCCTGGACTCCAAACCATTCAACTAGTACCTCTAAGTCACAAAAGAAAGTAACCAAAGAAAGGAAAATGTTATTCCCTTTTCTAGTTTGTTTTGAAGAGAAAAGGATTAGGATCCTCATCGTGTCAAACATTTCCACACATGTGTTCACCGCATGCAGGGAACCCAATCAGGAGGGCAAACCTATCACCATTCTATATGCCAGTGGAGTGAGAGCAGTTTGTCCAAAATCACACAAACAGTACACGGCAAGACCAGGATCTCAACTCCAGTTTCTGAGGGTAAGTCTGGGACTCTTTCCACAACACCAAGCTGAAACTGAAAATCAAATCCTTTGGTGACTTCTTCAATAACAACACCAACAACAAATATAGCAAGAACTCGTATTTATTGAACTTTGCTCTGTAAATCACCCACACGACTTTACAATTTTGATTGACTCCTTGGCTACCCTTTTAGGGCTCCCAGGAGGAGCCCATTTCCAGTTAAGTGAACTGAGATTCTCAGAGATGAAGCTAGTTGAGGTCACACAGCACAGAGGCAGGGGCTAGGATTCCAGGCCACGGTGGTGTGACTCCGAAGCCCCTTTATAAATGCGGAGAGTCAGAAATTTGGTTCTATTTTCTTCTTTTTAGGTATGGATGAATACAAAAAAGAAAAAAGCTGCCAGGGATAAGGTAAGGGTGGTCAGACAGAGAGAAACAAGGACACAGACTGTGGGCAGCCAAGAGAAAGTAAAATACCAAGGGAAACTCAAGCTGTTCAGCCATGAATCCTGAGACATACCTCACTCCTCAGTCTACCAGACGTCCCAAAGAGCTGACATGGCTCTCTTCCCAGGGACCCAGCAGGGGCTGTGCTGACTTTAAGCCCCTATTTATGATCAAAAAAACAGCTCTGTATGATAAATATTTAAACGGTTCATTAAATAATGGCCTGTATAAATATTATTAGAAATGTGCCACAGGAAACCACAAACTTCGCAGCTGATTCTTCATCGAATGTGCAAGCTGCTCAAATGCTGTGTGAGAAAAGGAAAGAGGGACCTGGAAATTAAGGCCCTTCTTTGCAAAACTGTCTCAGGAATCCTCAGAAGGGGGTAAATATTACAAATACACTGCTAAACACCACCTGGGGACTGTTTCTTCCTTTTATCCCCCTAAATAACCTAGTAGCAATCAGATCTCCCCCCAGGATTACATCCTTCCAAAGTGGGTGAGCTCACCTTACCTTCCATTCTATTTCTTAAAGGGTCATTCCTCCAGGATGGATTTTGTTGGTGATAGTGTCTACAGAAGCAGTGTCCCAGGAATCAAGAGGAATTCAACACTCTTTCAACTTTGACCTTTGGACTCTGCTGGTGGTAACTCATACCCTGGAGCCTCACACATTTATTTATTATTTGGTTATACTGTAATCAGAGATTGGAAAGATTGGGAAGACAAAGAGAAGCAACAAGCCTGCCCACTTCATTCTCCATAACTGAAAGCATTAATTACCTCTTTAAACAAATCTCACTGCTCTAAAATGGTGAGCTGGGATGCAAGGGAAAGAGTTAATTTGGTGACAATAAGTGCTTCTCCATTGGCTCTACCTGCAATACACACAGCAGAAAAGAAGTGGCTTGCTAACAGGTAGTTTTCCTCTTAAAGTGAAAGGTCTCTGGCCCCCTTCTCAATCCTTCCTCAGACTTTCAGTTTGAGAGAGAGATTTTTACAAATTGTCAGGTTCCCAGTGCTGATTCCAAAGAAATCCAAACACATGCTGAGTTCCCCAAATTTGTGGAGTCTGTAGCAACTACACAAGACATCTCCCATCCAGACATAGCTGTGGCCTGGTATGGACTGTATGTGGCAGTACGAGCATACTTCTGGTCAAATTTGGGGTGACCAGTACATTTTCTGGCATTGCAAGAAAGGAAGGGAATAGCAGTGAAACAATCCCAAACAGCTGCTGAGAAGCTGAACCTGAACCTTATGAAGGCAAGGGAGCTAGACAATATTTTACTCATCACCGATGTCTGGCACTCATGTCTAACAGAAGACCTGGCCTGTGGCAGATCAAGAGCAAGTTAAAGAGTCTGAGAAGGAGAATAAGAGGTGGGAGGGGAAAGAAAATACAGTGGGGAGAGGGAACATAGGAAAGGGGGAGAGGACAAAGAGGAAACTGAACTACAGGAAGGAGAAGATTGCATGATTCAGAGAATAAGAAGTAGAAACTCCTTGATTTGGGTGAATGGGAAGAAGGGAAAGAAAGGAAAGAGAGAAAGAAAGAAGACATTTTTTTATCCATCAAATTTTACCCACCAAATTCTTCCTGCCCAGGAAAAGTCCATAATGCAGAGAAGGAACAGATAATGAAACTGACAGTTCTCAGAGACCCAGAAGAAAATCCAAATATCAAACAAAAACAAAACACACCAACAAACCCCCTTCTCTACTCTGAGGGTTTCCCACTCACATCTGGAGACCTCTGCTTCCAATGACAAATCACCTCCTGACACCACAATCCTCTAATATGTATTATTTTTTCCTGGGTGTTCTTACCATATCTAAAAGCTTGATTTCCAATAAACAAATATGAAGAGCCTTCTCTAAGCCAGGAGACTGGGAAAAAGGAGCAAAAAAATATATGATCTCTTATTTTTTTAAGAGTTGACAGTCAGATATTGCTAGGGTCTGAATGTTTGTGTTTCCCCCAAATTCATGTGTTAATAGTATTGAGGTGGCGCCTTTGGGAGCTGATTAGGTCATAAGAGAAGCGCTTTTAGGAGTGGTGTAAGCACCATTATGAAAGACGTCTGAGACAACTCCTTGTTCCCTCCACCATATGTGGACACAGGGAAGTCAGCAACCCAGAAGACAGCCCTCACCAGATACCAAATGTGCAGAGCCTTAACCTTGGGCTTCCCAGCCTCCAGAACCGTGAGAATAAATACCACCCAGTTCATGTATTCTGTCATAACAGCCTAAACAGAGTGAGATAAATGTGAAGATTTGAATTTTAAACTGGGCATGATGGCTCATGCCCATAATCCCAGTGGCTCAGGGGCTGAAGCAGGAGGATAGCAAGTTCAAAGCCAGCCTCAGCAACCACAAGGCACTAAGCAACTCAGTGAGACCTGTCTCTAAACAAAATACAAAACAGGTATGGGAATGTGGCTCATTAATTGAGTATCCCTGAATTCAATCCCTTTATCCACCCCTGAAAAAAGACCTGAATTTTAAAAATCGAAGGGTGATTCCTTATTTCCAGTATACCTACTTCAAGCCAAACCTAATGCATCAAGTAAAAATGCACATAGTGGACAGCAGCTTCATGTTGGCATGGCCATCTACATTTTAGGGACCAAGCACCCTGTCCCAGCTCTACCTTTCTTGACAGAATGTAATTGGTCAACGATAGAACCACTTCACTGTTAACAACAGTTCTAATCAACCAGATCAGAACTTGATATTTTTCAGGGCTTTTTTATTTTGTTTTGTTTTTATACTGGGGATTGAACCTTGGGGCACTTTACCACTGAGCTACTTCCCAGCTCTTTTATTATTTTTTTTTTTTTTATTTTGAGACAGGGTCTCATTAAGTTACTTAGGGTCTACCTAAATTGCTGAGGCTGGCTTTGAATTTGTAATCCTTCTGCCTCAGCCTTCAAAGGTGCTAAGATTATAGGCATGTGCCACCACCCCTGACCTATTTGGGGGGGTTTTATGTTCTGAGCCTATTTCTAAGAATAAATGTAAGGCAACTAGACAAAGGGTAAGGTGTTAAATCAATAAGACAGTAGAAAAATTGGCTATTTTTAAAATTTTTAAGTTGGATCCCAAAAGAAAAATCAAATTTCCCTAAATCCCCATGTCTGCTTCATAAAGTGGGAGCCACAGGGATCAAAACTAATCCAGCCCTGGATGGGTGGTAATCCAGTCTTGTTTGGTGGCCAAAAATAACACCTTCCAAGAACCACATTTGCAATAGAGAAACAGCAAAACAGAGAAGAGACAAAATCATATGGCTGTGGTCAAATGCACAACACAGTTCCTAAGGAAATCACAGATGAAAACCCTTCTCCTCAGAAGAAAGCCCAAACTCCGCCAACAAACATCCTCTTTGAGCTCATTAGACTCTGGATCACTCACACCTTCTTCCGTGAAAACCTTGTTTACTCCCTCCCATCTCTTCTGTCCATTCCTTGGGTTCCAACAAAAAAAAACTCCTTGCTTTTCCTAATGCCTGTTTCTGTTGCCATCCCAAGCCCCTCCTGTTGCAAAGAATGGGAGGGTCCACGTTTATAAAACTCACAGTGGTATATGTTGTTCTACACTTGAAGAAGCTGAAATGTTGACAGGATCAATCTCTCGCTGATGGTCACAAAGCCTAGAGAAGGAAGAGGCCATATATAAATTTACAATTGTCTCAACCATTGTCAAACTCTACCTACCATCCCTGAAATGATGAGGACTTCCACACTAACCAAGGTGCCTTCATCCTGGACACACTCGGAATGATATTTCCAGTCCATTAATCCTGTGAAACCTCCTCAGACAAACTTTGGAAAAGTCTCTCCCATGCTCTGATTAATAAGGATCACCTTTTATCTGAATAAATCCTATAGCCTTGTACAGGCAAGCACATGTAATGTAACACAGTAATAAAGAATTACTGGATTGTGGAGAAGGGGACTATTAATGTATAGAATAGTCAAATATCTATTAAAATAAAAAGACCCTAAGGACTCTCTTTCTCTGGAGAGTCTAGAAGCACTATGGCTTGTGGCTGATGCACCACTCTCCTCTTTCTCCATAGCAACAAGTCCCACTTGCACAGGAAGGAAGAGGAAGGAAGATGGAAAGGGAGTTCACCCAGATGAGCATCACTGAACCCCAACAGTATCAGTCTATCTTTCAAACCCAATGGACCTCCCTGAGTTCATCAAAAGCCCAGGTTTGGATTTGATGTTTTCTCACTCTCCTGTCCAGAATCAGAAAAATGTTAGAAAGGGCACAGGATGAGGCTGATGTCCCCTAATTCCACATGCAAAGCTATTTAATTTTAATCCCTTATATGCCCATTATAAACTTACACCCAAACGGTAAATTATATACAAACCTGGTGATTTATTCTTACACGGACTTCTCTTTTTAAACTGAACTTTTGATCCTTCTTTGAGTTCTGAATAATTTAAGTATATATGTAGTCTCTCCCCCATTGCTTTCCTCTTTAAGAGACTGCTGTTGATTTGCTAACATAATTAACTATGAAATGATTCTTTACAGAACTAACCAGACTTTCAAAGCAATGCCATTATCATTAGCATATTGGCTGAAATCCATAGCTTTTCCCAGAAATTCACTCAAATTAAAACAACAGAAGAACCCACCCACCTAAAGTAGACTGCCCTCAGATGTCAGCAAATTTAGGAAGGATTCAGGGTCCCATCAGGTAAAGCCACCAAGTATGTTCTTTAAGAGATCTTGCAAAACTCCTTCCTCAAAGACAATACCGACCAGATGCATGAGGTTTTTGGTTATTCTTGTGTTTACCTGTTTATGAAACATGACCAGGTGGCTTTAAAGACCAAGATGAAAGAAAGGGCTTAAGAAGGAGTTGTTTGAAGACTAAACATTAGACTTGGGGAACTAAGACAAGATACCCTGCCATTCCACAAAAGGCTCTATCGAAACTTTGACACACTAAAGTATAAACTTAAAGAACACCAATGCTACTTCTCAAATAAAGCCCAAAATCTTTTTTTGGCCCATGAAAACCTCTAAGCTCTGATACTATCTGCCCACAGTCAATACGCATGCCCTGACCTCCCTCCCCGTATCAGCACCCTATGCCCCAATACTGCAAAACTGCCAGCACCCTTCAAAGAGAGGTCTGGTGCTTTCTTCCATATTGTTGTTTCTCTTGTAATGCAACAAATACAACCTACAGTTCACAGGAAGTCAAATACAAGGAAAGTGTGAATCTTCAGCTTCCCAAATAATGCAGGGACCATAAATCAAAACAATACTCAGATATAATTTTACACTTAATTAAAATTGAAATTTTTTTAACAATCTGACTTTTTAAAATGTTTTATTTTATTTTTTTAGTTGTAGTTGGACACAACACCTTTATTTATTTATTTTTTATGAGGTGCTGAAGATGGAACCCAGGGGCTTGCACATGCTAGGCAAGCGCTCTACTGCTGAGCCACAACCCCAGCCCCTAAAATTGATATTTTGATAATATCTTACTTTTGGTACCCTTAATATGACCCCACGTGTATTATTTTTTAAAAAGAATATTGTCTAAGTGATTCTCAAAAGTTTGGTTTCAGAAAAAATCAGCATCAGTATCACCAGGCAACAGGCTAGAAATTCTCAGGCTGCAGTCCAGGTGATCTGAGAGATGCTAAAGTGTGAGAACCATGGTATTGTATAAAGACTAACCTGTAAGACTCAGGAAAAATATACAAAAACCCACTTACTGCAGTGCCAGGAAAAAGAAATGTAGCGGGGCTTGGAGGGCATTTAACTTCTGCACTCTGCTGTCTGAATTTTCGCCCTGAGCAGCTTACTGTAAGGTCTTCCCGTACTGAGTTCAACAGGGCACTGCATCGCTTCTACCTTCTCATCTTAATTTTTTTTCCCACAGGATCATCTGAACAGCCTTTCCCCCCTCTACATGGATGGTCCCTTCCACTGTTTTGAGGTGACCCTCATGATCTGCTGTTGAGGCTTTTTCCTCTATGCTATTTTTAGTTCCTCTAACTGTTCTCCATGCCATGGCATTTCTCTAAAATAAAAAGAGAGAAAAAGAGGGAAGGTACAGCTAATGTATTTAACTAGGATATTTTCGGCCACCCACATTTCCACATGACACCATGGAGATGAGGTATGCTAGGCTAGTGCATGCAGTAAGCACACAGTAGATCTCCTCCTTTTTGCTACTTTGCTGGAGGCTCTCTAGATGCAACACAGGCAGGGACTTGTCAATGGCTCTTCCAGCCCAGCATCACACATAGCCAACAAGAACATGTATGCTTGAGGAGAGAAGTAAAGGCAGCCTGGGTGTCTTGAAGGAGGGCTTTGAAGGGATCCTATTCAAGTACTCTCCCTTAAGAGTTCACTAGAAGGTAGTGGTTTCTGTGCTTTAACAATAAGTACTTTCCCATGGATCTAAATGTTTCTTGAAGTTAAGTTTGCCATTATTACTGGTGCTTGGGTATCCCATAATCCTTTCCTAACACCCTCAAATAGTCCATTCTTAATATTTTATTCAAAATTCTAGTGGAAGGCTTCTGCTTCTAGCCAAGGCAGAGTAATAGGAACCATATTTCCACCACCACCAGTATTTTTTTAAAAAAGGAAAAATATAGGAAATAAATGTGTCTTAGACATTGAACATCAGGCAACAAATACAGTTATCCCAAAGAAATAAGAAGAAAGAAACTGAGATAAATCCTGCAATGCTCAAGCAGAATGCCTAGAAAATGTCCCCAGACAAGGCACAGGACAAGCCCAGCAGTCTCCCTACATTGAGGAGACAGAGCTGGAAGTCAATGGAAGACAGAAGGCTAGAGTCTTTGGGTAGAGCACAAAGAGAGAGCTGCGCAGAGAGAATTTCAGAGAACTGCAAAGGGTACTTACTGCTCAAGCATTGAGGAGAGCACCAATCACTGTACACATGTGAGGAACCTGAGGCAGAAACACCAGGAAGCATGGGAGGGAACAGTCAGCAGGCTCCACACAGAGCTGGAAACAGACCTTTCCCAACAGCCAAACTAGAAAACTTCACAATGCACAGGGTCAAATACAAATGGGATATTCTGCGGAGGCAAGTAGCCCTAGATGAACACTGCTCTCATCCCCAAGGAGGCTTAAAGCAAGACCAAATGGATCAAACTGTTTCCAAATAGCTTGCACATGCCCCACAACAAAGCTCAAGTGTATTTACAAAAATACCCAGCACCAACAAGATAAAATACAGTGCCTACCGTCAAAAATACCAAGCATGCAGAGGAGAAAACTATCCAAAATAGAAAAATAAATGGAAGCTGACCTCGACTTGACATACTAGATAGAATTAGTAGATTCAGATATTTAAGACAGCTTGTTCAAAAATGAGTTCAAAAATCTAGAGGACATCTGAACTTAAAAGTTCAGACAGGAAAGATAAAGAAAACTCTAGTTGAAATTCTAGAAGTGAAAAATGACTGCAAAGACAAATTAATTTTTTATTAAGCAATACAGAAAAAAACTGACCTTAAAGACATAGTAATAGAAACTATCTGAAATGTTAAGGGTTACAATAACATGTGAAGGCAGACTCTGATAAGTTAAGAGTGTGTACTATAAACACTGAAGCAAAAACTAAAACAATGCCCCGTAGAGGAATATCTAATAGACCAATGAACGGCATAAAATGGAAACACTAGGGGCTGGGGTTGTGACTCAGCAGTAATGTGCTTGCAGGGTTTGAACCTTATCACCACAAAAATAAATAAATAAATAAATAAATAAATAAATAAACTAGAAAACTATTGTGTCAAACTACAATTAAAAAAAGAAACTAAACTAAACTAAGGCAGAAAAGCTATGGAAAGGGAATAAAGAATAAATAGAACAAATAGGAAACTTAAAACAGCAAGGTGGTGTATTTGAACAAAATCATATCAATAATTATATTGAACAAATATAATTAAACACCCCAATTAAAAGATAGAGACTATTAGTCCTTGGTTTGTTATTTAAACTAATTAAGTACTGCCTATAAGACCCCTACTTTAAATACAAGGACACATACAAAAACAGGTCAAAAGAAAATGTACAGAAAAAGATATACCATAAAACAGCAATGAAAATAAAATCAAAGTAGGTAAACCAACATCAAATGAAGTAGGTTTTAGAGTAAAACTGTTACTAATGACAATGACTACATAGATTTCAGAGCAAAGAATATTATCAAGAATTGCAAAACAATAAAGGGAATGTTATACCAAGAGGACCAAACAGTTCAATTTATGGGCCTATTAACAGAGCATCAGAATACATAAAGCAAAATCTGATAGGAATGCAAGGAGAAATGTATAAATTCATAAGTATCGTGAAATATAATAATTTATAATAAATTGACAGAGAAAATATAGAAAATCAACAAGGATATAATAGTCAATAGTAGTCAGTCAAACTGGACAATCTGAGAGGTAAAAATGTACTCTACCCAAACTGAGCAGAATACACATCCTTATCAACATCCTTATCAAATGTACATAGAACATTTCCTAAGACAGAATACATTCAGTCACAAAATACTTCTCAAAAAATCAAAAGGATTCAAATTATACAAAGGATGTTCTGTAACCACATGGAATTAAATCGTACATCAATAACAGGAAAATATATGGAAGATTTTCAAACATCTGGAAACTGATTAGAATACTTCTAAATGACCCAGGGATCAAAGAAGAAAATTTTTAAGTTATTTTAGCTGAACAAAAATGAAAAGTTGTGGGGTGCAAATAAAGAAAGAAATTTATAGTATCAAATGCATGAATTAAAAAAGAAGCCGGGAACAGAGGCAAACACCTGTAATCCCAGCAGCCGGGGAGGCTGAGGCAGGAGGATTGTGAGTTCAAAGCCAGCCTCAGCAACCTAGCGAGGCCCTAAGCAACTAGAGAGATCCTGTCTCAAAATACAAAAAAGGGATGAGGATATGGCTCAGTGGTTAAGTGACCCTGGGTTCAATTCCCAGTACAAAAAAAAAGAGAGAGAGAGAGAGAGAGAGAGAGAGAGAGAGAGAGAGAAGTCTCAAATCAATGAACTAAGCTTCCCCCTTATGAAACGAGAATCAGATAATCAGAACAGCAATACACAAACAAGAATTTCAACAAAAATAAATAAATAAAAAGAAAAAAATTGGAAATGAAGAATGTAACAGAAAACATCAACAGCAGATTCGATGAAGAAGAAATTGTCTGTGAACCCAAAGACAGATTATTTGTAATTATAGAGTCATCAAGGAAAAAAAATTTAATGAAAAAGGAGAAAACTTTCAGGATTTGTGGAACACACTCCAGATAAGTAATATATAGATTATAGAAGTTTCAGAAAGAGAACAAAGTGCAGAGAGAATTCTGCTTGAAGGAAACAATGGCTGAAACTTTATCAAATCTTGGGAGAAATCTGAACATTCAGATATATGAGTCTCAAAGGGTCACAATGACCTTTTACTTATTCAAATCAAAGAAGCCTTCCCATAGACACATAATCAGATTATCAATAATCAAAAACAAAGAGAAAATTCTGAAAGTAGCATGAGAAAAGAAACTTCTCACACAAAAATGAAATTCTGTTAGAATATCAGTGAATTTCTCAGCAGAAAACTGTGTAGATCAACAAAGAGCAGAATGACATATCCAAAGTGCTAAAGAAAAAAATACTGCCAGCAAGATGGACTTAAGAAGTAAAGATCAGGCCTCAAACTATAAAATTACTAGAATGAAACATAGGCCAAATATTCAGCAAAAGAAATAACCCACAAAATGAAACGGGGATGTGAGAAAAATACTTGCAAAAAGTCAAAAGATAACAAGCATTAGTGAGGATGTGGAGAAAAGAAAAACCATATAATCTCTCTATCTACACTGCAGTTGGGAAGGTAAATTCATACAGCTATTATGGAAAACAGTATGGAGGTTTCTCAAAAATCCAAAGTAAAACCACAAAATGATCTAGCCATCTCACTTCTGAATAGACATCCTAAAGAAATATAATCAAAATCTGGAAGGATATTTGCACTTCCATGTTCAATACAGCATTATCCACAATAGTCAAAATATATAAATAGCTTTAATGTCCACAGATAGATGAATAAAGAAAATGTGGTACATGCATACAATAAAATATTACTCCATTTTTTAAAAAATAAATCTGCTATGTGCAATAATATGGATGAACCAGAATATTATTTTAAGTGAAATAAGCAAAACAGAAAAACACAGCCAGCCTTCCAAATTGTAATCCACCAATCACAAATCAAAAATATTTGAAAAAAAAACAGTATGTGTACTAAATATAAACAGACATTAGTCATTATTCCCTAAATAATACAGTATGACAATTATTTATGTAGCATTTTCATTGCCATTAATATTTGGTACTATAAGTAATCTAGAGAAGATTTAAAGTATACAGGAGGATATGCATAGGTTACACCAATACTATGCCTTTTTATGTATGGGACTTGAGCATCTGTAGGCTTTGGTAGCTGCAGAGGCCTAAGAACCAATCTTACAGATACTAAAGGATGATATTCAATAGGACACATGATCTCTCTTCTATATGGAATATAAATATGTCCAACTCATTAAAACAAAAGGTGGAATAGGGTTACTGTGGGCTGGGATGTAGGGGAAATAAGGGTATGTTGGTTAAAGATAAATTTTCTGTTATAAGGTGAATAATTTTTGGAGATCTAGTGCACAACATGGTGCTACAGTTAATAATGATATTGTAAACTTGAAATTTGTTAAAGAATAGATCTCAAGTGTTACAATCACAAAAAGGAAGAGCTGTGTGAGATGACCATGTTAATTGGCTTGATTCTAGTAATCATTTCACAATGTACACACATATAAAATCATGTTGCATACCTTGAATATGTACCATTTTGTTTATCATATCTCAGTAAGGCCAGGGAGATAACAGATAACTTGAACTGTTGTATAACTACTAAATCAAATGATTTTATACTCAAACCAACCCTCTACAAAAAAAAAAAAAAAAAACCACTCTGGGCTCAGATGGTTTTACTAGTGAATTATACTGTAGTATCTTTGAGGAAAAATAATAGCAAATTTACTTCAACCTCTCCAGAAAACCAAAAAGGAAGAAATACTTTACAACTCATGGTGAGGTCAGAAGTACCTAAAGAACAAAACTTAGAAAATACAAGGAAAGAAAACTACAAATTGATATTTAACATTAATAAAGATGTAAAATTCTTAAAAGCTTAGCAAATAGAATCCAAGTATATATTAAAAGAATACTATGACTGATTAAAATTGGATTTATCTAAAAAATTCAGGGTTAGTTAAACATTTAAAAAATAAATGAATGCAATTCACCATAAAAAGTTCTCAGAATGACTTGGAATGGAACCACCATTTGACCTAGCTATCCCACTCCTCGCCCAAAGGATTTAAAATTAACGTACTATAATAATGCAGCCACATCAATGTTCATAGCGTTCTATTCACAATAGCTAAACTGTGGAAGCAAATTAGATGCCCTTCAATAGATGAATGGATAAAGAAACTGTGAGATATATATATATATATATATATATATATACACATACATACACACACACACACACACACAATGAAATATTACTCAGCATTAAAAGAGAATAAAATTATGGCATTTTCAGGTAAATGGATGGAGTTGGAGAATACCATGCTAAGCAAAGTAAGCCAATCCCAAAAACCAAAGGTTGAATGTTCTCTCTGATAAGTGGATGCTGATCCAGGGGTGGACGGGGGAGACATAGGAAAAATGGAGGAACTTTGATTGGGCAAAGGGGAGAGAGGGATCAGGGGTGCATGGGGGGCAGGAAAGATGGTGGAATGAGATGGACATCATTAACCTAGGTACATGTATGACTGCACATGTCGTGTGACACTACATCGGGTACAACCAGAGAAATGAAAAGTTGGACTGCAATTGTGTACAATGAATCAAAATGCATTCTGCTGTCATATATGCCTAATTAAAATAAATAAACTAATAAAAAAAATAGAATGAAACTTCCTAAAACTGATAAAGAACTACCAAGAACATATAACTAATATCATACAAAAAAAACTTAAAGACAAAAAAAATGAATGCCTCTCCCTAAAATAAGGGACAAGAATAAATGTCTGCTTTCATCATTTCAATGCAAAGCAGAGGTCCCAGCTTGAGCACATAGCAAGAAATAAATAAATAAATAAATAAATAAAAGCACCCCCACTGGAAGGAAGTAACACTGTTTTTATTTACAGATGACACAACTGCCAACAGAGAAAATCTGATGGTATTTATAAAAGAGCTTTTGGAACTAATAAGTAGATTCACAAGATTACAGGATACATGATCAATACACAAGTAACAACAGACAACTGGAAATTGAAATTTTAAAAGACAATATAGTTTACAGTAGCGTTAAAAAATATGAAATACCTACAGATAATCTAACAAAGATGTGCATATTCAGCAAAGGAAATGCCAGAGTGCTATGAAACTTTGTCAAGAGAAATTAAGGAAGACTTAAAGAAATAAACAGATACACTGTGTCCATGGGTCTGAAGACTCAATATTTAAGATAAATTCCACCTCATATTAAATATAAGTTCAATCAAATTTCAATTAAAATATAAACAGGCTTTTATTATGAGCGTTTTTTAAAATAAAAGAACCTAGAATAACCACATAAACTTAAAAAAATAAGTTAAAGAATTTACTGAATAATTTTAATACTTACTACAAAGCTATATCCATGAAGACTATGTGGTATTACATTATAATAGACAGAGATCAATGGAACCAAAGAAAATATGCAGAAATAAGCCTGTATTAATATATATGTATATATATATATGCATATGTGTGAATATATATATATATATATATATATATATATATGCTAAATTGATCTTTGAACAAAAATGCAAAGACAATTGAATGTAAAAAGGTAGGCATTTGAGAAGTGATGATGGCATAATTGATATCCATGTGCAAAACACTTCATTCCATATTTAATGCCAATCAGAAAAATTAACTTAAAATGAATCACAGATTTAACATAAAACCAAAAACAGAAGAAAATAACTGAAACCTCAGATTAGGCAAACATTTCTTATATATAACACCAAAAAGCATGATCCATACGAAATTAAACTGATAAAACTTCACCAAAATTCCAAATTGATAAATTAGACTTCATACCAATTAAAAACTCTGCTCCCATGGTATGCTGATACATGCCTGGTAACCCCAGAAGAGTTTACTTGGGAGGCTGAGGCAGGAGGATTGCAAGTTCCAGGCCAGCCTCAGCAACTTATCAAGGCCCTAAGAAACTTAGTAGACCCTGTCTCAAAAAAATTAAAAGGGGGTCTGGGGATGTGGCTCAGTGGTTAAGCACCCTGGGTTCAATTTCTGATTTAAAATTAAAAAAAAAAAAAAACGTCTGCGCTCAAAAAAGACACTGTTATAAGAATGCAAAGATAAGCATCAAAAAGGAAGAAATTATTTGCAAATCATATACATGATAAAGAACTTAAAATAATAATACATAAAGACCTACAAAAACTCAATTAAAAGAAAACATCTCATTTTTAATATGATTTAATATAAACCTAATCCAAAAATTATATGGAAAGGGATAACAAAGGGCAAAAGAAATATTTGGGAGTATTAGATATGTTCTTTAGCTTGATTGTGATGATGGTCTCATAGATATATACCTATGATAAAACTTCTCAAATTAGATACTTTTTGTGATTGTATGTTAATTATTCCTCAATAAAGCTGTTACAAAATATAATTGAGAATGTCTTCTCTCTTGCTGGTGGTACCTTGACTAATACAATCCTTCTTCATCTTTTAAATTCAATCAGACATTAATTCCCAAACTTTCTGATTTCCTAACCTTTCTCCATTCCCATAACTCATACCCTAATACATCTCTTACCTGTACTACAGTATCCTTTCTCCAGTCTTCACCACTATAATTCATTCTCTATCCTGCAGCCAGAACTAACTTTCTAAAACATAAATCTGAGTGTGTCACTGATTGTCCTGAAAATATATTTCAAACTCCCTTAAGATGATTCATCAGATCTTTCCTAATCTGACCCTTGAGCCCTCCAAGAGTTCCTACTTCACCCTTTCCTGCCCAACTGTACTAATCAACTCTGTGCCATACTGGATTAAAGCTTGAAAGCAGAAACTGAATTTTATTTATCTTTACTTCCCCAGAGCACGCTACAGTGCCAGGTCCAGAATTTGTGCCACAAGAGGAGGGAACACATGAAAGACTTAAATTGAATAAGTTCCTCTAATATCTAGGTTAATGCTGGTGTCCTTTATTATAAAAAGGTGGGCAGGTGAGTGGTTAGGGATCTCTTTTGTTAAATTCTAGCAAAGTAATGATTTCAAATCCCTTGGGGGGAGGGGTTAGAACTCCTCTGACAGGGAGTTTAAGGGCAAGACCCGTTACTGCAAATTGTTTTTAAAAATCAGCTGTTAATTCAGTGTGATTTAAATTAAGTAAAAGGTTAGGGAAAGGGAACCAAATTCCAGGAAAAACACAAGGCCCACAGCAAAATTAACACAGCTTGGAAGTAGGCCGGGTCTCCTCCCAGTAAATTTCTTAACTTTATCCAGAAACACACAGCGCCCCACCCTCTAGCTTATTCCTTCTCCCAATACACATTTTGACTTCCACTCCATCCAGGGAGGCTCCCAACCACCTCCCCCTCAAAATCAATCTTCAAGTCATTCTCACTCTCACTGTTCTGTCCCTCAAACCCTCCTCCTTCTGAGCCTCCAAATAGGGTGCTCTCTTCAGCTAGGCCCTCCAAAACCCGGGCCAGTGGCCTTCAGGTCAAGAACTAGGCATGAAGACCACATCAACAAGAGACTTCCAAAAGGCAGAAAGCAGCAGTCATCTGACTGGAAGACTCTGCTAACATCTTTAAGAAGAACTCGGGACATAATACTTAGTGGATCATAGGAAAAAGGAGAAAAGCAAGCAAAAAACAAAACAAAGCAAAACCTCCCATTTAAATCCATCCACAAACTAAGAGAAGACGTTTCTTCTTTCTTACTGATTTGCAATTCAAAAGCACAATCACTTCAAGCCTTCCAAACTCACACTTTAAAACTTAACCTAAGATGACTGGCCTATCATATCTTGGTCATGACTGACCCTTTCATTTAGGGAAGAAATGAGTGTGAAAACCTAAGAAGTGCTTTCATGGAAAAGAGCCAATGAATGGGGAAATTCACTATTATGCATAATGCTGTTCCTTAAACAGAAGGAAATTAATGAAAATGAAAAGGTTCCCCCTAGGCCTTTCCTACCCAGATCTGTACCCAACATCATTATCCTACCTAAAACTAAATACACCTCAAACAGTCTCACAAGCAGCTGGAAGCTCCCAAGCTACAAACAGCAATGGCTTTAAAAATTCCTAGGTGGCCAGACCTGAGTTAAGAAAATTCCAAAAACCCTAAAACTGGAGGTGGTAGGGGAAAGAGAGTAACTGCACACGGTTCACTGGACAGTGATCAGAGAGGAAGGACCTTGGGTTCCTGGCATCTCCAGGGTAGCCTCGGTGATGCAGTTAAGGCCGACCCTTCCCCTGAGTGGCCAGACGCCTCATTCAGGAGAGGACACAAGGAATTCTACAGCGTCTTTGAGAGCCAATGGTCTGGATGGGATGAGCCTTAGGTGGCCGGAAGAGGTGGACAAAGGAGGCAAGCACCATGGGATGTACAGGGGGGAAGCACCCACCCGGTGCACTGACAGGTTGGGGAACCGTCTTCCTGGACGCGCGCGCTGACAGCCTGCGCGCTTGCAAAAGCCCCTGGTGCCCACGTGGAACTGAGGAGGGGAGGGTCACTTACTTGTCCAATCTGAAATTACATTCTACCTAGTGGGGCCTGCGCACTGCCGCGCCGAGCAGCACCGAACTCTGCCAGGGCTGTCCCCGCACGGGCTGCAGCCCCGCCCCGCGCCGGCTCCGGCCCCGCCCCTGCCCCCGCCCGACGCGGCCCCTGTAAGACGCACCCCCATTGGCCTTTTGAATCTTGCCTGGGATTGGTCAGCGTCTGCCGGCCCCGCCTCCCAGCCCCTGGGCTTGACTCGCAGGGCTAACCCAGCCCAGCAGCCAGACTGTGAGAGCGCCGCAGCCTAGTCCTGACTCTTCTAGCCTTCCCTTGGTTTAAAGGCACCAAGAGGCCCTGGGTCAGCTCGGGCTGCCAGCGTCTCTGTCTGGGAGTTCCTCTCGCGGAATGCACCCAGGCAAACTCTCCGCAGCCGGTGATGGGTGTGTCAAATGTGTTTCCTTAAAACTCAGCTCCTTAGGAGCCCAGGACCTTGATGGAGCACCAGGTCTATTGTGTAGGCTGGTGTAAATAATAGTGTAAATGACTGAATGCTTACAATTCTTCAATGCTGACTTTGTGTCAGCTCTTGTTCTTGATGCTTTAGAGGAATTTACTCATCTTATCCTGGGGCTCACCCTCTGAAGTAGGGATGACATTCTGTGAATCTAAAAGATGGATGGGTCCCTACTTTTGAAGGACTTACAGTCTGGAGGATACCAGACACATCGACCTTATTTAATACTCACACACCTTACTTTTCCAGTAAGTGACATGGCTAAGGCCAAGAGATTAGCTCACTATCTTTGCATTTCATTTCTTTTAGATATTTTGGTTTGGGATCATTTTCTTTATTTCCTACCATGATTGTTCACCTTTCATTTCCAACAGCTATCCAAAGAACTAGATGGAGACTCCGGGATCTGCTACTCAGCACGGTTCGATTTGTGTGTACTATCAGAATAATATTAAAAGTTTGTCGTCTTATCTCTCCAAAGCATTGTGGAGAACAAATGAATAATAGGTATGAAAAGACTTTGCACGTGTTTGATGCTGAATATAAGATATGCTTCCAGCTCTTCCTTAGTATGTCCCAAGAATGGAATGTGCTGGTTGCCTCCTGATCCATGGCAGGGGATCTCATCTTGGATAGACTTGAATCAGCACAGATTTACTGTCTGACCTCTATGGATAGCTCTGTTTTTAGGCCTTTATGTATCTGAATTTTTAGTTGTTTCCTCTCATTATCATACTATCAATACCAACAAAAGCATAATTGCTGGGCTCTAGCGATCATTGTGGACCATGAAAGGACTTCAGGAATAAAAGCCACACATGACAACCAGATGAGAGGACTTGGGTTCCTAATGCCATGCAGCACCAAACCAGACCAATACCCAACTGCCCATTTCCAGACCTCTGCATCAAAGAAATAATTATTTTTCCTGTGTAAGACACTTTTATATTGTGTTTTCTATCATGTAGGACCAAACCTATGCATAACTGATTTATGTTCCTTGCCTCTTCTAACTCTTACAGCAACCTTATAAAGTGATACTTGCAGAAACAAGCCCAGGAAGTATAAATAACCTGCTCAAGATCATCCAGCTAAGTGGCCAAGGTGAAATTCTAACTTGGGTCTAAAGCCAGTTCACATTTTATTTATGATAGACTGTCTATTCAGAATGAATGAATGGGAATCAATCTAGCAAAAAGGTGAAGGACCTCTACAGTGAAAATTATAGACCATTAAAGAAAGAAATTAAAGAAGACCTCAGAAGATGGAAAACTTCCCATCCTCCTGGATAAGCAGAATTAATATTGTCAAAATGGCCATACTACCAAAAGTATTATACAGAATTAATGCAATTCCTATCGAAATCCCAATGACACTCTTCAAAGAACTAGAAAAAGCAATCATGAAATCCATTTGGAAAAATAAACAACCCAGAATAGTCAAAGACATCCTTAACAAGAAGAGTGAAGCAGGAGGCATCACAAGACCATACCTTAAACTATACTACAGATTAGCTATTGTTAATTGTGCTGCTATAAACATTGATGTGGCTGTGTCCCTGTAGTATGCTGTTTTTAAGTCCTTTGGGAATAGATTGAGGAGAGGGGTAGCTGGGTCAAATGGTGGTTCCTTTCCCAACTTTCCAAGAAATCTCCATACTGCTTTCCATATTGCCTGCACCAATTTGCAGTCCCACCAGCAGTGTCTGAGTGTACCTTTTCCCCCATGTGGTCACCAACACTTATTGTTGTTTGTATGCATAATAGCTGCCATTCTGACTGGAGTAAGATGAAATCTTAGAGTGTTTTTGATTTACATTTATCTAATTGTTAGTGATGATGAACATTTTTTCATGTGTTTATTGATTGATTGTACATCATCTTCTAAGAAGTGTCTCTTCAGGTCCTTGTTGTTTTGGTGTTTAGCTTTTTGAGTTCTTTATATACCCTAGAGATTAGTGCTCTATCTGATGTGAGGGGTAAAGATTTGCTCCCAAGATATAGGCCTTCTATTCACCCACAGATTGTTTCTTTTGCTGAGAAGAAACTTTCTAGTTTGAATCCATCCCATTTGTTGATTCTTGATTTTAATTCTTGTGCCACAGGAGTCTTATTAAGGAAGTTGGGGCCTAATCCCACATGATGGAGATTAGGGCCTACTTTTTCTTCTATTAGACGCAGGGTCTCTGGTTATATTCCTAAGTTCTTGATCCATTTTGAGTTGAGTTACTTAGATGCCCTTCAATAAATGAATGGATTTTTTAAAATGTGGCATATATACTCGGCAATAAAAGAGAATAAAATCATGGCATTTCAAATCAAAACCACCCTAAGATACCATCTCACTCCAGTAAGATTGGCAGCCATTAGGAAGTCAAACAACAATAAGTGCTGGTGAGGATGTGGGGAAAAGGGTACACTTGTACATTGCTGGTGGGACTGCAAATTGGTGCGGCCAATATGGAAAGCAGTATGGAGATTCCTGGGAAAGCTGGGAATGGAACCACCATTTGACCCAGCTATCGCCCTCCTCGAACTATTCCCTGAGGACCTTAAAAGAGCATACTATAGGGATACTGCCACATCAATGATCATAGCAGCACAATTCACAATAGCTAGACTGTGGAACCAACCTAGATGCCCTTCAGTAGATGAATGGATAAAAAAAATGTGGCATCTATACACAATGGAGTATTATGCAGCACTAAAAAATGACAAAATCATGGAATTTGCAGGGAAATGGATGGCATTAGAGCAGATTATGCTAAATGAAGCTAGCCGATCTTTAAAAAACAAATGCCAAATGTCTTCTTTGATTTAAGGAGAGCAACTAAGAACTGAACAGGGGGAAAGAGCATGAGGAAAAGATTAACATTAAACTGAGACGAGTGATGGGAGGGAAAGGGAGAGAGAAGGGAAATTGCATGGAAACGGAAGGAAACCCTCATCGTTATACGAAATCACATATATGAGGTTGTGAGGGGAAAGGGGGGGAAGGGAGAGAACGGAACAACAGATGAGGTAGAGAGGGAAGATGGGAGGGGAGGGGAGGGGGGATAGTAGGGGATAGGAAAGACAGCAGAATACAACAGTCACTAATATGGCATTATGTAAACATTGTGAATGTGTAACTGATGTGATTCTGCAATTTGTATTTGGGGTAAAAATGGAAATGCATAACTCACTTGAATCAAATGTATGAAAGATGAAAAAAATAAAAATAAAAAAAAAATCATGGCATTTGCAGGTAAATGGATGGAGTTGGAGAATATCATGCTAAGTGAAGTTAGCCAATCCCAAAAAACCAAATGTCAAATGTTTTCTCTGATATAAGGAGGCTGATTCATAGAGGGGTAGGGAGAGGGAACATAGAGGAATAGATGAACTCTAGATAAAGAAGAGGGTTTGGAGAGAAGGGGAGGAGGCATGGGGATATTAATGATGGTGGAATGTGATGATCATTATTATCCAAAGTTCAGGTATGAAGACACAAATTGGTGTGAATATACTATGTATACAACCAGAGATATGAAAAATTGTGCTGTATATGTATAATATGAATTGTAATGCATTCCACTGTCATATATAAATAAAAATTAAAAAAAAATAACTATACTACAGAGCCATAGTGACAAAAAACGACATGGTATTGGCACCAAAACAAACATGTAGACCAATGATACAGAATAGAAGCCATAGACAAACACACATAAATACAGTTATCTCATGCTAGACAGAGGCACCAAAAACATTCACTGGAAAAAAGATAGCCTATTCAACAAATGGTTCTGGGAAAATTGAAAATCCACTTGTAACAAAATGAAATAAACCTCTATCTCTCACCCTGCCCAAAACTCAACTCAAAGTGGATCAAAGACTTAAGCACTAGGCCAGAGACTGTGCGCATAACAAAAGAAAAAGTAGGCCCAACTTCACCATGTTGGCCTAGTATTTGGTTACTCCTGAAGCACAAGAAGTAAGATCAAGGATCAATAACTGGGATGGATTCAAACAAAGAAGCTTCTTCTCAACAAAGGAAACAATCAATAACATGAAGAGAGAGCCTACAGAATGGGAGAAAATCTTTACCACATTCAACTCAGATAGGGCATTAATCTCTAAGATATATAAAGAACTCAAAAAACTTAACACACACACACACACACAAATAACTCAGAGAATAAATGGGCTAAGGAACTGAACAGACACTTCACAAAAGAAGAAATACAATCAATCAACAAATATACGAACAAATGTTCAACTTCTCTAGCAATTAGAGAAATGCAAATCAAAACTACTCTAAGATTTCGTCTCACTCCTGTTAGAATGGCAATTATGAAGAATACAAACAACAATAAATGTTGAGAAGGTTGTGGGAAAAGGCAAACTCACACATTGTTGGTGGAAATGCAAATTGGTGCTACCATTATGGAAAGAAGTATGGAGATTCCTCAGAAAACTTGGAATAGAACCACCATTTGACCCAGCTATCCCATTCCTCAGTTTATAACCAAAGGACTTAAAATCAGCAACTACAATGATGCAGCCACATCAATGTTTATAACAGTTCAACTCACAATAGCTCAACTATGGAACCAACATAGGTATCCTTCAACAGTTGAATGGATAAAGAAAATTTGGTATATACACACAATCTAATATTACTCGGCTTTAAAGAAGAATGAAATTATGGCATTTGCTGGTAAATGGATGGATCTGGAGAATATATTGCTAAGTGAAACAAGCTAATCCAGAAAACCAAATGCCAAATGTTTTCTCTGATAAGCAGATGCTAATTACAATGGGTGTGGGGGAGGTGCTATGGAAGAATAGAGTTACTTTGGATTAGGTAGAGGGAAGTGAAGGGAGGGAGTGGGAATGAGGGTAGGAAGGATAGTAGAATGAATCAGGCATTATTACTCTATGCATATATATGACTACAGGACTAGTGTGATTCTACATCATGTATAGTCAGAAGAATGAGAAATTATACTTCATTTATGTAAAAAAAATGAATCAATCAATTTTTTCCAGTTACGTCTATTCCATTCACCTACCCCAGCAGGTGGCAAACTTTCTGTAAAGGACCAGATAGATAGTAAATATTTTAGACTTTGTGAGCCAGTTTCCATTGCACTTACTCAACTCTACATTGTAGTATAAAAGCAGCCATAGAAAATAATGAATAGGAAAAACCAAGTTTCAATAAAGCTTTATTTACAAAAGCAGGCAATGGACTGATGTGACATATGGACCTTAGTCTACCAGTCCTGGATTATTCTGTTCTAATATTTCAACAAAAAAGTGCACTGGGAACACATTTCAGAAAGTGGCGCTATTGTGACATCGCAGGCACACTCACACTGTTGCCTAACATAAAGGTGAATGACAGTGCAAAGAAATACCTAGCAGATATTCATGAGATCTGAGCTGTGAGCTCATGTCTGCCACTGCTATGATTTGAATGTCCCCCAAAAGCATATTTTTGAAACTTAATACCCAATGCAACAATGTTGGTAGGTAGGACCTATTTACTAAGTAGGCCATGAGAATTCTGCCCTCAGGAATAAATTAATGTTGTAGACTCAGTAGTGGTTTGTTATGAGGCAAGCCCTACCCTTTGTCTTCTCTCACCCTCTCCCTTTCAGCATGGGATGAAGGAGCAAGAAGCCCTTGCCAGATGTTATTGCCTTAATATTGGATGTCCCTGCCTTCAAAACAGTGAGAAATGAATTTCTGTTCATTATAAGTTACCCATTGTCCAGTACTCTAGGGCAGCACAGAAAGGAGTAAGACAGCCACTGAAATCAGATCAATATCCTGGACCACCACCTCCAATGCCCCCAGTCTCTCTCTTCATATACAATAAGAACAAATAATAATGCAAATGTTGTCCGTACTTCTCTCCTTTCCAGGGAACTAAGAAAAGATGATATATGTAATCACATTTTGAAAAGTTATAAATGCTATTCAATCATATGTACATTGTTTAATGTTAGGCTGGGCCATACATCATCCTCTGTATTCTCCAGTTCCCTGTCCTTACCCCTCTCATAAAACATAGCAGATGCCTTGTGACTTACCCTTTTTCCTCCTCCCCAAATCTACCTAAAGGGTTATTGTATTGTATTTGATTGTAAGACTTGATTATTGAAAAGTCTAGACATCACTCGGGGTCATTGTTGGGCAGCATGGGGATCATGCAGTGTCATTGTGCACTAAGCACACCATGAGTCACACCAGCAAAGCAATATGTCCGAATTAAGCAAGACAGAAGGAGTTGGGTTGTGAAAACCCGGAACCAGCTGAACTGGAGGTTTGTGTAATTTCCTTCCTGCTCATAGATGGTTCTATGAGCTACGGGATGGCTACGGGAGGCAGAGATGAGACCTGGTGCTCTCTCTAGTGACCTGTGGAAGCCAGGTGCATTCTCTGAAACCTTCTCCTATATCAGCAACCTGCCTCCTCACTGCAGAAGAGACATTGTCCCAGAGATTCTTAGAGTCATGGCAAGAAATAGGTATCAGTATTTATTTGTTTGTGCTTCACTTATTCATTCATACATTTATGTTTTCATTCAGTTAACAAAGATTTGCTGAATGCCGACTTTTCTAAGCATCAGAGAGACAGTGCTGAGATGAATAGACATTGACCCTGTTTTCACAAACAGCAGATATTAAGAATCAGTGATTCTGAGAAAATAGATTCTGTAAATACATTGATTTTTATTTCATCGATGCTGTTTTTATCACAGCTATTGTACAGATAGGGAATCTGAGGCTTAAAGAAAGTCGGTGATGGGCTTAGAGCCATACCACTAGCAAGTTTGGAGCAGATTGTAGACTGTATTCCTTGCAGGACTCCACACTACATAATACACACCCAGAGGTGAGGGCTCCCACCCTGGCACACTCTATGCCTCCCTTAGCCTGCCATGTCCTTCATTCTTCTCCTTTTGGATTTCTATTCTACCATTGTCATCAAGTTGAAGATCTACATCCTGTGTGAAGTTCTCCTTCCATTTGAGTCCTCAGAAAAATCTCTTTTCTTCTATATTCTTGCCATAATAATCAAATATTGCTCCTCTGGCACTGAACTGAGGATCTTTGTCAAGTGAATTTTCCCTTTGACATGCTTGACCCGGTAGGTAGCCTTATTCAAAGTCCTTCAGGCAGCACAAGGTCATTACAGCCAGACATGCCTTGTTTTTTTCTCCCAGTTGATTGCTCGTTTGATCTGGAGACATTTCCAAACTTATTTGAAATTTAGTTTCACCTTAAAGAAAAATAGTACTTGTCTATGGACATCGTACTTTATACATTTGTACCAATGCTAAACAAGCGGTAAGTGCTCAATACTTCTTTGACTTCTATCCAATTCCATTTCCTAGATCAGAAGCTTCTGAAGGCAAAAGTCCTGACTTCTGCTTTGTAATCTCAGCAATGAGCAGAGTGCTCTGTAATGGCAGGTAGTTAATGACTGCTACATAACTGCTGATAACCCTTATTTAGTAGGGCCCTTACTGGGTCCCTCATTACTATTCAGATTTGTTTTCTTCGATCTTTCTTTTTTTCTTTCTTCCACAATTTAGATTCCCCTCAGTTTTCCCTTAACTTGGTTCTCTGGCAGGAAGGGTGCCAATGCATGCACACACACACACACACACACACACACACCTCTCTCTCCCACCTCTCTCCTAAATCTACACTATCATACCTGGAGGAAAATAACTGAAATAGTTTACTGGAGACCAAGCAGATGATCAAGAAGGGGAAACCACTGACTAGAAGAGCCGGCTGAGCCCCCACTTTGATGACCCTGAGCTACATTTTATCACTAATTTTCACACCCTTCGTCTCTAAGGGTACCATTAGTTCATTTCCAAAATTGGGGAAATGTTTCAGCTTGCTTTATTACTTGCCCTCTGTCTACCTGCATGACTACCTTCATCTCTCCACTCAAGAAGTATATATTAAGTGCTGAGTACTTGCTAAGTACCTGAGTGCTACACTGAAATCACAGGTAAAATGCTATGGGTCCCCCAAAGCTGATGGAAACAAGACAAGGTAGAGAGTGGGAAAGGGAAAGAAAAACTGAATTAACACTTGCTAAGCTCTATACTCTGGACCTTCATGTAAGTGTCTGGGCTATCTTTCCCAACCACCCACATGAGTGGGTAGGGATTATTACTGAAGAAACAGAGACTCCCAGAGGTTGAGCAACTTGCCCAAGGTCATCTATCACAAGACACTACAAGTTAAACTGCTGAAGAGGGAGTTTCTGCTGAGCTGCTGAGGTGGGCGGCTTGTATTGGATGTGAAGGCTTCAAATGAGTGTAAATCCTGCTAATCCCACTGGCTTCAACCTGCAGCACCCGCTTCTCCTCTAGGTCTAAACTGCTCTCCCACTCCTCCCTTGGAACCATCAAAACTAGTTATTTGCCATCTGTATCCACCTCCCCCCATGCCACCTGATCACAATCCCACAACCTCTTGACCATGAGTCATTTTAATAAAAGTGCACATTATTTCATGGTGATGAGCCATGACAAGGACATTCAGCCCTAAACCCCAACATGTGTTTTTTCGTAATG
Source organism: Callospermophilus lateralis (assembly GCF_048772815.1). NCBI lineage: Eukaryota > Metazoa > Chordata > Mammalia > Rodentia > Sciuridae > Callospermophilus > Callospermophilus lateralis. The sequence continues at coordinate 97,753,166 of NC_135311.1, forward strand.
AGGCAACAGGTGGCAGAAGTGAGTCCAAGACCCTGTCAGGATGACAAGGCAGTCTCTAACTGGGACTTGTGAAAAGGCATGGAGGAGAAGGTCTGCTGGGAAAGCATGCTCAATGCCTTTAAGACTGAGTCAAAGAGGAGCCTTCTGGAGCCCAAGCAGCACATGGACTTCAGATAACTGATGTCTATCATGAAACACTGTGGAATCATGTCACTTCCAAATGGCAGTCTTCAAACTGGGTTCTACAGGAAGGGGCATGCACAGCCCAAATAGACATTTGGGCCTTCCAAAATATGCCTTTCCCCTACAAAGTTGTTCTCTGCTCCAAGGCCAGATGGGGGAACCAGTGGGACTGAAATCCCATTACTACTCTGCTGGCCAGCTCTATGCCTTTGACACTCCTGCCCTACCAGAGAGGGCAACTTTCTCTAATTTGCACAAAGCATAGAATAGCATAGTATAGCTTTGTCCTTCCCACCAGCCCTATTCAAATACATAGACACATATACACAAATCCATACAAGCATACCCACAGATGCACATATATAAGCACAGGCATATACACATATTTGCACACACATGTAGGCACATATACATGTAGATACATTAGTTTTTCTGTTACTATAACAAAATACCTGAGACTGAGTACTTTATGAAGTCCCAGCTATGTTACAATATGGAAGAGAAGCGGAAAGGGCAACAGCTCACGTAGAAGGCAACTAGTGTGTGGAGTTGCATTGCTTTATAACAACCCGCCCTCATGAGATGTAACTCACTCAAGGAGACCAGCATCAACGGCTCCTAAGGGCAACAATACCCGTGACCTAATCATTTCCCACAAGACCCCACCTCTTAAGGGTTCTACCATCTCTCAAAGTCACCATAATGGAGACCAAGCTTCCAGCACCTGAACCCTTGGAGAACACTCTCAAGTCACATCCAAATCACAGCACTACAGCATACAGACACACATACAAACACAAAACACACAAACATACAAACTCACATGCACTACACATACACAAACTAAGCCACAATGTCATACACAGAAACAGAGACACAGGCACAGATATAGTTATACAGATACATAATAATCACACTGACACACAAACCACAAAAATGTATGCATACACCCAAACACACACTCACACACACATATATACATACTCACACTTAGCTAATACATTACACACAGAGAGAGACAAAGCACACTCATGCACAGTTACATGTGTACATGGATGTAGAGACCACACAGGTGAAACACACATACAGACTAACACATACATGCATCTCTATCCAGAACACTACTTTCATCAATTTTACATGACAAATTGTTATAAAAAATTAGTTAACAAATGTTTCTCTACTTAAGGAGAAAGAAAAGAAAAAATAAATTTATCCCTTTCAAAGATTCATTTTTTCACACATTGATCAACAATTTGATGACAATCTACAGTAATAAAATGGTAGTGAGAGGAAAAGTATACCCAGATATGATAGGACAGGTCTCTCCATGATCTGAGTCTTAGAATTAATTTGATTTTGGTTTATATCATGAAAAAAATATGACTTTTAATGCTGTTATATAATATATAAAACTGGACATGTTTGATCATATATTCTCAAATATTTACAAATATTTCTCCTTTACAACAGATTATATTGTAGGACAGGTGAAGCTGAGCCATAGTTTCAATGCCTGATTGCAAGAACATGGTTGTTATTCTGGTACAAAGTGACTCGACAACTAAAGTCTTTGATACCTTAGTCAACAATCTACCTATGGACCTCTGGGGAACTTTCACTGTTACCTCCTAGTAAATTAAAAAATATATGTTTGTATAGCACCAGCATCAGATTTTGTGAATTGGTACCAGTGACTTGTCAGAAAATTTCCAAGAAAATAAATGCCTTATTTTAAGAAGTGTTGCATTCCCCAACTTTCTTGACAGCTCATTTGATGGTGTTGTGAAAAAAAAAAACTGATTAAAAACTGAGTTGAAAAGTGCTTCAGAAGAGGTAAACAATATAGAATGTAAAAAAGTCCAATACCTTAACCAATGTATTATTTTGCTATATTTTTCTTTTTTACATATATACAAAATCAATACACGACTTTACAAAGTGTGTTTGAATAAGTCTAAAAGAAGTTATCTTAATATCCTGAACTTAAAACAAAAACTTGAAGTAGTAAGAAAACATTGTTCCATGGCTTATTGGCAATGGATTTTCTATCTTAGTTCATCTGGCGGAGTCTTAATTTTGACAAATATGGTGGTGAAAACTGATGCCTCCTCCAGCCCAGCTCTTTCTTCTGTTTCTCTAAACTTTTGTGAGACTAAAGACAAATAAATGGTCCTCCTCCTACAAGGGTGAGGTGGGGGTGCAGGAGAGAGTTCTATGTACAGGATCAATGCCAAAGCCATCCCCTCCACAAATCTCACAGTAGTCTCATGGGGAGTGTGTTAGTCTGTTTTTCATTGCTGTGACCAAGGACAAGACAAGAACAACTTAGAGGAGAAAAGGTTATTTTTAGCTCACCATTTTAGAGATCCAGTCCATATTCATGGACTCCATCACTTTGGGCCCCAGGTGAGGCAGAGGATAGCTACTCAGTGACTTAAGCCGGGAATCGGGGAGGAAAAAGGGACACAGACAAACCTTGCCAGGGTGCAGCCCAGTGACTCCCCTTCTCCAGTCATGCCACACCTGTCTGCAGCTACCACACAGTCAGTCCATCCCAGTTTGGTTATGGCTCTCTTATCTTTTCACCTGTGAATATTCCTGCATTAACAGGAGTTTCGGGACACTTCACCTCCAAACTGTAACAGAAAGATACCATTATCATCCCATTTACTGTGAAGGAGATGGAGGTGTCTTGCTCACAGATCACATGGCTTGGATCCCTTTCCTTCTAAAATTAGTGGAGAATCACAAAATGAACTTTCATCAGTCCAGATGGACTTTCTAGAAGCCATCAATGAACAATCAGGCCTATAGTTCCTGTGACTTGGGATATCATTACAAAAGACATAAAGGTTCAAAACAGCCTTTCACCTACACCCCAAGAAAATCTGGCAGCATGCAGTAGGAAAAAAAAATACAAAACTTTGGAATCAGACAGAGCCAGGTATGACTCTCAACTTTATTACCTGCTAGTTGCATAGTTTCAGGCAAACTGCTTAAGTTCTCCAAGCTTCAGTTTCTTCCTCTGTAAATGTCACTAATTCTACCTACCTCCAGGAGTTGCATAAGAGTTAAAAGCTCACTCAATTATTTGTTGATTTGATCAGTGCCTACAGAGCATCTACTCTGTAGTAAGAACTGCAGGCAATGTAAGTGAATCTTAGCAGGTTGACGGGTACATAGTAGATACTCTGGAGAAGATGTGTTTTGTTTTGATTTTTTTGAATCTATTTTCCCTTCATGCCAGGACCTCATGGTGAGACTCCCTTATGGTGAGTTCCTTCCAGTCTCAACCTGTGGGATTAATGCAATTAAATGTCCTGCTCTTCCCTGAACTGGGAGTGGGCACATGAACCCACCAAGTCATGGACACAAGCTCACTGGAATCTGAATCTTCTGCAGACTAAGAAACAGACTGAATGGCAGGAGTTCAAGCATTCCATTTCTGCCAAGACTGTTCACCTTGGTGGAAGCTGTCTTAGTTCTTGTTCATTTTCAAGACTGATTTTCCAGACTTGCTATTGTTTATTGTTTGTTTTGAGATCATGTTATCATTCCCCAAATTCCCTTTTGTACAAGTTAGCTAAAAAACAGTTTCTGTCATATGCAACCAAAGAAAAAAGAAAGAAAGTAATAGAAAGAGAGAGAGAGAGAGAGAGAGAGAGAGAGAGAGAGAGAGAGGGAAGGAAAGAGTAACTTCCTTTCCCCAACTATGTATTATCTGATTAGGGGAATAGAGAAGTTATAAAAAAAAAAAGAGTAATTAATGGTATACAAAATTTAGAAGGGCTCACTTTGAATATACACTAAATTCAGAATAGTCCATGGAGATAATTTAAATAACAAGCCACTGACTCACACAGGTAGGCTCACTCTGATGACGTACTTCCTCACTTCTTCATGTGAAGCTCACCTGTGGAGCAGGTAGCATTTTCCCCATTTTCCTAGATGCAGACATTAAGACTCAGACAAGAAACTTGTTAGTACTAACAAGATGAACTACATAATGCTCAGGGCCCAGTACAAAATATAAATGTGGAACACCTTGTTGAAAAATTATTAAGAATTTCAAGATAGTAATAGCTATCAGAGCATTAAACCAAGTTCAGAATCCTTCTGAACATGCCCCAACACTACCAATTGGATGCCTGTGCTTACTTAAATTGGTAAATAGCAGAACTGAGATTTGAACCTAGACTTATTTGACCTGGAAGTACAGGGTTTCAATTCTATATAAGAATCCCCTACAAAGGGCATGCCACTGACTATCAGGGGACTCAGAATGACTCTGACCTCTACTTGACATCTTTCAGATTGCCTGGGCATTGCTCATCTCCAACACCACAAAGGAGCTGTGGAATCAAATCAAAGGTCGATTGGCAGGAGGACTTCAGAAACTCACAGGGAAAAGTACTTAATCTGAAAGGAAAGCAATGACAAGCCTTGCTCTTCTCCTTGTTATTTATGCCCACCCTTTGAATAGGTAATAGACCAATCGGAGGAAAGTTCAGAGGAAGCAGAAAAACTTTATACAAGTATTTAGGAAACTGAGAGGGGCTAAGTAGACCAGAAGAATCAAGATGGCTGTCAAATCTCTTCCATGCTGAGATCCAAGTTCTGGGACAGTGGGGAACTATCTTGATCATCACAATGCCCCAAAGGTCTGGCATGGTGTGTAGGATATAGTTAATGCCCCAGAAATATAAGTAAAGCAATTAATTAAAGAAGCTGCTGAATATCTGTCAAGTAGAAGAAGAATTAGATATGCTCTGGGGGACCCCATGAGGATAATCAGTTCCAAAGGTCTAGTTTTTTGGCTTTTTGATATAAGAAAGTTCTCTAGTCCCAAGATGGAACAGGCTACTAGGATATCCCCTTTACAAGAGGCCTTTGAGTGATGATGACAAAGGTATTCTCCAAATACATTCCTTAGAATACCAGAAATGGCAATCCCAGCCTATTAGTAGTAGCAATTTTTTTATTTCATATGATAATGTGCATGATCAATCTTTGATGCTTGCCATGAATACATAAACGTTGTTTATATATCCTTCTAAGCCACCCTATTTGTGCCTCCATGAATCTGCACATTTTCTCTAATCCAGGATGTTAAGTAAGGTTAACTTAGTATTCCAGGGCAAGGCAAATGAGTCAAAACTGAGTTCAGCAAAGTTCATCTCTATTTGTGACAAGACAATGCTTAATTATTTTACTTCAGAGGCATTTTCCTGCCCTCATTGGAACAATCACTTGAAAAATACTGTCATTTGATTCTAGTTAAATCTAAAATTGTGGGGTTTTTTTTTGAGAATTCTTTGTGGTTTCGTTTTGGGCTTGGATACTATAAATGTAATGTCCAACCCCAGTGGACAATCCTGGATGTCAGATTCACCCTGCTTACAGACATCTGTGGGGAGAGAACCCTGAATAAATCTGTCTCAATGGTGATGACAAACTACATTACTTCATAGCAATGGTAACCTTTGGAGGCAAAAGTCCAGACAGGTTGAAGAATGGAAAATGAGTACATGGGGGGCCATTTCCATTAGCTCCAATCAAAAGAAAAGGCCAAAAGGGGCTTAAAATCAATAGCACATTCAAAAAGGGCAGTGAATAAACCAGTCCAACTTTGAAGAGGAAAGATTAAATATTTGCCTTGTTTCCTGTTTCTTCCACCAAAGGAGTTTATTAATTTACTCTTAGGGCTGTGCCTGCCGCAGCTGACTGAGTTTTAAAATGAGTAATGAACTTAACACATTTAAAATAAAGGAAAGGACAATTGCCTTCACAAAATTTCCATTTCCTCTAACCTCTTCTAACCTTCAATCAAGATGTTAAGCCTAAACAGCCAAGGACCCCACATTTTATATAATGCAGCAGCCCACTAAAATTATAGTCAGATTTTGAAGTATGTATGAGTTCATCCTTCCTGCTGGTGAAATAGTGCTGCACCCCTGAAAAAAATTCAAGCAATCCAGATCATTTTCCTCATTTTTAAAATCTTTCTCTTGATCAGCTATGTATTGCATGATGAGTTTATACTAAATGCTATTCTAAATATTTTTAGTAACTAGTTCCTCATCAACCTTTCTGTGAAGCAGCAAACATTTCCTGCCTCTCACCTCTTCATTTTCCTTCAGAAAAGAGAGCTCAGAGAAATGAAATAATAGTAATTGCCATCACTTACTGAGCACTTGGGTTGTTTTGGTAGGGAGTGGTACCAGGGATTAAACTCAGGGGCACACAACCACTGAGCCACATCCCCAGCCCTATTTTGTATTTTATTTAGACACAGGGCCTGAGTTGCTAAGTGCCTCTCTTTTTTTTGCTGAGCCTGGCTTCGAACTTGCACTCCTCCTGCCTCAGCCTCCCAAGCTGCTGGGATTACAGGCATGTGCCACAGTTGCCCAGCACACACTGAGCACTTTTGATGTACTGATTGGTTTCACATTTTATTTAATCTTACAACAACCCGACAATCCTATGAGGTAAGTGATGTTTTCCTTATCCTTTAATCAATGATAAATGAAGTAGTCCAAATCATACAGTAATTTGTCCATGGAAATCTGCCTAGAGATCTGGAACAGGCTTGTGCCCGGGTCTAGTTCCAGATCCTGTTCTGTAGTCACGACGTCAGATTATCTGTCTTCCATGTCCTGCAGCATCCACACCTGCGCTTCATTGAACAGGGGCTCCAATGCATTCACTAACTGACCTCACTTAGAACCAGAGTTAGCTATGCTAATTTCCCTTTCCTTTCATTCACAGACATTTGCAGAAGAGGGAATATATTTCACTAGACACAAGTTATTTAAAACACACACACACACACACACACACACACACAAAATCCAAAAGCACTTATAACACTCCCCCTTTGGGAATTTCTCCCAGGCCACCCAAAGGTGTGCCTACAAGTGTTTGTTTGTGTGTTTCCTGTGAAACTCTTTCACAGGGAGTGATCTCCTCCCTTATTGGGACTCCAGGGAGTCTATTTCTAGGATGGAGATGGGTCTTCTGGGTGGAGATCAAGAAAGACAGCATGTGCAGCAAAATGAACAGAACCAGAGAAATAAGTCAGACACGAAAGATACATACTGCACATTCTCTCTCATATTTAGAAGGTAAAAAAGTTGATCTGAATGTAGACTAGTAATTATTAGAGGTTGGGAAGGGCTGGGGGAAAGGAGAACAGAGAGAAATTGGATCATGGGAACCAAAACACAGTTAAATTGAAGTAATAAGTTCTAGTGTTCTACAGCACAATAACCCATTATATATTTTATGAATAATTAGAAGAGAGAGGCTTGAAGTTATGATAAGGAGATAGAAGTGTTAGTCACCCAGAGTTGATCAGTGCACATCATCGACATGTATTGAAATATTGCACTGTACCCATATGTTATAGTTAGATTTGAGGTGTCCCCCAAAATCTCACGTGTGAGACAACGCAAAAATGTTCAGAGGGGAAATGATTGGGTTATGAAAGCTTTATCCCAATCAGTGAATTAATTCCCTGATGGTAACTGAAGGCAGGGAGAGTGTGGCTGGAGAAGGTGGGTCATTGGGGGCATGCCTTTGGGGCATATATTTTGTATTTGGCAAGTGGAGTCTTTCTCTCTCTGCTTCCTAATCATCAAGTGAGCTGCTTCTCTCCTTCATACTCTTCCACCATGATGTTCTGCCTCACTTCAAGCCTTGAAGAATGGAGCCAGCTGTCTGTAGACTTTGACCTCTGAAACCATGAACCCCTAAATAAACTTTTCCTCCTGTACAGTTGTGCTGGTTGGGTCTTTTAGTCACAAGAGTGAAAAACCTGACTAAAACACCATAAATATGTACAATTTAAAGTGTTAATAAAACTTTTTAAAACTGTTTAAGGATATGGAAATATCCTTAAACATAATTAATTTTAAAAACAGCAAATCAACTCGAGACTGATGGAATCAACAGAAGGGATGCCTCTTTCCTATATTCTTACCCTTCAGGGCTCCTCATAAAACCCTTTTCTCCAAGAAGCCTCCCTGACTGAATATTTATCTCTTTGGCTCTTGTGTTGGACACAACACAATGGAGGAGTTGCCATCAAGAGGAAGAGGTATGAAATATTTAATATAACAATCTCTCAGTTACTCAGGAGATTTATCCACAGTCTATACCAGACACTTCAAAGGCAAAGTAGGTATCAGAGTAGGTGCTAGAGGGACCCAAGGTAATTTCAGTAACTGTTTTCAGGGCTGTAATGGTGCCATTTTTCAAGTAATATAGGCACAATGACCTCCCCTGTGGGTGTTCAGGAAAACTTCACAGAGGAAGTGACACATGAAGTGTGATTCTGAAAGAAGAAAAGGAATTTTCCAAGAGGAGAAAAAAGGTGATGAAGGCAGTGTTCCAGACAGGCTGAAACAGAAGTGTCAACAGCTCCAATGTCTTTGAAGAACAGCAAGACCTTCAGTTTGACTGGACAGGAATGAAGTTGTGTTGAGGGACCAACCTGAGTTTGGTGTGAGATTAAAGGGCTTGTGTAGAGGCTCCGAGGTTCTAACTTTATCTCATCTGTATTATAGAATTTTTTTATTATTTGAATATATTACTGCCTTTTCTTCTATAATATTTTAAAAGCAAGTGGGAAATGGAAGTTGGAATGGACTGATTACAGAAGCCAGAGGCAAGTAACTATGATCAACACAGTGTACAAAGTCAGAGACCTTAAGCATACCTACCAATGACAGGTATAACCAAAGGCTTAGGTATAGGGTCTTGATTCAACATCTGAGCAGCTATCTTAAATATTAACCACCATCTTATGAGATAAGTTTCACTTTCCTGAACTTCCTTTTACCTGAACTTCCCCCACCCCTACCCCATGGTACCGTAACCCTTAGCCAATCCCAGAAGGACACCGACCCCTTGACTGAGGGAAGCCCCATAGTGCTATCCACCTAAACCAGTCCCATGCTAATCCTGCTCTCCTAGCCCTAATGCAAGCACCCTAGAACCTATCCCATAGTGCCATAACTCCAACTCCAAACCCCTACCCCACAAAAGCTGAACATCTATACATCTCAGAGCCTCTCTCCTCTCTATAGAGATGGCCTTTATCTGTCATCTTTGACAAATAAACTTTCCTGTAGTTCTCTGCCTGGTCTCTGCCTTTCATTTCTCACTTGCCTGACTCCTGTTTTCTCACTTTCCTTTGATTAGGGGACAGAGGACTGAGCATATAATGTGAAGAAAGTAAATTACACAAAAGAAAATGCTTTGACTTCTCCTCCTCCTCCCCCTTCTTCTCCAGGAGAAGAAGGACCCTCGAAACAGCAATATTTATAGAATGCCTGAATTGTGTTGTTATTGCACAACATTGAATACTCCTTAGTTCATGACAGATGCCTATCATGGTTCTTACTTTATAAATAACGAAGTAAATATTGTATTTGCTGAACCTGTCACCAAACATTAAAACTAGATCATTTTGGCATTATCCCTACCAAGTGCTCTTGTTTCCTTCTCTCATCATCCAAATTAACTATTTTCCTAACTCTTATTATTTTTTTAATTTTTGGGGGGTTTGCAAAAATGATTTGTTATAATTTTATCCCCTTCTTTTAATATACTTGTTAGTACGTATATTAATACACATACATTATACATACATATCACATCTATGCTAAGTATATTTGTGTATATACACAGAGACACACATATTTATTATATCGCCAAGATTCAGCAACTGTGGTGTATATAGCTGTCATTTATTTCTTTCACTGCTGATGATATTCTATTATGTGAGTATACCACCGTGTACTTTCCATTCTGCTATCAATGGGAATTTGGATTTTTCCTCAATAATCTTTTACATGAAGAAATCTCAGATTTTTTCCATATCCAAATTCGAATCTCCCATCAACTCTTTGTTATCTTCATTTTGGGAGAAAGGCCAAAATGGAACTCAGAGAAGACACACCACTTTCCAGCCCTCACATGACCACTCAGTAGAGCCAGGGTTTCAAGTCACTCCTGTGTGAATCCAAAGCCCGCCTTAGTACTTCCTCCCTTCCTGGAGGCTGTTTTCCACCCCGTGTGCTGAAGCCCCAGGAGACTTCCCCAGCTCACTTTTTTTTTTTTTTTCTGAGCCCTTTTCATGAGTCACTGCTAGGGTGAAGAGGGGATTTCCTGAGCAACCTCTGTCAGTAGATGTCAAAACAACATGTTTATTCAGGCAATTTCATGGGTAGGAGTTAGTTGCCCTAAAAACTTTTGGTTCAACCAATGAGGTGAGGCTGCATGACACAGTGATCTGCTTTGAATGGATTTCTCTTTTCCACCATTTGCGTCTTTACATAGGTCATAATAGTAACCCTTTACTTGGAAACAGAACTGTACTACTTTCAAAGCTCTGAGTTAGGAAAAGATGTACTAGCCACATTTTGCGTATCAGGAAAACAGATATTCAGGAGTTTAAGTGACTCAGTTAGGAAGTATTAGCTTGGGAAGAGGACTTGTAGTCCAGGGCATGTTCTGCTTTTTCATAAAAGTATTTCCTATTGGATTGTTACTCCATGATAGAGACTTTAAGAGAGGTTGAAAATCCATCATTCAGGACAACTCCCAACATAATCTTCTTCATTATTAAAAGTCCCATTATTTCCAGTGGAAAAATACCCAGTTGGCCTTTTAACCCACATACTATTTGAAAACCACAGATATTGCTAAATGATAGAGGCAATATAAGAAGGAAGTGGCTGAAGGCATGATGTGATTTGAAGGTCCTAGAATAGCATCCTTCCTATAAATCTTTCCCACTCTCTGTCACAAGACTGAAGCTCCACTACTACCCCATTTTTATCTCAGTTGTTTTCAACCCCAGGTTAAGAAAAATAATTGACTGGGGATGTAGTTGGTAAAGTGCTTGCCTAGAAAGTATGAGGCCCTGAGTCCAATCCCCAGCAACACACAGACACACACACACACACACACACACACACACACACACACACAGACACACACACACACACACACAAATGCAAGATAAATAACTTAATTAATTAAATAAATAAATGAAAGGAAAACTCAGACAAATTGTTAGCTGTGTGTTCTTTCAATATCATACTGGAATGCATTGTCTAATAGGCCTATCCAAGAATTATTTAATTTTCTGTGGAATGTACCATTGTTTGACATACCATTTACTATTGTTTTAAGGCCCAGACTTTGTGAAGGAACATAATAACTTATAGATTTTTTTTCCCAGCACATATGCAAATTATTTTTGTTTGGAAGAAAAATGACCCCAAAGATTGAGGCTTTATTGCTTTGTAGGACATTAACCAGTTCTTGTGTTTAACATGATAATCTTATTCCAACATTTTTTTTTGCACATATAGACATTGGTCTTACATGTTTTTATTTTTCCTAATGATCTTTACTAACCTGCAGTTTCCTTTATTAATGAGTTAGATTAAACATAGACATGTGCTCACTTTATTTTTGTTTATAAGTTTTAAAAAAATAATACTTCAACAGTTTTATTTTTAAAGCTTAAGTGAGAGTGTTTCAGTTATTACATTACATAGCAAATTATCCTGAAATTAATGATGTAAAACAGCAACCATTTAATTTACTCAGAACATTGTGGGTTAGATTTTTGGGAAGGGCTCACTGTGAAGTTGTTGCTTGGGTTTTTTTTTTATGATTGCAGTCAGACACCCACTGAAGCTGCAATAATCTGAAGTCTTCATTAGGCTGAATATCCAAGATGGCTCATTCACAGGGCTGTAGCAGTTGCTGACTGTGACAGGTGGCTCACTTGGGCCATCAATAGGAGACCCTGCACACAGCCTCTGAGGAGGAGATGACCTCAGGGAGTCAGGCTTAATGGTGGAGGCAGACTTCTTGCATGATGGTTGGCTTTCTCCAGGCAGCATCCTATAAAAACTAGGCAGAGTTGCGTGGCCTTTCCTGGCCTACTCTGGGAAATCATAATATGCCACTTCTGCTGTACCTCATTGGCTGAGTCAAGGGAGGGAACATAGATAACCCCTCCTCTTTCTGGGAAGAGCATTGCAGAATTTTGTACTATATTTTTAAAAATGTCACATAGGGCAACACTTTAAACCTCACAATGAGAAGGAAAACTCACATCTGAGCTACTAGGTTAGTAAAATGGGGATTGGGGCAGGGAGGACAAGGAGACACAGAGAAAGGAAAGTCATAAAGGAGATTTTGTGCGAAATGAAGTTGGAAATGATTAGTCTTCATTCATCCAGAGTCACAGGAAGAGAAGGGAAGAGACAGATATTAAAGATAATTTGAAGGAATATTGACTGATTTGGTAGGTGACTTGTTAGGTCTGCATAGAATCTGATGCCATTTTTTAAAAAAATGTTTGACTGCTGTCAAAGGACCAAATAATCACAACTTTAATTTAAAGAAGGTGACCATAATTTGTGATTCTAGAATCAGGCCACACTTCATTCTAGGAAAAAGAATGAGTGTTCTGATGGAGCCTCGCAGAGGCAATGAACAGGGAGTGAAATGAGGACTCATCATTTCAAAGTGACTTTCCTCCCAGGGTTAAATAGGCAACACCCTCTGAGCTTTAGCTTAGGTAAACTAGGCCTCTTCTGATTGGTTGCTGTGAATCTTCTGTTTCAGTTTTTTGTTTGGTTTTGAAACCTGGTCTGTTTCCATTAATGGTACTTAGCATCAGTGACTCCATTTTGGTTTGGTCTAGTCTTCTGGGGCCAAAATAATGGCCTCCCATGAACTTTGTTAACACTGCAGACAGTTTTTAAACCTCATCCTCTTTCTCTCCTTTTTCTTTATATCTGGGCAAACTGATGAGGAAGATCAGTAGCCCCTCCTTCAGCACCAATAGGAAGCGAAAACCATCCACAGGAACCTTCACCCCAGCCACCGTCAACCACCATAAAACTCTAACCAAGTCATCTTTCTCTGCTCTCTCAAGCCATTTTGGACCTGCTTGGAAGTCACCCTGCTCTCCCCAGAAAGCCTCATTATGTAACAGACCTTTTCATGCCCTCTTAGTGAATACATGTGGTGTCATCTTTCTTGATGTGCAAACCACATTTTGGGTGGAGGGTCCATCCCACTTCTTCAGAACGAAGTTTCAGACCACATCATATGTAGTAATTTTGGTTTCTGAATACAAAAATCATAACAGCACTCACTGCTTTTCTGCAGGCTTGGTGCTATTATGGCGCTTTTTACATTTTAACTCATTTCTTCTTCACAAGAGTCCTGTGAAGTAGCGGCTATCATTATCTCCATGGGACCATGAGAAAACCAGCCAGAGTAGAGCAACAGGTGAAAGGAAGGGTCCAGGGTGATCCCAGACTTGAGGTCTGGTCAAGAAGCTGGTGGCCTTAGTAAGTAAAAGAATGAGACTTTAACAGCGTGGCTTTCTATGGGAAGCAAAGCTCGGTTTTAGATAGGTTTTGTTTCTAATGAAAGGAGGCACACAAATGAAGATGCTCTTTCGCATTTAGAGATAAGATTCTTTTTTTTTTTTTTTTTTCCTAATGAAGTCTATTGTATAATCCAAGTGCTAGACTCTAGTAGGTGGTACCAACAGACCTCAGGTAAGGGGATATTTATAGAGTCACCAACATAGTTGATTCTGGGGGATAGTATTTAGATGCTAGAGACAGAAAAAGTAAAGCAGAGGGTATGAACTCACATTAAGAGACCAAGATGAAGAAAAAGAGCCAGTCAGCTAGAAAAAGAATAGAAAAAGAACAGAGGTCTAAATGGAGTGGTGTGACTAATTAGGTAGATTCAAAAACCTTCATTTTTTTAAATAAGTTGCCATTTAAAAAAATCTCTTATTTGTCTAGAAAAACAGTGCTATGATTTGGATGTGAGGAGTTCCCCAAAAGCTCCTATATTAATGCAGGAATATTGAGAGGTGAAATGATTGGATTCGGAGCGATATAACCTAATCCGTTCATTCTGGTTTGAATGGACTGAATGGTAACTGTAGGCAAGTGGGGTATGGCTGGAGGAGTTGGGTCACTGGGGCGTGCCCTGGTATAAAGCATCTATCCATGCACAGAGATCTTTCCTCTCCTGGGCCCTTTCCTCTTGATGTGCTGCTTCACCTTGGGCCTAGAGCAATGGAGTTACAGCCATCTATGGACTGAGACCTCTGAAACCATGAACCTTCAAACTTTTCCTCCTCTAAGTTGTTCCTGTCACATATTTTGGTCATAATGATTCCTGACTAAAACAGAAATTGGTACTGAGAAGTGGGGTCATTACTGTGACTAACCTAATCATGTGGTGACCAGAAACCTTTGGAGTTGGTTTGTATGGGGTAGGGGGAATTCTGAAAAATTTAGAGGTGCAAGCTCAAAAAGCTTTACAATGTTGTAAGCAGAGGCTGATGGGTGGTGATTCTGGCGGGAGCTCAGAAACCAAAAGGCTGGAAAATGAAGGTTTCGGAGGAAAATGAAAATTGGGAATTGAACTAGAGGCCACTGCTGTTATATTCTGGCAAGAAACTCGGCTACATTTTGCCCACTTCCTGAGACTTTGTGTAAACCTGAATTTAAAAGTGATAGACTAATTAACCTGGTACAGGAGTCAAGACAGCACCGCATTTAGGCAGTGGCATGGATATGATTGGCAGCATTTATCCAGGTCTACTGTGAGAATCAGGAGCAGAAAGCAGAGTTAAAGGATTTTAAAATCTTGCAATTTTGCCAGGAAAGTACATGTAAATCAGGGCCAAGGACATTTTCCTTATTGAAAAAAATTACAGCCCATAAAGAGATGGTAAGCACTTCACCCAGAGACAACAGGGAAGATGCCTGGAGAGAGCCACAAGAATTTGTGAGTGCACGCCCACTACACGGTCCAGGGTTCAAAAGAGAAAATCCTTTTGAGAAGAGATCATGGGGGCACCCTGCTCACACAGAGGGTCCTAGGAAGCTGTTTCACATAGACTCACTATGCTGAGTCTCAGAAGCACTCAGGCCACTGAGGCTCTAATTCCAGGGGGCCCAGGTATTGTGTAAGCTGGCAGTAGACCTTGGCATCATCCACGTGGTACTGGTTCTGCAGGAATGCAGCATGCTGGAGTGAACAAGTCATGGAGGCTTCCACTGAGGTTTCAGAGGAAGGCCTGGGGGGCCAAGCAAAGTGCAGCAGGGCCAGAGTCCCAGCCCTTGAGAGGGTGATGTCTGAAGATCTGAGAAGGAAGCAGAAAGCTACAGTGGAGACCCCTGAGATTAAGAGATGCCAGTTCCATGGATCATCTGCTGAGAAAAGCTGCTAGCTGTGGAGAAAGCCAGGCTACAAGAGAGCCCATGTGCACCACAACCAACAAGGCCAAAGTAGGGGAGAAGGTGGCGAACAAACCCTCTGTAAATGACCTCTCACAGCCAAGTGTCCTAGATGCTGTATAGGGCATTGGGAAAACTCTTTGCCCAGTTGGGGTTCCGTCTTGTTTTGCTCCCATCCCTTCTTTCTGTGCCATTATTCCTCCCTGTTGGAATGGGAATGTTTACTCTGTGTATATGAATATATATATAACTTGTTTTTGATTTTTACAGGGGCTCACAACCAAGAATTTGCCTTTAGTCTCAGGTGATTCTTTGGACTTGGAGTGAACTTGGCAATCCTGGAAATATTAAGACTCTGGGACTCTTGGAGGTGAACTCAATGCATTTAGCATATGAGATAAGCATGAGGTTTTTTTTTTTTTTTTTTGGAGGGGGGGGTGGGGGGCCAGAGGTAGAATGTTATGGTTTGAATATGAGGTGTCCCTTAAAAGTTCTTATTAAGGCAGGAATCATCAGAGATTAAATGATTGAATTATGGTAACTATCACTTAATTGGTTCATCCTAATTTGCATGAATTGACTAAGTGGTAACTGAAGTCAGGTGGGACATGGCCAGGGGGGTGGGTCACTGGGGGAGTGCCCTGGACCAGTGCATCTTCCCTGTGGTCTCACTCCCCCACTCCATCTCTTTGCTTCCTGACCCTACCATAAGCTGAGCTACTTTCTTCCGCTGGGACCCTCCCCTCATGATGTGCTGCCTTGCCCTGGGCCCAGAGCAATAGAGTTAGCCATCTATGGACTGAAACCTCTAAAACCATGAGTCCACAAATACACTTTTCCTCCTTTAATTTATTTTTGTTGGGTATTTTGGTCATAGCAATGCAAAAGCTGACTAAAACAAACAGCAAAGATTTTACCAAGCAGAAGGTGAAATGAACATATTTAGAAAAGACCAAACTGTGAGGATGACCCCATTCCTTAGCGTCAGGAAGCCAGAGATACTGAAAACAGCTTCTTATTAAGGATCAGACTCCTCTGTTCTTTCCTTGAGAGGTGTGAGAAATAGTTCCGAACTTTTGGATGAGTTCAGCAATTCAAAGGGAAAAAGGAAAAGAGAGAGGGGAGTCAGAGTCAAGCTAATCTTAATTTTAAATAATAATAATGTGATCTTAAGTACACCACATGTTAGTGAGCAGGCCATGCAGTCATGAAGACAACAACGAAGGAGAACTTATCAACACCTTGCTGCCACTATTTGAACATTCACTATGCACGTCGTTTTGTACTTTTCCTGATGCTTAGAAGATGCACAATATGTGGTAGCTGTGGCTAAAAACATGATTATAAATATGAGTGCAGATTGCTGTTTTTAGAGATCAAAACACTAATTTTGACTTGGTGGGTGTAAAAGTCTTGGTAGAATAAGCAAGTTAATGGTGCCACCTGCTTTTTGGATCTCATTCCCTAAGTGAACTCTGAGCAGTGTAAGAAGAGCTATTGTTCGATAAGAAAGGGAAGTTTACAGAAAAAGGCAGCTTCACAACCCATTAAGGGCTAGCCATTCTTCCTGCAGCTGAACCTGGTAGAAAAGGAAAGGCTCACTCCTTCCCCACTAAAATGATTACTCCACAGATCCCTGGTTAGTGGCAGGAGGCAGCTTCATGTGCTTTTTTTCACCTTTCACACACAACCCAACACTGGGGTACTTAATTGAGGGAGGAACTAATTACTTGTAGGTAATCTCTGTATTTTGGAGAGGGAGGGTCTTCATGATCCTCCTCTTCTTTTTTTTTCTCTTCTACCTTCCCTCTCTCCCTCTTATGCTCCTTATTCTTTCTCTCTTGATCCTTAATTCATATCCCACATTTCCACATATTCTCATCTTTGTGACCTTGGGAGCATTTCCTAGTCCCACAGATGTTCCGCAGACAATGGCTTTGTGGTTAAGTAGTTTTGGGAAACTCAGGATACCAAATCCCCTTCCTAGAAATCCACAATGCAACTCACCATGTGTATGACCCTGAGAAATCCTGAGATAAAGGCACCATTTAATTTTGTTTGATCCAGGGTTTCCTAGTCTTTTTGCTCACAAATAGAGTCATTTTTTTCCCCTACAATACTTATTATTATCCCTCAGCTCTAGTGATCCAAGGGATTTGGATCAAGTCATTCCTAGAGAAGGTAAAGAACACAGAGAAACAGAGGTATAAAACAATTTTGTTTATCAGGGACATTGTGGATAGTGTTGGGAAAATATTAGAGAAATTTCTTAATAGCTCATGTACATAGGATAAAAGGATATTGCAGAGAAATGTCTATATCACCAGGAAGGTGGCTAAAAATGTCATCTGAAAGCGAGTAGGCAGGAAGAATGAAAGCTAATCGTATTGCCTCTGATCATCATTAAACCCCATATGCTTCTCTTTATGGGGAGGATGAATTGGAAGATTGTGGAGGGTGAATTGGAAGTGAAATTAAAGAGGAGACATGAATATTTAAATTTTAGTGCTTCAGTGCTTCCCAACTTTTGTCATGTCACGGTACATGTGTTATTCATATATACATATATATCTCCAAGAAACCTCACAATATGTTGTTTGCAAAATGGAAACCCAGGAAAATCCAGAGATGTAAATCAGTAATTCAGTCTGAATCTGAAGGACTGAGTTCCATGGGGTGGGAGGAGCCCCCACTGGTATAAATTACAGAGTTTGGAGGACTAAGAACTAAGAGCTCTGATGTCTTGGAACAAAAGATGAATGTTCCAGCTTAAGAAGAGAGATAATTTACCCTCTCTTGACTTTTTTGTTCTACTCAGATCCAATCAAGTTCACACATAAAAGTAATTGTAGTGTTTTTTATTTTGTAGCATACCCTGAAGTAGTTGGAGAAGGGTTGGGGAGATCCATGTCTTTAGCCACGGCAAGCCTTATGTGGCACAGCAGCATGCCTTAGTGTAGCTGAGAAGAGCTACCCTAGGTGGTAGGCAGTAAGAGAAGAGTTTTAATAAAGTAAATGGCCTGACTTGGTTAGCATAAAAGTCCTATGGGCGCTCTCTCTCTCTCTCTCTCTCTCATTACTGAGTATTGAACCCAGAGACGCATAACCACTGAGTCATTTCCCCAGCCCTTTTTACATTTTATTTAGAGACAGGGTCTTGCTAAGGTGCAAAGACTGGTTTTGAACTTGCAATTCTCCTGCCTCAGCCTCCTGAGGTGCTGGGATTACAAGCAAGCAACCTCACACTGGCCTCTGATGGGCTTTCAATGAAACCCAGAAAGATAACAGAAGCTGCTCATCCTTTTTAGTTCTACTGCATGGCCATGGTGCCCACCACATGATCTTTGGCACTGCTTTTCTTCTGCCTAGAGTTGTTCTGTGCAGCATCCCTGATCTTCGTCTTGCTCTTGCCTACTCATCCTTGGATCATGTCTCGAACATCACTTTTTCATGAAAACCATTCCTGATCCTTCAAAGTTAAATCTTCTTTCCTATATTCTTATATATTTTCTTAAATTCTTATATATTTTCCTCTTTGACACTAATTTCAATTTATATTTATGAGTTTTGTTATGATATGATCTTTTTAACAAGACTATTTGTCATTTTGTTTCTACATCTGGAAAGTCCTCTTCTCACATTTTTTGCAGTCAAATCCTAGCTGCCCTTCAATTTCTGTCTTGAATTCTGTCACCGATCTAGTCAGTTGGAAATACTTTAGCTATTATTCTCTGATCTTCTATAAATACAGTTTACAGACATTTCTGGTAGCTTTTGTTTTTGGAGACTTAGCCTTCATCTTCCCTGTTCATTCACATAAAGACTATGGGTCTGGTCCTGTTAATATAATTTAATTCCAACTGAGGCCCCATTTGCTTGGTCCTTAGAGGGGATATGTGAATGCCTGGGCCAATGAGTTCATTTCTTGGGATTTTAGATTTATGATTTAAGTTAGAAAGAGTTGTATCAATTTGCCTCAATAGCTGAAGTTCTAAGAAGTGGCATTTTGGACCTGTCAAGGGTAACAGTTTTGCTTTGTGGAAATCATAGGCCTACCTTAAAAGAGAATATAGGTGTATACAGAGAAACTCAGATAAGATAGTGCTCTGTCAATATTATCAACCTATCAGTTCTTAGGTTCCAATTGTTCTGGAACCCAGGTATATTCAACATTCATCCCATCTTAGAGATTATCTATTGATACTTCCAATAAACCCCATATTTGTCATATTTGGTTTTGAGTTGGGTTACTGTCACTTTGTCACCAAGAATATAAATGCATTGATATGCATTGACCACTTTTGAGAGTACTTTGAGATGGCATTTATTGCTTCAGTTGATCACAAAGGTAGATAAAATTAAAACTGCAATGAAGCATCCCAGATTTTAACATATTGATTCTAAAATTTATCTGAAGTTCCAATCTAATGGAAAGTCTATAGGCATCGGAGTCAGACTTGAGTTTGAGGTCAACTCCATTTTTCCAAGAAGAAATTGTGACTCTGGTAAATTAACTGCACAATTCTGAGCCTTGCCTGTCAAATGGAGACAATAATACCTACCTTAGAATTTTCTATCATATGATGTAATGAATAATCCATTAAATGACTTGACACTGAATCTGGCTTTCCATAAGCCCTCGGCATTACACATTTCACTGAGCTGAATTGTTTGCAATATGCATTATAACTTCATGTATCACTGAGAAATAAAAAGCTGATTCATCTATGACATACCATCGATTATATGAAGCATTCTGATTTCAGAGCTGTTAAAGTATGAGAAGTGTGTCCTAGAATCTATAAAACAGTTCATTTATTGAGCACAGGTGATCTAGGCAATCATGTTAGGCCCTGGTGAGAGAGTAATGAATAAGACTTGTTCCTCAAGGTGCTTAAGATCTAAAACTTGATAAGTTCGGCTTTTCAAAAGGATACCAAATAACCTTGGATGGTGAGTTTATCACTTGCAAAGATAACTTGGGCCAAGAAGTAAAGCTGAGGGAAAATATCAGACTTTAACCCCCTTATACATTGCTAGATCCTATAGCAGTTATATTTTCGTGCTCTGCATACCATCCAAAACAAATTGTCTGCTTACAATTAAAATCCTGCTGAGTTTCCAAGAGCCCAGCCCCCAGGGAGCTATTTGAACACCAAGTCTTATCCACAATGACGCAATTCTACTTTTAAGGGACAATTAAGGGGTTTCCTTGTAAGTCAGGCCAAACTTTCTCCAAAATACATGAAGGAAGTGCCTGGAAAAGAAAACATTTGAGGCTTGTTTTCATACTGTCACTTAAGAAGAACAATTTCCAAAAAGGACTGATTTTCTTTTTATCAAGCTTGGAAGGCCCAGTCTTTATAGCCCTTTTCAGCCTTTTGGTAGAACAGAACAAAGTCCCTTAGGAAACTTAATGTAACAGTAACCAAATGTCCTCGTTAAGCAACCATTTATTGGTCTATTAAATCTGATCTGAACTGTGATATTTTGTGGTACAATTTTTCTCCAACATAAATTGCTCAATATGGACTTCCTAAGGCATCTCCTTCCCTTGTGGCAGCCTTAACAGCATCCAGAAAAGGCAAATGTGTTGGCATCTTTTGGGCAACTCTTCCAGAAAGGAGTGGTGGTGGGGGGGGGGGTGATAGTGAAAGAATTTTTTTTCTGCCTCATTTTTTTTTGTAGGAAGACTTAAAAATGATTTTAGAGACAGTTCAGAATAAGTGCTTTCATGCTACAGATGAGGTGGGGACCAAAACTGTAAAGTATTTAGTGTAGGCCAGGACTGGTTTTAGAGCTTGGGAGGGTGCAGAGATAAATGTTTCCTGTGTCCTCAAGGCACTCACTGTCCAGTGGGGAAGAAAGATCATCAGTAAGCAGAGTCGTAAGTGCTAGGCCACTGAGATCCTGGCTAAACAGGGGCTAGCAGCTAGAGGAGAAGAAGCAAGCAATCTGGGTTGGTCAAGTGCACTGTCAGGTGGTAGGTAAAGTAGTGGCAAAAGTTGGAAAGGGATTGGGAAAGAAAGTTGTATTAGTTAGCTTTTTCTCATTATAATGAAATACATGAAATGGGTAACTTATAAAGAAAAAGAGGTTTATTTGGACCCACAGTTTGAGAGGCTGACAGTTCAAATGGCATAGTACAGGCCTGGTGAATGCACCTCTTGACTGCATTAGCTCATGGCAGATAGCAATGGCGGCAGTACACATGGGAGTAAGCAGATTACATCTCCATACAGAAAGCTGAGAGTAGAAGGAGCCAGGATTGTCTCCTTTATGAAAACCCTTGGCAAGAACTGCCAAGTGGTAACAGTCCCACCTTCCAAGAATATGCCTCCCCAAGACCCAAGGACCTCTTACTAGGTGCTGCCTCTTAAG
The DNA here is from genome assembly GCF_048772815.1 of Callospermophilus lateralis. Taxonomy (NCBI): domain Eukaryota; kingdom Metazoa; phylum Chordata; class Mammalia; order Rodentia; family Sciuridae; genus Callospermophilus; species Callospermophilus lateralis. Next base: position 97,775,038 of record NC_135311.1, read on the forward strand.
GGTTCCATCACCTCCCAACACTGCCACCATGAGGACCAAGACTCCATTCTTATGAACCTTTGAAAAGGGACACAATTAAACTATATCCAAACCACAGCAAAAGCCAACAGGAGTGGGGCTCGAAATGAAGAATAAGTACAAAAGGTGCAACAGGAATTTCAAGGTGGTATCTGTGAAAGGAGTTATAGTTGCAAGTTAGTTTTAAAGTACCATGTTTGACCTCCTTCAGCATTGCTCTTTACTTGCCCCAAAGCTGCAAGTTTAGGTGGTTGCTGCCTAGCCAAAAGGACTTGTTTTTTTTTTCCATTAATATTCAGTAACACCTAAACATAGTTTGTTTCATTGAGCTATCTGTCATGCCCTCCAAAGACTGGTCATTGAAGTGTAAACTGGTAAAAACTATTTAGAAAGAACTTTTGCACATGTATCAAGAACTTTCTAATTGTCAATATACTTTAACCCAGAAATTTTACTGATAGTAACTGATCACATACGATAACATCAGGTATTATTTTAAGTACTTTACATGTATCAGGACAGTCAAATCTCATTAAGCCCCTATGAGGTTGGTACTATTATTGTTCCCTTTTTTACAGATGAGGAAGAAAGTAAGAAAAGTAGAGTTTGGATACGTTTTACCCACATTTATACAGCTGGTAATTTGGAGAACTAGAATTTAAACCCAGGCAGTCTGACTTCAGAGCTGGCATGCTTAGCTCCACACTGCACTGCCTTTCCATATGTGGCTTAAGATCTATACACAAAGATATGCATTACCATATTATTTATCCCAGGGGATATTTTTATACTTCTTAAAGGTATAATTTACTTGCAGTAATGTGTACAAATCTTAAGTGTTTAGCTCAATGAACTATTTTATATAAATATACTCATGAAAAATCTCCTAGATCATGTCATAGAACATTCCAATACAGTGGACTTCCACAAGCCTCTGTTTTATCAATTACCCAGAGGTTTTCAGTGCCTAACTCCTACTAACATAGATTGATTTTAGCTGTTCAACAACTTCATATAAATAGAAACATATAGTGGGCATTTTTCCCCCAGATTATTTCATTAAACTTCTTTCATTAACTTCTTTCATAACGCTTATCCATTTTTTCTTTGGTGTATTTACATAGTTCATTTTTTTCCAGTGTTTTGTTCCATTGTACAAATCTACCATAATTTGCATAGCCATCCTCTTATTGAATGACATGTATATTGTTTCTAGTTTGGAACCATTATAAGTAAAGCTGCTAAATATTTTTGTTCATTTCTTTAATGAATATGTGTTTTCATTTCTCTTAGGCAAATACTAGAATTAAAATTGATTTAATCACAGTTTTAATTGATAGCAAAAAAAACCAGTTTTTCAAAGTGCTTGAACCAATTTACAAGGACACTATGAGAGCATGAAAGTGTTAGCTATTACTCATCCTTGACAACACTTGGCATAATCAGTCTTACTAATTTTTCCATTCTGGTGGGTTTGTGGTGGTATTTCATTGTGGCTTTATTTTGAATTTCCCCCTGAAAATAAAGCTGCTATGAAACTGTGTGCCTTTCCACATGGTTGGCCATTAGAATAGCTTCTTTTATGCAGCACCCACTCAAGTATTTAGCCTTTGTGGAGTTGGGTTGCTCTTATGTTCTTACTGATTTTTGGAAAGGGATCTTTATACATTTTGGATATGTGTTATTTTTGGAATATGTGTATTATAAATAATGCCTTCTATTCTGTGATTTCTATTTGTTTTGATGAACAAATTTCTAACATTAATAAAGTCTATTTTATGAAAAATTTCATTTAAATTATTTTCATGTCCTATTTAACACATCTTTCTTTACCCCAGAGTCAGGACAATATTCTTCTGTTGTCTCTAATTTAGAAGCTTAGATGTTTTAGACATCACATTTAGGTTTTGAATCCACTTAGAGTTACCTTTTGTGCCTGGTGTGAGATAGGAATTAATTTCTTTTTTCTCTCCACAACAATATTCTATTTCCCCTACACCATTTATTGAAAAGTCTGTCTCTTTCCAACTGAATTGCAGAATTTAAATCAACTCAGTCTACACATGTAAATTTCTAGACTCTACATCCTGTTAGTTGTTCTACATTCTAACTTAGCACCAATATTGTACTATCTTCATTACTGTAGTTTTGTAAAAAATCTTGAAACCTGATTAAGTCCTCTGGCTTTGTTCTCCTTCTTAGATTATTTTAATGAATACATTTTTTGATGTGTAATAGTGAAGAAATGTATAAAGAAATTATGATATATCCATAAAAATACACTAGTATGCACCCATGAAAATCAAGTTTATTAAATTTGGAATGGGTAGCATGATTAGGTGGGTATCCCAGGAATGCAAGGTTGGTGCAATATACAGAAATCAATAAATGTAACTTATCAAATAAATAGACTTAAAAACAAGAATCTGATGCAGAAAAGCATTTCACAAAATACAGCACGAATTCATCTTGAAAACACAAGAAAAAAATAGAGATAAAAGGAACATACTTAAATACCATAAAAGCTACATATTACAAACCCAAGGCAAACATGATTCTATACAGAGAAAAGCTGAAAGAATTTCCTCTAAAAACAGAAACAAGAAAGGAATGATACTTTTACCACTTCTGTTCAACATAAGTGTTCAACATAAGGCATTAGACCAGAAACCCTGCATCTATTAGTAGATCATTTCCGTTTAGGAACCAACTTACTTAACAAGACTCCTAAAGCACAAGAAGTAAAATAAAAATTAAAAACAGGATGAAATCAAATATAGCTAGAGAAATTAGGCAAAAAAAGAAAAAGAATAAAAAAGAATTAAAGGGATATGAATAGGGAAAGAAGAACTCAAAATATCTCTGCTGATGACATAATTCTGTATTTATAAGATCCAAGAAACCTCACCAGAAAACTCTAGACATTATAAATTAATTCAACATAGCAGAATACAAAATTAATACCAAGAAGTCAATTGCATTCCTATATTCCAATGATAATTCAGCTGAAAGAGAAATTAGGGAAACTATCCCATTCAAAATAACCAAACCAAACCAAACAACAAAAAAAAAAAAACAAAAAACTTGGGAATCAATCTAACAAAAGAGTTGAAGACCTCTATAATAAAAACTACAGAACAATAAAGAAAGTAATTGAGGAAGTTCTTAGAAGATGGAAAGAACTCCCATGTTCTTGGATAAGCAGAATTAATATTGCCAAAATAGCCATACTACCAAAAGTGCTACACAGATTCAATGCAATTCTCATCAAAATTCCAATGATGTTCTTCATAGAAATAGAAAAAGCACTCATGAAATTTATATGGAAAAATAAGACCCAGAATAGCCAAAGCAATACCTAGCAAGAAAAGTGAAGCAGGAGGCATCACAATACCAGAACTTAAATTATACTATAGAACTATAGTAACAAAAACCACAAGGTTTTGGCACCAAAACAGGCAAAAGATGAATGGAACAAAGTAGAAGACACAGAGACAAACCCATATAAATATAGTTATACTAGACAAGGGTCAATTTTGGAGAAAATATAGCCTCTTCAAAAAATGGTGCTGGAAAACCAGATAATCCATATATGGTATAGTATAATAAAATTTAACTCCTATCTCTTACCCTGCACAAAACTCAATTCAAAGTGGATCAAAGACCTAGGCATTAGACCAGAAACCCTGCATCTATTAGAAGATCATTTCAGCTGAGGAACCAACTTTTTTAACAAGACTCCTGCACAAGAAGTAAAATAAAAATTAAAAAATGGGATGAAATCAAATTTAAAAGCTTCCTCACAACAAAGGACACAATCAATAATGTGAAGAAAGAGCCTATAGAGTGGGAGAGAATTTTTGTCACCTGAATCTCAGATAAGGCATTAATTTCCAGGATATACAAAAAAACTCATAAAACTTCATACCTAAAAATCAAATAACCCAACCAATAAATGGGCAAAGGAACTGAACAGAACGAAACAAAGAAATAAGAATGGTCAACCAATATATAAAATATGTGCAACATCTCTAGCAATTAGAGAAATGCAAATTAAAACTACATTGAAATTTCATCTCACTTCAGTCAGAATAGTAATTATCAAGATTACAAGTAACAATAAACGTTGTGAGGATGTGGGGGAAAAAGTTACACTCATGCATTCTTGGTGGGGATGGCAAATTGGTGCAAACCATTCTGGAAAGCAGTATGGACATTCCTCAAAAAACTGGGAATGGAACCACCATTTGACACAGCTATCCCACTCCTTGGTATATATCCCAAAGATTTTAAATCAGCATACTAGAGTGATGCAGCCACATCAATGTTTATGGGAGCACAATTAACAATAGCTAAGCTATGAAGCCAACCTAGATGTCCTTCAACAGATGAATGGATAAAGAAAATGTGTTATCTACATAGAATGGAGGCTTACTAAGCCATTAAGAAGAATGACTTTATGACATTTGCCAACAATTGGATGGATTTAGAGACTACTATGCTAAGTGAAATAAGCCAGTCTCAAAAAACCTAAGGTTGAATATTTTTGCTGATACGTGGAAGCTAACCCATTATATGGGGAACAGAAAGAATAGTTCATTGGAGTAGACAAAGGGGAATGAAGGGAAAGAAAGGGAATGGGGAAAGGAAAGATAATGGAATTAATGCAAAATAATTTAACTATATGCATATATGAATATACCACAGAGAATCACACCATTGTGTACATCCACAAGAATGGGGTCTTAATTAGAATAATATATATTCCATGATTGTATAATTATATCAAAATGGATTCTTCTGTCATGTATAAGTAAAAAGAACCAATGAAAAAATAAAATTTGAAAGGATGAGAAAAAAAAAACAAGAAGTGATACTGAGTGAATGGAGAAGGACATCAACTTTCAAAGCTGGCATGACTTACTTATGCAAATGAAAACTATATAAAAATAAGATGAAAAGAAATGTGCCAAATATCAATTGTGGCTCTCTTCGAAGGAAATTATAAATATCTGTGTCTCACTTTCTTGTTTGATCTCAGACCAATTCATTACTTTGCAAGATCGTGTATTGCAGAGGAAAAATCCTGTGAACTCTATTTCTCATGTATTCTCACTTTCTGTCACTCCATCAGGATTTGGTAATGGAAAGAACTAGACAGAGATTGGAGTGGGAGGAGGAGAAGGGGAGGCAGGGTATTTCTCTCCCCCGCCCCTCTGTTTGTCAGGCAACATTTCTAGGGTGGTTGTATCTTCTCAATAGTTTCATCTCCCTCTGTGTGACTCTGGCTTTTGGTTAGATAATACCACTTCTTTCCTTCATCCTGCCACTCCTAAGGATGGCAGTAGATCCCTGGATTGCTTCCCCACTCCCTGTTTGTACTTTTACCTCTTCCAAGGTATATGAAGTGAGTTTCTCATATTAAATTTTCTTTATTGAATTACTTGGCATGGGTTCTATTTTTCTAACTAGACTTGTACTGACCTCATAATTAATCATTTTCTTATTGTATTTTCTTATATTTTTTAGAAACTTGCTCAACTGTACATGAAAGCCTATTATAATGCATGTGTATATGTATACACATATACACATATATACACATTTGTATATGTGTACATAATACATATGTATGTGTAATATGTATGTCTGTTTTATTCCTTTCAGTTTTCACCTGAGCTGCTAGATCTTAGAGAGAAAATCAAGCACTTAAGTGGTTTAACTAACAATTTTTGAGTGTCTATCTTGGACCAGGTATAAAACTATCAACACATTGTTCACAAATGAATATGCTAGATGCTGTAGGTACAATACGTTGGGCTGAGTTTTTATTGCTTTTCTCTGATCTAGCATTCTTTGTCTCTCATTTTTAAGACAAAAAAATGAGCATAAAGTATATCACAGAGGAAATAGAGTGGAACAGAGAATAAATACATTTAGCATAAAAAATAGAAAACATTTGGTTTGAATCCTGGAATCATGTGGGAAGGGCTGGCTTGAAATGTTGACACCTGGGAAGAAAAATTCTTTCTGGAAGATTGTCTAGGAGAGAGAGTGCAGGAAGAGGGAGAGAAAGAAATAGAGGGGGAGAGAGAGGGAGGGAGGAAGGGAGATAGAGGGAGGAAGAGGGGGGAGAGAGAGAAACAAGAGGGAGGGGAGAGGAAGATAGAGGGCGAGGGGGAGAGAACAGGAGAGTGAAGCTGGGAACCTGGAGAGTTCTGGCATTGGTGAAACTGTTCTTTGTAGGGCAGGCTGGAGAAACCAGTCCCTTCTTCCCAGTGCACTTTAATATCCTTGCCATCAACAGGATGCCCATAAGGGTCACAGACAGAGAAAAGTGTGATTGTTTTTCCTTGTTTTTTCAGAAGCCAGGGGAAGATAAGTGATATTCTATAGATCGAGGGAAAAGGCCTGAGCAGTAAGCAGTGGCCTGCAGATGTCACATGGGGCTGGATTCCTCTGGCTGGGATCTCTGTTCTCTCCACCCCTTACATTTTAGAATGAGCTCAGGACTCACTTTCTCAGTTTCAAAAATGGCTATTCTCAGAGGCAGCAGGGTGACATATGAAGAACCCAGGATTTGGATTCAGAATCCCAGAGTCTTGGTTCAGGCAATTTCCCACACAAAAGTTGGGTGCCTAAGCGTGTTTTTATTCTGTGAGCTTCATAGTTTCCACATCTTCAAACTTGGGGGATAATATTACTCACTTCTTTAAAGTAACTCTGCTGCCTTTTGTGTTTTAATAGTTTCTCATGTATTGCAGAGAGAGTCCACCTGTCTTGGTATGCCATATGGAGCCTTCTTATTACCTCTGGTTCCCACTCTCTTTTCATATCATTCCCCTCTGGGTGGGGGTGATCTGCAATACTTAAAGACTTAAGACTGTTTCTCACAATGTTGGCTCAAAGACCTAATTCCTTTACAAAAATAATTCCCTCTTCATGCAAGGCTCCTTTCTCCATTAGTTAGCTAGAAAACTTCTTTCACTTGAAAACCAACTCTGTTTTCCTTGGTGGAGTCTCCTCTGGTTCCCCAGGCCTCATTAATGGTGACTTCCTGGCTAATCTATTTCATCTGTATAAACTTCTGACTTAGTATGTATAATTGCTTGTGCATCTATCTTCCCTAAAAGACTATGAATTTCTTTAGTGTAAATCTTTTTTTCTCAGTGACCGCACCACAAATTATACTATATCAAGTGATGAGTAAATGTAGGTTGAGTCAATAAATACAATTTCAAGCTCTTTGAGGCCAAATATTTCTGATGAAGCTTTAGGGAGTAGTGGAAAGAGTGGCCATGAGCTCTCCTTTTGACCCTGGTTCTCATTTCAGTAATTCACCCCATCTCTCTGGGCCTTGGTTTTCTCATCTTAAAGAAAGACAATAGGATCTCTAAGGTCTCTAAGGTCCCTTCCAGCTCAAGTATCTTCTGATTGTCCTTGTCTTGTGAAACAGCAGAGATTCTTGTTCCATGGGCGAAGGACTTGCATCGGAAGACAGTTGGAAAGAACCACAGAGTATGGGGTATGGAGCAAGACAGAGATGTTCTGCTGAACTGCAAAGGGTATTGGATTAGATTAGAAAAGATAGTTTCACAACTATGATTTTTCTTAGATAAAATATTTCTTTCCTGGAAATTTTGTTTTCAGGATTAAATGAGCCAAACATTGTGACACTTTATGTCTACCCAAACTAGTATTGTTATTTTGATTAAGGTTTATCTCACTAACTTTGAGGCTCAGGAGATCTACCTCAAAAACTAAAGGGGCTTTGTGTGATGAATTCTTAAAGGGATCATGGGATATTCAATTAATGACCAGGAATTTATACACTAAGTTCTCCAGTGAAAGGTTTTACAATGTTCACCCTGCCAACTGCTTGATAGCTCAACCGCAACCTTTGATTACTTCAGCTTTGAAGTTAGGCATGAAATAAACTACTGCCTCCAGCTTCTACATTCGGGTGAAACATATTCAGTGGTAAATTTCTCATAAACTGTGGTCCTGTATACCATCAAACAAATACAATGGATAATGTAAACTGTGTAATAATTTCTCAGTGACCCTGGGATGGAGCAGAAAGGCTCTCAGGCCTCAGAGAAGTATATATATAAAGTCAAGCAATGTTTCCTTGTTGGCTCTTTCTTCAGAGGAATCAGATGCCAATCATTATCCCTTCCTCTGCTTGTGCATAAATGCTAGTTCATGATGCCTGTGATCCAGGCACCTAGAAGTATCACAATGTTTTCAGGATCATAGGTCTGAGAAAAAAACATTGGTTTCTCTGAACACTGCCCCATTTTTTTCTCAGAACCCATCTTTGGATCTGCAGCTGAATTTTCTAAATAATGTGATATAAAAGAGGACAGACAATCTGACAGTTGTCCAACTGTCTACACGGGTCTTCAGTACAACTCATCCCTCCTGTCCCTGTTGAGGACACTGGGAAGCATCAAGCCCAACCCAATGGGTCTGTGAGTCACAGAGTACCACTCAGGAATTCCTGCTGGAGTGTTTTGTTGTTGTTGTTGTTGTTGTTTGTTTGTTTGTTTGTGGCTCTGGAGATTGAACCCAGGGCCTTGTAGATACTAGGTAAACACTCTACCATTGAGCTAGCCCCAGCCCCCATTAGTGGAGTTTTGAAATAGCTCCACAGACTCAGAAAGGAGCTGTTCTCCAAGGAAAGTGACCACTTGACTTATTTTCTCATCTCCCACCAGAAGTATCCTTCCAGAGGGGTGGGAGAGGGCACCATACAAAAAAGACAGTTTGTCAAGATAAGAATTTGCACATCAAATCTTTTTAGCATAATAATGTTGGATCTGTTTATTTAGTCCAACGGATGCTTAGCAGTTTGTGTTCTATTAGCGGTTGAGTTTTCATATAAAAAACTATGGGGAGTAGAGTATGATGATAGAAAGGCTCAGACTCAGAGAATTTGGAGCAAAATTCTGGCTCTGTAATTTATCAACTATGTGCCTTTGTAAAAGTCACAAAAATCATTGGTCTCAATTCTTTTCCTCTGTAAAGTGAAACAGTCTTAACACCTTCCCTGCAGGAATGCTGTGGTAACTAACAGGATCACCCTCATAAAGCACTTAGAATAGTGCTCTGCTCCTGGATTTTCTCCATATGTATTAACTCCTTGTTTTTCTACCTAGTGAATTTCTTAAGGGCAGAGTCTAGAGCTCCATGTATTCACCCAGCAATTATCAACCATGTACTGTAAGCTAGGCACTGAGTTAGAGATGGTTAGCACACCAGAGCTACCAACAAAGTCTAGTCAGGTATATTTCTACATAGACTGAGGTAAGAACTATATGAGGTATATGGAGTATAATAAGAACCTAGAGTTGTAATGAGTATTTCTATGGAAGGCACCTAAGAAGAATTCAGTCTTGAAGCTTTAAAGGTATATGCTATATTAACAAGACAGAGAAAATTTCCCAGGAGAAGTGCTTGTATTCTCTATGTTAGATTCTTACATAAATCTGCATGAATGTGTAATGTGTAAACATATATATATATGTTTGTGATATATATATATATATATATATATATATATATATCTCACACAGAAAAAAATATATACTCATACAAAATATATGCATGCATGTGTGTATATATAATATGTTCAAGATTGAATTTCATCATAATTGCAGATTTGCTGATAAATAATTGTTTTATACAGTTTTATCCAGGTAAATACAGGTTCCTTCTTAGAGAAGGTTCTTCTAATTATTATCTAGTATTCTTTTTTTCTATGAATTTTTTTCTTAAATTATTTTTGGTTGAATACTAATATTATTGTTACCAGATTTATTTTATTTATTTGTTATATATTGTTTTATCTATTTAGTTTCAATCTTTGGGCTATCTTTCTTTGGATGTCTTTTTCATGAAGTGTATAGCTGGATATCTTAAAAATCCAATGTGATAATCTCCAGATTTAATAGATGAATTAATATATTTAGAATTAATTTCATTACTACTTTTTCAATGTCTTTCTATTACTTTATTTTGTAGGGTTTTCTCCTCCTTACTAATGAATAAAATTTTATTGTTCTTGAAGCAAATATCTATAAGTAACAAGTGTTCTTATTTTTTTGTGATTATGTCTTTATTTCTCCTAGTCTTTGTTAAGGAATGAACTGTGTCACTCAAACTTCAAATTCATCCATTGAAACCATAACTCTCAGTACTTTAGAATGCGACTATCTTTGTAGATCAGACTTTTATAGAGGTGATTGATTTTAAAAAATGTAATGAGGATGGGCCCTAATCCAATCTGACTATGTCCTTATGAGAAGAGCAAATCTGGACCCACAAAAAGACACCATGCACGTATGGGCACAGATCACATTCGAATATCACAAGAAGATAGCCATCTGTAGGCCAAGGAGAGAGACCTCAGGAGAATCCAAACCTGCCAACACCTTCATTTTGGGCTTCTAGCATGCAGAACTGTGAGAAAAAATCTGTTTCTATTGTTTGAGCTGGCCAGTCTATTTTGTTATGGCAGTACTAGAGGACTAGCAGGGTCTTGAATGTTAATGTAAGGGATAGAAATCTAAGACAAATCTTTTCCCCCTCAGCATTTTGAAAATGTCTATTGCTTTCTGGAAGAAATAGCTGCTAAGAAGTTAACTGCTACCAGCCTTGCTGTTCTGTTCTTTTTCTCCAACAGCTTTGAAATCTTCTTTGTATCCATGACACCATGCACGTTTTCTGAAGTATAACTCCAATTTTGTCTTCTGGCACGCTGGTGTTTTTAATCTGAAACCTATGGTCTATCTTCCGTGTTGAAGAAATCTCATCCATCATCTTTTCAAATACTGATTTTTGACCCTTCTCTGGAAGTGAGCCACTAGCAGACAGCTTGGCCCATGTCCTAGCTGTGCAGCTGTTCTGCTCCCTCCTGGAGCTCTTTAGAAACCACAACCCTGGGCAACAGGTGGGCGACTTTAAGCCTCCCTTCATGGACAGGAGAGTGCTGCTGCAGACTCTCAGTTTTAATGCTTGAGGTTCAAGCGGGTCCCCTGCTATATTTAGTTCTCATTACCCCAGAAATTTGACTGTCAGCTGTCTTTGCTGGCAGGGTGGAGAGTGCAGTGGGCCACACCTTTAGCCCCCGATTATTGCTGTGTGTTTAGGTTTATTTCTGTATTATAGAAATGCTCATCTGACTTTATAAAAATGGTTATTTTTTAACTTTTTATTTTGAAATAATCTTGAACTTACTGAAGAGTTTCAGAGATAATCTGGGAAGTATGCTCTTCACCCACGCTCCTCTCATGTTAACATTTTATACAACCCAGAAAGTTTTTTAATATTTTCTTTTCTGCAGCTTATCCCTTATTTATGTGAATTTGGCACTCAAGGGCAGTGGAAGCATGAACTCATCAAACCATCTTGACCAGAAATTCTGGTCAGGCATCTTCTCATTGACTAACCACTTAATCATCTATCCAATCATTCAACAAATATTTATCAAGCATTTATTACTTTCCAAACACTGTCGTAGGAACAAAATATGTAGTAGAGATTAAAATAGGCAAACTTATCTGCTCTTGTGTTGTTAAAATATTTGTGTTGGAGACAGAAAGTTAAGAAGATAAAAATGGTAGCACATATAGTGTGTTATATAGTGATAAGAGCTAGGGAAAAAAATCATAAAAAGAGGATAAGTGTTGGAGGCTCCTGGGAAAGTGTTTGTAGTATTGAATAGGGAGGGTGGGCTTCCCAGAGTGGGCTTTCCACCCACATTGGGGAGGGCAATTGACTGAAGACCAAAAGGGGTCTGTGTAGATATCCAGGGGATTAATTGGCCTCAAAATAACCTTATAAGCATTATAATCATAAGGAAACTGAGGTTCAGAATAACTAAGTACCTTGCTTGTGCATACATTCAGTAAATGAAAGGACTGTGATTTGGACCCAGGTCTCCCTGACCCTAGAGCTTGTTTTGTCACTTGGGTGGTTTAGCACAGATCTGCAAAGAGATGTACACATCCCTCTGAAGGGTATATTCTGGTCCTTTTAATCATACAACTTAGTTCTAAGCCATGGTGTTCTTGTAAACTTTTCAAGAAAGCCCTAGAAATCTATTTGGAGAGTACTTGAGGATTTTCAATGAGATATTTTCATCAAACTAGCTGATCTTCATAAAAAATAACTTTGACCTTTCCAGCCAATGGTACAGGAGTTTGAGTGGCCATGGCCAGCCTGGGAAGTGGCCAGCACCTCTGTGTCTTTGTCAGCTTCCACACCAATAGAGAAGCTAATAGTTTCTTCTAGAAGTGTGTGTTTGTCTTCTGCTACCTTTGGGCATGCATATCATCCACTTTAATCAAAATTACCATGGAAAGGGGGCCATTATGAGTAAACCCCACTGATTGTTACAAAGCAGAGAGAAAATCAGTTTATATTGCGAAAGGTTCAGATTACAGGGAAATCTTGAGGGACAACAGATAGTTATATAACATATCATTCTTGAAAAGAAATGCAATAATACGAACTTGTGCCCAAGGAGAGGTCTCATAGGGCCATTTTAGTATTTGCTTGTCAGACTCTCCTCGAAATTTTAAAAACTTTATTTGGATCTTTAGAAACAGGGCACAAATCTTGAGTAGTGACAAGGCAGCTTCCCAGGGTCCAGAAAATCAAATGCAGACTCCTCCTGGGAGAATTCACGGCCTCTCTAAGAATAAACTTGAATCTACCTTTACAAATATTTATTAATTTTGTCACTGTCACTCCCACTTCTTGTTCCTTGTTCTTACTCCTCAATTTTATTATCCCAGGTACTTTATGTTCTGAGTATTCCACACATTTCTTATTTCCATGAACTCTTCCACCAGTATAGTTTAGTTCCAGTGAGCTCCTTGCTGAAAATCTTTCTCTCTCAGCTTTGCATATCAAAGTCTTACTCCTTGTCCCTGGTCTTGCTCAGAGGTTCTCCATTCTTTAAGTCTTCCTAAAACTTCCCAGTTAAAATAAATTCTTCCTCAATCTGTGTTTCTGTTACTAGGAGATGGGTTCTTCATTGTTGTCTTCTCTAAAGAAAGATTTTTATTCGGGAGACATAGAAAAACCATAAAGGGTTTATTTAGTGAAGTGGAGGTACACCTCGGGGAATGTGAAGTGCTGTACCAAGAGGAAGGGGTGACCCATGGTTTTCCACATGACAGATTATTATATGTGGCCTTGATACCTCCCTCCTTACCTATTATGTACTTGGGAGGGTTATTGCAGTTTCCTCTCTTGGCTTAGTGCCTGTGCTGATTTTGCCATGTTGGGAAATGGCCCCACCAGTACCTAAGTTAAACCCGTGGGGAAGTCAAAACCACAATGTAAATGGTATCACAGTGAGCCTAGGGTCACCCAAATGACAGTGCCTCTGTGCTCTCCACATGCTCCAAAGCTAGAAAATCTTTTAAACTTGGTCACACCCAGTTCCTTCAGCTTTAAGAAGACATCCTGTGACCCTGATGGAGGTGTTTTGTGGGCAGGTTTTTTCAGTACCAAGGTGGAGTCATCCTTCCTCACTCAAGATAGATGAGTCTGAGTCCTATTCTACCTTCCCCCATCACCCGACTCACGTTTATCTGCCTACCTATTTAATATCTCCATGAAGAGGAGGGAGAGGGGGAGAAGAATTTTAACTGAAAGTTTTAGCAAGACTTAAAAGATTGGAGAACCCCTAAGCAGGGTCTTGAATAGGGTCTTGGGGGAAGAGGAGGAGCAGGGAGAGGTGGAGGGTCTAACATGGCTTGCCCTCCATGGGTCCAAATGGGAGATACTGCTCTTTTTATCTTTTGGAGTCCTGACATTGTTTTTTGCATAAGGAATGTTCACAAATTCTTGTTTATACAAGAAAACAAATGAGGATTATTCTCAGTGAGGATATTAGTTGTTCTTGTGAAATTGGAGAAATTCTGCCCAAGTGTTAGAAATCGTAGTGTTTTAGTTAGGTGAAATGGTCCTGCCGTAAGCAGTAATCTTGCCTCATGTAATTGGTCGAGAAATTACCTATCTTTTTTTTTCTTTTTCCACTTCAACTTTTACCCAAGTTATAGCTCACATTTGGTGACAGTTTAGAAAGTCATTTGGACGGGGACTCGGCACTCTTGTTGAGGCTGTTATTCCACTGGGGCTAAGAGTAATAAGCAGAAACTGGAGTTGATACTTCCATCCAATGCCAAAAGTCTCATTTAGCAGTGCAACCCTGTTTTAGAGAACAAGTGTGTTTTCCTCCTCTCCATGTCTGAGAACAATATCTCCCTCACAGTCTTTTATAAGAATTAGAAGGAATACTATACTAAGAACATTAACACAAAGACTAACTCAGAGTAAATGCAAAATGAAAGCTATAATTGTAATAATATTGGCTAACGATCATCATAATAAAGGACGATCTCCTCTCTTGAGACAGTGTCAAAAAAGACCTGTTCTCAGTAGGGCCAGTTGCAGCCCCTGGTACCCAGACCACAGCTTTGCATTTCAGGCAAAGCTGATTGGCAATTGTCCAACTCTGCAACAGGATCTGATCTTCACTAATGAACTTGATCAAGTGATTGCCTTTTTCTGCTCTTGGTTCAGTCCCTTCTTTAAAATTGAGTGAAGACATTCTGACTTTGGTGATGTCTCTTAGCCACCTTTGAAGAGAGCCACTCCTGAAGTATTGTGGCTAGGTGCAGAAACATATTCTTTCTTGTACTGGATTCTATTTAATTGACATTTGATTTTGCTTTCAAAAGAAAGCACAACAAAGGCATTCCTGTATTAATTGCTTTAATTTTGAAATCATTTTAAACTTACAAATATGTTTCAAAAACACACAAAAAAGTCTGTTTAAGTTGTACTCAAATTCCCCAAATGTGTACACTTTTTTTTTTTTTCACATAACCATGGTATGATGGTTACATTTATAAAAAGAACGTTGGTATATCAGTATGTAATCTGTAGGCCCAATGCAAATTTCTCTAGTTGTCCCACAAATATCTATTTTTCCTGATCTAGTAGCAGCCAGTTTATTATCAAAGATTATATTTAATGTTTTTTATCTTCTTAGTTTCCTTTAATCCAGAACATCTCCTGAGTAATTTTTTGACTTGGTTACTGTGTATATGACCTTGATACTTTGGAGAAGAACTGTTCAGCTAATTTGTAGTATGCTATTCAGTTAGTCTGATGTTTCCTCAAACTTAAATCCTGCCATACACTTTTTGCAGGAATATCATAGATATTATGTTATATACTTCTGAACACACTTTATCAGGAAGCACATTATATCCATTTGTCCCATTACTGGTAATGTTTAGTCTTTGGTTATAACTTATTACATTCATTAATTTATGGCTAACATTATTCTAGAGTTGACTATTGGAAGCCCATTCAAGTTGGTTTCTCAAATCTTTTTACACGTTCTTGTATCATTTGCTTATTTTTTTCTTCTGAAGGTTGTGTCAAGGTTGTTGCAAAACCAGAAAATAAAGCCCCTGTAATCCATGCACATGAATTTAACCAACTGTAGTGGTGACCCTGCCCTTCCACAGCCTGTGATTTAGCTGTGCCCACATGCTACTATATAAAACCTGTATGTAGGTGTTTTCCAGATGGTGTTTTTGTGTACATTTGATTTTTTTCAATGACTACTCTGTGGTCTCCCATTACTGACTCCCCGTTGGTAAGTTTCTTTGAAATATTTTGTAGGAACCCAAACAACACAATTCCCTCTGGCCTCTTGAGCTCTAAAACATACTCTTTCTGCATTGTTCTTGCACTGGATTCTATTTAATTAACATTTGATTTTGTATTGCAAGACCCTGATATACATTAGGAGGTCACCACCCAGCCATTTTTCTTTTAAAGTAACTAGACTGGTTATTTTTTTTTTTAAAGTTCCATCAGGTTAAAACAGTTAGCAATTTTTCTCCTTGCAGTGTCCCTTCAGCCTGGACCAGACGGATAATAGATCAGTGTAGGTTCAGATGCATTACAACATTAGTCATCAATTAGGTTTAAGCCAGCACTGTAATATATCATTTATCTTGCCTGCCACGGCTCTTTTGAACATTTAATTTTTTAAGGCCTCTTAAGGTTTTTTCCCCCCCTCTTCCTAACTGGCCTCCTGCCTCTCTCCTTTGTCTCCGACACAGCCATCTCCTTAAGGAACAATAAAAATTAGATTTGTTTGACCTGCTCTCAGGGTTCGTTTCAGCAAGATGGATTTTAATAGCTTTGACTGGTTGGGCAGACGGCTTTTATGTAATATTCCAGACATTTACGCGCTGTCTTTAGCTGAACCCTGAGCAGGTGTGTATGCAAGAGGATGTGTCTGGGTGCCACTAAAGAGCTCCTTACTATTCCTTTCACATAAGATAATACTTGGGGAAATTGCTTACTCCTAGATATGGTGGGTGTCTCATTAAGAGTTAAAGATATTGGCATGTCTTTCTCCTCCTAATAACTGTTTTAATCTCCTGCATTTAGCATTTATTGCGTTATTAATGTTAAAGTGATGCTCTTTGTTCAATGAGGACTTTCTAAGCAGATTGGAGTTGTAGTGGGTTCTCAGATTTTTCCAGATGTGCAATAATACCTTCTTCATGAATATTCTGTTTCAGGGTCAGGTTGTTTTCTCATTTTGAGGCAGACTGAAATATGGGGAGAACAAGTGTTTGTAGTGACACTACCCAGGGTTTGAATATTGATGCAGCCCTTTATCAGGGAATCTGCTCTTTGGCTTTAAGCTAGTGTGACCCCACCTTCCCGAGTTTCAGAATCCACCTTGATAGAATAATAACACATACTTCACAATGTAGTTTCCAGTTTTTATCAAAATCATATGGTGTGCTTAACATAAAATCAGAGATTTTTTAAAAGAAATGCTAAATTCAAGGCAGAGATAATAATAATATTCACAACACAAATATATATTGAATATCTACTTGGCACCAGGTACTCCTCTTGGTAGGAGAAGAAGCAACGAGCATAACAAAGAAAGATTTTGGTCCTTGTGCAGTTAAATTCTTATGTGGGAGACAGAGAGTAGAGAAAGTAAATAAGTAAGATGGTGACATGTTACATAGTGCTAAGCACTAAGGAGAAAAAGATATATTAATGTTGAAATTATTAGGTTACATGATTTATAAAAGTTCTGACCCAGTATCTGGCACATAATCATCAATTGTCCATTCATAATATTTATTCATATTAATCATTCATTCATTATTTCACACATTCATTCAACTTCTTTTGACACTACCCTTTTGGCAGGCACAGATGCCATGACACTTGGTTGATTCTGGAACTTTGCAGAAAAACCTTGATTCATTCATCCATTCTTCCACCTATTGAGCTTCTATTTTCTGCTTTGTTAAATGTAGGATGTAGAGATGAATAAGCAGGTCCCCATGTGCAAGTTGCCCATAGTCCAATGTAATCTCAACCATGAGGGAGGCCAAAGAGTCATGGAGACAAGAGAATTGAACTGGGGCCTAGTAGGAGACCACACTTGGAAAAGGCAGGACAGGAGAAGGGACTACACCTGGCAGGGAGCTGTAGCTTGCCTTAGTCAAGCTTCTGACACAACAAACTTGCCATTTCTCAATGGCATTGGGAATGTTTGTAGATGGCCCAGGCTGCTTGGGGGCCCCCTCTGATTTTTCAGTTCTTGATCTCAGAGTTCAACTCAAGATCCGATATTTGGATGAGAGCAGGTCAGGAGGGTGTGAGGCTCAGACAATGTTGCTTTATTATTAGAGAAGCCCTTGGGCTTTGGCTGAAGAAAAAACTAACTGCTAGTTGACTTGAAGTTCTTGTACTGGGAAAAAAGATTTTCTATAAAAATAGGCAAAATTAGTTAAGATATTTCTTTTTCTCTTTCTTTCTCTCTCTTTCTCTCTTTCTTTCCTTCCTTCCTTCCTTCCTTCCTTCCTTCCTTCCTTCCTTCCTTCCTTCCTTGGGATTGAACCCAGGGGCCCTCACCCAATGAGCAACATCCCCAGCCTATTTTTATTTTTTATTTTGAGACAGGGTCTCACTAAGAACTTAGGGCCTCACTAAGTTGCTGAGGCTGCCGTTGAATTTGTGATTTTCCTGCTTCAGGTTCTTAACCTGATTTTAATATTGACCCTGTCCAGAATTTACTATTTGAATGTGGGCTTGAAAAAAATGCAGGGGTTGGGTTAAATAAACTCTGGCTCTGAAAAGAATCCTTCCAAATTAGTGAATCACTTTGTGCTCATTCCCATAACTACTTATCTAGACATCCATTACTTATTTTTATATTCATCCAATCAAGTTTTTGAGCATCCTCTTCCTTCCAGGCAGTGTACTGCGTGCTGCATTGTAAGAAGATGTGGTTCCAATATTCAAGAAGCTGATGCTCTAGATCATATTTTTCAGAGACTATTTAAATTCTTTCATTTACTAGAAGACATAACAATGAAAAAAAAATAACAGCAATAATCTTCCCTCATTCTTACTATATAGTATAAAAACTATGAATGAGATACGACAGTATATGTCTCCTTAGTTCCCATTCTATAGGGAAGAAAATCAAGATCCTGAGAAATCCCATGGAAGTGGCAGAAGTTCATTACATGCCGGGTTCTGACCTAGGTGCTAGTAACACAATGGTCAGCAAGTATAGTAACCAACTATTCAAGACTGATGGACTAAAACTGTCCTAATTTTAAAAATAAAAGCCTAGCATCCTGGGAAACCCTTCAGTCCTGATCAAACCTGGGTAAATGGTCAGCAAAGATGTCCTATAAAATTATTCCCATATCACAGGACACAGAGCCATACCAGATACATAAATGAAGTCAGTAAGATTTATTGATTTGGGTTAAAGAAAATTAAAATCTTGCTGAAAATGTTTTATTTCTTTTCCCTGGGGACATGGAATGTGTCTGACACTCTTCTTCATGAACCCCCAAGTTTAGATGGATATTAAATAGACAGGGTCTTGGAGAAACCAATGCTAAGATAAAAAACTATACAGAATTATGAGGTTATAATGGTCAACTTTGGCCCCTTCCCTTCATTCTCAGAGTGTTAAATAGCTAGTTCAGGGATTACACTATTCTTTGAAGGATATATTACTTTGGATATCTTTGGAGGACAGTTTTACTTTGGGTTTGGGGCAGAAAGACAAATTCCCCAAACTCTGGTCAGCCATGAGTAAATCACTTTGCATCTCATACAGCTCCCTGCCTTTGTTTGCCTTTTAAGAATATCATTATTTGGGCTGGGGTTGTAGCTCAGTGGTAGAGCACATGCTTAACATTTGTGAGGCTCTGGGTTCAATCCCTAATACTGAAAGAAAAAAAAATCTAGAAGAAAAATAATTTTTCTGTCTGTTCTTTTTGAGAAACTGATGACTAGGTCATTTCTTCAAGACAAAAGTATGGTAGACTAGGGACCAGACAGAACTCCAGTCTTTCACACAATTAGAAATCTTAGGCTAGTCCATTTCTTTCCTAGATCCTTAGGGTTTCCTCATGGAGAGAGGGAGAGAGACAGGGCTATGCCTAGTTCAACACTTTTGCAGAGGTTGAGATGATGAATAGTTCCCCCACCCCTTGCAAATTGTTCTGAACTCCAGGAAGGAAGTCCTACATGCCATCACCCCATGCTTAGACTATTTCTTTTGATCACCAAATAATCCTGGCCCTGGTACTTAATCATTTGTGATCACAAACAAAGTGCTGAGCTCTACTGAATTTCAGTTTCTTCATTTATGAATTGGGGGATTATGATACTGCAATGAAATATCATCATAAGGATTAGAGATAACATGAGTAAAGCTACATGCACACCCTCTGACCCTGGGCAAAGCAAGTAAGGTCTGGAGAACTTGGCTTGACCTGACCCTAAACTTAAACTTTAGTGAAACGATTACTTTCACCTTGAAGGAACCAATGTTTTCTGGAGCAAATACTATTGATCCAGTTTATAAAGCTGTGCATAGCAGTTTACTGTTTTTGAGTTGTTCTTACTAGTTTAATTAGAATAAAATATCATTATAAATTATAAAATTAATATTTTATTGAGTAATCAATACTTTTCCCAAGTCAAATTGAACCGATTATAGCTTCTGGCACTTTGAATTCTCTTTCGTGACCATTTATTTCACAAAATTCAGTATCAAAATGTATTCTTCTTTAAAAAGAGTTGATATTTCTGTTGATTTGTAGTCAATAGTACATTATGCTATGTGAGATTTTTGTCCACTGTCATTTTCTTGTACTAAATATTTCTACCAGTGGTGTTTATTAGGAAACAAATGATCATTGGACATAAAAGACTGAGGAGATAAATGGTCCCTGTATGCTTTTCCCTAGTAAAGAAAAGAGAGCATTAGAATAGCAAGGAGGTGGTACAACATGAGTCAGAGTCCAAATAGTGGCACCAAAACATCCTGGTTCAATCCCCATCACCTTCTTTCCCTTCTTCAACCTGAATTGGCTCCTGGTTTGGCATTCACCTGAGCTGGAATTTATTTATTCATTTGTTTGTTTGTTTATTATTTTTTGCACAGGGCTGATGGGGAGAAGAGGTATCCTTGTTGGTTTTCATATATACTTCAAACTCAGTGCCAGCCTCTTTTTACTCTTTGCCAGGTCATTCCATCTGAATTTGAAAAAAAAAAAAATCCTGTTTTGGTAAAAACCTTCTTCTGAACACAGATTTTGGGTGAGGAGTAAAAGACGCTGTGACCAAGAATCTCAGCATAATGCCCAACACTATGGTCCTGAATAATAGGAGTTTGCTCTTCTCTCCTCTCCCTTGGACTTCTCTTCTCAGGGAGATAGTATGGCCCAAGAAAAGGGGTACAGGTTTCAGAATTAGACTGCTGGATTAAATCTGAATTTGGATTTTAGTTCTTCCAATTCTTAGCTGTGTGTTTTTTAAGAGTTTTGTTTCTTTGAGCCTCAATTTTGTTAGCAAATAAGTGGTGAGGAAGATAGTCCTTACATCCTAATGTTGTTGCAAAGAATAAATATCAATATATACAAAATATTAGTACATGTGCTGATAAACATAGCCCCTGCCCATACACAATTCGGGGAAGGATTCAAGACACTGGCAAATAGTGATCAAATAAATTATTGCAATCTTGATGATTGCAATGCTAAGAGTGCTTTACAGACAGATAACAAGGAAATATGACATCACTGGGTTGGAAGTATCACTCAAAATATGGTATCCACGAGGATTAGGCCCCATTTTCATACATATGTGTGTTTGTCTTAGCATGTAGCTATGTGCATGTTAAGTATTTGTGTGTAGACAGTGAATTCCAGTGTAGTCTTTGAAATTAAGCAGACATGAATTTGAATCTTAGTTTGTTCAGTTATAAGTGAGTTTTGACAAGGTATTTAATTTTCTGAGTCTCAGTTTCTCATCTGTAAAATGGGGATCCCAACACATCTACTGACATGAGCTGTCATGAGGATTTTCCTCCCTTCCTCCTCTAACCTTTATCAAGTGCTTCCAACATGCCCAGCCCCATACTCAGTTCTTAGCATCTAGGTGATCCCATAAAATTGGGACTACCATATTAATATCCTGAGGAAACTCTGACAATGAGAGGCTAGGCAACTTGACCAAGGGTACATACTCATGAGTGATGAGGAAAGACAGAATTCCAACCCCAAAATCTGGCCCATGAGGCCATGTGTTATGCACATGCTAATTACAAGGAGACAGAACTATATGTGGGGTGTATTTTCTTAAGGGAATAGTAATTTGCATTATTCCCACCCATCTGCCCAGAACCTAGAGAACACAATGGGGGCTCTTGAAGTGTATCCTGAGTGAATGACTAGACTGGACCTGGCAGGGACAGTCACATTATAGAGGTGGGAGGTGGAGGTAGGAAGGACTTAAGGACCCTCCTCCTACCCTAGTATCTTCAGAAAGGCTTTCAACACCCTTGATTGCTATGTGCTTTGACAAATGCATAAAATATGGTCCCCTTCCAGCTGCTTGCTTGGTCCATTTTTGGAACAACGCCAGCCGCCTATTTGGTCAGCTTTGAACAGCAGTGAGGTAGTTAAGGCTGAGCAGAGTGCAGCCGGCTGAGAAAATGGGTAAATATTTTATAGGCTGCACAGTAAATAATGTATATATTCAGAGAAACAAGGTGAATCTTTTATAGGCCTAAACCTCTGTTAAATCTGCAATTAAACGCTGGTGCTGGAAGAAATAAAAGCAAGTCCTAAATCCTTCTTCCTTACTGAGAATCAAAGAACTGCCCATAAGCTTTAGGTAAGAGGTTTCATCTCTGTTCCCTGATGCTGAATTGCCTTAAATTCAGTATTTTTTTTTTTTCTGAAAAGACAAAGTTTTTTTCCTGATACCAAATGCTACTTAAAGAAATATATTTGTTAAGGGACAGACAGATGAAGATGGTGAGAACATGAGGTTAAGAGAATAATTCTATAAAATGGGTCCACTATGTTTATCCACAAAGATTTCTTTTCAAAGAAGCAGTTTACCTGCAACCCTGCCTGTCCTAAGTGGACAGGATAGGTCACATTCCTTAGCAAAGTACCTGTTTACTGCAGGAGAAATGCAAGCCCAAGATAACGTCAATGGGAGGAACTCAGGAGACTTTTAGGACCAGATCCTGAAACTTTGTGAGATAAGGATAGGTCCTCCTAATCAAAAAATCTGTAAGAGTGTATGGTTAAGAATCTAATTAGAATCCCTGAGCACGGGCCAAGGTGACCTAGAACTGCCTAACAGTGGGGACTTGAAAGTCACCCTGCTGTCAGTCAAAAATCAAGAGGTGGATCTAGGTGGGACTAATGGAAACTTCTCTGGGATCCCCAATAAAACTGGAATGCAGGAAAGGTGCGCTGTCCCACTCCCCTCTGAGTGGACCCTAGAGAGTGTCCCCTTTCCCTTTTGTTATCCCTTCCAATAAACTCATTCTTGTTACTCTGAGCAACATATCTGAAAGCTTTCTGACTTGATGTCAAAAATTGAGGTTTAAAGGAGGTTTTGTGCTGCCTCAGTTCTCAGGAAGCCTCAGCTCTGTATTCACAACATATATGTGTTTGTGAACATGTTCACAAATATTTCTTTGTTTCCATTTATGGATAGTTATATATATATTTTGTAGTGTTGTATCTATGTAAGAACTTCATAGTTCTTACAATATGATTTATTTTAGTCTTCGGGGCAATTCCAGTGATATCCATGCAGTATGCACTTAAAATATATTTGGTATTTAATTTGTTGAGGCTCTACTTTGGGCCAGGCTCTCTTCTAGGTGATGTGACACCAGAGTCTGGGGCATATCATCCAGTGGTGAGAGTAAAGTGATAAATGAGGATTCCAGAGGATATAAATTCTGGAGAAAAGCAAAGCAGAGAAAAGAAGAAGAGAGTTCCCAGGAGAGGCCTTACTGGTATGAGGATGTTTGAGCAGACACAGGATGGACCGTGATAGTGAGGGTGTCTCTATAGGTATCACAGTGAAATATGTGTCAGGGAGCCCAGATCAAGACCAAGGTATTCATCCTCTCAGCTTCTGAGACCTGCCATCAAAACTGCCTCTGAGTTGCCTTGATCAAGCTTTGCCTCCCTCTCTTAGAAGCTGTCCATATTCAAAGACTGGTTGATGCAGGGTTCAAAGGCCTGGCCTCCTAAACTTAATCAGGGATAACTGTTGACTGGGATTCTAGCTGACAATAAGGACCCTGTCACTGGTGATGTGTTAAGCATGATAGTCCTGGTGTGCCCATCAGTACAATTGTTAACACTTCCATTAGTAATTGTGTTAGTCAGCTACTTATGGCTGTGACAAAATCAGAGGTAATCAACCTTAAGGAAGAAAGACTTATTTTTTCCTGGTTTCAGATGTTTCAGTCTGTGGTTGGTTGGCCCTGTGTGAGGCAGTACAGCATATTGGGAAGAACATGGTAAAGAAGTGGCTGGAAAGCAAAGAGAGATAAAAGAAAGGGTCCTAATATCCACTTCAAGGACATACCCTCATTGACCTCACTTGTTTTCATTTGGCCCCACCTCTTAAAATTTCCACCACCTCTCAGTAGTGCCAGAAGCCCTGGAACAAGCCTTCAACATATGAACTTTGGAGCAACATTTAAGATCCAAATCTGTAACAGTAGTGCACGGGGTGGAATATCAGTAGGAGAAAATATACTCACCATTGCACTATCTCATGAGTTAAAGGGATTTAGGAGAAGAGTGATTACAAGGACAATGGAATTGAACAGTTGAATAAATCAATGTATTGGAAAAAATATAATAAAGGCTGGGGGTGAATAATCACCAATTTGTCCACATGTGAAATTCAGAAGTACTTCTGGATAGTATATAAAGAAACATTTGTTACTACAGTTGGGGGCAGAGAAAACTGAGTCTTAGGCCCAGAAATTAACTATAAAGGTAGAAGAGATTTAGACAAGATAGAGTTCCCAACCACTGTAAGCTGGCTACACCAAGGTCAGGCTCCTTACTGGGAAGGGTTAGGAGCCTAAGACTTGGAGTAGGAATATTTATCTTGATTTCATGTGACAACCTTGAGTCCCCACATGTCTCTGAACAGCTCTTGGCTGCTAGAAACAGCTTATTCTTCCTTGTTAAAGAATAGTGCTCCATTGTGATTTATCTAAGTATCACAGAAGAATGGCATTATGGCATTTTCTGCTAAATGGACAGAACTGGATACTATCATGCTAAGTAAAATAAGTCACTGCCAAAATAAGTAAACTCCCAAGGAGTCAAAGGTTGAATGCTTTCTCTGATATATGGAAGCTAATTCAAAATAAGGAAGGTGGGGATAAAAAATATAAGAAATGTTAGTGGAGTAGATGAAGGGGATTGAAAGGGAGGGAGGAGGGATGGGATAAAGAAAGAACATGAGATGAATCTGACCTAGTTTTCCTATGTACACATGTAAATATACCATAGTGAATCTCACCATCATGTACATCCACAACATACTAATTTAAAAAAAAAACTATAATAGCAGAAAGATCAGTAGAGTAGAGGGAAGGAAATAGGAGGACGAAAAGGAGGAGTGTGGACTGAATTAGAGCAAATTATATTCCATGCTTTTATAATTTTGTCGAAATTAAATTCTAATGTACTGCACAATTAAAAAGAGCCAATAAAAAGGAAAACATATTATGAGAAAAAGAATAATACTCTATATTTACTTGAAGATAGTGCAGACACCTCACATTGCAAGGTAAAATCCCAACCCCATCCCTAACCCCTGCTGTCCACCAAGAATCCACTTCTACTTCTTGTGGCCAACAGACTGGTAATTATGCCAAGTCATGATAAAACCAAGCTGAGAAAGTGCTGATGCTGCTAAGAGAGAAGGGATTATACCCTGAAAGAGTTAAAAGATCCAGATAAAATAAACTAGTGGAGCTGGAAGGGTATGTTTGAATATGAATCCAAACAGTGATGGATCAGGAAAGCAGGGCATAAAGTAGGTCATTTATTGGAATGAGAATAATATGCCATTATATAGGATTTGACACCCTGGGAAGGACCCTGAGAGAGGATACTAACATGTAATGACTACAAAAGCTTCATGAAAGTTTCAACATTAGATGAGGTAGGATTGACAGAGGGCCATGAAAATGGGAGAAGGGATTAAAAAGAAGTATTCATGTTAGAATGGACATACAAGTAAGGTCAGAAAACCTGCTAGTATAACTTGTAGGGGAAACTGTTTACCAAAGCAATGGAAAAGGAACAGTCAGAGAGCAAGTGTTGTTGAAAAACACAGATAGCCAATCCTAGGTATGTCTGAGATAATGCTAGGAGATAGTGTCACAGAGCTGGGCTTCCTGACAGCAATGGGGAAGATAGAATCTCAAAAATAATAGGGATCATTTGGTGACACTTAGTCACTGGAAGCAAGGTCAGAGTAGCAAGGTCAGGAAAACCCAATCCATGACAACAGTCAATAGAATACAGTGTCTCTGGAGGCAAGCTTTATGCAGGGGCAATAATGGTCCTATTCAATCTATATGCAAAAGACTTAAAGAATGAATGATCAGGAGACTGCATTTTCTGGACCTGAGTTAATGTTCAGGCTCAGAATCTACTGAATGAGGGAGAGGCCATACTCTTGAGATAAAGAACCTTACAAGAACAAAGAAGTGCATTTGCTAAAGGTTTCCAAAAACCCTCACCAAAGGGATTTACAGCTTTTCCTTGAGATATCATGTACTTGGAAGAGGGGAATATGTAGATATTTTGGAGACTGTTGATCACAGGTTCTGGGTTGACATTTTCACTTAGGAATCAGAAGCATTATCAAGACCTTCATGTGAAAATATGGGTATACGGGGACCACTAAATAAATGGAGTCCTGGCCCAAGTCCAGGTCAAAGTATGTCCACTGGGTCCACAGACCATCTGCTGTATATTTTATTGGTCTCTAAGTACATCAGTGGAATGGATGTAATTGGTAGTTGGCAAAACCTTCACATTGGTTCCTTGGCTTGTGACTGAGATATTAAAGTAGGTAAGGCTAAACAAAAGCCTCTAAAATTAGGTTCCAACTGGCCAATATAGTAAATTAAAAAGAACATTTCATCTCAAGAAGATGGGAGGAAGATAAAATTATCAAAGACCAAAGGGATGCAGGGGTGGTGACCCCTATCATGCTCCCATTTAACTCATCAATCTGGTCCGTCAGCATGGGATCCCATTCATAAGATCTGATCGGATTGTGTGTGGCTGCCAAATGTCCAACCAGATGGCATCAGAAACCCTTCCTTAAAGAAACATACCAAGCACTTGGGGATAAATTTGAAGGGGCAGTGATTCATCGTGATAGGGATAGATTTGCCTTTTCTGCTTGTAGATATGCCTTTTCTGCTTTATAGGTTTTGTCCAGAAATACCACTCAAGGATTTAAAGGGTTTGATCCATCAACAAGAGATTCTACAAAATATTACACTGTTGAATACGCTTCCTAATAAAAGAGGTAAAACGTGACACCTGATAGGATTTATAGGTCCTGTCATTAATTGCATAATTCAGAATCTGCTACTCTGATGGAGTGATAAAATGGCTTTTTTTTTTTTTTTAAGAATCATCTAAAGCCATTATGTAAAAATGTGGATGTATAACCGATGTGATTCTGCAATCTGTATTTGGGGTAAAATTGGGAGTTCATAACCATCTTGAATCTAATGTATGAAATATGATATGTCAAGAGCTTTAAAATGTTTTGAACAACCAAAAAAAAAAAAGATGGAATTTTTTTTTTTTAAAAAAAGAATCATCTAAAGCACTAGATTTGAAATGGAACCTACCAAAGATGACCACCCTCTTCCAGGATGCAACAAACAGGCTTAAACAGAAAACATTATACAGTTCTACGTTCCCAGTAGGAAGAATTTGAGGGTTCAGTAACCAGGGAATGGAAGTAGAGATGTCTCAGTTACCACTACTTCTATGATCTATCTAAGGAAATTTGTGCTTTTCATCTCCATTACGTTGGACTCAGCACATTTGGATATCCTGGGTCCCAAAGAAGAACTCTTCTACCAGGTTCACTTCAAGAATCCCATTAAACTTTAAGCTATCACTGTCTTCAACCAATAAAGAAATAAATCATTACCTTAGCCAGGGTTCACTGACTAATAATTAGTAGAGAGTGGGGTTTCTGTTATGCAAGGAGGGCAAGAAGATATAAGTTTGGCACCCTGGAGATTCAATAGGTCATCTTTTAGTATCCCCTTGACCAATTTTGACAGTAAGTGGATATGATGATTTGGGGCTCAGACATATCATGAATAAGGATTACTTGTGTCCCCCAACTACACTACCCAGATCAGCAGATGTGCTCGCAGGTGAGAGACATATAAAATGAGTAAGGAGAGAGAAGTTATGAGTATTTGCTGCAGCAGGGAGACCAACTGAAGTGTCTGGGACTAGTTCCTCCTAGTGTCTTCCTCCTATAAGCTTCCTTGTGAAAGAAAACAATCAGAATCCAATAAGCTCTATTCCCAGTTGGATTGAACTTATTATAAAAAGCAAGTGGATCTGAGTGGTACAATGATGATGTACCACTCAGAGTGTAGTGGATGTTGTGCTATTGTACCCCAAGTCCCCTGTTTAGGAGTGAGGTCCTCGTTCTTCCAGATGAGAGATCGGACACACACATTAGCTGGAGAATTTTTTGGGAGAGGAGAGACAATGGACTGAATGCAAGAAGGAGGACACTCGATGATTTTTTAGTCCTACAGAGTAAGATTGCAGTAAAGGTGGGAATTGAGCTCAGAAATTTAATTTAATGCCAAAGTCATTCTGTCATCTCAAGAGGGCCTTTGTAGGCTTCTAGTCCTAAGCCTTGGTTTTGCCATGGGTGACTAAGGCTCTGGCACCTAAATGATCAGTTCAAGACCATCAACCAGGTCTTCTGACTCAAGAGACCCAGATTCCTTATGTGGTACCATTTTCGGTGTAAGTCAACATGCCCACATTTGCATGAGCTAGGTGTCCTTTGAGATAGACTTGAGGAGACAGGATGTTGAAAACTGCCCAGCGTCCCAGCATTGTCTTACTGGTTACTTGGGTCTTTCTGACTCCCAAGGCAGAGCTCCTTTAAGGGTGCGACTTCCTCTCTATGTTGACAAGAGTGATTGAGGACCCCAGTACAGGTCAGCCCAGCAAAAGCAGCTGCCACAGATGGGTGCTTTAAACATGTTTGCTACTTGAATAAAAGTAAACAATCTGCTAGAGGGCAGGTCAAGTGGGTTTGGGGAGAAGAGGTTTGGGGAGAACAGAACCTGGGCTTTAGTATTAGATACATCAGGGTTCAAATCCAGGTTCAAAATAATTGCTTCTTGGTTGACTTTAGATCAGTTTCATCTCTTAAAGTCTTAATTTCCTTATTTGTTAAATGAAAGATAGTAATGCCTACCACAGAGAACTGTATTTTTATCAAATGTCTCAAACATGTACACAAAGCTTAGCATAAGTAAGTGTTCACTTAGGATGAGTTATTACTAGCTACACTTTGGCCTGACTCTCCCCATTTTTTCCTCTACACTAAGTTGTCTATGGGTCTATATTTTTTATGTTTGTTCTGCTGCTAAATATGTTTAGCTTTTGTACTTGATTCTGACCACTAGAATCACATTGTCCTTCTTTCTTTTCATGCACCCCAGTGTCTTTTGCCCTTTTATACTCACCTCTGAATCCAGGACTGGACTCCTATCCTGATCATGGAGTCCTTAGTATGTACCCAACCTCTAAGAAGCTTAGTAATGTTCTAAAGTCCCACAGTTTGCAATTAGTAGAGCCAAGTCTCACAATCAGGCTGTTCAAAATCAGAACCTGTGCCTCCACCTCCAACAACTGAATTAATTGCTCCCCCAGTCAGTCCTGCTGCCCACCCAGGGATAGATTTCCTGGGAGCTACTGTCAACCTGTAGCTCCTCACCAGTTCTTGTGCTTGGTGCCTTTCTTAAGAATCCTGGAGCTGACTTCTATGAATCATGCAAATAAGTAGTACCTGGAAGATATCAGTCATCCATGTCAGTAGCCAGGCCTGCTTGCCTGGCCACTTTGCCTCTTGGAAATGTCCTTTCTTCCTCTGTGTTGCTTGGAGAGGTCTATGCCCCTCCTTTCTCACTCACTCCTTTAGAGATCTCCAGATTTGTGGTTGCAGACGAAAGCTAGTCTCATAAATTGGACATATCTCTTGAGACGGGTGATTCAGAGAGGGCCTGAGCCATGCCTGGAGCATATGGCCAATTCACCCAACCGATCTCTTCCCAAATATTAGCTGTCATTGATGGAGCCCCTCCTAGGATACTGGGTGAAAGACTATAGCAGCATGTCATCGAGTCTTTTTAAAAATCTTGGGTAATTAATATTTTTATTGTTGTTCAGTAGATGAAGAAATGGAAGTTCAGAGAGATAAATTAACTTGCCAAAACCACACAGTAAGTAGCAGGATTGGGTTTTAAATCCAGATCTACTTGATTCCAAAGGTAGTTATCCTATCCAATGAGCAGAAGTTGGAGACAGTGACCATGGGCTCACCCTGGGAGAGGACTTTTGTATCTAGAAAGCAGAGAGAGAGAGGCAATGGAGAGAAGGCCCACCTTGGCATTGCACCATACTCAACTCTTAGTAATCCAGGCTGCAGACAGACTGTGCAGGGCTCAGTGTGTGGCAGCTCCAGCTGTTCTCCTCTCTCACTCTCCCTGGGGGTCCCCTGGGGTATGTCATATTTCTCTCTGACATTCTTGGAATATTTTATGATTCATTCTTGAAGCATGAACTTTTTAACTCTTTTCCCGTGGAAGAATTTCTTCTTCCTTAGCTGCAGGCCTGCATGGAAACTCATAGAACTTTTGTGAACAGATAAGAAGAGACACTACTGTTTCCCCACTAAGCCTGACTTGCTGGCATCTAATCTTTTATGAACGTGTCCTGGAGACCATCGAAACTGGAAGGGATCTTATTTTGACTTGACCGAAGGCACAAATAGAGATAGGAGCTCATGTCTTGCTATTTTGAGTCCTAGGCTTTTTGCAGCCTGATTTCATCAATCTACAGTGCCCCCAGCTTAGTATCATTTACTAGTATAATTGGGGAAATTACTCAATTTTCTTAGTTTTGCCAATGGCACTCATGCTTTCACATAATTTTTTTTCCCCATTCTCTTATTGGATGCCCAATAAGAGAAAGTTCAAAAGAAGAAAGTTCTCTGGAGGCAGAACATGTACTGCTAAAGATGCATGCCCCTCACCCCTTGGTGTACCTAGTTACCCTGTTAGAGAGACATCATTATCTCTGCTTACGACTCAAGGAACTGAGGGGAAGTTCTCCCAGCTTGTAACAGGACCAGGATCCAGTTCTAGATCAGTTCAACAATAAAGCCTGAGGTCTTTTCACAACCTGACAGTCTCTAAGAACAACTTAGGTCTTAGGAAAAGTTAAATCTCTCCAAAAGTGAAAGGATTCCTTTCTCAGAGGCCTGAGCAGTGGTTTGTTTGCATTTGCTGAGGTGGGGAGAGGGAGACTGCCACAGCAGCTGTTACACCCCACTCCATTCCCTGAGCCCCACCCCTCTGACATCATGCGTGCATAGCTCCTTTCTGGGAGGACCCACTTATAGAGGGTCCACCCCTGGACCAATACCATGAAAATAAGCCCATCCTGTGAGCCAGGGGAGTCAGTCTCTGATCCCAAGGCAGAACAAGAAGCCAAAAGCTGCATAAAATTTGCACCAAACATCAGAGCCTAGGACCCAGAGGTAAGATTCTGGAGCCATCCAAGAAATTCCAGTAGTTCCATCTCAGTGACTTAAGATCATAGTTCCGTGGAATGCGATGGGTTCCATATTATTCAGAATATAGTTTCAGTGCCTAGCATAGAACACAGGTCTTCCATGAGCCAAATCCTGTTTTAGTGCCTGTATTTCCTTCCCACTCCTATGTCCAACCACACTGAGCTACACAAGCTTTTCATGACCCAGATCTTTTCACAAGCTGATCCTTTTGCCAAGAATAGTAGTCTTCTTTTTCTCCTCCTCCTTATTCTCTTTCCTCCTCTTCCTCTTCCTTCTTTTTCTTCTTCTTCTCTCCCCCTCCTCCTTCCCCCCTCCTTTTTTTTCCTTCTTCATCTATTAAGTCTTTCTCTTGTTACCTGTTCATTATCTAGATAACTCAAACCTATCTTTTAAAACTCAACTCTTCCACATCTCCTCTGGGAAGTTCTGCTGAAAATCCAAGTACTGTTGTAGCTATGGCTGTGGTCAGAGTATAATTTCTCTCTAACAAAAGTTATGTTGAGGCTTTACTCTCCTAATATAACAAGTGGTGGAGATTTCAAGGCAGATAGTTAGAACCTAGGGGCATTACCCTTGAAAGACATTGACGTCCCCCTTGGGAGACTGGATATTTCTCACCAAAGTGGGTCTTTGTAACAGAGATATCCTAGCCCCTCCCTAGTCTCTTATTTCTTCTCCCACCATGTTCTCACTCTTATACACATTCTCTCCATGAAGTCCTTGCCAGAAGCCGACACTGATGCCATGGTTTTGGACCTCTAAAACCATGAACCAAAATAAAACCTATTTTTCTTATAAAGGATTCAGATTTAGATATTTGGTTGTAGCAACACAAAATGGCCTAAGACACTAATCATCTTAGTTTCTTCTTATCTATTTCTTCTTCTCCATCCAAATTCTTGAGTTTAGCTCTCAACTTTGAATATTATTTTCCTATTCCTTCAGGATTCAGAGTCATCTTCTCCTAAAAGTCATTAGTATTCCCCTCTGAGTTATGTGCCCACTCATGGTGATAGATGGAGATCTGCCATTCAGATCCCCTTTCAAGTAAAGGCTTGCCCAGATGCCAGGAGTAGAGCTATTGGGAAGCCTCCAGCTGTTTGCTCCTCTAAGGTCAGCCTGACCTGCAGAAAAACGCGTTGCCTCAAATCACACACTTGCAGTTGTTGGTACTAAGCAAGACAAGTACATAAAGGCCTAGCTAGCGTTGCTAGATGAAGACCCCACTTTTGGACAATTAACTCTAGTGCCCCTTGCTGGGTTGGCTGAGTCTTGGTCAATCATGCATCAAGGTTCAAATTCTCCCTCTGCTCAAGCCTGCTCACATGTCCAATCATATTTATATGATAAAGTCCTAACACTCAGTACTTCAGAATATGACCTTATAGAGATAATCAGGTTAAAATGAGGTCAACAGGGTAAGCCCTAATTCAATATAACTGTTATCCTTATAAAAACAGGAAATTTGGAGATAGACATAAGAGAAGGATGCTATATGAACATTAAGATAGCCATCTACAAGTCAAGGAGAGAGGCTTGGGACAGATTCTTGCTCACAGACTTCAGAAGGAACCAACCAATACTTTGATCTTAGACTTCTTGCTATGAAATTATATTTTTCTGTTGTGTAAGTCTCACAATTTGTGTGGAACTTTGTTATGGAAGCCCTAGTTAACTAATACAAGGGATCACTAAAAACCATTTCAGAAGCTGCCTGTGATGGTTAATTTTGTGTACCAACTTAACTGGGCATGAGAAGCTAGACAAACTATTTCTGGGTGTGTCTTGAAGGTATTTCCAGAAGAGATGGGCATTTGGAATGGTGGAGCAAGCAAAGTCCCTCTCCAGTGATCTATTCCTCCAAGGGCCTGAAGAGAACAAAGAAGTAAAATCAGAGAAAGAATGGACAACTTTTCTGATTGACTATGTGAGTTGGAATGTTGATCCCCTGCCTTCCATACTCCTCGTTTTCAGACATTGACATTGACCAGAATCTACACAACTGGATCTGTGTCTCTGAGGCATTCCAAACTACATTGCCAATCCCAGCTCTCCAGCTTGCAGACAGCCTCCATAACTGTATACACAAATGCCTTATAATGAATCTCTCTCTCTCTCTCTCTCTCCACACACACACACACACACACACACACACACACACTCACTCACTCACTCACTCACACACCTCTATCAGTCATCTATCTATCCATTCATCTATCTATCTGTTTCTCCTATTAGTTCTGCATCTTTGGAAATACATGACCAGACAGAGTCTTAGAAGGAACATCCTGATGATGAAGAAGGAGCTGATTCAGGAGATAAACAGATGGAAATTGCAGGTTCTGTCCAATGGATGGGGGTTGGGGGAAAGTGTGTACGTGTTGTACCTACCCTTATTTGTGTAGGGTACAGGTGACCATAATGAGAGCTGAGGACTAGTTGCTGATCCACAGTACTTTGAATGGACTCAGGTGGTTAATGGCAAGTACTACCTGCAGGAGAAAGAGGCTACTCCTCCACTGCAGGGCAGCCTGACCTCCAGGATCTTGAAGCACCCTGAAACAGGTGAGGATGTTCAAATTGAGCATCAAATGTTTGTTAATCATTGGAAAAACAAAGGTATCTCATCTCTCACAAGTCTAACTAGGACCTTTCAACAACATGTGGTTCCTTACTGAATAAAGCACAAGCTCCCTAAGTACGGCATGCACAGCCCTCCATGCCCTGGCCCATACCTGACCCTCACTATCTGGCTTCTCATTCTAGTCCCATCTCACCTGGCCCCTTTGTGTCATTTTTGCATTTGGTGTTCTGGTCATACTGAACTACAGCCATGTGCTGCTTCATGATGGGGACACACTCTGAAAATGCTCTACTAAGTTGTTTTATCACAATGTGAACAAACATAGATGGTACAGACTCATCCTTGATGTGGCCTCTTGATGCTTTCAAGAGATTCTGTGAATGTGAAATACATGAGGTTGCTGTTGATGTAACATGGAAGACTATTTTAAGCTAAACATTTTTGTATAAATACAAATAGTATATTCTAAAACAATGATAAAATGTATAGTATAACATACTGTACATAATTGTAGGTGATATACTTTATAGGGTTGTCTGCATGGTAGGCTTGTTTACAGCAGCATTACCATAAATACCTGATAATGCATTGTGTTATGATGTCTACGAAATCACCAGGTGATAGGAATGTTTTACTCCCTTGTGATGGTATGGGAACACCATTCTGCATGCAGCCCATCATGGATCCAAATGTCATGTGGTGCCTGACTGCACTTTCAAGTTCCTAAGTAGGATGGACCATTTCAAGCTTCTACATTATGAGTGCTATTTAATTCTGTCTAGGTCTTTTCTTTTTATATCTACTTGAGTAAATTCTACCTTCCCTAAAATGAAATTTTCTCCTGGGAAGCCCTTCCTGCTCCTTTAGGCAGATTCTTTTCCAGCACTCCTTGTTTTGTGGAAGAGAAATATGTATTAATTTTTTTTGTTTCATATAATAAACCTTGGAAGACAGAGTCTTTGTACCCCCAGTGCTCAGTTCACATCCCAGAATAGAGCTCAATGTCAGTTGAATGAAATGGTTAAAGAAACAAATAGAGTGTGATTCTTATTCCAAAGGGAGGCAGGTAAACAAGCAGTTCCAGAGCAAAGGGCCCAGTACTGTAATAGCTGAATTCTAAACAAGCACAGAGGGCAGAGTGTGTCCAGTTTATCTAGAAGAAAAAACACAGAGCAGCATCCTGGGAAAAGGGACATTAAGCTGAATCCTAATTAGATCCCATCATCCTACACAGAATTGAGAATGTGAGATTTCATGGGTTAAAGGCAGATCATGCCTTTGACATGTGAATAGGGAAAGGCCTTTCCAGTGGAGGGGCTGACTGGGTGCACACAGGCATAGAGACATGGGAGAGTTTGCCAGTTCTTCAGGGAAAGGCATGTCAAGAAGCATGCTGAAGCTGGGTAAGCAGAGTTCAGACAGTCACAGCAGGACCATGGAAGCACCAACCTAAGCAAGATGGCGACTCCATTACCCAGTCATGGAACACAGAACACAGAGGAGCTTGACGTGGTTAACAGAGAATTCCACTTGAGTGGGCTGTGCCAGAGACTTGCCTTGGAGCCTGCTCTCATGGTCAGCTCTATTTAAGCAGAGCATGAAATAATATTTTTTTTAATCTGAGGATTGAACCAAGATGTATGCTACCTTGAGTGGTGGAGGTGGGGTGACTGTGGTGCAGGCTGGTTCTGTAAAGAGAGACCCCTGAGAAGCTGAGCAGAGCATACTTCCTCCATACTCCCCCACTAGCCCATCAGAGAAGATGCTCTTCTCAAAGAGGTTGCATCTCCCTTCTGGGAGAAGACAAGGTCTTCTCCTTTCTTGTCAGCTCGCCATTCCCCCTTTGCTGGGGCTGTGGACATAGCAAAGTCACAAGAATAGGTTAGATAAGATGCCTTTTAGCATATCTGCCTTGAAAGCCTTCTTATGTGCTGGGGGCCTGGGCTATCTGTCCCTGCTGCATACCTCCATGTGCCATGCATTCGCCTGCAATGAACTAGCCCTGGTCCTACTGCATGGAAGTGGCCTATTATCTCCTCCACCTGCCGTGCTGTACTGTGAGTTCCCTGAGAGCTGAGTTTCACAGTTTGGGGACTTACTTTGAGTCTCCTATGTATTAAGGTTGAGCTGGTACAGATCCTGAACTGAAGGGTGCATGAAGGAAAACACTTCTCTGTTTTGTCAATTCAGTTCCCATGCTTGGCTCTGTAAAAGCTCACATTTCTTGCTCATTCTGTCCCTCAATGTCACCTGTCAGGTGAGATCAGACACAAAGGATAAGTCCAGGGACTGTGTGAGGTTGTGAGAGCCAGGACAGACCAGTTAGGCACGATGGCAGAATCCCCAGGGCCAGCTGGAACGCGCCTGCCGTAACCACATCTCCAGGCCTGGTATTGGGCCCCTCTAATTTGGTTTTGAAAACATGTGGTTTTGTCCTTGTTCAAATATTGATTTTAGGTAACTTGAGCCTGGCAGAAAAGGCCTCTGCAGGGCCAGTGGGGCTGTTTGTTGCCTTAATGACATTTCTGTGTGTTTGTATAACACGGGCTGGTGGTCGAGTCTTCGCTCCCAGGGAAGATTTACGGGACTTTACACTTTGGAAGATATTGAGGCAAACCGTTGATGAAGGCCCAGGGCATAAATCAGAACTACTTGGGCTGACAAGGGGCACTTGGAACTTTTGCCAGCTGCCTCTCCCCTCATGTGGAGTGAGGGTTTGGACCAGGTCAGCGGGCTTCATGGCGTGTGTCCTACAATCCCTGGAGGAGAGCTTTTAGGCAGGGTTCCATGGCCCTCCAGGACTTTATAGGTTTTATAACAGGGGTTCTTACTAGATTTCTGTAAGTAAAAATGAAGTTTTGAGAACTGCATGAGTGGAAGATTTTGACATCCCTCTCAGATCTAAAGCTCTGGTATCGAATTGTCCTGGGTCCTAACAGGACACAGACGGCTCACTCTTCATTGAGAGGAGATTAACAAAGGGGCTGTTAACAAAGGTATGAATGATGTCAAGAGAAACACATGGAAGGGTAAAGCAGCTTTGGCATGTAACAGAGCCCATAGAGATGGTCAGGGCTGTGCTGTGGCCTCAGCAGAGGGGCAGCTGATGGGAGAAACCCACCCCACCGTGACTCCATAGGATGGAGCCAGCAATACATGCCCTAACCTCTCTCTTGCCCTCAGATCTCCTGAGGATCCCCCCCACAACCCTCACCTCTGGCCAAACACGGCTGGAAGCCATGGGTGGATGAGTTCTATGGAGACTTGGCTCCTGGACCTCTGAGACCTGGTAGAACAGCTGTACCTTAAGATACAGGAATTCCAAGGTGAGTCTCCAAATCATGAGATTGTGCTCTCTGGGAACTCACAGTACTTGTTGCATGGCCAGTGGAGGAGGCAACAAGCCCCTACCATGAGTAGGGCGGGTACCGGAGTGGCAGGTGAGTGCAGGGAGAAAGGATATGCAGGCGGGGAGTGAAACCAGCCCATAGCAGCAACTTTGCATATCATGGCAGGGTGGCCGAAGGTAGAAAGAAGGACCTGCTTCTCCTCGAACTTCTCTCAATTGCCAGCCTTCATTCTGCTATCACATCTTCATCTACCTTGTTTTTGATCTTCATCAAGTTGGAGTTTGGTGATTTCTTCAAATCTTTTCTAGTGCTAGAGAAATGATTCCACATCTGCCTAAACAGGCAGATGCTGGAGAGTAGAATTTAAAGGGAAAGAGTAAAGATATTAACTATCAACTAAGAGCATGGACCTTGTGGTCATACACAACTGTGTTTTGATACAAGCTGGGTGATTTGGGGCAAATTTACATCACCTCTCAGAGCCTCAGTTTCTCACCTGTGAAATGGGGATAAACTAACTACTTTATAGCATTTGGACAAAGGCAAAAAAAAGTTGTAACATATGAAGCACTTAGAATTAAGCACATGGTTGAGCAATCCACTGGCAGCAATTGTTATTCCCAAATGAGAGCACGCTGGAAAAATACCCTCCTGTACAAGGTAGTATTCAAGTTTCCTCTCTTTAGATTTTTTTCATACTTATCTTTTCTCTATCTCTCAGCCCTCAGGTTTCCTGGCCAAAATTCAGCAATTTGGAGTTTGGGGAGATGTGTGTCAAAAAGACATTAAGTAATGTCACCTATACCTCTTGAGGTGACCGAGGTACCTGGAACTTCAGAGTCTGCCCTTGGGAAGTCATCTCACTCATTCAGGACTCAGATCTCTAGCTCTGCCCTTTTCGGACATCACAACAAATGGTGGCACCAAAGTGTCTTGAGCCCTAGCTGAAGTCAGCAGGTCCTTGCTTTCCCTCTTTAGCCATAAGCGGTTCAGCCAGGGCAGGCTGGCTCCAGCTGTGCTCCTTGGCACATAGTGCCCCAGCTCCTATCAGAATCAAAACAGAGTAAGCCGTGGGCGTGGTGACGAAAAGCAACAGCCTCCTCCTCCTCCTCCTTGTTACACCAAACACCATTCTCCTGGGACCCAGGGAGACAAATAACCAGTTCACATGTCTGCAGCTGGCCCTGGCCGTAAGTCTGCACGATTTACCTTGGCTCTCAGTGGCACTGAGAATGAGGTCATTAAAGGGGTAGACAGTGGAGAGGACCTCTGGAAGGGCAGCAGTAAAATGTGCCGTTGGGAGGCAGAAGAGAACCCTTGAGTCATGGGGTCCTTGGCAGCTGCTTAGGAAAGGTAAATAACTTCAAAGAGTCCTTGCCTGGAAGATAAACTGTGCTTCTGCGCATACCAGAGGCCATCTCTTGACTCTTCTCTCATTTGGTTCTTTCTATTGAATCCATTGCCTCCAGGCTCAGGAGGATGGTGTGGTAACATGAGTAATACTGGGGTGGTGAAAGGTGGCAGACTGCCACCTCCAGCCATGGCCCATGGTGGGCTGGGTAATTCCCTACATGCCTACACCTCCAATGCTCTTTTCCTTATCCCTCATGTGTCAGCCCCATGGGGTGTCTTCCTGTTCCCCCATCCACTAAACTCCCAAACCTGAGGCCTGTGCAGTCTTTCTTTCCAGAAAGCTCTTTCTTGCAACTCTTCCCTTGGCTAATTCTGCACATTCTTCAAATTTCAATTAATATGTCACTTCTTCAGGGTCTTTCCTTAATTCCCCTGTTGTTCTTTTCTCCTACAAGATGGCTGAAATTCAGTTCTTATTATCAGATTATGAGCATCCTTTCTGCACTATGATCTAGAAGCTAAAAGCTGTAGATGGCAGAACTGTAAGATAGACGGAGACTGGATCTCCAAGGTTTGCATGAAGCTGCCTAGCAGTTCTGAATTACTTGCCTCTGGATTTATTTTTTATTTTTCAAGTCAAGGCAAAATTCACATGACAAAATTAGCCATGAACCGTTGTAATGTGCACAATTCTGCCGTACTTATTACGTTCACTATCTTGTGCAACACTCGCCTCTATCTGGTTCCAAAACATGTTAATCACCCCCAAAGGAAATACCATCCCCTTAAGCAATCACCTTCATGCCCTCCGCCTCTCAGTCCCTGGCAACCACCAGCCTGCTTTCTGCCTCTATGGATTTGCCTCTTACGGACATTTCCTACAAAATGGAATCACAACATGTGATCATTTGCATCCGGTTTGTGTCACTCAGCATGTTTTATGGCTGAATAATATTCCATGGTACAGCTGTACCACATTTCTTTATCTTTCCATCTGTTGATCAGACATATGAGATTTTGCTAATTTCTGGCTATTTAACAAACACTATGAATAAATGTCTCTAGATATTTTTTCACAATGCAAATATATTTTTATCTGTTGAATCCATTGGTTATCTCAATTTTTGACACCATCTACTGATCATATAAGGGATCTAGCAATTACAAACTTAAAAGCTGCCTCTTCTCCTTATGTGTCCCATCTGACAAGTGCAAAGTATTAACAAACAGAAAAACCCCATGTTATCGTTTTTTCTCCCTACCACCACTTCCTGTGCTTTTCTGGACCTCAGCAATCTTATCTATAAAGTGGGGAGAAGCAGGCCCTGAAGGCAGAGCTCTAAAACCAGATAACCTCTTGAGGTCTCTTTCATTTGGTTCTTCAAAGTATGCTTTAAAAGGGCCGGTGGTCACAGGAGCCCACTGCAGCACTGTGTCACATTGTTTGGAACACTTTCCCTAACTGGTGCTCGCCCTCTGGCCCTGAGCTGGAATTTCTGCTTTCTCTCCCTGTTGTGGCACTTCTAAAACTGCAGTTTTCTGGTCCATCTTAAATCCACTGTTCCATGTCTACTTTTTTTTTAAAAATAGAACATACAATCCTTTAAATTGGGTTCTTTTTTTTTAAAGAGAGAGAGAGAGAGAGAGAGAGAGAGAGAGAGAGAATTTTAATATTTATTTTTTAGTTTTCAGTAGACACAATATCTTTTTGTTTGTACGTGGTGCTGAGGATCAAACCCGGGCCGCAGGCATGCCAGGCGAGCGTGCTACCGCTTGAGCCACATCCCCAGCCTAGGGTTCTTTAAAAATATGCTGCGCACAAATCAAGTACATAAAAGTCAACCACAGCAACATTTATCCCAGGTGTCTCTTCTCATCCAGCTTCCTGTCATCCTCAAGGCCCTCTGACCCCTTGGGCTTTGGTATCCAAATTTTGATATCTCTTCTAATTCTCCTTGATGAAGACATTATTCTATTTATTCCCATTCTCAGTCTCACCCCACTCTGCCTGATGACTGTGACCGCAGCTGTGCTCAGAGCTCTGCCATTCAGTGACTTGGGACCCTGGGGTGCCAGTGGCTGGTCCAGGCTCACTTTACCCCAGCTCCAGAGGAAGGGAGTTCAAAGAGCTTCTTGGTCATGGGTGCTTAGAAAATATTTATTGAGGAACTTCCTAAAAAAAAAAGGTCTCAGCTCATCAGTTTCTTATCAAGAAATAAAACCTAGAGGCAGAACCCAATGTTGATCCTAGTGGGAATCTGGGTTGAATAGAGAGAGGAATACAATTCATAGAATTCTTTAGAATAAGTCTGAAAACACATTTCTAGCTCCCCTTTCACTCTTAGATACAATTGGGAAGATGTATTTCTAAGATCCCCCCTTTCTCCATCATTTCTTCCCCTCTAAATGAATTCAATTTATTGATATATAGAGTACGTTCAATTAAATTTGAAACACCTTTATAGTTAATATGTGTGTGTGTGTGTGTGTGTGTGTGTGTGTTATACAAGTGTTTATAATATGCTAGGCATTGTGCAAATCCTTGACATAACTAATTCCTTACAGTTCCCCATGTGGTAGATGAATGATTATTTTCATTGTGTATGTGAGAAGATGGAACCCTGAAGCATCTCAGGCTAAGTAACTGGCCTAAACTCTCACAACTGGTAAAGGTTCCACCCTGGTCATCTGATTTCCGTCTAAACATACTACCACTCTGTTATACTCAACACGAAACGGAAATGTTTAGAAGTATTTCTAGGCATCCAATTATCCATTCATAAAGCTCCATGACTCTGCTGGATCATTTGCTTGGGATAAAGAGGCAATTAAGATGAGGTTCTGTGCAAGCCAAGACAATATGAAGAATTTCAACATCATCAGGAATGCCTCAAGAGTCCCTAATTCTCAGCCTGAAGCACAAGATAGTTGTTAATGGGATTCTTCTGAGGCTTCCCATCTCTTCAATAGCCAAGGAGAAGT
This sequence comes from Callospermophilus lateralis, assembly GCF_048772815.1. Lineage (NCBI taxonomy): Eukaryota > Metazoa > Chordata > Mammalia > Rodentia > Sciuridae > Callospermophilus > Callospermophilus lateralis. The sequence goes on from NC_135311.1 coordinate 97,816,648, forward strand.
TAATAGCAAGCCGAATAATGGAACACCCAAGATAACAGGCCCTAATCCCCAGAACCTGTAAATGTTACTTTATATAGCAAAGACTTATAGAGGCAATAAAGTTAAGAATCTTGAGATGAGGAGATTATTCTCAATTATCCAGGTGAATCCTACATGGAATCAAGGATTAGACACAGAATAGATGACAGTGTGACCGGAGGCAAGGATTGGAGTGATTCAGCCATAAGCCAAAGAATGCTGGCAACCACAGGGGCTGGAAAAGGCAAGAATGGGCTCTTGCTTCCAGTTTCTGATTTTGAACCAGTAAAACAGATTTCAGACTTCTGGGCTTTGGAACTGTAAGAAAATTCATTTCTGTTTTTTTTTTTTTTTTTTAAACATCCAAGTTTGGGTAAATTTTTTACAGCAGCCACAGGAAAGTAGTATACTAAATTACTATACTCTGCTTCTGTAGTGGTCCCTGGGATCATTAGAATCCAGAACAGGAATGAAACATACAAAATAGGAAACTGTGCTTCAGAAAAGTAAGTTGATTTGTTCAGGGTCACACAGCTAATAGGTTTCGGAGCTGAGATTAAAATCTAGTTTGAATTCTTGAGCTTTGCAAATCACTTTATTTGTCACTTTCTTTTCACGAGAACATAAACACAGTCTGTACTGAAAAAAAAAAAAAGAATCTTTTTGATAGATGGGTAATCTGATGCATAAGCTCACAGGAAGCTGGGATTGGAGGCCTGGTGGGGTCCTCTGATTCCCCCTGCCCTGGACTCCCACCCTCTGGCTGATGATGGATTTAAATGCTGGGTGAGGAGGTCTTGTCATGCATTCCCTGCCAGCCTGGCTCAGGCACCTCCAGCTTATCAGTCTCTGACCTTTGGTTTTCCATGGCAAACCCTTTCATGCAGGAAGCTGCCGACAAGCGGCCAACGGCCAACATGCTGGCTTCATAAGACTCTATTGTCCTTATTTAGAATTGCTTTCACTTAAACCAGCCTGCTCTTGCAAAACATGTTTATTCTGGTTTCCTCTCCCTCCTGGCTGCCTGACCGGTATCAACCCAGAGTGCAGCAGTTCTAGTTCTCAGACCTGGGCCAGAGAGGGCAAGACAAGGAGAAAAACAGAAGGCCAAAGAAAGGACATGGGAGGGCAGGATGGACCTTCCCAAACTGTGCAGCAGATGAGCTTGGTGCCCTCTCTTCAGGGGCATTGTGTGACCCCTGAAAGAAGGCAGCCATTCAAAACCCACCCCTGCAAAGACTCACCTCCACTTAAAGAGCATGAAGAACTTGGGGGCGGGGTGGGGGGGTAGAGCTTTACTTTTTTTGAAATCCAAACAGTTTTAGAGTAACCATAATAAGGAAGATGAAAGTTTTAATAATATAGCAACTTGCTTTCATTAAATACTTATTATAAACCAATATTAGATTCTTTATATTATTTATTTCACTTAATTTTTAGGACAGCCATGTCAAATAGGCATTTTCACCAACCCTGCTACAAAGGTGAAGAACTGAGACTTATCCCAAGGTCCTCAGCTGTGGGAACTGAGATTTGAGGTTGCATCTGCCTGGTCTAGAGAGTTCATCTTACACCACACTCTTTGTTAGGGATTTCCTGGTCTAGCCCCCTTATTAGAAGTGTCAGGTTCTGAGAGAGCAGAGTGACTTGCCCAAGGTCCATCCCCAGGTCTAATTTTGCAGGATTCCAGGACAAGGTTCTTTCCAACAGGTTGCCTAGTGTCACCTAGTGTGACACAGAATTTAAAGAAGAAAAGGCGGTTCAAGATTGGCCACTTGCTATAATTTGAGAGACTTGTTCTTCCCTCCCTTCATTGCTTTGTATGCCTTTTTAGAGATGTTATTATCTTTGGGACCAGTATACTTCTTCCATGGGCATATCCAAGCATAAGTGGCAGGGAGAAGAGAGAGAAACCCCAACATCGAAAAGTAGTGTGCCAACTTCCTCATGATGACTTTACATGGGGAGCCTTTTATGAAATGTGGCTGCTGGTGGCATCTCACAGATCATCTTATTCTTCTGGGGAGCATCCTTCATGTTATAGGTGGTAAAGTTCCGAGGCAGTAAGGCATTCATCCAAAGGCAAACAGCTTATAAATGGGTTGAGCTGCCCTTAAAACTGTGTTCTGTGTCTTCTGACTTTCTGGTGACAGTGCACAGATCTTCTATGAAGAAGCTGGGTTTCTTTCGGTCCTTAGAGTTCCTCATCCAGCTGTCGCTGGTTTTTGTGGTTCTTGTTGTTTGTGTGTTTTGTTTTTGCTTCTTGTTTTATTTTATATTTTACCTTTTGGAAATGGATTGTGTTAAAAATACTAATCTTGCTCCAAGGAAAGGGGAGGAGAGATGGAAAACTCCCAAGAGCATTTTCTCAGTAGTAGGGGAGGAGTGATATTTGGGGAGGAAAGCAACCCAAAAAGCAATCAACAACAACAAAAATACTTTTCCTCTCAAGTCAATCTCTCATGGGATCTATATGATCTTCTCCAAATAACCTTTCTAAAACCTGTGCCACACACTGATGAGACTTCTTCTCAGTAATGGCCCTGTGTCTAGTTCCAAGGCAGAGGTCAACATCTGTATGGAGACCAGGCTCAGCAATTAAAAGGGGTGGGTGGGGGACAGGGGCGTGATCTCCTTGTGCAGTGGCTCTGAGGGGAGGTTCCTTTGGGGGCTGGCCTGAGTCTGGAGAGCTGGTCCTCCACCCACCCTCAGGGCTTCAGCCTCACTCCTGTTCCAGTTACTCACTGTTTGCTATGACTTTCCAGGGGTATCACAGTTTTTGAGACGGTTCACAGCTGGTTTTACAAAAAGTGGTTCTGGGCTCCCTTTAATTTTTCTTTTCCAATAGCACCATGGACATACTCTCCCCAGAGCACAAAGGGAAGCCATGGTCACTTTGCTGAAAGTAGGCCTTGGTTTCCTTATCTGTAATAGTCATGGTCATCTTTGCCTTTCCTCTGTCTCTCATGTGCTACTGAAGATCAAAGAAACATGCAAATGTCAATGACTCTAAAATGCTAGACCACGCACTAGATTATTGGGTAGATTAAATTTGGAGATTTCCATCCCTCTTATGGGGAAAAAAAATTAACAAATTGTTGCTGCCCAGGATCTCTGAAGACCTCAAGGCTGGGTGTGTGAGGGTGGGGGTAATGGAGAGGAAGGTACTTCCCGGGTTGAATCAAAGCTGAGTTCCAAGCCCCTGAGATGTGATGTGCTGGCTTGGTTATACTAAGCCAATCTCTCATTGTTTCTGAGACTGTTTCCCAGTCTGGGAATGGGATTCCATAGCCTGTTTCACAGGGCTTTTGTGAAATTTAATGAGAAATAAATGTGGATGCTGAATAGTAATGTGAGCACCTACTTTGTATCTGCTACTCAACATTAGTGATCTCAGCATTCACACAGTGTCCTGGTGAGCTGTGCTTCACAGACCTTTAGAGTTAAGGGAATTGAAGCCCAGAGAAGTTAAGCAACTTGCCTAAAATCACAAAGTAATCAAAAGAGCTGGAATTCTGACATTGCTCTCTTCATTCTAATGTCTAGGAAATTTCCATTGCCTCACTTTGGCTCTCAGTTGTGTATGTGGAAATACTCTAAAAACAGTAAGGCTCTCTGGAAATTTCTTCCCTTTCTTTTCTCTCTTTCTTTCTACACTAGGGATTGAGCACAGGGGAGCTTTACCACTGAATCACAGCCCCAGTCTTTTTATTTTGAAACAGGATCTCATTAAGTTGCCAGGTCTGGTTTCAACATTGCAATCCTCCTGCCTCAGCCTCCTGAATCACTGGATACAGGCATACATACACTGGCAGATTCATTTGTTTCATGAGAAAACAATTACTAGGAACCTATGATGTTGAAACCTTGGAAAGTAGTCTAGAGACAGAAGCCCCTGATTCTATATTTTTCCTCCATTGGACCCCAGTTTTCCAATCTATAGGACAAGAGAAGACTCTCTTAGATCATCTCTAAAGCCCCATTTGACTCAGCTCTGACTTGCTAAATATATATAAGTATACATGCATATGTATTTATGTGTATATACATATGTATTAAAAACATTTTTTAAAAAGAATGAATTACTGTGAAAATGTGGGGTGGGGAGTGGTGAATTGATACTCATTGTGTGTCTCTAATATGCCATGACCTTCTTGGTTGATAGTCTCTGAAGGTGACTGCTCCCAATTCCTTCCCTTTTGTATATGCACACTACCCCTCACATCAAAAAGTGAAGTCCACTTGAATTTAATGTAAGGTACTTGAGCATCTGCAGATTTGGTATTCATGGTGGGTCCTAGATACTAAAGGATGACTGTACTAACTTATAGGCTGCTTTTTCCTAGATCATAGCTCTGGTGCTGTAGGATGGTAAGTCTATGCTGCATGGAGAAGCCATGTTTAGGTGCTCCAGTTGACTGTCCTAGCTAAGCTCCCGGCTGACCTCAACTATGAGAGCCACCTTGGACATCCAGCCCAGTAAACTTTCAGAGAACTCCAGTTCCAGCTGACTTCTGGATGCAGCTAGGAAACTTGGCAAGCCTCATCTGGCTGAGTCCAGGCAACCCACAGAACCGTGAGAGGTGATCATTATAGTTTTTGATTTGTGGGGGGGAGGAGTACTGGGGATTAAACTCAGGGGCACTTGGCCACTGAGCCAGATCCTCAGCCCTATTTTGTATTTTATTTAGAAACAGGGTCTCATTGAGTTGCTTAGCACCTTGCTTTTGATGAGGCTGGCTTTGAACTCATAATCCTCCTGCGTCAGTCTCCTGAGCTCCTGGGATTACAGGCATGTGCCACCACACCTGGCTATTGTTTAAGCCACTAAGTTTTGGGATTGTTTGATAGGCAGCAGTAGATAATGGAAATACACACCATTTAATCACCTCAGTAAAACTTGTATGTTTAGCTTATTTTATGAAAGGACACCTGAAGCTCAGAGAGGTTAAGTTAATTTTCTAAAGTCCCATTGAAATTGAATCTATTTAATTTCAAAACCTTGTATTTTTAAACTTCATTACCAAAGAATTCTTGCTTTCATTTACTCATTTATTAGTAAATATATTATATTTTGGTAGACAACTGACTATGGATAGTGTCATAATGATAAAATTTGGGAAAATCATAAAAAATAACTTTAACTTTCCTTTATTAATTATCTATCAGATTTTTAATGTTATTTGGTTATTGCCTGTAAAGCTAGGATGATTCTTTCTACACTTCAGTGTTATTTTTAGCCAAATTTCTGGGCCAAGCCTTTGTGAAACCTACCCACTAATCAGAGGTGCTGTATGTTTCCTATGCATTTGGTGGTTCCTGTCTCCAACTTTACAGGTATCTATCTCTGTCACCTGCTACTTCCATGGCACCTGTGACCTGAACCCTGAGAACTACCCCTTTGTTTAAAGATCATTCAACAAATGATAACTGAGTGTTGATTCTGGGGCTGGCACAACATGTGGTACCACAGATCCAGAGACTGGGCTCCAGATGACCAATGAATAGGCAAGTAAGCAAAAAGCCATCCCCAAAAGTTGGGATGGAGATGATGAGCCACCAGTGGGGTTTGTCCACAGATTCCCCCAAGGTCTGTCAACACAGGTTCATCTCAATTTCCTTCCTCTATACTGCCTGTGCTGAGCTGTTTGTAAGTTCTCAGGCTGCTCCCAGATCCTGCTCCTCACCCCTGCCTCTGCCCGCCTGCTGGAAAAACTCTATATAGTTTTATTATCTTTATCAGCAAATTTATCAAATCACCCTATAATTATCTGCTACTTTGTGTCTCTCTCCCTTTCGACTGAGTTCCTTCAAAGCAAGGATTCTTTTCTCATTTTATTTTCCTTGCTTTTTTTCAAACAATAGACCTGATTTACAACACATAACGACCATCAATAAAAACAATAAAGCCAGGTTAATGAATGCAAGCTCGGTTGTTACCCTTAGCATTCAACTTAATCTTGCACTTTGCTTTGGTTGTTGAGTTTGGAAAAAACCTGAATTTCCAGATGAGCAGTTGAGGACATGGATTTTTAAAGAGCAAGCCTCACCATCTCAGGGGAGTACAGTTCATGCAGGGGGCAGGCAAATGCTTATTCAGAAGGTTGCATGAAAATAACCTGGCAGCCCCTGCAGTCATTGGATAGCAATTGTGCAGTTAAAGAAATAAACAAGGTAAGTTTAGATTGTGTTTAGGCCGAAGAGGATAGAAGAGGACAAATCTTCAGAGGTGTTCCTAGGAAAACTTTGGGTAAGATGTGGGAGAGGCCTCTTTGAGGAGGTGACGTTTGAGGAGTAACTGAAGATTCTGAATAATCCAGGTTTGCACAGCACTGAGGAAGAACATTCTGGACAAGGCAACAGAATGGGTAGAGGCTCTGGAGCAGGAAAGAGCCTGGGATTCTCTATGCACTTTCCCTTTAGGAAATCGAAGCAGATATATTAGATATTCCCAGTGGCCTCTAACAGATACCTAATCTCTTTTCTCAAACATGGAGTCACTTGAGCAGGTCTGGGTGGGGGACACTGGGTCTATTTTATTGCTGAGGAGTAGGACAGGAATGTGATGCTCACACACAGCTGGTTATTAACAGGGCCATAATGAGGTCCCAGCTACACTCTGACATCAAGTCCAAGAGTCCTAACCACAGCATCAGAGCCCCACAGCAATAAGGTAGAGCTGTTCCTAAAACCAAATTTTCTTCCATAAGAAGCCAGGGACTCTGTGCCAGGGCAGGATTTATGACCTAGTAACTGAGGACAGAAATAATTGGTCACATTAGAGCCTGGCAACCCCGTCTGGGCTCCACCGCGGAGGGGCGGCAGGATTGAAATAGCAGAGAAGTTTACTTTTCTCGGCCCAGGTGCTCTCCTGCAGCCAGCAGAGCCCTAATGAGCTCTGCATATTCAAGGCACAAGTAATTGATGGTCCCATTTAAAGTGTGCAGAGACCACATTTCTTTCCAGGCTCTGAAGGAAGAATGAAGAACTAACTGCCTGTTCAAAGTTACTCTCCTGCTGCCGTCATTTGATCCCCAGGAAGACCAAGTCTACACCACTGAGTGCCTGAAGAAAGGAGGCAACTATCCGGAGAAATCAAGCAAAAAGAAAATATAGAATGAAATGAAAATCATGTACTGGAGAGAGGACAGGTCCCAGGCTCCAGGCTAGAATGGATACAGCCTTCCATATACCCTGCAGTGCACAGAAGCTGGAGCTAAGTACTTGTGGAGTCAGACAGACCTAGATTTAAAAACCAATTCAACTTACTCATTGTAGGTATAAATGAGGCAAGGTGTGACCTCTCTGTTCCTCGGTTTACTCCTTTGGCAAATGGGGAATATGAACACAGACTTTTGGTCAATCAGACTTGGATGTCAACCCCAGCTCTCCTACTGACTGTGTCAAAAGGGCAAGTTGATGAGCCTTCGGTGTTAGTTTCTTCAGCTATAAAGAGGACCTGATTAGGTGGTTATCTCAGAGGATTGGTTGAGATAAGATATAAACTGCAGGTGCATGGTGCTTGGGAAAGTTATTTATGAACTTCTTACATACCATCATGTCAGTGTGACCCAGAAGCATCAGCCTCATCTGGGACTCATTAGAAATGCACCCCAGACCTACTGAATCAGAAATTCTGAGGGAAGACCCATCACTCTGTTTTATTAATTAATGTATTTTTTTCTGATTGCACTAAAATTAAATACATAATAGCGGGATTTGTTGTTACATATGCATAGGTACCTACAATAGAATAATTATAATTTGGTCAGTTTTGTCCCCCGGTTCTTTCCCTTTCCCTCCATATCACTCTATTTTAACACCCATCCCCAGATGATTCTGGTTACTGCTAAAGTTATCCAGGTGGTAATGAGAATGCATCTGAGACATATCTGTTCATCTGTAACTGTCTCAGGTGCCTAAGAACTTGCTCAGCCCATGACCTTCCAAATGAACTCTCTGCTTGTTCCTTACCCCAAACAGGGAAATATTTGAGTACTAAAGATTCCTGTCTCGAATCAGGTAGCATTTTTCACATGCTTACCATATTTCAGGCATGCTGATAATACCTCTATGTGGATTACTGCAATTTATTGCTGCAATAGCCCTCTATGATAGATGCCATTATCTCCATTGGGCAAATAAAGAAGCTCCTTGTGGTAAAGCTCCGTGAGTGGTAAAGCCAGAATTTAAATCTTGTTAGTCTATTTCTAGAATCACTGCAGTTCTACCTTGCCCCATCACTTCTTCATATGGGGAGGGAGAATCAGGGATGTCTACCTTGATGAAGAGAAGCATATAGGAAGCCTGTGAAGAGTGTCTGTATGCATCACAGGGCAATTGCAATCACGGGAGTCAACCATTCTGATGATGTTCCCAATGACTGAATATAGAACCAGTGGGTGGGAACCATCATGACACAGATGGTGGCGGGACAGAGAATAACTTTGAGTGATGGTCTGAATTGTCCAGAATTGTCCTACTATGAGGCTGTAGGCTCCCTGTCATTGCAGATGGTTGAGTATGTGAACACAAGGCTAGGTGAGCACCAGTCCAGATGACACAGAAGGAAGAACGACAGGTATCTTTCCTCCACATGAGGCTTTGATTCAAATGGAATGTAAGAGGCATCTCTCTTTCTGTCCCCCTCCCCCTCTATGTATGTTTGTGAAGAAACTAGAGATATTTTGCTTGCACAGAGAGAAAACCATCTGGTTTGGGAAAGAAAAAATCCATACTACCATGGTGCAAAGAACTATATCAGGACCTTCTCTGACCCTCTTAATTGGAAGGGAATCTCTCTCATCCGAAATCTCATATCATGTTATACTTCTCTTGTAACATGGAACCTGTCCCTACTGCATTACAATTTATGGATAACTAGATATCTTCTGTTAAGGAAGCAGCAAAATGTGTGTGTGTGTGTGGGGTGGGGTAAGCTAATAGACCTATGGGATCTTAACATCTCTGGGTCTCAGTTTCTTCATTAACATAAAAGGGATTCCTACTGAGATTTGAAAGATTCAAATTGGAACCTGGAATATGGTATGCCACACTTCACATCCCTTTCCAATTCCCTTACAAAATTCTAAAATGTCTTTGGAGAATGCACTTCTGATTCATAGAGATTTTTTTTTTTTTACTGCTCTCTACCCATTTATAAGCCCTGCCTTCCCCCCGTCAAACAGAGATATTCAATATATGGCATGTAATAAGCACTTACATATTTATTCAAAAGATTAGAGAGAGAGAGGTAGGGAGGAAGGGAAAAGTGAAGGAAGGGAAGGTTGGGAGGGAGTATTAAGGTAAGAAGAAGAGAATGAAAGAAAAGAGAAACCAAGAGAACAATTTAGTAAATAAGTGCTCTTCCTCCTTTGCTGCTGACCATCTGAAAGCAGTCTATGTGGGTAAACATTTTCTTGGGCACACCATGGTTCCTATGTTTGTGTGCATGTGCACGTGTGAATTTGAAATATTGCACAGTAGGCTATAGTATGAAGAAACTTATGGGAGAAGAGGGGCAACAGGAAAGAGACTTGAACTAATCCCTCAGAAGGCAAGTAATTGCAGTTCTGTGGTTATTTAGGATAGTTGTTTACTGTGGGAAGTTTATGGCCTCTGGAGCAACAAGGCCTGTACGTGCTGATCTCCATCTTGAACTCTTTTGGTAGAAGCAGAATGTTTCAGGTGCAGATTATAGAAAACTTAAAAGCGGGTCTGTTTTTAAACACACCACATATTGAACTTTCTCCACTATGGGAGGCAGGCCAAGTAGTGGTTTTTGAAGCTTTTAAAGGCTCACTGGCCCTTCAAAAAATGGCTGTTGTGGACATATGGTTTTAGAAGCTTTTAAAAAAAGCCTCGTGGGCTTATTTTTAGACCAAACCTTAACCTTGTAAAGCTTCTTAAAGGAGCCACAGAGGGCTCCCTTAGAGCCCAGGCAGCTGCTCCCAGAGGTTCCAACACAGCTTTTCCTTGTGCTTGATGGTAGTATCAGGACACGGGCAGGGCTTGAGTTAGGCTACCCTTAAGAGCATGTGTCCCTGGAGCCAGAAATGCTGGGCCATACCCGAGTTGCCCATGGAGGCAGAGCTTGCTCACCAGAGTAGAGAATGTGAAATTGTAGACACACAGAATCTCAATGACTGTCCTAAAGGAATCCTAAAAGTCATCCATTAAACCCTTATCGGATGCATTCAATCTCCCTAAAACACACAAAGAAGGGGCTCCTCCTGTGTTTACACACCTTCAGCTGTGAGAAGATCATTGTCTGGGCATTCATTCGTTCAGAGATTTGTAGGTGAGTGAGAACATATTATGTGCCCAGTGCTGTTCCAAATGCTGGGCATATAACAGGAAATAAAAAACAGACACAGTCTTAATACAGCCTGAAAATTAGTGAGAAAGGCAGACATGAATCAGATGATCGCACCCGTGACCAACAGAAGGGGTGTCTTTGCAAATACCTAAGGATTTATAAAACATCTGACAGAATCTGATATAGTCTGAGAGATTAAAGAAACTTTGATGAAGACATGAACTTTGCACTGGATCTGAAGGATGAGTGCACCTTGAGAAGGTGAAAGGAGGTTTGGGGAGGGCATGGAGGGCCAAGGGAACATCTCTACACAGTTTTGGGACAGGGAGTACAGCAATGTAGCATTTTATAAGAATCAAAATCGGTCCAGGCGTGCCACATGCAGTGAGGACAGACTTGGTTTGAGTTGGAAGCCAGTAGGGTACAGAGCATGCATGGTCCTGTTGGCCATGATGAGGATTTCTATCTTAGAGATGACTGAAGGCCTCCAGCTCATTGAAAGCATAGGTATCTCAGGCCTGAGCTGCACATCTAAGCGTGGTAACCTTAAAATAGGTTCACAATTCTGCTCCCTTCAAAAGGTCAGGCCTAATTTCCCTCCTTGGAATGTGGGTTAGACTTGAGACTCACTTCCAATGAACAAACAGTGGGGGAAGTGATTGTATGTCACTTCTGAGGCCAGGGTCTGAAAAGGGTAGCATCCACCTGGCCCTCTTCATCTTGGTTGCTTGTTCTGGGGGAAGTCAGCCACCATGCTGTGAAGGCACTCAAGCAAACATGGAGAGGCCTCCAGAGGGACAGCTGAGGTCTCCTTCCTACAATCAGCAACAGATTGCCAGCCACGTCAATTAGAAGCAGATCTTCCAGCCCAAGTTAAACCTTCAAATGACTACAGACCTGGCTAATACCTTGTTGGTTAGCTTCCTGAGAAACCTGAGCCAGAACCACTCAGCCCATGAATTCCTGGCCCACAGCAACAGTGAGATAACAAGTGCTCATTATTGTATTGAATTGTTGACATTGGACATTTTGTTAAGCTGTAATACATACCTAATACTGTGAGGCATCTCAAGGGATGAAGGGAAGAAAGCAGAGAGTTTGGGTAAGAAAGACTTGAAATCTACCCTTCTACTTGATGTTTGTTGGACTGAAGGCTTGTCACTTTACCTCTGTATCCCCCATTTTAGATCTAGAACATACAATGGTGCCCAAAGAACACCCAAGATACAGTGTTGGCCAGTGATTCTCAGTTTCCTTGTCTTCTACCACTTTTGTGTTCAACTGAGACATGCTGTTCTCACGACTGAGAAAAGGAATGGATTATATTGACAATATGTACTACCATGTATAGGTATATTGATTGCCCTGAAAAGACAGGGCCAAATAGTTGTGTATCTGGGGCTGCCTCCAGCCATGTTTCATTATAAGCACAGTGGATTTTCAAGTCTATTCCACACTGGGGTTAATGAGCTTTGTGAGTCCAACTCCTGTTGTATAAACTTAATTGCCTCTTTATTTATTTAAAATTTATCTCTTCATTATTTCAGGCTTTGTTTTCTTTGTATCCAATGCAACAAAGAAATAGATTTATGATGCACATTCTTATGAAAGATTATGTACTTAATTTTTATTATATTCCATATGTTTACAAAGACATTTTGGTTAATTCTCAAAACATCTTCTTGAAGTATCTATCATTCATGCCATTTTACAGATGAAGAAACATTTGCATTATTAGGGTATTATATGCCCTTGCCTTTGAAACTCTTCTTCTTCTTTTATTTAATATTTAGTTTTTAGTTGGATACAATATCTTTATTTTATTTATTTATTTTTATGTGGTGCTGAGGATTGAACCCAGGGTCTCACACACGTGCTAAGCGAGTGTTCTGCCGCTAAGCCACAACCCCAGCCCTTGAAGCTCTTTTTTTTTTTTTTTTTTCTCATTAAACTTTTTGTTGTAATGTGTCTCAAAATTCTATGACAGATTTTTGGTCAAGTTGTTTCCATTAAAAAGTACTGATTTTAAAAATTAATAACTTAAAACTGCCACACACTTAAAACTGTCCACAAAACTGAAGTTCTTCTTACAGCTTAGTTTCCTCATCTGCATGGTGGGGGATGAGAACAGAACCCATTCAAAATAAGTGATGTGAGGATCACTAATATTTAGAACAGTATCTGCTATATTCTGATATATTGCTTGTTAGTTTCTGTCATTGGTTGAGCAATGTTTCACAAGTTCAGAACAAAATTTTCTCTAAGCCATTTTGCTCCATCCGTGGTATGTCTCCCCTGAAATAATATTTCTTCTGATTTTCATAAAAATTTTTCAGTCCTAAGATTCAGCATTACTATCTTGACTTTCAGCTGAACAAACAAGGTGAATGTGAATTGCTTAAAATTTCTTTTGGTTGCAGGCAACAGAAGCCAACTAAAGCTAACTATAAAAGACAACTAAATAGAGAAATCTGTCACAATATGCAGAGATGACTTAGGGAACCCAGGTTCATGAGTGAGCTATAGGGAAGAGCCCCAGATTGCCAACTGGGGGACAGAAAACTGCAGGGAACTCAAGCTGCACTGGTTCTCCTCTCTACTTCCCTTTTCTCTGTTTGGCTGATGGGCTGACCTGGTCTTTTTCTCCCCAAAGGCTGGCTTCTCGGCTACTCGGTGCAATGGTTGGAAGAACAGCTGGTTCTCAGAGCTCCCGAGTTCACATCCCTCATGCCAAACACAGTCAAAACGGACCTTCTGTCTCCTGTTTGAATTTCCTATGACCACAGATGAAACTCTGATCATTATGAAGTAAAATGAGGGTCACTTTCATAAAAGCTCTGAAATACCATGACAGTCAACCTGACACTAAGTGACTAATCGGTGGGTAGTAATGGACAAGCTGGACAGAGAGATGATTCACATTCTGGAAGAGACAGACCAGGATCACTCAAGGTTTTATGACCCTACTCAAAATTAATGTGAAATATGATTTATGAATTGTTTATTTCTATAATTCTTCATTTGGTATTTTCAGGCCACAATCAACTATGGTTAATTGAAACTACAGAAAGCAAAACCATGGATAAATGGAACACCAGACTTGGGCATATAACTTGTTTTAGCCAATAGAACCAAAGTGGGAGTGATTTAAGCAGAAACATTCAGAACAATTTCAAGTTTTAGGTAGGTTTTTGTTACCTCTACCACATGAATAGCATTTCTAAAATGTAGGCTGCTCCTTCATCTTGGATCGTAGAATGAGGGAGATACAAGGAGCAGAGCCACATCCATCCTACAGCTGCCTCCAGCAATACCAGAGAGAAATGAGCCTTTGGGAAATGACTCATCAGAGACCTTCTCTTGAGTGTAGAACTATAAGGGGGTGAGAGTGGGAAGAGAGAGTAATCACTGGCTGATTTTTAGCTTTCTTTTGTTCACAGCCAGGTCGATGGTTGCATCCTTCACTGAGGGTAAAAACCTTGCAGAAGATGATTTGTGAAGAATGATGAGTTTGGTTTTGAGTATTCTGAGTTAAAGTGCATGATAGAGAAACCTACTAGGTAGAGGTATACCTCCTCAATGAACTAGGAATAAAGCCATCATATAACCCAGCTATCCCACTGTTTATCCAAAAGAATGGAAATCAGACTCTGGTGATACAGCCACTTCAATAGTTACAGCAGCACAGTTCACATTAGCCAAACTAGGGAACCAGCCCAGATGCCTACCAACAGATAAACGGATAAAGAAGATGTGGAATATATACACACTGGAGTGTTACTCAGCCATAAAAAAAAAGAATTAAATAATGGCATTTGCAAATAAATGAATGGAAACTGAGAACCTCATACTAACTGAAATAAGCCAGGCTCAGAAAATCAAGGATCAAATGTTTTCTCTTATGTGGAAGGCAGTGGGGAGACAGGGTAGGACATCATAATAACACAGGGACAATCAGTGGAGTAGAAGAGGGAGAATGTAAGGGGAGGAAGGATGGGAAAGGGGAGGAAATATGAAATTAATTTAACTAAAAATCATGTTATGTACATATACAAATGTACCAAAGAGAATTTCATCTTTATGTATATAGAAAGTATCAATCAAAAATAAAGAAGTGAATGAAAAATCAGTAGAGCAGAGAAAGGAGAATAAGGGTAGGGAGGAAGGAAGGAAAAGGGGGGATGGAGATTGAAATCAAATTCCTTGCATATAGGATTTTATCAAAATAAACCCAACTACTATGCATAATTATGATGTTCTAATAGAGAAATACATAATGATTGCTATACAAAAAAGATTGCAAATTTCAACAAGAATGACCCAAACAATAAGCCATTGCCACTTTCATCAAAAAACAAAGAAAAGCAAGATATAAAATCAATACCCATAAATCAAATGTATTTCTGTACATCAGTGATGAATCATCTGAAAGAGAAATTAGGAAAACTACCCCATTTACAATAACCTCTCTCTCTCTCTCTCTCTCTCTCTATATATATATATATATATATATATATACACACACACACACACACACACACACACACACACACACTTGAGAATCAACTTAATGAAAGACATGAAAGAACTCTACAATGAAAACTACAGAATGCTAAAGAAAGAAATTAAAGAAGACCTTAGAAGATGGAAAGAATTCCTTGTTCTTAGATACAAAGAATTAATACTGTCAAAATAACCATACTACCAAAAGCACTATACAGATTTAATGCAATTCCAATCAAAATCCCAATGGCATTCCTCATAGGAATAGAAAAAGCAGTTATGAAATTCATCTGGAAAAAATAACAGACACAGAATAGCCAAAGCAATCCTTAGCAAGAAGAGAGAAGCAGGTAGCACAACAATACCAGACATTAAACTATACTACAGAGCAATAGTAACAAAACCGGCATGGTATTGACACTAAAATAGACTTGTAGACCAATGGTACATAATAGAATACACGGAGACAAACCTACATAAATACAGTTATCACATACTAGACAAAGGCACCAAAAACATACTGGAGAAAAGATAGCCTCTTCTACAAATGGTGCTGGGAAAACTGGAAATCCATATGCATCAAAATGAAATTACACCCCTATCTCTCACCATGCACAAAATTCAACTCAAAGTGGATCAAGGACCTAGGAATAAGATCAGAGACCCTGCACCTAATAGAAGAAAAAGTAGGCCCAAATCTTCATCATGTTGGATTAGACCCCGACTTCCTTAACAAGATTCCCAAAGTGCAAGAAATAAAATCAAAAATCAAAAATGGAATGGATTCAGACTGAAAATCTTCTCAGCAAAAGAAACAATCAGTGAGGTGAAAAGAGAGCCTACAGAAAGGGAGTAAATTTTTACCATAAGCATATAAGATAGAGCACAAATCTCTAAGATATATAAAGAACTCAAAAAACTTAACACACACACACACACACACACACACACACACACACAAAAAAAAAACCCAAAACAAAATGACCCCATAAATAAATAGGCTAAGGAACTGAACAGACACTTCTCAGAAGAAGATATACAATTGATCAACAAATATATGAAAAAATGTTCAACATCTCTAGCAATTAGAGAAATTAAAACCAAAACTACTTTAAGACTTTATCTCACTCCAGTCAGAATGGCAATTATCAAGAACACAAGCAATAATAAGTATTGGTGAGGATGTGGAGAAAAAGGTACACTCATACATTCCTGATGGGATTGCAAATTGGTGCAATTACTATAGAAAGAAGTATGGAGATTCCTTAGCAAACTTGGAATGAAACAACCATTTGACCCAGCTATCCCACTCCTTGGTCTATACCCAAAGGACTCAAAATCAGCATACTAAAGGGACACAGCCACATCAATGTTTATAACAACATAACTCACAATAGCTAAATTGTGGAACTAACCAGATGCCCTTCAATAGATGAATGCATAAAGAAAATGCGGTACATATACACAGTAGTATATTACTCAGCATTAAAAGAGAATAAAATCATGGCATTTGCAGGTAAATGGATACAGCTGGAGAATATCATGCTAAGTGAAGTAAGCCAATCCCCAAATATCAAAGGCCGAATGTTTTCTTTGATAAGTGGATGCTGATTCATAATTGGGCAGGGGCGGGGAGCATGCAAGGAATGGAGGAACTTTGGATAGGGCAAAGGGGAGAGAGGAGGCAGGGAGGTAGGAAAGATGGTGGAATGAGATGACCATCATTACCCTAGATACATATATGAAGACACCAATGGTGTGACTCTACTTTGTGTACAACCAGATAAATAAAAAATTGTGCTCCATTTGTGTACTATAAATTGAAATGCATTCTGCTTTCATGTGTAACAAATTAGAACAAATAAATAATTAAAAAATGATAGTAGGTATACCAGTTGGACTCTTATCTGGATCTAAATTAAAGTTACAAGGAATTGTTCATTTGCCCATAGATGGTACTTGAAGCCTTCAGTCAATAAAATATCAAGCATAGAACCATGAGAGAAGGAAGAGAATGGACATTGGCACATTAGCAGCAATGGTGGAGGAAGGTTCGGAAAGGGACCTGAGCAGGGTGGGTCAGGGAAAATAGAAAACACCCATAGGTAAAAGTGAGTTATTTAACCATGGACACTGAAATCCCTCGTGGGAAAGGAATTGTCTTTTTTTTTTTTTTTTTTTCCTTTCAGTATCCACTTTAAGACAACCCTGTGAGCTGTGGCTAGAGGAGAACATACAAACTCATGCATAAGTTAGGAGTGAGGAAACTAAGATTTGAAAGGATACATGTCTTGCCTGAAGATTTTTGAAACATTTTTTTATTTTAAATTGTGGCTAAGAAACAAAAACAAGTAATAAATATTTACCATTTTGCCTTTCTAAGTGTACAGTTCAGTAGTATTAAGATAATCTCCATAACTTCCTTATCTTGAAAAACTGAACTCTGTTCTTAAATACTAACTCCCCATTCTTTCTTCCCTCCAGCCCATGGCAACCACCATTCCACTCTCTGTACCCATGAATTTTATCATTCTTGGTACTTGATACAGTATTTGTCTCTCTTGACTGGCTTATTTCATTTAACATAATGTCCTCAAGGATCATCCATGGTGAAACATGACAGAATTCCTTTCCAAGGGCTTAATAACATTCTATGTTGTGTGTGGACGTCATTTGGTTTATCTATTCATCTGTTGGAGGACACCTGGGTTGTGTCTACCTTTTGGCTATTGTGAATAGTGCCACTATGAGTATGGGTGTGAAAGATTTTTTTTTTTTTTTTTTGAGACATGGGAAGAAAGGGGACCCTGAGAGCAGAATATGAAATCAATAGAAGAGATGTCATTAGTGCCTTATATGACAGAGCAAGAGGAGTTTTGCTCCTGATTAGTCAGGGAGAGAAGAGAGGAAAGGAGTGAAGCAGGAGAGGTGGACAAATTATCCAGAGAGGTGGGAACCCTGGGAGTGAAGGGGCCAGTGAGAAACTACCATTGTTCTGTGGTCAGCAGAGATATCCAATGCTCCAAACAAAATGGGTAAAGTGGTCATTTTATTCAATTTCTCCTATTCAGCATAATTTTGGGAAGGTCTATATACCTATACTCTTGTGAGTGGTTTATGAGTGGAAACTGAAGAAGGGATTAAGTTTCCCATTTGTGTGGACATGGAGCAGAGAGAGTGGGCAAGGGAGATCAAAATGAGCTATCAAGTGTCCTATGCAGGTAACAGTTGTTCAGAGTCATCAAAGATGATCATGAGAGTGGGAATTCCCTGGGAATTCGCAGACATTTGTGGGGAGAGGTCTGGATTTCCATAGAATGTGCTCTTGGGCTTTGGTCTTCCATGGAACATAGCTAGCAGCATGAGTCCATCTTACCCAGATCAGTGCCTCTTCGACCTTAGGATGCCTAAGCATTTTCTGAGGGTACTGATCAAGTGCTGATTTTGTTTCTGCCATTGGGCATGGGACCTGGGATTCTGCATTTCAACAATCTCAAGCTCACAGGTAGTGGTGATACTGCTAATCTGTGGTCCTCACTTTGGGTCGTGGGACTCAAGATCTCAAAGGGATGGAAAATTCCTGATGGCACCACAATGGCCCCCTCTCCCTACCATTCTTCCCATGTACCATTTCCTGAGAAAACAGGGTTCTCCTCTCTTCCCAGCATGAGGATATGAAAGGGTAATTCACAGGGGCCACTGCTCTCTTGTTAGCCCTTGCCTTAGTCCCTGCTCAAGCCACACCCAGGTAGTGTGGAGGTCACACCAGGGTACACTGAGTGGTCCATTCTTTATTCTTCATGCTTTGGCTCCAGGTATTAGAACAACAATCTGCAGGGGGGAAACCAAACTTTTTCCTCCATGGTTGCCCTCAGAATTGCCTCTCTCAGAAGGATGGAGAGGGACAAAGTAAAATTTTAAAATATATTTCTCTTTAGAAAGGTCACTTTGGAGAGCCAAACATTAATTGAGTGTTGTATCGTGAGAGGGCTGTGTGGTAAACTCCCTTGTTTTTGACAGATGTTGAAGCAGCCTGAGCCAGAGTTCAGGAAAAATGTTTTCCTCACATATCCACCCCAGCCCCAGAGGCTGTGATAAAGTTGGCTAAACTATATTCAGGTCAAGTCAGGTTCTGGTAACCTCACGGAAACCTCAGAATTCACTAGCCAAAGTGGAAATGGTGGGTGGAGAGCACCTAACAGAAGAGAGGAGGAGGGGAGACCTCACTCAATGGAGTACCAGGCTTGAAACCTGGGCCAGGAGCTTCAGATACGTAGAGATCTAGTTACTGTCTACATGATATTGCCTTCTTTTGCTGAGGACAGCCCAAGTCATTCAAAAGCATGTGTGTGTGGAAGGACTGTCACTTTGAGCTGAAATCTGCATTTCTGAAACACCCTTGCTTAGGACTTTTGAATTGATGCTGTTCTCCATAGCCACAGTGAGTGGGACCATGTTGCACCTCTGCAGCATACCTCAGTTAATAAAGCACATCATGGTCATAGCTGTAGGTCATCTAATGTCAGTGCCACTTGATAAAAGGAGGGGCAGCTATTCTCCAGGGTTTCAGGTATGAAATCCTTAAGATGTTGCTTGTGCTCCCAGTGAAGAGCACCAGTTCTAGAGTTTGATGGACAGCATTCAAAGCCCAGCTACTCATTAGCTGTGTGCCTTTGGACAAACCCCTTAACACCTGTAAGCTTGGGATTCCTCATCTGTAAAATAAGGATAGTAACATTACATATTGGAGAAGGTTGTTATAAGACTAAATAGAAATAAAATACTTAAGTCTTCAGTTTATAGAACTTTTCCTTGTGTTATTGCAGGAGAGAAGAAAAAACATGGAAGCTATGTTACTGATCCAAGGCCACAAAATGGCAGCCACATGTGTAGAATGCAGATATTCTGATGCTAAATCCAATCAGTGTCTTATATTCCTAACTCCATCAGAGATGGAAGCTCCCTAGTGATCCTCACATTGGCAGGGCCTGGCCCCTCAATGTACTGCTTGTAAGTGTTTACTCAGTGGTGTGGCAAGTTTCCCTCCCTCTGACTTCCTGTAGCCTGAAATTACTATGCTAACCTTTTCTATATTGGAGTTATGCACTCCTCTTTCCCTACTCTATCTCTTTAAAAATATAAACACACCAATGGGGTTGGGGGATAGAAGAGATCCATGATGTATGGAAGATTGTCACAGTCCATCCACTGCACAGATACCAACTCCCTCATAATATTTGTGCAAAGTTCACAGTATCTGTGCAAAGCACAGTTTATTCCTGCTTCACCTGTGAAGAGAGAAAAGCTCAGAGTAGTTAAGCAATTTGTCCAAGGTCACACAACTAGTACTAGATGGGACAAAAACTTGAACCATAGAACTCTGACTCCACTGTCTGTACTCAGAGCCTCTAGTTTATTCTACAACCCAATGCTACTTCTTTGTTTTAAGGGGAGATTAGTAGTTGCAGAGGGCTTCCCCTGCAGAGGACAATTACAGCTGGTTTTGCCCTCCCTTGTCCACCCTCTTCATCTGTTCCATATCAACATAGATGTGAAACTTAATTTCTTCCTCATTTCCCACCTAAACCAAAACCAAAACCAAACAAAACAAAACAAAATACAAAACATCACACACAGAGCATTTGTGTGTAAGAGATGACTCTTCACTGTGCCCACTACTGTGTGGATCTTACATGTAACATACATGATCTTATCCATCCGTCCCAACAACATATGAGAAGGACACCATTGCCTTAATTTTGCAGCTGGGAAACGTGCAGACAGTACATATATCTATTAAGTGGAACTCAGCCAGCACTCTCCTTTGGACCATGCAGCCTCCAAGTTTGCACACAGTGTCTAACGAACACCCCAGGGGGCCTTGATCGGATTCTTTCAGGATGTTACAACAGGCACTTGGGGTTGGGCAGGTCCTGAGTCCAACTCTTCTACAAACAAGCCTCATTCACCAGGGTGGGGAGGTCACTAGGGAAGAAAGGGGTGGTGATGAGGGCTGTCCAATGAAGCAGGCAGAGAAGGCTTCCAGAGAGGCTGGGCTGGGCAAGAATGAATGATCCAGGCAGGCTGTCAGTGTCAGGAATTCCAGCTGCTTTCCAGAGGGTACATCTGGCACACCATGGATTGCTCGAGTCCAGCTATGTGTGTATGGAGGCAGCCAGAAGGTCAAGGGTGTGTGGTCCAGGAACAAGGAGGTGTGCCCTACCAGAGTCAAAGGGGGCCACAGGCAGGATTAGACCCTGGGAGAATCAAGTGGGACTCGTCTTCCGAAACCCTGGGGAAGTAGAATGTCCCAGTGGTCCAGATGGAAGAGTTCTGAGGCCACACTGCCTGGGCTAACCCCAGCTGTTCCATTTGTGAGCTGTGTGGCCTTGGCAAGTTACTTCAGTCCTCTGTGTCTTGTGTTCCTCATCTGTCAAATGGGGATATGAATAGAACCTAACCCATAACTTTGTTGTGGAGATTAAATAAGTGAGGGGGAAAAGCAGCCCCAAACTGCACTGTGAACCCACCTAGCAGTGAGTCATTAGGTGCTGCCTGGCACTCACAGCTCGGTTGCAGTATTCTCTTGTTGAACATAAATAATCTTACAGATGAGACCCCAAAAGGACTATTTCATAATTTTTTCTAAGCACAGTCAAAAACAAGGTCACTATTCAAATCATTAAAAATATCAAACATACCCCACCCAGCTAATAATGAGTGATTGCTGCTTTACTACTGATCAAGTCTTTAGCCTCTGTCTAATCTTCCCTCCTTCTACTTAAAATTCATTAAGATACACCATCATAAGAATCACCCCTGTTTCCTGACAGCTCCCAAAGCCCTGCTTTCCTTGAACTCTGCCCCAAATCACATCCTATAGGGAGTCCTTTCTAATACCCTCACCTGAGGCTCCCCAGGGTTCCCTGTGACATGTGTTCTTCTTTGTTGCAATGAGTCAATAAACTCAATTTTGTTCAAGGACAATTGTGTTCCTGGTGGCCTTCAGCTGGAGGGCACAGTTAACAGAACAGCTCCTGGGTTGCCATCAGCATCCCCAGGTAGGCTCCCATATAGGGAGGTCTAAGAGGGAAAGCCCCAGGGCTGAGGCCACGCACACCTTGGTGTTGTCTTCATCTCTGGTTGAAGCTGGGTAACCATTTTATCTGATTTCCAGTCTGCAAGAAGGAAAAGAAAGCAAGTCCAACAAAAAGGACTTTGGTTTTAAAGAGGTGACCTGGAGGCTTCATGAGTCACTTACCCTCAGTGATATCACTACATTGCAAAGAAAAAAAAGGGGGGGTTCTCTAGCCATATGACCATGTGCCCAGCTTCCACTGGAGAGTTATCTAGTCTAACCTCGGGAGCAGGAGTGGCAAAAGCAAGAAAGCAGCGTTTGGAAAATAAATACTGATCGCTTCACCCTCCAGGTCACTGAGCCTGAGATCAATTCTGTAGTGAGTGGAGACTGTAGTGAACAAAAAGCACAGAATTTGTTCAGATGTTTGAATAACACAATACCAAATATCAAGTATTTGGAATCATTCCAGCCAATCTTGACATTTGTCCCCAGTTTCCTTCTAGAGATTGGTACTGGACAGACAGCCTAATCCACAAAATGTGTTGCCTGAACACTCATGTGCACTTAAATACATATAGGCAGCCATGTGCGCACACACACACACACACACACACACATGCACTCACAAACGCACACCCACCCACCCACCCACACACACACACACACACACACACACTTAACATGCACAGATCCTAATGGAGTACCAACCAAATATAAGATATTTTGTACCCTCCTTCTTTTCTACATGTTCATGACATTGTTGAAAAAAGAAAGAAAAGAAATGAAGTCTTAGGAGCCAGAGATCTGGGTTCAAATGCAGCCTATGACATCCGTAAATGTTGTGCCTCTGGGAAGTTGTTCAATTTCTCTTGCCTTCTGCTTCTGCATTTGTAAAATGAGTATAATATTACACAGCTTAAAACAGCTTAAAAGACTGTTTTGAAATTATATAAAATTTCATGCTTATTTTTCTGACATAATGCTTTAGGTAAAATAGGTATGTAATAAATTGTTATTTTTTTATTATAATTAAGCAACTGAAGCCCAGAACAAGTTTATAGGAAACTAGGAACTTTCCATATCCCATGCCCCCCCACCCCTACCCCTTCCTTAGAATAAAGCTAGATCCTTTTATAAACACATGCTGCTCTTGAGTGTACTTATTTATTTTTAAAAAGTCATGACTGTTTATTGATGTATAACTTGAACACAAAAAGGCACACAAATCATAGTGCATAGTTCACTGATCATGGTATTAGCACTTAGATCAATAACAAGAACATTATCAGTGACCTGGAAGCTCCGCTCGATACCTGCTCTGCTAGCTATCCAACATCTAGGCTGATTTTTCCTTTTTATACTCATTCTTAGTTTCTTAGCTTCTGTGGGTCAGGGATTTGGCAGTGACTTGGCTGGTGGTCCAACCTTGAAGTCTGTAATGAGATTCACTCAGATATTGGCCTGAGCTATGGTCATCAGGAAGGTTGGCTGGGCCTGGGAGATCCACCTCCAGGATGGTATCTCTATACCTGACAAGTTGATGCTGGCTGTTGGCAGGAGATCACAGTTTTTCTCCTTTTGAGTCAAAAAACAGGGCTGCTTGGGTATCCCCACAACATGGTGGTTGGCTTTGCCCAGTGTGAGCAACCCAAGAGCCCCAGGTAGACATGGCCTTGAACATCACACGTCATCATTTTCTCAGCATTTTATTAGTCACCCAAGTCACTCTTAGTGTGGGAGGGCACTATAGAAAGACATGAACTCCAGAAAGTAAAGATCATTAGGGGCCATCTGAGAAGGCTGGCTATCACACCGTGAAGCCCTTCCTGACATCAATCAAAGGCCTTTTTTCTTTGATAACTGAACCTGTATGTTATAAGCACAGGCAACAGGTTAATTCTGATGGATGAGGAGAGAGAAAAAAGAGAATACAAAACACTAGGTCAAGTCCAGGGAGAAAGGCAGGCATGCATAAAACAGACAAGATGTGGCTGGGTATCCTACTAGTAGTAAATCAAAAAATTAAGTGTGTCTATGGTACAGGGAGGACTATAAGTAGAAGCCAAAATACATTCCTTTGTGTACTAATTAGATTATGTTTTCTTTTCTGCCTATGAAGGCTCAACTCTGGTATTGTTTGGCTGATGGTAGCAGCCCAAAATATTCTTGATTTTTCTCACAGGTCATTGAATTTACCATCCATCTATCCATGCATTTGCCCCATATAAATCATCCAGCAAATGTCAAATGCTATTCTAGAGGGTGAAGTGGGGAGGTATAGAAATTAATAAATACACAAACCTAACATGAGTGATATGGTGACAGGGAACTAATACTTATTGTGTATCTAAGGCATTCTAGTACCTTCATATTTATTGTCTTAATTCTGATAACTACCCTCAATGTTGGCAGTATGGTAAACTGAGACTTGAGAAAAAAAGTAAACTGAGACTTGAATTTAACTAACATAGAGTCAGAGCTAAAAAGTAGTGAAGTTGAAAGCTCTGGTACAAAGTAGAAGGCAAAGATAAAGGTACAAATTAAATACCAGAGTGAAATATCACTATAGTACCATGGCAGGGCAGAGGATAGAGTGAGGTTTTGCTTAGGGAGGTAAGAGAGTTCTGCATGGGTGTTGAGAGCCGCAGCCAAGTCGGGATGGTGCCTGGCGTTTTGCCAGGGGGAGTGGTTGCGAGGTGGCACCAGCAAACCATTAAGATGGTGGTGGTTGAGTTCTCACGGAGTTCCCCTTGAGTTCAGGTTGAGCTCTTGCGGAGTTCCTGGAGAGTTTGCGTGGGTGGCGTTCGCGTGGGTTTGGAAATAAAGTTCGTTCCTGCTTGAATCTACAAGTGGCTCGTGACCTCCCGGTTATTTGTGCCCAGCCAGACTGCGGCACATGGGAAAGAGAATTTCAGCTGGGTCTTGGATACATTGAAGATGATGGGAAAAGGTCATGTCAGTAGCAAATAGCATAAAAACCAGAAGCTTGAAGGTAATGCATATCAATAGTAATTCACACCATGAGAGACACCTAGACATACGCATGTAATGTGACTAGAGAATGTGCACAAAGGATGGAAGTGGCTGGAGGGATGAGCAAAGCAGATCTGAGCCACATCCATACCATACAGCCCTAGGCCCAGGAGTTCTTTAATGAAGCAGAGCATTTAAGGAGGCTAAATCATCACTTTCACAACTTTGCGTGAACTCCTTTCAGTCAGCTTGGATAATGTCCTCTTCAAGATGATTAGAAATTAAATTAAGAGTGTGCTCTCTCACACAGCAAAAAAAAAAAAAAAATGTGTATTGACAAACTATATAAGATTTTCCAAATAATTTTATCAAAATGAGAAATATAATTGCTCTAGTTTCTATCTTCAATGTCCTCTAAATCTCCTATGTGGAGAGCTTGGTCTGCCGCTGATGGTGCTGTTGGGAGATGGCAGAAACCTTAGAAGGTGGGGCCTAGATGAAGGAGGTGAGGTCTGATGGGAATACTGGGAGCCTGGCCTCTTTTTGTCTTTTTTTTTCCCAGCCTCCATGAGGAGACCTGCTTTGCTCTACCATAGGTTCCCTGCCATGATGTTCTGCCTCACTGCAAACCCAAAGGTAAGGGGACCAACCAACCAATGAACCATGGACAATCCTCTGAAACTCTGAGCTAAAATAAATCTTTATTCTTATAAGTCATTTATCTCAGGTATTATGTTACATTTACAGACAGCCAACTAACATAATCATTGATTGACGACAACGACAATATATGTACTTTTATTAACAAAGTTGGACCCGGAGAACCCCAAGTGAGGCCAAGAAAGGGGTGGGTTCTTGGGTTTAGGCATGAGAAAGATTAACAAAAGGACAGCAAGGTAGCCTAATGGTCAGGTCTGCTGCCAATCCGAAATGAGAGAACTCCCCAAAAGATAGCAGGTAGAGGGTTTCTGGTTCCAGAACAATCCAAGGATCTCTGGGCTCAGAGGAACCTAAAGGATGATTGTGTAGACACTTTAAGTTTGAGAAAAGTGATGCTGGGAAGCAAAGGTGAGTTTTCTTTTAAACAGAACTTCTCCTAATACATATCAGCCTTGTAAAAATTTCAGAATATAATGAGCTTGAGAAGGCTGAGAGGCAGAGAGCACTTGAAAATCACTCGGTGTGAAACAGGGCTGCCACAAGGGGAACTGTGTCCTTCCCAAATTCATGACTGGAAGTCCTAATCCCCAGTACTTCAAAATGTGACTTTATCTGGAAATGGGGCCAATGCAAAGTCAATGAGTTAAGAAGAGATCATATTGGAGTAGGTTGGGCCCCAGATCCAATAGACTGGTGTCCTTCTTGAAAGGGGAAATTTAGAAACACACACAGGGAGAGAGACCACGTGAACATGAAGGCATAAATCAGACTGAGGTGAC
This sequence comes from Callospermophilus lateralis, assembly GCF_048772815.1. Taxonomy (NCBI): domain Eukaryota; kingdom Metazoa; phylum Chordata; class Mammalia; order Rodentia; family Sciuridae; genus Callospermophilus; species Callospermophilus lateralis. Next base: position 97,842,980 of record NC_135311.1, read on the forward strand.
TACAAGCCACAGAATGTCAAAGATTGCCTAAAATGCACTGGAAGTAAGAAGGGACTGGGAACAGTTTCTTCCTCCCAGTTTTCAGAAGGAACCAATGTGTGGACACATCGATCGAGGACTTCGGGCTCCGGGACTGTGAGACAATACCTTCTGGTTGTATAAGTCACACATTTTATGGTATTTTCTATGGCAGCTCTAGAAAACTAATATAATGACTGTAAGAAAGATTATACAGGAGTCAAAGGAGGTAGGCAGGACAAAGGAAGAAATGTTGCATTAATGAAATAATTAAGCTATGCATTAATTCATTCAATCACTAAGCGTGTATGAGACACCTCACTTGGCCCTGGAGCATGGAGAATCACAATAGTACTCTTTGCCTTTGAGAAGCTCCAAGTGTACTCCAGTCAGCACTTAATAGGCATCAATAATTTGGAGGCCCAAAGGAATGAGATAGGCAAAGGTTTGGATGCAGAAGTTGACATCAGAGCCAGGCCTTGAAGAATGTCTGCCTTTGCTTGCTGGTTGCTTAATAGAGTTGATTATTTCTGTTACTGGAAAGAGCTTCCTATGATCTCCTCTTGGTCCACATTCTCACTGAAGGGAAAAAACATAGACTCACCAAATTTGTTTAATACAGCAGGATCAAACAAATGGCCCCAGCAGCCCAGGCGGGTTGACGTGATCTCTTGCCATAGATGACCTGCTGCCATTCCTGGGAAAAGTGGCAGCTGAGACACTGAGCTCTGGCTGCTGAGGTCCAACTCCCCTAGGAGCATTAGGCTCGTGCAAGAGCTGACTTCAGAAATTCACCCTCATGGGGGGTCTTCCTATTCTGGCTGCCTAGACCTTCTGCAGTGCTAAAAAGTCAGACTGTGTTATTTATATATTAAAAACAACAACAAAATAACCTTCTCTTTCCAAATGCATGAGAAGCCAAGTCTTCAGCAGGTCATTAATGTGCTGATGTTTTGAGGGGCTTCCAAGTTTTGAAACAGGAGCCAGGCCTATTGGCTTTAACCTTGGGATTTCTTGGCTCTCCCATATGAGGCCCCCTAGGCTCCTATACTTGAACTCCCAGAGGCCACTGCTCTGAGCAAAGCTGCTAAGGAACAGAGCAAAGAAAAGAACCAATTAGAGTTGGTTGCAAAGAAAAGAACCACATTTGCATCTCTGGAAGGATATCAAAATCCCTGGGGGAAAGATGACCTTTTCTGACTCCAATTGCCTCCCTTCTGGTCTGACACACTCCATGAAATTCCATGGAGATGATGGAACCTATTCCTTTAGGTTCCTAAGGGAGAACAAAGGAGCAGGATGGAACCTGGACAAAAACCAATAGTCTGCTTTACCTCTCTGACCACACTGGAAAGCTTCTGGGGAGAGCAAACATTCTCATTTGTACCAGTCCCTGGAGATCCCTTAGGGAATTGCATCAAGCCCTATTCACTGTGGCTGTTACCTGACTGGATTCTCTAGACATTTGTTTTTGTAACCCGTGCTTGATTCATCTCTACTAGTGGTTTTGACCACTACGTGGGTGGAGATATTTCAAGACATATTTCCAATCCACGCCTCATCCTCAACTAGCCCATCATCATTCCTCACAAAATTATCCCTCTCCAGGATTTTCTTTCTTCAGATTCCCAAGTCAGAAACGTGGAAAGCATCCTTGACTCTTCTATACATCCAATCACTCAATAGGATCTACTACTACTTCCTAAATGTTCCTTATAATTATTCCCTCCTCTCCACTCCTACTGATACTATCCTAACTCAAATTTTGCTTAAACTATTACAACAGCTTCCAGAAGGATCTCCCTGCTATCAGCTCATTTCCTTACAATCCACTCTTCACTTAGCAGCTCAAGTAGTGTTTTTAAAAATGTGAATCGGCACTCAGATAACAAGGAATAGAAGGGAATTACTTCAACGTAAAAGCCCACAGCTAATACCATACTCAAGAAAGATGGAAAGTTTTTCCTCTAAAACAAGGAGCAAGACAAAAATGTCTGCTTTGGATACTTCTATTCAGTACAGTGGTGGAATGCCTGGCCAGAGCCATTAAGCAAGAAAAATAAATAAAAGGCATCCAAATGGGAAGATAAGAAGTAAAATTGTGACTGTTTGCAGCTGATATGATCTTATATGTAGAAAACTCTAAAGACTCCACACAAAAAAACTGTTAGAACTAATTAATGAATTAGCCAAGTTGCTAAATAGAAAATAAATACACAAAAATTGGTGTATTGATTTTATACATTAACAATAAATAATCTGAAAAGGAGATTAAGAAAATGATTCCATTTGCAATTGTATCAAAAAAAGAGTAAAACAGGAATAAACTTAAGAAGACAAAAGACTTGCCAATTGAAAACTATAAAGCATTACTGAAAGAAATTGAAGAAGACAAGTAAAATGGCAAGATGCCCCGTTTCCATGGATTGGAAGACTTAAAGTTGTTGAGGGGCTGACTTTACTCAAAGCCATCTACAGATTCAATGTAATCACTATAAAAATCTCAATGATGTTTTTGCAGCATTTTTCTCCCAAAATACATGCTAAAATTGATATGGCACTTCAAGGAACATGATGAGCTGAAATGATATCGGAAAACTTCCTGATTTTGAAATTTTCAGCAAAGCTATAGCAATCAAAATGGTGAAGTACTGGAATAAAGATAGATATAGATGAATATAGAAGAATAGAATGCCCAGAAATATACCTTCATATATGTTCAGATGACTTTCAAGAAGAGTTCTAAGAATAGTCAATGGGAGAAAGGACAGTATGTTCAATAAATGGTAGTGAGAAAACTGGTTGTCCACAAGCAGAAAATGAAGTTGGACTCAAAATGGACCAATGACCTAAATGTAAAAGCTGAGACTATAAAAATATTAGAAAACATAGGGAAAAATATTCATGACATTAGATTTGGCAATGACTTCTTGGATATGATACAAAAAGTACAGGCAACAAAAAAAAAACATAAATAAGTTGGATTTCATTAAAATTAAAAACTTGTGTGTGTCAAAGGATACTATAAACAGTGGAAAAGCAACCCATGGAATGAGAAAAACAATATTTGCAAATCATGTGTCTTATAAGGAATCTATATCCAGAATATACAAAGAATTCCTATAACTCAACAACAAAAAACAAAAATTCATTTTAAAAATTGTCAAAGGACTTGAATAGGCATTTCTCCAGAGAAGATACGTAAGTGGTCTATCAGCACATAAAAAGATGCTCAATACCACAAAATATTAGGGACAATCAAAGCCACAATGAGATACCTCTTCACACTCTTTAGGATGGCTATTAAATATACCCAATCATCTAACTAACAGCCAATCAAACAAACCAATCCCCAGAAAACAACAAGTTTGGTGAAAATGTGGAGAAATTCGAATGTTTATAAAAGTAAAATGATGTTGCTGCTGTGGAGAACAGCACAGAAATTTCTCAAAAAATAAATCATTGAATTATCAGGAATTTTTACTTGTATGTATGCACCCAAAATAATTGAACATAGGACTCTAACATAGTTTTGTACACCCATGTACATAGCAGCATTATTCACAATAGCCAAAAGGTGGAAGCAAAATACAGTCTATATACAATCGTGATTTACATACAAAATGTGTCATATATACAATGGAATATTATTCACACTTAAAAAGGAAAGAAATTCTGACACATGCTACAACCTGGATGAATTTGAGGACATTATGCTGAGTGAAATAAGTCTGCCACAAAAGGAGAAATACTGCATGATTCCACTTACATGAGGTACGTAGAGTAGTCAAAATCACAGAGATCAAAAGTAGAAAGGGAGTTGCCAGAGTTGGGAGGAGGTAAGGATGAGGAGCTAGTGTTTAATGGGTGCAGAGTTTCAGCTGGAGAAAATAAAAAACTTTTGGAGATGAATGGTGTTGATGGTCACATGATAATGTGAATGTACTCAATGCCATAGACCCCAGGGACCTATATACTTAAAAATGATCAAAAAGACAAACTTTATGTTATGTATATTTCATTGAAATTAAAAAATGAAAATCTGTTGTGACACTTCCATGTTTAAGACCCTTAAGTGTTGTCCTACCACTTTGGTGGTAGGGTCACTTTTTTAGCTCATAGGCAAGGGCTTTCTTCATGTGGCCTATGTCCCCCATCTCATAATTCTGTATTTTATCTTTCTTGTTTCAGCAACAGGTAGCTTCTGGTAGTTTACCCAAAAGGAAGGTGATTTAGCCACCTGGCTGCACTTACACACTTTTCTCTGCCTTCTTCAGTGCTTCTCAGCCGTGACTGCACATTAAAAGCAGTGGGGAGCTTGCAGAAATATTAGTGCCTGGGTAGCACTCGAAACTAATTAAATCAGAAACTCCTCCCGGGGAGACACAATCATCAATGTTTTGTTATTATTTTTAGCTTCCCAGATGATCTGAATGGAAAGCCACTGCTCTAGAATATAATATCCCACCTGCCAGAGCCTGTTAGTAATTTATTCCTCAGAGTTCAGCACAGACAGCCCCCTCTAAGACATCTTCCCTGATGTCACCTGTGAGAGAGGCTGGGTCCATACCCATGCTCTGGGTTTCCAAAGGCCCTTGTGGCGGTACTCACACCACATTGCAGATGTTCTAACTTTTATGTGTTTTCACCAGGCAGAACTCCTTGAAAGTCAGAGTTGATTTTTTCATTCATTCTTTTTTTAAAAAAAATAATTTATTCATTTTAACTAAGTATCTATAACTGCAGAATGCATTTTAATTGATTCATTGTACATAATTGCTGAACAATTTTTCATTTCTTCTGATTGTATACGATGTAGCATTGCACCATATGTGCAGTCATACATGTACCTAGGGTAATGATGTCCATCACATTCTACCATCTTTCCTGCCCCCAAGTACCCTCCCTCCCACCTCCCCTATTGCCCAATCAAAGTTCCTCCATTTTTCCCATGCCCTCTTCCATTATGGATCAGCATCCACTTATCAAAGAGAACATTTGGCCTTTGGGTTTTTGTGATTAGCTTACTTCGCTTAGCATGGTATTCTCCAACTGCATCCATTTACCTGTAAATGCCATAATTTTATTCTCTTTTAATGCTGAGTGATATTCCATTGTATGTGTGTGTGTATATATATATACATACACACACACACACCACAGTTTCTTTATCCATTCATCTATTGAAGGGCATGTTCATTCTTGGTGTCTTCATTCCAAGAGAGGGTAAGAACCACTTCTTCCCTCCCCTTGCTGTCTTACCCATGATAAAGGTCCTCACTTACATTTTCTCCTTCCACAAAGGCCCACCAGAGTGAGAACATCTGCACATTCACTCAGCAGTATGGCAAACGCTGCATTGGGGTGAGTCTCTCCAGAATCCCAGGCCAATGCTGTTTCTTGCTTACAGAAGAAAAGCATATGAAAAGCAACTAAAACTCACACCTCTCAACTTGCCTTGAAGCAGCACCTGGAGGGTGGCTCATGATCAGGAACACCAAGGTGGCTTATCTTGGCGGTATGGAGGGAGAGGCTACATTCCTGTTGGAAATGCATAGTTAGGTGTCTGTGATTTCACAACCACAAGTCAGGAGGCAAGAGTTCTGGGTCTGGCTCTGGTCCTGTTTACTTGAACTTTCACAAATAAAATCGCCTCTCTGAATTTCAGTTTCTTCATTATTAAGAGAAGATTGCAATACTTTTCTTTCAATCTCAAAAAGTGTTTTGATAGTTAAATCAGCCCATAGAGAGTAAAATGGATGAATAAAAGTATTCACACAGTGGGTGAACATGAATGACAACTTACAATTACATGCAATGCTATGGATAAATATCACAGGCACAAGGTTGATGAAAGAAGCCAGACATAAAAGTACAATACTGAAGGATCATCTATATCTCTATCTGTATCTATATCTAGGCATATGTGAAGTACAAAAGAAGACACAATGGTCTATGTGGCAAGAAGCCAGAGTGTTAGTGTGTTGGAAGGAGCCATAAAGGGGCTCCTGGCATGAGAGTCACATTTACTTCTTCATCTCTATGCTCATTTCTAAGATTGTTTAGATAGTGAAAATTCATCAAGCCATGTGTCATCCTTAAAGCAAAGGAGAATAGTAAAATACCATGTTCGTTAAATGCCCCTTTCAGATCCCAAGTTAAGGAGACAATGAGAGAGGGCTTAGACAGGAATGTCCAGATAAATTCTATCTTGAAGGACACTGCCCCCCTCTCTCAATGCTTTTGCAACCAGGACAAACTAGTGTTATCTGTAGGAATTGCTTTCTTATACTCCAGGACAGCCAATTCTTGGGATGCTGGTCATACAGAGAACAAATCTAACTAAGCAAACAGAAGATGTCATGGCTTCTGTAGCCTAACTTAGAAAACTCTCCTCCCTCCTGTAACTTTCCTAATTTTGCTCTGTAGAATTGAGGAAAAGGGGACTCATCTAGTCAGCGGCCACTGGACAGAGATGCTGTCTGTCCAGCCTGTTGCCACTGGATCTTCCTTGTAAGCATTTTTCAATAAACTTTATGCCTCACATGGCATCTTAAGGCATTTTCTTGGGCCTCTTGGCAATCTATCCCACTGCCTTATCACAACTGTGCTGACCTGTGTGCTTTTCTGTATGTATATCATACTTTAAATCTAAAACAAATGAGGTTTATGAGACACACACTGAGTAATGATAATACACCTGGATGATGATTATGGTATATAAATGTAGGTGCATGTGTGCGCATATATATATATACACACGTCTATGTGTATATATCCAAATATGAAACCTAATTTTCCTTCTACTATAGTCATGGTGGTAAGTACTTTACTCATATTATCTCATTTAATATTTACAGAAATTCCATTTTACAGAAGAGCAAACTTAGATCAGAGAAAATAAGAAACATGTTCAAGATCAATTTGATCCTGGGCAGATTATGGCTTCTTCTTCTTCTGGCCAACTCAAAGTAAGCATTAGATAGAGGAGGCCAGGTTTTAAAATTAGAAAGAACCATGCTAACTTTGTGGACTTGGACAAATTTCTTAACCCTTCTGTTGACTGAATATCCTCATCTTTAATATAGAAATACCTGATCTTTGGCGGGGGGTGGGGTCACAGGTGATAAGGATTGGTTAAAAGGAAATGGGTATGAAAAATAAGAAAGATCTATGCCCTAGTTATCCTTGCTCTCCAGGGCAGTATGGGAATACAGGAGAGTTAGAAGGCTAGCATTTGGGAGAAAGCTACCTCTGAAAAAGGGAGGAAATGGAAATAACAGAGAGAAGAAAAATAAAAAATAGGTAAACCATATATAAGAAAGATTTTTAAAATTCTTTTATCTCATTTATAGAAGGGGAAAGAATGATAAACATGTACAGAATGCAAATTACCTTTACAGGCAATTCTCGGTAATTTCGGGAGAGAGTACCCTGAGTCTCTGATTTCGCAACTCCACGTCCATGTTTACATTTGTACATGTCATGTAAATGTTCTAAGTCTCTAGTTCCTTATCTGCAAAACAGGAATATTAATAACTACCTGACATTCTGAGGAGATCAACATAAAAATAGAGATATATATTATTTAAAAAGTTAAAACACCATTTGGGTCCAGGTTAAAGTCACTTTTAATTGCTATACAACCCAAACTATATTACATTTCTGAAACTGTTTCACTCATCTGTGAAACACATAAAAATAGAACCTACACCATAGACTTGTTAAAGGGATTAAATGAAATAATGTTGGCAAATGTTTTGCATAAAGTCTGAGAGATACTTAGGGTCCAAAATGTGGCTGCCTTTGTAATAGAACGAACGTTCACAGTAGAAACATTTCTTAATTCTTTATTGTTGGGAAGTGAAGAAAGTGAGATATCCAGGGCATTTCAGGAAAAGGAACTCAGGGAACCTTTTAAAAGTCCATGTTTCTCAGCCTTTTTAATTTGTCCTTCTCCTGAAATACTGCCACCGGATCGCCTCCCTGAGGTGTGTGTACAGCCTCTCTGTGAATTTTCTTTGACTCTGCAAGATTAGAAGGCTCCCGTCTCCTGTGATTAAACACTCCCAAGACATTGGATCGTTTCCTGAACTTCATTTATTTAATAACTAACCTTTTATTTGCCTCCCCTCATTTAAAGCCAGCCAGTCCTGTTCCCACCTCCATCCCTCTTCAAGGTCTCACCTCTTCAATCACTTGGATAATACCAAGACACACTGCAAACCATTTTAATGGAGGGCTGATCAGTGAAAGACATTTTTCCTCCTGTCAGTATCTCAACCTAGCAGTATTTCAGATGATTTTCAATAATCTCAGCAAATTACTCACGTCATTCTCCCATAGCCACCTAGTTAATATTCCCAGGCAACAGGTTTCTTTCAGCTCTTTTGTCTGGGAAGGGCTATTCCACAAGGTCTCAGAACTCTAAAGAATTCACACAAATTAAGCCCTAAACTGCAAGAGTCACATTTTCTCAAGATAATAATAATAACTACAATCTCTGTGTCAATCACTGAACCTGTATTATCATTTTATTCTCCACGAATCTATTAAGTAGTGCCTTTGTGTTCACTTTATGGAGGGAGAAACTTGGGTATGGGACAATGTTACTCACAGTGTGGTCCTATGAGTGACAACATTACCTAGATGTTTAGTAGAAATGCAAATTCTCTTGGGCTGGGGATGTGGCTCAAGCGGTAACGCGCTCGCCTGGCATGTTGGGTTCGATCCTTAGCACCACCTAAAAATAAAATAAAGATGTTGTGTCCACTGAAAACTAAAAGTAAATATTTAAAAGAAATTCTCTCTCTCTCTCTCTCACTCTCTCTCTCTCTCTCAAAAAAAAAAAAAAAATAAATTCTCCAGCAATCCTACTGAATAAGAATTTCTGGGGGTGGTGTTCAGGACTATATGGTTTGACAAGTCCCCCAGGTAATTTTGATGCAGGCTCAAGTTTGAGAAGCATTGGACCAAAAAGGTGAGTATCAAGTTCACAGAGCTAATAAGTGGCAAAATAAGGTTTGGAAATCCAAAATTCAGGGTTGGGGGGACTTTAAAATGAGATGGTTCACAGAACTGAGATTTAAAGTAAGATTACCTTGTGCAATAAGACACCTATTATTTTTTACAGTAAAATGTGCAGACTTAGCTCAGTTCTAGGACTGGTTTAATTGGGTAGGTCAACAACTTTATGGCTCCAGCTCAAGAGTGTCTCTCATTCTTTTGGCTTCTTCTTCATGTCATAAAGTGGCCACAATTCCAGGCACCACATTTTATTTCTCAAATGTCCAGAGGTCTAAGGATGGAGGAAGGAGGAAACTCTTTCTCTTCTTTCATGTCTTTTTCTGAGCCCTATTTTATTTCCTCTAAGGAGTAGTTTTCCCCAACGGAGCTCTTCTCATGTATTAGTGTCTAGAATTGCATTGTACACTCATTCTCAAACTAATCCCTGGAAGAAGTTGAAATAACATGGTTAGATAAGACTAATCAAGATTCACCTCATCTGAAGCCCATGGCTGCTGCATGAGCATAGTAGATAAAAGTGCTCATCACAGAAATGGGTGCAAGGTATACATTTAAAAAAAAAATGCTTGAATGATAGGAAGATATAAGAACATGGGATTCCAGAGAGAAAAATTAAAAGTTTATGTCATAAGAAATAGAGACCATAAATTTTTTGAGCATGGAGGAAAAGTAAATAAGGTATGTGGAGAGATGAGCACTGGAAACAGGGGAAAGGAATGGTGTGGAAACATGAGAAGATCAGCTGCTGTTGTAACCTTGGTGGAATATCAAGGTCTTGGGTTAGGTGAGTGGCAGTGAGTGAGGTTGGGAAATAAGTCTTTTGAATGAAAAATTGGCAAGAGTAGGTGACTGATTGACAATAGAGAAAGTGTATAACCACCAATCTTCATATCCATTGCCAGTTGTTTCCTGGCCCTGCTGGGGCCAGGATGAAAATATAAGTGCCAAGGACAGTTTTAGGTGATTTAAAAGAAAAAAAATGTCTGATATGTGATAGGTTATTTAGAGATATGTACACAAATGCTTCAATTTAGCGCTGGACTGTGCGATAAAAATAACAACAGTGTCACTTATTTCCAGCCTGTTATGTTTTGCTGGTTTATGTATTTATTTAACTTTATATTTATGGTAGCAAATTTTAAACATAAACAAAAGGAGAAAGAGTAGTATGCATAAAAAGAAGTATGCAAAAAGTAGTATTCATAAAGAGTAGTTTGTATATAACCGGTTTCAGCATGATCAGTTGATTTCGTCTTCCCACTGTCGCTACCCACCTTCCCCAGCCCAGATTATCTTACTTTAAAAACAGCTTTATTGAGACATAATTCACATACCACACACTTACCTATTTAAAATATGCAATTTGATAGGTTTTAGTATCTTCGGAGAATTGTGGAACCATTATTAACATTTTTTAACATTTCATCACCCCAGAAGGAAATCCCATACCCTCTGCCTAGCACCTCTATGACAACTTCCTCCTGCTAACCCTAAGCAACCAATATGCCTTTGTCCCTAAAGGTTTCCCTACTGTGGACATTGCATATAAATAGAATCACACAATATGTGGTCTTTTGTGATTAGCTTCTTTAACTTAGCATAATATTTTTGAGGTTCATCCATGTTGTAGCATATATTGATACTCCATTTAATTTTGTTGCTAATGATAATATGCCACTGTATGTATAAACTACATTTTATTTATCCATCTATCAGCTTATGAACATTTGGGTTATTTCTATATTTGGGCTATCTGAATTGAATAAGACTGCTATGAGATTAGTGTACAAGGACATTCCTTCACAAGTGGGGATATGTTTTCATTTCTCCTGGGTATGTGTCTTAGAGAGGGTTTGCTGGGTCATATTGTAACTCTATGTTTTTAACCTTTGGGGGAACTGTCAGACTGGTTTCCACGGTGGCTGCACCATTTTACATTTTTGCTAGCAGTGTATTAGGATGCCAATTTCTCTGTAACTTCCTCAACTCTTATGATTATCTTTTTTTCCTCTTCTCACATTTTTTATTGATACATTATAGCTGTACATAATAATGGGATTTATTATTATGTATTCACATAATGCACATGATATAACAATATAATATGGCCCATATCCCTCCCCAGCATTTCCCTCTCCCTCCTCCTCTTCCCTTTCCTGTACTGATTTCCCTTTGATTTTCATGAGATCCCCATCTCCCCCTTCCCTGTCTTTCTAATTCGTCTTTTTTGATTATAGCTATCATAGTGGGTGTGAAGTGATATTAACTTGTGATTTTTATTTGCACTTCCCTAGTGGCTAATGATTTTGGACATCTTTTTATGTTCTTATTGGCCATTTGTATGTAGTTTTGGGAGAAATATTCAATCAGATAATTTGTTCATTTTTAATTGAGCTATATTTTTATAACTGAGATGTAAAATTTCTTTGTATATTGTAGATAAAAAACACTTATTAAATATGTAATGTGTAAAAGTTTTTCCTCCCTTCTGTGAGCTGTCTTTTCCTTTTCTTGATGATATCCTTTGGGGCACAAATGTTTTCAGTTCTGTAGAAGTCCAAGTTATCTATTTTTTTCTTTTGTTGTTCATATTTGTGGTGTCATAACTAAGAATTCGTTGCCTAATTCATGATAATAAATACATATATCTATGATTTTTTTACAAAAGTTTTACAGTTTTAGCCCTTACATTTAAGTGTTTGATCCATAATGAATTAATATGGTGTGAAGTTGGAGCCCTACTTATAGTGTAGGGGGTGAGATAGGAGTTCCCCTTCATTCTTTTGAATGTGAATATTCAGTTTTGCCAGCACCATTTGTTGAAAGAATATTTTTAAAAAATGATTAAATGGTCTGTTATTGATTAGATATTAGATGTCCCCCAAAAGTTCATGTGTGAGACAATGGAAGAAAGTTTAGAAGTGATTGGGTTATGAGAGCCTTACTTTTCCCAATCAGTGAATTAATCCCCTGATAAGATTAATTGAATGGTAACTGAAGGAGGTAGGGTGTGGCTGCAGGAGGTGGGTCATTGGGGATTTGCCTCTGGAATATGTGTTTTATTCCTGTCAAGTGCAGTCTCTCTCTTTGCTTCTTGGTGGCCATGTCCCCAGCTGCTTTCCTCTGCCACACCCTTCCACCAGGATGTTCTGTTTCACCTTAGGTATCAAGGAATGCAGTCAGACATCTATGAACTGGGACTCCTGAAACCGTAAACCCCAAATTAACTTTTCCTCCTCAAAATTGTTCTTGTCAGGTCTTTTGGTCATAGTTTCAGAAAGCTGACTAAAACACTGTCTTGGCTTCCTTTTTGAAAATATGTAGACCATCATCACTACCAGTTATTTTGGCTCAAATCCCAGAAATTATGCCACTTCACCTGTAAAATGTGTATCTCTGGACTTCAATTTCCTGATGTCGACTGTCTCACTGCAACCATTAAGGTACTTTTATTGGCATTTGACAGAAAAGAATACTGAAGCATGGAGGGGTTGAGTGACTGGCCCGAGATATGCATCCACTGAAGTGACAGAGCCAGATCTGAGGCTGTGCCCTAGCTGGTACACCATTATCCACTGCAGCCAAAGCACAGTGAAATATAGCAATAGTGAGGACAGCATGGCTCAGAACCTGGCCTTCAGAACCTTCAGAGCATCATTTAACTTGTTGATGTTCTTCAATGGCATCATCACCGTCTCTATTTGCCCTTCATCCAGAATTCTGCTCATCTGGAGATAGAAAAACAGCTCTCTAAAAACTCATAAGTCACCTCCTCAGAACTCATAGAGAATGTGAGGTAGAAAAATCAAAGGGGGACAAGGAATCATGATTTCCCATCAGCATGAGAAGTGAGTTGTCCATCTGAAGTGAGGAGCAAGTTGACCAACTTTCAAAGGGAATTTTAATTTTGTTTACTGAAAGGAAGACTTGAATTACTGGCCTTGAATTGAAAGACACCTTTAGTGTTAGTGTTTTTGTCAACAATTATTTCACAAACACACATGTCTAGTGACCTTCCCAAATTATTAGAAAAGTGATAAAGCTGGTAAGTGGCAGAAAGGAGACTTAAAAGCAGGTCCTCTGGTTCCTATATCAGGGAATAACAAAAAGTTTTGTTCTTAAAGCCTATTGGGCATGAAGTTGCAAGATAACTTGCCCTTACCAAGCAAAAGGTACTTAATAATATCTCATGAGACTCTAAATGAATTTCATGAATATGGGAAAGGAAATAAAAATTTCTGATGATTGGGACTTTTCTGAATCTGTCCATTGGGAATAGTAATTTTCAAAGATCTATAAGGTAACAACTGATCCAATTTCTGAGTCAGAGGTAAAATATACATTCCAGGAATTGGAGGGCATCATGCAGATTCTGTCATCTTTTCAATAAGGTAAAGAAGAGAGTTGGGCTCAGACCCAACTGTGATATACTGCCCAGGACACAACAGAAATACTGTAGAGAGCACAGGCTGTTAAAATAATGGGGGTGAGGAAGAGATGTGTTCTTACGTTAGAATGGTTTAGGGTCTATAACAGAAAACAAATTCTCATCAAAGTTGGTAATACTGAAGAGGGGATACACTAACCAAGGACATTATCTTTGGGACTTGTGCCTCTCACCCAGACTTATCTTCCACCAACAGAAAGTTTCCCTAGGGAGGACTCTGATGGTAACTTTCAATAAATGTTAGTGCAAGGCTTCAAGATCTACTAGATTAAGGTTTAGGGGTCAGCTCTTTTATTGCCTAGCTATGTGATCATAGGCAAGCCATTTCACCTATCCATGCCTCAGTTTCCACCTCTGTGCAGTGGACGATGCTGTGAGGATCAACTGAAACCGTGATGTGAAAAGCACTTAGCACAGTTCCTGGCACATAGTAGCTGTTTCGCTCATGACTTTGTCCCCTCCCCTTCAGTTCTTCTCCAATTGTGAGTTGTATTCTCCATGTCTTCTCTTCAGGTGCTCTTTGGATCTCAGGACCTGTACCTTTTAGTATGGAATTGAATATTTTGTGCTTGTATCAAGAGAGTTTTAGACCTAAAAGTAAAGAGGCCCTGCTGGAGAATCTGAGGCCAGAGCATTGAAAGCAGAGTGGACATTTGGACAGTCCATTCAATGCTGGCTCCTTGGCGTCACTGTGTTGTGCCTGGGACGCTGGTTGCCATGACCACCTAATTATTTCCTCTAGGTTTGACCACCACGACGAATTAAAACACTTGCCAAACTCCCAGCCAAATAAGCAGCAGATGTCCAATTTGAAAAAAAAAAAAAAAAAAATCATTCCTGACAATAATGTTTGGTTTCCCCTCAATCACATGGGGCCATCCATAGAATTGGGGGCAGGGGAAAGGCGCCTGTGGGGAACCAGCAACAAGACCTGGGGAGCAGCGGGACCAGGCTTGTGGTCTAAATCTTCCCCTGGATGAACCAGGCAGGAGGTGCTTCTTTCCGACATGAAGTACTAGCTAATTTACGGAGTCCCATTTATATTTACTTGGCTTTAGGACAAGCTCTGAACAGCCACCCAGCAGCCGTGGAGGGCAAAGAGAATGGCTTTTAGAGTCTGACCACTTTTGCCTCTGACTAGCTTGGTGACTTTGGCCAAATTCACTTCTCTGAGGTTTGGTTTCTGCATATAAATTGAAGATCATATAATACTTGCCTTATGAAGTTGTGGGATTAAAGAAAACATCATGGGATTTAGCCCAGGATTTAGACCTAGTAAGTCCTTAATGGTTGTCAGAAATAAGTTTATTTTAAAATGAAAGCAATCTCATTGACCTACTCTTCCATAATATATCAAGATTAATGAGTAATTTAGGGAAATACAGAATCTCATCCAAACAAAAGGTGTTTTCCAAATTATTAAGTACATTATTATTTTATAGGAGATTGAGATCAGAAAGTAGAGTCATTTGCCTGAGATGACTCAGCTGGTGAACAGGAGGGCTAGGGTTAGAACACCCATGCAATGCTTTGTCATTCAGCATCCTGTGATGCCTACAAAAGGGAAGGAGAGAAAAGAATTAGTGTTTATTCAACCAACATCTTTCATTCATAGACATTTTTCATGAGTTGTCTCATTTAATCCTTATGGACAATAGAATATAAGGCACTATTCTTATTTAACAAATGAGTGAGCTAGAACATAAGTTCTAAAGAACAGAGAATGTGTCTTTCTCATTCATTTCCGTGCCCTAAGACACAGACAACAGACAAATCTGTTTAACTTCAGAATTCCAGTATTCATATTTTTGTTAGTGGGAGGTATTTGAGGTTAAGAGTATCAGAAAAGAACTAAAGCTAGCTTATAAGAATGAGGAGGAAATGCTATAGAAATAAGGAGTATTTTATTTCACTCAAGTACAGGGATTCAGAGAAACTGAACAGTGTTCCGGAAGTAGGATCTCAAATGTACTGACAATCAGTTTCTCTGTAATGTCTGCTCTTCTCTCTCTCTCTCTCTCTCTCTCTCTCTCTAAGTCTTCCATTAGCATCCACATTTATATATAACAAATTCAACCACCAGAAAAGAGACTGAATCTTGAGCCCAGTTAAAGTTTCTTGAAGCACAGATATGATCAGCGCCCTTGGGACCAGCTCTGTAACAATCAACTCCGGTCAAGGGAAGGATCACAGACTAGGAACTTGGCTCTCTGGAATTGAGCCCTGTGCATCATGTAGATGGTAGAGTGAGGAAATTCTAAGAATAGAACAGCTGGAAAATAACCCAAAGGGTATTATAAAGTCACACCTCCTTCCTCTTCCTGAAGCATTAAGTGCTGGTTTCAGGTATTCTCAAAGCCAAGCAGCATCCTTTTCTTTACTGCAGTTTGATCTTCTTTGAATATCTTCTGTTCCAAGCCTTGGATATGGAGCAGTCGTCAAAGATGACCAAGTCTCTGTTCCCTGAAGTCTGAACTTTACCCTCTTTAGTTTATAAAATTTCACACTTTCTTCCAACCATCCATTCCTTTGCCTAAGCTTATTTGAGATGGAGGTTTGTCACTTCCAATCAATGAGTTCTTACTAGTACAGAAGTATGTATATGGAACTGACTTTTACTACTAGAAGACCCCCAATGTGAAACTGGCTGACATAGATAAAGTAGGACGGTGTGAGGACTCTATAACAGGGGGCTGGGTATTAGCAATGCTTGTGAAGTAGGAGAAAAGCAATTGATTAAAGGATCATTGGTCTTTTGCTAGAATTCAGAGAATTATCCACAAAATAGTAACTTCAAGAAAACTGGTAGAGGAATGTCAAAATAGCACCAATTTCTTAATATCAAATTGGGAACTCTGTGCTTTTCGCTCTTACTGAATATTGCTGTACATGGCTATGTCTTCTAGTAAGAAGTGCATTTTGGGCGATCTGAGAACAAATAGAGAATAACTGGGCAGATTTACAACATTGTTTTAAAAAAATCAGTTTCTTTCTACCTGTGGTTAGCAATTGAACCTGTTAAATCAAATGATCAAAGATCTTAAATATAGGCTTAAAGTTAGTGCACAAATTAGCATATTGTATCTCTACTAGGATTCAAAAGAATCAGGGAAACCTGATGCTCCCAGATCACTTCCGAGCAACTCTGCTATTGCATCCGTGTCTGGAAAAGTTGTAAACACTTGAGTGCATGAGTGGTGAAGAGGAGACAGAAGTCACAGGGTAGGGAAGATAAGCCTTGCCTCACTACTTCAGGCTATTGTTTTTCAAACTCAGAGGTAGAGGTCAATAAGCTAAGAGTGAAATGCACAGAGTTCCCAATTTGATATTAAGAAATTGGTGCTACAAAAATAAGGGCCAAATTTAAAAATGAAATTTTGGCAAGATTTCCGGTGTTGGCTACTAATTAGTGTACTGAATCTTCCACAGTTTCCCCCTACCACTCCATGCAATCAATAGCCCCAGCTAACAAAGGAGGTAAAAGAGTTGCATTACAAGAAATGCTGAGTCTGGTGAACAGGAACCTGTGCTTGCTCAACCCTTTAGGTAACCTTGAACCCACATTCATAATACAAACAAATGCACCACCCAGGCACTCCTATGTTAGAACCCGCCTCAATCTTCCTCTCAAGTTTTGTCACTGGCAAACACTGGGCAAAGAAAGTTCTCCTAGTAGAAGAGCCCAGGCAGAAAAGAGTCTTGTTATCATCTACTTCCCTGACCCTTGGAATAATGAGTATTCAGCATGTCAGCTGCAAAATGTCAAGGAGCCCAGTCAGTTATGTTCAAAAGGAGGAATCAGCCTTGACCAGAAAACCCAAGTTTGGAAATCATTGGCCTTTGGATTTATCACTTAAGTAGAATTTTAAACTTTGTAATATTGAGAAACAGATGAATTTGGATGAAATAAGAATTGTGCAATAATAATAACTAACACTTATTAAATTCTTAGTATAAGCCAGGAACTGCTCTAAGGTCTTATATTCATGATTTATTTAATTGTCCCAACTATTATCTGAGGTAGGTACTATAATTTCCTGCATTTTACATAGGCAATAAAGTGCCTTGCCGAAAGTTGAACTGAGATTTGAATTATGGTTTGGGTTATTAACCATTGTATTGCATTTCCTTTTATCTAACTTGCCTTGCAAGAGTTTGCTTTGTTTTTTGTTGTTGTTGTGGTTGTTGTTGTTGTTGTTCTTCTTCTTCTTCTATCTCCTCATGCTGCTGATTTTTGGAAACCTATCTCTAACAATTTTTTGAGGCATAACTGACAACAATCAGTACAAATTGATGAGTTTTGACATATATTTATACCCATGAAAATATCACTTCAATTCAGATAAGAAACATCCATCATCCTCCACTGGAATCATATAATATGTATTCTTCATCGTTTCCCTCCTTTCATTCAGCACAATTATTTTGAGATCTATCAATGATATTGAGAAGATTCATAATTTGTTCCTTTTTATTTCATTTATTACCTTGTATGTATGCTCCTGTGGGTTGCAGCTATATAACAGCACAGTATAGTAGTTATGAACAATAATATATGTTTGTTGCATGAACATGCACTTTAATTTAAGTAAATATCTAGGGGTTCAATGACTGGGTTTAACTTTATAAGAAACTGCCTCACAGTTTTCCAAAGCAGTTGTTCTAACTTCCTTCTCCCCAGCAATGCTTGAGAGTTCCGGTTGCTCACCGATACTCGATACCATCAGTCTTTTCAATGTTAGCCATTCTAGCCGGCATGTGGAGGTATTCCATCATGGTTTTAACTGGTGATTTCCTAATGAATAATTATGTTGAGCATCTTTTAATATGCTTACTTGCCATCTACATTTCTTCTTTGTTGAAATGCTTATTCAAACATTTTGTGTCTTTTTTTTTAATTGGGTTGTTTAATTTTATTATTATCATTTTTGGTTCTAGTTCTTCCCTCTGTAGCACCTTCTTTTTCTGTAAGAGGACATTCTACAGATTAGAATGTAGAACACGGAGATGCACATGGTTTAGTGGACAGGGCACAGGCTTGGAAGTGATCGGGTATATTTGGACTAGAATTCTAGCTGTATTTCTAGATAAGTCTTATCACTTGGGGCAATTCAGTATATATCCTGAGCTCCAGGGTGTCCATAAAAGCTACTGGGACCCAGTGAACCTACGACCTAGTGCTTTCATGAGGAATAAATAAAATACTCTTGTTAAACAAGTAGCAAAAGGCAATGAGGACAACCCAAGGATGGTGGAATGTGATGGACATCATTATACAAAGTACACGTATGAAGACTTGAATTGGGTATCTACATACTTTATATACAAACAGAGATATGAAAAATTGTGGTATATATGTGTATTAAGAATTGTAATGCAAAACAAAAACAAAGTAGATGTATAAAGGCATAAATTGGCATGAACATACTTTATATATAGAGATACAAAAAATTGTGCTCTATATGTGTAATAAGAATTGTAATGCATTCCACTGCTGTCGTGTATTTAAAAAAATAAAATCAATAGAAGATAAAAAGAATTAAAAAATAATAAAATGGAGGTTACTTATAAGAATTGACTGTGAGAATTTATTAGAATCCCCTAAATGCCAGATGTTTATGTAAAATAATATCTGGAGTGGCATCTTGCTTCTGATTTACTTTTTTCCTTCTTCTTCCCTTCTGTACATTAACACACAGTTTGATGAAGAGGTTTATTCCGAACAAGCACACTTGACACACCTAGGGATACCACACTGTGCTGCTACCTGCTGTGGCACTAGACGCTTAGTGGAGATTGGGAAATATCTGATCTGGAGGCTTCTTTTCTTTTGCCATCTTGTTTTTCCACTGTACCTCATCCCTTTCTGAGCTCCTCCTTGTTTCTATCTTGCTCCCATAGACAAAACAATGGTCACCTCAGTGTGCATTCTTTTTTAAAGTAATGGTACAGAATTCCCAGTCTCTCTGTCAACAGGGGCTTAAAGGTGCAGATGGTTATCAACAGCTAATAAGGAAATCTGTTTTCTACCATTGTACATAAAACATAGTAGCCGCTCTTTCTGGATCTCTACCATGTGCTCTGAGAGTCTCCATGGGAGTTGAGCTGCCCTTGCTGTGTTCCTGCTGGGGGAAGGGTAGGAGCAGGAGAGGAGGGTGATAGCTATTGCCACTGGCTCTCTGACAAGAAAAAGAGCAGCTTCCAGACAGAGTTCAACCTGAAAAAAGGCTCCCCCGCTGTGCAGGAATTATTCACTCTAGGATCTGCTTCCTGTGCAGTAACATCAAATATTCCCGCTGGCTGCAGAAGCTTGGCTTTAACAGCTTAACTGTTTCATTCCCATTCTGCATCCTCTACAAAAGCCCCTGGCACCATGTGGGGCACAGAATGGTGCCCTTTGATGACTGTGTTCTTCTTCATTCTGACTTCCATTCTCAAACAGGTATTGTGGCCATCTCTCCAACTTCTTCTGTGATCACTGTCACTGAGATTCTACGTAAGTGTCATTGTTCCATCCTCCCTGGGCTATGCCTTCTTTGTTCCTTTTCATTCCTGTGAGTCTCAATCCCTCAGTCTCATCTATTTGGATGAACCCAGCAGCTGACCTTGCAGAAGATGCTGTGGAGCCCGTGGACTGTCCCAGACTCATTGGAAGCCTGCATTGTTCTTCCAGAGTTTTAGGGCTTAGACCTTTCCAGAAGAGCTGTGGTATTCTGTCTGCTGGCAAAAATTTGATAATATCTTAATATCTTCTTGGTAAGGCTGGTGAGATATCTGAAACAGTCATTTCTCTCACTAAATGGAAACCTTCTAGTCCTTTTCCTGGAGACATTCATAACAAGGGCATGTAGAAAGGGAAGTTGCATTAAACCCAGAGTCCTGTGGGATGCCACAGAAAGACTGGCTTAGACTCAAATGCTAATAGCCCAGCCGATGAGCATGGACAACAGGATTACACAGAGAGGCAAGGCCAAGTTCTGCACTCTCTCCCCTCCTGGCAAGTGCAACCTTCCCGGAACAACTCCCTGCCACCTCCGCTCTGCACTTAAAAAACTTCCGGGAATCTTCCTTCCTGCCCCAGGCCTTTCAAGACAAAGGAATGGATGGAGAAATCACCCCATCACCCTTACCTTCAGACAGAATAATGAGAAGGCAAAGCAAAACACTAAGTTAATTATTTTATAAAGGAATGTAGTTGCCACTAGAAAAAAAAAATTCCAGGTAGAGCTTAAGGAACAACCTGAGGGAGGACAGGAAAGAGGGGTTGTGGAGAGCTACCGTGAGCCAGGCCCTCCCTGTGCTCGGTGGGTGTTTCCTACCTGTTTCCTCCAACCCTCACAGCGGTCTTTGGGAATAAGGGATATATTATTGACTTTTTGAGTGAGAAGATAGAGGATCCCAGAGTCTGAAGAATTTTGTCTCCAGTCTCATAGTGATTAGCAACAGGCTCAGGATTTAGTCATAAGTCCATCTAATTTCCAGAGCTCATGGATTTCTTACTGTACTCATGTTTTAGCTTTTCCCATGGACTATGCTCCTCATTTGACCCACCCACACTCCATGTAGCCACCCTCTGATCTCTGGCTGTGCTGTGCTTCAGACCCCGAGGCTCAGTTAGGCCAGACAGGGCTTGTTTTTCTCTGTTCTCTGCAGTTTTCTAAACACATTCCACTCATAAGCTGATGGAAACTACCGTTGGGGAGGTACTATCTTGTCTTTTGATTGGTCTCCTGGGGGTCATGGGCCTTGGTGGAGGACAGCACCTCCTTCCCCCTGGGCCCACTGTGAGGAATGATGTCTGAGTTCCAGTTTTAAATCTGACACTGCTGTCCCAATTATTCACTCAGTCCCTATGTCCTGTTGTTTTGCTGGTGATGCCTGTGTGTTTGTTGCTGGTTAGTCTGAAAACAGCTCCTGTGCTCAAAGTTCATTTGATGAATAAAGGTAACTGAGCTGCCCTTAGCCTTTCTCCAACTCAGATTAATGGTTCTATCCATTTCTTGAAGAGGTTCATTTTTCCAAAAACTTCTATTGACCATTTTGGAAACTGAGAATACCAAAATGAATGAGTCATGGTTTTAGACTGCTAATAGTTCACGACAGTGTCAGTAAGACAGATACTATCATTCATTGGTCAACTCAAGGAATGGAAGCCATTCCAGGTATTTCAAGCAGAAGGGATTTTAATAGGGGATTAGACACTTGTGAAATCATTTGAAGAGCTGGAGAAGTAGATTCTAGATTCCAGCAATAAGTTCCAGAGAGAGCTATTACCTTTGCCCCATCAGGAAGATGGGAAGTCAGGAAGCCCCAGGAACTACCGAGCTCTAGATTCTAGAATCTGCAACAGACCACATACTTGCAACACAGGAATCAGAAATTCGGGATTGGGAAACTGTTGTTGCCGATATTAAAACTGATGACTCTTGACAACCACAAAACTAATGACAGGGGACTAGAATGCAGAAAAGTTTCATGTCTCCACAACTGGGCTTTCCAGGAGAAGATACTTACAGCATCAAAAAGGCATCTTTTAATTCATTTCTGCTTTTTAAATCCTATACCTGTGTAACTTAAATTGCATCTAGAAACTTATCTGCAGGAGATCTGGAAAATGACTCACACTCCAGAAGATGAGCATGGACATTGGGAAAATAAGTAGAAATGTCTGCCACAGACTTAGGAACATATATGTGCACTAAAGTGGTAGAGGAAGCATGTGATGCAAGGCACAGTAGGTTGCAATAAATGGAGAGATCAGTTCTACCTGGAGGTTAGGGACAGTAATAGAAGAGAGTCTCCTGCGGAGTCTTGAGGAACAGCCTATAGAAGTCTGTCTCAAAGTGGGCTGAAGGTCATTTAGGGCAGAGTAAGCTTTAGCTATGAGGCAAAGGAGTATGCAATGTTCACCTAGAATCAGC
Organism: Callospermophilus lateralis; assembly: GCF_048772815.1. Taxonomy (NCBI): domain Eukaryota; kingdom Metazoa; phylum Chordata; class Mammalia; order Rodentia; family Sciuridae; genus Callospermophilus; species Callospermophilus lateralis. Next base: position 97,865,393 of record NC_135311.1, read on the forward strand.
TTTACTTCTTTTGTCTGGAACAGAAGGGAGAAACAGGAGTACAGTGAGCAATGAGGTCTGACGAGGAGTACGGCCCAGGATAAGGCAGACTTAAATACCAGGCTCAAGGGCTCAGACTTTCTCCTACATGACAGGGGAAGATCATTGGAAGGTTAAAAGTAGGGAATGATAAGATGACATAGGTTTGATAAAATGCTATGGTTTGGATATGGTCTAAGTGTGTCCCCAAAAGTTCATGCACTGGAAGCACATGTTCTCAGTGTGGTACTATTGAGTTGTAAACCTGTAAGATATGGGGTCTAGTTGAAGGTGACTAAGACATTGGGGTACCACCCTTGCAAGGTACATGAGTTTTTATGGGAGCCTATTAGCTATGTTGTTATAAAAAGAATGAGCCTGGCTCCTAAATTTGACTGGCTTCCTATCTTGCCATCTGATCTCTCCCCCTCACAATTCTCCCATCATAATAACCATCTACCATGCCATGATGCTGCCAAAAGGCCCTCCTGAGCTAAGGAGATACGGGCACCATGTTCTTGAGTGTCTAGAACTATGAGCTAAATAAACCTATATTTATTATAAAATTCCAAGCTTCAGATATTTTGTAATAAAAACACAAAATGAACTGATATAGACAAGTCACGCTGGATGCTATCTGGAGATGCACTGGAATGACGAGAAATCAGAATAAAGAACCATTAGGAGCATATGGCACTATGGTAGACTAGACATGGTTAGAATTCAAACTAAAACTAAGGATGTTGGGATGGGATGTAGAGTGTTTGGAATATATCAGGAAGTTGAATCAATAGGACTCCAAGTAATCGCAAACAGTTATTGCATGCAGACAATGTGCCATGCTCTATTCTATGTGCTTTGCATGTATGAACTCATTTGGTCCTTCAGAAAATCCATAGGTAGATTCTATTATCCATCCTAGTCTATAGATGAGGAAACTGAAGCACAACTGGCAAATAACAGAGATAAGATTTGAAACCAGGTAGACTGGTTTAGGAAACAGATGTTCACTAAATTTTCTGTGAAATTCCTCTGCTTTCAGTGATTAAATTCTGTTTTATTGTACCTTATAAATCTTCCATTTATGAATTCTGGTTTGGGCAAGGGTATGGAGTTTTTTTTTTTTTTTTTAACCTAGAAATTCATGGCTGGATTTCTGCAAGTCTAATGAACCCTGAGATTGTAAGCAAGTTTTTATGCTTTTCCAGCATTTGTGCATTGTTTTCTTCTGGGAAGTGATGGCAAGGCTTTTCAGCAGATTCTCAAATGCATTTTTATTTATTTATTTTGTGGTGGTGGGGATTAAACCCATGGCCTTGAGCATGCGAGGCAAGCACTTTACCAGCTGAGCTATATCCCCCTCCCTCAAATACATTTTTGATCTAAAAATACATTTAAGAACCTTGCCTTAGATCAGTAGTTCTCAAAGTATGACACTTAAACTACAAGAATCAAGATTCCCTAGTAGTTCGGGGGAATTCACATTCCTAAGCCTTATCCCAGACCAACTAAATCAGAAAATCCAGAGCTGGTGTCCAGAAATCTGCATTAATAAGTCTTCCAGGTGATTCTGATGTATGCTTGAGAAACTCTTTCCATAAACACAGGTGATGAGGCAATAGTGTCTGCTCATTGGCCAGGACAAGGCATTCAAAGTGGAAGGTGGTATCAAGAGAGAGTGAAATCTTGGGAGGTAGAGATTTGGGGAAGAAAACACTGAGACATAAGCTTTGAACTGTGCAAATATTTTGGACAAGGCATTCCCTGAGGGGTTCCACGGATCTCAGAACAGGCTGTCTGGAGAAACTCTGGATTCTGGAGTTGCAGCTTAGAAGTCTGCAACCTGCAGACCCATGCACCAATGCCACAAGGCCTCCTTTCCACACCGTTTCTTCCACTGCTGGAGTTTAGCTATCCCCTTTCATCCAAGATGCACAGACCTCTAATGATATTTCAATGGAGGCTAACTTGCCTGGGATCTCAGTGTCAGTACCCACGGACACCCTAGCTGCTCACCATAAGGAACCCCAGGACCCCTGGCCCATATTTCTAGTTGACACAACAGCTGTGTGATCTGTGCGGGATCCAGTCTCACAGTGCCAGACTTCTTTTACATCTTCCTGGAAACACGAAAAGCTGCAGTGATTGGTGATGGTGAAGATTCCTGTGCACACTCTCGCCCCTCCCGCGCCGCCCCCCCCCCCCCCCCCCCCCGCCCTGGCCTCCTCCTTTCTGCTAAGTCACCCAGCTGGAAAACACTGATGGTAGGGAGAGAGCCTGAGCCTGCTGGTTGGCTTGGAAAGGTTCTGGGAATTCATTATGATCTAAACAACTATTCCAGTTATTCTCGTGACTCAGCCCCTGCGATCGCGATCTCCCGTGTCCACAGGGGCGGGTGTTGCTGACTCAGTGCCGAAGAGGGCACCTTGCCATCCCTCCTGCCTCCCTGCTCTCAGCCCTGCTGCCCCTTCATCCCCAGAAGACACCGACACCGATGGGATGCAGAGAAGCTACTCTGGGCGCCCAGTTTCATTTCTAAACAAGCAGCCAGCCTCTTCCCGGTAGCCCTTCTCACTGCACACGACCACAAACAGTCACACATCGCGTGCTCATTCACGTTAGGCAGTCAGCTCACGTTTATCCAGCACCTACTGTGTACTGGCTAAAGGCAGGATCCGGAAAGACGTGGGATCCTGGTGGGGAAAAATGCCTTAACAAACACTTAGAAAGAGATAGAATAAAGCACCAAAGCAGCACAAGGGAGAGTGCTAGCAAAACTCTCAGAGGGCCAGCAACAAGGGACAGCCTTTTCTAGGTCCTGGCACTCCTCTTTAAGGAGCAGCAACTCTCTGAGTGTGTTTGAACATTAACGTTAAGAGAGCTACAGAGAGATGATATCGCCAGGAATCAATCAACCAGGCATCAAAGAAAATTTTCTGGAAGAAGCAGAGAAGGCTAAAAGAGGCAGAAAGGGTGGGGGAAAAGTGGCAACCTCTACTGTTTTGACCAAAGATCTTCCCTTAACTTGTTAAATACTATCTGCTAGGCAGGATGGCTTAACTTCCCCCAAATAGAATGCAGTTTGAACTTCATGCCAGGAGGAAAAGAGATCACATGTTTGGGGATGAAAATGAAAGAAACTAACATCTACCATGTATCAGGTATAGTATCATATCTCATTAAGTGCTAAAAAAACATAACACACACACACACACACAGAGAGAGAGAGAGAGAGAGAGAGAGAGAGAGAGAGAGAGAGAGAGGGAAGGTACTGAAGGTATAAAGGCACAGAAGGACTAAGTACCCTGCCTCAGTGTGACTAAGCTGAGATTAGGGTCTGTGTTATTGTCAAGTACAAACCTACTTTGTTTGCATAAGGAACATAATATGAAGAGATTCTTATATCCCATCTTACAGATGGGCAAATGAAGGCACAGAAAAGTTAAGCAAAATCATAAACACAAAATCATAAAATCTCCAAAATCATGAAGACTTGAGCAAGTGAAGTAATAGCAGTTCACACTCAGGTCTGTTGGAGTGCAAAATCTGGGCCCGTTCCACCATACCACCCTCTTTTTATTCCATGTTTGAGACCAAATTTCATCTCTCCTTAGGATCTATTGTCTGAACATCTGTAAATACAAAGCCTGATATCACATTCAGGATTATGATTTTTAATCCCCTGCAATTTAAGAATTAAATTCCTAGCATACTTCGTTTTTAATTTATTCACTCATTCAATATATTTATTTTGAATATTCATCTATTTGTGCCAGCCATGGATCTCAAGAATACAGCAATGAAAAAGGCAGGCAGGGTCTTTTCTCCTTGTGGAGCTTTTGGTATAACAGGGAGAGAAAAACAACAAATCCATTTATTACACTTGTAAGTGGTATAATGATAGCTCCCACTTCAATTTAATTTACTGTGTGTCAGGAACCATTCTAAGTAATTTACATAAATTAACCTATTTAACTCTCACAGGTGTAGTAGGGAAGTGGAGAAGGAAGCATCAGCTCAGCCTGGAAGCAGGAGTGATTAGTTGTGTTAAAAAGGGGACAGACTGGGAGTGCACTCTAGAACTGAACTGTCCAGTAGCCTAAAGCTACTTGAGGCTACAGAGTTCTTGAAACATGGCTGGTCTAAATCAAGGGATGTTATAAATGTAAGGAGAGATTTCAAAGACTTAGTATATGGGCTAAGGAACTGAATAGACACTTCACAAAAGAATACAATTGATCAACAAACATATGAAAAAAATGTTCAACATCTCTAGCAATTAGAAAAATGCAAATCAAAACTATTCTAAGACTTCATCTCACTCCATTCAGAATGGCTTAATCTCACTCCATTCAGAATGGTTATCAAGAATACAACCAATAATAAATGTTGGCAAGGATGTGGGGAAAAAGGTACACCCATATATTGCTCGTGGGACTGCAAATTGTTGCAATGGAAAGCAGTCTATAGAAAACTTGGAATGGAAACACCATTTGACCCAGTTATTCCACTCCTTGGTATATACCCGAAAGGATTTAAAATCAGCATTCTACAGTAATGCCACCACATTAATGTTTATAGCAGCTTAATTCACAATAACCAAACTATGGAACCAACATAGGTGCCCTCCAACAGATAAAGAAACTGTGGCATATATACACAATTGAATATTACTCAGCCTTAAAGAAGAATGAAATTATGGCATTTACAGATAAATGGATGGAGCTGAAAAATATGCTAAGTGAAACAAGCCAATCCCAAAGAACCAACAGCCAAATGTTTTCTCTGATATACAAATGCTAACTCACAACAAGGTGGGGTGTGCTAGGGAAGAATAGAGGTACTTTGAATTAGACAGAGGAGAGTGAAGGGAGGGGAGGGGCTATGGGGGTGAGAAGGACAGTGGAATGAATGGGATATTATTACCCTATGTGCATATATGATTACGTGATTGGTATAACTCTACATCATGTACAACCAGAAGAATGAGGAGTTATGCTCCATTTGTGTATGATATATCAAAATGCATCCTATTGTCATGTATAACTAATTTGAACAAATTTTAAAAGGATGAGTATAAAAAAAGAAATGTAAAATATCTTATTGATTTTTGTATCAATTGATTACATGTTATGATGATGATATTTGGGATATGTTGGGTTAAGTTGGATACATCATTAAAATCAATTTTACCTGATTCATTTTACGTTTTAAATGTGGTCCAAGATAATTTTAAATTATATATGTGGCTCCCACATGTGGATTGTACAGTGCTGCTCTGGAAGGCTGGGAGGCCTCACAGAGCAGGCACATTGGGGGAAGTGAATAGGAGGAGGTGGGCAGAAATGCAGGAGAAGAGAAAAGAGGACACTGAGGGCAACTGGAACTGCCAGCCTTCTATCCTGCGGGTCAGAAAGGGGAACTTAACCTTTGCAAGGTCCAAATCTGAGACCTTGGAGGCCACTGATGTACCAAAAAGAGTGTCTTCCTCAACACCAGCTCTAGCTTCAAGCCAGAGGATGGCTAGGGCCATTTTTGAGGTTTTTAAAATGGGAGAGGAAAAAACCATTCGTGTAAAAAAGCAAAGAAAAATGGAGAAACATTAGGTTAAAAGCCAAACCCATACTAATGACTCACCCAGTCCTGGCATCTTCTTGCCCTGTCCCCTTACCTATCTGACCTCATCTCCTACTTACCTCCTCCTTATATACTCCTCCTTCCCTCTGCTACATTCTCTGGCTTCTTGACTGAGCCTCAGAAACACCTCTTTTATTATGTTTATGGATAATCTCCCTACTAGAAAGTAGGCACTCTAAAGACAAGAATCTCAGTTTTATTTATTGCATTATCCCCCAAACCCAGGCAATTCCTGGCATAAAGTACCTGCTTAATTAACATCCTTTTGAATGGATGAGGGTGTTGATTGTGGTCCTCATGCCAGGTGCAGTTGATGTGCACCACTTCTTTGGGGAAGAAAAGACCTTTTCAGGCCCTTCCCACAGCCAGCTTGACTAACCTTGCTCCTCACCAGCTTTTACAGCTTATGGTTCTGCCCGCTTCTGGGTGCCAGAGAGTTAAGGAAGAAACTGAAACAGGCATTGCCAAGTGCTCTGGCACCTGTTTCCTGGGGACCAAGGGTTCCAGGCTGAATGCTGTGAGGCTGAACAAGATATGAGGGCATCAAAGAGGAAACAGTGGAAGAAAATGGTTACTGAAGGGGCAACGGCTCCCAGGTGATGGTCCCCTGACAGGCACGTCAGCAACACCTGAGAGCTTGTTAGAGTTAGATACTCTCAGGCTCTACCCTAGACCCGCTGAATCAGCAACCCTGTGCAGGGGCCAAGCAACTGCTTTCAAAAAAGTCTCCAGGTGATTCTGATGCACTGCTTATGCACTAACTCCTCCCAAGAAAGGGGGAGTTTGTTAGAGCCCTGGAGAGGGGGCGGGCTTAAAAGGCCAGGGAGAGGGCAAGTGCCCATGAGGGTGGGTTGGCCCTGGGTTGGTTCCTGCCTTAGAGGCCGCTGGGGTGGTCGCAGCCGGACCTTGTCACTTGGGAAGTTCAAAAGGCCAGGGCTCCCAGCTGCTCTCACCCCAACCCGGGAAAGTCCCTGGCCAGGCCGTGACCTTCCTCCTTGAGCACCTGACTCCGCTGAGTCCTGCAGCCCCGCCAGCCTCAGCCTGCATCATCCAGCCCCTGCCCTGGCCATCCAACCATGGCCTGTAGCCTCTCAGCTACTCCTGGGTAGCTTCTCTTTGATTTTTCTTTCTTCACCTCTCTCTTTTCCTATTTAATTCTCTGCGTACCATTTTGCTTTTTCACATTCCTTTCGTTTTTTTCAACAAATAGTTGCCAAGCGTCCACTCTGCGCCCTGGAGGCCCAGGTGGAGGAAGAGAGTCACCAGCCTTTCTGCACCTCCATGTCTCCTCTGTTCCCTTCCCTTCCCTGGAAGCATCTGCTGTTCTTTCTCCTCCCTCTTTTGTTTATATCTAGAGAAACTTCTCTTCTAGAAGGTGGAACAACAGGATTAGAAAACCTACTTTTGTCTGACTTCCAGACAGTGGCAATTAAAATGTAGATTTTATCTTGTTGAATGCCAGTGGTTTAGCCTATTTTCCGCTATTAACACTTCAACCACAATAAGTTTATTTACCTGAAACAGTTATACCCTAGGAGGGGCTGAGAGAAACTAATATTTACCTACTTTCACTTTAGTGACACTTATTCACCTCTTCCCATGCATACATTCACCCAGCTGTTTATTGAGCACCTAGTGGTATGTGCTCTTCCTTGTAAGCACTGTCCAAGAGAGAAAATAATATAAGCAACATATGAAATTTAAAATTTTCTAGTAGTCACATTGGAAAAGCAAAAAGACACAGGTGGAAATTAATTTTAAGGATTTTATTTAACCCTATATACCTAAATACCATTTTAGTATATAATCAGTGTAAAAATTATCCATGAGATATTTCTTTTTCACATGGAGTCTGATATTTTGTATGTATGTTATCCTTTCAACACAACTTATTTCTGCTTAGGGACATTTCAGGTGCTTACTTGCCACATTGGCTAGTAGCTAGTGCACAGGACAGTGAAATTCTAGACACTAGGAGAACAGCTGTGGATAAGACCAAGGAAGAGGTACAGAGGAAGAAATATTCATTGAACTCATGAATAAATGATAATACTGCTCAATGCTACAAAGAAAATAAAACAAAATAATAACATAGAATGACTGAATATTAGCTGGTTTAGCCTTTTCAATTCCCCTTCAAGTTGAATAATACTGAGTAACAATTTCATTGATATTAAACCCAGGCCAAAAGACCACACAACTTGTCCTAGTATCTACAACTGGTAAATTTATGCCCAGGATTCAAATCTCAGTTTGACTGATTCCCAACCTGGTTGCCATTACCCTACAAGGCCAGGTTGAAGACTTTCTAAGGCTACTATATGGAAGACAGAGATGAGGAAAGAGGAATTGAATGCTTTGGAGTTGAAACTTTTAAACAGTAATGCTATTACTGATTAGGTTTCAAGGCTTCTCTGGGCCTTTTGCAAAGGCAAATGGAGGGTTTGGCTTTTTGGACTAGCCTATCCACAAAGGGGATAAAGAGATTTGAACAAAACAGAAAATTTTCATTGTCAAATGAGATCTGTTTTAACAGAGATTTTTGTGCAAAATTTGAAGTATTTTTTCCTTTGGGATAGTGGGCTAGACCAGTGCCCAAGTTCAATAGGGACAGTATTGCATGATGCTCAGAGCAGGCAGCTTTGGGTGGTGGTTGATTAGAAGTCCTAGCTTCATGACAATAGCAGTTTTGAGTTTCAGTTTTCTTTAAGAAAATACCTAAAAGAAGAAGAAGAAAAATCCTTATTTTGTGGCATATTTGTAAAAGTGAAATGATATGTTGCATGCGAACATTTAACTCAGTAGCTAGCACATGGCAATCACCCAGTATTGGTTATCAACAGTTCTCATGAATATTGTACAAATGGCCTTAGAAAGATTTGTGTTTGAGTCAGCTCTCTCATCTACAAGCTGTGTGATTTAAGTAAATCAACAGATGTCTCTGAACCTTAGTTCTTTCATTTAGGAAACGGGACCAAGAGAATTATTTGTATAAGATGGCACAGAGTGTCTTCATAAATATCAACTAAGATTCTGCATGTGCTGTGAAAGCTGTCCAGCCCTTGTTGATTGTTCTTGGTAGTTATTCTTCTGTCAAGCCTTCATAAGCAGTGCTTTGTGGATCTAAGTCACCTTGTCATTCTTCTTAGCAGAAAACAGTGGCAACTCTGTCTTGTCCATTAAAATGATTTGTTTGCCAGAAGTGTCCAGATTACTAAAGTCAGTAGCCAGAGGGTCTTTTCTGACCTTTGCTGTAACTGGTGAGTAACCTTAGATCAGCCATTGAACTCCAGGCTATTTTCTTAGTGCCCCAATAGGGCTAGTCTTAATAATTGGCTAGTTTGCTTATTGGGTATCATGATGATCAGAGGGAAAAAAAAAAAGCATATTGCACACCATAGATCTGCAGCCTGTGTCTCCTGCTTCAGGATCCCACCTCTGCACAGCAGCCACCCAGAACTACTGACAGGTTTCCACAAGCCTTGGGGCTTCTGCATTTGTGCAAACTGGTTCCTCTGCCTGGAATGTCCTCCCTTGTCTTCATGTGTACCCTCATTGGAGGACAGATGAAGTCTAGGTAATGCTTCAGAACTTTAAACTGTCTCCTCTCTAAAGCCCTCTTAGAACCATCCAACCCATCAATCATCTCCTGCCCTTTGGGTCTCATGGTAACCAGCCCAGAGACCAGACAGGGTGCATGTTGAGAATAATACCTCCTATTTGTGTGAAGATCTATGGTGTGCAACATGTTTTTTACCTCTTCTGATCATCCTGATACCCAACAAACTAGTCAGTTATTAAGACTAGCCCTATTTGGGGACAAAGAAAACAGCTTGGAAAAGGTCAGTGGCTGATCTAAGGTTACTCACCAGTTGCAGCAGAGGCCAGATTAGACCCTCTGACTCCTGCCATCATTTTCCTCACCGCCAAGCATTACAGATGTGCCCTTCATCTAGTGGTGGCAGGCTCACACAGTGACCCAGCACAGAGGCTCTGGAAACTGAGTTCAAATCCTACCTCTGGTACTTACTAGTCAGGGGACTTTGGGGAAATTACTCTTTGTCTCCATTTCTTAATCAGTTTGTTGTGTAGTGATGATAATGATGCCTCCCCCTCATAGCTGTGGTTGAGAGGAGACATGTTAAACACTTAGAATAGCAGCTGGTGCTTCATAGTAGGTCTTCATAAAATTTCAACTTTGTTCCTGTCTTTATCAAGCAGCAAGGGCTGCCTCTTATTTTCTTTGCCTAGAATAATCCCAGCCTATAGGAGAAACTCAACAAAGGATTGTTGAATGAGTGACTCAGAGAATCCCACATGCCATGCATTCCTGGGCTCCACTCACCCTCTTCCACCCCCTGGATCCTGTCTGCTTCTGCTTTCCATTGGTATCAGGGCTGTGTTCTTGGCCAGGAGTTCCCCCATCTCCTGCTCCATTTCCTATTCTGCTTTCTGACTCAGATTCTTCCTGTCCCACCCTGCTGATAGCCAGTGGGGCTTTGGCCCAGCCTGCTCCGGTGATGCCCTCACTCAGTGTTGGATTTTGATCTCTCAGCATCCCAAGATTTCTACTGAATTACATCAGAGGGCTTCTACCAGGGGTCTTAAGGTCCTACAGTACTTTGGTCCCCTTCTCACTGAGCACTCCTCTTAGCTCGGCACCCCCTGCATCATCATACCATCTGACTGTCCATTCACTCTTCCAAACCCCCACTTACATCCACCACCTGTCCACTCCCATCCACCCAGGTGCTCAACTACCTTCCAATGTGCTCCTATCATCTACAGTCATTATATGTAATACAGACTTTTAAAGAAAAGATGGTCTTCTGATTCATGTGGTTTCTGAAATGCTGGGGGAAATCAGATAACTGAAGAACGAAGTTTGTGGCAGAAGGCAGTTTTTGTCATATGGGTGCCATAACACATTTTGAAATTAAAGTCTATGGATGAGCTTCAGGGAATCTGTGAGTTCCTTGAAATTATAAGCAAAATTGTGTGGGTGAGAGGATGTGTGTGGTGCCCCTTCATACACATGTGCGTCTTGCAGGGGAGAGGGATGCTCCATGACTTGCATGACATCAGCACAGTAGGTCTCCAGCAAGTACTGAGGTTGAGTAAGGGAAAACTCAAGAAAGAAAGAGCCCTACTTGAGGGCCATCAATGGAGAGAAAGGGAAACTAATCTTCATTTCAGACCCACTCTGCGCCAGGCACCCTTCTGCTTTTGTAACCTTGATTATCTTCTCGTTTGGCAAGAAGTAAGGCAGAGAAAATGAGCCTTTATTGGGTACAGGGCTAGGCAATAGAATCTCTTTAATGCTCAGCATAATCATTCATAAAAAGTACATTATCTCTCTTTTGCAGAGGACACTAAGAGAGTTCCACAGTTCCACAATCACAGGGGGAGAGTTGGGACTTGAACCTGGGTCCCTGCAGTATCCCTCCTAGGGATACTCCCTCCTAGGGATATCTGTGGACTAAGCATGACACTGTGTAGGTTGTCTTACAGCCATAAAACACCGCACAGCATAGGGCAGATGCTGTTGTCTGTGTTTTGAGAACATTAACAGAGTGGTACAAGCCTAAGAACTGCTTTCATTAAATTTTCAACAGCATCCAAAAAGAATGACCTTTTCCTGCAAATCAGCCCCTGGGAAAGGTCAGTGAGTACTGGTTCTCACCCAGAGAGTTATCAGAGCAGTTTCCAGGAACAGGGCTGGCACAGGGCGGCTGCTCAGCAGGCACTTGTGGCTGAATCTGTGTATTGAAAGGTGCCCTCTGTCTCCTGCCAGACTCAGCAGCTTCCCTCTGTTGGGGGTTCTGCCTGGTGAGGGCAGTGGCCTGCCCCATCACAACTGGCAGGAATAATGTCACCTCAAAAAGGCCTCACTGCCTGGAGTCGTGGACCTGGCAGGCCGGATACACATTCTTCCCTGTTCAGAAATTTCTAGAACCTGAAGAAAACTTGGGTCCAGATCAGCCTGTCCACCCAGACGGGCTCCAGTGCTGCCTAACATTCCACCACTCCCTCCCCTGCACAGAAGGAATTCAAACTCAGGTGGAAAACCCCTGGACTTCTTGCAAGTGTGGATTGACCTAAATGACCTCTAAACCCCTGAAGCCTCTCTCAGACTGGGAAGAATTAAGAAGAAAATATATTTTTTTCAACTAAAATGGTTTTCTCCTCAAAGGCAAGGACTGTATAACTTGTTGACTTGGCCTCCCCTCCATCCCACTACCACCACCCTAGTCCAGAATGCCACTGTCATTGTCCCTGGTCACTGCCTCTCTCCTTCTTTATCTTCTTCAGGTATCCAGTCCCGTGGAAGCTCTTCTTAGAAGCCAGATTGGCATTTCTGAATAGATCTCATTATATCTCTGCCCTTCTTATAATTCTCCAATTGCTCTCCTTGCTGGATTTCGGACCAGAATTTCTTGGCACCTCTTCAGCTCTCCTGTCATCTCTTTACCCCTGGGCCTCTGCCCCTGTGCTCTGGCCACCCCACAGGAATTTGCACTCACAGGCCCTTCCCACGTGCTGTGGTCCCTGCTGCCTGCATCTTCAGCTCCCTCAGTGAACACCGACTCAGTCTGAAGCCCTGCCCTTGAACCCCTAAGTTCAATTTGGTGCCCTCTCCCATACTCCTATAGCACTTATAGTTCTCTTCACCCTGTTTTGTAAGTTTCAGGTTCAATTTTCTGTCTCTCCAAGAGGGTGCATCTTTGCTTGCTTATCCTCATATTCTCAGGGTCCTGCCCTCAAGGCCCAAGGACCTCCCTTAGAAGAGGCACCAATAAACACCCTCCACAGAGCATAACTCTGCCCAGGGCCAGCTGAGATTTCCTTGCTTCTGAGCTTGGAGGGCCTCACTGCAGAGGACCCCAAATGTGGAAACCATTAGCACATCCTCCCTCTGCCCTTAACTGAATTTTCTGGGAAAGCAGGAGGCCTCTGGGGGCTCCTAAATCATATTATAGAGTTTGGAAGCAGAGTGAGGCATAACTGGGCCACCTTACCCACCCTGTCCCCCCATTTTTAGCAGGATGACTCCTGCCCCCATAGTTACCCTGCCAACATGTCCTGGCTGTGATGGGGCTGCCACCACTGCATGGGCAGCTGCGGTCACATTCACAGAGGGTGAGGCAGAGGGACTCACTTCAACCCTGACATTCAGTCTGTCCCTTGTGACTGGGGTTGCCACTTACCCCTGGGGTTGCTGGATACAAGCAGGGATAACCCTTTCATCAGATATCTGTGACATGGGGGAAAGGTCAGACTGTGGCCAGGGATGCTGAGTCACAGCTGGGCCTCCCTCTCCTCAGGGCCACCCACTGGGGCCGGCCATCTCTAGGGGTGCCTCCTCCCTGGCTGAAGCCTTATTGGATTCCTGGAATGGATTCATTCCAGGGTGGCCAGGTAAGGATGTCTCTTGTCCTCCTCCAAGGAGGAAGATAAGAAACAGAGTTGGTAAGAACAGAGTAGGGAGGAAGAGCATGAGAAGAAGATTAACATTAAACAGGGACGAGAGGTGGGAGGGAAAGGGAGAGAGAAGGGAAATTGCATGGAAATGGAAGGAGACCCTCATCGTTATACAAAATTACATATAGGAGGAAGTGAGGGGAAAGGGGAAAAAAACAAGGGAGAGAAATGAATATTGAAGAGTAATGAAAAAGAAGAAATGAAGAGTAATATTCCTAGGAATCATACAGAGAGTTTTTTAGTAGATGGGGTAGAGAGAGAAGATGGGAGGGGAGGGGAGGGGAGGGGGGGATAGTAGAGGATAGGAAAGGCAGCAGAATACAACAGACACTAGTATGGCAGTATGTAAAAACATGGATGTATAACCAATGTGATTCTGCAATCTGTATACGGGGTAAAAATGGGAGTTCATAACCCACTTGAATCAAATGTATGAAATATGATATGTCGAGAGCTATGTAATGTTTTGAACAACTAATAAAAAAAATTATCATAATCTAAAAAAAAAAAAAGAAAGAAACAGAGTTGGAAAGAAAGCACAGTTTGGGGTTAGACATGCGTGAGTGGAATCCCAACTCTACAATGGATGTACTGTCTGGGACAGCCACAGCGTGTTGCTTCACTTCCCTGACCTCACACCTCATCTCTGCAGCGGAGGAGACAACATTACCTAACTTGTAGGGCTGTTGTGAGAATAAATGAAGTAAAGTATGTCAGCAGCATACCCGAGTGCTTGGCAAACAGTAAACAGCCCCTAAAGGGTAGGTATTATTATTTGTATACACTGACCTCTCCAGATGCTTGCTGTCTGGGGAACATCATGTCTCCCCTTGGACACCAGACTCTGGCCCCCAACTCCCTAGAGCCACAGTCATATGACTGTGGCTTTGGAAAATTTAGTTGACACAGGAAGAAAAGAAAAGGAAGTAAAAGAAACAGTGATTTTTAAAAAAAATTATCTCAGATGCACAAAATGCTTCCTAAACTTCCTGACTATGTTTGTGTGGAAACCAGACACACAGGTAGACACTGCTGCTGTACAGGTAGTCTGGAAAGCAGGATATCACTATGTTCAGCTTCCTGTCTTAGACAAGGAGAGAAAACAGTCCATTATCCCAGATGTCTGCAGCGCACGGCTCCCTTGCATTCACACTGGGGCCCTGTGCTCTGGCTCTTGGTTCCATTTCCTCTCCCTCCTCATCCAAAGCTTATCCTCTTCCAATTACAGGAAAAACCTCCACGCACTTTTCAGACCAACATGGAGAAGCCCTAATCTGCTTGGCGTCATTTGGCAAGATGTTTAACCTCTCTGGTAACCTAGCTATCTTTAGCCTCCTCGATGCTATTTTGAAATGTCAAACTAGCAAATACTGCTTCCAAAATGGTTCTGATCTGGGATGTGACAGGATGCTTGGGGTGGGGAAATGAGGAGGAGGTAGGGATGGAAAAGGAACCTTCTGGCGGAGCGTGAGATAATGCACCAACGTTTTGACTGCCAGGATTCTCTCCCTTCTCCAGTCCCAGCCACCTCCCCCAGGGGATGGGCCCACTTAAGGGGAAGTGGACACGTGCTTAACCTAGAGTCATGTCTGCTTCTGTGACCCAGGAGCCAGAACTGGACATCACATCAGCCAAAAGAGCAGGGTGACTACCAAGTGCCCAGTTCAGTCTGAAAATAGCATTCTCTCATTCATTCATTCATTCAACAGGTATTTATTACCAACATTGTACTAGGCACTAGGGATACAAAAGCTTCCAAAGAGTAATATTCCTAGGAATCATACAGAGAGTTTTATTAAAATACAGATTCTCCAGGCCCAGCCCTGGGATCAATCTAGGAGGTTTGACGCCCAGCATCTGCATTTTGAACAAGCACCCAGGTATCCCAATGGCAGGAAGCCCTGGGTGCAAGAGAAGTCTTGGTCTTGCCTGTGGTAACTTCTATTTTCTAAGTCATCGTCCTGTCAAAACTGAAAGCTAGGGATGTAGAAATACCATCTCAGACCTTGAAGAGCTTAGAGTTCAGTCTCCAGACAGGAGACGGCAAATAATGGGATTTTAGGATGAAGTACTCTGGGAGCAGAGGTGCAGGTGCTGTTGTTAGAGCCCCATGGGGCAGGTGGCTAGCTCAGGAGGAGCTGAGGAAGATTTATAAAGCAGGTGTATTTGAGGTCAGTCTTAAAGCATAGAAGGGGTTTTTTTTTGGATAGAAAAAGAGCAGGTGCAGATTGTACTTTCTGAAGATGGACTCACCCAATATATCACCTATTCCACATGCTCTACAAAGGGACTGGCACGCTTCCCACAGAGAAGTGGGGGGCTGTGTTCCCTGCTCTTTTTGTATGTATGTGTGTGGTGCCAGGGACTGAACACAGGGATGGTTAATCACTGAGCCATATACCCAACCCTTTTTAATTTTTTATTTTGAGACAGTTGCTTAAGTCCTCACTAAGTTGCTAAGACCGACCTTGAACTTGTGATCCACCTGCCTCAGCCACTGGGATTACAGGCATGTGCCACCACATACAGCCCCTGCTCTTAAATCTGGGTGGGGGACATGTGACTATGTGTGGCACAAATGATGCATCTGACTTCTGTTCTGGATCCCTATGAGGTCCTGCTCATCTCTTTCTTTCTCAGGATATGCCCCTCAGAAACCCTGAATCACTGACATGCAAAGAGTTGAGCTACCTGACTCTGCCATACTGGAGGAATGACAGAGAGAAATCAGATAATTCCAGCCCTAGCCTCTCTGAGTCACCCCAGCTGACACAGAGAAGAACAGAGATAAGCTGTTTCTTCTCAGCCTACCAAAAGTGCAGGTTTAATAGTAAAATAAAAGGTTTTTAACTACTCTAACTCGAAGTGCTTGTATATGGCATTAAATTCCTGGAACAGGATGTCAGGACATTTCAAGAAGAGGGATGGTTATAGGTACAAAGTTGTGAAGAGGTGAAACGGGTACAAATGCTTTTTTTTTTTTTTTTTAACCCGGGGAGATTATATATCCTCAAGCAGAATTTGGAGGTCTGCATTCATTACAGACTTACACCTGCATTTGAGCCTCTTGTGTGTTGCCCAAGAGACGAGGTCCGAGTGCTTTCCTTAGGTCTGTGACTCACCCAATTTTTTGTTGCCTCAAAATGGCATATGTAGTTTTAACTGTCATGTCTTTTTTGAGATATAATTTTGAGGGTATAGGCAGCACCTTCCAAATTTCTAGGTAAAGATTCGATCAATGTTAAAATGGAAGTGAGTCAGGCATCATTTAGTGACCCCTATAGTGACCGCTGTGACTGCCATACAGCAGGCCATGTGCGAGTAGCAGCATCAACACCAGAGTTGTCCCTAATTCATGGGTTGGTGGATCCAGGAAGAGGGAGAGGTTTTCATAGGTCACCCTGCCCACCATCCTGCCAATATCAAGGACTCTTCTATCACCTGCTTACATCCCTCTTCTAGCAACCTATTCCTGCCTATTGTTCTTTCTTCAGGTCCATAGTTTCCTAAAATTCTCACACATTGAGCTGGTTCTATCTTTGGAGGGTGGGCATCTTTATGACTACTGTGATGGCTTTGGGACATATGTCAGCTTAGCTAGGCTAAGCCACCCTCCCCAGAACTCTAGTCTGTTTCTGGTTAGTGTGGGTCACAAGCCTGATTCTTCCGGAGAATTGTAGGTCAGATGGGTGGAAGACAGTGGCCTCTTTATAGTATGCACACACTTTCTCTGGTGATTCATCCATACTCTAGTCTTAAGTGCTTCAGTATAGGAAATTTGCATCCTCCTTCCTGCCTGTCTCCCCTGTGGACTTGGGTTTTGACAGTTCCCACAATTACTGAGAATATTGAATAATATTTGAAACAATAATAATTGTGAATTTTTAAATTTCTCTTAGTTATCTATCTTTCATCCATACATACATCTATTCACCCACCAACCTACCAATCAAATAGTCAAAGGTCTATCTCTCCTACCGTTCAGCTTTGCTGGTTAAACCCTGACTGACACACCCCCTTTCAGAAGAGTTCTATGCCTCCAGTCTTCCTTCTGCAGTTATGTAGTCTTACTTTCACTAGTATTGTGGATACAACATGGCTTTGACTCCTTCCACCTTCCTGAACTCTTTCTGAACATGCTATATTTTAATGCCTGTCTCTCTTACAGTTATCTATTTGTCAAGCGTTTATTGCATTCCCACTGCATGCCAGAGATCATCTGGGGGTACAACAAAGAACAAGACTCACCAGTTCCTGCATTCATGGTGACTAATTCATGGAATCCTAATTTTGAGGCCACATTCCCTATAGGGTGTATACCAGTCCTACAGCACTGGACGAGGAAGGCTGTTTGACCCTCAACATCTTAGGTGCTGAGGAGGAGCCTTTCTCTGATAGTTAATGAACATTATTTGATGACATGGCTGGACATTAGTTCTACTAACTTCTGGGCACTTAAAACCTAGGCATTCCCTATTATCTTCACAGCAATTATATGGGGTAAACATGTTCCTTCTCATCTCTCAAGCGGCCCAGGAGACTGCACAACATTTTAGTACAAAGCCAAACACTAATCCCAGGTGTGTAAGACCCCCCAAAATCATGCTTGTGCCCCAATTTTAAAACATGGCTTGTTCCTCTGAGGGGCTTCTAAGGAAGTCAGTCAGCTGCCATTCATCTGGGGATTAAGCTCTTTTCAGGTTCTCTTGTCCCTGTGACTCTAACTCTACCACAATCACTCTGTAGTCTCAGTCCACACAGATACAAGGAAGACTCTTTTGCTCTTCAAAGGCTCAACAGGCAACTTGCTCAGACAAGAATAGATTAGAATTGTACTGAGAACAATGCTTTCTGGGCTTTCGACCTATGTCAAAACATGAAACCTGGACTGCTCTTCTCTGCCAGGCCTGTGGAACTTGAAGAAGAGCTGTGGAGTGGAGGAAGGGAGGTAGCATCATGAACATCCACGATGGGCCATGAGGAACAGTTAATGGGAGACAAGGAAGGGAGGGGTTATGTTAATTTTCCACTTGTAATTAAATGCTTTGTACATGACTGGGACGTGATTGGAGCTCTACACTTTGCTTTTTGTTGGTCCTGGAGTCACATGACAAAGGTAGGAGATATTTCCAGTTGCAAGTCATAGTATGATTTAGACAAGACACTTCCCATTGGGGATCCTTAATTTTTTCATCTCTAAAGGAAGAAAAAATGCAGAGCAAGGGGAATGGCGGGCTTAGCAGCCTGAAGAGTTTGCCTTTGCTGATCTGATTCCAGGGGGTCAACCAGCCTTCGATAGGTTCAATTAGTAAATTACAAAAGATAAATAGAGCAACTTAAAAGATTTTATGTTCCTTATTTAAATTTTACCTGTCTTCACAGCCTGCCCACAAGCTTTTCATTCAACTCTCTGCCATAAAACAGCCCTGCATGGATGAAGACAAAATAAATCAGAAGTCGTGGGCTTTTAAACTCACCAAATGAAAGCCCCGCATGCATGAGGCTCCCTCCAAATTAATCACCAGATTAAATGCAAGACGTGCACATCAAATCAATAACTTGAGACCAAGATCTCCTGTCTCTGCTTCAGGAAAATTCCACTTCCCTTCAGATATTTTTGCTTCAAATGTCAGGAAGTTTCCATTCATCACCCACCCTCAAAAAATGCCACCACTGCCACCCTTCATGTTTCCCTTCTTCATTTCTTCAGAGAAATGCAGGCACCGTGAAGAGGTAGAGGCAGTTAAGTTTCAAAATAAAGCCAATTCATAAAGAAGCCCAATATTTTGTTCCAGGGTCCCAAAGAGAAGAAGCTCTTGTGCATTTCCTTGGGTGGGCTGCTTGGGGTGGTGGGAAGAACATGGATTTAGGAGTTTGAGAGACAGTGTTGAAATACTTACTTCAGCACCTCTCTGTGCTTTATTATTTAACAAAACACTATACACTTTGGTCTTAACACCAATACTTACTATTTCTATATACTTGGGCAAGTTATATGACCTCTCTGTGCCTGAGCATCTTCATTTGTAAACAAGGTCATGGAGGCCAAATGCCCAGCCTGCTGTCACTCCTCAGCACTTATAAGACTAGAGTATTTTGTCTCTGCATCAAGGATCCATGCACCCTCCCTGCTCTTCACAACCTGACCCTGCTGTCACCTCCAGTAACTCCTAGATTGAGCTAGGTCCCTTTTCTGCAGTGCTTTAATATATTGATGATCATCAAGGAAAAACAATGTCAATGATAACATTAAAAGTTAACATTTATTTATCACTACACAGCATATTCTAAATACCTTATTTGAATGAGTTCGTTGAGTCCTCATAATGATCCTATTTCTGTATTTTACAGATGAAGAAATAGACACATGGAGTCTATACTACCTGCCCATGATCTCATCACTGGTGTCAGATCAGGCTGCTGCAATGATGGAACATAAACTGTGACTTATCAGCAACAAACATTCATCTGACACAGTTCTGGAGGTGGGAAGTCCAAGACCACATTGCCTGAAGAGCGGATCTTTGGGGACGGCTACATGCTCATTGATGGCTATCTTCACACTGCAATCTTGCAGGATAGAAGAGGCAAGGGATTTCTCTGGGTCTGTTTGATAGGGACTGATCCCATCCACAGGGGACTGCCTTCATGAATACCCACCTTCCAAAGGCCCCCACCTCTTGATTTCATCAACTTGGGGTTAGGATTTTGACATATGAATTTTGGAGGCAAATAAATATTCAGACCAGACAATCTGCAGGGGAGCTGCCCTGTCTCCCACAGCACCCTGGCCTTCAATCTTTCTTGACTTTAGGACATGGCACTCCCCCTTGTCTGGCTTTCTACTCCTGTAAATTTCAGACTTCCCTGAAACAGAGACTGAGTGGTCTATACTTTTGTGTTTCCAAAGTTGAACACAGAGTAGGTTTTCCCTGAATGTGAAATGAAATGAAATTGATTTATTCAAAGACAATAGACCATGAGTATTTAATAGCAAGGGCTCTAAATCCAGAAGGTGACTTCCCAGGCCAGAATGTAGCCGAACTAGACATCATCTCACACGGAAGATGCTCAGCCAGACTGGGGCAAAGCAAAGGCAAGAACAGTGCAGACAGCAACCAAATTGAAAAGAAAAAAAGAAAAGAAAACAAACAAAAAGACCCACAAAAAATGCCCTTCAAAACCAAGACACTTAAAAACTTCCCATCTCTATGCAAGTGAAACAGCCTCACAGGTGTGTAATACATGTGGTTTGGAATTTGTCATAAAATCTTAGGGAATGGTTCACAGGGTGGTCAGACACAGAGATGCCAAATAAAATACAAAGGAAACTTTTTGTAACTCTAATTTCAGAGTGCTTAGTTCATGTATCTCTAACAAATTCTTGGGTCATTTTCATATGATCTTGTGTTGAAAACTTCCTGAGGTATGGGACAGAGTGGGACCCACGGACTATTGCAATCAAGGTTCTGATGGTAATAGTTATGGCACAGAAAAAAAAAATGAAAGGCCTAAACACATAGAAAAATGCTCAACTGCACTGTTCATTAGAGAAAGTAAAATGGAGTAGCAAGGTATTTTTTCAATGTTGCAGACATGAGCAATCAGCAACATCTAGGTTCAGTGAGACTGTATACCCTGTCAGTGGCATGCAACTTTGGAATCTCCACCCATATCCCCTTTCTAGGATTCTATCACTCAGAAATATCAGCACACATGTGAAACATGTTCATTCCAGAACCGTTTCTAGCAGTGAAAAACTGGAAGCTTCTGAATTAGAAAAATGGCTTAATTTTTTTTGTGTGTGTTTGTGTGTGGTATATTTCTACAATAGTTAGGGAGCAACAGAAATAAATTGCATAGGTCTGCATGTGTTTACATGGAAAGACCAGACTTTAGCAATTGAAAAATGAACCCTTGACTCCACAATAGGCCTTGGCACTTAGCTCTAGCTCTTTGTCTGCTCTGATGGTTGTTCCTGTGCCACACCAGACCCATAACTAAGCAAATAGGAGGGATATCATGGGAAGGGAAGAGGGCAATAGTATATTTTTTTTCTAATTTATATATGTGGTTTCTTTCCTCCTATCTTCTCCTCCCTTTTCCTTTCTGTCTTTTCTATTTTTTCTTTATTATCTGATGAGCATATCCTAGTCTTCCTTTATTTTCTTTAATATATCTTAGCTGCTACAACAAAATACCAAGAAGTAAGTGACTTAACCACAATGAACATTCACTTCTTACAGTTCTGGAGGCTGGAAAGCCCACCACCAAGCATCAGCAGATTTGCTGTCTGGTGAGACCTGCTTCCTCACAGATAGCACCTTCTCACTGTGTCCTCAGGCAGCAGTAAGAGAGAAGGAGGCCTCTCTTGCCTTCATCTTTTGCAAGGGCACTGTGCCAATTATGAGGACTCTACCATCATGACCTAATCCAGGCTGTGCCTCTTAAAACCATCATCTTATAGACTAAGATTTCCACATATGAATTTTAAAAGGATGCAAACATTCAGACCATAGCAATGCAATTATTTTTAGAGTGGGTGCTATCAACATTATTTTTGCTTTTTAAAGGTTCTGGTGACTAGTACAAGTAAAGCCCGTCTCTTGATGTGATGAGATGTAATTCAATCTGGGTGAGCTATGTGGCAGGCTGTACTAGATGTCAAACCCCATGCTACTACAAAGGGAAATGAATAACAACAAAATTCTGCCTAGAAGAGTAGGGGCAGTTGTCTCTGAAGAGGGAGATCTGAGATTCAGCCTAGACCTTGCCTGGGGCACAGGAGCTCTCCAGCAAAGGGAGGGCACCCAAGCTTGGGGAGTGAATCTGTGAGGACTGCTGAGAGTCTAGACCTTGGGGGGACTTCCTTAATGCTCACATGGTTTATTCCATCTTGGGATGGGGCACCAGAGGCACAGTCTAAGCAACAGCCCAAGTTTACACTAGTCCAGGAGCAGGATTAGGGAAGGAGGTAAGAAAGCTGGGAGGGATAGTTAGCACATTGTTGTCTTCTGATCTGCCATGGAATGTGGCTATAACTCATCTGCATATACAGCTATTGAAGTGGACAAAGGAGACTCAGTCAGTGGAAATTCCTGGGAAACAGTGATGGGGCCCAAATAGGAAATGCCAGCAAGAGAGTTTAACCATGCCAAGTTCAAATACCAGTGTTCAAGCTGTGCTCTTCAAAGAGTGATTACTGCTTGTCAACAGCAGATGAAACTCTTTGGCAAGAGGTAAATGGGTAACAAGCAGAGTTCCATTGACACGATCCTTTCCAACCCTTTTGTTTAATGTCCTAAGAACCTTTCAGACAGGTAGGATTGTCCTTATTTGTAGATCTTGGAACCAAGACTCAGAAAAGTTTAGCAAATTCTTCAAGGTCATACAGCTAAGGGAGACAGGATGATATCATAAAAAGAAAATCCTTTGCTACTGGAATAATATAGACCTGCTTTAAAATTTTTACTCCATGACTCACTCACTATTTGGGTGACTTTGGGCCATTTGCTTTCTTCACTGAATCCATTTCCCCATCAGTAAAATGTGGATCACTTCATCTAACCTACAGAACTGTTGGAAACGTGGAGTGAAATGATGTTGATGACTTGTTATTCATTTTCCCCCTTATCCCTCTTGCCCCTTGAGTATTTGTGACTCAACTCTAATTTTGGGTGGAGGGGGCAGCAAATGTACTCTATAAAAATTAATTTTCCAATGTTCTCTTTACCTAGTGGTGGCCACATGACATAGTTTTGGTCAATGAAATCTAAGCAGAAGAAGATCATGTAGTTCCTCAATAAGAAAGCTCAACTTTTTGGTTAAGTTTCTCTACTCTTCTTTCTTGGAATAGGGAAGGGAGACAGGAGGTGCAGCAGCCATCTTGGCAAAATGGGAAGGCTTGGACTTCCCCTGGCATTGTTGGACTGCTTTCTCCTGGACTCACTACTTGAGGTAAGAACACTCTAACTAGTTTAAGCAGTTTGAAGCAGACCATTTTCTTCACTGATGAATAAAGGCTTTGACCTGCCCTACATTCTCAATATATACTGCCATTTCCATTAAGGTAAGTAACTGTCTCTGAAGTAGAGGAAGAATTGAAGCTCCCATATCCTGCACATAGAACAGCACTGCTCTGCTTAACGGCCCTGACTTCAGAGGGTGCAACACTCCTCTCTTCTCTGCCTTGCTCACCTCCAGGATTACGAACACAGTCCTCTCCACCTACAAACTAGTTTCAGTTGAAAGGAGATAATGGATATAAAATCCCTGAACTGTGTCTGGCAAACAAGTCTAAAACAATGGATGTTCCTTTTTTGAAGCAGAAGATCCTAAAGAAGCTTCTGCAAATGAGTCTTCCTGGGTAATGAACACATGGAAGATTTTAGAGGGCCTCATGGACTGCAAGGTGAAGAGACTCCAGCAGCTGTAGCATGGCGTCCACGTCTCCAACTCTTACCTGGAGCTCTGGTCTACTCTTCCTGAGTCCTTAGATAATTCCCCTTCCCCTTCAATCTCACTGAGATTTTTTCCCCTTTTGCTGTAGCACTCATCTGGCAATAGTCATTGTGTCTGCCTATTCTACGTTAAGTGAGAATTGCCTTTGACTCCCTGGTAGCCCTGCACAGAGTGGGTACTTAATAAATTACTGTTGAATAACTAAATGAGCATTAAGTCAAGTCACAGAGAGGTTTTAACTTTTTCCCAAACTGAGCATTTTCATGTCTGAGTAGCTTTACACATGTGCTTCCTGTTGCTTTGAATTCTCTTCCCCCATTTATGCCGGCTGGACTCCTGATCACTCACGTGTGCCCATCTCAAACATCTCTTGCAACTCTCTCAGAGGCGCTGTGCTTATCTCTACTACAGCACATCATTTTGTATTTCATGATGATTTGTCTACATGTTTCTCATCCCTACCAGACTGGGAACTCTTCAAAGCATCTCATAATGTGTTCCCTGTCCATTATAGTTAAAATAGATTCTACAACATGGTAGATAATAAGAATTTTGGTGAATTTAGTTACCAAAAATTGTGGCTTTGACTTGATTACCATCCTTAACCCTGTGATGAGACTCATAACATCAGGTGTAGGCATTTGATGTCTTCTAAGGACCAAGCATTTTTATTGTCCATGCAGCTTCCAGAATAAGTATGAAACATGCCCTCAAAGAGTTAAACTTCCTTGTGGAGTCACACCATGCTTACGTGGATATTCTAGAGATCAGTAGAAGTTGAGGTTATGGTTCTCTCAAATGAGGCCTCCTGGAGGAGCAATGCATCATGGCTCTAAGAATTTTGGGGAGGCCCAGTGACCCTCTGCTACTTCTTCCAAAGATGCTAGAGCCTGACACAAGCTAGCCCAATCAGATTCTCTCTAACAGTAATACAAAATTTGGAATGGATTGCAGAGGAGATGGGGAATTGTTGGAGGTGACTCACATTTGTGGCAATCCTCCAGGGAGAAAGGACATGAAGAGCTTTGAGTTACCAGAACTGCCCAAGGTTCTCCTATCTTGGTAGTTCAGCATTTCCTTTGATTCTCTGAGACATCCCCAGCATCCTTCTAATAAATTTCCCTTTTCCTTAAGCTAAAGTCCATTTCAGATGCTTATAATTAAAAAACAAATCAAAACCAATACAACCTCATGCCAAAAGAATTTCCTGTTTAGTCCCTGTTATGGTTTAGATATGAGATGTCCCCCAAAAGCTCAGGTATGAGGTAATGCAAGAAAGCTTACAGGTGAAATGAGGAGGTTAGGAGACCCTTCACTTAATGAGTACATGAATCCACTGACAGGGATTAACTGGGTGGTAACTGTAGGTAAGGAGGATATAGCTGGAGGAGGTGGATCACTGAAGGCCTGCCTTTGGAGTTGACATTTTGTCTTTGGTGAGTGGGGCTCTCTCTAATTCCTGATTGTCATGTCCTGAGCTGCTTTCCTCGGCCATGCCCTTCTACCCTGAGGTTCAGTTCACCTTGAGCCTCGAGCAATGGAGTTGGCCATCTATGACTGAGACTTCTGAAACTCTGAGCCCCAAATTAACTTTTCCTCTTCTGTGTTGTTCTTGTCAGGTCTTTTGGCCATAGAGATGAAAAAGCTGCCTAAAACAGCTTTTTATGATTTGTATCAGCTGCTGGTGACAGAAACTGGAAAATTAAGAGTGGCATCAAGTCTATTTCTCTATAGTGAATATAGCAACCAGAAATGGTTGTGTGGTCCTCAGAGATCTGGGTTCTTTCTATTATACTGCCCCACCAATCTTGGTCTATGATTTCTATCTCATGGACCAAGATGGCTGCTCATTTCCAGTTGTCCGGCTAATCATCTAGTCTACAGGAAGGAGGCAGACACACATTCACCCTTTAAAAATTTGTCCTCCCAAATTAAGCACACCATTTCTGCATATATTTCAAATGCAATTAGGTAACTCCCACATGTCAACGGCCTTCCACTTGCCTCCCCAGTCCCATTGTTTATTCCTCTTCATCTGCCCTCTGCCTTGGAAGGCTGGACTTTGTGGATTCTATCAATGGGGTATTGTGTCCTCTGGCTTCTATGATTCTAGCTCAGACAATAGGGGATCTAGGAAAAGATGAGACAATGCACAGAGTGAAGTCAAGGCATTCATTCCCATTGATCCTTTCCTTCAAATGACATTGGGCTAGCTCTGTCCATCAACTCAAGGCTACTGATTCTTGCAAAAGGATTGACACTACCTGACTCTCTCTTTCCACATCTGGTAACTGCTACTTGCTTTGATTTTATTAGGCCTTAAAGGAGGTAATAGCTGATATGAGCTCTATTTATGAAAGTCTCTATTATCCCAAAAGAAGAGAAGAGCCAATGTTATGGGACAGTGAATAGTCTTTGCTAAAGTCCCAGTGGTCCTTTTTGATCCCTTTGCCTATTTCTTATGTCCATTGTCTATAGGTTAAACTTTGGATACCCTATTGTTAATATCCATAATGTAAGGAAATCACCATCTTCTTACCTCATACAAGGCTGTTATTCACTCAAAAAATGTCCACTCCTTTTTTTTTTTTTTTTGAACTCTGATCTCCAAGTACTATTTCTTTAGGGTTTTGTGTTTTTGTTTTTGGTGCCAGGGATTGAATCAGGCCTTGAGCCTGCTCAGCACACTCTATGTACTGAGCTGTGCACTCAGACCTAATTTTTTTCAGTTTTAGATTTCAGTTTTTCCATGAATTATAAAAGAAGTATGGCAATACTACTTTCAGTCTTGGAGTGTAGGTCCCAGAGCACACTGCAGTGTGACAGATCCAAGAAAGGACCTGACCTGGGGACTCAAGAAGAATCAGGACAGCAGTCTGAGTATTGGTTCACACAGATTCTGAATGTTAGAACAAGCAAGAGACAGAAGGCAAATAAATCTCAAGCACCCAGAGGAAGTGCCTAGGCTCAGGCAATTAGGGGCCTGGCATCACAAATATAGAGACAATTATCAATCCAAACAGAAACCAGGAAATGTTCTGTCCCTTATTGGAGTATTCTAGTTCACCCAGTCAAAACCTAGCCTCTGTCTATGATTTCTACTTCTTGCTTAATTTCTAAATCCAACTAGTCTTCAAGTTCAGATGATTTTGCCTTGTAAATATCTCTCATTCGTTAATTCACTTGTTAAGGTTCTCATTTCCAATAACATAACTCAAGCTCAAATCATCTTTTGCTCTCATTAATATACAGCTTCTTGCTGAATCATTACTTTCCCCTAGAGACTCATTTTCTAAACTGCAACCCAAGGCTGTGTGTGTGTGTGTGTGTGTGTGTGTGTGTGTGTGTATGTGTGTGTGTGTCTCTGTGTGTGTATTACTGGGATTGAAACCAAGGGTGCTGTATCACTGAGTTATATCCCCCCTTTTTATTTTAGTTGGATCCAGGGTTTTTGCTAAATTGCTGAGGCTGACCTCAAAATTGCTATCCTTCTGTCTCATACTCCTGTGTACAAATAAAAATATAATCACAGAATTTTCATTGGATACCATAATGGGGTGACAAGATCCAGACATACTCTTCAAAATCAACAAGATTATGAGCCACTGTTTTCAGACATTGGACAACAGACAGTACAATATTGTGATTCCTAAGAGGAGGGAATGCGTGAGGTCAGCCCCTTGGCCTTCTGCCTGGAATCTCATTTTGGACCCTATCACAGGGTGAGGGAGCCTATTCACAGCACAGCGATGCAAACAAATGGAGAAGACAGAGTGGAGTTCTGGAAGGCTCAGGTGAGTCGAAATTGCAGAGTTTCAGAGAGGAGAGCTACATGGAGAAGGTACTATAGATTCCTTGATGAATGTCTAGTCACATGTGCCTTGGGTAAAACGTCATTCAGCCAGTCACAGAGAACCAGGGAGCTGTAGGCTGAGCACTTCTCAGAGCTCAGAGTTGGTTGACGTTTCAACTCTAACCAGTTGGAAGGGTGAAAGGTCCTCATGGATGAACTAGACAAGGAGACCACAAAGGCATCAAGTGCTAGTCATGGGGTTAAATTATCCCTAGAGGAAAGCCTTCTTTGGAATTGTCCTAAAAATCTCAAAAACAAATCTCAAAGAATTACACCAATCAGCAGGCGACTTATCTATCTGTCAGAACAGAAGCTTAGTATTTTAAAAGGACAATAAAGGGACCAGGGTTGTGGCTTAGTGGTAGGGTGATTGTATTGCATGCCTGAGGTCCTGGTTTCGATCCTCAGCACCACATTAAAAAAAATTAAATAAAAATAAAGATTTTTTTTAAAAAAGAATTATCTCTTTAAAGGACAATAAAATCCAATATTCAGCACCCAATAGAATAGTTGCTGGACATGGCAAGAAGTAAGCAAATGTGATCTATAATCAAGAAAAAAGTCAGCCAATAGAAACAGATCCAGGAGTGATAGAGATGATAGAATTCGCTGGGTGCAGAGGCCACTTGGGAGGCTGAGACAAGAGGTTCACAAGTTCAAAGCCAGCCTCAGCAGCTCAGTGAGGTCTGGAGCAACTTAGCAAGATTCTGTCTCAAAATAAAACAAAAAAGGGCTGGCATTGTGGCTCAGTGGTTAAGCACCCCTGGGTTCAATCTCTGGTACAAAATAAAGAAACAACAACAAACTTTATAAGAACAGAAGGTAGGTCAAATACTACAGGCTGTAGTTTGCTTTCTACTTCCCTAGAGCAATCACTAAAAATTAGTTAAAATTAAATTAAATTGTAGACTAAAAAGCCATTAGTGGAGATAGACTAATTAAAAAAAAGTCAATTCAGAGGAAAACAAAAAAGGAAAATGGGAAGATGAGACAAATAGAGAACAAATAGCAGGGTGGGACTGAAGTACCACAATATTGCTAAATACATTGAATTTAAGTACCACAACACTGGTGGGTTGAGGCAGCAGATATTGCTAAATATATTCAACATGAGCACCACAATATTGGTAAATTCAATAAAATTTAGTTGAAAAATTCCAATTAAAAGGGAGATCTTGTAAAACTAAATGTTGGAAAAGCAAGACTCAACAACTCATACCGTGAAAACACAAATGGTAAGAAAGGTAGAGAGGCTACAGTAATACCCAAGTGTACTTCAGCACGAAGAATAAGGGCAGAGACAGGGAGAGACCTTTCATTGTGATAATTCATCAAAAATTAGATCACAAGACACGGTAATTGTAAACACCTGCCCCAGAGCTGTAAAATTCATGAAAGAAAAACTGACAGAAAAGAAAGGAGAAATAGACAAATCTACAGTACTGTGTGAAAGGTCCTGATACTTCTTCCCCCAATAACTGATATAACAAGTATAAAGAAAATCAGCAAAAATAGAGCAGACTGGAACAAAGGTGCCAACCCATGGGACACTATTGATATTTACAGCACATTCCACCCACATCAGAACACACTTTGATTTCCAGTGCATATGGAGTATTTGAAGAGTGTCATATGCAAGTCCTAAGAAAAAGTCTCAGTAAATTTAAAGATAATATCATCATGTAGACTGTGGTCTTTGACCACAATAAAAATAAAGCCTGTTTCTAGATACATGTCTGCAAAACGCTCAAATATTTAGAAATTAATTAAGAGTTCTAAATAACTGATGAATCAGAAAATAAATCACGTAAGATACTGGAAAATGTACTGTAATGAAGGAAAATGAAAGTGAAGGAAAATGAGATGAGGGAAAAGCAGTGGTCAAGGGAAAACTACAGCTTTCAATGCTTATATTAAAATCAGCATACAATGGTGACACAGCCACATTAATGTTTACAGCAGCTCAATTTATAGGAACCAACCTAGATGCCCTCCAACAGATGAATGGATCAAGAAAATGTGATACATGTACACAGTGGAATATTACTTAGCCTTAAAGAAGAATGAAAGTATGGCATTTGCAGGTAAATGGTTGGAACTAGAGAATATCATGCTAAGTGAAATAAGCGAATCCCAAAAACCCAAAAGCTGAATGTGTTCTCTGATAAGTGGCTGCTGGTCCATAGTAGGAGAGGGGGTAGGGGAAAATGAAGGAACTTTGGTGTGAGTAGAAGAGAATGAAAAGAGGGGTGGTGTTGTGGGGATAGGAAGGCCAGTAGAATGAGACAGACATTATTACCCTATATACATGAATGATGACACTATTGAAGTGACTCTGCACCACATACAGCCAGAAGAATGAAAAGTTGTGCTCCATTTGTGTACTATATGTCAAAACACATTCTACTGTAAAATAAATAAATAGAAAAAAAAGAAAATTAGAAATGACAGATGATTTTTGTCTAAACTTCCAAAAGCAGTGACCCATCTTAAGCTAGAGATGAAGATGAATTTAAACTCAAATGTGTGGAAGTAAGGAAATTAAAAAATATAAGAATAGAAATCAATAAAATAGAAAATAGAAAAACCATCATAGAGAAAAATCAAAGAATTCCAAAGCTGGCTTTTAAAAAAAGATCAATAAATTGATAAACCTCTGATAAAATCACTAAATAGAAGAGGGAAATGACATAAATATCCAATATTAGGAGCAAATGAGGGGTCATCTTTAAGATTCCTGCTGCAATTAAAACAACAGAAAGTTACTGTAACTAACCTTATGCCCAAAACTCAACAATTTACATAAAATGAACAAATTCCTTGAAAGTCTTTAATTAACAAATCTGATTCCAGAAGAAATAAAAAATATGCATTGCCCTAAAAATCTGTTATAGAATTTGCTAAGGTTATTAATTTTTTCATAAATTGAAAATAAGGACTTCCAAACCATTAAGGAAAAATAGTACCGAATCCTCCAAAAGAACTGTCTCAGAGAAGAGTGGAGAGAGGACTGCTTCACAACTCATTTCATGAGGCTTCCCTTGCTATTAAATATAAACTATATATTAATATCCTTCATGAAACAGATATAAAAATTCTCCTAAAACAGCAAAGAAAATTCAGGAACATATAAAAGGGTACTATACCATATCCAAGTCAGGTTTATTCCTGGAACACAAGTTCGGTTTAACATTTAAAAATTGGTCAATGTAATTTTACATTTTAACAGGAAAAAAAAGATAAAATAAAGTGAATGGATGCAGGAAAAGATCTTACAAAAATTAGTATCTATTCATTTTTTAAAAAAATTGCTTAACAACCTAATACTAATAGGGAAGTTCTTCAGTCTAAAAGTATTTATGAGAAACTTAACAGCCAACATACAAAATGGTAAATGCCCTCTTCATAAGATAACTTTTAATTTATATCAGATCACACATACACACACAATATTTAAAATGGAAAACAAGTCAAATGTAAGAACTGAAATATCAATTTCCAGGAGAAAACATAGAACAAAATGTTTCCAACTCTTATGTTAGCATTTATTTCAATAGGACACATACGATATGGAAAAAATTCAATAAATTTGACAGAATTTAAAATTGCTCTTTCGGAGACAGCATCAAAAGAATAGTAAGGCCTTCCATGGACTGGGGAAAGTATTTGGCATAGATAAATCTGACAAAAGACAAATATACAAAGTACATAAAGAGCTCTTACAAGTCGAAAGTTTTTTGTTGTTGTTGTTGTTCTATTTTTGGTACCAGGGATTGAACCCAGAAGCACTCAATCACTGAGTCACATCCCAGCCTTTTTTATTTTTTCCTTTTTTTTTTTTTTTAATTTTTGAGACAGGGTCTTGCTAAGTTTCTTAAGTCCCTGACAAATTGCTGAGGCCAGCCTCAAACTTGTGATCCTCCTTCTTTAGCTCCCAAGTTTCTGGAATTACAGGCTTGAACCACTGCCTCTGGCAAAAGAAGATTTTTAAAAACTTTAAAAACCAGGCAAAAACATATAATAGATATTTTCCAAAAGAAGATATAGGAATGGCAAATAAATGTGAGAAGATGTTCAATATTATCGGTCATCAAGGAAATGAAAATTGAAGCTATAGTGAGAGACCAGGATACAGCCTTAAAATGGGTGAAGTTAGAAAGACTGATGAAGCCAAGTATTGCCAAGGATGTGAAGTAAATAAAGTCCTCATGTGTTACAGGCAGTAACAAAAACACCATCACTCTGGGAAAGAGGCACTTTATAAATACATACTTACTTACAATCCAGGTGATATCTTCTACTTCAAGGTATGTACATGAGAGAAATGAAAAAAAATATGTCTGCATAAAGATGTGAATACAAATGTTTATAACAGCTTTATTGATACAGTTCCAAAAGGAGAAACAACCAAACAACCAAACAACCACCAGCAGGTGAATGGATAAACACATTTTGGCAAATCCATCCAAAAAAATGCTACTCATCCAAACAGTTGGCCAACTAAAAAATGAAACTATACACAGGAACTTAAAAATATCATTGCATTTAAAGAATTTATCTGATAAAATTCCATTTATATGAAACCCTGGAAGGGACAAATCTAATCTAAATTGACAAGAAAAAAAATTGTGGAGCAGTTGCTTGCAACTGGACATGTTTGAGATTGATTGAGTGGAAGAATAGAAGAAAGCCTTCTATGATGGTGGGAAGCATCCTTCTTGACACAGTGGTGGTCACGTGGGTGTATACATTTGTCTAAACTGATTGAACCGTATGGTCAAAATGGGAGTATTCTATGGTATGTAAAGGATATTCCACAAACCCCAGGCCTTCAAAGTCTTCCCAAAAGTTGCCAAGGAAGCGCCCTCAAGTTTCTCTGGGTTGTCAGCTGAATTCCTCCTCTGCACTCACACCTACTTAGTCTCTCAACCTTGCTCCTTGGGGCTGTCCTGGTTCTCTGTAGTGTGTATCACTGGAAACTCTCAGCATGAAACTTTGTCCTTGATCTCCCTAGAGACTACAGCACGTGTTCTCTATGGAACATTTTACTAAAGGTTTGGTGGTGAAGAAGGGAAATCACATCACAAAAGAAATGATGAAGACTAAATGTCAGACATTTAGATGTTCACAGGCATCCATGTGCCCCTGCTTTCAGAGTCCTGGACCATGTAACTTCTCTCCCTAATTCAAGGACTCAAGACTCTGACAGTGGTGGTAGTGGGGTGCAGGGGGTGGACTGATGGTGGAAAATCCCTCCAGGCCTATTATATCGTAAAGATAGAAAAGTATAAACTCTCATCCTTTTAGGATGATAGCACTTACCTTTGCAGGGTCCCAAAAGCCAATTAAAGTAACTTCTCACATAAAAGAGCAGTTACTTCCCCAAAGGATACTTTCCTAGATTAGTGTTTTTCACCTGGGATCTTTTTAAAAATGCAAACTGCCATGGCTACACCAGTATAAAAATTGAATTGAATAAGAAGTTCTTGGTCAGAGACCTAGAAATCTGCATTTCAACCAGCACAACACCTCAGCAAACCCCCCTTGTCTTGAATTCTTAGGCAGCTCAAAACAGCAGAAGTTCCTGTTTTGAGATTAATAAATTCTTCAAGACTTCTTACCAGCAATTTAGGTGTCTCACTCTCAATTTTATTAGTTGACATTCAAGTTTTGTGTACAAGAACAGGACCTTCACTCAATTTCCATGCCCACAATCCACCTTTGGATCACAGGAAAGTTTTTGGACTTTCTACCTCACAGGTGGTTCCTCACGAGGTTCCCAGATGGTATTTAAGGCTGCAGTGCAGGAAACATAATTCCATAATGCTATGTCTGTCTGTAGCTCCTTAAAGCACAAAGTTACCCCAAACCATTGTAGCTATTCCTAACCACAGATTACTGTAAACTGCTCATGCTACCAGGAAGTTTTATGGTCAGCTCTGAAAACATATATTGCCCTTTGGGATCTTTTGATTGGCAAAATCAAGTTAAAGTTATTAGATGACGTTCTGGAAAAGCAGTTTATCTATTAATGTTGGCAATTCTTAATAGAATCCTATGTTCGCTCTCCTCTTCCTCCTCCTTCTTGTTCTTCTTCCTCTTCCTCTTCTTCCCCCTCACCCTTCCCTCCTTCACCTTCTTCTCCTTCTCCTCTTAGTCGTCCTCCTCCTCCTCCTCCTCCTCTTCCCCCTCCTCCTCCTCCTCCTTCTTCAGATTGAACCCAGATGTGCTTTACCATTTAGCCACATCCCCAGCTCTTTTTATTTTTTTATTTTAAGACAGGATCTTGGGGCTGGGGATGTGGCTCAAGCGGTAGCGCGCTCGCCTGGCATGCGTGCGGCCCGGGTTCGATCCTCAGCACCACATACAAACAAAGATGTTGTATCCGCCGATAACTAAAAAAAAAAAAAAATTAAAAAAAAATTAAAAGTTCTCTCTCTCTCTCTCTCTCTCTCTCTCTCTCTCTCTCTCTCCCCCCCCCCCCCTCTCTCACTTAAAAAAAAATTAAAAAAAAAAAAAAAGACAGGATCTTGATAAGTTACTTAGGGCCTTGTTAAGTTGCTGAGGCTGGTATTGAACTTAGGATCCTCCTGCCTTAGCTCCTGAGTCACCGAGATTACAGGCATGTGCCACCATGCTTGGCTTATTTAAAAAGTGTGGGTACTGAGGCAGAGGTGTTATAATCATACAATGAGGGACAGAAGGTCCAGTTCCAAAGTCCTTATGCCTGTGATGTTACCCTCATTCCACAAACACTTGCTATGTGTCTGCAGTGTGTGCCAGGCCCTGCGATAGGTTCTGGGGATGTGGCAGTGAGCAAGAGACACAAAGATCCCTGCCCTGACAGAGCCCACATTTTATTTCATATTTATCTTGTGAATCTGTGATCATTTACCTAACTGATCTCTATTGCAGGATGTTTAAACTATTTCTAACTTGTCTTTAAAAATAACCCTATGAAGGACAGTATTCTGATTTATACATCTATATCCTCGTCTGTCTATTTCATCAATAAAGTTTCCAGAATGGGAATCACAAAGTTCTATGGTAGGACTATTCATTCAAGTTCATTAGTCATATTGCTAAATAACTCCCAGGATATAACAATTTACACTCCTACCAACCTCAGGAGTCCCTGAAAATGTCCATTTCACCACACCCTTGACGAAATCAAATGTTTTTTCTCTGTCTTTAATTCTTGCTTATCTGATAGGCATCATAACAAATGCCATACCAATTTAGTTTTATTTAAAAAATATGAATTCACTGATTCAAAATAGTTGAAAAATAACAAATTGTTTTAAAAATACCTCATCTCTCCTCATAATCAAAGAGGAAAAAAAAATCAATACTGCCTTCCCAGTAATATGAATATCTTTGCTAAGCTATCGATTTTTTTCTGAGAAACACATCTGATATTAAGAGTACTTATTGACATATAAATCTTTCGGTGGAGTGGCTTATCTATGTTCCCAAGTCTGTAACCATGGTGCCTGTGAGCAATTGGTCTCTTTGTGAGGTTTTTTGCCCATCCCTGAAGGAATCCAAAGCTTCACCTTCATGCCAGAATCACATTCGAACAGGTTCATTTTTGCACTACCTCTCTTAATTAGATGAGATTTCTCCTCTTCTTGGGATTTCTGGAACACATATCACATGCCTTTGTCATTATGCTTCATGAACTCAGTCATATTAAGTGTGTATGGAAAAGTAAAGTTAATGGCAACTGCTGGATAGATCTGTGGAGAGAATTAAATGAATCAATGCACATAAAGCACTTAGCACAGTGCCTATCATAGAAAGACCCTCAACACATATTTGACCAATAAAGGAATAAATAGCCAACACACAATAAATCTCAGATGCTGCCAACTGTTAGCAAATAGTTCTCAAGCCTTACTGTATGTAAGATTGATTATGGAAACCTGGAAAAACGCAGACCATGGAGTCCTGCCTCCAGCGACTGTGATTCCTTAAGTATGGGGCAGAGGTGTTCCAGATCCTACAGGTAGCTTAGAGAACCACTGGGTAGCCTACGAGTCGGGCATGTAGCAGGTGCTCAAGGAGAGTGACTTGAATTGTTGCTTCCATTCCTGTCAATACAAAGCAAACAGAATGATGGTTCAAACTTGTATCTGGAACCTTGCCCTTCCTCAGAGATGATCACAAAAGTATTGCCACCCTTGTCCTGGAGCAGCATGTCCCCGAGTGTCACATTCTTCTGTGTCCATCTCAGCAATGCCAAATTTTAAGCAATTTACACCCGTTGCTTTATCTGATTTAATTCTCATAATATCTCCATGATAGGGAGGAAATGAGGTCTAGAAAGCTTATTACCTGTCTGAAGTCACACAGCAATTGACAGTGTGGGTTTCACGCAGGGTGTCTTCCTTACAGCTCACCAGTGGGATGAAGGAAAGGAACTGAGAAGCATCACTCTTGGTTGGCTCTGCTGGAGGAGATGAGGTGCAGAATCCAGTGCTCCTGTGTGTGTGCATACATGTTGCCAGCAAATTCCTGATTATAGGTAATCATATAAAACACAGGAGATATTTTACCTTGTACGTAGATACTCTAAATATAGGAGAGTAAATCACCCTGACTTCATTCCTAACCAATCGGCCCCTGCCAGTTTGCACACTACACAAACATAGAATGACTCAAAGAACCCTCAGGCGGTGGGTGGGTTAAAAATCAATCAAATAATAATAATTTTCATAAATGGGAACTCCCCAGCTTCCCACTTGGCTGTTCAGTTAATCGTGAGTCATGAATTTTCTTTTTAGGGTAATATTTACCATACAGCATGGCTGGTCATAGGGAATACGTAATATCCATTTATCTGATGGGAAACATATTCTTAAATCATTACTCAGTGATAGATTTACCTGATAAATAATCCCTAGGATTAAACAAAAACGTTAGGGGTTTGGGAGGGATTAAAAGGAATAGCAAGGTGACTAGGAAGAAACTATAGTTTGGGTATAAATAAAAAGGGTTTTGGTCTAGAGACAGGCCCTGAAATAATCCCTCCTGTGATAATTAGAACAGAGAAGCCAGAGGAAGAGTCAGAGGCAGGGACAAAGACTAAGCAAGGGAGAAGGAGGGAATGAGGACAAACATCAGGAAAGGTGGTTAACGTAATAGGCACCTGTATTGTGCTGTTAGCAGGTGCAGGTGCTGAGCTGGTTATTGCAATGCATCTTCATGGGTATCTCATGAGAACCCTGGGGTCACTCCCACTATTATCCCATTTCGCAGACTTCAGACAGTAAAGCAGTTAAGAGCACTGAAGCCAGTACTCTACTTTCCAACCCAGTTCTCTCTGTCCTAGTTGTGAAACCTGAATGCATCTGTACTTTTGCCCACCTTAGAGGGCACTGTCAAGCTCAACTTGTCCAAATGTTGCCAAGATCACAGTGTTACGGTGTTACTTTCACAGTTGCAAGCAGTGACTCCCAACTAACCTCAGAGGTTCCTCCAGGAGCCCCAAGTTCAACAGTTCAGTGATTCTCCAGTTCTGCAGACTCTCCACCTTCTTTAGGCTGGGCTCTGTGCTATTGCTGCATTCTCAAGAGCAGGTGATATTAATTTTTCTTTGAGTTCCAGGTTATCTCATTCCATCTTCCTGACTACTCTGTGAGGTAGGTATTCAAATCTGCATTTTACAGATTGGAAAACTGAGGCTGAGCAAGGTCAACTTCTTGTCCAATGACAAGGCTATCTAATCCCTAAGCTCTGTTCTCTTTATGGTCCAGCAAGTGTGAAAATTCAGATCTATATTAGGGAAGAAAGAACATGATGAGTTCTCTGTAAGACAGGAGGAGATCCAAAAGAGGGAGAGATGACATCTGACTGCCAGGATCTAAAAAGCTTCATAGAGTAAGAGAACAGAAGCAGAGACCTGGAAAGTGGGGAGGGTGAGTAGGGCAAAAGAGAAGATTGCACATGTAGGTTGCAAAAAAAAAAAAAAGCACAATGTCAAAAGTGGGAAGTCTTGGGCTATGTCATTGATTTACTTTGCCTGGGACATCTTGCAGGAATGAGGGGAAAGGAAAGGCCAGATTATGGTGCACCTTGAGGGTTTACACTGAGGAGTTTAGACCAAGAAGCACTGGGAAGCCCTGGTTGGACTTGGAGCAGTGGTTAGTCCTAGTGAGCAGCCCCACAGAGACACAAGCTCTCTTCATACCCCACCCCTCTCCTCCTGTTCTTCCAGATCCTTTCTGCCATTGACAAGCTTTGGGGATGGTTCCAAAGAGGCAGCCCTGTGTTGTAGAAAATATGTGGGCTTTGGAGATTAATTCCTGCTGGAGCAAGGAAAATTGAGAATCATTCCTTAAGAAGGGGGCATTTGATCAGAAGGGCAGATGAGGTGTCAGCGCTCAGGAATGATAACAAAACACCAAAGAGAAACCAGGGATGGATAAACCAGGGAGTGCAGAGGGATCGAGGCAGGGGGTTGACAGGTGCATTTATTCTTCCTGAAAAGGAAAGTTTATCTAGGTGAGATGGGGAGAAGGAATAGAGCGGGAATAGATTGGGTATAGATTTTTGGCAAATGTCTAATTAAGGAGTCCTTTTCTACTCTGAAACACAAAGGAGCCCTGGAGGGATTTTGAGCAAGGGAGTGATATTTCACCTTGGACAATATCTGCAACGTGGGTTAAGGGGAGGGGAGGAGAGACTTGAGACACACCAGAGATCCGACCTAGCACTTCAGGTGAACTGGGGAATGGAGAGTCCTTCTACCCTGGGCATCAGCAATAGAGTGGCCTGGTTGTTAAGACATGCTCTTGTCATTGTCATTATCATCACTGTCCTCGATCTCTTCTTTTTCCTGTTCTTCCTCCTCATTCTCCTTCCCCCTTTCCCTTCTCCTCCTCCTCTTCTTTCTGTTTTTCCTCCTCCTCCTCCTTCCCTTTCTCCTTCTTCTCTGCACCCTTCTCCCTCTTCTTGCTGCTCTTTCTCTTCTTTCTCTTTGTTTTCCTCCTTCTCTTCTAAATTGTTCACCTCTCCATAGTGGATTCAGGTTTACTTTCCCAATTATCTTCTTATTTGGTTCAGACTTTTTTTTTTTCTCAAATTTGTAAGAATTAGAATTGGACTCTGGTGGAAGTAACAGAAAACCCAGAATAACAATACAACTTCTTTCTCTGTCACTTCATGTGTCTAGCAGGACCTAGCGTGGCTGACAGCTCCCTGATAGACCCAGACTCTTTTTCTAGCTTACTGCTCTGCCCTTCTTAGTTCATGGCTTCTACCTCGTACTTGAAGTTGCTCAAACTTTATTATATCTGTTTTTCATAAAGCAGGATGACAGAATGGTGGGTAGAGACACACACCCTCTATAAGGTCCTTGCTTAGCACCTGGATGGCCATCTTGAGTGACAGCAGCCATTTTAAGGAAAAAGTTTTGCTTTCCCACCTAAGGGCATTTCTGAGAAAGGCTCACCACTCCTTCACACCAACCCAACCCCTAACCACCAGCATTGGGACCCGCCCTGCTATGATTCCTGAGCCTCCCCCATAAAAGTCCCAGAACTCAAGCCTGTTTTGCCTCTCTCTCTCCTATAGAGAGATGGCCTTGATTTGTCAACTCTGACAAATGAACTCTTGTGTGTATCTCCGCCTGGGCTCCGTCTTTCATTTCTTGTTTACCCATCTCTCGTTCCTTGCTTTCCCTTCACCCTCCACTTTAAGTACATTTCCTAGAGTTTTCACATTCTAGTTCTCCTTACTCCCAACCTCACATCGTCATATCTAGGAGCCAAGGAAACTGGCAAATGAGGTCTTTCATTTGGTTCACCCTGTACTGCAACTGATATCTGCTAGTGTGGCAAAGAGAAAACCACTCCCCGATCTCTGGTTCTGAAGATCACGCAGAGGAAATTAATTGCATCACGGGCGAAGGCCATTCCTAGCAAACATTTTCTCACCCCTGCCTAGGCAGGCCTGTGTTGGGTGCTCAGGAGGTGGGAAAACATTAAATGTGAGATCTCCCCTCAAGATACTTAAATGCTTGCAACTGTAGAATCTCAGAGCTGGGAGGGACACAGAGATAGTCTAGTCTTCTTGGCAGCTGACTCACCTTCAAGTTGTGCTTGCACATCACCAACAATGGTGGTGGCCCTCCAAGGCAACTTGACTGTGAGTCAACAGCTTTTGTTGCTTACACTAAATGACATCTTACATCCCCTAACTTTTCCCTAGCTTCTCTGGTTTATCAGGAAGTTTTGCTTATTCTTCATTCTATGAAATAACCCATTTGCTAAGTAAAGGAGCTCTGTAATCTGTTTGTCCATCTCTCAGCCCTCTCCTTTTCCAAGCAGTTTCCTCCTTTCTCCAGGGGGGTGTGTCACATATTAAACTCACATATTTTTGGAATTGTCAGGCCTGGCTCTGATACTTACTGACTTTGTGACCTTGAGTGACTGATGCTCTCTGAGCGTTCATTTTTCATTAGTAAAATGAGGCTAATGTTATCCGCTGCATGAGGTTATGATGAGGTTTAAATGAGCTAATGAATGTAAAACACAGAGCCTGACACCAAATATAACAGTTACTATTATTACTAATATATTTATAATTAAACATCCTCTTTCCTTCTGGATAGATTATGATAAGATATCTGATTAATAAAAGAAAAGAAACTTTTAACATTCAGGGAGAGATTAGTATTAAAATGCTACTTACAATTGTGACCAGGAGCCCCAATTTGTATTCTCTTTGACAGTTTCTCTGGGTTGCTCCTGCTGTCCACAGAAATTTATCTCCTGGGGTCTTTAGTTTGCTGCCTCCATTTGTCCACTGCCTTCTGGGAAGGTGCCTCTGTTACAAAGGGTATTGGCATTCCTTGGGCTGATTTGCTGTTGTTGTTAGCAGAAACAGATACCAAAAAAAAAATTGCAAATAAACAAACTTTGAAGAACTCAGACACTGTTTGCATTGTATAGAGAAAGGAGCAGAAAGGAGTCAGGAAACCTGGGATTCTGAATCTCACCTATCCACTGACTGGGAGGCCAGGGATCTTTAAGGTGCTCTGTGGGTCTCTAATTTTTGAGAACCTATTCAATCAAGGCATCCTGGTCCCAGAGAAGGCCTTGATTGTCGTGGAATCTCTTTCTCCCCACCTAGGGCTGGTCCAGGTGGGACCAGCATCTGGGTGGAGGCTGGGTGCAAGCCCAGACAGCCCTGCATACTCTATGAGCCAAGCATAGCCTGCCTGCTACCAGGGTGTGATTGTTCTTGTGATTTGGCAGCACCCAGCAAACGTGTTCCATCAAGGCTGACCTAAAAATAGTTTTTATGCATGGGGCCCAGAAAAATCAGCAGCCCAGCACACAGGAGGTTGGCCAACAAGGCAAAACCAGGCTGCCACCATAAGTCTAGAAGCACAATAGCCAAAGTGATAAGGTCTGGCTTGTTTTCCCACATGCATCTTCCATATTCACCCTTCCCCTGCATCTCTACACCTCTCACATCAGGGCCAGTCTCTTCTCACTCCCTGTCCTCCCTCTCTTCTATTTCTGGATACACTGACTTTTGCAGAGGTACTAAATGTGGGAATGGTATCCCTCCTTCTAATCCCTGCTTTTCATGAGTATTAAAAGCAGCGAGTAGCTAAAGCAAAGGTTCTGCAAATTTGTCATGCATCACAATCACCTGGGTGGAGGGAGCTTGCTAAAACAGTCATGACTGGACCTCATCGCCCAGTTTCTGATTTGATAGGTCTGGAGAGCATTGCCTTCCTAACAAGTTCCCAGGGGGTGCCAATGCTGCTGGTCCAGGAGCCACATGGTGAGGACCCCCGGGGGAAGCAGAAGTATGTGAGTTCTGGAGTCAGATCTTGAGGGGCACCCCTTGGGGCTCTGCCCCTTCCAACAGAGTGACTTTGGGCAAATTACTTTTTGAGCCTTATCAGGAAAACAGGGGAATCATAATTCTTACTTTACAGTGTTGATGTGAGGATTAAGTGAGTTAATTCATATAAAATCACTTCCAACAGCATCTGGCAACAGTGGGCCTTGAATAAACATTAGCTG
This sequence comes from Callospermophilus lateralis, assembly GCF_048772815.1. Classification (NCBI taxonomy): domain Eukaryota; kingdom Metazoa; phylum Chordata; class Mammalia; order Rodentia; family Sciuridae; genus Callospermophilus; species Callospermophilus lateralis. The sequence goes on from NC_135311.1 coordinate 97,906,889, forward strand.
TTACTAGGACCACAGAGTCTGCACAGCGCACGAGTCCAGTGCGTGATCTTTTCTCTCTCTATAGTGACTGTCAGCTCTGCTTGAGTTTCTTTGTCCATGACGCCCCTCCCACGGTCTTTGCGGAAGGGCAGGCCTATTCTGGGGCGATTTAGGGACACCAAAGAGCACAGATGGATTGTTAAATCTCAGAGATCACAGAGATGCTTGAGACAGGAAAGGGCTAAGGAAATCCAGTCTGGAGGAGCAGAACTAAAACTAGACCCAGGTTTCCCATCTTCCCAGCCGGGAAACTTTCCACCACACCATGACCTGGGAGGCAGCCTGGTTATGCTGAGTGCTTTGAGAATAACCAACTCCATGTCCCTATGCCAGCCATCTCTGGGCATTTGGGTTGTTTCTCCTTTGATTGTTTATGATTGAAGATGACACAACTATAAACATCTAACATCTGAATAGAATGATGATTTTCTTTGGCATTTTTTTCCCCCGCCTTGGGCTCAAATCCTCTAGCGGAATGACTGGGTCAAAAAGTACAGACAGTGTTACAGCTGAAAGAAAATAGCTAATAGTGTTATAGCTGAAAGACTCATTGTCTCTTGCAGGGGGTGGAAATTCTCATTTTCCAGAAACCTCAGGATGGCTGGGGAGGCTGGTGTTAGAAGGGAGAGTCCAAGGCTGGATCTCAGGTCAGCAGTGGCAGGAGCTGTGGCTGAGAGAATGGAGCTCCAGACGAGGAGTGAGATGCCTGTCAACCACCTGAGATTTCCCAGAGAAACAGTGTTTAGACCAAGACTTCTCAAACCTGATTGTGCTAAGCACAATTATGTGGGGATCTTGTAAAAATATGCAGAATCAGACTCAGAAAGTCTGGGTGGGGACCAAGATTTTGCCTTTTAGTGCTGATTAAGGGACTATCCATTGGACTGGCAAATGATGAGATGACTCTGTCTTTGCCCACCATTCCCAGAATTTTGATTCAATTCCAAAGATTCACCTGGATTTCCTTGTCTGGGTTAGACGCTCCTCTTCTCTTGGAACTAGCCCCAGAAAATTGAAGGTCATGGGCCAACTTTTTCACCACTCTATTCCCAGCATTGGCTGTAGTTTGAGACTTATAATAATAACAATAAAATTATTATTATTATTATTTTGGAGGGGTATCAGGGATTGAACTCAGGGGCACTCAACCACTGAGCCACATCCCCAGCTCTATTTTGTACTTTATTTAGAGACAGGGTTTCACTGAGTTGCTTGTCTCACCAGCACTGGTGGGACTAATAATTATTAGTAGGTAAATGGGTCAATGGATGAACTAATAAATGAGCATGAGCAGATGGGAGTTGGAAATAAAGGGTTAGGTAAAGTATGGAGAACCACCAGATTTGGCCTCCAGATTATTATTGTCTAGTTGAGGCTCTCTGAACCACCCTCACCTCCTGAAAGCCCCGAGTCAGTGACCCTTCTCTGATCCTTGACAACGTTTTTCAACAGCCCTCCGCGCCACCATTGCTGACCCTGAACCAAGAATGAACTCAGATGAGTGAATGAGATCCAGGAAGCTTAGAGGTTCCTTACAGGGTGGCTCTAATAAATACCAGAAAACAAAAAGCAGGTGTTGGCAATCTTTCTTCTGCCCAAAGAGTTATTTACACAAGTTTCCAAAGCAATCCCCTTCATCGTTTTACACGCCTATTACACGGTTCTCTTCAGGGAAAGGTCTGGAGTTGGTTAGCTCAGTGGATTAGAGAGTGAGTCCCCCAAGGCCAAGGGTGGTGGGAGCCCTTTCCCTTCCTCCACTCTGAGCTACAGGCAGATTGCCCAATCCTGGCCACTAGTGGTCCCAGTGGTTACAGAATGAGCCTGGGCCAGTGCACACGCATGCTCCTACTCAAGATGAAAGGTGGAACTGTGGAGGCATGTGAACTTGAACTTTGGTATCAGACAACCTGAGCAAGGTACAAAACACAGACATCCCAGTCACTTCCAATTATATAATATTTTTGTAAAAATACTTTTCATTTTGAAATAATTTCAAATTTACAGAAAAGTTGTACAGGAAACTTCCATGTGCCATTTGTGCAGATTTACCATTTTAAATTGTTGGCTATGTTTGCTTTCTCCTTTTCTCCTTTTTGTTTCAATCCCTCTGAAGATGACAAAAGTTCACTGAAACAAAAAACTGAAATCAGAAAGTTATTCCTCAAAAGTCAAAAACTAAATGTAAAAGAGTTAGAAGTAAACTTTTAAATGACTCTATAATGTGGTAGCATTTATACTTCAAAAACTATCAAAAGTTAAAACTGCACTAAGATTTTGAGGACATTCTGTAACATCCTAATATATCATTTGTCGTTTGGAAATATTTGAAAGTAGGTTGTATATATATGTTACTCTATGGAGTATGCATTTTAGTACTTTGATGTATACTACCCAAGAACAAGAATATTATCTAACCTCAGTATAGTTTCAGGAAATACAGCACTGAGAGAAAACTTTTTATATATATTCAGTATACTGCAATTTCTTCAATTATGTCAATAACACATTTTCCCTCCAGTATCTGGAGTAACTAACTCGTGTGTACATTTGTCTTTGTTCAATTTTATGTTTTTCCTTGCTAACGTAATTTTATTTTTTGAATATGTAAAATATTAACATGATTCCAAAGTCAACACCGTACAAAAGGATTTATTCAGAGATGTGTCCTCCCTCCCTAACCTTTCTACCCCATTCCCTTAACCCTTCTAGGTAACCAATTTTATTGTTTCCTGATTTATTGTTCCTTTTTTTCCCCAAAAGTATAAAATAAGAAGATCGATATGTGTTTTTTCTTATTTATTATAAAATATTCTTATTTATCCTTGTTATAATTTGGGCTGGAATGTCCCCAAAGGCTTATATGTTAAGGACTTGGTCCCCAATGCAGCAATGTTCTGAGGTGGGGCTCTTGGCAAGTAAGTGATTGGATCATGAGAGCTCTGAACTCATCAATGGATTAATCTGTAGATAAGTTCTCAGCTGCTGGCATTATGGGGAGGTGGTGGAAACTTTGAGATGAGGACTATTTGGGGGAAGTAGGCCACTGGGAGCGTGCCCTGGAAGGGTATTTCTTATCCCTAGTCTCATCTCTCTCTCTCTCTCTCTCTCTTTCTCTCTCTGTCTCTGTCTCTCTCTCTCTCTCTCTCTCCTCCCCAGCCATCATGAGATGAGCTGCATTACTCTGCCACACCCTCTGCACTGTGACTCTCTGCTTCACACAGGTTCAGAAACAATGGAACCAGCCAACCATGTTCTGAAAACCCTGAAATTATGAGCCCAAATAAATCTGACCTGCTCTAAGTTGTTTCTCTTGGGTATTTTGCACAGTGACAAAAAGCAAACATGTTTCTTTCTTAAAGAAAAAATAGTATCCCAAATGTACACTTTCGTACTTCGCTTTTATGCTGCCGGTGATTCCATATCATCCATGGAGATGTATGTTCCTTATTCTTTTATATAGTGTGTATTCATGGTAGATTATTTTCTGCTCCTCCTAGTAAGTGGTAGTCTATATATCCTCTTGAACTTGGGATGACCTTGTGAATCGCTTTGAGCAATATGATGTATGAAATATTTTAGGATATCCAAACCGTGACCCTCAGAGGACCATGGAATTCTGTTTTCTCACTCTTGGAAGGCAGCTACCATGTTGTAAAGAAGCTCAGGTGAGGCTACTGAGTGCTGAGAGGCCCCATGTAGAGTGGTCCTGGAGAACAGGAGACCATCTTGTGTGTTCCAGCACCAGCCGATCTCTGATGAATGTGGTCAGTGGAGTGACCTCAGTCTATATCCTGTGGCTAAGAAGAACTACTCAGTCAAGCCCAGTCATTAAGAATAATAAGTTTGGGGCTGGGGATGTGGCTCAAGTGGTAGTGGTAATGCATCACCTGGCATGCGTGAGGCACTGGGTTCAATTCTCAGCACTACATAAAAATAAAAAAAATAAAATAAAGATATTGTGTCCACCTAAAACTAAAAAATAAGATATTAAAAAAGGATAATAAGTTATAATTTTAAGCCACTAAGTTTTGAGGTGGTTTGTTCCAAAGTAATGGATGTGTGAAATAATAGTATTCAGTGGGTATGTCCAATCCCCTACATTTGAGTATTTAGATAGTTTTTGCAATTTACAAATAATGCTTCAGTGAATGACATTATGCATTTCTATTTTCATACTGTTGGAGTGCATCTTCAATGTTAAAATCCTAGAAGTGGGATTGTTGAATTGAAAGATACATACACAGTTATTTTTCAGATGTTGCACATTTCTCTGTATAGGGGCTATGAAGTTTTGCTTTCCGAGTAGCAATGTACAACTGTGATTGTTTCTGAAACTTGAATTTTTGCCAATCTGAGGTGTGATGAAGGATATCTCAGGGCAGTTTTAATTTATAATTGTATTGTTATTTAATATTGCATTAAAATTGTTTCAAAATTGAGTGGCCTAAAACAACTCATTGTTTAGTGGCTTATTAACAAAGATTTATTATTTAATTTCACACTTTGTGAGTCAGAACTGCAGGCAGGCTTAGCTGATGTCTATGGCTCAGGGTCTCACACAATAGCAGGTCAAGTTGTCTTCTGAAGCTGCAGCCATCTCAAGGCTCAACTAGGGGAGGATCCAGTTCCAAGCACATAACATGTGACTGTTGGACAGCCTTAGGTCCTGAGGGCTGTTGGGTGAAGACTCTGATTCCTTACTGTGTGGGTTTCTCCATTGGGTAGCTAGCTCACAACATAGCAACTGGCTTCTTTCAGAGCCAGTGAGATAGAGAATAAGAGAAGGTACCCAAGACCAAAGTCTGGTCATTTGTGGCTTTGAAGTGATATTTCATCACTTTTGCAGTATCATCTTCATTAGAAACAAGTCACTAGGCCCAGCTCACACTCAAGAGGAGTGTGACACAAGGATGTGAATGCCTAAGAGGTGGGAGTCCAAAGGGGGCAATTGTAAAGACTCCCTGATTTAGTATTTCTCTTAGCATGAGCGGGTCAATCGTGTATTTATCTTTTGTATCTGCACATGATTTTTACATACAATTTTTTTCCTTGAAGTCTAAAAGTTCTTAATGTTTTAGAAATATTAATCTGTCATCTATGATATCTGTTAAAAGTATTTTTTTCTGAATTTGTCATTTTTTGGCTTTGCTTATGGTATTTTCCCATACAATAGTTGTTGTTTTGAGTCATAATTGGAAAACATTTCTCTATACTCAGCTTCTAGGGAATCCATCATGTAATCTTCCAGGACTTTGTATAGTTTCATTATTTCACATTTTGTTCTTTGATAGACTGGGAATTTATTCTTATCAACAACATGAGGAATGCATCTAATTTTATATTCTTCCAAATGTTTACTTGTCCCAATACCATTAAATAAAAAGTTCATTTTTGTGCTAGTGATTTGAATTACCACCTTTATTCTATTTTGAATTAATTCTATTTCTGAACTTCCTAATCAATTCTGTTGGTCTGCCTACCCATAGACACTACTCTGTCTCAAATACAGAGGCTTAGAGGATAGTTTAATACTTGGTTTAGCTAAGGCTTCATTCTAACATTTCTTTTTAGTGCTTTCCTATCTATTTTTTTTGTATGTTTCTTGTTTCATATAAAGTTTGGTATAAGCTTGTTTAGCTTATAAAAAACACTTATTGTTATTTTTATAGTGATTACAGTAAATTAATAAATTAACCTAAGGTGAATTGACATCCTGGTGATGTTGAGATGTGTGAATCAAGAACAGAAATTATTTTTCCATTTTGTTCAAATCTCTCTTTGTATTTTTATGTGTGTGCTATAGTTTTCTTCATATACTTTCTGAACATTTATAATTAAACTTAAACAAGCTACTTTATCTTTCTGAATCTAAGATTTATCATCCATCAAAAAAAAATCATAATATCTTTCTTGAAGAACTGTTACAAAAAATAAAAGAGGAAAGTTGTGAAATGTATGCTGGGTAAAGCTTAGTTTTCTCACTCTTTCCCTTGAAGTTCCTGCTTGCTCTTGAGAGAGGGGAGGAGAATTATTTGCTCATCTATCTAGGAAGGACATCTAGGTCAGTTAGTAAGTCCATAGATTTTATGGGGTTCACCATGTACCAGGGTCTGCGCCAGCTGATAGAGATATAAGAGTGGTGGAATGTGATGATCATTACTATCCAAAGTACTTGTATAAAGGCACAAATTGAGGCTGGGATGTGGCTCAAGCAGTAATGTGCTCGCCTGGCATGTGCGGGGCGCTGGATTTGATCCTCAGCACCACATACAATAAAGTAAAGATGTTGTGTCCACTGAAAACTGAAAAATAAATATTAAAAAATTCTCTCTCTCTCTCTCTCTCTCTCTCTCTCTCTCTCTCTCTCTCCCCTCTCTCCCCTTAAGAAAAGACACAAATTGGTGTGAATATACTGAGTGTACAACCAGAGATATGAAAAATTGTGCTCTATATGTGTAATGAGAATTGTAATGCATTCCGCTGTCATATATAAATAAAAAAATTTTTAAAAACAGAATGGGAAAACCAAACACGGTATCTGTACTCATAGAGCTTCTGGTAAAACAACATTTCTCATTAATCATTTGAGATTTTATAAAAGCAAAATATAAAGCCAATTATCAAGTCAGGCCCTAGAACTTGTCAGATTCTAAAATTGCCCAATGTAGAGAAATGAGGGCTAGATCCTAGTTTGGCTCGACATAAAAAACAGACAATACCCCAAAGGGGAAAGAATAGGAGCTGGAGGGGACACAGGGAGGAGGGAACTGAGGAACAGTGGGTCAGGATGGGGGCCAGGACCCATAATTAGTGAGTGACGGAGCTGGGACTGGAAGCATGGTGTCCAGGCTCCCTGGCTGGGGCACTTTCCAACACACACCCACTGTCATTCTATTTTCCATCTGCATCTCTTGTCACTGCCAGGTACATGGAGGGGTTTCAGCTGTCCACTCTAGCTGCCTGGGGAACATCGGCCAGGAATGAATAGCACATTTCTAAGAAAGACTTGATATCACCAGAGCCATTATGTCACAAGGCTGCAACTCAATCCTCAAAGAGAGAGAGGGCAATTTAACAAAAACTATACCAGGAGAATTCAGAATGGAATAAAAAAGAAGAAATCAGTTGCTCTACCACAGTGTTTTTTCTTTTCTTTCTTTCTTTCTTTTTTTCTTTCTTTCTTTTTTTCTTTCTTTTTCTTTCTTTCTTTCCTTTATTATTATTATCATCATTTTAGTCAAACAGACACCGTGTTCTATGTCTGTGTATCCTTTCCAAGTTGTTTAGTTTCACTGAACTTTTTATTTTCCCCCTCATCTTTAAAATGAGCTTACTAGCATGTTTCTTGTGGGATCTGTGGAAGAGACCGTTCATTGTACTGGGTTGGGTTTTCTCTTTCCTCTTTAGTAACAGAACTCCCAGTTCTTAGCTGAGCGAAGAACTGTCTGGAATAAAGGCGACATTTCCTCCTCACTTTTACTGGAGTTAGGGACAGCCACTTCTTCCCATTCCTTCCTCCTGGGAGCTCGGGAGGATTGTTATATACAATTTCCAGAAAAGGCAAAGGTGTGACCTTCTTTCTCTCCTTTCTTCCTTCCTTTTGGTTGGAATATAGGGGTGAAAACTTGAACTAGAGGAGCAAATGGGCCCTAAGTAAACTCTGGAATCAGAGTCCACATATAATGAAGCACAGGATAAAAAAAATCTGGGATGCCATAAACCCCAAGCTGTTTCCGGATAGCCTTCTGATATTTTGAGGCAAGATTTTCTCCCACCTTTTTAAGCTGCTATTTGGGGACTATTTGTCTTATGCAATGATGGGAAGAAGTCCCACCAATATTAATGTTATATGGGCAACTATTGCCTTTGCCTGCCTGGTTTCCATTTCTCCTGATTTTATTTTATTTTATTTATTTATTTTTGGTAACAGGGGTTGAACCCAGGGGCACTTTACCACTGAACTATATCCTCAGCCCTTTTTATTTATTATTTTGAGACAGGAATTTGCGAAGTTGCTTAGGGCCTCACTAATTTACTGAAGCTAGCCTAGAACTTGTGCTCATCCTGTCTCAGAATCCCAGGTCACTGAGATTACAGACCTATACTATCACACCCAGCTCCTCCTGGTTTTAATAATTGCAACTCGAGTTTTCTTTGAGGAGCAACCCCTTCTGTCAGCCTTAATAGAGCTGTCCATTAAGACATACCAATTGAGTTTTGAATTTGAATCTTGGACAGTGTAACTCAAGCATCAAAAATGCAGAGTGGCTCTGTCCTTGGAGGTGACAGGAAAGCTTTTCATTACTAAAGATTGTTAATCAAGAAATGTGCCATGGAGGCTAAAAACAGAAAATCACCATTTTACAACTAGATTTTACAACTGGGTCTAAGCAAAAATCATCAATGGATGCTAAAACCCCTGGGTGAAAAAAAAATGTAGGAGAACAAAATATTCACACAGTCAGAAAGTATAATACTTATCAACCACAAAAGCATACAGCTACCTCTATAATGGTGAGATCTGGGGACACCACTTTACCTGATGATCAAATATGATGTCATGAATGATAGGGCATCGTACACCCTGGTGTGAGGCACTGGGGAGGATCCACCTATGTCCTATTTATGCCAAAACAGAACCAGGTGAATCCAAACTGACGGACATTCTGTAAAAAATTGGCTTAGACTCTTCACATATTTCACTGTCATGAAAGACTGAAGAGGAAAACAAATAAACAAGTACTGTGGTGAATCATCCTAGCTTAAAGGAGACTAAAAAACACAATCTTCAGTCATTCTGTCTTTGCTGCATACTGCAAAAATAAAGACTGTTCTCAGCAATCAGACTGTCACATTCCAAAAACAGACAGCATCACTCTGAAGGGTCACCTGGTTATTGTGAAGGGCCTCAGAAGAATCCTCTGGAGGGACTTCAATCACATCGACATAGAACTCAGTTTCCCTAGAAAGAAAAAGAAGAGGCTCAAGGTGGACAAAAAAGAAGAGGCTCAGGTGGAGAACTGTTTGCAGGATCTGTGGTCAAGTTCAGAACATGATCGGGGTGTCTCACTGGGCTATGGGTACAAGATGAGGTCTGTGTGTGCTCTTGTCCCCATCAGTGCTATCAATCAGGAGAAGGGGCCTCTTGATGAAATTCAGAATTTCTAGGGTAAAAAATTCATCCTCAGGGTTTGGGTGAGGACACCCAAACTTGTTGTATCTCAAGCTCAGAAAGATGAATTAATCTTTGAAGAGAATGCTATCGAATTTTTTTTTTTCAAATTCAGCTACTTTAATTCGGCAAGCCACAATGGTTAAAAATGTTTTTAGCAGCACAATTCACAATAGTTAAACTGTGAAACCAACCTAGATGCCCCTCAGTAGATGAATGGATTAAAAAATGTGGCATATATACACAATGGAATATTACTCAGCAATAAAAGAGAATAAAATCATGGCATTTGCAGGTAAATGGATGGCATTGGAGAATATCATGCTAAGTGAAGTTAGCCAATCCCCAAAAAAACAAATGCCAAATATTTTCTCTGATATAAGGAGACTGATCCATAATGGGGTAGGAGGGGGAGCATGGGAGGAATAGATGAACTCTAGATAGGGCAGAAGGGTGGGAGGGGATGGGAGGGGACAGGGGGTTAGCAATGATGGTGGAATGTGATAGACATCACTATCCAAAGTACATGTATGAAGACGTGAATTGGTGTGAACATACTTTATATACAAACAGTAATATGAAAAATTGTGCTCTATATGTGTAATAAGATTTGTAATGCTTTCCACTGTCATGTATTTAAAAAATAAAATCAATTAAATATTAAAAAAATAAAAATTTAAAAATAAAGTGCAACTAATCTAAATAAATAAATAAATAGAATAAATAGAATAAATAGAATAAAGGTATTGTATTTATCTATAACTAAAAAAAAATTTTAAAAAAAGAAAATTTGGGGATGATATCCACATTTCGAAAAGAGAAGCAGTTCAGCAGGCTGATGAGTAAGTCTTAGAGTTATCCAGCTATGAAACATGGTCCTGGATTAGAAGACCAATTTGTGATATTTTAATAACACAATAAAAAAGTCTTTATTGATTTGGGGGAAAAACATGATATTAAAACACATGATTCTTTATTGGATCCTGGAGAAACAGAACAGTTATAAAGGAAAATTTGGATAAATTTTAATACAGACTCTGTACTAACACTAGTGGTCTTTCATTGTAAGTTTCTTAAACGTGAAAACTTAGGTTACGTGGAAAAATATTCTTATTTCCTTGTTTTTAAGGGATTCGTGATGAAGACTTTGGGGGCAAAGTACATGTATGAAGTTTGTATCTAATATTCATATGGTTCAGTGAATACATTAAAATGGGCACACATATCCACATAGGAGACGTGGGGAGTGGGGAGACAGCAGGAGGACAGGACATGCTTGGGGGGGCTGCTTGAAGGGTATAAGTTTGTCATAATACTGTTACAATTTTTCTGTAGATTTCTAATTTTTCCAAATAAAAAGTTGGAGGGTAAGTCTTTCTTTTTCTATTCTTAGAGTGCAATACATGGACCTTCAAAGCAATGCTTAGCTCCTGTCACAGGCTCTGGTTCCCTAATGCCAAGGAGCATATGTGTGTCCAGGGCAGGACTCCCCTGGCTATTCTTCAAAACCTGTGTCGCTAGATGGGATTCATACTTGTTGCCTTTTGCACTTGTTGTATTAGTCAGGGCTCCCTGGAGAAAAATAACTAATAGGATCTCACAAATAATTATGTCATACCCAGTAAATATTACATATAATATTGCATAGAATCATACTGTTTCTCTGACATATATATACATAAACACATATGCATATAATAATCAGTAAATATATATTTTATATTACAGTATAAAATATATATTTTATTTATATAATATATACTATATATTATCACATATACTATATATGTGATAATATATTATAAGCAATATTACATGTGATAATATATAGTATACATAGTATATATATATAACATGTGATAATATATAGTATATATATAGCATGTGATAATATATAGTATATTATATACATATAATATACTTATGTATTTTGTATATATATATAAGGAGTTGGCTCATATGGCTCTATTTCCTCTCACCTGCTCCGCATTGCCTGTCACATGGATGGCTATGACTGGATACGTCTCCCATCTCTCTGTGTGGGCCCTTGCAACCCATTCTCAGGATATGCAGACATCACAGACACCATCCCCTCATATCTGGGCTTCCATCTAGTCAGTGTCTGTCCACTTCAGCGGGATGGAATCACAGTCCCCAGTGTGCATAGAGGGTCCTCCACCCTTGGATCATTTATGCCTTGTTCATTTCCCCTCTCTCACTCACCTTCTTTACATGTTTTTTTTTTTCCTATGCACAGACCAGTCTAGATGTGCTGTCATTTTCCAAATTCAACACCTGCTACTTTTTATGTAGAGGCTTCTGGCCTGAAGTGGATGTCCCCTTACCCTGCCTCCAGTAAATAGCCACACTTCTTTCAAGCCTCAGCTCAGTGCCTCCTTCAGAGAAGTTTCTCCTGCTCTCTTCCTGATCCAGAGGTTACTGACTCTACCAGGATCCCTCCTGACTGACTCCAATTAATTCACTCTTTCTGTCAAGGCAGATAAAGCCTTTTGTGGCCAGTCTTGCCCCATGATTTGTGAACCAGGGATGGTGTCTGACTCAAGTCAGTATGGAGAACAATGTTGAGAGGAGGTATGTCAGGTGTATCAATGAATGAATGAGTGAAAGAATGAGTGAGTAAACCAAAAGAACACACTACAGGTTTAATCATGATAATGTCAACAGCAGCAATCCTATTGATAACAAACATTTATGGAGCACTCAGTTGGTGCCTAGCATTATACTAGATGCTTGACCTAAATTATTAAATACCTAGAAGAATCATGGATACCTGCAATCAGTGTTGAATTATTGACATGTGTCTAAACATTTTGCATGTGGTTACTCATTCAGCTGCACATGAGCCATATGAATAATAATAATAGTTTTCTTTCCTTTTTACTAATGAGAGTGCTGGGGCTTAACCTTATGAGATACGAGTTTATTTGCCTGGGATCACACATCTAGTATGTGAAGGATCGGGGACTTATCTCCTAGAGCCAATGGCTCCACTCCTGACCCCCAGTGCCCTTCTTTAGAATAACTAGTAAACCATTTTGAATGTTCGATGTAGTCATCAAAAATATTTCTAAACTTCAAAACACATTCTTTTGAGAAGTACAAATGAAATTCACAGTTTTCTGAGTTTTCGGTCACTTAAATACAGATGATGTGACAAAGACATTTTTGGTTGGACCGTCATGATAGGTAACATGATAAAACATCTAAACATGAAGAAGTATGGAAAACACGATGGGAAGTGCTTTGGAAAAGTCATTCATCCTGGATTCTTAAGTTATAATCCTCTTGGAAAAGGGCTTGGAATCCTGACTTGCTGGAAAAAAACAGTAGACCAAACATCACGTGCCCCCATCCACGCCAGAAGACGGGACCTCAGAGGAACCCAACTTATTGGCTTCAACTCTGCCCCCTTGGAGTTCAGAGTGAAGCAGGACCTAGGAAGTTGACACTGCATTCATCCAGCAGGACAGCTTGAACCATGAGTGGACATCAGAGTGAGCTTATGGTTTTCCAACCCCAGAAATGTGGGGAGCTAGAGTCAGAGAGAAGGAGCCTGGGACAATAATAAGTGCCATGAAAATGAGCCCAGCCTCCTTCAGTTGGGGCTTGAATTCATGCCCCGTAACTCACTCTCTGTGCATGGCCTCAGTTTTAGAATCTGTAAATGACAGTACCAGTTTCTACTGTGTGAGAATTGCATGAGAATTTGCCCATAAATCTCTTGGTAATCTCTTAGTATTAATGGCCATCCACTGTTTTAAGCTCCCCCACTTCTTTTTTAAATGTTCCATTATTTTATTTAATTCTCTCAAGAACCCCATGAAGAAGGTACCTGAAACTTAATAGGCTTTCCTGAGGCACCAGAGACCAGAGAGCCAGAGAAGGAAGTGGTCAGACACACTGACCCTCCTACACAGTGGATGTATCTTGGAAAAACTACACCCAATCTAAAAGCCTGCCCCTCACCTCCATCCCTGAGAAGGCAGCCCAAGGCTGCAGGTGGATGGACTTTGGAGTCAGTCACTGTTCTTAGCCCAGATTTTTTACATACTGCTGAATTTTCTCAGGCAAATTACCTAACCTCTCTGAGCTATAGTTTCCTCATTTCTATCACAGGAGATATCCATGATCCATGGAAGCTAATGGTAGCAAATGAGGATTAACTGAGATAAGATCTGCACCGAGCCTGACTTTAATGAGTACTCAGTAATGAAGCTGCTATTGTCATTACTATCATTTTAATTATTACTTCCCAAATATGGGCATCTATCCCTGCAGCCCCACCCTTGCCTTAGACCAACTTCAAGCAGGTGTCAGACCTCTTTACACACTCCAGCAGAAATTCGTCCGCACTAAAAATTGGTTTGCTGTAGATCTTATTCCAGAGTCAGAGGAGGTAACTTACCTTGCACATTCCAGAACAGACATCGGAAATCCTCCTCTGATGTCTTTCCTCTCCTGAATCTGTGTTGCCCCTAAACTAGCTCACCTCTCCACCCGGCAAGGTCCTAGGGTCCCACTTTCCAGTCCTTCCATGACCCTTTCAGTCTCTCACCCCCTTCTTAGTTCTTGACTAAATTCTACACCTAAATCTGTACATCCTACCCAACAGCCCAAAGTGCTCCCATTAATTGACTGATCCTCCTTAGAAGTAGTCTTAACTTTAGGGATCTCAGACCCACATCCACCACAAGCTGTCTATTAAAGTTAACATTGACATTAACACATCTAAGAGTCAGGCATGGGGAAACATGCCTATAATCCCAGCTACTCAGGAAGCTGAGGCAGGAGAACTATAAATTTGAGACCTTTTATTTTGAAACCCTGCTTCAAATTAAAAGTAAAAATGCAGGTGGGCATGTAGCTTAGTGGCAGAGCATCGCTGGGTTCAATCCTTATAACTGCAAAATAAATGAATATAAATAAATCAATATTTACACACACACACACACACACACACACACACACACAAAATCAGGGGTCTCCTGAAATGTGTTCCACTAAGCAAAATTTTCTGTCTCATCCCGTTACTACTCTCCATTGGTAACATGGTGCAACTTGGCAGATAACATGTGCCCGGTAAATGGAAGTTATCATATTATTATTTGCAGATCTCTCTTCCTTCTCCTTAGAAAAGTGGGGTTTTCAGTGACACCCACTCCCAAATACACTTAGCTGATAGAGGTGGTCTGCAAGTGTGGTGTCACAGGTGTATATAAGTGAGATATATTTTAGAGTGGTCTTCTTCAAGATTTGTTAAAATGTTGAAGACTCTTTGAACACAGCTTTAAAAAACAACAACTAATATTTCTTTGAATGTTACCAACTAAATAAGTCAGTTAGAGAAGTTGAATTGGCATGGAAACATCCTTTCTCACTGTGTTAATAACAAGACCAAACTATGTCTGCTGTTTATATAGCAGAGATCATTTGGTAGAGAAGAGGAAAAAAAAAACTGCTAGTTTACTTGATGTAAAATACTAATGATCACCAAGTAATATTAGCAATTAGACAGAATCATCAAAATTCCAAATATTATTAGTTTGAGTTTCAACAGACTCAACTAGCAGACCTCATTTAATCTTTTTATAGAGAAACAAAGGTGTGTGTGTGTGTGTGTGTGTGTGTGTGTGTGTGTGTTTTATTTGTGTGTACATGCTATCGAACAGAGTAGTGTGCTGAGTCAGCTTTTTGTCACAGTGACAAAATGTCTGAGATAAACAACTTAAGGAAAAAAAAATTATTTTGGCTCATAGTTTCGTAAGTTTCAGTCCATGTGGGACTGTAGGGGTCCACCTGGAGGGATGTGGTGCTTACTTCATGATGGCTATGAAGCAGAGAGAGAAAGAGAGAGAGAAAGAAAGAGAGAGAGAGAGAGAGAGAAAGGGAGAGAGAGAGAAAGAGAGAGAGAATGGGGTCAGGGACAAAATATGTCTTTTAAGGTCATGCCTCTAGCAAATTTCCTTCTTTCCACTAATTTCTTCTTAAAATTTCCACCGATTTCTAGTAGAGCCATCAGCCAGTGACCAGCCTTTGCCACATAAGCCTTTGATGGACACTTAAGATCCCAACTGTAACAAGTGGATTTTAAGCCGTTTCTGACTAGCACTCATCTTTCTAAAGCAGTTAACATGGACCAAGTGCTGATGGATCCTAGTCTCCACTATTAGAAAAGAGGGTAGGTCCACTCTTCTTGGGAGGAAAAGGGCAAGAAAGGACTGATCATGGGATTAGCAGCAGGGCATAGGAAAGGGAATAGAAGAGACAAAAACTGATTATAGGGAGAGAGTAGGACATTTATTGAGCACCCACTGTATTCTAGGCATTTTGCTATTTACATAATGATGTTTAGCTTTCATTACATTCTAGAAGATCCATGGTATTATGCCTGTTAGGTAAAGGAAGGAACTGAAACTCATAGAAGGTAAGAGCCTTGGCCAAATTCTCAGAATTAGTGAGGAGCAGAGCTGAATTGTTTCCTGGTCTTCTGATTCCAAGTCTTATGTTCGTTTCAGTGTATAGTAATGTCTATCAGAGATAGAAAACAAGAAACTTGCTATGATCTCCATAGTTCATCTTCTTGCATTCCTTTCAAAGTACATGGGGTGGTAGAAAGAGCTCAGGTATTAGAGATAGAAAATATAAAACCTACCTGTAAGGCTGCACCAGTTGCTTAAATACCACAAACTGGAATATTTTCATGCCAAATTGTAAACTGTTGCTGCCTTGGAGTCGTTCCTTTCTGAGTCCTGTGATGCCCCTTTTGCTACCTCACGTGTCCTGAAGCCTCCCCCAATGATCTTTAGAGCTCCCTGTGAGTCTGCAACCCAATGGCTTAGTCATTGCACATTAGGGGGAAGGCAGCACCCTAGTCCAATTCTTGGGCCCATCTATCCTGACTCACAGGTATCTTTACTGCACTGGTAGTTACTAACTTGAAATAATCAGTCCAGCCCTCAGCCTCCTTCCTACTCCCTCACAAACCCAACTGATCTATGGAGAATTCTATCTTTGCTAACATGGGTCCTAGATATTTGTGTGATACTTTATCTGGAAAATATGTGGAGAGTCTCAAACAGAAAGGGCGAAGGAAAGATAGTGCATTCACAGTAAGAGACAGAGACTGAGATGGTTTATGTTTTTAAAAAAAAGAGTTTAGAGGAGAGACAGGAAAGAAAATAAAATCTTGGAAGTTAAAATTTGAGAGAGAACACCAATGTGTTCAGGTGAGTGAGCAACTCTGGAACAACAGTAGAATTTAATAAATTAGTAAGAAGGATTTTGGAGATGTCATGTGAGAATTTGTCTTCCCTAAAGCTCCCAAGTGGCATAAGATAAAATGGAAATTTGTTTTTAATTACAGCTGATGAAGATTCTTTATATTGTACACAATGTAGAGACTGGGTCACATGGAGCTCTGGATTTATGAAGTTTACAAAATGACCTCTATTATTTCTTCTAATGTCAATCATCAGCAAAAAAACGTGAACTGACTTCTTAAGTGTTGATCAACTTCTGTGGGTTCTATAAGTAAGATGATGAACTATAGGGTCACAACACGTTACAGAACTCAGTAGGCAAGAGTCTTGGATCTACCTGTAGTTCAGTCTGATCCCTTAGAAAAGAATCTTACTTTTATGGGTCTCAGTATTTTCATTTGTAAAATGGAAGATGATGTTTATTTAGTTTCTAATAGAATCTAAATTTTTTGAGTTTCAATATGCCAGACACTCTGTGTCTATCACTTAAACTCCTATTGCCAATCTGTGACTTACGTGTGATCAGTTCTTTTTCACAGAGTAGACCTAGTAAGCATAAGAAATCTGTCCACAGACCCTCAGCTAACTAGTGAAAGGGCTGGGATTCACAGTGTCCTCTCTTGCTCCAAATCCAGAGCTTTTTCCTTTACCATGTATGGTTTCCCAACTTTCCTTGAGACCCTAGAATGCAAGTCATAAGTAAGCTTTAGTATTTAGAAAAGGCTTTAAAACCATAAAAATGCCATGGAAATACCAGGTGTTTCAAATATATTATTATTATTTGGGGCGGGGGTAAGTTTGAGTTTATAGGTCAATTTGTACAGAATGGAATTTTAAAAACAAATCTTTTCTGAACAACTACTATGGTATAATTGTCTATGAATGCAGCTTTTTTTTTCTTGGAAATTCTCTATTTTCCATTTTTTTTAAAAAAATTAAATTTCTTTTAATTAGTTATCCATGACAGTAGAATGCATTTATGCACTTTGACATGTCATACATAGATGGGGTATAATGTTCTAATTTTTCTGATTGTACATGTTGTAGAATCACATTGGTCTGCAGTCATATATGTACATAAAGTATTAATGTCTGTTTCGCTCTACTATCTTTCCTATCCCCACATTCCCTCCCGGTCCCTCCCTTTACGCCCATCTACCTATCTAAGGTAACTCTATTCTTTTCTAGTGTCCCCCAACCCCTGCTTATTGTGAATTAACATTCACATATTAGAGAAAACATTTGTCCTTTGGTTTGGGGGGATTGGCTTATTTTGCTTGGCATGATATTCTCCAACTCAATCCATTTATCGGCAAATGCCTTAATTTCATTCTTCTTTAAAGCTGAGTAACATTCCATTGAATATATATACCACATTTTTCTTTATCCATTCATCTATTGGAGGACACCTAGGTTGGTTCCACAGTTTATCTCTTGTGAATTGAGTGGCTATAAATGTGGATGTATCACTATAGTATGCTGATTTTAAGTCCTTTGGGTATAAACTGAGAAGTGGGATAGCTGGGTCACATGGTGGTTCCATTCCAAATTTTCTGAGGAATCTCCAGACCACTTTCCATAGTGATTCCACCAATTTGCAGTCCCATCAGCAATGTACGAGTGTACCTTTTTCCCTACATTCTCGCCAACATTTATTGTTGCCTATATTCTTGATGATTGCCATTCTCACTGGAATGAGATGAAATCTTAGTGTAGTTTTGACTTGCATTTCTCTAACTGCTAGAGATGTTGAACATTTTTTCATAGACTTGTTGGTTGAATATATTTTTTCTTTTGTGAAGTGTCTGTTCAGTTTCTTAGCCCATTTATTGGTTGGGTTATTTTTTTCTTTTTGGTATTAAGTTTTTTGAGTTTTTATATATCCTAGAGATTAATGCTCTATCTGAGGTGCATGTGGTAAAGATTTTCTCCCAATCTGTAGGCTCTCTCCTCACATTACTGATTGTTTCCTTTGCTGAGAAGAAGCTTTTTAGTTTGAATCCATCCCAGCTGGGGATTGAACCTGGGCCTTGTGCATGCAAGACAAGCACTCTACCAACTGAGCTATATCCCCAGCCCCCTTCAAATAGATTAGTAACTGCTCTTTCTTATTCTCTGTACTTGACCTCAGATTAGGGGTAGATGCTTGATGCACCACCCAGAACCCTTTTCAATGAAGCACGCATCTCCCCAGCTGCTGAGAGTGTGATCAGGTGTCAACCTGCAAGATAGAGATGCCTCACTCAAGGTCACACCCCCTCCTGAGCATCCCAAAACCAGTGTGATCCAGTGACCATCTGATGACAGAGCATAAAGACCTCTGGCCATCTTGGCCTAACTTTGTGCAACTCTGAAATGTTCTTCTAGTTCTAGAACACTTGGTGAGGAGCAGCATTATTTGGGGGCCTGCATCATGGATTGCCTTCTTGCTCTGCCAGCTCTGCCTCCATCTTCTTCCCCTCCATAGGTATTCCTCCCATGACATCCCTAAAACATCCTGTGTGCCGAACACCTTCTGAGTCTGCTTCTTGGGAGAATCCAGCCAGTGACAAGTGGGTTCTTTGTGAGTCCACATCTCTGGCTCATGTGAAATCTTCTCAAAGGCAGGAAATGTGCTGTATTCCTTCCTAGATCACCAGTGCTTGGCCTTAAACTAGCTCCGGAGGGTAGGGCAGGGAAACATTCCTTTCATGTTCTATGAAGGAGAAATATCCCTGTGAACTTCTGGGATAACAGTAATAGTACTACTTACATAGTATCTACAATTTATCAGATACTATTTTAAAGGCTTTGAACCTAAGGATTCAATCCCACAACAATCCCAGAAAGTAATTATTATTATTTCCATTTTATAGATCAATGGTCCCAAGTTCTGCCTGAGGGCCCCTACTAGTGGTGGGTAGATTTTAATTGCTCAGAGTCTGTCTCTGAAACTCGCTTTCCTCATCATTCCTGCTTAATGCTTCCTGTATCCATGTGTCCATCCATCTGCCATCCACCAATTGATTGAACAAGGTGAGTAAAGAGCTTGGGGAGGGGAGGGAAAGGGATCACCTTTTACTTTAGGGGGACTGGGATTGTTACAGAACACCTCTGCTGATGAACGCCTGCCTGCTGTGAGCCCAGTGTTCATGCATCTAGGGTGTGGGCCACCAGAGCTCCCCAGGTGACCCTGATGTGCACGTGGGTTTTGGAACCCCTGATACAGCTGGCACTTTCACAGAAGACACTTAGATAAATGCCATAACGGAGGCCGTGGGATGTGGAGTGATCTGGCACAGCCACCCTGGCAGGGAGAGAAAGGAGCCAACACTCTCCCCTGGTTCAGGGTCCTCAGCCAGGGTTCTTTGAGCTGTACTTCCTGAGCTTGGGCCAGGAATCTGCCCGGGGCATGGGGAGCCACATACCTCACACGTGCATCTAATGATTGCTCAGGAAGTGGGGGCTTTGGGGCTGACAAACGTTGCACCGGAAAGGGGAGGGAGAGCTGTCAGGAGGGGGTCAGCGAAGCCAGCTCCCTCAAAGCATTGTCCTTTCCTTCCTCCAACAGGATGCCAGGAGCCTCACAGAAAAGGGACCCATTTGTCTTCGTTCCCAGCACAATAACTTGCTGCTGGCCTTTCTCTTGGGCCTTGCTCAGAGCAACAGGATACAGTCTTTGCCAGGAGAGAAGGAAGGAAGGAGGGAGGCAAGGGAAATGACAGGCGCTCAGGATCTCTAGGCCCCCGGCCTGGATCCTGGACCTTGGGAAGACCCACGACTGTGAGGCCCAGGACTGCCTGGGTCCAGCTGGGCACGGAATGGGAAACAATTTTCAGTTGCAGGGAAAACCTTAATCAGATGTAAGCTGAGTAACCACTAGCAGCTGAGCTACAATATCTGGGCGTATCTAAGTGGCCTTTGGCCAACTTTTTAACCTTAATCTAGTTTTCTTTGCACATTTAGAGAAGAAAAACACATAGGATCAATTCAGAATAGGACCTTCGTTCCTTTTTTTCACTGTTGTTAAAATGAAGAACTTATGCTTCAAAGCATTATTTTGAGCTTCTTTTGCAATGGAGATTTTTTTCCCCAGGCTCACTCACTCAAGATCTGCAGCAGCAGAATCGTGTGATCGTGTGTGTGTGTGTGTGTGTGTGTGTGTGTGTGTGTGTGTGAGAGAGAGAGAGAGAGAGAGAGAGAGAGAGAGAGAGAGAGAAACAGAGACAGAATGGAGTAGGGGCATGGAGAGGGCTTACCCATGGCAAAGATGGGGGTGAATTGGCTTGTAGAATTGAAATCAATACTGCAATCTGCTACAGAGATATAAACAAAGCAAATCAACACATTTTAACAAATGCTTACTTGTCGTGTGTTATGAACTCCACATATATGACATTCACTGTGCTGGGGGATGGGTTGCTCAAAGCTAGCCCACAAGTTCCTAGTTCAGTAGGTGACTCCTCCAGGTTCTATATTGCCAAGAGTGTTGGTGTTGTTCACAGAGAGCCAGGTGTCCAAGGAGACAGTGGGATCCTCCTGAAGAGACACCTCATTCTGGCTAAACACGTGGGGAAGATGGACAGTGGACAGTGAGTTGGAGGTCACCTTCCTCAGTGGGACTGATTGCTGAAGAACATGATCTCCCTTTTAGATTAATGTCAACCCTTGTCCCTAAAACTCTTCTGAGGTGTAAGAAAAACATCACATTCAATTAAAACATGGGCTGTTGGTGTGAACTCTGCTGCTGCCTGTCAAAGAAATCATACAATTAATTTTTTTAAACCAAAGTTATTTGAATTTCAACACAGACATATTTTAATGAATAGGCTTGTTCCCTCTCCCTGTCTCTCCTGTGTTTTAAACCTAGTTGGCATGTAGAGATAAAATGGTGAAGAGGGCTAGAAGGAATTTCTGCTGTGGGCCCTTGAGCAAGAATGTGACAGTAACAGGATTAATGGCCTGGTAGAATGTCCAGTCTTTGGAGGTCAAGGTCCACAGAGCCTCACTGGGGTAAAGGACAGACTGTGGCCTATCCTCGCTTCACCACTCAGAGATGGCTTTGGAGAAGAGTGCCCAGGAGAGGTGAGCAGAATGGAAAGGCAGGAGAGAGGAAGAGCAACAGCCATCTGCTAAGAATGGGCTCTGTGGAGCACTTTGCATATGTGATTTCTCTCAGTCCTGCTGGGCTCAGAACATGACACTCAAAGCACCGTGATCTGGCGTGTTCAGTACTGGGAAGGACACTGGTGGCCCCAGAAGCAAAGTCCTCCCTGACCTTCTCTTGCTCTCCTGTCTCCCACCTCTTTTTCTCTCCCAAAGCAAGTCAGAGAAATCAGAATTCCTCTTTTCCAAAGCCATAGAAACTACAGCCCATCTGCCCCAAAGTAAGCCACAAGACTAAGACAGGTCAGTCTCTCCTGTCTACCTTCTTCTTTGAGGACCCTCATTTCAGAGGCATCCTGCCCTAGACTGGAGAGGAAGGGGTGCCACACAGAAAGACCAAGATGACTCTGGACCAACAGTCCTTGCTGGGTTCCCCCTCTGTCCATTACCAATACATCATCCACTTTTTATCAAAACATATCTCTACATAACCCCTTTCTTTATCAAAGCTAAGAATAAAAATAGACAGTTTTCTGTGGATCTTAGGGTCATGATTTATGAAGGCTCTTGTGTCAGCTAAAGCTTTGATTAAATAAATCTGTATGCTTCTCTCTTGTTAACCTTTTATTACAGAAGTGTCAATAGGGACCCTTACAACTCCTGAGGGAAAGTATCACAGCCTTGCCACCCCTACTGTGTTTACTACATTCCCATGAACTGCTATTCCTCTCCTAATTTTCACCAAGGTGAAAACAGGGGCTCAGAGGGTTGGTTGATGGTGACTTGTACAAGGTCATGTTGCTGGCAATGATAAGAATTGAGATTCTTCCCCAAACCAGCTTCATCCCAAAGCATGTATTTTTTGGACTATCCCACCCTCTGATTGAAGATCCTTCCCTAGTTTTTTACCATTGGATTAGACTGAGATGTGACTGCACATTGGGTTGCCGCCCCTGAAATGAACCCTCATATCTCCAGTGTCAAATGTACTCTTTTTTCAAGTCAACCAGGGCACTCCTTCTTTTTCAGAAATGTGGTAATTAATTTTACAACTTGCAATTTCCCCTTTCTTATGTATCTAATAAGGGTTTCTTGCCATTTGGAGGAAGAGAAGAAATTTTGCTTTATAAAGAGAGTGTTCTGTTAACCAAAGTGTGGTTCATGAACCTGAAGTCTTGATATTCCCTGGAAGCTTGTTAGAAATGAAGGCTCACTGCCCACAGCCCTGCAGCATCCAACTGAGATGGATAAATGTTTCACATACTCAAGGAAGTTTGAGATACATTGTATAGAAGACATAATTTAGATTCAGATCTGGGTTCAAATTCCCACTCTGCTACCAATGAGTGAGACCTTGGGCAGTTTATAGAATTCCTCTGGGTTTTACTCTTCTCATTGATAAAATTAGGATAGATAATGACCATTCTTCAGCCTTGGAGGAGTAAGTAAACTAAGATTTACTTCAATGTTCACATATAGTATATCATCCATGAATGATGCATACTTTCTGCCCTCATCTTCCTCTCCCTTAATTTTTTTTCCTTTTGGAAAATGTACATGCTATTGAATCTGATCTCTGAGAGAGAAAATGCATCTGAAACACTAATCATATTCATTGGATCTGTATTTCCAATATGGTGGTCACTCACTGTGCTCTGTACATTTAAATTAAAAATAATTAAATAAATTTTAAATTTAGGTTTTTAGTCATGTTAGCCACATTTCAATAGCCCCATATGGCTAGTGACTAGTGTATTGGGCACCATAGATACAAAACATATTTTTTAATCAAGGAGAGTCATATTAGACCATGCTATCTTGGATACCTCTTATTTATCCTGGGCTTTTACTAAACCACAGCCCAGCTGTTTAAATAGTAGGAGCTTAATAAGTGCTCTTTGGCTTGAATTTTGCAGGTTCACTTATTGGAAAGAGTGGCATGAGAGCTCCAAATTCTGGTTTCCAATTTCTGCTCTGTCGATAAAGGATCTATATGAACTTGGGTAAATCACTTGACTTTTCAGTTTCAGTTTCCTCTTCTGAAAATTTAGAGGGGAAGAGGCAATTAGAATACCTCCAATTAGTCTAGAAGCTTTTGCATTTTTTATCTCTTTTAATAGTTCCCCCAACCTTACAACTTAGAGGGTAAGCAGGTTATCTTTATATGACTGGGACGATCCCAGTTCTAATAATAAAGGTTCCAAATCCCAGGAATCTCCTGATTCCCATGGACCCCAGGACATCTGGTCACCCTACCTACAAGTTCCTTCCAGTTACAAAATTCCATGGTCCTGTGAAAACCTCAGAGTGGGGTTCCAGGAACCCACAGCTGCTGCCAACAGTAGAGAAGTATCAGAGCTCTTGCTCTGGAATCTGATAAGCCTGAGTCTGACACCAGTGCAATCACTGGATTTCTTAGAGACTAGGATTCCCCTCTGCAAAATGAAAATGTGAGCACCATTCTTCCTTCTGTTTGGTGTGGTGAGGGTTAACTTAAGGAAACTTTGTACCATGTGGAGCACTCTGCACAGGTATTATTAATTCATCAGACTCTGGAAAGGGAGTAGGATCTATCTTTAGGGACCCGATGATTGGGATGCTCATGAGTACCCCCAGGCATCTGCTTTTAAAGGGACATGCCTCTCTATGAGCCCTTGTGCTCCTCTTCATTATAACTCCATAGTGTTTGCCCCAGACTAATAAACAGCAGTTTAAACTGGTTAAAGAGAGAGCATTTCAACCCCCTGCCCCTGCTGGGATAAAATGACTCTGATCCAGCAAGTTTACTAAACACAAACTAATCATTCTTGTTGCCAATGTAGGCTTTTGGCAGAGTTCTATTGAGAGAGAGAGAGAGTTGGGGGCGGGGGTGGGGGGAGGAGAAAGAAAAAGAAAAAAATCCCCGCTCTGGATTGCTGAGACAGCACTGTATTTAGACAATTAAATTTGGAAAAGCAAGACAGTTCCTGTAACTACCTCCCACACCCCCTACTACAAGAACAAAAGGTTTTGTTGAAAGTATTCATATGGATATTAATACCGACACTTTAATGAGCCCCTCAGCAAACTCATCTGCAGTAATTGCAGCCAGCCACGGTGCCACCAGTGGGAAGGGTACAAAAGCGCCTCCAAAAATTAGTCACTTGTAAGTTAACCCCACAGTCACGTCAAGCAGCCTACACTTGATGGCTGATTCACAACGATTCCTTGACACCTCTGTACTTAAAGGGGACAGATCACCATGGGAAGTCTGCTGAAAGGGAAAAGTTCACATTTACAAAAGACCTTCCCATCAGAGGAGAGAGTTTTGAGGAAACCAGGGTTATAAGTTAATCACTGGGTTAATGATAGCAGCAGCACTGGTTTTGCTGAGCAGTTTCTGGGAGTGAGGCAGAGCCCTGAGCTCCGCACCTGCCTGATGTGATTGACTCCTCCACCAAGTCCTGGAGGCACGAATCTTATTATGGCGCCCATTTTATGGACAAGGAAACCGAGGGTGCAAAAGGCCTTGTCCAAAGTCTCCTAGTTACAACAGTAGAGGCAAAGATTTGAACTCTGTCTGGTTCCAGATGAGATTTTTGAACTTCACTTACGAAATGGGAATTCATGAAAAAGTTGAGATTTTTTTCTTTACATTTAGTGGATATGCTTAAGGGATTAAAAAGTAGCCTATGGTTTAGCCTTGACCCTCAGTATATAAATTCATAGAGGAAAGACTCTCTTTGCTTTCCTAACCTTCTTCTCTAAATTTTCCCCCTTTAGGACTCTGATTACACACACACACACACACAAAAAAAAAAACAACAACAACAACAAAAAAAAACGGGCTCAGCTGGTGTGGCAATGCAGACTGGGAGGCTGAGGCAGGAGGGTCACAAGTTGAAAGCCAGCCTTGGCAATTTAGGAAGATCTTGTCTCAAAAGAGTACTTCAGTGGCAGTGTGCCTGTGGGTTCACAAAACAAACAGGGCTCAAATCTTTGGTTTATTATTCTGACTGATGCATCATGAATTCAGTCTTTTCTCTTTCCTAGGTGGTTATTTAGAGAAATGTGTTCTAAGAAAAAAGAGAGAGAGGAGAGGAGAGGAAGAACAAGTAAAAACAATAAGAAAGATTAAAGGGGTGGAGGAAAGAGAGAGAGAGAGAGAGAGAGAGAGAGAATGTGTGTGTGTGTGGGGGGGGGCGCTTTCAGGGCACCCAGACTTGGTTTCAATCATTGCTCCTACTTATACTCAATTATTAGCTATAAAATTTTGAGTAGAGCTCTCTCTGTGACTTAATTTTCTCATTTTAAAAATGGGGGTGATATTGTTTATCTCACTGGATTATTGTCACAACAATTATTATTATGGACAAATAATACTGTCTATGCACTTCCTGTAACCCATGAATTACCTAATAAACCAACCAACCTCCTTTCCTCCCTCCCTTCCAAACTACCCTTGGGTTCAGTCCTTGAAACAACCAATGAAGCATAAAGCAAGCAATATTACATTCTTCTTCTTCTACAAATGAGGAATGGAAGAAGAAATTGAGGACTAACAGCACGTGAGTCTCTCTGCAGTAGCTCAAAAGCAGAATGGTCTTTCTCCAGAGGGTGAAACTTTTCCACTGATGTTGGGAAAGAAAGCAAGGTTAGGAGCCTCAATATGGACTGGACTTTTACAGCTTCCTTTTTTAGCTGCTCTACTACGGGAGAGCTGTTGAGGAAATTGTCCAACCCATGCAAATAAGCAATTAAACGTAAGTTTCTGTGAGGGGAGGGAGGGAACCAAAACTCTGGGTGGAGCTGGTGGCCTGAAGCTGTGCTAGTTTCCTCTGTGGATACCACCCAGGGACTCTCAGTTCAAGTGATTAACTGCATTGCCTCCTCGAAGGAGGGAAGTGGGACTAATAAAGAGACTACCTAAGTGGAGGCAATGATCACACTCCTTGGTCGAGCGCTTTCAAGACCCTTAGGGCTGAGTGGTGCCTCAGAAGAAGCCAGGTGGTGTGTTGGCTGGGTCTGGGGAAGGAGCCCTTCCCAGACTTCACGTTGCTTCAGCAGAGGGAACTGTGAAGCAGGGATCCAGCACTGTACAGTGTGGGATGTGGGCACAGCTCTCCATCTGGGTCTGGGTTCCTTAGGATTGAGTTCCATAGAGTATGTGCCCCAACAGAGGAGTTAGGCACTAGAAAAGAAAGATCTTGATCAAGGGCCTGGCATACAGTAGGTACTCAGAATATTTGAGATCTCTCCCCTTAGTACAGATCTCTTTGGGAAAGGGGAAGGAGACAGAAATGTAGTCCTCTCAGGCAAATGAAATGATTTGCATTTTCTCACTGGGAAAATGGCAACTTCTCAACTCTTAAGACTTGTGGATTTGAATAGGCAAATCAAATCACCCTGGCTGGAGGGTATGGGTTTAAACGGTTTCATTCAGTTGGTCTCTTCTCTCTCCCACTACCCCAATTCTGCAAAAACCACTTTCCTTTCTCTCTCTCTCTCTCTCTCTCTCTCTCTCTCTCTCTCTCTCTCCTGTCCCTGTTTTTTGAATGCTTCCTCTGCCAGGCACTGCTAAATGTCATCCAGAATTATCTCATTTAACAATAAATGAATGATCGGTCTTATGTGTCCTCAAATGATTGGTCATATGTGCCTCCACATGACCCAATTGAGTAGATGCAATTGTTGGTTCTATTTTACAGATGAGGAAATCAAGGTACAGAGAGGCAAAGTAACAGGTCCAGGGTCGTTTAATATGAAATGTAATAGGAGAGAGAGTTAAGACTTAAATGTGAGTCTGATTTCAATGCTCTTAGAATGGGGGTCAAGAATACATTCTTAGATCATCCTGCAAGCATCCAGCTGACCAGGCTAGGGAGCTTGCCTATTCAGAAGTTCAGTCATTCCTTCCTAGATTCACATGTTCTACCATCTTCACCTCCCCAAACAGGTCATCTTCGTGCAGAAATCCCTAGCTACCTTTTCCAAGCATCAGCAGCTTGCCTGAAAAAAACAGGAAACTTACCAAATTGAGTCAGAGAGCGCCCTTCTCCTCTTGCCCAGCCTGCCTCTGCTCCATCCTCCTGTGGACCCATGGCTTTCTCCCATTCCCCCACCTCAGTGCTGCCTGGTATGCACTAGACATTTGGTCTGGGCCTCCAGTGTTCTTGGCCTAGGCTTTCATCACAATCTCCTTGGATCAAGGTCAAACTCCTCAGTGTGGCAGTCAAGGCTTATTGTGAACTCAAGGGCTTGTGCATATCCCCAGCCTAGAAGGTTCTCGCACATCTTCTCCATCTGGACTCTACTCTCCCCCCAAGATTTACATGTTATTTCAGCAAAGCTGTCCCTGGGACTCTCACTTGCCCATCACTCATCCTTCCAGAAAATTGGAGCCTCCCTCCTTGATCCTCCCCCGGTCCACCAGGACCCAGGAGTGAGTTCCATCTTAGCATTTACCACACTGTATTGTCTTTTTTTTTATTTTATTTTTTCCATGAGATTTGAGTTCCTGGAGGTGAGGGGGAAGTTGTCTTAACCAATGTCTAACAGTGCTCAGCCATCATTCCAGCCTGGGATTAAATATTGCAGCCTCTCTTGCAGAGGCCATCTCCAATCACTCCACCTTAATGGGTCTCTTCCCACACACCACACTTCGCCACCACTGCCCCCAGCTAGCTCTTTAGCCATCAGATAGACCTTGCAGTGTATTGAGTAGACGTTGGGTTCCCATCTCAGACACTGGAGTTCAGATCTTTGCTTTAGTAATTTATTCGTTCTGGGACTTTGGGGAAGTCATTTTATCTCTCAAGCCTCTATTTCTTCATTTGTAAATTGATGATATTGATAGGATCTTGCAGGAGCATCTTTAAGATTTAAAAACATTTATAATGTCCCTAGCATAGAATCTGGCACAGATAATGCATTCCATTTACTTATGTTTTTGTTTGTTTGTTTGGGGTTTCTTCCTCTGGAATATTTGCTCTGCAAAAGGAAAGGCCATGTTTTCGCCTTTGGGGGGAATTGGTTTTCTAGGGTTTAGCAGTCCCTGACAAAGAACAGACTTTCAGGAAACATGAGTTCACTAATGATGAACGAACTGGGATAGTCGGGGCTCCTTGGGTCCTCCTCTGTGGTCTCCTGATGCTTCCATCATTGAGTGGCAGTAGCCAAGCACTGGGATGTCAAGCCAGCGTGCTGTTCAGAGGCTCTGTCACCCCTTCTCAGAGTCTCCAGGTGTACACTGTTATCCCTCAGGGTGAAGGTCAAGTCTCGGGTTGGCTTGTGAGTGGATAATAAACTCTTATTCGTTATTGCACTGGTGCAGGTCACCAGTGTGACCTTATCACTCTGCCTCTCATTGGCTTATGATCCATGGCCAGCTGTTAATCTAAGTCTTAGATTCCTCCTCTATAAAATGGATACGAATAACTACTTTTGAGTTTGTCATGAATATAATACCAGTAATAAAATAAAATACTATAGTAATATGATATAATATGACTGGTACACAATTTTTGTTAATGACTATTAATCTATATTGCTATATTGACTAACTATTTGTATTTTTTTTGGGGGGGGGTACCAGGGATTGAACCCATGGGCACTTAACTACTGGACAACACCCAACCCTTTTTAATTTGAGTCAGGATCTCATTAAGTTACCAAGGCTGGCCTTAAACTTGCAATTCTCTTGACTTAGCCTCCCAAGCTGCTGAGATTATAAGCATGCACCACCATACCTGGCAATACTTCTATTTTACATCACACTATAGGGTCCTTGTCTGTCTGTCTATCTTTCTTTCTCTCTCTCTCCTTTTACCAGACTGGGAGCTTTTTAAGGGTAGGATCTGTGTCTGCTTCATCTTTGTGCATTCTGTACCCAGCACAGTGCCTGGCATATGCTCGGTAAGTTTGTTTTATTCTTAGGTTTTCAATACATAACCTCCTCAATGATCTTCAAGGTAACCAAGGTGGTCATTATTACACCTCATTTAAAGATTCAACAGATGCTGAGTCACAGGGACATTAACTATACCACTGCTTTAGTATCCTGGCCAACCCCTTGAGCTCTGATGATCCACCATTAGATTTCTGGTAACTTTTCTTCTCTGCAGTCACAAAAAGGGGAGAGAGGACCTGTGTGAGAGAGGACCTTCAGAGGTGAGCAGGCACGGCCACCACCACCTGCTGGAGGGGACACAGGCTGCACAACCTGAGAGCCCATTTAACATCAGAGAAGATACAGAAAATACGGCAAGACCCATCTACTCATCCCTACTTGCTAGTACAGCCCTGAGTCCACACTCAAACCCAGGTAGCGCCAGGCTCCAGCAGGATGTAACTCTCCTCTCATCTGTCAATTGGCCCCTCCCCCACATGCTGGAGTCCACTTAATGAAAACCCCTCACTTTCTCTGCAGGTCTTTGTTCTCTGAGTCCCAGGACCCATCTCCACATATACTCTCATTCCTGAGCTTCCTTTCCTGTGTCCTCAGGACCACACAGAGGTTCTATTTAGTTCAATTCTACCACGCTTATTTATTACAAAATGGCAAGTCACACTTTTAGGAAGCTCTACCATTTAAATAACTTTCACATTCATTTTCATACTTATGCCAGGAACTGTGTGCTGGGGCTGTGTGAAGTGAGCAAGACATGGCCCTGCTCTCAGTCACTCAGAACCGCTAGGGGAAAACAGAAGTTTGCAACAACACTGATACTATAGCAACGGCTACTACTGCTGCACCTGCTAGTTACCACTTATTATTTTTTTTAATTTTATTTTTTGCAATGCTGTGGATCAAATCCAGGACTTCACTTATGCTAGGCAAGTACTCCATCACTGAGCTAGGCTTCCAATCTGCTACCACTGATTTTTAAGTTTATTATATACCAAACTCATTACTGTACTCTATGAGTTGTACTGTCAATAAAAAAAATGTGAATATCACCAGAGTTGGGAGCAAAAAAAGCTGAGTTGATTGTGTGCCAGGCAGAGGAAAGTCATATCAAGAGTTATCTGGTCTCTCCGAGCAGAAATTGAAAGGGCTACATGATAAAGCAAAAACACATGATCACCACTTAATGAAACTGGGATCCGGGTTCAAGTTTCTGGTGGGCTCATGAGCTGGATTATAAACTCTTCCTTTGTCTTTACGTTGATATAGGTCAAAAATCCTGAGACAGTTCTCAAGAAAGTCTGCAGTAGATTAAGTGTGTAAATTTGCATTTGCATACCCCAGATTAGTCATTGGATTTGAACAGCTTGTTTCTGATCTCTGTTTTATAGACAAGGAGATCAAAACTCAGCCAGCTGAAGAAAGTTGCCCACTGTCACTCAGTTAGAAAATGGTAGAGCCAGAAATTGGTTTCCAAATACCAGGACC
The DNA here is from genome assembly GCF_048772815.1 of Callospermophilus lateralis. Taxonomy (NCBI): domain Eukaryota; kingdom Metazoa; phylum Chordata; class Mammalia; order Rodentia; family Sciuridae; genus Callospermophilus; species Callospermophilus lateralis. Next base: position 97,937,838 of record NC_135311.1, read on the forward strand.
CATGTTGTCCCTTCTACCAGGCTGTCTTTAAATAATTCTCATGAATATGTGTGATCAGTCAGACTTTGGACTTAGAATTCTGGGCTGAATTTTCTACACATGAAGACACACCACTCACCTTAGCGTCAAAAAGCCATCTCTTGGGGAGTGACTTGAAATGTATCCACAGTGGTGGACTCCAGGACCTCTGTTGGAGGCTGATAGCCTGCAGATGATAGGAAATGGGTCAGAGGGCTGACATGGTCCCATCCACTTGCCTTTGCTCAAAGAGAGTTGAAAAGCTCCCTTCCCTTTTTTTTCCCAAGGACCCACAGTACAATGTTTCCTCTTTCCTAATAGGAACATTTGTTAGTCTCATTGGTTTGTATTTGGACAACGGAAGGTTGGGTACTTTATAGTTTTAAAAAAGTTTATTTAGTTCAGAGTTCTGGAGATTGAAAGTCCAAGATCAGGCAATGCAGACTGCTGGGCCTCTGGTGAGGCTTTCATGGTGAATCCTATCATAATGCCCAGGGGAGGGAGCACCTGCAAAATGACCACAATGTGACAGAGGAAGCAAGAGAGATTCAGGGCCCAGAGTCACTTTCTTCTTTCTTTCTTTCTTTCTTTCTTTCTTTCTTTCTTTCTTTCTTTCTTTCTTTCTTTCTTTCTTTCTTTCTTTCTTTCTTTTTCTTTTTTCTTTTTATAACAACTGACTCTCACAAGAGCTAACTAGGATACCACAGTGCTAATATAGCAAAAGTGCTATATTAATCCCTTCTGAGGACAGCTCTCAGAATGACCTAATTGCCTCCTCCCAGGTCCCACCTCTTAAAGGTTCCAACATCATTACCCCAAGACCAAGTGTCCAGAACATGAAACTTTGAGGGACACACTCAAACCATATCCAGGCAGAGAGCAGAAGGTTTCATGGATTCCTGGAAGGTAGAGAGGTAGGATCCACTTGAAGCCAAGCATCTGTCTTGAGGAGAGTGAGACGATCCATTGTGGACCATGTATTTAAAAGTCTTGCCAAGCAATCATTAGAAAAATCACTTCCCTTCTCTGAACCTCAATTTCTTCAACCATAAAACTAGCAGTGGGAGAGGGAGGAGGATACCCAGAGAGAAGCAGCGTGGCTGGAGGCTAAGAGTGTGGGCTCTGAAACCAGACTGCCAGGACCCAGATCTTGCTTCTATGAGCTCTAAAACAGAGTTCTGTTTATGCCATGTCCTTGTGCCTCAGTTTCTTTTAGAGTAGTGGGGGGCAATAATGATAATACCTACTGCCTAGGGCTGTTGTCAGGATTGAATGGTGTGTGCATGCATTACTATGACCTCTAAAAGGACTCTTTTCAGGATTTAATAAAAACAGTAGCTAGCATTTGTATCATGTTACTGAATATAAGACCTGTCCATGGGTCCTCTCCTTAGTCTCTTCTGGCAACCTCTGGGTTGTAACTGTTGTCACCTCCTGTTTACAGCTGAGATAACTGAGATTCAGAGTCCAAACGATCTTTCCAAGCTCACCTAGGCTTTGAAGGATAGAGAGGATGCATACCTGGGATTTCTCGCTTCTACAGAGGTAGCATGGCAGAGCTGGATGTAGAACCGAGTGAATTTCAGAGTCAGTCTCTCTCTCTCTCTCTCTCTCTCTCTCTCTCTCTCTCTCTCTCTCTCTCTCTCTCTCTCTCCCCTTTCCCATCTCTGCCTCTCTCTGCACACTTGATGTCTTTTCAATCTAACCCTTAGTTTTCTTCAACTATAAAATGGAGATGATACAATCTACTGCCTGGGATTATTTAAATCCTTGCTACTCAAATTGTGGCCCACAGACCGGCAGTATCAGCATCACCTGGAGCTTGTTGGAAATGTGGAATCTCAGACTTACTGAATGAGACTGCAGTTTAACAAGATGCCCAGGTGCTTTGTATACACATTAAAGTTTGAGAAACTCTGAACCAAAGAATGTGAAGGTGTTTTATAAACTGTGAAGTGAGGTGCACCATGCTAATAGTGATTTGATAGAAATGAAGAGCAGCATCCCTATGCACACTCCGTATTTCCATTCATACAGTTGCTGCTGGCTATTTACTCTCAAGGAAGGGGAGCCAAGTGAGCTATCTCCCTGAGCACATTGGTTCCTTGGAAAATATTTACATGGGACATGTGTATTTTTAAAAAATTATCTGTTGCTTATCTGAAATTCAAATGCAATGGGGGTGTCCAGTATTTTATCTGGAAGACCTATTTCTAAAGGGATCTAGTTGCCATTTAGGGGCAAAGTCCCTGAAATTAGTCATATTTGCTTAGCTATTAGTGCTTCCAAGTGCTGGGCTCTATCCTTACCTCAGTGACTGGACAATGGCAGGCAAGGGAATCATATTAACAACTGTCACATTTCATTGAGCACCTGCCATTTCCCAATCACTTTAATCACTGCTTCAGACTAAGCCTTGCCTCTCCAAGTAAGACTGTGGACAAGCAGCATTGCTTATTACAAATGCAGAATCTTGAAGGCGGGTGGGGTGGCATACACCTGTAACCCCAGCTACTCGGGAGGCTGAGGCAAGAGGTTTGCCAGGTTTGAGGCTAACCTGGACAACTTAGGAAGACCTTGTCTCAAAATAAAGAAAAATAAAAGGTTTGGCAATCCCGCTCAGTGGTAGAATGCTTGCTTAGTATGCATGAGGCCTTGAGTTCAACCCTCAGTAGCACAAAATAAGGAAAACTAGAAATTCAGAGTCTCAGGCCCCATCCCAAACCTAGAGCATCATCACCTACATGTGATTCCTATGTCCTTCAACTTACAGACACATTGTGGTGGGCAACATTCTTCTTCTTGTTTTAATAGTAGGAATAATGTTTTTAGAGGAGCTTTAGGTGTACAGGAAAACTGAGCAGTTTCCATATGCCCTTCTCTCTCTACACATAGTTTTCTTTATCATTATCATCATGAGTTATATGTGCTAATGGATTAATTGCAATAGAGGAACAATTTATTAACTCAAGTCTATAGTTTTCACTACTATTCACTCTTTGTTTTAGCCATTATGGTATCACACAGAATAGTTTCATTGCCCTAAAAATCCAGTGCTCTACCCATCCATCTCTTTCTGCTGCTTTTCCTGAAATCCATGGAAAATGCTGACTTTTTTTTACTGTCAAATACTCTTCTGATTTGTTTAAATAAATAAATGTCTTTTCAAAGACCACTGGAACAGAAGACACAAGAGACAAACCCACAAGTTACAGTCATCTCAGCCTTGACAAAGGTGTCAAAAACACACCTTGAAGAACAGTAGCTTTTTCATAGCTCTGGGATAAAACTAGATCCTTATCAAATCAACTGACAGTGGACTGAAGACCTGGGAATCACACCAGATACTTTGCAACTACTAGAAGAAAACAGGGTCAATTTTCCGACATATAGGCATGGTAGCAACTTCCTTAATTAATTTCCTAAAGCTCATGAAAGAAGAAGAAGAAGAAAAAGAAGAAGGAGGAGGAGGAGGAGGAGGAGGAGGAGGAGGAGGACTCAGTAAGTGGGATAACATCAACTTTAAAAGCTTTAGCACAGCAAAGGAAATAATTACGAGCATGAAAAGAAATACTAGCAAGTGCTAGAAAAGTCTTTGCCAGCCACTCTTGTGATAGAATATTATTATTTAGAACACATACAGAACTCAAAAACCTTAACACCAAAAAAACTGATTAATACATGGACATAGGAACTAAACAAAAGAAGAAATGCAAATGACCAACAGATACATTAAAAAAATGTTCAACATCCTTAGCAACAGGGAAAAGCAAACAAATCTCCTGAGAGAAACCAAACACTGAGATTTCATCTCACCCTGATTAGAATTGCAGCCATCAAGAATAAAAGTTATGATAAATGCTAACAAGGATATGGAGAGAAAGGAATACTTATACATTGTTGGAGGGTCTGTAAACTAGTACATCCACTATTCAAATCAGTATGGAGGTTCCTCAAATGACTACAAATATAGCCACCATATGACCCAGCTGTCCCACTCCTTGGTATTTATCCCAAAGAGCTGAAATCAGTATACTACAGTGATATCTGCATACCAATGTTTATAGCAATGCAGTTCACAATATTCAAGTTATGGAGCCAGCTTAGGTATCTGTCAACAGATAAGTAAATTTAAAAATGTGTTATATATACACAAGTATATATAAGGAGTTCTACTCTGCCATAAAAAGTAAAATGATGTCATTTGCTGATAAATGAATGGAACTAGGCAGCATCATGTTAAGTGAAATATGCCAGATGCAGAAAGTCACGTTGAGTTTTTCTCTCATATGCAGAAGCTGGAGATAAATAAAGAATAAAAAAGCAGGGGTGGGGGCAGTTCTTATGAAAATAGAAGGGAGAACAGTAGAGAAGAGGATAAAGAGAGAGGGTTGTGGGGTGATAAAGGGAAGAAAGAGCGTTATGGAATTGACCAAATTATGCTATGTGCAGGTAAGAGTGTAGCACAATGAATCCCACTTCATGTAAATTATAATGCACCAACTAAAAATAATGAATAAACAGAAGGAAGACCAGTAGAGTAGAAAGGGTAGGGGAGGTAGGAGGGGAGGGAAACAGGAAGCACTGGGGAACAAAATGGAGCAAATTATGTGCATGTACAAATATGTAACAATGAGCCCACTACTATGTATAGGTAGAATGCACTAATAAAAACATAAAAAGTCCTTCCATAAGGATAAAGAATATGCTTCCCATAAAGAAACTGATATGGAAGTTAAGCAATTTGCCCAAAGTCACCAATCTAACAAGTACAGGAGCTGAGTTTCCAACTCAAGTGTGCCCAGCTCCCAAATCTCTTTTATCATTTATGGCTAAGTCCTTTTCCTAGAAGAAAGGAGATATTGGACTTCTAAGCTCTCATGAAAGTCCAGAGGTCTTGGTGACTCTTCGACCTATGTTGGGGCCTAGTAACAGGGACCCACCTGGCCTACTGAATTTCCCAAGAATTCCCAGTGGGCCTGAAGGTAGATTTCCAGACAGAAACTTCCCATGAGCTGTTTTTGCACCTCATTCAGCCAGTTATGATTTACAAATGGAAACTAAGACATGCTAATGACTCTGAATGGACTCACTAATTATCTCAATCAACAGCTCATGGGTCTTAGCTGCCAGCCTGGGTGTCTCATAGAGCTCCCTCTGGCTGCAGTTAGAGAGGAGCCAGTTGTCCAAGTACCGCTGGGCTTGAACCTAGGAAGCCATGATGTGTGGTGGGAAGTGTCTTCATCTCTCCTGCCCTGCCTTTTCCCTTTTTGTCCTGATGTTTTGGCTCAGTCATGAGGAATCCTGAGAGAAACCAAGGTAGTCACAGAATGGAAGGAGCCAGACAAAGCCAGGAGGAAGAGTTAGCAAGCAGATGCGCCAACAAGTGATGATTGAATGTTTACAAAATATTAGCTCTTGTGTTGAGTGCATTTTTCCTGATCCTGTGAAGATTCTAGTTTTGGAAGGAGAAAATAAAGTCAAGGGGAAATGAATGTATGTAGACAGGAGATTTCAAGGAACAAGAATAAGAGAGGAAGCCATGTATCAGAGGCACCCGTAGGCCTCTGATAGAATAGAAAGGAAAATAACATTTAAAGAGCATGATCTAAAATATTCTTTGAATAAATGATCTAAAAGAGAATATTAAGATATTTTAATAATAACAGTTTCCACCCACTATTTTCCAGCACGTATCAGTTTGCCATGCTGACCTTTAAGTAGAGGTCCACTATACTTACAGATACAAGAAACTAAGATTCACAGATGCTCCTAGCATGGTGACTGTTGGTACTCATAATCACAAGTTCTAGTAGGGAGTTCTATTTTCCTGATTAAAAAAATTGATTCTGTGGCTACTTGTCTCATCTAATTGGCTTAGATTTTTAGATAGTATAATAAGAATACATATTTAAAAGCTCAAATTTTAGGAGAGGGAAATCCCCATGTTGTATCCATTAAAGTTCAGCCAGGAGAAAAACTGTACCAGTTATTTTAACAGAGAGAATTATAAAAAGAAGTGCTATCTGGGAATTGAAGAATTAAAATGGCAAAAACGGAAAGCTAAGTATCACGGAGCTAACAATTACAGAAGGCAAGTACCTCTAGGACTGGGACCTCGAAAGGCTGGCATAATTAGAACTTGCATATGGCGTAGGGAGCTTGTGGAGTTGAAACTCAGACTCTGAGAAGGGGATACTGCCTGGCCAATAATGGTGTTCCTGAGCTTGAAGGATGAGTTCCATTGGCCTGGGACCCAGAACTGAGGGGATGCAAGCTGGTTAGTGTCAATGAAGGATTGCAATGAGGCCCCCGCATGGTGAGTGTTGAAAGAGCTGTAAAGTGAATTGAACTGTTACTCCTAAAAGGAGTTGCTGCTCAGAGTGAAGTGTCCTTTACTCATGAACACTGTCAGGAACAAAAACCAACAGGTAGCAAACAGGAAACAGCAATCAATTCTTCTGCTCTTCCAGGTGTGCATGCTCCTGCACCCTGTATTAACTGAGTTCAACAAGCAACTAGTTACCAGGCTGAAATATTTTTATCCAGAGTCTTGATTCTAGTATCTCAAAACAAACATTGTGGTGTAGTGAAATGTAACCGAAATTTAGCATTCAAAGACCTAACATAAAAGCTTTTAGTTGTTATCTTTAAAAAAAAAAAAGTCTTAACTCTCTATTATCTATCTATAAAATATAAATATATACATATTTTTTTCTTGTAGTGCTGGGGATTGAACCCAGGGCCTCATGCACACTATGAAAGCACTATATAACTGAGGTAACCTCCATTTCTTTTTATTTTGAAACCAGGTCTCCCTAAGTTGCCCAGGCTGTACTTGATCCTCCTGCCTTAGCCTCCTGCTAGGTAGGATTACAGGCATGCACCACCATGCCTGGTTTCTTTAACCTATTATTATTGCAACCAGAGTGATGGCTCTTAATAAATAAGCTATATAGTCATTTCTCTATTAATAAACCTACATCGGGTTCCCATTTCACTTATAATTACTAAAACTCCTTGGCTCATTTGCAAGGGCTTTCTTGACTTTCGATGTCTTAAGCCTTGCCTTAAACCGAATGCCTTAATTACTATATCCTGGCCACAGTGTCCTCTCGATATTCCTTAAACTCACCAGCTCAGAGCCACCCCAGAGCCACCTCTGTGTATTTGCTGCTCCCTTGGCATAAAGTGTTCTTCCCCAACTCTTAGTCTGATTTCTTTTCATTTTTTAGAACTGAGGCTAAATATATCTTTTTGTTCTCCAACATCTAAGTTTAAATGAATACGCATGTGCCATCTTTCTTATTACAATTTAGAGCACTTCGTGAAATTTTTAATTATTGTAATTATTGAATGTCTGTTTCATTCATTAGATTGTGAGCTTTTTGAGGGCAGAAATCTTGCCAGTTCTGTTGACTCATAACACACTCGATCTGACATGCAGTCATTACTCCCTAAATATTTGTTGAAGGGATATTAATTTTTTCTTCTACCCCTACATTGATGGCTGTGCACCTCATGTTACCCCAGGGCACATTTAAGCTCCTTGAAGGCAGGAACTTCTTAGATGCCTGGCACAACCATGGGAAAAAGCATAAGCTTTTAATTTTTTATTCCTGATGAAGTGTTTCTGCTTTTTCACTCATAGAGACTAATCATAAATAGGGTCTTCATAGACCATCGGGATTCCTTGGTGCACGTTTAAGGCTTTGATCCTGAGCTCATAGTGGCCATCTTGGAGGACGAGACAGGGAAGCTCTCACCTTAACTAAGCCTGTCAACAACTACCACATAGAGAAGTGCTAGAGAGCATCAGCTGCAGTTTGCCTTTGAAACCCAGCCTGGCCACTCACACTACTCATGTGACCTTGGGAAAGTTACTTATTCTTGTTGTGTTTTGGTTTCCTCCACTCTAGGTGGTAATAGTAGTGTCTCCCTCATAGTGTACCAAGAATGCATTGAGGGGTTCATATAATGTGCTGTAGTAAATACAGGGGCCAACAGAGAAACCAAAATTAAGACAGGTATCTAGTACTCGCTTGGAAATACAAGCCTCCATCAAACATCAGCACCTGCCTCTCCGTTAAACTTTACTTGTAACAGGCTGCTCCTATCTTCTGTCACTCACTTCCAAAATAGAATTTACTATGCAGTATCCTGTAACCTGAAATCTTTATTTTCTACTAACATTACTCATACTTCAGGCTAAGCCTTCCTTGTGAACCTTACCGTCAAATAAAACACTCAGTTATTTTTTTTGCTTTTGTTTCTTTTCAAGATGATTCTTATGTGCTAATTTGGATTTTGCACCATATTTTATGTTCCTCAAAACTACATCTTACTCCTATGACACTTTTTGTTTTGCTAACGGAAACTTGGGACATAAACTAGACTTGACAGCTATTTCTTAATTCGATTCAGCACAAGGTGGGAGCCCCGTCTTGATATGACAGTTTCAGATATAGAGAATATAATTATTTTAGCTAATTAAAATGTAATATAAATGTAGTAGAATTAGAATATTATCATTTTAGGATAGGACCTTTTTTTAAAAAAAAATCCCATATAGCAGAGATAGTTAATCACCAATATCTATTAATTTCTGCCTTCTCATATTGGAATTCCACTCTTTCAAAGTATCAGCAGGGCATTTATTGAGCTGCCTCCACAGGAGTTAATTTGATAGCCCCCTTTGAGCCAGCTGGGTCCTGGGGTAGTTATGGCCAATGGGATGAGTGTGAAGGTGATACATGAAGTTTTAAGTCATTTATTTAAAAGGTAACAGCTTCCCCTGCAGTTCCTCTTACCTAAGTCCCACATATGGAGGACATGGGACAGAATGGTGGTAAACAGCTGCATCCATGAGACTAAAGCAACACTCAGGGTTGGTAGAACCAAAAAATAAGAAAACTGCGTTCCTCAAAGATGTTGGGGGATAGAGTCACCATACTCCCCTGGTCTGCCACCAGCTTATAATTTTCTGAAAGAGACAAGCTTTCTACTTTGTTTAAATGATTATTATTTATCCTGAGGGAAAAGCTAAACCAATGTCCTAAATTTAAAAAAAAATCTACTATTAAAATGTCTTGAAGAGTCATTGGGAGGGCTGAAGATAGACTGAGCTTTTAGAAATTACTTGAAAAACCTGGGCAGTTCTGGGATCTTCTATTTTTTATAGACTTTCTGTGAAATGGAAGCTTTCGTTCCAAACCTACCTCAACTCTGTTTTGACCTGGAAGAGCCACATTATGCCTGCTACAGTCTCATGCCCAGCCTGTCTCTTTATTCCCACAGAACAAGTGACCCTCTGCTGAGGTGCTGCCGAAAACCCAAATACCCTCATAACTGCAGAGAACACAGCAGAAGCAGCAGTAAGTGTTCACTCACTTCCACATTCCAGAATTCATACCCATGCCTCTGATTGGTCAAACCTAAATTCATCCAGAGTTTAGTTGCAACAGTCTAGAACACATACCCTTTACCTTTCTAGCTTCCAAGATCTAGAGATGCATACAAGAAGGAGGATGAAATGGATTTAGAATGCCAGTCCTCTACAGCTGGCACCAGAGTTGTCAGATCCTAAGGGCATTTAGCTAGTCCTCAGACACCTTCAAGTCACATTAGTTTTGCTTCAGACACTGCATTACTGCTATGTCACTATTGAGTATGACATGGTTAACCTTCAAAGAGTCTTGTACAGTTGACAACACAATCTTAAGTCCTGTGCTTTGGTTGGGTTAGGGACAAGCTATCTCAAACTATGGCCCCTGGGCATGTTGAAAAGCCAGCAGAGCAGGAATCCTTCTGACCTGCCCCCAGCCCTTCCCCTCAGGGGCAGACCATAAAGCCTAGGAAGGATTTTCTAACCTTCCTGTGAGGAAGGTCACAAAACCCTCATGTGACAGGTCTGTCCTATGCCCAAAGGAAAGGAAGAGAAAGGGTCACAGAGAAGAATTTGAACAAAGAGGACTTGGTAAGTTTTTTTCTTGGTTTATTGCTATTAGAACACTCTTCTTGTCCTATCATATTCCTCTATGACTTCCACTGTTCATGAAACCTAGCATAAGAACCTTCAGGTTACCCTGAGATCTAGAATGCATTTTTTTAATAAATAAAGTATAGAAAAATAAAGCAAATTCTTGAATTTGCAACTCAGAAGACAGTAGCTGGAGAGGCAGCCTGAAGGCGTAGTTTGGGAATCTAAAGACAGAAGTTGAAACTGTAGTTCTGCTGCTGACGAGTTTTGTGAACTTTTGACAAAGGATTCCCCCTACCCCTCCTGTTTCCTCAGCAGGAGAATCCAAAAGTCAGGTAGACTAGACCAGAGCTGTTCAGGTACGAATATACATATAAGTCACCTGGAAGACTCTTAAAATGCAAATTTCTATTCAGTAGGTCCAAGGTGGGCCTGAGATTCTGCATATCTAACAAGGTCCCAGGCGAAGAGAATGCTGCTGGGTAGACCATGGTGGAATCTATAATGATCTATAGATGATATCAAAAGTTTTCTGCAGCTCCTGGTATCCGTTCACCACCCATACCACATATCTTCTTAGTAATAACAACACCTCCAGTGGGTTTAAATATATACTTAGATACACATTTGTGAAATTACACATAGAATAGCAAGTGGTTAAAAATTCTAACAGTGCAAAAATATAAAAACACACAGTGTACAAATACCCCCATAATCTCACCCCCAAGAAAGAACAAAGTATTTCGAAATATGATGCCCACCCACAGTTCATGGTGCTCAGCTGTCTCTGCTCAGTGAGGTTCCAGGACATTTTTTGGAAGGTATTAAAATTTCTTTTCTAACTCAGTCATTGTCCCACCCGATATGGTAGGTGACAAGGTAGTGAGTTGGGGCATACAAAGTGGAGGGGGTTGAGCGTTGCTTGCATTGTTTTCTCAAGTGGGGATTTTGAGTTTATGGTAACTCCAGAAATCCTCATAGAGCTGAGGGAGAATGAAAACACAGAGGCTCCTAAATCTGGCCACGGGGAGGGGCTTTTCAAATAGGGGCTTTTTCCTCCCCAGGCTTTCTGAGGGGACACTGCCTGTTTGTTAGGGGAAAATTTTGGAACATGCTTTCCCTAAGAAATGCCCTGTGACATCAAAGATTGAGATAATGAAACCAAGAAAGGTTAGAAATTCTTCATCAACAGAATTTGGGACCCATGAAGCTCTAGCTGCCCAGAGCCAACTCAGTCCAGGGACCTAGGAGACAGGCAGGTCTTCTGAGACCTCAACACAGGTGAGAAGGCCAGGGACAGGCTCTGGCTTTGCTGCTGAGGCAAGATTCCCCAGTTGCCTTCGGGACAGCATTCAACTCATTCCCGTGATCCTCTCGGCCTGACTTCTCAAACTTTCTTCTTGTGCTTACAAAAGCAGTTCCCCAAATGACCCTGCTCTTTCTTGCCTCTTGACCTTTTATAGATTGGATCCTCTTCCTGGTATACACCCCCAGTCCAGTCATCTCCTTGGAACCTTCACCTTTCTTGTGTGGAATGCTGGTAGCATCTTACACTACCCCCATCATAACACTTCTTAGACCCTGTAATGTCCTTTTCTTTCTCTTGCATTAGACCATGAGATCTCTGGGCACATACCCTGTTCTAGGTAAGGTTGTGTCTCCTGGGTGTCCACAGCCTAGAATGTGCTCATTGAGAATTTGTTGAATGAATGAAAGTCCTGGAAATTTCAATCGCCGAGGGAGAGTTAAAATAAACATTACTAAATATGCTTTACATGAACTCATTTCTGGTTAATAGAGGATTTAATAGTAAAGATGGAACATTCATTGATTCATATGATTTATGGAAAAATCTTGAGAAGATAGTATGGTATAGTGAAAAAGAAAAAAAAATGATAAAACACTGGGCTTGAGCTCAGTGGAACTGAATCTCAAGGTTACCCTTGACAAATTTACATCATTCAGTAAGAGTTTCGCCTTTCTAGGCACTACTGTCCTCAGGGGAGATAGGAGGATTCTCACAAGGTTAAATGAGGGAGTAGTTGTATTAATGGAAATTAAAAAATACGATACCAAATTTCTGTCATCAGGGTTGGGGATGCTCCATGTTCGAGTCTGTTGATATTATTTCTCTGTTACAGTCACACACACCACACCCCTATTCAGAACTGTTTTGAGACACTGGGCTGAGGCCCTAAAAAGTAAACTTCTCCTTTTTAGCCCTTCCAGTAGAGGGTGCTAGAGAGAGACTGAAAGATGGAAGGAGAAAAAAAGAGACTCACTCCTTCCTGTTTGCTCCTTGATGTGCCAGTGCCACCCCAATCTCGATTCGTCACTATGGCAGCAGCAATTCCTTCCAGTTGAATGCAGTTTGCAGTTTTTTCAAAACCTTGTAAAAGCCTTTGTGAATTCCCTTTGGGACACCAGTACCAGCTGCTGGCATGCACTCCCTCCTTCCTAAGAGTTCAGGGTCCCTCCTGCAACCTCAGACACCTCAGCACCAGCTGAGCCATGCTCCCTTGCTAGTGATCTGCATTTTTGTGCTTAGAATCCTCTTCTTCAAATTACTCCCAGCACTAGGGAAGATAGCTGCTTCCATGATCACTAATTCCTATTACTCCTTTTACTATTCTAGTTCTTTGGCACCTACCTAACAATCCCTTATATTATATCCTCTCTGTTGAAATAACTGGTGTGTTTTCTGTCTCCCACCTATATCTTACGGCAAGGTCTGGAGAAGAAATAGGAGGAGCCCGTGGATGGAAAGGAGCTCAAGAAACTCCACTGGTCTTTTATAAAATATTATTGAAAACTTCTAGAATGTTCTTGTGGTAAGCAGCCTCTAAGATGACCTCCAGTGATCCTTCTGTGCTAGAACTGATGGCAGAATTGATGGAATATCAATCCCAAGATTAAGCTATGAAACATGTGTGGCTTCCACCTGTGTGCTCTCTCTCGTGCTACTCCCTCTGGGAGAGGCTGTCTGCTAGTTGTCGGACAGTCCTGCAGAGAGACCTGTGTGGTATGGGATCAAGGCCCACAAACACAAGGGAGCTTGAGACAGATCAACAACCCCCTTTTTCAGTACAGTCCTCAGCTGAAACTGCTGACCACAATGTCATGGAAGCCTTTAAGCCATAGGCACTCCGTGAAGCCACACCCAGATGCCTGACCCAAAGAATTGAGATGATAACTTGTTATAAATTCTGGAGTATTTTATTAGGCAGCAGTAGATGATAAATAAATTTCCTTTCATTGAGAAACTACGGAAGAACAAAGAGGAGACATTTTCCCTTTATTAGTAAATATGGAAAAATGATCTAAGAATCAGCAGTTATACATGATTTCATTGAATTGAAGATTCATTTAGTTCTTACAATTTCAGTTTCTCCAAAGCTTGGTTTTCTTTTCTGTGAGATATGCACTGTTGGAGAGGAAACTGGGGCAAGAAGAAATAATACATATTTGCAAAGACAGTTTGGACCCAAATTCATACATGGGCATTACTCTGAGCTAGGAATTAAATAAAGAAAGCAAAATATTTTAAACTCTAGATTCCCATTAAGTAGCTTACAACTTAATCAGGAAGATAAAATATAGACAAAATTAAGTAACCTATAGACCCCAGAACCAACCAGTATTCTTGTTTGAAAATAACATATTTGACATGGTACATTAATTGCTTTAATAGGGAGAGTACCAACCATCAGTGCTTCAACAGAATACGTTTATTTCTTGGCAGGTGAAGGCAGAAGGAACTGTATTCTGTGCATTCTTTCAAGAAGTAGGAGCTCAGGGTCCTTCCAACTCCTGGCTCTACCTTTTTCTAAGTGACTTCAGCAGACTGCTGGGGAGGGAAAAATAATTGCCAACTGCAGAGAAGGGTTTTATATGCTAACTATAGAAGTACGTTGCTTTTCATATTTCACTGTTCAGAACATAGTCCTATGGAACCACAGACTCACATGGCATTCTGGGAAGTGTAGTCAGCTGTATTCCCAGGAGGAAAAGAAAGTGAGGTCTGGTGAACACGTAGCAAATGTTTGCTACAAACTGAAACCAGTTCTTGTTGAACTTTGTAGAAAAGAAATACATTGGAATGACACTTGCATAGCTATTACTACAAGCTGATTTATGCAGATGTGTCCTGCAGTAAGGGAAAGTGAATAAAGGCTGTGCTCAGTTAGAAGGAAGGTTTGGCCAATGATGAACCTTCAAGAAATTTATATAAAGGCACTCCATGTTCTAGGTGACACTGTGTCCAGCTCACAGAATTGATAAGAAGGCAAAAGAATGAGACTCGGAGATAAGGCAGAATGCAATGTTACTACAAGAACAATCTGTTTAGAACTGACCCTCCCACCCTGTCACATTGGCTATGTACTCACTATCATGCTGACAAGCCCTGCTGCTTGGGAAGCTCTGTGCTGCATGGTAGAAAGGGGACAAGCTGGTTCTCTGGATCTCTTTTACAAGGGCAATTATAAGGGCAGAGTCTTCATGAGCTAATTACCCTCTGCTATGATTTGGACCCTCCAAAAGTCATGTTGAAATTGAATTATCAAGGCAATGGTGCTGAGAGTTGGTGGGGTCTAAGAGGTGTTTGGATCCTAAGGACTCTGTCTTCATGAAGGGATTAGGGTAGGTGTCATAAAGTTGGGTAAAGCCTCTTCCCACCTTTGTTTCCTCCTTCCTTTCCTCTGCTCCCACTTGCCCTTCTGCTTTCCACCATGAGCTGAAGCAGCACATGACCCTCAACAGATGTGGCTGCCTAATCTTGGATTTCCCAGTCTCCAGACCCATAAGCTAAATAAATCTATTTTCTTTATCAATCACTCTAGATCTGCCTCAGTATTTTGTTTTAGCAATAGAAAATGAACTGAGACACCTCCCAAAAGACCACTTTTAAGTTTCAACATGAATGTTGGGGGGACACAAATCTTCAGACCATAGTACCACCTTACCAACTGACCTCAGCTTACTCCTGGCATACCTAGGCTACTCGGAGTCCTTTGAGAGGCAGACACCAGGTGGGTTTAAGTGTGTGAGAAATTTATTAGAGAAAGAGGCTGTGAAAAAAGGTAGCTGGGGAGCCTGGGAGAGCATTTGGCTGTGATGAAAGTCTGACCCCAAATGAAGGTGAGAGGGAATGAAGGGAGGAAGGTTGGGTGGAGGTGTCTCCGGATTCTGTGCAGTTCCAAGGAGAGTGTGGCAGAGTTGGGGAGCCAGAGTCACTCATCAGAGGAGCCCCCATCTCCCAGAGCTGGACGTCTTCATACTCCTGGATCGTCCAGTCATTGTCTGGGAGCAGCTGTGGGATCACGGCTCAGGCACAGATGCAGAAATGGATTTCAGGACCCAGCAGCGAGGGCCCCTGTGCTCCTTACAATTGGAGATCTGAAAAGCCCATTCTCACTGCCAATATAGCAGCAGCAATCCAGGTGCTCCAAATCAGTGACTAGACTCATCCTGTCTTAGAATCAAGTCCCATGTTCCATGCCAGAGACCCACGGGTGAACAGATCCCTAGGTCTTTTTTTTTCTATTCACCAAGAAACCAAAAGATCTATTTAACCAACTCACAAATCTTTAAAGTCATTATTTTTTTTATCAGTGAAAGTCTTTTTAACATATATTATGCTAATCGACAAAACTTTTGGAGTTGAGTAGAGATAAACATAACTGAAATGTTGTCTCTGAAGTGTGGCTTCTTGACTAAATGCTGGCTAAATACCTCTGGAGTGTGTTTTTTTCTGCCAAGGGCAACTGGCCATCCCAGACTTACAGTGTTCTCTGAATCCTGTTAATGCAAACTAGAGAACATATAACACAGTGGTAGTCATATATGGCAAAAATCATGAAGGTGGGGCCACAGTGACGAAAATCTTGGAGCTAATCTGTAGTCACCTTTTGAACTCTACCATGAGTGGTAAAATTACTGTTGTGATATTTCATCATATTACTATTTGGTAGAGTTTTGTAGTACTATGGAAAGAAGGGACAACCAGGATTTCCTCATTTCTCTGCCAAGGTATGCACAGATGCCAGCAGAGGATGAAGCTTATGGTATTCAGGGTAAGAAAAGAGGGCTGAACCTGTGTGTGTATAACATACATGGGATGTGTATGGACAAGTGTCTGGATTAGGTTAATACTAGGAGGGGAGGCTACACCCCTAACTCTCTGCACAGGTGTGTCACAGGGGGATCACCGGGAAGACATACCATTCAGGTGGAACTTCTGATGGATCCGCATCTGTGTCAACATTACAATGAATATTTACACAGCCTTTGCAGTTTTTAAAACCTTATCCTACACTTATCTAATCATCATAACCCTTCAAGACAAGTGGTATTTTTTTCTGCACTTTATAGGTAAAGTTTCAAAAATATCATTTATTTATTTATTTTTAGTTAGACATAATATTGGGATTCATCTGGACAAAATTATAAAAGCCTGGAATATAATTTGCTCTAATTCCATCCCTAGTACTTCCCCCTTTTCTTTTCCTTCTCCCTCCCCCTCTTCCCTTCCCTCTACAGATCTTTCTGCTATTTTTTTAAAATTAATGTCTTGTGGATATACATAATAGTGAGATTCACTGTGGTGTATTCATACGTGTACATAGAAAACTTAGGCCAGATTCATGCCACTGTTCTTCCTTATCCCATTCCTTCTCCCTTCCCCTCATTCTCTTTTGTCTATTTCACTGATCTTTTTTTCTATTTTTTACTCCCCCCCACCTTTGGATAAGCTTCTGCATATCAGAGAAAACATTCACCCGGTAACTTTCTGGGACTAGCTTATTTCACTTGGCTTGGTAGTCTCCAGTTCCATCCATTTACTGGCAGATGCCATGTCATTCTTCTTCATGTCTGAATAATACTCAGTTGTGTATATATACCACATGATAGTCATCATGAAGCTGAATTAGAAGCCATTTCTTCTCTCTTCTAGACTCACATTCCTCTATCACCTGCCATCACTAGTTAGTGCTAAGAATACAGAAGTAACAGAGCACGTTTTGTGCTCCCAAAGAACTCTTCTCTACAAGAATTCCTTGAAAATACAGCAGCACCCCACTTATCTTTGCGGAATACATTTCAAGATCTCTGGTGAATATTTGAAGCCACAGGTAGGACCAAATCCTGTAGATACTGTGTTTTTTTCCTGTACACACACACACACGCCCCTGTGATAAAGTTTAATGTATAAGTTAGGCACAGTAAGATTAATGATAACACATAATAATTTTAGAACAGTTATAGCAATATGCTATAATAAAAGTTCATTAATATTTATGAATTATTTATTTCTGGAATTTTCCATTTGATATTTTTGGATTGTGGTTGGCCACAGGTAGCTGAAACCATAGAACATGAAACAGTGACTGAGGGGGACTACTGTATTTGGCACTGTTGGGAATTCTGAGAAGATGGAGAAAAAATACACATTATGGTCCTTTCCTTGGAAGAGTTCACAGTCTTACAGTTGTTTTTTTTTAATTATTTTTAACTTTTCATTTTGGAACAATTTTAGATGTATAAGAAAGTTACAAAGCTGGTATACGGAGTCCCTATCTACCCTTTCTTCGGCTTCCCTCCATGTTAACATTTTACATAACTGTAGTGTATTTGTCAAAACTAAGATATTAACACGGGTACATTCCTGTTAACTAGATTGCAGATATGATTCCGGCTTCATCAATCTTATTTCTGCTCCAGGCTACAGTCTTGGATACGACCTTGTGGTCCCCTGTCTCAGTTCTTTAGCTCTGATCTGTGACAGTTTCTTCCTCTTTCTCGTCTTTATTGACCTGGACCTTGGTACCAGGCAGATATTTTTGTGGAAGGCCCTTCAGTTTGGGCTTGTCTGGTGTTTCTTTCATGATTAGGCTGAAGCTATGAATCTTTGCCTCCTCATCCCCTGGTACAGGTGGGTGCACAATGTCAGTGTGACCTGCCACTGGGGGACTCAACCTTGGTCATTTAGAGAAGGTGGTATCTGCCAGCTTTCTCTAGCATAGAGCTGCTCTTTTGCTCTTCCTGTGCTCTGTTCACTAACAGTGAGTCATTAAGGCTAGCCCACTCTCAGAGGTAAAGGAGGGAATGACATCCCACCTCTTGGAGAGAAATTGTCAAGTAATTTAAGACACATGTCAAAACCCCCACAGCAATTTATACTATTATGAACGAGATAGTGTGGGGCCATGCAAACATCCTCTTCCTACTTAAATTTTCCCTCATTAATATTAGCATTTGTTAATGGATCTGACCTGAGAAAAATCAATACTATTCTAGTGGCGATTTTCTATTTCCCTCTTCCTTTTGTACTTCTTAGGATTCTTCTGCAAAGGAAATTTGACCCCTTTCCTCATTTCTTTATTATTCAGTTGTTCTTTTATTTGTATTAGTAGAGTCATGGATTTTATTCTTTCAGTTATACTCCTAAATAATTGCTATTATTTTGTTGCTGAAGTTATCCTAATTTTGACCACTGGGAGCTCTTTGAGGTTGGACCCCATATCACTTTGATGTGTTTCATTCTCTCTCTTTTTTTTTTTTTAACACTTTCTAATCTTTTGTCATTACAAGCTACCACAAGCTTATCTTGTATTTCTCCCAGGACTCCTGATTTATTTCGCTGGAGAATGGTATTTAGAAACCAGTACCTGGACATGTACATTGTTCTTGTTGCTGAGATCATTGCTTCTCAGTCTTGATGGCCAGAGCTGGGGAAAGTGTGCATGTTTACTAAGCCATGGACACCCCCATGTCTGTCCACATGGATCTTCCTTAAGCTAACTGGGGCTGCATCCTGATGTCCCTGATACTAGCCCAGCATACAGTTTTGCTTATTGGCTCTTTCCTTCTCCAACCATGAGACACCTCAGAGAGGTTTGTAATCTAGAAAAAGATTCTACAATCATGTGGATGATGAACTGACTCTGCATAGAAGAAATAGGAAGTTGAACAGTTGGCCCTAGAACCCTTCTTGCACGTGAACTGCAGGAGACTCTATTGTGTAAGGCAGATTTGCCCAAATTGCAGAATCCTTGAGAGATATCCAAAGGGTTCTGGGGGAAAAAAAAAGTCACATGTAATTCAAAGTACATATGAAAGGTTCTCTAATGTGAAGTCCAAGCAAAGTTAATTTCTTTTCTTAAAAAAAAAAAAAAAAATCCTTTTCTTAAAAAAAAAAAAAAAATTCCCCCACTTGACACATAAGGTGTCACTCGTTGACAAAGGTTCCCAGCCAGGACCACCCAGGGAGACAGCAATCTGAGTAACTTGCCCAGGGCACACATCTCCCTTGGAGGAGGCTCATATAGAACAGATCTAGAACTTAGATCTTGATTCCCTGTGCTCTGTTCATAACACTACATTGCCTTTGATTGGCTCTCTCTAATTACCTGCTGAAGATGACTAGCTCTAGGGGTGTATGTGTGTGGGGGTGTATGTGTATAATCCCAGCAGAAGGGAGAGTTTTGTATCTGTACGGGGAGAAGGCGTGCGTAGGCAGCAGGCCGACATCTTTGGCTAGTGTAATAACCCTTTCAAAGCCAGTATTTGCTTGTCCTCCAGCTGGGATGACCCAGGCCTCTTTCTTGGGAGGGAACTGAGGCATCTTCTACAGCTCTAGCAAAAAGTAGGGCACAGGAAATCAGGAGTCTGCAGACACTAGCATGGTTGTTACCGCACAAATCTAGGCTTGACTCCCAGCCCTGCCTGTGACCTTGGGCTAGTTTATGAACTTCTCCATTTCCAGTTTGCTAAATCCAAGCCTCCTAACTGGGCTTCTTGTCTTCTCGCTTGTTCTCTTTCAGAATTGCAGTGTTGCACCCAGAAGTACTCTTCTTAAAAGGTGAATCCAGGGCTGGGGATGTGGCTCAAGTGGCAGTGTGCTCGCCTGGCATGCGTGAGGCGCTGGGTTTGATCCTCAGCACCACATAAAAATAAAATAAAAATGTTGTGTCACCGAAAACTAAAAAATAATATTAAAAAGTTCTCTCTCTCTAAAAAAAAAATAAAAAAAAAAAGGTGAATCTAATCCACTCAGGATTTCTGCAGCTCCCCCAGCCAGTCATCAATAAACCAGTCCCAAGGGTTCTCATTATACTTAGGACAAAATCTCCCATCTTTCTGTGGTCTGTCCCCGTCTACCTCTCCACCTCTCCACCCCTCCCCGCTGTTCTCCAGCCCCACTCTCTCTAGGTCATTTCCTGGAACACTCCTTTCTGCCTCGGGTCCTCTGGCCTGTAGTTCCTCCAGCCTGGGACTATTTCCCTTCTTTTCACTGAATTAATGTCTACTCATTCTCTAAGTTTCACCTTCTCCCCCTCCTAAGAGAGACATGCCCTGAACCTTCTGCTGAAATCCAACTCCCTCCCTCATTGGTTCATGCTGCTTTCTTTCCTTTCACCTGCCATGATTAGCCATTTTGCCTTTGAGTGCATGGTTCCTTGCCTCCTCCCAGAGGTTGTGGGTCCCTTGAGAGGAAGGAGGGATCTCTTTTGACTCACTCTGGCTATTCTTGGAGCCATTATGGTGCGTGGCACATAGTAGCTGCTCAAGAAATATGGAGTATGAAGGAAAGAATAATGAAGAGTCAGATGTGAAGTTCACATACCAGAGAGCTTCAGCATTTCTTTGTCTCCTTCACCCCTCTCTTCCCCCTTCTAGTGGGTGCAGAGCACAGTTCTCAGGAGTGGGTGCAGACTCACCCCAATGCTCCTCTACTGGGGAGAAGTCCCTGACCCTGACCCTGACCCTGAAGGTTTGGCTGGATGCAGCCACAGAGGCTGTGGAGCCAGGGTAGTCACAGAACCAGTGGTGGCCATGTCACCCCCAGCAGGAGTGGCCTGGGGGGAGAGGGGAATGGGTGCTGGGAGCAGGCCCCCTGGGCCTTCCTCAGAATCAAGCCCTCCCTGTGCTCTTCCCCCACTGCAGGAGCCCGTCTGCCCTGTGCAATGCCCACGGAGCTACACTGTGCTTGTTTTGTTGTGTGCGCTGCTAGGCAACTGGCCTGTTTTTGCTTATTTACCTCCCCTGGGCCGTTTCACAACACTTTGTAATAGGCGCTGCTCTCTCTGGTGCACATCTGGTTTGGATTCCGCCTGTCAGAGCCCCTCTGCAAGGAGAGAGCTTGCACTTTCCCCAGCAGTCACGGCACGGACCCCACGACTCCGGCTGCTCCTGGGTGTGGGCCCAATCCGGGCTGTCCCTCGCCCAGGCCCGCTGCCCTCCGCCCTGCACTCCTACGCTTTTTCTACAGTTTACACATCTCAAAGTTTCCCAAGGAGGGAAAACTTTTGAGAAGGGCACAGGGAAACAGGGACAGACCCAAAACCAGGTTCCATGTCTCTCCCCTTCATACCGAAGCCACCAACAAGACCACCTCGAGTTAGACCAAGCGTTAGGTTCCAAGGAGATAGTAGGTTTCCCCCTCTTCTTGTCACACTTGAAGATTTCCTGTGGGATTTCTGTAAAGGAGCAATAGAGAATCAGAGGTTCAGTAGATGACATCTTAGAGGAGAAGCGAGAAGGAATAAAAGTTCTGCTTTCTTTACCCACCTGGACAGAATATAATGGCTAAGGCAGGGCAGGGCAGGGTCAGCCCCAGGTGAGTAAGTAGGGCTGGGAACAAACCCAGGGCACCTCTGTCTGCTCTCCGCTCCCAGGAAAGCCCAAAGCCTTGACAGTGGCTCACAGGGCCCTCTGGGGCCTGGCCCTGTTACCTCTCTGACCTCATCTTCCCCTCCTCCACCCTAGGCAAGCAGCTCCAGCCACGTGTGCCAAGAAGCCAGAGAAGGTTTCCTTGGTGGGAAGCAACTCAGCAGCTGGCAGAGCTCCATGAGCTGAGCAAGGACTGGGCCGCCACCCTTTCTCTACCAGCGGGGTCTCACTGCCAGTGAACCAAATGCTCAAAGAGCCCAAGCTCACGAGTTGCCTGGTTCTTCTCCATGGCATCTGTCTGCCCCTGACGTGTGGGCATATGATCTGTTTACAGCCTGTCTTCCGTTGGAATATGAGCTCTTTCTCGAGGGTGGTCCCGAAGTGCTTATGCACAGGACGATTTTGTGCAAATATCTGGCTCAATTCGGATTTGTTGGATGATGCATGAATGTATGGATTAGTTAAGTCATTTATGAGTTTGTTTTTCCTCCCCACTCTTTTACCTGATGATCTTGCCTTATTTTTACCTCTCACCTACAAAAGGGTGCCGACCTGTCATTTCAGACTGTAAGCTGCCCATGAACCCCCTCCCCCTCGGTTCCCCCTCCCCCTCCCTTCCTCTGGCCTGCCTCTACCCCAGCGGGTTCTGCACCTCGCAGTGGGGTTTGCCCTGGTCACTTTGCGTACTAGCATGGACCTGTTGGCAATCTCTGAGTGCCCCTATGGTTTGCTGTGATTGTGCTGATTCCGTTCAGACGGTTCCACACTGATGAGTCAACAAGGAATAAGGGGACTAGATGACCCTTAGAGCCACCCATGGCCTTCCATCCCCAGGGTTCTCTGTTGATTCCTTCTCAGGTTGGGCAGTTGTGGACCTTAGATGCAGACCCGTTGTGGGGCAAGAGTACAGAGTGAGATGCCAAACTGAACCCTGGGTTTGCTTTTTTCTCCTGAGTCTTCATCTTCCTGTGACCCTCCGTGAGTGGCAACGTCATCTGTTCAGCTTCCTAAGAAGAAACCCAGGACTTAGCTATTGCCCCAGCCCAGCCATTGTACTTGTACCTCCATGATACATCTCACCCCATCTTCCTTTCTCCACCACCGTAGTATAGATCCTCTGCCTTTTTCATGTTTAAAATCTTCATATTTTTACTCTCCATTGCCCAGTAAGTGATCAGAATCAGATTTTAAAACAGAAATTCAATCATATTGCTTTATTAAAACTGCCCAAATGGCTTTCTGCTGCACTTTGAACTAAAACCCAACCCTTCGGTTGGGCCCCCCAAAGCCACCACCTAGCCCCTGATGACCTCTTCAACTTTGGGTCACATAACCCCTTCTCACCCCTTTTATAATGTGCTTTGGCTGCTCCAGTCCTCTTTCTATTCCTTGAACAGGTCACCTCCTTCCAAGATGGATGCTTTTGCATCAAGGGTCTCCTCTCCATGGAATATTTTTCCTTCACACTTTCACCTAGCTGAGTCTTTCTGATCACTCAGTTCTTGGATTCAATGACATCTCTTCAGAGCAGGCTTCCCTGACTGCTCAATGTAGAATATCAGGACCACCCTCGCCATCCATAGGCTCAGAGCCATGGTCTCTCATCTCATCTTCTTTTAGATTTTTCCTGACATGCGCCACCAGAGTTTTTTCTGTCTGTCTATCATCTCTTGTCTCATAATCACAATGAAACTCCATCAAGGCAGGGACCCCAGCACCTAGAACATGACCTGACACATAGGAGATAATCAAGATGTTTGTCGAATCAACCAGTGAGTGATTGATGGAAGCCTGAACTGGACCAAGAGTTGGGAGTCCTGTGTTCAAGTCTAAGCCGGCTGCTCTCAAATTGTTGGCTTTGGACATGTCATACGTGTGCTCTGGGGCCTCCATCTCAACATCTGGAAAATAAGATCTGATTTCATGATCTGGAAAACCCTCCCAGTTTCCAGATACACTGATCCTATCTATCTTTCCATACTGTTGATCATTAAAAGCTGTCAAAGGTGGTGATGACAGCAATGACCCAACTATACTTGATAAATTATTTTTGTAATCTCATGCAACATCCCAGGTTACATCAGTTATTTATGATTTATACGTAAGCTACATATCCAAAAAGGATGTGATGCAGCTCAAGTTTCAGACCCACTTTTCCATTTCCCCAAACAAGTTCTTACTTTCTTTCTTTACACAAAGAAGAATAAAATACTCTAACTGCTGTGGTAGAATAGAGCCTTATGATTGAAAGCAAGAGAAATCTAACTCAATTAGACTATCACAATGAGAAAAATGCCTGACAGCCCATGAGCTTCAGGAAAGAACTGAATCACAAGGTCAACTGGTAAGGCCATGAGAGAGCAGGATTCTCACTGTTGGAACCAGGTGCGCTAATCCCCACTAGTGTTCCTTCCAATGCTGTCTGTTTCTACCAGTGTGTTGGCTACATTCTCCTCTCTCAATACATCCTGGCTCTTTCCACATTGTCCCAGCACAGAATTTATCACACTCTGCCATACCTTATTTATATTTTTTTATTTTCTTGCTTACTTTCAGTCCCTTCCAGTACCATGAAGTTCATTGAGGGCAGGAACTTAATGCATATATTGTTTTGTATCTTTTGCACCCATCCCAGTGCCTGGAGCATGGAAGGTTCTCAATAAATAATAATTGGATAAACGAAGGGCAGAAAATGTAGTCACCAACTTCTCCAGCCCTTACTATCCAACAACTTCAGGTGGGGAAAGGCCAGCAAAGCTCTCTAATGACCCACTTTTTAAAAAAAGTAATACATTAATAAATAAATACATAAAGGAAATCTCAGGGAAGGGACTCTTTGGTTCTATTAGAACACATGCTTTCCCTTGTATTCAAACAACAGAGACCATTGAACACCTTTGCATCACATCATGTGAGGTTGGGGAGGAGGAGCTTTTTGGAAAGTGCTGTGGGAGGAAATCTCTGCAATGTCGACATACAGAGTTATGCAGATCAAGTGACACATTGCAGAAGAGCATGCTGTGAAAAGCTATTAGGAAGTTGCCATTTCTGTAGGTCTAAATTGATCTTATATTGGGAATTTTGTATGTTTCAGCTTTTAGAAGTGTTAAAAGTGTTGCACAGATGTAAGATAGGACAACTTTGGTCACACATCAGCAGAATAAGAAAAAAAAAATCATGATTTTAAGGTGAAGGGCTGAGTGGATTCTTTTCGTAATGAAGGTGGTAGCCAGATTCGGTTACTAGGTTCTAACTCCACATAGAAGAGTGCTGTCACACTCTATGTGGACTATCTCATTAATTCTTCCACCCCTTCCTGGAGGTAGGTATGATAATTATCCCATTCAGCAGACAAGGAAGCTGAGATTCAATTAGGTGGAGTTATTTGCCCTGGATGAAACAATTCAAAAGACAGAACCAGGATTTGAACATACATTTCTGAAATCAAAGGCCATTCATTACACTACATTGGGAAAGAGGTTGGAGGTTCAGTCCCTCCAGGCAGGTTAATACATTGCTACCAGGAAGAATGGATCTTTCTTTCTCTGTAATCTGTAGACCTGGGATAGTCTGCTTCCAAGTCATTTGCATGACTTATAACTAATAATGAGTGCCTATCATCCATGACCAGACATTTCTCTTTGAGGGCCCCTCTTACTCATGTTTGCACTGAAAATAAACCTTGTATTCTACTAGCATGTGAAAGGTTCTCACCACGAATTAACTGAATTAAAATAAGTGGGCAGAATACAAAAAAAAAAAAAGATTTGATATCTCCAAGGGAAGTAGTATTTGGTCTGAATGTTCTGGAGTAGTAAGGAAATGGTTCAATGGTAATAATAATACCCACATCATGGGTAACTTTTGTTGGAAGCCTGTCAAGTTATCTCCAGTTTTTTGTACTACTTGGAAAAGTAAAGGATGGTGTCTCTGGGTCTATCTGCTTTAGAGCAGCAAAGGTGTCCCCAGAGACTGAAAATATCTCCTCTGTGATATCAAAGCCAGGCTATGAAAATGTGTTTTCATCACATAGTTGTGCAAAGCATTGAACCGAAAACCTCTCCTAGGTTAGAATTTCACAGAATTCCATTCTGGGCGGGCTCCCTATTTCTACTGAATGCAAACCTCACCCACGCTCCAGAGCCCTACAACTCTTGTCAAATACATGCTTAACTTGATTTTGTACATGGACTTGATTCTGAGCCATGGAATTTTAGAGCTGTGCCTGCTAGTTAGGAATTTAAATATTAGCCTTCCTGACCTGTCCAGCTTTGATCTCCTAAGTTTATACTCACAAGTATTGATAACATGGCTCCACTCACAAGCAAGAACACTGGGTCTGCAGCCCACTGTGGCTCACTGTGAGTGTGTATGTAGATCTCTGCTAAGATCCAAATGGACTTAGGTTACTCAAGAGCTTATCTGATGGTGGGGGAGGGCTGCCCATGGGGCAGAGAAACAGAGCTCACTTTTATTCAGCCAATCTTGCTTGCTTTATCCTGCAGAATAGACTTAACAGTGAACTGTAAGTGAACCATGGCATGACCAGGCCTTTATAACACGGCCAATCTTCCTTAATTTCGTAGAGTCTGGCTGTTCATGAGGAATGAACATAGTTAGCTGCCATTTGCCACAATTGGCTACCATTTGCCAAGTATTTCTCTTGTACCAGGTACCTTAAGCATTTATATAATACCAATAATAATATGTACAATTATCTATGCCAGGTGCTATTCTGAGTTGTTTACACATTCTTTATTTTGTCTGCACAACAATCACGTGAAATTGGTACTACTATTATCTTCATTATTCAGATGAAAAACCTGAGTCTCAGAGAATGTAATTAGCAATGGTCATGCTACAACTCCATGGCGGAGAGGATCTGAACCTAGTATCTGGCAGTATCTCTTTCCATCTTCTATGAGCCCAGTGAAGCAGCTTTAGTCATTTTGCAGAGAAAAGGAAAGTAAGTAGCTTAAGACACAGTCCATTAGTAGCAGAAACAAAATTTAAACTCAGTTCAAAATCGAATACCATGATTTTAAAAAGATGCCTGTTTTTGAACAGCCTGTTTCTATATGGCCTCTGAGTTAAGAATGAATGGTCATAACATTCTTAAAGTATTATCAAAAATAATAATAATACTCAACAGTGAGCCCAAGTGGCCCCACAAAACAGGAAATATTTGCTACCTGGCCCTTTATAGAAACAGTTTGGTGACCTCCCCACTCCACTATGTCCTCTCCATGTTGGCCTAACCTAAGGTAATGAAGATCTAAAAAAATAATGCAGGCGGGAGTGTCTCTACATATTCAAGAAAACTATTTCCCCTTCACTGGGCCTGTTTCTCCATTTAGAAGGAGAATTTAGAGACCACAGGCCCGAATCTGCCCTAATGGAAGGTACTATGTGAGGTATTCCTTTTTCCATTTCACCTCCTAGCTTATTATTCTGTCACCCACCTTATTGTAAGGAATTTAGACATGATTATTTATACTTCATTGGGGGAGAAAAATATAGCCCCCAAAATAATCTCTGGAAGTTTCAGAATGCCCTGCCTCGGAACATCAGCACCTCTGCAGAGTTCCCAGAGCACAGACTGCTCCCTCTCTCAGCTCCGGGCAGGCCTTTTGGTACTCTCCAGCCTCTTGGTGTTTGAAGTTGTTATTTTCCTGAGAAATGTTGGCTTCCTCCCAGCCGCTCCTACACTCTCTTTCCCTCTCACCTCCCATAGTTCTCAATACCAGCAAAAAGAAAACAGAAAAAAAATGAGAGCCATCATTTAATTTCCCTTCATCTGTGTCCTGGCATCAAATGAGCACAGATTCACCTCTTGGGTCCATTTATTGCCCAGGCATGGTCTCCTACATGTTCTAAGAACAAAGGCAGCTCCTCCTTATCTTCTGACCTCTTTTCTCCTTCTCTTTCCCGTAAGGTCCATGCACACTTCCCCGTTTATAGATTTGCAATCTTTTCGTGAACTCTCTCCACCTGGAGAGAAAACCAATCCAGAGCTCTCCGGAAGACACGATGGCCTCACTCTCCTCCTCAGCACTGGTGAGCTCCAGGGCTGAGCAGCAACCACTCTTCCTGCACACCTGGCCTTGAAGGGAGACAAAATCACTGTGGAGAGCGAGGTCCAGGCCCTGTGGCACCTGCAGGTCTTGCTTGTCTTCCTCTTACTCCAGGGAGGGTGGACTCCTGCCTGTTCAGACTCTTGGCCTTGTCTCTCCAGGATGGTCACAAGAGGCTCCCAACAGGTCCCTCCACTTGCAGACCTTTCTCATTCCCTGAATCATGAGCCATTCTGCAGTCAGAGGAATCGCCCCAACCTCCACCCCATGGTCTTGACCGCTTAGATGCCTTCAGGGGTCCTCAGTGCCTGCAGAACAGCCTCCTAACCTAGCTGTTCATGACCCAGCCCCGCCTGTCCAACCTCCTTTCCGTCTCTCATCCCCAGCACCTTTGCTATCCCAAAGCACTCAGAACGCTCTAAGTGTTCCTGACCAGAGACTGTGCACAGTGCCCTCCGAGGATGTCCTAGGTCAGCTCTGAGATATGGGACACATCTGCTCAGTCTCTGATCTGATCCGTGCAGCACATCTTTCATTTGCATCTCTGCATTCATATTTTTCTTTCCCATCTGCTCTGTAGCAGGAGGCCAATTAGTGGGGATCATTTCTGCAGGTTCTTGAGCCTCTTCTTCTGTTAGATTAACCAACTAGGAGACTCAGAAGACTGAAAGGGAGGAAGGAGGATAGGTGGGAGAGATTTGATTCCCCTTTGATTCTCCTTGCCATTTTCCCAGGACAAATTTGGCTCTTGCTGTTTCTCCCAAGGTGGCAGCTCTGCAAGACTCTCCCTCCTTTTGTGGGAAGAGTTTGGCAGTTTCTAAGCTTTTATGCTCTCCCTTGTCATCCTTCTACATCTGCATCTTTACAAATAAGTCCTTTCAAAATAGGCTACTTAGTGGGAACAGCCACTGGGCTGTTCTGACCCTAACTAGTACACAGTGACCCAGCGCAGAACTCAGGGAGTGCTCCGTAGGCACTTCTGTCAAAGATCCTGTTACAGCACTTTGCTGATTGGCTCCCTGCCCTCTGCCCTCCCATCAGACTGTTCCATTTCAGTTTGTCTTACGGAGATGCACATTTTCTACCCACAGTTACTGAGCAGCTACTATATGCTGGACCATGACCTAGGCACTGCAGATTCAGAGGTTAATAAATGATCCATCCTAACCTTGAAGACCTCTGATTCTAGTGCAGGGAATGGAACTTGAGCCTCATTTGACACTGTGGCAATGAGCACAAGACCAGTTGGCCATCTGCTCAGTAAAATTCCAATTCCACCATGGATGAGCTGTGATTTGAGTGAGTTCTCTCTCTCAGCCTCAGTTTCCTCATCTGTAATTGAGTAAACAAGTTACCTTACAGGATGGTTGCAAGGACTGAAGTAGTCAGCATATTTGACAATAAGGGTCCATTATTATTTTTATTATATAGCAGGTGTATGGTTTGTATACATTAAATAAATGAATGAGTATTCTCATTTATCTCCTAGCAACCTTTTCCCCACCCTTCATCTCTCTATGCATTCCTAGCAGGAAGGAAAGGATTCCTTTTCCCATTCTGCAGATGAGGACAGTGGAAATGAATCAGTGAGTGAGTGAGTGAGTGAGTGAATGAGTGAATAGCCAACCCACCCAGTCTACTGTCTCCCACCTCCTCCTAGTGACCCCAGATAGGATGTTTGTCTGGAAAATTGGGCCCCAGAAAAGGGATTCTGGCTTTCTGCCCAATTTTCCAGCTCCAGAAGATGGTGCCCACAGCTCTGGGTGAACTGCTCTGGACCTGACACAGCGCACGGGCAGGTGCCCTGGAGTTTGTAAACACTGAGGCCTGAAGCTTAGGGCTTCCCAGAATCGATGGCCCTAGTTCCTGTTCAGCTGATGCTCTTTCTGTAAGACCTTTACAAGCTCCACTGCCCCTTCTGGTAAGTGGGGGGCCAAGAGGGAGTTCTACTTTCGCATTTGCTGCGACACCCACGGGAGGGAGATTTCTCAGTGGAGGGGGGAAATTTCCTTTCTCCTTTGCCCTAACCTCAAGTTTTCTCCTAAGCTTTCGTTTCTTCAGGAGATACTAAATTTCCCACTGAAGCTGAGGTAGGACAAAGGTCCTCACAAGAGCAAGTCTTGAATCTACCCCAGAAATAAGGAAACCCCTGCCCTGTGCCTGGTATACTTTATGTACAGCGAGTCCCTCTCCCCTCATCCATGTCGTGCTCCTCCCGTTTCGGTTACCTGAGGCCAACCTCAGCCTGAAAATATTTAAATGGAAACTTAAGAAATAAATAATTCATGAATTGCAAGTAACCTTTTATTACATTTCCTGTGTAATTGTTCTTTTTTATTTGTAGCTATTATTAATTTCTTACTGTGCCTAATTTACAAGTTAAAATTGATCATAGATATGTATGTATAGGAAAAACTTGTTACTGTAGGGTTCAGTATTATTTGCACTTATCTTGAAACATATCCCCAGCAGATAAGGGCGGGGGGGCTACTGGACACTCTTGTGCTCTCCTTCCAACATGGTGGACCTGACCGCTGATTGAACTTTGGGGACTGAGACTACCTAGAGTTAGAGTAAAAAGGTTTAAATGAGGAAAGTTTTGACCTTTAGAAACATTTGTAAATTGCTACAGAATGGAAGTCCCCCAAATGGAATTCATCTTTGCAGCTTCTGTAGCACATACACAGCGTTATTGTTCTTCTTTCTATAAACTGTCTGCCTGTCTGTATCCATGTCTGTGTCTTCTACTTGTCTGTCCCTCCTTGAGTAGATGACTCACTCAGGGCCCTCTCCCTGGCCCCAGCACATGATCTGAGGCAGGGGCATGTGCCATCTTGAAGCCCAAAGCGGCATGCCTGGTGGTAGAGAACGGGTGAAGAGGAGGTGTGGGGTCAGGTCACCCAGTACCCTGTAGGACACTGTGGAGGGCTGACTTTAATTCTGGGGGTGGAAGGGAGTCACTGAAGGTCATGATTAGACTGACTTTTTAGCAAGGTCACAGGAACCTCACATGCTATACAACGCTCATTCTGATGCCAAGACAGGGCAATAGGGAGGAAGCAGGATTAGAGCTCTCCCTACAGACCAGGCAAGAGCTGGGGGAATCTCTCTGGTCTCTGGTCCCCAGGCACAAGCAGGCATCAGAACCCTTGCAGGAATAGGTAAAGCACAGTTTGCTGACTGGAGTTTCCCATTCAGTTGTTCTGGGAAGGGCCCAAGAGTTTGCATTTCTATCCAGGCCCCAGTTAAATTTGATGCTGCTGGTCCCCAGTCACCACCAGTTTAGAGAAGCAGAGAGGGAAAGCATGGATGAGACCGTCTTGTCCTCAAGGAATTTTCCTCTCAAGTGGGCACTGTGTAGACGGTGAAATTCCAGAGAGGCAGAATGCCCCTTGGAGGATCCTGGGAAGGACCACTTCCCCAGTGTGGGGGCGGGGAAAGACTCTGGAGAAGCTTCTGGAAGAAGAACTCTTGATGGAGCTATACTGGTTAAATGGCAGTTGACCAGGTAAGGGAGGTCCCCAGGGAGGACAGGAAGGAGAGCATTCAAGGCAGAGAGCATGGCCTGAGCAAAGGCAAGGAGGCGGGAAAGATCAAGGTGTGTTGAGCAAGTGGGGCCATGATCCAATAGAAAATGCTACAGGTAACCACTCTACCACGGCGTGTCACGTGTGCCCTTAAGGCTAAGGAGTTTGAACTTTATCCTGAGGTTTGCAAACTTCTGGGGGAAGCAGATGCTCACAGACCTCTCTGAAAGTCTGATCAAAGTTAAAATGGATACAGAGAGAGTTGGGCATATATTCCAGGGTGTTTACAAATTCCTGAAGTCTTTCCATGAACTTCAAGTAAAGAATCCCTGTAGTAGATGATGGGTTTTAAGCAGAGTGTCAACCTAATTTATACTTGACTCTTTCCTAGTCTGTGTAAAGAATGAATTTGGTTAGGGGTAACGGGGCACAGAAAATCCAGGGTTCAGTAGTCTGGGGGAGAGGTATTAAATGGTCATGCAGATGGAGACCATTTAACACCTGCAGGCAAGTGTTAGGGTGGTGAATGTCATGATCAGACTGACTTTTTAGCAAAGTCACTCGACTCAAAAAGCATCAGCTGATTGTTGAGCTGAGAGGGCTTCTTTGCCTGGGTTGAATCCAGGCTGATGGGCAACGCAGGCCAACCCAGCAAGAACAAGCCATCTCCACCCTCACTCCACATACTGGAATCTGTTGGTCATCAGTTGGTTGGGCCAAGATACCCCCCTGCCTTTGAGGGCTGGAGGCCAGGGACGTGGAGAGAGGCAGTGCTCTGATGAGCAGGAGAAAGTCTGCGAGGGCAGAAGTGGGCAGTGAGTTCCTGGGAGGCAGCTGGGGTGTCATTCCTTCCAAAGATTTCGCAACAGCCCAGGGAGCAGACAGAGCTGAGATGATTGCCTCCTTTATAGAAATGGAAAACCCAAGGTCAGTGGATGGTGAGTCTTGCCAAAAGATGTTCAGTGAGCACCAGGCGAAACTGGGACTAGAAGGCTAACAGCACCTGACCCTTGTTTATGTAGTCAAATGATCACAATCGAGCTAATTAATATATCCATCATCTTGCATATCTACTTTTTGAGGTAAGGTGAGAACACTTAAGACTACTATCAGCAAATCTGATATACAATTTTCCTAACTCTAGTCACCCGGCTGTACCTTAGATCCGTAGAATGCATCCATCTCATAACTGCAAATGTGTATCTTTGACCAACATGTCCCCACCCCAGCCCCTGGCAGCCACCATTCCACTCTGTTTCTGTGAGTTCAACTTTTCTAAATTCCACATATAAGTGAGAGCTTTCGGTATTTGTCTTTCTGTGTCTGATGTATTTTTCTTAGCATGATGTCCCCAGGTTCATCTATATTATGCAAATAGCAGGATTTCCTTTTTTAATGGCCAAAAGTTATTCCATGATCTGTATGTGACTTCAAGTGTGACGTCATATATGTATGTGTCTGTGTATGTATGCATTATATATATATATATATATATATATATATATATATATACATATATATATATGTATATATATATATATCACATTTTTCCTTCATTCATCCATCAGTGGATACCTAAAGTTTTCCATTATCTTAGCCAGTGTGAATAATGCTGCAACCAACACAGTAATACCAATATTTGATATTTCATTTTCTTCAGATGTATACCCATTAGCAGACTTGCTAGATCCTATAGTAGTTCTATTTTTAGTGCTGTCCATAATAACTAAAATAATAGACCTTCCTCCCAACACTGTATAAAGATTTCCTTTTTTCTACCCTCGCCAACACTTGTTTTCTGTTATCTTTTTATCATAGTTACCCCCAAAAGGTCTGGATGAGATCTTGCAGGGTATGAATTTGCATTTTTCTGATGGCTAGTGATTTTGAAGCACTTTTTCACATACTCATTGACCATTTGTATGTCTTTGTTGGGAAAATATCTTTCCGTACCTTTGCTAATTTTTTGATAGGGTATTTATTTATTTATTTTTGCTATAGACTCCTATGAATTCACACTAATTAAAAGGATCATAAATGGGACACTCTAATGCCTCATGTGCCTCACTTTTCTTACCTAAAAATAGGACTCATATTTTTATTGTAGAACTCAGTTTCACAATAGTTGCTCAAGGAATGGTTTTTCTCCCCAGCAGTATAGTGCTGGTATGGGAAGTGATTGTGGGATCATGAATCATGGCAGATGCTTCAAGGCATGGGGGTGGGAGGAAGGTTGGCAGTAAATTTCAGGCACCTTTGGGACCCCTAAAGTTCCATTGCAAATGTATAACTCACCTATGGGATTCAGGTTTGGGATGAAAGTTTGGCAGATGTCATTGTATTAGTAGCAGCTGAAACCACTGGGACAAGTAAAAATAGAGTTCTTTCCCTTTCCTATGGCCATATTATGCAATATTTTCATGGTACTAAGGTGTATCTTGAAGAGCAAATTAAAAATCATTTAAAGAAGTATTAAAATAAAAAATTGGTATCATATGAAATGAGGTAAAACTTGTTCCAGAATATGAGTCTCAGGGAAGCCAGGGAAAAATGTGCATTTCCTGAAAGTGTAGTATAAAGAAAAACTGATCAACTACATGGTTGTCAGTAATCAAGGAAAAGCAAGCAGTTTAGGCAGCCTGGGTCTAAATCAATGAGTCTCGACCTTATCAAGGCCTTTCCCTCTATCAGCACCACCTGCTTATTAAAACAGTATAGTTTCTGCTGGTTTAGGTCAGCTGATAGTGCATGAGTTGATCACTGTTTCTGTATCCATGGGTGGGATTTGGTTAGAGGGTTCATGGGCTCCCTGAGAGATACTACATACAAGTCCACTTCCATGAAAAATGTTTATGTTGTAGAGTATGTTTATATGGAGCTGGTCGATTAATATTTTCCTCTGTGACCCCTGGTACCTGGGAATCAGTAGAACTGGGTTCCTGTCCTGGCTGTCATCACCCAATGTCATCTGCAAGTTGAGATGGTGGCTCTCCATAGTTGCACCCATATATAGTTCGGGCCCCACTCCATGTGACAGTCACTGATATGCTGAGATTCCAGGAAAGGGGAGCCAGGTTGAGTCAGAAGGAATAGGATGCCTGGAAAACTTGTAGTATAAGGAAGGGCTAAAAGAAAGAATTCTTTGTATAAGCATGAATTTGGGAGGGATGTAATAATGCCTTCAAAAGTTTTAAGGGTAACTGTGAGTGAGAAATTGACTTGTTGCTCATCCACATGGACCAGTATATGGAAGTGTCAAAGAGATAGATTTTGGCCCATTGTTAAAGTACTTCTAATGGCCTTTGCCATCTAACAGTGAATGGAACTGCCCTTGGAGGAGTGTCTGTCCTCAGGATGATTGATGGAAGCTTTTAGCTTGGGTTCAAGTATCAGATCTAACATTGATGAACATATTCTCCAGCCTCCTTGCTTCTCCTACCCATTATCGCTCCCTTCCCATCTCTATGGTCCTCTGGTTCTAATTCCAAGGAACAAAACTGAGTGGACTTTTTCTAAGTAGGAATCAAACTTTAGGCCCCTTTTTCTGTCAGTTTGATCCAAGATATTCATAACTTTTCCAAATGATTAACTGGGGAGGCAAATACCTCTCATTCCTCAGGGCTACTGAGGCCCATGTGGGGTCTGACCTCATCCGGGCACTGAATGGCAGCCCAGCCCTTGAGGGTGCTTTCTTCCTGGCGTGCCCCCCCCCCAGGTCAGGGCCCATCAATTTGGCTTTGAGGGGTGGAATGTGAGGCATGTCCACCAAAAAGGGGCAGAACAGATGTTGTGTTGTTCCTTCGTGACTGCCTTTGCTGAGTGGCTTATGACTGAGTCCTGGAAAGTCAAGTCAGGAGCAGGCCTCTCTAGAACAAAGGGGAGCAATCTAGTGGGTGAGACGGAGGAGGTAAGTTGTCACAGGAGCTGGGGGGACTAGAAAGCAGTTTGCAAGCTGAACAGGCCACATAGTTTGACCTCTTTGTTTTATAGATGAAGAAACTAAAGGTCACAGATGTTGACATCCTTGAAGTTGTGCACAAAGTCAGCCCTGTCAGGGCTGGAATTAAAGTCAGTCACGGGAGGCACTTGCACAACCCTGAGTGATCCCTCCTTTGTAGCCTAGGTACCTCACTCAAGTCACCTCGTAGCAGCTGAAACCACTGGGACAACCAGTGGACCCTGGACCACCCAGGCCCTGGGACACTTGCCCCACACTCAAAGGTCTTCAGAGGGATTGCTATGGTCGGAACATTTGTGTACCCCCCACTCCCTGCTCAAAATTCATCTGCTGAAATCTTAATCCTCAAAGTGATGGAATTAGAAGAACTTTCAGGAGGTTATTAGGCCTTCAGTGTGGAGCCCTTCTGAATGGCCTTAGTAGCTGTTTTAATCCATTTGTGCCTCCATATAAAAAAAAAAAAGAAAGCCAGACTGGGTAACTTATAAACAATTAGAAATGTAACTCTCCCAGTTCTGAAGGTTGGGAAGTCCAAGATCAAGCTCCCAGAGGGTCTGCAGGCTGGGGAGGCTGTTCTGTGGTTCCAGGATGGCACCAAGTTACTCCACCCTCTGTGTCCCCATATGGTGGAAGGGATGGAAGAGCAGAAAAGGTCCAAATGCTTGGTGAAGATTCTTTTATAAAGGCTGTACTGTCATTCCCAAGAGAGACACCTTTCTGACCTAATGACCTCCTAAGGGCCCTACCTCTTAATACTATTGTGTAAGAGATTACATTTCCACATGTTTGGAGGGACACAAATCATAGCAGTCCCCTAACAAAAGAGCTCTAGGGAAACTCCTTTTCCTCTTCCACCATATGGAGAAACCACTGCGAGAAGGTGCTATCTTTGAGGAAGTGGGCCCTCATCAGACACTGAATCTGCCTGCACCTTGATCTTAGATTTCTAAGCTTTCAGAACTGTGAGAAATAAATGTCTATTGTTATAAGCACCTAATATGTGGTATTGTTATTGTATCTGGAACAGATTAAGATAAAGGTTCCACCATGGAAGGTGCTGAATTTCCAGCAGGTGGGCTTCCCCACTGGGGCAAGATGGGCCTCTGTCTATAAGAACTTCGAAGTAGCCAGGTGGGCAGCGGAGATGGTCTGGTGTGGGCAGCCGCCCCATTGGGGCTTGAGAAGTTGAATCATCAATGAGTGGAGACAGTTTCAACAGTCAAGGATAAAGTCAAGGGCTCCTCAGTTATCATTAATTTCATTGTCTTCTACCCTTTCCCGTGATGGGAAGGGAGATGACCACCCCCATGCCTGTCCCTGCAGATAATACAAGCACCTCTTTCACCACACACTGTTCAGATTACTGCTCACCATTGTGGGG
Source organism: Callospermophilus lateralis (assembly GCF_048772815.1). Lineage (NCBI taxonomy): Eukaryota > Metazoa > Chordata > Mammalia > Rodentia > Sciuridae > Callospermophilus > Callospermophilus lateralis. Next base: position 97,974,448 of record NC_135311.1, read on the forward strand.
ACCCCTGTTTCCCCATTCATTTAACAAGGACCAAACACCCCAAATTTGCTAGGCACAAAGGAAAATAACATTTAGGTATTTCTACTTTGGCAGGGGAGGTAGAGGCAAAAAGAGATAAGTGTCACCACTTGATAGTCATAACGATGGAGAAAGCAACAGCTATTATTGGGGTTCCAGGAAAAGAGACATAACCCATGTTGGAGAACAAAGAATGGAGGAGGAGTTGCCTGACCTGATTTTAAAGGGACTAGCAGGGTTTCAGCAAATGAGGAGCAGCCCGGAATGCTCGTTCCAGGGTGGGTCAAAGGCACAGAGCTAAGGACCAGCATGGTTTTTGTGTAAGAACTGCCAACAATTCGATGGTTATAGGAATTTCCAACCAGGCTGGGAATAGCAAGAAGGAGGCTGAACCTTGTAAGCCGGGCTAAGAGGCTTGCACTTTGTACTCCAGGACAGCTCTCACGCACTGACAGGCAAGGCTAGGCTCTCCATCCCAGGACAAGTTTGATTTAGCCCATGGGAGGTTTTAAAGAATTCTGAATTGGAATGCCTTTAGAAAACCAAGCTCCTTGCAGGCCAGGGGCCGGCAAGAACCTCTGGCTTACAAAGATTTCCTCAGGGATGGTGAAGAACAGGCTTAGAGGGACGCCCTGGGGAAGAGAAGTGCTTTGGGAAGTCATTGCAAAAATCCAGGCAAAAGACATCCAGGCTTGCAGTTGTGCCAGAGGAAGAATGTGGTAAGCAGAGAGGGATTTCCCCACCCATTCTTTACTATGGACCCTTAGGCCCGGGGAAATAAAGAAGATACTTGGCTTGGAGTCAGCAATTCTATGTCTAGTGCCTCTTTAAATGACAGAAAGCTGTGAGGTTCCCTAACCTACTAGGGACAGATAATGTCCCTGAAGAATAACATTCATCTTGTAATTATCCCAACAAACCCAATCCTGCACCCACACCCATTCTACGGAGGTTCTAAGAGGTTAAATCATTCCATAAAGTGTTGGTCTGAAATTAAGACCCAGAATTCTGTAACTGCAAACTGGGGTTTTGTCCGCAGCCGTGCACCTGTGTGGGTTTGTCTGGGTGTCTACGCTGCCCAGAAGCCATCGGAGTGGTTCATGACTGACAAAATAGAACTAAGGAAATACTACCCGTGAGGGATGTGGACCCAGCAATCTGCTTCCCCAGACCTGCTAGGGGACTCTGATTGTGCTGAAGCTTGAGAACCACTGCAGCAAATCACTTCAGTGATTCTATGTATTCTTACCATCATATACTGGGTTTCCTACAAATGAGTGAAGACTTCCTGCAGTCACTCGGGGTTCAGAGAAATCTCAGGGGTGCCTAAGAGTGGGCATGACAGGCAGACCACTGGCAGGTTAGAATTCAATCCCTATGTTGGCCTTTTTTTAAAAAGTAGGTTTCTCAGTCTGCTCTCGGCTTCACTGGTGCCTCCTCCTCTGGGAAGACTTCCCTGACCTTATTGGGCCAGGATGGTGGCTCCTGTCAATATTTTCTCAGAAGCATTCCCAGTTCCTCTCATCATGCTTTCTAAGCCCTGTTTGTTCTTAAACCCCTAGAACCCAGCTGAGGGACCTCGGATAAATATACTTTTCAGGTAAACACCAGGCTCTCCTTTGCCAGGAGGGAGGGTCTTGCTAGGATATCGCTTGGCCCCGATCATTTCTCCCAAGTCCATCCTGTAACTTGTCCCAACCTAAGCTGCTGGGGTCATTTCAGCTGTGGGGGATACCACCTCCTGACCCCCAAATCAAGCTGGCATGGAACCTGTCACTAGGATCCCCACCATGTTGTAATAAACACAGAACTCATCACTCCTGGAGAGTTCTGTGACTATCTCTTGTTCTGCCACCACTTGTCCCCTTCATGGATGTAGGTTCCACAGTCGGGCTGCTTTGCTGTGCTCAGCTCTACCCTCAGCACACGGGAGTCCCTCGTTAGTGACTTTTGAAACAACCCTGACTTTTCACTGACTCATTTACCCAAATACTCCTACATCATCTCTCTATGAAAATTTTAGAGATGGGGGAAGACAAGCACAAGAAAGCTGGGGCCTCTCCAGGTCCCACAGCCAATGGGCAGCCGACAAGCTGCTGGAGCCTGTGGCTTCAAGCTCTCCAGGCAGTCGTCTATCACGGCCGTTACCTCTTTGCTGCATTCAGTTGTTTAATATTTTTCCAGTAAGTAATGGGGAGCCATTGAAAATTTGAAGCTTCCAGGAAATGGCATGTGTTGTATTTTAATGTAAGGTAAGTGCCTCTTTCCTCCCTCTTGCCCCACACACTAGTCCTAATTCTAAGACTTTTCCATCTGGGGTCACAAAGTCACGACTGCATACCATAAATCCTTCCAAATGTTTCCTCATAGCTGTTTTAGTTGACAGCTCTGAATCACCAGCACTGGGACAATGCCAGGAGGGCGGTGTTGTCAAAGCCGGTCAGCCCGAGACAGCCCGTGGTCGCCGATGGTTGCACCAATGCACCTGTGCTGTGGACAGGCCTCCATTCTCCCTGCAGCCACAGGGAGGGTACAGTGGAGATGAAGGGATGTCACCTCAGGAGGCAGCTGATTTGTGTTAGAGGATTCAATATGACCCCACATCAAGCTCAAGTCTCCTAAGTCTCCTAAGCTTTAGAGAAAAGTTGCCCTTTCACTATCACTTGGGACAAAAGGAGAGCACAAGTGAAACATCTTTGGTAATGGCCAAAAAATGGTAGGGAGTTAGTTAAAGCAACTGTCATACTTTCATAAGAAGGAATATTATGCAGCTATTCAGATCTGGTTTTTAAAAGTGGGAAGACATAACTGGACTATCCTAATAAATTGGTTAGAAAAATTAGGATACAAACTGCTAAGTATCTTATAAGACTATTTTTGTTTCAGAAAAGTATGGATGGAAAAGTGGATGGATGAATGGATGATGGATAGAAGGATCATTGATATGCAGGAAGGTATGTATAATTAGATGTATAGACATATGCATCAGATAAAAAGACACAGAAAAAAACTAGAAAGACCTATATCAACATGATAACAGGCATTATATCTGGATGGAGGAATTAGAGTAATTTTTAAAATTCCTTACTTTTATTTTATTTCCTGATCATTTAGTAATGAACTTATGCTGCTTTTATTAGCACAGAGTTATCAATACAAAATATCCTAATATTCAGAGTCAAGAGCTCATCTTTTACCTGTTTCTTCTTATATTCTCTTTATTCTTCCTGAATGGATGTTCCTAGGAACCATCTGTCCATCCATCTATCCATTCAGAGGCAGAATCTATGAGGACTTCAAGTGGCACTTACACAATCCCCCTGATGCTGTTATTTCTATCTCATGTCCTTTCCCCCTGTGTGGCCAACCACACTGGCTCTCTTGTTCTTTTTCTAGAACACTGGGGCCCCTTGCTGTTCTCCCCCAGGCCACTCTTGGTCTTTCTTGCCCACTCCCTCGCATGCTCTAAGACTTTCAGATCTCCCCTTTCAACCTTTCCCTTGTGGCTTCCATCCCTGCCCTCCTTCCCTCCTCCTGCTATGACCTGGCTCCGTTCACCAAACCCTGTACAATACTCTAGCTTAAACTTTTCAACTTGTACTTTCCTTTCCAGCCACCCCCACCCACCAGCCCTGTGCTCCTAATATCCCCGCTTACTTGCAAGACAGTCTTTTTAAAAAATATTTTTAGTTGTAGATGGACACAGTACCTTTATTTTATTTATTTATTTTTATGTGGTGCTGAGGATCAAACCCAGTGCCTCATGTGGATGAGGCAAGCGCTCTACCACTAAGCTACAACCCCAGTTCTGTGAGACAAAACTATTTACATCTGTTACCTTATCTGTCTTCCCTACCAGGTCGGGAGCTCATGGAAAGCAGATGCCTTACCCTAACCATGCTTTACCCTAGGTACCTAGCACATTTCTGGCACATAGTGGTACTCAGTAGATATGTTTTAGTGACAACTGTCCTAATGGCTACTATTGGTGAAACCTTATCCAGTTAGCAGTCATTTTGATAAGCACTTACTTAACTAAGAATTTGCTCATTCTCACAACAATGTGAAATAGATCATATTTCCATTTTACAGCCAGAAAAGTGAGTCTTAGGAGGCGAAATGGTTCAGCCAGGTTTACTTAGCCCAGAAGCACTGGAGACATCAACCACACCGAGGTTTCAGAGTGCTGCACCTTCCTCTTGAATTCATTCATATATTCATCCCACCAGTAATGATTGTATGCTTCCATGTACCAAGAACTATTCCAGACTGGAGGAACATGTCTGGAAGAAGGGATGATCCCATATAGGTAAAAATGTGAAATGGGTGTGTGACTGAAGTACAGAGCATCTCAGAGGCATGGGCATCTTGGCTGTGGGTCAGAGAGGAGCAAGGGAACTGTGGATATGCAGTCCAGGCAGAAGAAAGGGCAATTTCAAGGACAGGGCAGAAGGCGGTAGATCCAGTATGGATGTTGCCCACTGCATCTTGAACACACTATTTACATACCAGGATACAGCACCTGAAACTAAGCAGTCCGTGAAAGTTAGATAAATGCATAATATGGGCTCCTACATTTTTTAAAGAAAGACAGAAAAATTCAAATTTCAAAAAGACACCAGGGCTGAATGGGCAGATGAGTCTGACTTCCATGAGTCCCCCAAAGATGACCAGAAAGAAATAAATGTTTTTACTAAGAACTTCTTTGGCTCAAAACGTTGCTCAGACCCCTTTTCAAATCTGCTCCTCTATTTTAAAAATGCAAAACCAGCGCTGCCTGAGGTACTGTGGTTTTACACGTTGCTAGGATATCAGTGTATTTACCTACAACCACAGACGTCTGGCTTCGTAACAGCCCACTCAGCCCTCACGTGAGGCTGGGTCGTGGGAATTCAATCAACGTGCGGTCCTGAGGGGGCTTTGAAATCAACCAGGGAGTCAGTAATTGCCTCGAGGTGCTACAACTGAAATTTTTCTCCAGGTTTTGCTATAATAAGCTTTTTTTGTTGTTGTTAAGTTGATTTGCTTTGGCTTCTTTTGGGGTTTCCAATTCAATTGTGATTTGCACCTGCTTTTTTGAAGCTAAAAAATATATATATATATATATGTGAGGTAGAAAATAGAGTCATATTTTCCTACTCCACAGTCCCTGGGCTTTTAACCTGGGGATGCTTAGGGTCGAACAGCTCAGGGGGAATTTTGAACATTGCAGGGAGGTGGACATTAGATGAATTGTGCAGGAGATGTGGCCTAGACCAGATTGAAATCCTAGCCCAAGTGCTGCACATTGCAAGATGTTGCCTGAGCAGTGCAGAGGGGGACTGTCCTTGGTCAATTTGCAAGACACGGGGCTGACTGACAATCTCTATCAGGGCTAGGTACTCACCTTCCCAGTACCTCAAATGCAAATCAATTGGACTGCATCAGGGGAAAGCAAAATAGACTCAGTCCCTGATTTTCAAAGCTCTTCTGAATCATTACACTCTCTAAACCAAACCAAACACAAGGGGATTCTTCCAGCCCAGTCTGTCCTTTTTAAAAGAGCTTCAACCTTCTCTTGGTATCACCATCAACAAGGTCCCTTTATGTGACCCAGGGCTGCAAAGGCTAGTACTCGACTGTACCTGTCATTGTTGGAACAACTAAAAAAAATGTGTCCCATCTCACTTTCCCATGGAGCCTGGAGGAAAAAAAAAAATTCCTCTTTCATTGAAGTTGTTATTTCAACAGGCGAATAATCTTGTAATTAGGGCAGCAAGGGTGACTTAATATCCACATATCTGAAACTCTACTTTGGGCTGAGAACCACAAAAATGCAAAAAAATGCAGTTGTCTCAGCCCTCAACCCTCACAATGGCACAGGGTCCACCCCACACCCTGTAACCTTAGTGACATAATTGGCAACTAATTCAACCTGGAAGTCTCATTGGCTAATTATGTTGCTGAAAACACATGTTCCATGATACATCATTGACATATTTTCTCCTGTTTTAAGGGGTCCCCTAAATGTAATTGGCCAGTCCTGCTTTGAAAAGTGTCCAGGTCTAAATCATTATGACTCTATTCAGCGGTGTATATCAGTATTTTCCAAAGCTTCCTTTGGCAAATAGTACCAGGAGAAGATCATCTGCGGTTGAACGAACTGTGGTTAGATTTGACCATGAGGCTGCACCGAATCTGTTGAACAGTTAGTTCATCAGTAGAAGTTTTGAGGGTCATTATAATCTGCAGGTTGGTGTTTTTCTGCCACTCCAATTTCGACATCTAAACTAATTTTATTTTTCTATACCTTCCTGCTTGTTCCATACTTTCATTTTAACATTTTCAAATATTAGAGTAATACGATGAACTTGGGACATTTTAACCATCACTGGGACCCCACTAACTCCTCTCCCCCTCGGAGCCTAAAATGACCCCTTCATGTTTTTACAGATTGTGTAAGAAACAACCTCTGATCTCAAAATAGACACGGAAAGAGGGCAAGTGGAACCCACATTCTGCACTTGAGCTCCCCCAGAGGGATTTGGGGAAATCATGTCTGCTTACATGAAGTCAGGTGTGCTGTGGATGGCTTTGCCAATCCTGATGTGCTATAGAAATGTCTGTTCAGTGGGTAAGTACAAATAGCATGACAGGCCCACAGGATGAATTCCAAATCCTCCATCTTCTGTTACTTTTTAGCCTTCACTTTTGTGAAAAAAAAATCTTTTACTCCAGCCCAGTTGGTGTCTTCTCAGAGGTGAAGATATCTTCTACGTCACCTCCCTTCTTCAGCCCCTCCTCACCCACCTACCCCAGGACCTCTCCCTCTTTTTCCCATGTTCACTCATTCAATCACTCTCTTCTCCCTCCTTTCCCTCCTTCCTCCATCCCTTCCTTCTTCCTTTCATATCTGTATCTATATATCTGCAACCACCTTTTGGGCAAGTGGCATCTGTTGCTATGATCAGTAGAAGTCCAGCTCACCTTGTCTTGGTACTAGAAGTACAAGACAGATAGGCCCTATACTCACCAGGTCAGCTCCAGTAGTGGGTGCTGATCCCGAGACCCAGCGCTACCTCCTAGCAGCTAAAGCAGTGCAACTGGGAATACTGCCACACCATGGGGTAAGCCCAATGTAGACTGAGGACTCCTCATTTCTGGATGAGGAAGGGTTCCAGGCTAAGGCCATTCTTGTGCAGAGGAGAGGGTGAGGAAACACTGCACGCACTGCACTGACTTTCCCAGTACGCACCCAGAACCTCATCAGGTGTGCATACATATCCATGTCCGTATCCATTCTGTATCTAAATCAACATCATCTCCCAAGTATTACCACTTGTTTTCAATTCTACTCATTTTTCTCATTTTGATTCACTTATTTCCAATGCAGATATCTTCCCTAATACAGTAGCATTACACTGAGATTTTTGGAGATAGAGGCATGAATTACTAATTCTTGTATCTTAAACTAGCTCCAACTAGGTTATCCAGGTATAAAAGATGCTGGAGAAAGATAGGCTCTCTCGAATGTAACCCCTGTTTAGGGCATTGTCCTGGACAATTCAGACATGACATTTTGTTTATCTATCATCCCTGACTTTGTCTGCATTCTAGCAGTTAATATAGGCTTAAGCAAGGCAGGCATTTTAATGCCTTAAATCTCTCTCTGACCTTGCACTAGCTGTCCTTTCACTGACACACTCTTCCCCTATGGTCAGCCCTTTCTTTTCAGTCTTAACTTCAGAAGTCATCTCTTCTGAGAGTCCCACTCTGACCACCTTACCCAAGGAACACAACCTGATTCCCCCACAAAGGCGTTCTGTATTCACTCTTCCCACAACACCTGAAGTTAGTTGTGAATTTATTATCTTGCTTTTTTAAAATTGTCTATCTCCCCTATCCCCTTTTCCAAATAAAACATAAGCACTATGAGGGCAGGGGTTTGCCTGCCTTGCTTAAGCCTATATTAACTGCTAGAATGGTGCCTGGCACCTAGGACATGCTCACTTATCACCCGATGAGAGACTCTGGAGGGGAAGGTTTTACGTCACCTGCACTGGTTGGCTAATATCCCTCCCAGCCTCGAGCTGACTGCTCTGATTCATAATCCCTGGATTGCAGGAAACCCGAGAAAACCCAGTTTTCTGCCTGGGTCATTTTGTAGTGTGGAGTATGGTAAAGTTGTCCATTAAACTAACAAATTTCCTTGAAATTTTCAAAGCTTCTTGAAGAGTAAAAAAAAGAAGTGATTTTGTGTGTGTATGAGAAAGCCATCACCTGAGTGAATGTTTCAGTGCTGACCAGGGGACAAGGGCTTCCTGACCACTATGGGTTCTCATTGGACTTTAAACCAGCAGTCCCCAAACCCAAAGCAAGTTATCCCAAAACAGGGTTCCAAGGAGAAACAGAAGGCACATTCACACTGGGTTACTGGGAGATGATCTAATGAAAAGGCCGTTGTCATAGGTGCAAAGGAAACTATGGGGCTTGCGCAATAGGGACCGATGGCCATACCAACCTCAGGAGGCAAGAAGAGGCAGCACCTCCAGGAACCACAAAAAGATGGGAGGAGCTGCCTGACAAGAGGCTGCCTTCATTAGAGGAAAGGAACCCAGGAACCCTGAGCTCAGGGAACCAACTCCCCATCCTTCCTTGCCCTCCGCCCACCTGCATCTTCTGTTGCTGCCCCCTCAGGCCAGGCCCTGTTGTTACATTTCTAGGAAAGGAAGACTGGTGTTCCCAGGGGCAGGAGTGATCTAGAGAGGCATGAGAACTTACCAGCACAAGAGTTATAACAGCTAATAATAATTAAATCAGGATTTTGATAAATACAGTCATAGACTACCCCCATCTCCCCTATATCTGGACTTTTGGAAGTACTTTGTGGGTTAGCTCATTTGATCATCTCAGGAAGCCCATAGGTAGGCACTATCTGGTCTCGCTGGGCAGATTGAGGAACTAGGGATTATAGAATTCAAATGCTAACTGGTACATGAAGGGGTATAAAATCACACCAGATAGACAGATCAGTACTCTTTGACTGCTGGACCACCCCTCTGAACCCACATGAAAACTGTTGAGGTAAGTCATTGCTAAAAATGTAGGGAAAAACCAAAGGTGTGGCCCAGGAGACAAGATAAAACATTTGCATAAGCATTATTTGTGCTCAGTGAAGTCAAATACACTCCTTTTAAAACATGTCAGGAGGACACCAAGTTCAAAGCCAGCCTCAGCAAGCTGAAGGCTTCCCTGGGCAACTTAGCAAGACCCTGTCTCAAAATTATAAATTTAAAAAAGAAAAAAGGCCTGGGATATAATACAGTAGTAAAGCACCCCCAGGTTCAAACTCTAGGACTGAAAAAAATAAACAAACAAAAAGAAAGAAAGAAAAGAAAAAGAAGAAAATTAAAGTGCAACCCAAGAAAAGAAAGAACATAAAAAAGAGAAAGAAAGAGAAAGAGGAAGAGAGAGCCACTGGCACACAGAATACAGGCCAAATGTCTAATTATAGCTGATAAGTTCCCTCATGATCTGTGCCTACCCGACTCATCTTTCCCCATTCCCCTTGTGGCACTGTGTCCCAGCCAAAGTAAACTTTATTTAGCTCTCTAAATAGCCCACAGGTCTTTGCCCAAGTTACCAGTTCAGCCTGGAACACTTTACCACGCCTTCTATTCACCCATCTCAACTCTTATCTAACAGGTTCTAGTTTGGGCCTTTCTTTCTTCCTTCCTTCCTTCCTTCCTTCATTCCTTCCTTCCTCTAACAGATTATTGGGCAGCAGGTCCAGTAGTAGGTGTTGCTGATGTAGGTCATCCATGAGGAAACCTTAGGTAGTCTGGGGGTTTCTGCTGTGTATTCTGCAGCAGCCTGGACTTAGGCTCTGATAGTCTCTCTTACTCTGTGCTTGAGTACCCTGGTTCTATGCCTGTCTCCTCTATTTGACCAAAAGCTCCACTATGGTAGGGTACTTCTCTATGCGTATTAGTTTCCTATTGCTGCTGTAACAAATTACCATGAGTTAGTGGCTTAAAGTCATGTAAAGTCATGATGTGAGGTTCCAGAGGTAAAAGTCTGACACATCTTGCTGCACTAAAATCAAGGTGCTGGAAGGCTGTATTCTTTTCTAAAGGCTCTGTTTTCTTGTCTTTTCCAATTATAAGCTGTTTGTATTCCACTACTGATGACCTCTTTCTTCATCTTAAAGCCATGCATCACTCCGACATGGATCCTTTGCCCCCCTCTTCCACCTTGGAAGGATGCTTGTGATTATAGTGGGCTCACCCAGGTAAACCAGAATAATTAGCAATCCGTTGGTTAGCAACTTCTGTCTGCCATCTTAGTTCCCTTTTGCCACAGATATCACATACTCACAGGTTCCAGGGATTAGGACGTGGGGAATTTGGGGGATCTTATTCTGCTTCCCACACTATTTATCCAAAAATGCTAGCCTAGGGCAAAATTGAATGTCTAAATGTGCTGATAGGGATGTGTGTATGTGGAACATATAGAATATCTATGTGTCTAAGGCATGTGCTGTACATGTGACATATGCTGGGAGTCGTTTGTGTGGGAGGTGGGGATTCAAGGGAGATACTCTGTCTGATCTCATTAGTGGGGGTCAGATGTATGTATGTGTGTGTTGTGGGTGGGTGGGAAGACCACCTGAAGGGAGATATAGAAACAGAAACTAGACAACTGAGTTCTGGTCTCCTGACAATTCAAGTTGTGAAATACTTGGATATTCCCTGTATGGATACTTTTAAAAATTGTTTTCTTTATTTTTTATTTTTAGATTTTATGACAGTAGAGTGTATTTTGACATATTATACATACATGGATTATAACTTATTCTAACTAGGATCCCATTTTTGTGGTTGTACGTGATGTGGAGTTTCACTGGTTGTGTATTCACACGTGATCCACATGGACCTGTGCTCACATGTGCTCTGGGCTCACATGTGCTGATGACCATGCTCAGAGTGAAGACAGCTTCCTGCCTGGGCCAGGAAGCTCTTCCAGAATGGCCTGCATGAGTCAGCATGCAGCTCAGACACTTCCAGCACTGCCAGCAATGAGGAGAGCAATTAAATTAGTTTCCCATCTTTACCTAGCGGGTGTTACAGTCCTTGATGTAGAATCCTCTATCCTTTTCAAATCCCCAGCCCATCCCTTACCTAATTTCACAGATTCAAAACTGGCAGAGCCTTTAGGTCACATCTAGCTTTCCTCCTTCATTTCACAGGTAGCATAGGGCCCAAGGAGTGGGGAGACTTGTGCAGGCTTGTAGGATCATGCAGGGCATGGCCCCTTTGCAGTTAAGATCTTTACAAGGTGATGCCTTCTCTAAGGACAAGGATTCTGCATCACATGCTCCTCTAACATCAGGCTTCCTTAGGTCTCTCTGCTCCCCAGTTCCTTATGTTCCTAAGAGATAAAACCCAGAATGGTGCTTTGAGATGCAGTCTCTATTCTTGAGAGAAGTTTCTACTCAGGTCTCTGTTACATTTCCCACATAGGGAGCCAGGCTCGACAATCTAAAATGCTCAAGGAATGTCTTCCACACCTTTCCCTTCAGGTTTAGAACAAAACCAGACCCAAACTGGAGCTACCGGCTCAGTGTCCCTGTCCTTGCCCTGACCTCCTCCATCTCCCCAAGCAAACATTCCTTATTTGTGCATTTGAACAAAAATATCCATGGTCCCCACCAAGGGTGGACTATGCTAGATGTCAGGTACACTGCAGTGGGCACACTGACATAGATTCCCTCCGTCAGGGGCTTATTAATTATAGAGCTTCTAGGTTACATCCAACTCCAGAAATCCACAAGCTGTTTCACTTTTAAAGAGAAACAGAAAGAGTGTAAGCTGCACCATAGTAAGAGGAATGGGAAAGGAGCAAAGAGATCATGAGAGCAAGATAAAGACAGTTGGGAGCACACCAAGACTCAGAAGGAGAACACTGTGGTAAAAGATCTAGAAACACAGGCAGAGACTGGGCTGAAGTCACCCAAACACAAGAACCTCTCTCCATCTGCAATGAATTGCAAGAAAGGAGGGAATCCCAAGAAAGGATCTTGCCTCCAGATGTGCAATCTCTGTGGGTCTCCTTGCCATGTTCGAGAAAAAGGAGGCCAAGACAGAAAGGTTAGAGTACAGACTCCATAAAATCTTCCTTGGAAGTTTCATGGTCTCACATGAAGCTCTGAGGGAGGGTGCAAGAGTACACAGTTTGACCTGACCCTAGGACTACTCTAAATTCCTCTCCTCCATGGAAACCCTTCTCATCCTCCCTGAACAGATGTCTCTCTCTCTCTCTCTCCTCTCTATGAGAAAAAGCATACCAGATGCACATACTTAGTCCACAGTTTGTGCAACCTGGTCTAGTCAGCTGTACTTATATTGATCGTAATGGTGATGGTCACATGCGCCATGTTGGTCTTGTTAGCCATGGTGGTGACATAGGTAAAGCACAGTCCATATTCTGTAGATGTTTGTGCCCTTCCTTAATAAGACTTAGACATTAATATAGTCTCATTTATTTGACCAATGTTTATTGAGCACCTACTATGTGCCAGAAACAGGTGCATGCTGGTACTCCTAACCTTGTCCCAGGGCTCCACAGAGCCAGCACTCATAACCTTGCACTACCGTCAGAGCAAAGATGCTGATCCCTATTATACAGTCATGGGAGAGTGAGACTCAGAGACAATGGCAAGACTGAGATCTTCCTGGGCCTCTTTACCTCGAGTACATCCCAGAGTTGTTTTCCCTTGAAATGGGCTCAGTAACATCTCTCAGCATCATTTGCAGTCCCTCTCATAAGCTAGACTGTACTAGGTAGAAGGAATATAACAGTGGGAATAACTCAAACCCTGCCCACTAGAGACTCAGTCCAGGTAGGGGTATGGGGCGGGAGAGGAGGAGTGAGTAGGTATTAGTACTTTGAAAAGATGTCTACGAACTGCTTCAGGAATACTGACAGGGAGCAACAGATTCCATTGAGGGGGATTTGGGGAGGTCTCACCGGGGGGCTAATACGTGAATCAAATCAGGCTTTTATGGATAAGCAGATGTGTGCCAGCTGGAGAAGGGGCAGAAGAGCAGCCCAAGTCGGCAAAGCCCTTCAAGCATGGAAGAGTGAGATGTGTGTTTGGGGAGTAGCCAGGCATGTGGGTGGGTGAGCAGCCCTGGACGCAGAGTGGTAGAAAACCCGGAACTGCCTTAGGGAGGGTACCGAGAACCTGCTCCAGGCAGTGACCAGTCTGCATGGATGATGGGGAAGGGACACAGGCGGTTTCTAAGCAGGAAAGTAATGATCCCTGTGGGGTTAAAAAAATTCCCACAGCTTGGGAGGTGACTGGAGAGAGGAGATTTGCAGGGAGGCCAACCAGGAGGCGGGAGCATTGGTTTTGGTGAAAAGCAATGAGTTTAAACGAGACAAATGGCTGCGAAAAAGGAGAAATTCTATATCTGAGATATGGGGCAGGCAGAATGGACAGGGCCCAAGGCTTGATGAGAGAAGGGAGCTGGAATTTGGATACCTAGTGCTTCCTGCAAGAACTTTTAGTGATTAATGGTGTCCCTCAACCAAGCGGGGATTTGAGGAAAAGACGGAATGGGAAGAAGAGAAAAAAATATTGCATTTTGGACAGGATGGTTGAGGTTCCTTCTGGTTATCAAGTAAGATGCTAAGGGGCAGGTTCAGAACTTCAAAATAGGTCAACCTGCAAATGTGGAGCTGAGCTCCTAGAGCCACAGACTGTAAATGCCCCAAGAGACATAGGAAGAGGTTGTACAACAAACCACTGTGGCACTTAAAGCCATGTAAGAGGAGAGAATCAAACAGCATCCCCTCCTTCTGAGCCTCAGTGGCTCTCAGAACCCAGGGTTTCTATTATTCTTCCATCTTCAAACTGAACATGTGAAGATCAAGAGGAGGCGCACACCTTTCAGTTAGAATAAACCATTATTTGCCCCATAATGCAAGATTTGCTAGTATACCCTAGCTAGCTTTAGATGTTCTAAATCTGCATTTCCTTAAAATGCACCAAATATCTGTCTGTGCTCAGAGACAGAAAGATCCCAAGCAAAATGAAGCTTTGGGGACAGGCTGTTGCTGAACCTTGGAAACACTATGCTGTCAAAGGTCCCCTGCATGGGATAAGCAGATTTTCCACCATTACCAATTGACATATATATTTTTTTTTCTTCCAGCCATCCAAAGGGGTGTTTCCGAGTTTTCCAATTTCCTTCTGGCAGGTTACACAATCAGAAAAGGCAACATGGCCCAGGTCACCAAGGCTCCCGTGTGCCCAGGAGAAAATGTTTACGGTACCAGTTAGCCTGAAGCAAATCCACTGTCAGCGTTTTTTCCTAAACCTCGGAGAAAGAAGAAGAAACAAAAGCTGTTGAAATGTGAAAATAATTAGAGAAGAGACTTTCCCAGGGAACAAACATGGCCCACGCTGTACAGAGGGAAGAACAAACAAACTTTGGAGGAGATTATGGAGCTGTAAAATCCTTGTTTATTTCTGAAGAAAGAAATAAAGTTGGAGAGAAGCCACTGGGTCTGCAAAATAATAAATCACGTGCTGGGGGTGGGAAGGAGGAGCTGGCCTATAAATTCAGAGACGAAAACAAAGCAGCATTCCAGCAGTCCCCGGTGGCGTGTGAACCTGCACCGTTTGATTTCTGAAGCGATCTGGCTCCTTCCCTGTGTCGCTGGGCGTTCCTCAATGTGGTCGCGTCAGGAAAGCATTTGGTTTGGGTTAAGGTTTCTGAAAGGACATCTTAGCGTTGCTTGGTTTTCAAAAAGCAAGGGGGGGAAACATCCAACTCTTGTTCCTTCTTCTTCTCAAGCTGAACTTTGCAGAAGAGTTTCTGCACCGACAGAAACCACAAGGACTCAGTGAGGCCAGGCCAGGGCTGGCCCAGGAAGGCCGGGAGGAAATTCCCACAGCCCGGGTGCCCTTGGAAAGGGGAGCTCCCTGGTCTCTTCCCGCTTGTCCAGGGCTTTGGGTGAATTTGCCTGTGAAAGGTCACAATGGAACTGCCTCTTGGCTGAGGGATTTTTCAGGGCTAACACCTCAGGTTTCTGGGGGAGAGAGGTCCTGTTTCCTGAGAAGACTCAGGCTATCAGCATGGAGAGCAGCTAGAACCTTGGCCTTAACAAGTGGGCTGAAGGGTGAGCCTGGCTGCAGCTTTCACACTTGGTGAATAGCCCAGGGGCATCCCCTGCCCCAGACTTTCTGACCTTTCTCCCTCTAATTTTAAATGGAAGTAAAAGTAAAAGGGCATGTAATTCACTGAATACTGACTCCCTACTATGTGCCAGGTGTGCTAAGCCACTTCCACGCACCATCTTGTTATTATATAAGATAAATGTCATTATAGCTTCCTAGTATAGTTTTCTAGTACAGATGAGGAAACCGAGGCTCAGATTTTTTCACGATCAGCCCAATTTTGCACAGCCAACAAATGGTGGCAGTAGGCTGCAGACTAGGATCTGTCTCCACCTGCATTTCTCTGAACTCTAAGCTCTGCAGTTTCAGTAACTCAAGCTTTGTGCCTACAGAAGCTAAATGGGAAGTGATTTGCCCGAGCAGAATCAGCCAAACGTTCCAAAAATCAGGATAAGCACTCAGAGCTTTTGACAGTTCTCGAAAGATTATTTCAAGCACCTACGTTAGTTCCACACCTCATCCTTATTTCTTTATTTCTGCCTTTTCTTTCCCTCAGTTGCTAAATTAGTTCCCTATTTATACTGTATCTAATTACTATAACCTCGTAGGCTACCAATACCACACATTTATTTTCTTCTAGTTCGGAAGACCAGAGGTCCAAAATCAGTATCACTGGGCTGGATCCAAAAAGTTGGAGAGCTGCTCGCCCCGTGGAGTCTCGCAGGAGACTCCTGCCTCAACTTCTCCAGCATCTTGCACTGCTGTCCTTGTATATCTTGGCTCATGGCCCCTCACTGTTTCCATTCACCCACTACCTTCACCCATATCTGTGTCGGGTCTCTCGATACTTCTGTCTCATCCTTAATGCTGGGATGGTATTCAGGACCCAGCTGGATCATTCAAAATAATGTCCCAACTCAGGATTCTTAACTTGATCAGATCTTCTTCATGTAAGGTAATACTCACAGCTCCCAGCGGTAGAGTCTGGTATCTTTGAAGGATGTTTTTCTGCCTATCAGACTTGCTTTCCCCATGAAAGTTGCACTTTGCATTATGTTTCCAGGAGTGGAAGTAGAATTCAGTTTGATAGTCCACATCCTCTTGCTATGAGCACTCTCCTGTCACCTATTTCTTTGCTGTTGTCCAATTTGGTGTGCCAGGTGTCCATTAGAGTCCTGTCCTTGGTGTTCTCCCTTACAAATAGTTGCTATGAGAAAGTTATAAGGCAGTGCCTGGTCTACAGTAAAGTACAAGGAATTAAACTCAAGAGAAGGTGAAATTCAGAAAGCAAAGGGATCCAGCGGATTCAGAGAGGTCACAAAAACTTCCTGGAGGGACTGCTGCCTATTTTAATCCAGTTTTGAACATTAGATTTATGAGAAGTAGAGGGAGCTATGGTGTTGAGCAGCTTGCATAGGCTGGCTCAGCCTTATATAACTGCCACCTCATTTTCTTTCCATCAGCACCCAGTGTGGTGGGTGTTATATGTTTACAAATGAGGAAACTGAGGCTTGATCAGAGAGATCATGTCCCTTGCTCATTTGTAGGTGGCGGAGCTGAGACTGAACCTTGGGTTTCCAATTACAGCTTCTACACCCCAGCATCCTTGACCTGTAACCTTGGCCTTAGGCTAAGAAATGGTGGCAGAATGGTGGTGTCCAGTGGGCATAGGAAAGAAGATGCTCAGATTGCAATAAACAGAGGAACAGAAACCATCTGGCATGAACAGTCAGACCAGCAGAGATTGTACACTAATGGCCCACAAACTATATCAGACCTGAAGATACATATTTGGAGGGGTTTACCCAAGGTTTAAAGAAAATCCCAAACTAATCCCTCCTGGTAAATGCAAAAAATAGCCATCAGCATGAGGAAAGAGGTAGATTTTCATTCCTGCCTGACAAAGGTCAGGTGGCATTAGATTGGACAGGAGCTCACTGCCACTATCAGGCATTAATCTCCTGACTTTGACATGCATGTGAGTTGGAGACTCCTGATAAACTATATGTCTTAACATCCAGCCACCCATTTTGAGAAACAAAATCAGATATCTTCTACTTTCAATGTTAATGGAAATTTCTAAATAATGCCACTGTGATGACTGAGGACCAATCAGAGCACCACATGTTTCCAGCCACACCTGCTACAGATCTCTCACAGGCCACTTCTTGGGCATCACTGACACAAAGCTATTTAAGATTAAGGATAGCCCTTGCCAAACACGTATGACCTCATTGCAAAGCATTTTCATATTCCTTGGTCCTTTTTGTCCTCAGAACAATGCTAGGAGTTAAAGAATAATGATAAAGTCTCCAAAGGGTTGTTAAGGAGAAATAAAAACACAAGGGTGAGGAGCCTGGCACTGTGCATAAAGGCAGCCATTGTTGTTAGAGTGTGATTGGGTTTTGCAGAAATTGAAGGTGGAGGCATCACCATTACTTCCTGTTGCTGATGGACCTGAACAGGAATGAAGTACATAGAGAGGGGCCAGGAATCATGATGGGCAGCTCTAGCAGCTCCTAGTTCCAAAGGCTCTGGAACCCATTTCACCCAAACACATCAAAATAAATAAAATAATAATAATAAAAAGTCAATGACCACATGTTCAAACCTCCCATTGGTTTTGCCTTTCCTTTCCCCACATACTGTCTCTGGGAACAGCTGTCCCAGCCATGGCCCTGCCAGGGAAATAGGGTGGTTCCCCTGACCACTGGCCTCCACTGTGTGCCTTTTCCTAAGCTTTGGTGCACAAGCCCACAACTGATCTTAGAAAATTATAAAATGCTGCTCTATAAATATACTCTTCTGCTTTTTGCTGTAGGTCTTGGAGGGATGAGCTTCCTGTTCTTTTGAACTCTCTATGGGCTAAGTTTCCTTCCACAGAAGTACTGCATGTGGTGAAGTGAGGGATATTCTGGAGAATCACCCACCATTGTGTTTTTCACTGGTGTAGGAATGGCAAAGTTCTAAACTTAAAGACCCACCACTCCACAGCAACATGCACGCATGCCCTCCCTGGAATACCCCATCTCCACTTGCCCTAGAGATTCTACTATTGCTGCCCTGATATCTCAGAGCCAGACAAATTAAGAATTTGCAAGGATTTATTTGGTGACCCAGAGAAGCAGACAGAGGATGAGTTTTGGAATCAAGAGACCTGAATTTGAATTTTGACTTTGCTTCTGATTAGCTGTGTGACCCTGGACAAGAGACCCACATAGTCTCGTTCA
Organism: Callospermophilus lateralis; assembly: GCF_048772815.1. NCBI lineage: Eukaryota > Metazoa > Chordata > Mammalia > Rodentia > Sciuridae > Callospermophilus > Callospermophilus lateralis. The sequence goes on from NC_135311.1 coordinate 97,992,862, forward strand.
AGTTACTTAGCATCTATGTGCCTGCCTCTGTTTCTTCTTCTTGAAAATGAATATACATAGTCTATAATTCATAGAGCTCTAGTGATTATCTAAAAAATGCATCCAACGCCCTAAGCACACAGTAGGTGTTCAATAAGTGGTCATTGTCATCAGATCATAAGTTCTCAACATGACTAGTTATCAGTAAGGTGAAGAAGGCTCATTCACTGTGACTCGAAAGTAGATTTAATGAAGGGAAAATTTACAGGGATGGGGCAAGGATAAGGGAACCACTAAGGGTGCAGAGGATAAGGGAACCACTAAGGGTGCACCTGATAACTGCAGCAGTGGGAACCCACCACCTCTGAACCTAAGGGGACAAGAGGAGTGAGGTGTGACTGATCCCAGTCAGAGGTGGAGCTGTAGAAAGAGGCCACAGGCAGGAGCTGGGTGGCAGAGGAACAGTGACACATGCTGGCTCAGAAGCACAAGGAGCAGTGGGGAAATCCCCAAGCTCCCTCTCCTCCCCTTCTTTAGTGTCTTGCTGATGCCCACCAGGTCAAGCCCAGCAGACAGAGGCCGGGGAGTTCCCCTGATTCAGTCATGGGACTAACCTTCCCTATGGCACAGTACAGACCAGAAGAACAGATCTGAGTGGGATTGGGGTGCAAATGGAGAAATGGCCACCCGGTCAGAGAGAATTCCACTTGGCTCATACTAGTCCACCATATGCAAAACTCCTGCAAAAATCCTACAGTGGTCATTGCAACCTCATCACTCCCCGTCCCCTACATTAGTTCCCCAGTAATAAATGCCCCCCATCCTGTCCCAGGGCTTCTCTCCAGATTCGCCTTATGCTTCCCCACTCCTTCCCTCTCTGGAACTCATGTGTCCTGCCACAATTCTCTGCTTCCCAGTTGTAGTCCACTGGAAAATTTTGATTGGTGAAAATGTGACTTGATCAAAGTCCTTGCTCATCCTTTCTCTGCTTGGCTAAGTTCCTGACATCTTCCAATACTAGGGCTGGGCATCACCTGCTCTGGGAAATGTACCTGATTCGTCCTCCTCTGTGTTCCCATTCACAGGAAGCAGAATGTCACAAACAAGACTCTGGAGCCAGACTGCCTTGCTTGCAATTCCTGCCTGCCCTGTTTCCTGCTGCCGTGTGCCCCTACCACACTGTGCTTTCTGTGCCTCAGAACCATCATCTGTAAAATGGGCTGTTAATAGTACCTTTCTCACCGGGACTTTCCTAAGGGTTGATCAAGCAGGGTAATGGTGGCGCATGCCTGTAATCCCAGCAGCTCTGGAGGCTGAGGCAGGAGGATTGCAAGTTCAAAGCCAGCCTCAGCAAAAGCAAGGTGCTAAGCAGCTCATTGAGACCCTGTCTCTAAATAAAATACAAAATAGGGCTAGGGATGTGGCTCAGTGGTCTAGTGCCCCTGAGTTCAATCCCTGGTACCTCCTTGCCCTCCTCAAAAGCAATGCCTGACATATAATATGAATGTGGAAGTAATAAATAATGGACGATTTATTTTTATTATCAGTATGCACCATAGAATGTAAAACAGTATAGTATAATTCAAAGTTTATTTCATCCTACCATTGATTCAGTGAACAATTCAAGGATGGGCTCTACATGCATATTCCCAATGCTTGACATAGTATTTGGCACTCACTAGGTGCTCAATAAATGATCAATGGGTGAATGAACAAGTGATATGAGGACTTAAATCTTTGGACTCTGGGTTTTCATGTGACACATATCATAGGCCTCTTCTCAAGAAGTTAGGTCCAAAAAATTCAAAACCCTCCAGAGCAAGAAGCGGGCCACCCAGCAGGGAGATTCTCCTATAGGCCTCATCCGGGTGGGTCCCTGCCCTGAACAACCAGCCAGTTTCTAATCTAATTATGTGCTAAAAGAAACAGCTCCTCCACCCTTCACACTTCCTCCTCCCACGTTAGAAACCAAGAGTAATGAGGTGTATTTGTGCCAGAGCCCCAGCCATCTCTGGGGAAGACACACTCTCCCCCCAACCCTCCCCACCCTCGCCCAAGCAAGATCACCATCAGGACGTGCATGCCTGGAGGCCCTGATTGGAGAACCTCGCGGGTGCTGGCAGGCTCCAAGGACAGATGGAGTCCTAGTACTGGTGTATGCTTGAGGAGGGGACTCGCAGAGGCTCTGCTCAGCCCGCAGCAGCTGGGACACCTTTCAGGGCTTCCGGGACCCTCCCCCCTTCCACTCACTCCTACGTGTCCTCCCATCATGTCCCAGCATCTCCATTGAAAATAAAATGCACAGTCCTGCATGGCCTGCTTGCTGGCTGCCCTTCAGCCCTCATTCCCTCCCCCTGCTCTCACCCACCCCTGCAGGCAGGCAGGCCCACGGCTATTTTTTGCAAAGCAATACCCTTGCTATTTCCTTGATCAGAAGACTCTGGCTTCAGGCATCCTTGCTTCTATCCTCCCCATCCACTTATTATCCCTTTGATGTAACAGACAACTATTTTTTTAAAAAATATATATATATTTTTTTCACTGTGGTAGCATAAGCATCAATCACATAAAATTTAGGATTTTACCCTTGTTGAAGGGTCCAACGCCACGGCATGAACTGCCTCCACGTTTTGTAAACGATCACCACCGTCCATCCCCAGAGCTCTTTTCATCTTGCAAAACTGAAACTTCTAACCCATTCAACAGTAATTTTCCATTTCCTCTTCCCTCCAGTCCCTGGCAACCATCATTCTACTTTCTGTTTCTATAAATTCTGTTTTAGTCTAGGTCCTTCCCAGGAGTGGAATCATTCAATATGAAATATGGCTTTACTTCACTTAACCATAACGTTCCATGGATGTACCCCATGGTTCATCCATGTTGTAGCACATGACAGATTACTTTTTAAAGGCCAAATAATACTCCCTTATGTGTTGATGGCACATTTTATTTATCTAGGTAACTTCATGACTCTTGAGTTGCTTCCACCTCTCAGCTAATGTGAATAAGGCTGCTGTGAACCTGGGTGTGGAAATATCCATTCAAGTGCCTGCTCTCATTTCTTTTGGATATACATCCATACCTCCATAAATGGAACTGCTGGATCATAGGGCGATTCTGTACTCTTTGAGGAACTGCCATTCCGTTTGCACAGTGACTACATTATTTTGCATCCTCATCAGCAATGTGCAAGAGTTATGACTCTCCACATCCTCATCAGCACTTGTTAATTTCTATCTCCTTCCCTCCCTCTGTCCTTCCTTACTTCCTTCCCCTTCTCTGATGGTGGCCATTCTAGTGGACATGATATGGTATCTCACTGTGGTTTAACAGACCATTTTGGAGTGCCCACTATGATCTGAGTCTAAACTGGATGATTGTCACGGCATGCAAATAGAATCCAGTCCTTGACTGCCAGGAGGGGAGGGAGCAGCAAGATAAACCTGCAGTGAACTATATATGAAACTAAGCCTTTGCTGATATTATCTCATTTAATCCTGTCTTCCAAAGGAGAACATGATGACCCCCAGGAAACCAAGATTTTAGGGAAGAAACCAAGACTCACCGAAGTCCAGTGACTTGCCTCCTCATTATAGAGCTAATACATGTGATCAAATAGAAAACACATGTTTTGAGTCTTAAAAGCCTATACTCTTTTCTCTGTGACTATTGTTCTCAGATTTTTTAAAAAAAAAAATTAACTGAGCAGAAAAATATAAAAATAACTTTGAGGCACCCACAGAGAATCGCCAATTTTTTATTTGGTAAAATAAGAACACTGAAAAGCAACTGATTTAACATCTAATGTCACTATCTCTGCATCAAAAGAAATCTTAGGCACATACCCCCTTTGGAAAACACACACAATTAAGAAAAGTTTGTGCAACTGAATACACGGAGCTCCATGACAGCCCCTGTCTACACTCGCCTGCCCCAGCATTGAGGATTGTGTCCTAAACCATGGCAAGTCCTTGACTGTTAGATGTCAGGCCATCCAGCCTCCCAGGTCCTCTGCCCTGTGCTGTGAGACTCCAGGTTGAGCACTGCCTTCAGAACTGCAGGCGGAAATGTAGACATGCTCACAGCCAGGAGAATTCAGTGCCTCCCAGCTCAGCCAGCCTATTCTGCAAGTGATAAGGAAGTGGGAAATGTCACCAAATCCTGCCCTTTCTGCAGCTTTCAGGACTCCACTTGAGCTTCTCTCCTTCTCTCCCACCACCAGCTCAAGGCCCATTTTCCAGACTTCTATACAACAAAAGCCATCGTGAATCGAGGGAAAAGGTAAGGCCTGCCTGGGGTGGATAATTGCCAAACAGAACACAAAACAAAGGTTTGCATTTAAGAATATAGAAAAATTCAGCAAGAAAATCAGTAAGGAAAAAGAGGCCAGATAAGAATGTTCCTCTACCTCTCTGCCTCCATTCTTGCCTGGGTCTACACTGCTGCCCACACCACAGAGTAGAGCCCACACCACTCCAAAGTAGAGCAGGCTGTGGTTTGTTCACACACTAATCAGCTCAGCATTTGGGACCAGACTTCAAAGTTTTCCTGCCAGCAGTACCTAACTACTGAACCCTTTTTTCTTTTCTTTTTTTTAATTTTGAGACAGGGCCTTGCTAAGTTGCTGAGGCTGGCTTTGAACTTGTGATTCTCCTGCCTCAGCCTTCTGAGCCACTGGAATTACAATTGTGCAGCACTGGGCCCGGCTCGATTTCTCTACCTACACATGGGAATACATGCAACAGGTTGTTGCATGAAGTAAGTAAATTGCTGCTTCTAGAACTTACTTCTTTAAGTGTTGCCTGGCATTAGCAACAACTGCAGAAAGCCCTCCAAGACCAGCCTTCTTTCCTCCTTCCCAAGGCTTTGTGTCTTCATAAAATAAAGTCCTGCATGTGCTTAACTCATAGTATTGATATACTTTAAATATAGAGTATTTATGTATATTTTTAAATTATAAAATATCAATAATCTAAAAAAATATAGAAGGCACTATAATTAGTGGTCATGCCTCTTCTTCTCTTCTCTTCAAATCTTATCATTTTGTTATGTTTAATTCAGGTTTTCAAAAGGAATTCCAGCACTACAGCAAAGCAGTGCCGTAACACGGGCCAGTCCTTTAGCCTTTTCCTCTTCTCTCACCTCCAGGAGAGGTCTCCACTCTTATTTAAACGTCTGTCATTCCCTGGGCAACTTTACCATGTGCTTTTCCTTTAATTAATGTTTTGGAGTATAGTTTTTGCTTTTTAAATGATGAAGCTCACTGGCATTCCTTATATTAACCCCAATCGGTTGGGAACTACTATCTGCATTTTTTTATATTGCCAGGTTTAATTTGCTAATTTTTTATCTAATTTTCTTACACTGTGTTTGTTTGATTTTATAATGAGGGCCACATAAAATGAGCTGAGAAATTAGTTTTTTAACCTGCCTGTTGGGGCAAGTAAATATTGATTAGAACATTCCTGTTCATTTATCTTTTCTCTGGGGCTGTTTGCATGTTACAACTGCAGAGCTGAGGAGTTGAGATGGAGACATTGTGGCCCAAAAAAGTCTAAAATATTTATTGTCTTTCTCCTCACAGAATAAGATGGCCAATCCCATCCCTGATTTAACTTTAAGTTCACAGACCCTCTCCACTGTGTTACTGGTGCAAAATTTCCATTTATTCAGCTGTTTCTGAAAACTCTTACCTTTTCATTTATTTCAATAATGTTTGCTCTCACTTCATGGAGCATGGTAGAACAGCTGCTTTAAGTCTTGTCTATTTATTGCAATATCTGGGTCAGCTTGGTGTTGGTGTCTGTCAACTGTCTTATTCTTTGTTTACTAGTTAAGTTTTAGTAGTATCTTGGACATTTTTGGTATTGTTACAAGACTCTGCATCCTATTAAGATTCTCTATAGAATGATAATTTTTAGTTACTTGTTTGTTTGTTTGTTTGTTTTTAAGTAACCCAGATAATTAGGTTCAGACCACAAATCACAGATCCCAGTCTACCATCTTCAGGCCAGGATTCTGTTGCTGGTTTAATTTTCAAGGCCTTTGGAGTGCTCTTTAGGTCTCCCCCATGACTGCTCTGGGAATCCAAGGAGGGTCTGCATTGCGGCTCAGTCTTGGAGCTTTTGAATGTTGCTTTGGATCAGATTCTTGTATGTAAAGCCTCACGTGAGCCCAGGATTTCATACAGATCTAAGGAGCTCCTTTCTCCTCCTCCCTCTTTGCCATGATCTCCCTGTCACACCTACACAGGGTCCCAGTGTCCTGATGTGCTGTTAGCAGTAGTTTCAGCCACCTCCTGCTGTCACGCATTTTCCATGACCACCTCTACCTTGAAAACGAAGCATCAAGACAAAAAAGGAAGAAAAAAAAATGGGGATTCCCCCCATCACCCACACATTCTTCAGACCACAGGGCCCTTCTTAGTCCAAAGAGGAATCTTCTCTGACAGCGTCAGGTGACAGCAAAGCTACCATTGCCACCACAGTAGGAATGCAATATGTGACTCTGGGGTACCAGGGGGGCCAAGCTAAGAGGGCCAGATGAATGAAATAGAGTGGGAGCACCCCCACACTCTGCCTTGCAAGGTCTACGCTTTCTCAGCCTCTAGCCAGAGAGAAAAAGTTTGTCTTGGAGTTTTCACTGTCCACGTTTACTGCATAGTTCAGGGATTCAGGCTGCCCTAGCATCCAAGCTGACTTAGGAGGAGGGGGAAGAGAAAACACTGAGGAAACTTATCCTGTGGTAGTTCATTTTATCTGTCAAATTGACTGGGCTACACAGGGCACCCATACATTTGGTAAAACATTATTCTGGATGTGTTTGTGAGATGTTTCTGAGTCAGATTAAATTTGAGTTGGTACACTGAATAAAGCAGATTGCCCTCCGCCCATGTAGGTGGGCCTCATCAAATCCGCTGAAGATCTGAATAGAATAAAAATTTAAATCTCTCATAAGAAGAAAGTATTTCCTCCTGACTTTCTGCCAGGAATGTTTTGTTGGTTTGTTTTTGCTTTGCTTTTATTTAGTTGTTTTTTGTTTGTTTTGTTTTCCCTGCCTTCAAGATCAAAGTGAAACATCAGCTCCCCCAGGTCTCCAGCCTCTGGACAGGACTTACTACATCTTAATTTCAACCTGAACTTCCCAGTTCACCTAACTGGTGTACAGCGTTAGCGTTTCTCTACATAGATGTGCTGTAATTCTTTTCTCTATTGATAGGTATTAGGAATGTTTTTGCATAGTCTTTGCGAATATGTATGCAACTTCTCCAGAATACATATTTGCAAGTAAAATTGCTGAGAGGTAAGGCATATCCACCACCAAATCTACCAAATAGACAGGGAAAGGCACTCTCCAAAGTGAGGGTAAGAATTTCTACTTCAACCATCAAGGCATGACTCATCTGGTTGTTTCAGATGCTTATCAGCTTTTGGTATTGCTGGATTCTTAAGATTTTGCCAGTGTGGCAGGTGTAAAAGGGAACCTCCCTGCTTTAGCTCACTGAATTCTGGTGAGATTGAGCTTTTCAAAAGTTTGTTGCCCATTTACATCTCCTCATCTGCAATTCATTTATATGCATTCTCTTTTGCTGTTAATTTTTTTTTCTTACTGATATTCTCATTTCAATGCTTACAGATAGTCTATTATCTTTCGTATATGTAGCAAATACCTTCCCCCATCAATCTCTTGTCTTTCTCTGCTTATTTTTACAGAACTTTTACAAAAAACTTTTACAAAATCCTGTTTTGATGCCAGAAGAGGGAAACACTGTAGATACCTTCTTCTCCCTCGCCCTCTACATTGAATTAGTTTCTAATCCCTGTGGATTTTTTTCTCCTACCTTTGCCATCTATCCCACATTAACTGCGTTACCCTGGCCCAGGCTCCCCATGACTTTCTCTAGGACAATTGCCTTTTTGGCTCAAGAGCTTCCCCTATATCCACGCTGACCCAGACAGAGTCCCTCCAGAGGACTTTCAGGAACACAGGTCTAGCTATTCTTCATATATCCCCTTCATCTTTGGGGCTAAGCACAAGCTACTCCCCTGAAAAATTGTGACAAGGCACTGCTCTGGGCCCCGGCCACTGCGGTCCCTCCAGCCCAGGTCTCACTTCAGCTCACACCTGTGCTCCAGAGACACTTCTCGACGTGTCTTCCTGACACAACAGGCATCTTCACACCCTGACTTCCTGACACCTTTATGTTTAAAATAACCAGTGCCAACGCCCCTCTGCCCTGCTTCCAGGTAATATTTCCAAGGCTTCAAGGTAGAAGTAGGAGGCTCTGGCCTGGAAATTAATAGCTACTGTGTACACACAGAGATTCACACCTTTGTTACAGCCACATTTAATTCTCCCATTGACCTCATTTTTACAGGCTCAAAGATGTCAAGTGACTTGTAAAAGATGCAGCTAGAAAGCAGCAGAACCGGAGGGGGATTCCAAATATTGGATGGCCTAGTATGGACCCAGAGCCCTTCCTGGCCTGCGAGGACTGGATGTGAGTCCTGGCTCTGCCACACTCCTTGGCTTTGTGATCTGGGGTAAGTCACTTCCCTTCTTTAAGCTTCCATTTCCTTCTTTGAAAGAAGATTGAACCTGATGGACTTGAGGGTCTGTGTGCTCTGCTCTTTCTTCCTAGAGAAGTCTAAGCCTCCACGGTGCCCAGAAGGTCTGCAGACTCCTCCAGTCCAGGGCTTCCCTCTTAGAGCAGTCCGTAGGATCCCCGAGTCAGCAGAACCCCACAATCCTCCCCCACTCCCTTGAAGTCTTTACATCTGTCTCTGAACTAGCACAGCGACTCTGCCACCTGTGACGTGCCTGGGCTCATGCCTGACTTACTGCATCTCTTCCTGGAGCCAGAAACCCATCAGGAGAAGGGAGAAGGTGAACCCAGACACAACATTCTCATGGAATTACATTACACTCTGCTTACTTCCTGACAATGTACAACCCAGGGTCCTGCTGAGTCTTGACATCCTCATTTACATAGCAGGGCTTGGTTAAAGAAGACAGAGGTCCCTTCCAGGTCTCACTTTTCTGATGCTGGGACAATACAAACAACCTGGGGTGAGAGCTTACTAGTCAAGGAGTGATCCCCCCACCAAGGCCCACTCTCCTAGGGAGAACCTGACTTCAGTAAGTTCAAGGTGTCTCTCTGGGAATTATTGGCTACTATTCCAAGTTCCAAGTCAAGCTTTAGTGAAAGTTCCCAAAAGAGCAGGGATTTTTCAACTGAAGAGAGGAGGAAGGCAAGAGATTCAAGCAAAGTTCCATCCAACCAAGTCAGGGCCATCGGGATGGCAGAGGGGTTGGACTGTCTTTAAAGTCAGGCAGCCTCAGATGCAACTCTCCATCCCATCACTGTGTATCCTTAGGCATTCCACATAACCTCTCTGGGCTGATTTCTTCATTGTGGAAAAAAAAAAATAGGCTAATCACATTTACTTACAATTACTAGTGAGGCTTCAAGGAGATGGGATGTGAAAGTGGCTGTTTAGTACCATGGAGATGTTAAAAAATGACCACCGAAATATTATCCTTGTGTGTTTTCTATTTAAAGAGAATCAGGAACTGCCAAGAAGACATGAGAAAATTTAAGGCCAGATGTTTTCAGAAAAACAATATCTGTGGGGGAAAAAAAAATGTGCTCTGGTAGCATCCTGAATCAGAGTCCTAAAACTGGAAGTGGCTTTAGCAATGATACGATTCAGAGTAATTACCAAGCTTAACACTCTGTATTCCCCACTGTCCACTCTGCTTGGGTGCTGGCACTGATTAGGGGGTGGGGGTGTTCACAGCTTTTCAGAATTCATAGAGGTGTGTTGGGTCAAATCATTGAAGCTTGGAATGTCAGATCCAAGGAACTTTTTATAGTGAAGACTCCCTATCTCCTTTATAATCTGACAACCACCAAAACACATCAGTCTTCAGCACACGCCAGGCTTTGCCATTCTACCACGACTTGGCCTTTCCTGCTGTATTTTCTGGGATGCCCTCTCCTCCTTGCCCTCTTCTTCAAGTAGGAAGACTCATACTCACCCTTGAAGATGCAGCTCAAATATCTCCACTTCTGCAAGGTCCTCAGTGACCTCCCCAGCCCAAGCTTCTCTGTCCCTCCAGCTCCTGTTTGTAACAGAGCAGCGCTAAGTGACATTATATGTCTGTACTGATCTAGACTAGACTCTGGTTCCCCCAAAGCAGGAGCCTTCACTTCACACCCCTATGTCCCGAGTTCCTCCCACAGGAACTGACTCCATGCACAAATGCTGTGTGAGGAGTTGAGCCCCCCAAAGGGATGGCAAAGTCTGCACCCAGGAGGCGGAGGTTGTTCTACCCAGGAAGGTCTAAGGCAGTGGGTGTAGCTGGATCTGGTCTCTTAAATGGGAGAGGTCTTCATTTTTAAAAATCTCTGGCTGTTGTTTGGCTTTAGCCTGCATGCCTCCAGCTGAAGTTAAGGAAGAACCTGTTTACAGCACCACGAGGGGCTTTGCTCTCTCCCTCCATCAGCTCTGCCCAACAAACGGGCAGAAATAAACTGTACTCCGCAAACAAGATGCACAGGACATTGTGGTGTGAAGCCATTAAGTTGTGGCCAAGTCACTCAATAACTTGAGAGAAGCAGGGATGGACAATGTTTTGATGCATGTACTGGATACAGTGGCAAGTGCTTGCCACACTTCATCTATAATAAAGCTGTAGGGTGAGGGATTGCTATCTAGTTCACACTTGCAGAAACTAATGCTAAATAGGTGTCAACTAATCCCACATCTAGGAGAAGACCTACCCAGCTATAATCCAAAATGCTTTTTTTTTTTTTTTTTTACGGTTCTATAACCAATGTGGAAGAGATGATTGTAAATCACCTACCAAACATCCATGTCACCGCACCCTGCTGAGATACAGAACTGCTGTTCTCTGTTGGGCAAATTGCCATCTAGAATGTAGACATTTCCATGTCCTCTTTATAGCTGGAGAGGGCCCAAGGCAGGTTCTGTGCAGTGGTTTGTAATCAGAAGGACCAAGAGGGGCTTCAGCGAAGGCTCCTCACAAAGAATAATGTGTGTCCTTTTTTTCCAGAATTTCTCCTGTGGCTACACTAGAGCCAAATATGGAACATGCACTGTCTGAAACCTTATGGATCTGGAGTTGAATTTGAGGAAGGAAGCCATGTGCTAGAGCAGGGCTTCCCTGATAACTCTGGACCCTTCAACCAACCCCAGATCTGCAGATAGCTGCTACACATCAGAGGACATCTTCATGTGGTTAAACCTCTGTTCCTGAGACGTAAAATACTCACGAAGTCTCAACTAGATCACAAGTTCACAAGGGACTTTAGGCAAGTTAGATAAACATTTAAGAACTTGGGTTTTTTTTTTCCCCAATCAATACAATAAATAAATCGAATTCAAGTGGCATTTTCAAAGTTTTTTTTTTTTTCTTTCTCATGTTAAGATACCAATCACAATTACTGAGCAACCAAGAGTGGTTCTAAAAATACCATGAAAGATCAGCCCTTTTTCCAAGGATTTCCAAGGTACTTAGAAAGACAAGAAGATGTCCATTCATCCATTCATCCATCCATCCATCCAGTGCAGTGGATGCTGTTATGCCATGCTAGCCAATTGCCCAATGAAGGTCATTTCCCTACTTACCAACAGCACTGGTGGCTGACAACTCACAGTGACTCCCTCTCTAAGGAGTACCCTTGGCTAAAGGGTGCTGCCCCAAGCAACATTATGCTCACTCTCTAGGGGCCATCCATATCAATGCATAGATTCGTGTGAAAGATCTGCTTACTTCACTTTGTTACAACTCAAAAAGGCCATACAAGCTGCAGAGCCTCTAGCAACTGCATCTCAGGTCAATGTCCCCCTGCAGCCAGTCCTGCCTTGATTGCTCCCTTGTGGCTGGTGTCTTCTAAAGCACTCTCCTATAAACTTTCCACAAGAAAATACCTGCCTCTGGGTCTGTTTCCCAAGGCACCCAGGCTAAGACACCAGGAGTGTCTTAAGGTACCAGGAGTGGCTTTACACTAGGACGTTGACACTGGTTCACCTGCCAGCTGGCTGGCAGTTAGGATCCCATTGCTGAGGTAGAGAGCAGACTGATAGCACCTGGCTCAGTGTCGCCTACAGTTGAAGAAGTTTTGCTCTTGAAAAACCAAGGAATATAATCTAAGACCATCCATAATTACACACTGCACATCCCTTGTGGGAAGAGTACTGTGATTGTATCTAGGATCTTAAGATGAATAGCGTTGGTTCTGATGGTCTCTGAGATGGTTCCTATGGGAAGCTGTGATTTTGACATAAGGAGACTGATACCTAAAAACAAAATCCACTCAGAGTAAATGCATTCAAATCAGTGTGACTCTTCTAAAAAGCCCCCCTCTGCCCCGAGAATTCAGGCCTCTCACTATTGTGGAGGAAAGACAGGGGAGGTAGAGTCACGTAGACCTGGGTTTAAGTCTGATTTTGTTCTAACTTCCTTTAGACCCTCAGACCAAATCTGTATGACCTTGGAAAAATGTTTTAACTTCTCTGATCCCTAAATTTCTCATCTGTAAAACTCAAATAAATATCTGTTCCAATGAGGTATTATTCCATCTAAATTAAAGCAAGATCACATGAGCATCGTGCCTCGTTCAGTAAAGATATTCTAGACAATAAAGGCTGGCTCCTTTTTCTTCTATGCTTCTGCATATTACTCTGCCAACTCACTTTGGTAAAGTGCCACTTAAGTTTAGTTTAAAACCAAAATAAGCAAGTGTGCCTTGCTTTTTTCTTCCTGCTTTCCCTTCCTCATTTCTTCTTTCTCTCATTTATTTATTAAGCATGGCTGGGGCATCTGTTAGGAGCCAGTCACGCTCCCCTGACTCCCTTTTCCTCCTTGCTTGGCTCCAAAAGACTTTTTGGCATTTCTGCACAATCAGGTGACAGTTTGCCCCTCTAGGATGCAAAGAAGACCACACCTTTGGATCTGAAACGGCTGGGAACTCAGGAACCACTGCAGCTTCCCAGGAATACACCTTGATCTTCATAATATGTGACATGTTTTGCAACTGGTCCTGATCGGGATGCCTGACTTACACATCCAAAGACGAGAAAAGAATGAAGTAAAAGTTCAGAGCAATGAATGCAAAGAAAAATTAGCTGTAAAATATTGACAAACCAAACATTTAGGTGTAAACAGACAGAGATGCTGGACAGGTGCAACAACAGGGAGACAATGGTGACTGAAATAGCTTCTGAGAGCTGAGTCTAGTGGGGAAGCCAGGCTCATGAGTAATTACCCATACACTGGAAGCAGTTCTCTCTGTCCAGGCAGTTAGCAGGCTTCCGGTGGGAGAAGTGTATCTTAAGCATGAGATGGGCTGGACCAGGAGGGTGGCATTTCAGGCAGAGAAAATAGCATGTGAAAAGCAGAGGGCCAGAACTAGCAAGAGACATTTGGTAAACTGCAAATTGTTCACCATATGCTGGAAAACATCTGCAGAGAGGTGGGAAGGTCCCCCAGGAACTGTATGCCTGTGGTTTGCTGAGTTCCATCCTAGTTTATTTTTTAACAATTTTCCCATCATTTTTATCATTGCATTATAATCATACATAATAGTGGGATTTGTTTTACAGATTTGTACATGCACATGATATGACAACATAATTTGGTCCATAGCATTCCCCAGAGTTTCCCCTATCTTTGTCCTTCTCCTTCCCCTGGCCCTTTCCTCTACTGATCTCCCTTCCATTTTCATGAGATCCCTTCACTTTTCTTTTCTTTTCTTTTTTTTTTTCTTTCTCACTTCCACATATGAAAGAAAACATATGACCCTTGACCTTCTGAGTTTGGCTTATTTTGCTTAACACAATGCTCTCATTGCATCCATTTTCTGCAAATGTCCTAATTTCATTCTTCTTTATGGCTGAATAAAACTGCATTCTCTATCCATTGATCCATTGATGGACACCTAGGCTGGTTCCATAGTTTGACAGTTGGGAATTGTGCTACTACACACACAGGTGTGCAAATGTCATTATAGCATGCTGGACATGCTATAATGTCCATAGGTTGGACACCAAGGAGTGATACAGCTAGGTCACATGGTGGTCCCATGCCTAGTCTCCTGAGGAAACTCCACACTGATTTCCATAGTGGTCGTACTAATTAACAATCCTGCCAACAGTATAAAAGTGTTCCTTTTCCCACACATCCTCTGACACTTAAAGATTGGGCTTAAATAGTAAGAGAGGCATGAGGAGAACATGGTGTGAGCCTCGGGGTAAAGGTGGGGTAACCAGGAAGTGCAATGAGAACACCTGAAATGAAAGATCCCTCGCCTGCCATGTCGGCAGCCACAACCACAATTGATCCAGTAGCAGTTCACATGTGTTTCCTCTCTTCTTCCTTTGGATGTCATCCATGTCCCTGGAACATGTTAAAGCTATGTGTTAACCTGTGTTTCCAGAGCATTCAAGCACAACCCTGGAAGCCTTTCCACATGCACAGAAGGGCTCAGTGGAGAGAGCCTGTGTCTTCCTACACCGTGGGCTCCCAAGAGCACCATCCACTCTTACAGTTTGGGGGCTTAGAACAGCAAAGACACACAATAGTGTTGGCAGATTGTTTGGACAGAGGCTCAGAAGGATTGAGGGACTAGCCCACGTTCACATGGGGAGCGGGAGCTGACACTGAGGCTTCAGTGTAAGACTCTAGGACCCTACTCTTGCCACTGTACAATGTGGCTCCAGCTACAGATCAGTGCCCAACGCAGAAACAGTGTTGTGAGGCATTACACCTGAAAAGCCATTCCGCCTGCAGAGGGTTTACATCTATCTCTCAGCCTCTCCTTGAGGAATCCTCTCCTTTGTACATCCCTGGTGGCAGGTCCCTCAGCCCAGAATGACCTTCCCCTTCTATCCTCCACAAAATCTCGCACATCTTTCAGGGGCCAGCCAGAGTACCCCTCCTCTATGGTTCTCTTCCTACCTCTCTGGCCAAATGATCAAGCCCTCCTCTGTGCCATAGCATTATGAGCAAATAGCAACCATCAGCAGGGGGTACAGTGGGGCTCTTACAAGGAGGAGTATGTAGTAATATCTACCCTCTATGCCATGATATTGAGCCCTTTGGGGACAGGGAGCTCTATTTTACTTATCTTTATACACACAGCACCCAGAATAGCTCCTGGTATTTGATGAATATTTGTTGAATGTAAGAAAGAATGAAAGGATGAATCAACGGATGTGCCCAGCCCTTATCAGGGCTCTCCCTGGGATCCTATGCTAATTGTACCCTCACCTTATCAGCTCTTCAGTTGGGTTCAGCCCATGGGAGGCTCTAGCAGATCAGAGGCTGGGAGGAGAAAGGTGAGCTATTTATTTCTTTTCCTGCTTGTCAAACTTAGAGCAAGGTATATTCAGTTGCTAAGGCCGCCATAACTACAGACTGGGTGGCTTAAACAAAAGAAACCTGTGTTCTCATAGCCCTAGAGCTGGAAGTCTGAGATCAAGGTTTCTCCTTGATCTTTCTTCTTGGCTTGTGAATAGCCATGTTTTCTGTGTCCTCAAACGACCCTTCCCATATGTCTGTGTCCAAATCTCCTTCTCTGATACAAAAGCAGTCATATTCAGTTAGGACCCCCACTCATGACCTCTTTCCTACTTAACCATCTACTTGAAGACCCTATCTCCAAACAAAGTCAGATTCTGAGATACTGGGGTTAGGTCTGCAAAATATGAATTTGGGGGACAGGACACAATTCAGTCCATAACAGGTGCTGATGGCTCCCCACTGTAGCCAGTGCCCAGGTGCTCATCTCCCGCCCTCCCTGCACCTGTGCCATAAATTCTTTTTAATCTGAGCCCATTGTGAGTGTTCGGCTGTCTCTAGCAGGCTTGTTGACAGCTATGGTGGTGAGAATCTATAACCACTGCTAAGTTCCTTGGTAAGGACGGAGTTTAATGACAAGTTTAGTGAAAAATTCAAAGTCAAAGAATAAATGCTTCCCTCTTTGTGCCTCATTCTCCCTGTCTGCAAAGCAGGGAGACTAAAAAAAGCCTCTCACATGACCGCTGAGGGACTCCACTGTGATAAAGTGGGTGAGAGATTTGCCAACTGAAGAGAGAAGTAAAAGGGAAGAGTTTGAGTCTGCAGAGTGAGCCTGCTACCCCAGAGGCAAGCAATGCCCCAACTCTAGATGCCAGGCTGGGAGACAGCCACTCGTGCTGCAGAAAGGAGAGAGGCCACCCAACGCACCGGGCCCAGCTGCTAACCAAGGGAGAGGGGTGAGGGGCGGGCGGGGTGCTTTTTAATGGTCCTCTCTTGTCAGGGTAAGGCAGGACCTCCTTGCTCCTGTTGGTAATAATGACCTGCTTCACGGGTTTGCTGGGAATCTATGGAAAATAGTCCAGGCACAGATCCTGGATATGTTTATTTATGATGCTGTTGACATAGAGAAGACCAGTACATTCATGCAGAGGCCATGTTTCCTGTGTCTATAAACATCTCCAACGTGAGAAAAGGCTTCAACTGGTCCATGGGCACAATTTATAGTTTGCTCTGTTGCCAACATAAATCAAGCATGAATACCATCCCAATGAAATCATGCAGATCATGGATTTAGGATGATGAGGACTGCAAGCAGGGTGCATTTCCAAGGTAGCTCATTCTTGGGCCCCTGTTGAGCAGCTCGCCTTCCTCTTGGGGAGAAGTGAGGGCCAGTCTGGCTGCGATGTGCAGCCAAAATGGCATGAGCTTTGGGGGTCAGCAGTGTGGGCTCACAGCTGGTGTGGGACCTTGTTGAACTCTTCAAACTTTAGTTTCCTCTTCTTTAAGAAGGGGAGAGTGGGCTCACCTCCAGAGGTATGGTGGGTGGCGCTAAATGAGGTCACAAGGGCTTAGCAGGTGCTACTTAAATGATGAATATGGACTCTCCTTCTCTAAGCTCCTGCACTTTTGCATGTCCTGGAATTTTCAGTTGGTCTCCAAACTGGCAGAAGTTGAGCTAGTCACAAAGGTAACCTCCAAGGCAAAGTGAAGCACTCGCCACGTGTTTAGAATCGGTGAAAAGGGCCCCAAGCCCCAGTTAGGAGTCTGTCCAACAAAACCTTTCCATTTGAATGATTTGTTGTATGCTGATTCTCATGATCACCTTCAAATGGAAGCAAGCAGCTTTAACTAAGTTTTAATAATGATTATAAATAATAAGGATGGAACATTAGCTTAGCATCCAGAGAAGACAAGTTTCAGTCCATAGCATTGCTCCTCCTGGGGAGTAAACAGATTCACTGGGGATCCTTGGTAGTGTCTAAGAGTGCAGTTTCAACCTCCCTTCCACAACCTATTTACGTGCATCCTCCAAGGACCGTTTTCTCCCCAGTCTATTCAACACCGCATTACCCTAGGGTGGTCCATCTCCTAGAAGGAGCCTTGGGGAGCGCTGCGCTTGGTGGAGTCACACCTAACTTTGACCCAACTCCAAAGCTCAGGCACCATGGGACATTGTGCAATCACTTCCCCACACTCAGCCACAGTTTCTTCACCGAGGCAATGAAGTGTCACTCCAATCCTAACCAACTCAGGACACCCAGTAAGAAGAGTGGCAAGCTGTGAATGGTGGCCACGTGGCCCCTCAGCTGTTACAGAGCTAAGAAAAGCGTGCATATTGCCAATCCCCAAATCTCAGCCTCACCCCACTTCAGTCAAAAGCACCATGGCCTCGTCCACTTAGCCCTTGATTTCTTTACCCACCACATCTTTCCCCAGCAAGTCCACCCACTGCTTCCTTAGGTGTACAGGGATCATTTTGATTTGTAATATATTTATTTCAATACCTTTTATTTTAAAATAATCCTGACATAGAAATGTCACAACATTTACACATACACACACACAAACACACACACACACACACACAAAAAAAAAATTAATGTGCTCTTCTCTGGACTTCCTAAATGTGAACATTTTACTGGGTTTGGGTTAGCTACCCACACCCCTCTCTTCTCTCTCTCTCTCTCTCTCTCTCTCCCTCTCTCTCTCTCTCTTTTCTCTCTCTTTTCACAGGTCGCCTTCCTCAGCCCATGACCCCACCCTATGGTCCCACCCCCTTGCAGTCTTCTACTGAGCACTGAACTCCCTCTGATATTTTTCTTGGCTATTCCTTACTGGTTGCCTCCCTGACTGCCGCAGGAGGGAAGCCTTATGAGACTACTGGCCGTGCGTCACTCGTCTGGTTCACTGCTGAATCTCCAGAACCTAGGACACCCCTGCACAGCCCTGGCACTCAATCGCAGTTTCACTGAATAAGAGAACTGGGGAATGGCCGTGTCTGTGCGGGCAGGATCCTAAGAGGAACACTGCTCGCTCTCTATCCTCCAGGCATGGGACGTCCTCCAGAGCCCACCCTGGGTGGGCCCTCTACTCTATCGTGGAAATATTTGCCTTATTTTGTCCTAGGGGGTGGTGATTTGGGTGGGACCCTTCTAAGACAGAGAACTGCATACACATGCGCATCCACGCAGGAGGAGACAGCATGGCAGGCTTGGAGAGGCCAGTGGTAGAGCCAGGTGCCGAATTCCTAAAGAGGCTCTGCCACTCACTGCTGTGTGATCTTATACAGATTACACAGACACTCTGTGTCGCCATCTCCTTGTGTGTAAAATAGAGACAATGAAAATATCTCCATCATAAACTTATTGCATGGCTAGATGTATTAATATATTTTAAATATTTGGAGCTAAGCCTGACACATGGTAAATATTCACTAAATGTCATTGTAATATATAGTTACATAACTGAGAGCAGATAGTACACACTGTCTTATAGCCTTTTATTTTTTCAGCTGGCACAATTTCTTAAATATTCCACATCAACAAATATTCAGAACATGGCTAATTTTTTTTTTTTTTCTGTCAAAGAGACACATGTGTTTCCCCACTTACCCCCACTGCTAGGGATTTAGGCTGCTTCTGAGTTTTTTCTAATACCAACACCACCATGTGGAAGACCCTGGACAAATATCTTCCCATGCACCAGCAACTACTTCTCATCTTTTTCTAGAAATGGAATTGTTGGGTAAAAGGCTGCGCGTACATTCTGACCTGAGATACGGATTCCAGGTGCCCGAGACACCGAGTACCAATAGAGGCGTTGCCTGGGGACTCAGGTCCAGAGGCCAGGGCGGCTCCTATCTCGCCATCGCCCTGCTGTCCTGCCACCCAGCGCCAGCCAGACTGCAGCCGGTGTGCCCAGCAGAGGCCACCGCAGGCTCCAGTAATCCTGTTTACTCAGCTCTGGGCAGGAACACAACCTGGATGTCCTCTCCTCAGGGAATATCAGGAACTTTTGCTTTGAACTTTATCTAGGAGAATAAAAACAACTGCACGCACCACGCCTGCCATTTCCCCGCTGGCCTTTCCCCTCCTGCTTGACCTACTGCCACGCTGCTCCCAACGGCACCTGCACTTTAGGACCCTTCTCCACTGGGGCTTCTCCTCTGTTACTCAGCAGCAGGCCTTCTGTTCAGGATGTTGAGCTCAGGAGCCAGTTCTTTCCAGAAGCCAGTCAACCCCCTTCAATGTGTGCACCCCGATATGGGGAGGGAGCCGCCTGGGCAGTGGCATCAAGCACCGAGCAGAGCCACACCTCAACTCCTCCAAGGGGGCAGCACCAGTCCTCAGCTGTCCCTTTCTGTTCTCAGGGTCCCTTCATGAAACCACAGGTGAAACCCTGATCCTAATGCAAATCTCTCCGTGTCATTGTGGGACAGCATCTTTAGATCCTCCTGGGAGTCACTGGGTCAGGGTGAGTGATTAGGGAAGGGCCTGGTGTCTTTGAGCTGCTTTGCGTGTGTGTGGTTTGTGAGGCATGAGTGGGCACAAGGGAAGGGGAGGCCGCTCTTTTCCTTGGGAGGGCTGGTCTGTCCTCTCACAGGGTCTCCCCTCTTTCCTGTCAGAGGATCAGTGGTTCCGGAGAAGAAACAGGACAAGCTGGAACTCAAGTTGAAAGAGGGAATGGCCTGACCCCAGCAGGGATCCTCCAGTGGCTGCTGCTATTTCCAAGGAGGTGCACAGTGCACCCTGATAGTCCCCAAGTCCCAAGGAGTAGAACCTCTGAAAGAGCAAGGAAAAAGCCAAAAGACCTCACAGGAGGAGCCACGGCACCAGGGCTGACCAGGCCAGCTGCCTGGAGGCCTGTGTGGAAGGGGTCTGGCCCCTTTGAGTAGAGTCCAGTCAATCTAGGTCTTGGGGGTGGGGGAGCAGCTAAAGTACATACATTTGGGGGACCTTTCTTTAATGAAAGAAATCACAAATACAAAATGTCCATCGTTACAGCCACGTACCTAACAGGAGGGGATGTGGGGTGGAAGGCAAGAGCAGTCTTCACCCTTTGGTGTTAAAATACAATCCTCTTTCCAAATTTCATATTAATATTCAACTGTGTGGACACCTTGTTAGGGCCTCTCCCAGAAGGAACCTGGGCAATGAGGGTCCCTGAAGACTAAGTTCATTACTGTCATTTTTGTAGCTGGGAACTGAAAACAGAGACAAGCTTACCTAACCCCTATTCCTCATAAGCCCCCAGAATTCGGAGAACTTCCACCCCATAAAGCCAAGATAGAATTTTCTGCCAAATGAGGTAAGGGTGGTAAGCCAGACTTATCTATTTTAGAAATACAAACAAGTGTTCCTTTTGCACAGAAAACCTTTTGCACACAAAACCTCCTATAGACACCATGCTCCGAAAATACTTTTATTTTTAAAAGGTGGTCAAATGACATGTGCCAACATATCCTTTCTTGAGACTCAGTTTCTCCCTCTCACACACAGGGATGATAAAACCCACCGCTGCGGTTTGGTGTAAGAATGAGATCAGTGAAGTGGAAAGATCCTGGCTTGGGGAGGCAGCTATTTCCTAAGCATTCACTTGGGGCCTGACCCTTGGATTGGTTCTGGGAAGACAGAGATGAATTAAGCCAGTTCCTATTTTTCCAGGGACTCATAATTTGGCCTGTATGTGTCTGTTACAGGGAGTTAGCTGTGCAAAGCAGGGTAGGACACTGGCCTGGTAACTGTCCTTTAATGTGGGTTCCAAGAGTACTGGGAATGCTGGCTAACTTTGGGAGCCAACTGGATCCAGCAGTCTGGTGCAGACCTGAGGGGTGCCCTGAATGGTCGGGTGTGTCCTTCAGTGAACCATTCACCCTTGGGAATCTGAGCACCTTCCAGATTTTTGGGGAGAATTTGAAAAAGACTGAGATAAAGCACAGAGCTAGTGCTCCCTAGGTGGCCACAGGTTCTGTCAAACCCATTTCTACCCTTGTGGAGATCTTGTAAAATTCTTCTTCACTCCCCGGGAGGCCATTTCTGAATCCTTTTCAGCAAGGAGTCAATTTCAAGGTCCATGTAGAGGGCTCAGGGTGCTTCCCCCTTCCACTTAATTCTACTGAATTCTATTTAAGTAAAGCATCCACCTTCAAGGAGGAAATCCAAACCACTTCCTCCTACTAGAGATGTTTTGCAATGTCCACTTTTCTTAAGGTTGGGCCTGATGCCCAGCTGAGAAGAGTCAGTGCCCTTTGATCCAGGGGAGGTTCTGTGGCACTTTTTCTTGGTCCCTTTGCTGGCTCAAGGTCTTGCCCCCAAAGCCCAAGTCTCCCAATGCCAAACTCCTCCCCTTCGCCCTCCTTTTGCCTTTCTTGCTCTTAGCATCCTGGTATCCAAGCAACCTGCTGCCAAGACTTGGCCAGGCTCCAGTGACTTTTGTCCCATGCCAGTCTCTTGTCTCTCAATGGCCGCCTCCCACTCCACCAGCTGTATTTTTGGTGCTGCCTTTGAGATGAGGACAAGGGACATCCTGATATCACAGGCCCAGTCTGAACTGAGAGTCAGGAGACCTCCATCCACCAACAATGTGTGCAGCCCCAGGGATGTCCCTGAGTTCCCACTGGACCAGACTGGCCCAAGGGTGTCTCCTCATCCTCCTGCTCTTTCTTTTGAAGACTCCACTCCCTATCCACTCTCAAATCCCATATGAGGTTCTAAAACTATTTAAATAAGTAATATAGTACTTCCAAGGAGATCACAGATAAAAACACGAACTTTCGAAAATTATAAGCAAGGGAATAATTCCTAGGAATGCACATGGGCCTCTCAGAAGTTTTTGTCCCAAATGAAGATATACATTGAGTCTTGAAGACTCAATCTCTGAGCTTAGTGGAGGTAAAGGAACAACGTTTTATGAGAAGGGAACAGCACGTGCAAAGACGAAGAGCCAGCTCAGAATTAATTCAGCGTGGTAGCAGAAGGGTCCAGGAAAGAGGACGGAGCATATGCTGTGGGTCCTTGGACATTGACCCTCCCCTATAGAAAAAGAAGCCTCTGTCTGGAGGTCATCTGTGGAAGTTTCCAATGCAATCTAATGTCAAGGAACTCACCAAATGCAGAAAGCAGAAAAAACTTCCAAGCACACCAGCACAATTTATTTTGAACCCTGGGACTCTGGGTTTCACAGCAGAATTTCTGACGAAGACTTGAAGAAAACAGTCTTAGAACTAAGACAAATATTTAGAGTTTTAAGAGCTCAGCCTACAAATTAGGAAGAATAGGGAACTTGAATGTCAGATGTGTAACTTTGTTCTCCTTAATTTAAAGCAGACTTTGTTTTCTGGTGGAAGATAGATTGACATCCTCCTGCCTGCTCAATAATACAGTAGAAACCACTTCTGAAGAGCCAATGTTTTATGTTATAGACAACCAAATTTAATAAGGTAGCAGAAGAGAGAAAAGTGACGTCAATATGGCTTTAGCTGAGAATCAAAAGAAATACATTGTTGACTTGACTGAAGTTGTTCCAGTCTTAAATTGTAGTAGAAGGGAAAAGTGAAGTTTTCCATCTCCTTAGGTTCTTCATCCTAACCCTAATGCATTCATTCCAAAAAAAAAAAAAAAAAAAACAGCTTGTCAGCAAAACGAAGATGGAGTTCACTTCTTTCCTCCATCCCTTCTTAACATAGGAGGAAACTGGTATTTCCTGAGTACCTGCTGGAAATTTACCTACATTTATGATTCCCTCCATTGTAAAGATGAAGCAACCAAGGCTCCGAGAGGTTAAATGAATTGGCAAAGTTCATATAGCTCAGGTAACATTACGTATGATGGACAGGATCTCAACCCCCATACTTTTCTGACCCCAAAGCTCACATTCTTTCCACTTGTCCCACTGCCTTCCTGTAGTCCAGAGATTTGGTTCATGGAGAGTGACTATTCATAGTGTCTGTCAATGAACAGCCTCAAAGAAACTGACTTGACAAATAATCGTTGGTCATGATGGTGAGCCAGCCGTCACTCTAGGCTCTGAGAATACAGCAATGACTCCAACACAATCTCCTGGTGTAATTCATATTGCAAGGACAAAATGACAGGGTGGGTGTGAGTAAGGACTCTGGAGGAAGGCTCCCAGGATCACATGGTCATTCTGCCACTTGCAAGTTATGTGACCTCGGACGGGTTGCCTAACCTCTCTGTACTTGTTTCCTCATTTGTATAGAAAGGGCAAAAGGTAGTATCTCCCTTTAAAATTGTTACGAGGATTGAATGGGCTGGTATTTAGGAAGCAGTTGAGCATAGAGTACTGTTTAATAACTAGTAGAGAAGCATGGGCACCAGCAAAGTAAGTCAGCCATAGAGTGTATCACATGATACTAGGTGAAGAGGAACAATAAATCAGGAGACAGTGATGGGGTCCATTGAAGGGCTTGCAATTTCAGTTAATAGGCTGGCCAGGGAGGCCACACTGAAAAGTGTCATTTGAGCAAGGACCTGAAGGCTTGAGAGCCCACAGGAGCCACATTTGGGCCTTTCACTGATGGTTCAGGAGGTATAGAGCCCACCCCAGAGGATATGCTAAGGATGTCAATGATCCTCCAGTGACCAGTGCAGGGACATGGTGAATAGAATACATCCTTCCATCATGATGTGATTACCTTCATGTGTTGCTAGAAGAAAAGCCAGGTACCCTGAAGGACAAAGTCATTTCTAGAACATTCCTTCGCAATACAAAGCTAAGCCATGGATTATAAGGTGCACTCAATGTCCTTATCACAGAGATAAAGCTTGTCCCGGCTGGCTGGCCCTGGGCCGCCACCCCGTGCCTGCAGCTACTCGTGACTCTCTGACCACACCTGGCTGAGTCCTTAGCTGGCGGGAGGGAGATGGGTGAGAGGACTTTGCTGGGTCGAGTCCTGCCTGGGTGAAAAGCATCAGGTCCACTCCTGCCCACTGCCCTGACCCTACAGGAATGCTGCTTCAAAGGACTTTCTGGAAGCTGCAATGCTTGAGGCACAGTATCACGAGAGTCTATTCCCTCCGAGCTGTCTGAGAATTATCTTTTTATGCCTTCAAGTTCCAGAATTTAGAGATATGGTTAAAAGTCACATCCTTCTTATGGTGTTATGAAATAAGAGCACTGCAGGGGGTTGGCCTCCAGCCCTGGCTCTGCAAACAACTCCGACGACGTGTCACTGGACACCACAGCTCCTGTCTCCGGTTCTCCTCTCTGTGTGTATAAAATGATCGCGGGGGGGGGGGGGGGCAACCAGCCACATGCACACCGCTGCCCACTGCTGGGCTTCTTGGGACCTGGTATATTACATACCGTCCCATGCCAAAGTCAGTGTCACAACCCCAAGCAGTCAGCACTGTGACCAAGCTACAGGTGCAAGGTGGTGCATGGTGATTGCAGAGCAGAAAAGGAGCCCAGGCCTGTCGCCAGCTGCCAAGCTGCCATTGCTTAAGCTTTTGCCATGGGCAGAATATCTGTGTCCCTGCAAAATATATGCGTTGAATCTTTACCCTCAAGGGATGGCGTGTGGATGCAAGGCCTTTGGGAGGTGAGCAGGTCAGGAGGGTAGAGATCTTACAAATGCCATTGGTGCCCTTATGAAAAGGACTCCGGGGAGCTCACTTGCCCCTTTCACCAAGTGAGGGTACAGAAGGAAGATGGCTGTCCACGAACCAGGAAGAGAGTCCTCAGCAGATATGGAACGGACTGGTACCCTGATCTTGAACTTCCTAGCTGCCAGAACTCTGAGAAGTACATTTCTGTTGTTGATAAGCCCCCTCCTCGGTGGTACTTTTGTTACAGCAGCCCAAATGAACAAGGCAGCTTTCCAAGTACCTTTCCAAGACCCCTGATTTTAGCAGTCTGGCTTCCCCTTCTCCTTGATGATTTCTTTCCTCCAGCTTGAGTAATAGATTGTCTCTGTCCCTCCAGTGCCTAGTCGTGGGTTTCATTCTAGCCATGAAGACCCTCCGGTAAAAGGAAAACGTAAAGACAGATTCCCGTGCAAGTGACCATAGCTGTCCAAGGCAATCCTCCAGCTCACCAGGTCACCCCTGGAGGCAGCCCAGACTAAACACGGAAACAGCACTTCAGAGGAGGGGTGAGAAGTCTCCCCAGGGTGAGCCAGATGGTTTCATAAGAGGCCTGTTCTCCTGGGGTCAGAAGCCAGCCTTGAGAACTTTGTCTGAAAGCCTATTTTATGTCATCGCAAGGGGAGGCCAGTGGTGTGGTCTCGGGGAGAGATAGTGACGTTGAAATCAGCTGGCCCTGGTCTAGCACACCTTGTAATTCTCCGGGTGTCTTTGGGCAAGTCGATTCCTACATTATTCCAGGTAAGGCATGGGAGCTGGTGTAGGCAGACAGTTTAGAGTTTGGGAGTGAGGCAGAATGGGTCTGGATCATAGTTCTGCCGTTTATCAGTGAGTTTGAGATGTGAGCTTCTTCATCTGTAAAATGCATAGCATAATAAAGGTTATGGTGGAAATTAAGAGTCATGTACACAAAGCTTCTTACAAACCGTAGGCCCTTAGTAACTACTGCATCAACCATTGGCCCTCCCCACTCAACCTGGATCTACCTGCCTTAAGAAATGCTTCTGGAGGCCTCAGCAATCAGGGTTCAGGTCCATGGTGAAACAAACTACATCCATTCATTGGCTTACAAATCCTATCCCTATAGGCTAACTCATCCAGGACTAAAATCAGGAGTGCACCATCCAGCTTCTGAGCCTGTTCAGTGGGGATATGAACATGTCCTGCATCACCATGGACACTCCCTCAAGGGCCAGACATGGATACAACAGGGCGGCTCAACAATGCTGACACCCCAGTGGGCAATGGGCCTTGCTACTATAGAGTGCAGAAATCCGATTCAATCTGAGTTCAGGAATTGGATGGCTTCCCCAAATCAAGATCGCTCCCATCCTTCCAATGGGATGGGCAAATGACATTTGAAAGTAAGGAAGAGATACTGTTTCTGCTCTCAAGGACCTTAGATGCCAGAGCAGGGTCAATTCAAGCGGATTCTGTGGGTGATTCTAGCTTTCTCCTCTATTGGGATTATTACATACCCAGTGGATTTATGTCGGGGCTTTTATTGGTTTCCCACCTACCAGAAAGAGAGAGCATCCCCTGTCCAAGTGTCAAATCACATCTCAGGGAGTCACAGGGGCTCTGGTTAGACGTTTGGGTGTGGTCCTATCAGGGTATGTAAAATGGAGGGCTTCTTCCTGGGGACAGGAAAGTAGTCAGAGTTTTAAAAAGGATGACTAGGTACTTTGCAGGCCGTCACAGGAGGAGGAAGGGCACTGCAGACAAAAGCTACAACATGTGCAAACACCTGGAGGTAAGAATTAGGCACTTGTCCTCAAAGCCACCATGAGAAGTTCCAGCATGGTTCAGTCTCAGGAGGGGAGGGGTGCCGGGGCTGTGAGGGATTTCCTAACATCTACCAAGGATCTCAATTGCACCTGAATCTGACTCTTAAGTTGTTTTATATGATTCTTGCCAGCTCTGCGAGTTTCATTAATAATTCCCATTTTATAGGGCAGAAAACTGAGGCTTGGGATGGTTGAGAACGGCCCAAAGCCATGCAGCTAAGTTAGGATTTCAGACCCAGGTCCATCAGAGGACGAGACCCATGCTTCATCTCCTCTGGAAGCACTATCCAGCTTTCATGCCTCCGTCAATATTTGTTGAGCCCTGCTGGGTGCCAGGTAGGTACCATTCCAGCCTGGGGTCAGAGCAGCAGACCAGAGAAGGACCCTGCCTTCACGGATTGGGCACTGTGATAGAGGGAGGGGGAAAGGGGCATGTGGACAAATGCCCATGCTAACTTTGAAGGAATGAAGTGCTCTGAAGAAAAATTATAAATGAGAATGAGAGTCAGCGTTGGCCAAGGCTGGAGAGATGGTAGGAAGGACCCCTTTCCCCAAGTAGGTGGGGAAGTCTTTCTGAAGAGGTGACACATAGCCAGACCTGAGTGATGAGGAGTCAGACATGAGGAGATGTGGAGGGACACAGGGCAGGCACTCTGCACACAGAGGAAAGTGCAAAGATCCTGCACATGTGCCATAAAGCAGGCCAGCATGGAACAGAGAGAGCCATGTGGTCCAGAGGATCAAGAAAGGCCCATTCACGTGCTTCAAGGAAAGCAGTTTACCCTGTATCAAGAGGGTTTAAGGCCAGAATGTGGAATAAGGCAGAGGTCCTATTGTCAGAGTTACAGGGGTAACTTCCCTAGGAGAGTTGGCCTGGGACAAAGGAAATATTCCCCACTCTGCCCCTTCCCCACTGTGTGACCCTAGGCTAGTAATTTAACCTCTCTGAACTTCAGCCTCTTCCCATGGATAGTGGAGATTATAATACCTGCCTCACAGACTGCTAGTGGGATTGGGCACCAGACACTGGACCATCTATTTGTCCTTGCTAGGGAGTTAATGGAAAATCACCTTGGAGACCATGGACCTTCCAGTGTGCTCTTGAAGGGCCACTAGAAGGACTCAGAAAATCAATTGCTTAACAAATAATCGCTTGCCCATCCTGATAATCGACAGACTTGTCCAAGCAGCCCTGGCCAGTAGAAGTACTGGCCTTAGAGGCTGTTGCACTCTTCAAATATCCCAAGGCAAGGCTCCATAGTTAACCTTTGATGACCAAAAGCAACCTCAAGTCTTTTTGAGTGTTCCTTTTTAAACTTTAACGTGCTCATGAATTACCTAGGATCTGGTTACAGTGCAGATTCCGATGGAACAGGGCTGAGTGGGCTTGAGCTGCTCCATTTCTTACATGTTCCCAAGTAATGGAGGTTCACCCACGGACCAGAGTTTGAGCAGCAAGGATTTAGAATCCAATGGCCTCCATTGCACAGACAACATTGGGCCCACCCCAGGAAGATTACCAAGTGACAGCTTGTCTTTAGTAATTTCTTGTTGAATCCCTGAGATAAATAAGTACTCCTAGAGTGCCCGTTATGCACGAGGCACCATCCGGGAAGCAGGACGCCAGTGAGAAGCAAGGGCCATGGCTGCCCTTACAGAGCCTTATCCTAGCAGCTGAGAACCAATTAAGCAAGTGATTGGGATAACCTAAATGTGGGACTTGGGGGTGTCCAGGGTGTCAGCTCAAGGGAGTCCGGAAGACCTGGATGAAGTGGCATTTAGGCAGAGGGCTGGTCCTGAGGAGGTGTGCAGGCCCAGGGACCAGCATCACCAGGGGCCAAGGCTACCCAGCCTGTCAGAGGTACCAACTCAGATTCCAATCAGATCTGTCTGATCCAAAGACTTGCTCTGGCTAGTAACTTCCATGAATCAAGTCTTACAAAAGAGAAGCTGCCAGCTATCCTTCCCCGGAGATGTCCGAGCAGCTGGCCCCAGACTGGAAAAATATCTGGGGAGCAGAAATCTCGGCATCACCTGACAGGCGTGGCGATTATGAAACTTGCCTCCACACCAAACACGTTGCACCACCGACACTGTCCAGGCATTGCTTCAAATGTCCTTCCTCCCAGTGGCTTGTGACTGAGAAGTGTGATCACCCTCTGATCGCTGCTAAGAATAGTCCTTTATTTTGCCTGTCACATTAGTTGGTTATCCCTGGGGTGAAGTTCATCAGAAAGTAAAAGTCCAGCGACCTGGGAGTTTCCAGGACTCTTCCAAGGGAAAGAGACAGAAATTTACCTGAAACAAACACACTCTGTGCCAGATAAAGCACATCAATACCTTATTTAAATTAAGCAGAGGTGGCAGATTGGTCTGGGAAGAAACTAAATGTTGCTGTGTGACTCTGGCAAAGGCTCTGATCTCTGCTAACTTCAGTTTCCTTATTTGTTAAATGGGAGACAAATTCCTACCTCACCAACTTTATATGAGTCAACGTTCATGAAATGTTAAGCCCAGCAATGATATATGAGGATGGGAAAAAGTCTTCATTACAATCTGGAGAGGTAAGAAAAGATGAGGAGACTTAGAGTCAAAAAGGTTGAGTTCTTGAGTCTCCAAAGTAAGCCAATGGTAAACCAGATTTGAAGTCCAGTCTACTTCAAACATCTTTCTCCATTCATTCTCTTCATAACCCCCTTATGTTAGAACTATATGCTTTTCCAATTGGCTTTGTTTGGCTGCTATAATTTGGATATGAAGTGTCCCTAAAGACTCGTGTTGAAGGCTTGTCCCAAATTTCAGCAATGTTCAGAGGGGGGGCTTTTGGGAATTGATTGGTTCAAGAGGGCTCTGACCTCATTAGTGGATTGATTCATTGAGAGATTCATAGCTGAATGGATATTTGGGAGGTGGTGAAAACTCTACTGTCATGTATATCTAAAAAGAACAAACTTTTTAAAGTATATGGTGTAATTCTCAGTAATAAATAAATAAATCAGACAAATATATTTTCCTGCCCAGAAATATTAGGCTTGACCATTGACTTATCTCAGGCAAAGGAATGTGGATAGAAATGACAGTGTGGGAGTTTTGAGCTGACACCTTCAGGGGCATGTCTATTTCCCCTCCTGTCTTGCCCCATTTACTATGAGAAAAGCAAGCCAGAAACCCTTTAAGCCTGGCCCCCAAATCACACAACAGGAGCAGACCCAGACCTTACCCAAAGCCGCACCAGCCTGCAACTTGAACAAGAGCTTCTCAGCCAATCCTCAAACCTGTGAGAAAAATAAATGCTTGTAATTGTAAGCAGCTGAATTTGGGAAGGTTTGTTACCCAGCATAATTATGGCATATCTGACTAATACACAATCATAATATAATCAAGCTGGGTCAGCTCAGTAAGAATTTTCAAGTACCTACTATGTGCAACGGAAAGTAATAAGTTCATATTATCTCTACCATCAAAGATAGTGTTATTGCTTTTTATATCTCTTCTGCCTAGCATAATCTTGATACAGGGTAGAAAAAGCACTCCATTTTGTATGAAAAATTAAATAAATGGGTGCATGGAATGTATATTATGGAAGAGCAAAGCGCAGCTCCATTAAAAGAGACCTGGCAATGTTGAGGCAAATATTGTCCAGGATCTAAGTGTGGTCTCAGAACAGCCTATCCAGAACATGTGAGACTCAGCTGATCCTAGGAGGACAGGAAGGGCTTAAGGGAGTGGAGCATAGTCCCCCAGCCACATCACTACTGGGCTGCAGAAAAATCAGACCCACTGGGTACAAATCTTCAGGCTGCCACGCCTAGCTGTGTGACCTTGGACAAGTCACATGTCTCTGAACTTCAGATGAGTTCCTCTCTTCCCTTGGCCCATGAGGGCCTCCTCCTCCTCCTATGTCTGCCTACAAAGCCTTTCTTGAGTCCCTCCTCCCCTCCCTGAGGTGTCAACTACCCCCAACTGAAATGATCTGGCCCCCACCATCCTTTGGGATCCTCTCTGCATGCATCTTTTCCCTGTGTGGATGATGGGCTACCCCAGGGCAGCACAGTGCCTGCACCTAACAGCCTATTGGTAAATCCTTGCCGACATTGACTAAGCTAAAGGAGATTGCACCTAATTTGTTTATATATTGTTTTCAAGAAGGGTCTCAGGGTTAAATATATCTGGTTTTTTTTTTTTTCTTTTTAATACATGCTGAAAAACTCATCCATACAAACAAACATGGATGCCAACAAACATGTCCAACACGGCTCGAGGAGGTTTTTGCAGACTTGTCTCCCATTTAAGGCCTGTGATTTCCCTCTTGGCCGACACTGGCTTTGGCCTGGACCATGTTTCTCAGTCTCATGGCAGGCAGCCTGCTTGGGTTTGGGTTTAGTGTTGCTTCTTTTTTTCTTCCTCGGATCTGAAACTGAAGCCGCAGGCCTTTCCAAAAACCCTTTCTCAGCCGTTAGCTGCCATGTTTCATGTCACCTGCGTACCCCTTCTAGGCCGTGTGGGTCCATAATTGTAAGCAGCTTGTGTGTAACAAGCTGGAAAAGTGAATTTGTTCTAGAAGGGGCAAATGGGAGGGACCCAACTGAGGACTATGTGTGACCCATGCAAGCCCTCTGCCCTCCCAGAGTCAGCTCTGTATCTGATGGGCTGGCCTGCCAGTCAACCTCCAGCATCAAAGAGGTTAGGGACAGTGAAGGGAAACTGAGGCGTGCAAAAACAAAACAACTGAATTGTGCCGCTGAGAGGGCTCATGAGGACTAACCCCTGGGCAGGCAGCAGAGCTGGCTGATCAGACAGCGCTCCAGGGTCAGCACGGCTGTGTCCAAATGCCCCGACACTGCTGATCCTGCTGAGCAGGTTCTTGTACTTCTCTGAGCCTCATTTCCCCTCCTGTGAACTGGTAATTCCTACCTTGAGGGGCTGATGTGAGTTCTGAATGAGTTCCTGTGGGTGAGGGGCTAAGCATTCTGTGAGAAATGAATGAATGGTGATTTTTTGGTTGCTGTAACAGAGCCTCCAATTTCAGAACTGGAAGAGCCTGTCCTGATCCTCCCTAACCCTCATCAAGTCGGCTTCATGGCTCCTCCCACAACCTGGGCTCACAGCTCTTATAATGGGTCTCCCTGTTAGAAAGTTCCTCCTCAGGCCGAGTCAGAAGGGTCTCCCTGAGCTTTCACCTGATGATCCTTCTCACTCAGGACCACAAAAACAATCCAGACCCTCACCCCCACTGTAGTCCTCTGCAGAGAAGGCAGTTCTCGGGTGCCAACAGAATTCTCAAGGCTCTCATGAGGTAGGTACATATACCTACACCTGTGTGCACATCAAGAAAGAAAGGCTTGCATATATGACCAGCTCTCCACATCCCTGGGTTCCACATCCATGGGTTTAACTGACCATGGATCAAAAACACCTGGAGAAAAAAAAAAAAAGCATCTGTACTGAACATGTGTACCCATCTATTTGGGACAACTGTATACACATGTGTGTGCTTATTCTAAGAGGCTCAGGACATCATCTCAGAGGAAGTTGTGTTTAAAGTGAGTAGGAGCTGAGAAGTGGGTGTGCAAAGACCTGTACCTAATAGTGATGAAACAGACACCCACGCACACCCCCTGTGCTATAGCAGAGTGATAGGGACGTCCATGAGTGTTTGAGGCCACGTATTATAATTGTCAGATTTTTTTAGTGTTATTTGTCTCTTTAGGCCCAGTGTCCTCCACTGGGTTTGGGTCCAGGCTCTGCCACTCACAAGCCAGGTGACCATTTCTCCAGGGCTCTGCCTCCACAGGGTAGAAAGGGGATAGTGATGCCTCCTCCTGGCTGCGGTGTGGACTGGAGGAGGCAGCACATGGAAAGTGGCCCTGCAGGTGGCACATGCTTGGCAGACGCTGGCTTTCTTTCCTTGTTTGACAAGATAATGCCAGCCCATCTGACATTACACCTCTCTGAGGGCAGCTAGTGTCAGACTCTGAGACAGTTCCAGTACATTTGTATTGGAACCAGGTCATTCCAGCCAGTTTGGGGATGTGAGATACCCTAGGTCCGGTGGGCTTAGGACCCAGAGTGAGCACTGAGGGTACAGGATTGACCTTGCAGAGGCATTGAAGGTCACGGAAGTCAACCGTGATAGTCACTACTATGAAGTTTCATGCACACAAAGGGAAGGAAGAATTTAATCCAAAGTGGAGTGATTAGTGGAAGCTTCGTGGTGGAGGTGGTAGGAGTGGCAGACATCCCTAATGGTAGTAGCAGTGCCACAGAAACCACAGTGCTAGATCCCAAAAGTCTTCCCCAGGCTTCTCTCAATTGCTAGAACCCTCTCTCTCTCTCTCTCTCTCTCTCTCTCTCTCTCTCTCTCTCGGTGAAAGGATTTTCCAAGATTATAATGCACTCTCCAACCCTCAATCGCCCTTGACTTTGTTCTTACAATAAATCCAAAATGCCACCCATGTCTTGAAGGCCCTCCTGTGCTCCCTCCACCAGGGGCCTGGTGTTCCTCTTCTAGCTCCACACACAGGCGCATGGGGCCTGTAGGAGCCAGGCTGCAGCAGTCCCCCAGCAGGAGTGCCCACATGGCACCTCTGCCTCAGTGACCTCTGGGAAGGCATCAAGGCCACCAGAGGGTGAGGAGAAAAGCAGACTGTGAACCGTGTGCCTGCTGCAGGACCTCTCCGGGCAACTCTGCAGACCCTCTCAGGAGGTTCCAATCACAATCATGAAGGAACATGCAAAGGGACATCGTTGAAAAGAACTGAATGCCAGGACTGTGTTTAGAGGTAAGGGCAGGGTTACAAAAACTGGCCAGAGAAGCTGGCAGAGCTGGGAGCTGGCCACAGGGGGAAGCCTAGACCCTTCCACAGGTGCAGGAACGGCTGAGAAATGTGTCCTGAGGCCTGAGAACTGAAGCGAGGACAAGCCCCTGCACCCTCCCCCAGAAGTTATGGCCATTTTGATTCCAGTCAGTGCCAGAACTGTAGCAAAAAAAAGGAGTTCAGGAGGAAGAGAGGGACAGAGCCCTGGCCTCTCTTCCCACGCTCCTCTCCCCCCTCTCTTCCTTTTGGCCAGTTATAGGATGGAATTGGGATTTAAAGGGTAAGGGAGTCTGGGTGATGCAGTGTTAGGGAGTAACCTTCTAGGGCTCAGAGCAGGCAGGGAAGAGCATTAAAAGAGACGGGATGGGAAGGGCCACAAAAAAAGAATCACCAATACAGCAAGGGCCCTGCATCCTACAAAAAGGGTAGGAACAGCCAACCCCAGGGGGTGAACTCTTCCCCAAGAGAGAGAATGCCATTTAAGGGGAAGAGTGAGCCTGTCTGGCAGGCAGTTTTCTCGGCCAGGCCAGAGTGTTCACATAGCACCCGGGTCCTGTGTCTGGTGCATTTGCCAGAATATTCCACACAGCCACAAACATCACATACTTTGGCCCATGCACAGCTATGGAGGGCAAAGGGGTTGTTCTCCAGTCGAAACGCTACCCATCTTCCCCAGGACCCAGATCTGGGCTGGCAACAAGTGACTTCAGTGCCATCATGACAGAGGCAATGATGATTCAGATCCAAGAATAAAATAATGTGAATCACGATGGTGGGAAGAAGCAGGTAGGTGTGGTAAGAAGCAGGTAAAGTAGCTTGCTGAGATCATTGCATGGATGGAGAAGTCAAGCCCAAGTCTGCCAGCTGCAAGGGCAGGCTGTTGGCCATCATGCCAAACTGTCCTCAATGCCACCTGGAGACCACAGACAGGCAGTAGAGAGGCAGGAGTCCTGCCCATGGCTTACGCAACACTTCATGGTCGGAGGGTCAAAGCCTGCCACTCCAGAGTGGTCTTGCATCATTGGCCCTGTGCCCTCAATTTTCCAGCCAAGTTAATCTCTGTGGTATCCTAAGCTCATCCTGCTTTCTCTAACCCCTGGACCTTTGCACAAACTGTTCCGTTTGCCTGGGACATTGCCTCCCCACTAAATCCTCTTGCAACTGGACTAACTTCACCCGGGTTTAGTATCACTTGCTCCACAAAGCCCTCCAGGGCACCCCAAGTTCTGGAAAGAAGCTTCTCCTGGAAGTGCTGCCTGTCTCTCATATTGCTGCCCACAGGACTCAGCCATTCTTTGGATGGTTCTGGCTCTTGGCCTGTCTCCCACACCAGACGCAAGCCCTGTAAAGACTGAGACAGCTGTCTTGCTTGCCCTGTGTCCTTGGAGCCCAGCTGAATGGCAAACACGTGGAGCAAGTAGGTGTTGCTGGTACAGGTCCAGCCACACTGGGAAGCACAGCTGACGCTGCAGGAGCAAGTGGAGGGGAGTTTCTCCTGTGAGGGAGCAAAGGGCAACCAGGACCCCAGGGAGGGACCCCCAGAGCAGGAGCTGCCCAACAGAACCACACATGGGCAGGTTTCTATTGAGCACAAGAGAAAAGGTATCCCTAGGAGATGAAAGAGCATGCGCCAAGGCTGGGGAGTAACTGCATTACTCCAGTTACAGGGAGTGAATAAAAGGGGATCGTGGAGAGGAGCCTGGGAGAAGGGAGACAGGGCTGGGTGAGAGGAGACCATGTGGGGACCTAGAGGGAACCACTGTGTGGTGAAGAGCACAGCTAAGGCTTAGAAAGACCTGAGTTGGGCTCCAGGTTTTGCTATTTTCTGGGAACTTTTAGCTTTTGTGGAACCAAGAATAAGCTGCCTAACCTTTCTAAGCCTCAGATTCTTCCTTATAAAATGGGATAATACTAATTCCTGTCCCTTAGAGAATTAAGTGAGATAATACATGTGAGTGCTTTGCACAGTAAACGGCTCGTGGCAAGCATCAACAAGTGACGACCCTCCGTGGCTAGGCTGCCCTTTGTGACCATGAGAGGTGGGGTTTGCTATTAAAGGTTTTGTCAACTAGAGAGAAGTTGCTTGGAAAGGATATGTGGAAGGGAAGGAGAGAGGGAACGTTTTGAGCAGGATCTTGAAAACTAGGTTTCAAGAGGTGACATGAGGGCAGGAGGAGCCTGGTGCTGGGATTGAGGGCACTGAAGTGCAGGGGCTGTCTGGGGCCAGCTCGGAGGCCAGCCATGCAGTGCACTGGATGGAGAGGGCTTTGGAGTCAGGCAGGGCAGGCTGTGTCTTAAAACCCCTCAGGCTTCCTCCCTGAGAAATGGGCTAGTGACCCCTGGCTCCATTATGGTGGTCATAGTCACTGGGGGCTGGCATAGTCATTTGTGTGGTGTCCCCGTGCTCTAGGGGAGACCAGAGAGAAGGCTGAGCCCACAGCTCAGGGAGACAGGGCTTCTGTGTCTCCCCTCCCCTATAGGGACTGCCTGAGCCTGGTGTCCCTCCCTCCCCAGCCCTGGGGTCAAAGGCCTCCCTGGGCCCCTTGGCAACCTCATTTCCTGCCTCTAAACAGGTGAACCACTATGACCAAAGCCTCCTCCTTTTAAAGTGTTGGATTCCCATGGAGACTCTCTGGGGAGAAGGACTGAGAAGAGGAGGCCAGTGGAACTCAGAAGGCTCAGTCCCAGTTGTGGAAGCGTCTTCTGGAAGTTGTTCTGGAACTTCTTCTCCCTGCCCTCATCCACCTGGGCGGGATGATATGCTAAAGTCCTTAAAAGGCCAGGCATCTTGGATTCCCAAGTCAGACCCAAAGGCTCATTGCTCAAATAGGGTCAGGGGTGTTCAGAGAGGGACAGGACACTGCTCAGGGCCACGCAGACTGCATTATGCTGCAGCCTCCGCTTGGCCTCCTAACCAGCCCTTGCAGCCACTCCTCAGACTTACTGGAATTCCCTTTTTTAAAGCCAAAGCTGAACGATTTTGTGCAGATCTCCCAGATAAGAGAAGGGGACCCAGAGGCAGAGGTCTCTGATTACCACCCAGCACCTCTCATTGTGCTATGCGGCCTGAAGAAGCAGTCCAACAATTAAGTCATCTGGCAACTTCAAAATCGGCCTGACACCTCCTCACTCTGTACCCTGCCAAACTTTGCTGCATACAATCTGCACATGTCATCCCCCATCAGCAAGTTGATGTGACCTTGTGCAAGTTATTTAAAATCTCTGTGCCTCCGGTAGCTTTTGACCCAGACCTTACTTACCCCAGCCTCAGCCTCCTCTCCTGTTATTCTCCCCTCCCCTGCCTCTAGATGCCAGGGCCATTCCCAGGTGTCATAACACCTTCCTATTCCACCTTCATGATAACAAAAGCAACAACTTCTCTCTACTGAGTGTGAATACCATGCTAACAGTATTTCTGCAAGGTCTCTTCAAACTAGCTCTCTCTCCTCTCTCCCTCCCAGCTGCCTAATAGGCCAGGCTTCTAGCTCCAAGGCCACCCTATCCTCCAGAGTGGCCAGGGCAAGTCCTCCCACAACCACTAAAGTATTGTACAGGCTCTACTTCCTGTCTCCCCTCTTTTCTATTTTGAGCTCCTTGGGAGGTACTGATGTATTAATCATTGTGTCTTTGAGAGCATCTAAGGTGTTTGACATAGTGCAAATTAGCCCTTTAGTAAAATGTTGGAGAAAAGAATGAATAGATGCCCCCTGCCATGCTATTCACCTCCTCTAGCCAAAGCTGCTCTTTTCAACTCTCCTCCAACATCAGGGGAGCAGTTGCCCTTGGGAGGTACCTGCTTAGTCAGGATCCACAAGTAGGGAGGGAGGTAAGGGATAGTTCTAAGTGGTGTCAGTCTCTGTGACTCCCCGCACAGTGGATTCTGTTATTACACCCATTAAATAGATGAGGAAACCAAGACATGAGGGTTAAAACCTGCCCTAGCTTCACTTTTAGTATGCTAGCAGGTGGAATTAGGATGGACCTGGGGTTTGAAGGTAAGCAGACTGCTTCCAGAGAAACTATGCGCTTGACTATCCTCTCTGCTGTCTTGTACATTTATTAAGCACTTCCTGTGTACCAGGGACTGTGCATACTCCACATGCAATACTGATTCACTGTTGTGGCATGCCTGGGATGTTCTACTGGTTGCCCTGCTTTAGAGATTGCTTTACAGATTGGGAGCTATGTCTGGGCTAATGCTTCGCACTTGCAGGAAGGAGTCTCCTGGCCAAAGGGCAAGAGTTAGTTTTGACCTTTATTCAAGGCTCAACTGAGGAAAAGGTCTCTGGGATAAAAGTTAATCTTGGGAACAATGTGGATTTCCATCTGCAAAGGGTCCTGTCCCCTTGCTCCATCTCAAATCTAGTCTGGACAGTTGCCAAGAAATAGTTTGTAAAAATAAATAAATAAATAAAAGAATGTGTTTGGATAATAGGCCTCAGCTCCATCACCCTGCTCCTCTCTCAGCTCCTCAGGGACTGGATAGCACTCCCTTTCAGGAGAAAAAGAACTCTGGATCCATTGCATGATGCCCCTGGAGTCCTCACTACAATATTCAAAGATCTGAGCAACCCAGGCAACTTGCCATTAAGCACAGCAAGTATGGCACCCCAGCCTATGAGACTTCAGCTGGAAGAAAACGTGTTAGTATGCAATATTAACATGTTTGCCTTATTACGGACACAGTTGTAAAAATATAATTTCATTATATTTCTATTTCTGGAGAAAGGAGTTCACAGTGGCGGAAGTGCCTAGGGCCTGGGAAAATCATAATGCAGCCTATCTCCTTTTTGTCATCTGTAAAAGACAAATCATCACACTTTACACATCATTCTACCTCCCATTTCCAGACTTGAGGCTTGGAAGTCTCCCCAAGTAGGCAGAAGAGAACACCTGGATTCCCCCAGCATTGCATTCAAAGTTCTCCACTGGTGTCTGCCTTGAGCTCTTACTGATTTCCCCCCAAGCACAACTCTCCCTCCAGAAACACTGTGGTTCACACTTCCAGCACAGGCTGAGCCTTGTGTGCCAGCAGGCCTGTGTACACTCAGGACCTGTTTGCTTCCTCAGAACATGGCTCTACCTAATTGGCAGAGTTCAATGCAAAATAAAAATGCAGGGTCCCTTGCTCAAAAAAAAAAAGAAAAAAAAAAAAAGATTACTTCAAGACAGCAAAGAAGAGCATCCCACCACATAGAGGGCTCTTCTGAGCTCAGGGGCCCATGTGACTGCACAGCTTACATGCCCATGAAGCCAACCCTGCCCACTCCTCTTTCCTGGTCAGCTCAAATCTCACTTGCCTTACTCCCCAAGACAGTGGGAAGTCACAGAATACAGCACTTAGATTCTAGGCATGGTGCCAAGTATTTTACAGTCAGGGAGCACATAGATGGCACTGTGGTCCCTATTTTGTAAATGGGGAAACTGAGGCTTAGTTAGCAGGAGGCAGAACTGGCATTTTAACCAAGGGTTGCCTGAGTCCAGAGCTCTAGCCACCCTTCTGAGCCCGTGACCTTTCAATCTTGCCTCTGCCCTTAGCTTCTGTAGACCTCAGGCCCTGTCTCTGTTCCCCTAGGCTCTGGGCATCATCATGGTTTTTGGTCCCCCAACACCCCAAGAGGCCAATGGCCTTCTTATAAGCCCAGAGTAGCTTTGGGGTTCCCAGGACCAGTTTTAAATCTAAACGCGTTTTTCCTTGGACACTTGAGAATTAGCATCAACTTCCCCACATTCCCTGTGTCCCCAAGTCCAGTCAGTTTAACCTTAAGGTCTCTTGAGCCCCACGTCTCACCCCAGGGCCAGTGTTATTCAGGCCTTTTTATCCCCGTTTGACGTCAGCGTTCTCCTCACCAACCTTTCTCTCTCTCTCTCTACTCCACATGATATCCTGTCTCTAGAAAAATTCAGACTTGACAAGTCATCCCTCTTTAAAGTTCCTCTGTGGCTCCCTACCACCTCTGGTCCCTTAGCCTGCCACCAAGACCCCACCTATCCCTTAACTTGAACCCTCCCACATGGACCATCACGAGTTGATTACTTGAAATTCGAAGGATGAGTCATGCTTTGTCATGCTCTGTGCTGAGTGCAAGATGTTCTCCCACCTGGAGTCCCTTCCCAGAACTCTTAGAAAGCTACATCTACCAAGTCGAGACATGTCCATCATCATCTCTCACAGGAATTCTTCCTCAACTCCTGGCCTTCCCATGGGCTGAGGTGGGGGCTTCTCTCCGGGGCCCTCACAAGTCTCCAAGCTCACCTCTGGCCCAGGTTAACCCTCCTGGGCCTGGAGTCTTTGCAGGTCAGAAGGACAACTAGTTCATGTCTATACCACCAGCCTCTAGCCCTGGGCTTCTCTGAGATTTAGAGGGACAAAGGAAGTATTCACAGATAAAATCTATAGGTGAATAATAGTTGAGCTCACCAGACCAGCATGAGGGACCTTATCAAAACAGTCTGGACACAGTTATATCTCTGAATCAGGCAGAGAACAAGACCCAGATTAGAGCAGGAACTTTGAAGACACCAGAGAAATAAGATGAAGGGGTTGCTTACCTGATGTGGTTGAAGGTCCCGAGAGGAGACCGACATTTCCCACAAAGGAGACAGATGCATATACTTAGTAAAATGAAGCAAGTAGATTTAGAAAATTAGACATCAATCTCAGCCAAAATAATAGGTCATACAAAAGGCAAAAGTTTAATCACAACACAATATGGCTCAGCCGGGATTTATGTGGTCACTATGTTGTAAACACTAATCTAACCAAAAATTATATTGTAACTAGATCCAAGAGTTGGGGGATAGTGTTGTGGCTATGTGGGGGAACAGAGTAAGTTTTCCTTCCATAATAGAAAGTCAGCAGGGCATACCTCAAGCTGAAAAGTGGAGGAAGATGCATAAACATATTATTTAGAAATATGGGGTTAAATAATTGGAAGAAATATTAGATAGTGCTATCCAATAAGATTTGGGGGCAGAAGGGAATGGGGTTGGGGAATGAGCTGTAAAGAGCCATCTGACTTTTTGAACCAAATATATGACACTGGTAAAGGACACATATAATTTTAAAATATAATCTGTGTTGAAGGTGAGGACTATAGGAAGACAAGCATCTCTATCAAATCAGTGTGACTAATGTCCCTGACACAACTTGGGCAGATCATCAGAGCCCTCCCAGGTCCAGGAGCCAGACTGGGCCAGGCCACTTGACGTGCCCTTGGTGACCAGCCCCACCCTCCCACATTCAACGTCATTCATGCCCATAAACTGGCCTCCTCCCAGGCCTCCTGCAGATACCACATCTTCCGCCCCTTGGATTTTGCTCAGGCTGTGCCCTCTTCTTCTGTTGATATCCTTCCTCGCCTCTGCTTCCCCAGCTCCTCCCACAAACAGGCCATCTGGGACAGCATAGCTCTGCAGCGACTCACTGGAGATTTGGGAGCTCCACTCAGCCTCTCGTGGGCCTTTACCTTTTTGTTCATGAGATTTGCATGAGAAGCCCTGAGGAGCTTGGTGGCAGGCCCACCTCTACTGTGTCACAGCTGAGGTCCTCTCTGTCTTCTCATCTGGAGAATCAGGAACTTCTGGCCTACTTGCCAGGGTGTTTGTGAAAGCAGTTGGTGAGAGGTTTGGGAGAGAACTGGTGCTAACCACCCATCTCCAGGCTCTCTTCCCCAGAGGGCCCCATCTCTCAGCAACAGCAGCAGTTTATAAAGTGTTCACAGAGTGTCTGACTCTCCCCTGGGGCATCTTTATCTCATTTAACTCCTTCAGAGGGCGGCCTATCAGCCTTTCATATGGCGGAAACAGGCTCATCAAAGGCAGGTGCATTTGCATGTTCCTCTCCTCCATTAGACCACAAGTGGCCCAGAGGCAGGGAGAAGCGCACATTCACTTTCTCGGCAGCACTGTGCACCAGAGCCAAAAGATGGAGGTCACCCAAGTGTCCATCCCAGCAAAATGGATAAGCAAAATGCAGTATGACCACACAGTAGAATGTTATTCAGCCTTAGACAGGAAGAAATTTTTGCCTCCTGCCACATCACGAATGAGGGCATGAAATAAACCAGTCGCTAAAGGACAAATACCGTGGGATTCTGCCGATATGAAGTACCTGGAGTAGTCAAATCTGTGGAGACAGGAAGCAAGAGGGTGGTTACCAGGGGCTGGGAGAAGGGGGAGTGAGGAGTTAGTGTTTAGAGGGTCCAAAATTTTACTTTGGGAAAATGGAAAAGTTCTGGAAATGGATGGGGGTGATGATCATTCAACCATGTGAGTGTCCTTATCACTGCTGAAATGCATATTTAAAAAATTATTAAAATGATGAATTCTATGTTCTGTGTATTTTGCTATAATTAAAAAAAAAAAGAAAACTTTTAAAATGTAGTTAGACATGTAAAGCAGAATAGAGGTTGGTAGGTACCAGGGAGAGAGAGACAAATTTTGCTGGGAATAATGAAAAGCTTTGGGTGTAGACAGAGATGATAGTTTCCCAAAGTTATGAATGTATTTAATGTCATTTCACAGCATGCTTATGAATGGTAAAGGTGATAGATATTATGTTTGGATATTTTAATACAATCAGAAGGAAAAGGCTGGGCTCCTCTATGCCTCTTTGGTATCTTTATGCAGAGTGTCATGCAAGGTGTAGCACGCAGTAGGTGCTTAGGGAATTGGTTGGTTTTAGTAGACATCTTTTGGATTCAGCTTGGGAGACAGCAAACACCATCAGG
The DNA here is from genome assembly GCF_048772815.1 of Callospermophilus lateralis. NCBI lineage: Eukaryota > Metazoa > Chordata > Mammalia > Rodentia > Sciuridae > Callospermophilus > Callospermophilus lateralis. The sequence goes on from NC_135311.1 coordinate 98,035,107, forward strand.
ACTCTGACTTGAGTCATCTCTGTGCCACCTCTAGGTTCCCCATGGACAAAAGTTTCAAGAACACGCAAGATTTCCCGAGACAGGGACCGCAATAACTGCGGTAGCACAGAGAGCAGCTATTCGTTGCTAGACTTTTTTTTTACATGCCTATTATAATAGCTAACAATTATTGAATAATTACTTGATGCTAGATACTATTCTAAACATTTTTGGGGGCCTTACTATTACTACAACACCTCTTAGATTGTTAGTATTAGAATTTTTTTTTTTGTGTGTGTGTGTGTGTGTGTGTGTGTGTGGTGTGTGACTGAGACCACTGAGAGGTTGAGTAACTTACCAAAGGTCACATAGTCAAATCATTAAGTGATCTGATCTACCTAATGATGATAACAAGAGCTTCAGCAACCCTCTGATATCCCCTGCATTTCCTCTATCCCTGCCCAGAATGAAAAGAGAAAACTTTCAAATGGAAACAGGAAAGAAAGAGGAAGGCTTCAGAGGCAGGAGGCTGTAGTGTGGCTCCAAATTGAGTGTTGATCCCATTGACTTGGTTTGAGGCCTGGCCAGGTGCTTTTTTGATTCCGTAGCCCAGGACAAGCTACTATAACTCTCTAATCCTCCATGTCCTCACGTGCAATGTGTCAATTGCAACAGTACCTGGCTTATGGCGTTTTATGGGGATTAAATCAATTAGTAAGTATAAACCTTTTTAGTGAGTGTGGTGCTGGGGTGAGCACCCACTGGTTGGGAGTTAGGTGTTTGCTCACCTACTTCCTGGAATGGTCTTGGGCAACTCTTCCTCCCAGAACCCTGCTGATCTCAGCTAGGAAACAGAATTACCCAAACCAGCCCCACAGGTCTGTCCCGGAGATTCAGGGAATACTGTTTCATACTAACATCTATTTATAATTTTAATGGGCTCTCCCAAAGCATTGGAGGCACCCAACAGCAATGCAAGATTATTTTTATTGGGAAAGAAAGAATTGGGGACACAGAGAAAGGATGACAAGAAAAAAGAAGAGCAGATGAGATCATTTTTTAAATGACCTGACCACCCTGGCATGTGTTCAGCACTCCATGAATTTTGTTGTCTTTTGGTTGTAATTTTTGGCCCCAGTGATCTGGACACCCAAGACACAGCTAGTACAGGCTCATTCAGTGTTAGAGGGGAGAGGGATGTAGGCAATCAAACCAAGCAGAGACAAGCTTAGAAGTTCTGGGTCCCATCTCAAGCTTCAGAGATGCTCAGATCTTAGTTTCATGATAAATTGGGCTTCTGAGTACAATTTCATTTGATGAAAGGGTACCACTACTAGATAAAAGAAAAAAAAAAGAAGAGAAAGGAAAATAAAAGCAAGCAAAAAAGGCATTGATAATTCTAATTCCCTGATTTTACAGAGGCATATATTGGGACCCAACGAGAAAGCAAGTTAAAATATAACTGGCCATTTATATATCTTGGAGAGTTTTTCATGGGGAGAAATCTACCAATCACAAAATAAATCCTTTATCAGTTTCTCTCCATTAACAAATAGTTATTGAGCATTTTCTACGTTCACGCCCCTGTGCTGGGATCTAAGACCTGAGTGAGCCCTTTCTGCCCTTTAGGAGCTCAGTCTCAAGATGGGGTCAGAAGCACTTAGGTACAGAGAGACAGGTGCTGTCACAGGCTTGGAGTCCTTTGATATGGGCAAGACCGCCCAGGTTAGGGGCCCAGGGTTGCCTCAGGAGAGGGCCTGTCCAGGAAGAACAATAGGCACTTGTCAGGCAGCCAGGGTGCTGAGAGTCCCCTGGTTTTCAGCATTTCAGTGCTGCCACCTCCCTGTCCCCTCTCCAGGCTAGAAGGAATGTGTGGACAGGAGTACAGTCCACTTGCCCCTCCTATAGCCAATGCCCCCAGAACAGAGAAGGAAAGGAAGCAGGGAGAGAGGGAGGAGCAAATTCTAGGCAGAAGGAAGAGCACAGGCAAAACCAGAGGTGGAAAGCAACATGGTTCTGAGAACATTGAGTGGTTGGGGATGAAACTGGCCCCAGCAGATGACTCAAGTTAGATTAGACAGAGAAAGGCTGGATTCTGTTTTGTAGATAATAAGGAATCCAGGGTCTTCATTTTGGATTCCTACCTTAGAGTATTATTATGAATAGAGAATAAAATGCTGCACAATGTCCATCTTATTGTGCAGCAAACGTTTGGAGAACTAAGGAACAAATAAAGTTGATGTGTCATGACCACTTCCTGCTAGACGAGCAGGCTAAGGGCTTTATGAGCACAATATCATCTAACCTCGTGGCAGAGGGTACTGGTTCTTCTACGCGGAGGTGCAGACTTTATGTGACTTGTCCACAATCTCAGCCCAACTGGCAGAGCTGGTGTTCATACTCAGGTTTCTCTCACTTTAGAAACAGATCTCTTACCTGCTCTGCTCTTATGCCGCACAAAACCGTTAAGGACAGTGTTTTAAACAACTCCGTTGAGATTCTATTTCCATCCCCTGACATCACACTGTGGAAAAATCATGGGAGTGAGACGACGGCCATCCTGGCTCATCTGCTAATGGTAATAACGGTGGGCAAGTCTCCTCCCCTCTCTGGACTGGGGGACTGTGATCTATGTCTAGGCCACAGTTGGGGAAGACCCACAGATACGTCCTGAAAGAAACTGCTGAAGAGTTGGATAGGCGAGGGGGAACTTGTAATTTCCTCATGTCTAGTTACAGGCCTCTGGCCCCCTGGCAGAGGCTTCCTGGGGCAGGTCCACTCAGCCCCTCCTTCTCTCCTGAGGGCATGCTTCCCAGGAGAGGTGCTGAGTGAGGGGTCCCTGTACCCCTTGGTGGCAGCAGGTGATGTCTGCTTGCACCAGGTGGTCACTGTGCTGGAGGGCATGGCCATAGGACAATGATGCTGGCCTCTCCTCTCCCTGCTATTATAGGGGAAAACCAACACACAAACACCCCAAAACAACACCTCTGCTGGCCTCGAAGATTTATTTCATTCTCTCTGTACAGAGAAGACTTGCATTTCCTGGTGACATGAAACATCAGAGACACCTAGCAGGCCAGGAACCCAAGTAGGTCAGAAGAAGAGGAAACCTCCACCTAGAACTCTTCCCAGCTCTGCAGGGCAGAGGTTAGCACGTGGGCTTAGCCGTCAGATGCCTGTGGCATGGGCTTTGTTCTGCCACCCACTAGCTGCATGACCTGCTCAGGTCATTTAATGACTATCAGTTTCCTAATTTATAAGACATAGATGATGATGATACCTGTTTTGTGAGTCTATGTGAGGGGCAAAGGCAGGTAAAGACAAAGGTTGGCCACGGGATAAATATGTAGTAAATCCATATTTTTTGCTCAAGCCAAAGCTGACCACTCTTGAGAACTTCTTGGTCTCCTCCTATTTCCACCTAATCCAGTTCTTCCAACTGTACTGAGCAGTTGCCAACTTCCAGGTCCTTCTGAGCATTGGGTATGCAGGGATACAGAAGAAAAGGAATTCATAGTCTCAAATTCCAAAAATCCTCATTGACCTTGCCACCCATAGGCTAATAGCAAAAATGATGATGATGATGTTAATAATAATAATAAACACTTTATGCCTTTTTTTGTCAATAATTATGTGCAGGCTCAGTGCTGGACACTACCTTGCCTTATAGCTAACATCCATCACAGCCCTTGGGGATATGTACAGATATTCCCATTGCTGAGGGAGCTGAGGCTGGAGGAGTGAGGGCGATTAAGTTACTTGCCAGAGGTTCTGCCGCTGAGAAGTGTAGACCTCGGATTCCAACCCAGCTCCTCTAGGTTCTAAGGAATCCCTCTCCTTCCAAGTTGCCTTTGTCTGAGCTCAAAGTTTTCACAACTGGGCTGGCACTTCTGAAGGATTTAGTCCCCCAACCATCCAGCGAGGCAGGCACCTTTATTCCCAGATCCATTTCCTGAATGAGGGCTCCAAGAGCAGGCTCAGTACGGGGGGCCTGCCATAGCTCAGCTAGCAGGAGATGCTGTCTGTCTTAAGATCAAGCAAAAGGCAGCTCTGAGGCTGCCACTTGGTGAGGAGCCTTCTGCAGAGGCGAAAAATATGTGCAAACAAAACCAACAGCTTTCTTTATGTTCCCTAAAGTTGCTAAAAATGCCTGTGGGTTTGCACACAGGCAGACGCTGTGCTCACAATGCTGTGTGGCTTCTGTCTCCTTGGCTCTGGCAAGAAGAGACCTGGCAGGTATTTCTCACATCTTTGTTAAACACACAATCAGTCAAGGAAGGAGTTCCAAGGTAGTTCCAGGGTGTGGATTTCTGCCAAGTCTCCTTTTATTTGTTGTTAAGTTAAGGGGAGAAAAAGAAATGAAACGAAAGAAAAGAAAAGGTATCTCATGGATGAGCCTGTGATCCCTGGGTAACTCTGGTGTGGAAAAAATACATTTCCTCTACTTGCGCTCAGATGGCCCTGCACCTAGTCTGAATTATTTTACCTGTAAGCTCTGTGACCTTGGCCAGCTGAGCCAACCCCAGGCTTCCCACCTGGCAATACTTTCTGCAGAAATGTAAGCTCTGCAGAGAGCCTGTCTGTCGTTTTTCTGCATTTCAGTGCCTAGAACAGTGCCTGGCACTGTGTCTCACTTAGTTGAATAAATGAATGAATGAGTTGTTGTCTTACGGGGCTAAAAGACCATGAGTGTGAAATTGCTCCTAAAAATTGTTACACAAATGTATGGATCTGTGATTATCACAGAACATGGCCTGGGTTCTGTTAAAGAAATGTACTCAGTCTGACAGTGAGCGCTTTATGAGCTTTCACTTGGTCTGACATTGGGATACAAAAAAAGATAACACCGGGCCCTTCCCTCACAGGCTCCAAGTTCAGTAGGAAGATACACAAGTAAATTAAGTCCTGCAAGATAGCAGAGGTAAGCATGGGCGCTGTGGGAACAGACAGGAGAGAGTGACTAATGCACACTGCAAAAGGGTGGATCAGGGAACTTTCTGGAAGAGGCGTTCTGGGACAGTCCCAATTTCAAATCTATCATCAGACTTTTCCCAGCAAATCTGAGCCCCAGGGCCACTGGCTTCCATATTACCCTCCCTTCAGCCCTCCTGTTGTCATCTTCTATGCACATTCCCTGACAAACGACTTCCCTTCTTCCCACATGATGGATCAAAATGCTGGGCAAAACCCCCACCCTGGTTAGAGTGACTCCACCTACTCTGCTGCCACCTGTGCAATTGACCATGACCTGAAAAAAACCTTCCAGACACAGTAACTGGCCTGGCGAGCCATTCACTCCCCGACAATCAGTGACTGCCGACCTACCCTGGTATCTTCTGAGCTCCGGCTCCCCCTTGGTCAGCGTCACTTCAGCTCAAGAGCTTGCTTCTACCTCACTGAGGAAATAGCAGCCCCAGTCTCCCCACTGTGACTGGTGAGAAGGGCAGGCCTCACTCTGCCTCAGGGCAGAGCTGATGGGAGACTTCCAGAGACTCTCAGCAGACAGGACACTCTGGAGTCTGGAGGTGTGAGAGGGAGCACGTACCAGAGTCAACTGTGTCCCCTCGTTGACTCACTGGGCATGTGGCGGCCAAGGCTGGAGACGGGAAAGCTACTGAGGGGCAGAGAGAGGCAGGTGGACTGAAGTGGTCTGGAGGGGCGGTGGGGAGAAGGTAGGTGTTTAGGTGGACACTGAGGGAAATCACAGCGGGGTTTGTGGGCAGCACAGAACCCATAGTGGGAGAGGGGAGGCCATGTCTTGTGAGGCCAACCGCCCCATATGTGCCCTGGCTTGGAAGAACAAGGCTTCCTGAAGAAGGTGATGCCCGCAGCCCAGGCCGCTGGCTCCTGTACTGGCACTCTTCACCTGCTCCTTCACCCTTGGCTTGTTTGATCATCTGACATATATTCCTGAGAAGCAGTGGAAGGTTCTCCAAGGGGTACCGAGGGGGAAGTTTGAATGGAGAAGTGGCAGCTTCTTCCCTCATGATAAGCAGAAGAAGATAAAGCCAACAGAAATCACTTGTTCCGGTTGTCAGAGTGCTGACCGTGTATGTGACTGGCAGTGAAAAAAAAAAAAACCTGTCTGAACACCCCTCAGGCATGGTGCTCGCACTCCACCGAGGACTGACAGGAGGTGAAGGAGGAAAACACCCAGGGTGTCTGGGTGGAGGTAGACAGAGAGGAAAAGAAAAGCAGAAGAGAAAAGAAGAAGCAAACAAAACAGAGAGAACTGAGGGATGGCCCTTACTGAGAAGGTGGCCTGGAGTTGAGAGCCCTGTGCTGCCTCCAAGGGGGGCAGGGAGGTACCTCGCAGCAGCAGCAGCAGCAGCAGCAGCAGCAGCAGCAGCAGCAGCGAGGAGCCAGTATGGCAGGGACAGAGGGAAGGGCAGGAGGAAAACGTGGGTCTGTAGGGTGCTGGGGAAGGGGAGGTAGATCACAGAGGACTTTCCAGGCCATTGTAATTCTGGCTTTTATTATTCTGAGCACAGTTGGATCCTGAGCAGAGAGGCTGACTTGGATTTGTGTTTTGACAGGGTATTCCCGGGGACTGTGTTGAGAACAGAGTAAAGCGGGGGACAAAGCCAGGAGCAGGGACCCCTATTGTTGAAGATGTGATGATGATCCAGGTGACAGGCAATGGTGCTCAGACTTGGGTGGCAGAGGTAGAAAGAAGTGGTCAAATCCTGAATATTTCTAGAAGAAAAACCAACAATGTTTGCTGACAGATTGGAAAGGTGCTGAGCAAAGAAGAGAGAAGTAAAGAAGGTTCCCCAAGGATTTTGTACCTGAGCAAATGGAAAGATTGAACTACTATTAGCTGAAGTGGGAAAGAAGCCATTTGGGGTTGTTGGGGAAGGTAGGAGTCAGGAAATTGGTTTTTAACATATTAAATTCAAGATGCCTAAAGACACCCACATGGAGGGATTGACTAGGCAGGGGAAACCTGAGCTAGAAGACCATGTGGATGTCCACAGTATGAGTGGACAGGAACATGGATGCTCTCACTGTGGAGGGAAATGCACGGAGGAAAAGAGGACCAAGTACTGAACCCTGCGCCTCCAGGGTGGAGAGTTTGGGAAGATGGGGAGGAGCCAACAGTAGACACTAAGGAGAAGCCTGTGAGGTAGGAAAGGACCAAGAAGCTGTTGATCCTGAAAGCCAAGGGCAGAAAGAGCTTTCATGGAGGAAGAGGTGATCCGCTGGGTCAAATGCTGCTGCCTTGTTTGTTAATATCAAGACTGAGACTTGACCAAGACTTGACTGCTGGACTTACAGTGAGGGGTCACTGTGAAGTTTAACAAGAGCAGTTTTAGAGGTGGGATGATGGCAAGAGCCCAGCCATGGTTGATTTAAGAACAGGAGGGAAGAGAGGATTTGGAAATAGGGCGTATATTCATGGAGCTTTGCTGTAAAGAGGAGCAAATAAACAGACTGGTAGCAGGAGGAGATTGTGCACTCATCAAAAAGGTGTGTGTGTGTGTGTGTGTGTGTGTGTGTGTGTGAGAACTGGCAGTATGTTTGTATGCTGATAGAAATTATTTGTCTTAAAGACAAACGCTGACGATATGGTCAGAAAGGAGAGAATTGCTGGAGCAATGACCTTGGCAGATGAGAGGGCCTGGGATCTGGTACCCAGTGGAGGAGCAGGTGTTTGCTAGGCACACAGGTGTGCATCCCTAGTGGAAGAAAGTAGAGGGAGGCAGGGAGGTGTGCTCTTCGTCTCCACTCAGAGTCACAGAAACCCACACCTGCACAGCATGAATGATGCACCAGGTTCTCTTCGTAGTTGATTATATTTATTAACTTCAAGTTGTCACAGCCCTAGAAGGTAGATGCTGTTGCTGTGCCCATTTTACCTAGAGAATACTAAATCCCAGAGATGTTAAGAATTTTTTCCCAAAGTCATATAAACTGTAAATGGTGCAGCCTGACAGAAGGCCACTACTCAGTTGTATCTGTATGAATGGAGGGGTGACAGGGGGAGTGGGCAGGTAGAAAGGGGCTGCCTCATTTCCCGAGCACAGCCTGGGGTGTGCTAATTAGTCTCTCCTGAGACACCTACTCATTTGCAAAGTACTTTTCAGTCACTGGTTACTGAGTCAGGAGCCAAGGTAGAGAATAGAGCTGGTGCCAGTTTCCATCTTGGGCCATGGTGAAGTCTAGAAGGGTTGGTTCCTCCACATTGCTATGTGTCTTCCAGGGACTCCCACATGGGATTGTTGGAGTCCTCTTTAGAGACATCTCTGGGATTCAGAGCCATTTTTAGAGACATCTCTGGGGATAATGGTCCTTAGTCTTCCTGTGAAGTTGAAGGAAAAGAGAAAAAAACTGGGGAAGCCATAGACCTTATTCTGATGCTGGCTAGCAGAAAGACCTAACCTCTGTCCTTTAGTTCTTCTGTCCTAGGATGACATCCCAAGACATGGTCTTTATGGTTTGGATGTGAGGTATCCCCCAAACGCTCATATGTGAGACAATGCAAGGGGGTTTAGAGGAGAAATGATTGGGTTATGAGAGATCCCAGTTATTTGGAGGAGGTGGGTTCCTGGGGGCATGCTTTTGGAGTATCTGGCAAGTGAGTCTCTCCGTCTGCTTCCTGATAATCATGTGATGTGCTTCCCTCCACCACACTCTTCTGCCATGATGTTCTGTCTCGTCTTGAACCCTGAGGAATGGAGCCAGCCTTCTATGGATTGAAACTTCTGGAACCATAAGCCCCTAAATAAACTTTTCCGCCTCTACAATTGTTCTGGTCAGGTCTTTTAGTCACAGCAGTGAAAAAAAATCTAACTAAACCAGTCTTGAACCTTCCATCAACATAATACTTCATGAGTATATGTGTGTATAACTGGCAGCGCACAGAGCACCAGGGATACAACAATGGGGACAACCTCTGACTTGGTGGAGATGGTAGTCCCTGGGAGGAGGATCAACTGTGACATTTCTGAGTATTATGACATACACTCTTCTGAGCATTGCACGTACATGGTTTCACATTTGATCCACGTAACAGTCGTTACAAGTGGGTTCTTTCTTATCTCTATTTGCCTATTGTGGAAACTGAAGCTCAGAAATGAAAAATACCATTGGCACCACAGTACTGCAGAGGATTCTCCTTCATTCTCATAAAACTAGGGAACTGTCAAACCAGGTGCCCTCCAAGCCTTTCTGATTGCTCCTCTCTCTCAGCAAATAATAATTATATATTTTTCTACCATCAATCTACATAGCAAATACTAGTGAAGATTAATTTCTTAAATGAGGCAAAATTAAATGTACATAGATTTAGTATAAAAGTGTCATTGAGCATTTGGAGATCCCTTACCCACCTGGTTTTTTACAGGGGAGGACAATGAAAGCCAGAGAGGCCAAGCAACTTATTCAAACTGCTCCGTTGGGAGACCTGCCCCAGGTGACATAGGACAATGTTTGGCAACAGTTCTCACTGTCATATCTTATGTATGGGAAGTTGGGTTGTGCTACTAGCATCTAGTGAGTAGGGGCCAGGGATGTTGCTGACAATGACCAGGATGGTCCCCATAACAAAGAATTATCCAGGCCAAAATGTCCATAGTGCTGATACTGAGAAACCCTGGTCTAGACTATAAAACTTGGACTAAAATTAGATAAATACACGGTATCTGGAGCCAGATGACCTGAGTTTGAATCTGTGCTCTACCACTATCCAGAGACTGGACAAGTTACTTAACCTCCGACCTTCAGTTTTTCAATACTTAAAGGAGGTTAATAATACCACAGTGAGGAGGTTGTGGCATTTAATGAGAAACTTTCTTCATGAAAGGCCACAGGTTAATTTTCACCTTGTTCTCCCATGCTCTTCTCTTAAGTGATGTTAACTCTTTGGTGAAGTTTTCTTATTTCCCAGAGTGATTCAGAGGGTAGGTTGAAAGCCATCAAGGTTTGGGAGCCACAGAAGCATGCATACGGAATGCTGAAGATGTAGTCCAATAGGACTGAACAACTCCAAAGGCCTGTTTGGGTCATTTGGAGACCCTGAGGCAGAAACCAGCTTAAGGTATGAGCATTAGTGACAAGGGTAAATTCCAGCTCATGTATAGGAAGAATCTGCAGTTTCACTACTGCTCCAGCCTCACCTGAAACGTGCTATTTCACCTCTTGGGGATCTGTCCCTTTCCATTCCTGACCATCACTGGCAAAAAGACACGTAATCCTTTACCATCAGGCATCCCAGGTACAGTTCTCACTGTCATATCTTATGTATGGGAAGTTGGGTTGATGCCTGATACCATCAGGCATCCCAGGTACAGAGAGAACACTATAAAGGAGGTGGTCAATACTGCCTGAGAATAGAAAGAGGATTTGGGAAAAGGATTCTTGGAGGAGCTTAAAGGCTCCCTCCCCCACCCATCTCTGACCAGGTTAGATGTTTTCATACCAGGCTGTCAAAAGACTATAAGCACCATGTGGTCAGGGACTTCTATTTTTCCCCCTGATGTAGCCACAGAACCTAAAAATGGCTAGTACACAGTGGGCACTCAATAAGTATTTTTGGAATGACTCAAAAGCATTTTGAAAGATGACTAGGGATTGGATGAGTGGACCTAGAAGGGAAGGGAAGGCCATTCCAAGCACCGGGAACAGAATGAAGAAAGGCAGAAGAATGATGAAATTGTGAAGGATACAGGAGGAAATGATACCTGGGAGAGATGGTGAGTCAGTCTGCAGGACAGGTGGGACCATGGGGCAGGTGGGAGAGGCCACCTGTGTGTGCGTGGCAAGGCATTTGAAGTTATCTTAGGGATAGAAGACCTCTTTTTTTTTTTTTTTGCAGGAAAAAAGTTTGAGCAGGAATTCATCTAGGCAGCATTTATTTGGCAATAGTTATCGAGTGCCTATTAAGTACTGGCTCTGTGCTGGCCTCTGGTTCTTGAGAAGGTTGAGTTAACCCAGAAGAAAGAGCTGGGACCAGCAATGATGAGGATGCAACTTAGCACATGGGCTCACACATGTGCTGCATGCTGCTAGTCACCTAGTGGGAATCGGCTTAGGGGTGCTGTGAGGGAAAAGCATGGGGCAAAGAGGACTCCAGCTTATATCATAGTAACTGACAGAGTGTTGTAGTCAACAGTGAAACAGAAGCTACAAAAGGAAAAGAGTTTCAGCAGAAAGGGCTCATGTGACTTTCGGGAGCCTCAGTTATTATTCTTAAATGATGTTGTCATGGTTTTATACCAGGCCTGGATTACATATTTTCATTTTGTTTGTCCTTATAAGAACCCTGCAAAGGAGATATTATCTTCCTCAATTTACAAATGACAAAACTAAGGCGCAGAAGTTGAAATGGTTTGTCTAAGGCCAGCTGTGCTTCCAATACTTTGCACGGGACTGGGGGAACTGATAGCACTTTGGGTTTGGAGCTGGAAGGCAGGTTGATTGACAGGTCAAGGGAAGAGTGTTCTGGGTGTTGGGGAGAAATCATAGGTTTCATATCTGCAGATGTCTGGGACTTTACTCCTGGTGCCACCTGCAACTTCAATCCCAGGGACTGGCTACTTTCCTGCCCCACCCATGGGATGGGTGGAGAGGCTGAGTCAGGGCTGCTGCTGAGGATGCCGTCTGGAGAGGAGAAACATCACTGTCTGTTTGTCTGACTGTCTGGGGCTCCAGGGAAAACTGCCTGGAGGTGGGGGAGGTTGCATGTCAACTGCTCATGTAGCCAGGAGAATGAATGGATGGAGGCTCCAAAGAAGAGTCCCTGCCTCATCTCCCCCAGGCTTTCTCATTGACTCCTCGATGCTTTCCTCCATGTAGCTGAGGATGGTGAAATTGTGGCCTAGTTGATGAGCTTCAGCCTGGTCCTCCTACTTTCCCAACTTTGGCCAGTGAGTGGACCTGGGTTGGTGAGCAAGAGACAGCACAGGAGGAGGAGCTATTTGGGATAGAAGAATAGGTCTGGCCTAACTGACCTTTTAAATCCCCTTTCTCCAGGCCCCAAGTCTCTTCTTACTAGGAATGAATAAATGACTGAATGAATGTTCAACCTTTACTGGTCTAAGGAAGTCACTCATACCTATGCCCTCTAATTCCCATAGTAAGGAAGTAGAAACAAACTGATAAATCCAGGAGGAAAAATTATGAGAAATGGCACCTGCAGGTAAATTTGGATAAATTAATTGAGAAAGTTCCTACTTGGTTGCTTTTGTTTTCTCTCTGAAGGCTGAGGATTTGGTGGGATGAAGGCTGGCATTTGGAGACACTACTGTCCAGAAGGGAAGAGATCTGATTGGAAATTTGCAGACACATTGGAAGGTAGTGCATGACCCCTATAATTTTTTGGTGGAAAAGAGTAATAGCTGGTCAGGTACAGTGGTACATGCCTATAATCCCAGTGGCTCAGGAGGCTGAGGCAGGAGGATCACAAGTTCAAAGCCAGCCTTAGCAAAAGCAAGGCTCTCAGCAACTCAGTGAGTCCCTGTCTCTAAATAAAATACAAAATAAGGCTGGGGATGCAGCTCAGTAGTCAAGTGCCCTAAGTTCAATTCCCAGCACCCCCTCCCCCACCCGCAAAAAAAAAAAAAGAAAAAGAATAATAGCTAATGTTTCTGAAGTTATTACTACAGACCCAGCCCTGAGTACTGTGCTCTATTTACACGACCTCTTTCATCTTCCCATCCAGGCCATGCCACAGGGATATTTAAGCTTAAGGGGCTTTCCAAACACACAGGCTTATTTCTTGCTCATGTTATATGTCCACCCATCAAAGTGGCAGGAAAGAGCAATGATGATTTGCACATCTGAAAGGCCAAGAATTTCTGAAAGACTGAGAAGGAAAGGAAGGAGGGGTCCAGAGCCTGGAATTCAGGCAGAGGTCAAAGAGCCAGTCTAGAGAAAGCCCTGGAAAGATAAAAGGGAGGGGTCAGAGAGCAGGCGCCCTGCTATTTGAGATTTCAGAGGTGGAGCAGTAGCCAACCAAGATAAAAGCCAGGTGTGGTTGAGTATGGGTGGCTGGAGTTAGTAAAGGCAAAGGTCCTGGAGCTGAGGAGGTCAAAGGGACAACAGATGGAGGCTTGCTGCTCTTCTTGGGGGAAAAGTCCATGGAAGGATATTGCAGCTTCCTGGGGGGTGTTATAAGGATATGTTTGGAAGTGGTGTTCCTTAATGGTCAAACATGGAAACAAAAATGTAAGACCTCAAAGAGAGGTATGCATGAAGCCCGCAACCCTCTACAGTAGAAAATTGGAGAAAGGCTGGATGTGGAGGAGCCACCTGAAGTCATAGGTGACAGCAACCACAAGGACTAGAGATGCCAACAGCTGAGGACTGGAACCTTCTATATTTCCATTCAATGATAATAATAATAATATCTAGCAGGGCTCTGGAGCTTGATATATGCTAGCTTATGTTCCAAACACTTAACATGTGTAGCTATTTCAGTTCTCTCAGGATGCCCCCCTAAAGGATGTATCATTTTTTTCCTTCTACCTTAGAGATGAAGAAAAAGAAGTACAGAGGTTACAGAACTTGGCCAAGGTTGGATTCCTAGCGTATGTCACAAGTGGGATCTGGACACAGTTGAACTGGCTTTACAGCCCCTGGTGTTCAGTTCTGTATTAGTAGCTACACCCTGGCTCAGTCCAACAGGAGTGAGCATCAGCAATGCCTGGGTGGGGTGGAGTAGGGGTGGGGGCTCATTAAAGCAGAATGTTGGGTCCCTCCCTCCCCTAGAGTTTCTGATTTAATTGTTCTGAGGTGGAGCCCAAGAATTTTCACTTCTAGTTCCCTGATGATCCTTGAGTTTCTGGTCCCAAGACTACACTCTAAGAACTTCTGTTCCACTTCATGGTAACTGAGAAATAGGCACACCCCACAACTGTCGAGGGCACAGTGAACTCAGCATTGCTTTCCAAACATGGCTAAAAATGTGTGGTAGCGTGTGTGAGTGTGTGTGTATGTCTGTCATAGGAGCATGGAGGATTAAGGGTTAGATAGCACTTGGGGACAAAATAGAAGCCAAATCTGCTTCTTGACCTGAGGTTTTAGGGGTATAGAACAATGAACCATCTTCATGGAGAGATCACGATACAGCTCTACTACAGGTCCAGAGACAGAGGCATGCAGAGCAATGGGTTTGTAAGTGGAGTGTGTTCAGCACAGTTCAGAGGACCCCAAGGGCACAGCGAGAAGAGGGAGCAAAGGAGTCGGCAGCAACAGACAAGAATGTCCTGAGCAGGGCTGTTAGGAAGGAAGGCTGTAGTTGTTTGATGATGATAACATTGAACACAGAGGTGCAAACAGGAGGGCCCTGAAGGTCTTCCTGAAGTTGCTGCTCTTCCTTCCACTTCCAGAGTGTCCCCAGGGGACAGTGACCACGGTAAGATAGAGCTGGTCCCTGAAAAGAAGTCAAAGAGCTTGAGGCCTCTCAGGGAAAAGGAAGAGAGAGAACTTCAGAGCCAGTCAAAATCAGGTGTCAACCTCTGCAGAGCTGGTTTTCTAAAGTTTAAAGTCACTTGTAATCACAGTCACCAGCTTTTCCTGTCCTGAAGAAAATCCACTCTTCTCATTCATAGCCTTTCCGTGAGCATGTGGGGCCACCTCAGTTCCCCAGCCACCGTCTCTCCTGCAGTCTATGGTCCAGCTTAATTAAGAACTCTGCCAGTCGATTAGTCTCAATCACCTCTAATTGGGCCCCAGCTGTGTTTTCTCTTGAAAAGGACCCCTTTATGGCACCTCTAAAATGCATGACATGAAAAAAATACAGAACAGCTTCAGGGTTACATGATCACAAAACCAGGAACACTTGTGTTCACAGACGGAGAGTGCATCTCCATGTTCCAGAAAATATTTTTGAAAAGCAGGGAGGAAGGGAATTGAACAGCAAATTCTTCATTTGTTTAGGTTCTGAATATGAACGTTGATTGTGGCTTTGCATAATCCCAGGTGTTGGGGCATAAAGACTTGAGAAGTTTCCTGGCAGAAATGTGAGACATGAAAACTTGAACCATGAATGGCTCCATTTATGAAAAGTCTCCAGTGATTGACAGAATGGCTATTAGTAGCTAATATTGGTTGAGCTCTTCATATGGAATTAACTCTGTGCGAGGCACTTGACATGGGTTATCTGGCTTAAACCTGGCAAAATATTTCTGACCTGGGTATGAATGCTCTCACCATTTTCATAGATCAGGGCCAGGCAGGTGATATAACTTATATTCAAAGGCAAGCCATTCGCCATTAAGTGGCTGAAATAAAACAGAAACTCAGATTTGTCTAATGCCAAAATTCCTTTCGGCTTCTCTCCAACTAAACAATGCAATGGGCTTGTGGATCTAAAGTGCTCTGTTTGCAACAACTGCAATATCAACAATGACCTCTCACATTGGACAGAGCTTCAGTCATAAGTTCTTTAAGGATTGCTCTCATGTGATATGATAACCCTGCGAGATAAACAGAAGAATTACCATAATCCCATAACACAAAGGAGGGAACCAAGGTATAAGGAGGCTGGATTATTTACCCAGGTGAACACTGCCAGTAAAGAGTGGAGTATGATCTTTCTGACTCCTACTTCCAATCCACCCTCACAATGTGGAGTTTCCCCTTGAGGAAACAGACAATTACCTATATTACAACCATTCATTCATCCACTCACTCATATTACACTTTCTGTTTCCCTATCCTTACTATTTTTTTTTTGTATATATATATATATATGTATCTACTCGGTTGTTATATGTCTCCTCTCTGGGATGTAAACTTCAGGCAAAAAAGACCTTGTCTTTTTTGACAATTATATTTTCAGGCCCAAAATAGTGCCTAAACTTAGGAGGTTCTTAATGAATATTGTTAAATTCACTCAAACGAATATTGATTCATTCACTCAATGAACACTGATTGAACATCCACTATGTACCTAAGCACAATTAGGTTTGATGGATACTACAGTGTACCAGACAGACATGGTCTCCCTCTCCATAGTGTTCTCATTCCAGTGGAGGGGAAGGAGTGGGACTTACAGATCAGTAAATGAGAGCATTACTGATTGGGATTTGAGGCAAGTGGGACTTATCAGAGGGACATGACACAAAGTTCTGGTCCTAGAGCTGTTCACATGCTAGCAGGGCTGGCCTTATGTGAGTGGTGGGGTTTGGCAAACTCAGAGGCAGCGCACCTGGAGTAGGAGGTTTGGGTGGGGTGCTGGGGGCATCCCAAGGGGACAGGTCTGTGTGATTTTAAAGACAAGTAGGAGTTATCTAGGAAAGAGGTGGGGAGAATACAGGCCTGTGTGAGGACAGGTGGCCAGAGTCCAGCTGGCCCAGTGCCAGGGATGACAGCCTAGCATGTGGGGTGGTGAAAAAAAGAAAAAGGGGAAAAGGTAGGGGAATGAGTCGAGTATGGCTTGGGTCTAAAAGTGCCAAGTTGGGATGGTTTGTTTTTCCTGTTTACAGGGCTGAGTGCAGGCATTTTATCAAACATAAAGCTAGGTGTTATATGAAGGCATTTTATAGTTACACTTAGCATCTTTTATCAATTGACTCTGAAGAACAGAGACTCTACCCAATTATCTGGGTGGTCCTCAACCAGTTGTTTAATAGGCCTTTAAAAATAAAGCAGGCCTAGCTGGACACAGAGGTGCATGCCTGTAAGCCCAGCAACTTGGGAGGCTGAGGCAGGAAAATTGCAAGTTAGAGAGCAGCCTCAGCAACTTAGCAAAACCCTGTCTCAAAAAAAGGACTTGGGGATGTGGGTTCAATCCCTGGGATAAGAAGGAGGAGGAAAAAGAAGAGAGAGAAGGAATTCTACCTGTGAACCTCAGCCTCAGCCCCAGTCCTAAAGGTTTCCAGCTGACCAGTCATGGTGGGTTTACACAAAGGAGTAGCAGAACCTCATTGGCATTGTTAAAGAATGGCTCTGGCTGCTATGCAAGTGGACTGGAAGGGGCAAGACTAAAGGCTGGTAGACCAGGTTGGAAGCAATGGCCCCAATTAAGTCCCAACAATCAGAATGGTGGCCTGGAGAGAAGGGACCAATTCGAGTGATATTACAAAGAAAGTTCTCGGGGCTTGGTGTCCAATTATACGTGGAGGGTAAGGGAAAAGGGGGTTGTGATGAGCCCCTGACTGTGGACATCTGGTAGACGGAACGTAATTGCCATGGGAGCGGGAACTACATTCTCTTCCTTGCAGATCAAAAGAATAAACAGTGGTGCAGTTCTCTAACACGCAGATCATAGATTGGCTATCTGATAGTGGAGGTAAGACACACTATGCTGTTTGGGTGTACCGAATTTGATAGGGCTGTCAGACTCCTAGGTCCAGGGTCCAGAGTTGGAGAAAGTGTCTGAGTGCAGGAGCAAACTGTGGGGATAGAGGCTGAGCAATGAGAGTGGGGGTGGGGGGAGAGAGAGACAGAGAGAGAGAGAGAGAATGTGTATAAAGAGGAGGCTGGGCACTGAATCTTGGAGAAATTGTACCATGTAAGGATTGAAGCAGGGAGAGAATCCCCAAAAGGAGAGGGAGGAGGAAAATCTAGAGAATACAGGGGTTTCCTTGGGGTGGAGAGGACTGAGGACACTCCAGACACTTAGGGCAGGCGTGGGAAGCAAGGCAGGGGAGGCGGCACCTCCAATGGTCTCTCCCAGTTTTCCTTCCAAATAATTGACGGTTCATTATCACCCTATTTTAAAGGGCCTGAAACAGGCACAGAGAGAGGAAGTTGGTTCAAAGTCATCACACCGCCTATGGGGACTGTGCTATGAGACAACAGCTGTTCAGGCCACAGGTTACCTTTTATGACGAGACAGGATGCAGACTTTGCAAAGAATGGTTGTACAGGGTGGGGCGCAGGCCCTGTCCAGGCTGATCACTGCAACGTGCAGGGCAAGAGTCTCCAGGGCGTGCGAGAACATTTTCTCAAGGGGAACCACCTTCCCTTGAAACAGCTTGTTCTGCTGACTTGACAGGAGAGAGGATTGGGGACTCCTCAGTCCTGGGCCGCCTGCCAAAGCACGGAGCACAGACTCAGGGAGGCGGGGTCTGGATGCAGTCTCTGGGCCTGAGTGGGCCATGCCAGCTCTTCTCCCTTCTCCGGGAGGAGGGGAGGCTGCATGCCTGGGGTTCTGTTTGTTCTTAACTGACATTAACTGAGCCCTTGCTATGGGCAGGGCTCTGTCTGCATCATATTTTGGACTTGAATTTGCTTCATCCTCACGCATTCTATAAAGAATATACACTGCTGTGCTTATTTAAGGATGAAGAACTAAGGCACAGAGAGGCAAAGTCCTGGTTCAAGCCTTCACAGATAGCTTTTAGCCCTTGAGTGTGTGGATGGACAACTACTTAGCCCTGGAGTTTAGAATCAAATAATCGATAAGGTGGGGAGGGGGGTTAGGTCAGGCTTCGCTCTCTGGCTCTGGAACATTAGGTAAATTGCATCACCTCTCTGAGACTCAGTTTCTTCATCTGTAAAACGGACGTAAGGTTGCCCCCTCCCAGAAGATAGAAGAAAACAAAAAAGTCTCAGGGAGACTGTCCATTCTGGAATTATCCTTCCCCTTTCTATTCTTTTGAGGAAGATCTTGGCTGAACCTTAGGTTGGCAGGTAAGGGCAAGAGCTCCGGATTCCATATCAGATCAGTGGGAGTCTAATGAGCTTCTGATGTCTACTAGTCATTTGACTTCATTTTCAAGCCGCTTTCCCTCTGTAAGGTCTCAGTTTTCCCAAACCTAATATATGGGAAGATCAAAACTTGGGCTAGAATGGCACTTGAGTCCCAGCGACCCTCTCCACCCTCGGCAGACATCACAAATTGGCCAGAATGGCACCTGAGAACCCTCTTCAATGGGCTTCCTAGAGTTTGACTATGGCCAGGTTGTAGTTGCACCGTGAGATAAGTTACAGCATCTCAAAAAGGTGTTTTCTGTCCCACAAAGCCCTCTGATACAGGTAACAGATTCATCTTGGTATACATTTGCTTTACTAAGGATAAATTCTTCTAGTTTATATAGTATATAGGATCTTTTTTTTTTTTTTTTTTTTTTTTTACCAGCAAGCACACATAAATTTGCTGTTGTGGTTTTGTTTACAGGTTTTGTTCTGTTTTAAGTCAGGTAGGGTAAAGATGAATAAGCCTGGAACCGAGAGTTGATCTGCATATTCAAAGGAGACAGGAAAAGGGACACTTAGTGTGAGGGAGGATTCTTTAACCCCAATATACTAACGAGATAACTGTGTACAGAGAAATGAATCAGCTAAGTGACCTGTCTATGATCACAGCTAGGAAACGGCTGAGGTTCAAACCCAAGCAGGTCACCTCCAGAGCTGCCTCAATGCCTCAAATGCAAAAATCTATGTACGTAGCCCCCAAATGATTACTGAATGTCCACTCGACACCAGGTCCTGCTTTCAAGGCTGTGAACAAAGTTTTCAATAGTGAACAAAGTTGTCCAAATGCCTTGCTCTCATGGAGCTTAGAGGCACATTTACTGGAACCTGTTATACACCTCGTGCTTTACCAGCGCTGAAGCAGTGAGGCACGATGTCAGTGGTGCTATTGACATTGACTGGAACATGTGTTTGAATCTTAGCTCGATGGCTTCTTATCCGTGAGGAACGTCACCCTTTCCCTTTGTTCTTAAATTCCCTGAAACATGAGAATAATAACAGCTACTTCCAAAAGTTCCTGTGAGGTTCAAGCAAGATGATATTTATAAAGCCTGCAACACTACAAATTTTAGATGCTTAATAAATTGTAATTAGTATTAGTATTAATATGAAGTTGGTGCTATTTTGTTCACTGGCACAGATGAAAATGGAGTCTTGGAGAACTTAACTCTCAGGGAGGTTAGATAATGTTCCCAAGGACATGCAGCTAACCCTTGGTAGAACTGACATTCAAGTCCAGAACTACTCCACTCCATTGCCCATATGTAACACCGTGACCACATGTTTTCCAAACTCACAATTGGGCTAGCTTCAAGGCGACAAAAACCGTGTTCCTCTTTGGCATCTTATGCAACAAACCATATGGACCCTCGAGCTCTTACATAACGGGCCCAATGCTAACAAGAGGAAGTTTAACAACAACACAAAAAACAGATCACATTCACAACAGACCACCATATGTTCCCCCGTTCCCTGACAGCAGCCGTCCCAACTCCTACTTACGCGCCCACAGAAATCTTCTCGCCGAAAACAGTTTTATTCCCAAGTGACTCAAAAGATTGATGCCTTTATAAAAAGAAGGGGGGAAGATTCTGCACATCTTCAAAAGAAATTAGTCTTATTAACTCCTTAGGAAAACCCAGAAACCCTCAGCCTCCATTCTTTGGTCTTTGCTTGGAACCTGGTGGCTTCTCTGGAGACAGCATGGCCTCTGTGGCACACAGCTCACTTTCCTGAGGGAAGCTGATGACGATTCCTAGTTTCCACAGCCACAAGCCAAAGAACCCAGGTTCTTTGGCATGAACCCAGGTTCATTCTGCTTCTCCTGGTCTTGGACTCTTTTGTGTCTTGGTGAGTTTGAGCTCAGCTCAGGAGCCTCAAGTTTGCTGGGGGCTTTCTGGAAGTCAAGTCTAGAAAGCTAGTTTGAACTGTGAACTTCGTGTGTGTGGGTAAGGGATCCTATAGACAGCTCCATGCCAGGCCCCAAATTCCCACTCTATGATCTTTTACCCAGTTTCCTGCCTCTGTCAGCCCCCCATCCATCCCCCACCCAGCAACCAGAGCATTCCTGCTACTGTGTGAATCTCGTTGTGTGACTCCATCCCATAACTCATGTCACTGAGTCCTTGGGCTGGGAGAAAGGACTCCCCCTTCCAGGTGGGCCCTGTGTTCCAGCACATTCTTCCTCCTCACCTCCCTTGTACCCTCTTCCCCTCACCCTCTGAGCCCCAGCCCCATTGCCATCCCTTCCATGCCTGTGGCTTTGCACTTGCTCTTCCTCTGCTTGACCCATTGTCCCCCTTCCACTCAACTTCATCATCACCTCCCAGAGAAGCTTCCCTGTCCTCCTTGGTCCTAATTCAGTAGCTGGTTGAGATGTGTCTCCTTCCACAGCTCTGATCTCATCTGGCTATGTGCCTCCTAAGCACCAGAGATTTACAAGCTCCATGATTTGTGCATTGCCCCTTTCTTCTACTTGGTCTATAAGTTCCATGACAGTAAGGCCAAAAGATAGCATGGAGCAGGAACTTCATAAACGTTTGTTGGATATTCAGAGAAATGAAGAGGTCAAGGAGAGAGCACAGGCCAAGGGGAGCAAGAGTCCAGCCTGGTATATGAGCCTGCCATATCCAGCTGAGCAGCAGGACACTGACCCTGAGCAGCAGCAGCAACAGCTGCAGCAGAGGGGTTCATGCTCTTAAGAGAGAGCCCTTGTGCTATAGTAATGAATCACCAAGAACTTACCACAGGTAGCAAGCAGACCTCCCCAAAGGGAAACACAGACTGCTAGGTGACTTCGAAAGCCCAATGACCTCAGCCATCTGTGGCCAGCAAAATTGAGGTCAGTAAAACCCAAAGACTGACCACTATGGGAGTCCATATCAACTTAATAAGTTACAGGTATAACCCCAGGTTCCCATCCTCTGGCCTAGCTTTGAGCTCAGCCAGTGGACATTTCACTTTTCTCTAGCTGTCTATTTTGGTGGATTTCCTAGTTCAGAGACAAAGGGTAAGAGACTGACCAGCACTGGGGAACCACATAGCAAAATTACAGATGCAACAAGGAGTGGTGGCACACCCATGCAATCCCAGTGACTGCGGAGGCAGAGGCAGGAGGATCACAAGTTTGAGGTCAGCCTGGGCAACTTAGCAAGACACAGTCTCAAAATATGTCGGGGTAGGGGCTAGGGATATAGCTCAGGGAGAGAGGCACCCCTGGATTCAATCCCAAAGACTGGGAATAAAAAGATCGCAGATGCAGAGCCCTGAAGAAAGCAGCTAACTCCTCACCTCTTTACCACAGTGAATTCAACTGAATCCAACTTCACAATCAAGGATAGAGAAATATTCATCGCTGAGGCAAAAGAGAGAAGGTGAGCAGGATAGAGCCCTCCATTTCAGAAAGTCATCCAGTGAGCAGGGGCAGAGGTGAAGATGGAAATATAAACAAATTGTTATCAAAGGAAAGAAAATGTCACAGAAACACGGTGAGGAGGGGGCTCATGATTAGAGGGGAGCAGAAATGGGAGAATGATGAAGGGACTGTAATTTTTAAGCAGTGGGTGTGCACCAGGCTGGTGAAGGATGTTTAGAGGTGGGGAAGAAGGGCATGCTTGGTGCTGAGGACAAGGCCCTGTAGCCTGCCTGGAGAGCAGTGGAAAGGCCCTCTGACCTCTGTGTGCAGATGGTGGAGGCATCACACACTGAGAAGGCTCTGGAGACAGCAGGCACAAACACAGGACTCTGGGAGCCTGCTCCATTGGACAGGGTAAGGATGGGTCTTTACATAGAGGAAGGACATCCATAAAAACATAAGTCTTTCACGTATTGGCTTGAGTCGCGTCTCACTTCATTCAGGCCTCCACTCACATAGCCTCCCCTGGGAGAACACTCTGTCTCAAAAGGCAGCCCACACCCAGCTTTATTCTTCTGCATGGCTCCTCTCCTTCCTGGCATTATTCCATACATGTTTGTGCTCATCTTCATATCACATGCTTATTATCTGGATCCCTCATCAATTTTGGCTTACCCTTGTATTGGCAGCTCTGGGCACATTGCCAGGAATGGCAGCTGTCTGTACATAATTGAATGAAGAATGGATGAAGGATGGATGGATGGATGGATGGATGAAGTTTTTGTGCATTAGGAGAGCCTGGAATCATAGTACCGAGGTGCCTGTCCATTATTCTGGGACTGTATAATTTGTATCATTTCTCTGAGCCTCAGTTTCCTCATTTAGGAACTGAGGTTTAAGAGTAACACTTACCTGCCTATTACACAGCAATGTTGTGATGCTCCAATAAGAAAATGTCTGCAACGGCTTTTCATAAACCATCCAATGTAATTCAAATGTAACTAACACTGTTTGTTAGACTTCAGAAAGAAAAAGAGTAGGAATTAGTAGGAATTAGGAGAGGGCAGAGATCAGTTATCTCTAATTCTCCTCCCACCATCTGCTTTTTATGTGACCTTGAGCAAGATTCCCAACAGCTTCAGCTGTAGAATGGGAAGAAGCATCTTTCTGAACTCAGGGTCAGTTCTAGGCCAAAGCACCTTCAAAATCCTTTTCTGTGCTCATAGCTGAGGTTGAAATGACAGTCCCCAGACATGTACTGTGCTTAAGATCCTTTCCCACAGCTCACCTCCTCAACTCCTAGCCCATGTCTCATGGGATGGGCAACACAGGATTCACGACTTTCCAGTCCTGGACATAGGCAGAACCACCCAGCTACCTGGCCCCTGTACCTGACTGTTCTCCACTCCTGCTGTGAACAAGACGGGGATGTGCTGGGGTCTCCCTTCGCCAGTCTCACCTCCACTCAGCTTCTGCAGCCCTTTTCCCCCCAAAACACACAAAATTAACTATTATGATTAATTCCTTTCATGTCTCTCCATGTTTCCTATGTATACATACGTAAGTACAAATACATATTCTTATTTTTCACTGTAATTGTTACTCCTAAGTATTGTAGCATGATATAAATAATGTTTTATTTAGCAGTATAACTTGAGGTTTCAAAATCAGCATGTGAATTCTCTTATTCTTTCTTTATGGTACTCTACTGGATGAAGACATCATTCTGATTTTACCAAACTCCCTTACATGAATGTTTACCCTGATTATAATCATTTATTATTACAAATAATGTTACTATGAAGTCTTGTACATTGGCCATTTTATAGATTGTTGGGTGGATAATTCCCAGAAGTATAATTGCTGAATCATTTGTAATTTTGATAAATATTCAAAATCACATCCCCCAGTGATGGTTACATTCGTTTGACAGGACTTCTGGAAAAAATACCGTAGACTGGGTGGCTAAAACAAAACAAATTTATATCATCACTTCCGGGCTTTACTTTGGTAAGTTGCATTTTCTTCCAAAATTATCTATTTCATATAGATTTTTAGAAAATTTGCAAAGAAGCTTCTTCTTATTATTTCATTCTTGTGTTTCTTGGTTTTACCCTCCTATTTCTTATTATAGGTAATTGCTCTTTCTCTCCCCTAGAAAGATGATTAGATAAGCTAACTGGTTCATCCCCTTCATTAACTTTTTTATTTTTTTAAAAAAAAGTCTTCATAATGATGTCTTTATTTATTCTGCTTTTTCTGTTTTCTGATTTATTTTTTTTCCTTAATCTATTTTCTGCTTCCAGTAAGTTTGCTTAGTTATTCTTTCCTTTTTTAACTTTTGATATATGCTTGGTCTATTTTTTTTCTCTACTTATTTATCAATGTCAACATTGAGGCATGAATTTTCCTGAGACTGTTTATTACAGTATTCCATGGCTTTAATACATAATATTTTTCTTATGTTGTTTAAAAAATTCTGTCTAAATTAAGCTATTAAGCTGAAGTATATACCTCTCCAAATTAATTTTTAATCTTATTATAAATATATAATTTATTGCTTTGTTGAGAATATCATAAGTATAATATAATACCATGTTTCTTATGATGTTGAGCATCTTCTCGTATGCTTACTTGCCATCCACCAATGTCCTTTGCAGAGGTGTCAGCGTATTGGTTTTCTTGTTATTGGTTTGAGAGGTATATTTTTAGACTTTACACAGGTTCTTTATCAGATATATGCTTTGTACATATTTTCTCCCAGTCTGTGGCTTGCCTTTCATTCTTTCATTATCTTAATAGTATCTTTCAAAGAAATAAGTAGTTCTTAATTTTTATGAATTCCAAATTCTCAATTTATCTTGTGGATCATGCTTCTGGTTATGTCTTTAAGAAATCTTTTTTTTCCTCCTCCATGTTTTAAAGCTGTCAGTTTCACATTCAGGTCTATAATTCATTTGGAGTTGGTGTTTCCATATGATGGTAGATATGGATCAAGGTTAATATTTTTACATATCGGTTACCCAATTGTTCTAGTATCATTTGTTGGAAAGATTAGACTTTCCTAAATTGCCTTTTGGCCTTTTGTGAAAAGTCAAATTGTTCATGTTTGTGTGGATCTACTTCTTAATTCTTCTATTTTGTTGGTCTTTGTGTCTACCTTTACACTAATACCACACAGTTCTGACCACTGCAGCTTCATAATTTGCTTTGAAATCAGGCTGTGCTTGCCCTCCCATTTTGTTGTTTTTCAACATAGTTTTGGATATTCAAAGTGCTTGATATTCCCTGATGAATTTTAAAAAGAACATGTAGATCTGAACAGAACATCTGCTGAGATTGTGATTCTGCTGACTCTGCAGATGGATTTGGGAAGCACTGACATCTCTACACCCAAGAACAAGGCGCATCTCTCCATTTATTTAAATCCTCATTACTTTCTCTAGGCAATGTTTTGTAGTTTGCAAAGAACAGGCTTCACATATCTTTTATCATATTTATCCCTAAGTATTTCACTTTATTTGATGCTCTTGTAAATTTTTTACCATCTACATTTCTAATTTTTATTGCAACTATAGTGACAAACAATTGATATTTAATATTATTCTTGCATCTTGCAATCATGCTGAACTCTCTGGTTAGTCATAGTAGTGTTTTTATAAATTCCATCCAATTTGCTCCCTAGACAATCATATTTTCTAAGAATAAATAATTTTCTTTCTTTCTTTCCAATCTGAATTCTCTTTATTTTTTTCCTTGCCTTATTGCATTGGATAAAAACTTCATGACAGTGTTAAAAACAAGTGAAAAATGAATATCATTTTCTTTTTCGTTTTCTTTTTCTTTTTTTCAAATATTAGGGAGGAAGCATTTAATCTTTCACCATTAAGGACAATGTTGTCTGTGAGGTTTTCATAGGTAATCTTTGCCAGATTGTGGAAGCTCTCTTCTTAGTCCTATTTTGCTGAGAGATTTTTACCAGGAATGAATGATTCATCTAATAAAACAAAATATGTTTTTTTTTCTTTTTTTTAACCTCATTAATATGATAAATGTTGGCTTTCTAATACTAGATCAACTTCTTATTCCTGGAATAAATCCCAATGGGGAATATGTATTATTGCTTTTATAATACTTCTTTTCAACACACAAACACACACACACACACTAAATTTTATTGGAAATTTTTTAATCTATTTCTATTATCTTTTTTCTTTTAATGTCTTTGGTTTTATTATCAAGGTAGGTCTGGCATCATAAAATGAGCTGGAAAGCATTCTCTCCTCTTCAGTTTTCTGGAAGAGTTTGTGTTGAATTTGTAATTCCTCCTTAAGTGTTTGGTAGAATTCATTAGTGAAGCCAATTGAGATTGGAATTATATTTGTGTGAAGGTTTTCAGCTACAAATTCCATTTTTTAGTAGATAAAGACAATTCGGGTTATCTATCTCTTCTGTAGTAAACTTTATTAGTTTGTGTGCCTTTCCAGCAATGTATCCATTTCATCTTGGTTGTCATAGTTATTGGCATGAAGTTATTCATAATATTCCCTAAAAATCCTTTTGCCTTTTGTAATTATGTCATCTTCTTGTTCCTGACATTGAAAACTTGTGTCGTCTCCTGTGTCCTCCCACCCCTGCCCCTCCTCCTCCTCCTCTTTCTTCTTCTTCTTTCCATCCTGATGGGTCCAACTAGAGGTTTATTGTTTCTCAAAGAACCAGTTTTCTTTCTTATTGCCTTTCTTCATTATTTTCTGTTCTCTCTCTCTCTCTCTCTCTCTCTCTCTCTCTCTCTCTCCTACTTATTATTTTCATGCTTTCCTTTATTCTGTTCACTTTAGGCTTGATTTGCTCTTTTCTTCCTATTTCTTAATGTTTAGCTGAAATAATCAATTTGCCTTATTGGATTGGATAGAAACTTCTTGACAATGTTGAATACAATCCAGGCACTCAGTGCTACAGACTTTTCTGGAAGTACTAGTTCAGTGGCATTCCCCAGATGTTAATATAAGGTATTTTTATTTTCATTCAGTTCAAAATATCTTATCATTTCGCTTTGATGTCTTCTTTGAGTTATTCACAAATCTGAGAGTTCGGGTATGTTTCCCTCTAATTCTTTCAGTGGGTTCTTTCTCCAGCCTTGTAGAGCTTCCTTCCATGTGTGTGCTAACCAGAAGCCTCTACAGATCTTCAAAGTTCTCCATCTGTGAGGCTGTATCTTCTCCAGTCCTTGGTTCTATGAATCTCTCTACCTGAGTCTCTCTGAACTTTCAGTTTCATCTCAACTCTGGGGCTCTACTGAGCTCTCTTTGGATTTCTTCTTTATGCCACAGCCTAGAAACTCTCTCCAAATGGGAACAGTTGTGGTACTCACCTTAGTTATTTTCTGCCTTCCAGGAGTGACTCACTATCTTTCATTGACCGATGTACAGTATCTTGAAAACAATTATCTTTTATTTTGTCTGGTCTTTTTGGTTGTCAAGTATGAAAATGAATCCATGTCCTTTTCTACACCTTGGCCAGAATCAGAAGTTAAGGTAGCTTGCATTTATTAATATAATAAACTACTCTGATTAGTTACTTGTGTTCATAGTTTTCGAATGGTTTGTATTTCAGTCCTAGTGGTTACCATTGAATTGTATCTTTATATACCATCCTTAGTTTTACTTTTCTGACAACATCTATTAGATTAGTGATGAAACAGTTATTGTACTTGTCTTTCTATTCTTAACAAACCAATTTCAATCAACGTTATTTTTAGTATAGTATGTTGGTATAGATACTTAATTAAGTTTATTTTTAAATAAGCTTATTTTTCTATTGTTTGCATCTTCTGTGTCTTCCCCCAATTCTTATCGTGTCTATAGTATAACTTCCTGGTAGGAGAAGGTAGGAAATGTTAGCATATTTGCAGTGCTGGTCCCCAAAGCATCACTTGGGATATATAGAAATGCTTCTGAGCCCTGGCTCTCTTATTACCAGCTCTACTCTGACCTTTGTGTAACCTATCATAATCAGTTTCCTAGAATGGGATACCTATCTTTTAAGCTTGTTAAGAAACTTACACCCTTACACATGTAAAATACTTAGCATAAAACCAGATGCACAGGAGTACTTAGATAATTTCAATTATTATTATGAATAAAAATAAAATTTAACAGGCTAACATCTATATAGTATGTATACATAGTGGGCACTGTGCTAGCCTCCTTATATCCCTATTCCACTTAATCTTCACAATGAATATGTGCCAAATGCATTGTCTCATTTCAGAGCTGAGGAGGCTGTGAGGGGTTAAGCATATACCCAGTCACCCAGCACATAAATGACATTGGTGAAATTAAGACCAAAATGATGCCAAAGTCAGAGGTCACTCCACTACCCCACAGCTGCCTTTAATATGCTTCACCCTGCCATGCTAATGAAAGCACAAACACATACACATACACACATGTGCAAGCACACACCTGCATGTGTGTACTCACTTTATTCTGAGAACAAACTTGGCCTTACAGCTTGGTCTATAGACAGGATACACCTGGACGCATATAACTTGCCTGTTTTCCAAACGCTAGTTGAGAGTCTGGCTTGCAGACAATGTGCAGATGGAAATCTTCCTGGACTTAAGCCAAGAAGAGGAGAAAGGGTGGAAAAGTCTTGCCCCATGGCCCACAGTAGCATCCAGGGCACCCAGATAAGACAGATACTTGGACATTAGCTGTAGGAATCATGCCATCAATACCTTTGGCCTTTTCAGTACTTTATAGTTTGCAAAGTTCTTCAGCATCCAGCTCCCTCAGACTTTCCACAGCAGCTTTAAATCTGAGGAAATGGTGGCTCAGAGAGGCTAATGCCTCACCCAAGGTCACCCAGGCAGTTGGTAATAGAGCCTGGACAACAATCCAGATCTCCTAACCATTTGTCCAGTGTTTTTCTCATGGTGCAGTTTTGACTTCATGGATAATATAAATCCTGTCATAGTTTTATTAGGGGTATGATTGTACCCCATAGGTGGGTAAGAAAAGAATCAATATGTAACCAGTACTGCATGTCCTCAGCACTATGATGTGAGTGGCAACAAATAAAAAGACTCAAAGCCTGGTCCTTGTTCTTAATACAAATTTATTCATTCACTCATTCATTCATTCAAAGAGTTCCCTTGGTGTCCATCCCTGTCAGGAGTTAGGAAGAACTCCCCAAGGAGCTCACTGTGTGATGAAGGAGACAGACTCAAAGGTCAGCTGTTCCAATTCCATTGGAGAAAAGCTAAAATAAAAGTACCTGGGGTCTGATGGACATACTGTTGACAGTTCTTCCCTTTGCCCGTGGGATCCTAGAAGGCATTGCAGAAGGGAACGGAGTGTGGAAGGATCCACAGGAGCCCAGGGAGCAGGATCTCAGCATGTTGAGGAAGAAGTGGGCATGTTGCGTTCAGAGGACCACCAGTGGCCCAGGACAAGGGCAAGGGCTTGACAGGCATCGCATGCAGAGGCCTCATGGTCCCACTGAGATCAGACTCTTCCCTGTGGATGATGGAAAGCCATTGTAAGATGTGAAACAGGCAGTAACGAAACAGTTAGAATTGATTAAAAAGCTCACCTTGGCACAGGCAGGAATGAATGCAATGACTGATCGAGGTGCGGACCCACACGGAGCATGGGCAGGAAAAGGGTGGGTGACTCTTGCTTAATTTAAGGTCAGCATCGATGGCAGCTCAATGAGGCCTTTAAACCTAGCTAGAAGTTCCTCCTCTGGCACCCAGGAACCTCTCTCCCATGCCTTGGAAGCAGCAACAGAGTTCAGTAATGGTTAACAACAACTACTTTTAAGCTATGGTTTTAAGACATTTTATGCCGTCTCCACTTCTCAGGCTTTGTGACTTTTGGACAAGTTGCTTAGTCACTCTGTGCCTTGGCTTCCTTATCCAGGAAGTGGAGATGATAATAGTACCCATCTCCTTGATTATTAGAAAGATTAAATAATTTAATACATATAAAGCACTTCAACAGTGTCTGTGATTAAGCATGCAATAAAAGTGGATTTGTATTAGCACTACATGCATTCACCATTGGGAAGTTGTGTTTATGGATGTACCTGACCAATCAGAGAGCTCTTTGGGGGCAGGTACCCATGCCAGCAGAGAGAGGGCCTGGGACACAGCAGGCTCTTGACAAGTATTTGCTGAGCACATTGGATGCTAAGCTGAAGATGCATTCAAGAGATTCAATCACTTGACTGATTAAACATTAGGCAGAGTGTTAAAGAGGAAAATAAAGGATTCTGAGGTTTCTGAACTGGGATAGGTGATGTCACGGCTGAGATGGGGAATCAGAGAGATAAGTAGCTAATTTGCCCAAGATCAAATCTGGGAACTGAAGAAACAGAGGTCTGAACCAGGTCTGTCAGAGTTCGTGTTCCATAAAAACAGTTTACATAACTTGCATGACTGAGCTTAGTTACAGTTCCCAATGCAGCAGGTTTCTAATGCATATGTCAAATGAGTCGGTGAAGCCTAGAGCAAATGGCTTTCTTTTTGTAGATGCCAGGATGCCAGGATTGCTTTGCTTTTCAATGATAGAGGTCTGTGGAGGTCAAATAAAGAAGAGAAAACCAAATGTTCCAGGAAGAACTAGTAACCAATATTTTTGGTGTGTATGAGCGTGAGGATCCACCTGCCTTCTCCTTTTTTCTCACACATCGGGACATCTTCTGTGATCCCCAGCGTCATAATAACTCTTGCAAACTGCTAGGAAGGATGACTAAAACTGCCTACCAGGAAGTTTTGCAAAGCCCACATCAAAAAAAAAAAAAAAAAAAAAAGTGTGCTTGGTGACAGGGGACCAGTCATGCGGACTCCTCCACATATGATCCTGTCTCAATCACCACCTCCCCAGAGGACAGGCTTCTTTCACCAAGCCACTTGTAGGATTGACACCTGAATGTCACATATTGATATATTTATTGGGTCAAGATGGATAGCATACAAAATGTGGTTCCATAAGATTATATCACCTAGTGACACTGTAGCCCGCTTAGTGTGCCTAAGTACACTGTGATGCTCACACAAGGACAAAAATCACCTAATGACACATTTCTCAGAACACAGCCTGTCATTAAGCGATGCATGACTGTATTAAAACAGAATCGTCTGCATAGTTCCTATTTGAAATCTAGGACCTTCCTTCAATTCAAATCTGGGTCAGGACAGTAATAATAATTATAATCATGTATTAATTTATTGAATGTTTACTACTTCCAAAATCCAGTGAGTGCTTTACATCTACTAATTCATTCAAACTTCACCAAATGCTGTAAGAAACAGTTATCATTACTCAAAAAAAGCAAAAAGGAATGGAATTTCAGCCTCAGAGAAGCTGAACAGCTGACCAAAGGCACTCAGCAAATGAGTGAGGAACCAGGATCGGAGCCCCAGCTTGGCTGACTCCAAAACCCACAATGCATCCATGCACCAATTTTCTCTTTGCCTCCTTTGAATTTAGGACTGTGCATAGTTTAACTTCATCCAAATAATTCCAGTGAAGGCATGGAGCTCACATTCTAATTCCAGGGATAACAAGATAAGAGTATCCCTGCTCAGATGCCTTCTAACAGTCCAAAAGAATCAGAGGAGGGCTGCACAGGGATCAGGAGACAAGATTCAGAGATCTGGGTTCAAAGGTCGACTGTGCCACTTACTAGCCATGAGGCTTCCGTTGAATCACTTAAATTATTTGAACCCCTGTTTGTTTGTTAGTTTTACATGCCCTCTTCCCCCAACACACTTTTTGAAATATAAAATAAATGGGTTTATCTAAACAGCCTCTGAATGCTCTTAGAAAAACTATTTGTTCTGTTTCAAAATTTATATTTTTTTAGTGAAAACTTTTCCAGTTAAAAAGTAGTATCTATTAAAGAAAAGACATACTTGTTACAGAAAGAGTAATATATTCTTGTTTTAAAAAAAGATATAGAAGAGTAGAAAGAAAAAAAATCTGATTCTTTATAGCACAAGAGTTACTATTGAAAATTTGAATTTAAAGGACTATCAAAGAGGTTTAACAAAGCTTTGGACATTAACAACAACAGCAAGGATGTTCGGGCTTTTCTTGTAACTTTTCCCTAAACATTTTTTGGCCTTCTTTTAGAAGCATTTTATTTCATGTTTCTTTTCCAATGTTCAGGTATACAGACTTAATGTGCTCTTCCTTTCTTTTTTTTTTTTTTTATCAGAAATATCAATTGAGCCTCCTAGCTTTGTTTTATTTATTTATTTGTTTTAATGTGGTGCTGAGGATCAAACCCAGTGCCTCCCACATGCAAGACAAGCCCTCAACCACTGAGCTACAACCCCAGTCCTGGACTTAACATGTTCTTATGAACTTTTTTATTTTTTGATGACTAGAAATAAATAAAATAAGTTTAAAAAAAAAAAAAAAAAAACCTCTTAGTAATATTTCACTCCACAAGCTCTTGCTAAGAACCTACAATGTCTGAGACTTGTTCAAGGAGACATGCAGAATGCAAGGCTGTCCTCAATGAGGAGCAGCAATGACCAGTGGGGGGAAAGCCCAGGAGGACCGGTGAGTGAATGGAGTGGAGCACCCAGCACCTGGCAGAGTGAGCTACCAATTTTGTCACAAAGGAGGCAACAAAGACTGGGTCTTGAAGCATAAACAAGAGTCCAACAAATGACAAAGTCTTAGAAAATCAACTACCTACACCAGCTCCTGTTTGGTCATCTAGTGTCAGAGGGACCATGTGGAAATTATACTCTGATTAACAGATAAGGAAACTGAGGCTCCTAGAGCACGTGGTGAAGCTAATATTTAAAAGTCATGAAGCTAATATAAAAATGGCAGCATTACTCTTTTCAACAATTCAGGATGTTAACAATGGGCAGGCCTGAAAGACACAAGGCTGCTTGTCCCCAGAGGGGTTTGAATAAGCATGCACTAGGACTCTTGCTGGTGGTGGGAATTAGAGTCTTTCAAATGAGCCTCCTGCTCCCTGCTCAACTATTCATAGGCTATTTAACCTGGAAGCCTCTATTTCCTCAGCTGTAGAATAGGAACGTGGCAGTGCCTTCTTTACAAGGTCCTGGAGAAAAAATAAAGAGGGCAAAGATGGCCCTTGGACCTGTAAAAGCTGGCAATTATCACAGTTGTACAATCTACCTGTGGATTCATGGTAACCAGTTGTTGGGCTTCAGGCTTCTGGTAGCAACCAATTATCTCTTTGTATGAGCTCTAACATGGAATATTGCGCTAATAAAAGTCTTAGAGAAAAACTGGGCGTGGTGGCACATGCCTGTAATCCCAGCAGCTCAGGAGGCTGAGGCAGGAGAACCACGTGTTCAAAGCCAGGCCCTTAGCAACTCAGTAAGACTCTGTCTTTAAATAAAATACAAAATAGGGCTGGGATGTGTCTCAGTGGTCGAGTGTCCCTGAGTTCAATCTCCAGTACAAAAAAAAAAAAAAAAGTCTTAGATACAAAGATGTGATCATTAATGTCATTTAACTTAACCCTGTGGAGATCATGCAGCAATAGGAGACAAAGTTCTCCTTTTGCACACAGGGAAATAAATTCCAAGAGAGGAAGGGGTAGGTCCAAGTCCATACATGAAGTTAGAAACAGGATGGAAGCCATGGTCTCTGATGCCTACCCAAGCTCTAAATTTGGCTTTCATCTGTTACTAAGCAGTTCCCAGGACCTTCAGGATCCTGTCTTTATTCATTGAGCATCTGTCACTTACAGATTCAAAGGATTTTCTACATATTCACTATTCAATCCAAATAGCAACCCGATGAGACTGATCTTATTGGTAATCTCCATGTTATGGATAAAGGAAATGCAGCAGAGAAAGGTGAAGTCACTTATTCTAGACTCAACCAGTGCAATAGTGAAGCCAAGATTCATACCTGGGCAGCTGGGCTCCTGAGCCTGTACCTTAACCACTACACCATATGGACTCTCAAAGTGAAAAGGTGTGTAGCGGCTGCCTGGGAAAGGCTGTCTCCAGAGGGGAGAAGGAAGTGGTGTGTTACAGGCACCAGGAGAAGAAAGGAAGGAAGGGTCAGTTGAGGGAATTGAGAAAGTCCAGGCCTCCTGGAGTAGGTGATCTTTGTCTGGTTTCAGATCCACCTAAGTTTCCTCCAGGTTGGTAAGTGGGAGAAGGGAGGAAGGTACTCTGCAGATAGAACCACCTTTGCTAAGGCAAGCAGGCCTGAGGCAGCCAAGGGCTTAAGGGGCACAGTCAAGGCGCTAGAGAGACAAAGACAGGGAGAGACACAGAGGGGCCAGGGCACCAGGCACTAGCTAGTGAGTGAAGTGAGCAAATTACTCCATCTATAGGAGCCTCAATTTCCTTATCTGCAGATGAGGATAATAATGCCTACTTTATGAAGCTGTAGAATACTGAGGTGTGTTTATACATCCTAACCCACTGCTATTTCTCTTTCTTTATTTGTTTGCTGCTCATAAAACTATTTCCCTCAGTAAAAAAATTTTAATTGAGCCTATTTTTTTACACTTATACTCACAGTAGCGTTAATAATCCTAAGTGTCATGATTAGTCACTCGTAATAACAATATAATTAATAATAATGTTAATTGCCTTTGATTGCAGGCACTAAGTGCTTAATATGTATAATCTATGTTTATCTAATCTAATCCTCAGAACATGTCTTAAAGATAGGCATCATTATCCCCATTTCATGGATGAGGATGATGAGTTTGAGGAAGATTAAGAAACGTACACAAAGGTCACCCAGCAGGGACAGACTGGCGATGACCCTCAGGTCTGTCTGTCTGAAAAACACGCCCTGCGCAGGGAATGCTGCGTGTTTGTCCCTCTGCTTCTTTCTCAGAAAGCAAACAAGCATTCCAGGAGGCCTGCTGCACGCAGGGACAGGAGGGCCAGAGCGGGAGGGACAGGGCCTGCGGAGGCAGAGGCGGGAGGCGCCTGCAGGGCGGTGGCCACGCTGGCCTCTCCGCGGGAGCCCACATGTCCTGCAGGGAGCCTGGCTTGACCCGGACCTCGGGTATCCAGGGGCCGCTGCGCGTCTGGCCCACGGGGACGTGGCCGCAGCGCCGCGCCCGGGCAGCGCGCCGTCCGTGGGTGGCTCCCAGCGGCGGGGAGTTCTGTGCTATCTGCTGGAAGGCTTCCAGAACCCTCCTCCCGCCTCCGCCCAGGGCCGGCTCTTCAGAAACTGAAACCAGCAGACCGCCGGGGCGCCAGCGCTCGCGGGACGCAGCCCGGCGTTGCCTTGTTTGGGGAGGCCGCGGGGCTAGGCGGAGCGCGGCTGACGTGGCCCCCCAGCCCCGGCCCGGCCCCGGCTCCAGGCGGCCACCTCCACCGCGCGCTGCAGCGCTGGCCCCCGGGAGTGCGGGATCCCGATCCCCGCAGCCGGCTATCTTCCAGCGGAGGGACCGCGAGCAGTGTCCCCCTTGGCTGTATGCTGGAGATTAATAAATTCAGCCACCTGTGCCACAAGAAGTGCCCAGGGTATGGGCACTGCGTTGGCATCCTTGTTGCAGTGGGGGCTGGGCAGGCTGCCTAGTGAGATCGGTGTTCAAGCACAAGTTGAATGAGATGGGAAAGCAACGGGAACAGCAGGAAAGAACCCCAAACTTGCCATCCCTACCCACATGCTCATTTGGGTACCTGAGAACTACCTGGAAAGCTCAGGCCTGACTCCATCTGAAGTCCTGAAGGCAAACTCTTTTAAAAGCGTACCTCTGGTCTAAGCTATTAGTCCCCCATTTGCATCTTCAAAGACCCTTGTGTTATTTCCTCCCACCCCATTAATTGCACAGAGTGAGATATTTTGTTAACCAACCTAGATTTATTAATTTACTTACTCTCTAAGTTAATCAAAGGCACAGAGTTCACTCAACAAATTTTCAACAAATATTTATTCATTCAACACATATTTATTGAGTACCTACTGTGTTTGTGGTAGAGACCGAGGACAAGGACTTTGTCCCATGGAGTTTGCTGACTGGGTGAGGGAAAACAGAATATGAACAAGAATTCAAATACTGACATTTAAGCCAAGACAATCCAGCTAAACATGAGACACCCTCTAGGTTTTTTCAGTGAGAGATGTGGTTTTAGTCAAAAGTAAATTAAGTTCATCTATTGTTCCCTTATGTGGCTCCATTATACAGAAGTGGAGTAGGGGTTCCTCCTCAACACAGAAGCACTCACACATACACCACAGTACTGATGCTTCCATAGACTCCCTAAATCCACGATCATCTAAGGCCTGGGAAAGAGACAGTGTGGAAGGAAAGCTGGCATACAGAAAGACCCTAGAGCTGGATTCCTGCCTCTGTGGCCAGTCTCATGGCCCTCACTATGAGGAACTCCTAGCAGTTACTGCCAAACACTGAGCATTGGGTGGCTAAGAGTGTGGGCTTTGAAGCCAGGCTGCCCAGGGTGGAATTCTAGCTCTTCCTTGCTAAATCACAGACAAGGTCCTTAACCTCTATGTGTCTGTGTTTCCTCCTCTATAACGTGGTCTGGATAATACCTACTTTAAGAATTGTGGGAATTGGAGAGATGGTGCCTAAAGCAGGTAGCAGCCACTCAGTGTGTAAGCAGTTACACTGCTTCATCTTGGCTTGGATGCCCTCTTTACCTGAAGCAGTCACCCCCGCCTTTTTCTCTGCCTGGAGAGTTTATAATTATAATCCAATGTCTCTTCCTCTCTAAAGCTCTCCTTGCTTTATTCACTGGGTAATTTGATGTTTTTTTCTTCTATGTTCCTGGAACTCTTTTTTTAGTCCCTTTATAGTACCTCTCATATTGCAATCGTTTTTCTCATTGTTGTTTAGGTGTTTATCTTCTTCACTGGACTATGAGTTCTTGAAGAGGAGGAACTAGATTGTATAGATCTTTTCAATTCAAGGAACAAGATAATCCTTAGGGTAGAGTAAGCATTAATGGGTGGATAGGAGGATGGATGGATGGATGAGTGGGGTGAAGTGATTTCCTCAGGATCACAGAGTTCTAATCTAGAGTTTAGTTCATGTTGGAAATATTATTTTTCTGAGCCTCTGGTTTCCCATCTGGGAAAAAGATCCGATAATAAGCCACCTATATTTTGGGATTGAAATGGTTTAAAAAAAAAAAGGCACATATGAGAGGGTGTTCAAGAATATAAGCTGTAGGGCTGGGGATATAGCTTAGTTGGTAGAGTGCTTGCCTTGCATGCACAAGGCCCTGGGTTCAATCCCCAGTACCGCCCCCCACCCCCCACTCAAAAGAAAGAGTAGAAGCTACAGAGTCAGATTGCTTAGGTTTCAGTCCTAGCTCTGCCACTTGTGAGCTATATGATCTTAGACCAATTCTTACCCTTGCTATGCCCAGCAAAGACAGAACACATTAGTGGACTCTTCAGATAATTAAGAGATTGTAAAGTCCCCAGTGCCTATCACAGGGTAGGTGTTCAGTAAATAAATATTGGTTCCCTTCCTCCAAACTCCACCTTCTCCCTTCTTCAGATGTATGGGCCTTGGGCTCTGAAAACCCCAAACAGCTGTTCAGATGCCACATTTTGCTCCTAGTGACTAATGCCCCTAAGCCACGGTTGGAAAGCTGACTCCAGAACTGAGCTTACACTTGAATGCTGAGTTAGACACAGGGAATGTGGCTGACTGGTTTATTTAATTAATAGGGAAACTTTGAAAAGGAGCAGTTTAGAATCAACAAACATGCCGAGGAAATTGAAAAGAGTTTTTACAATTTCTATACCATCAGGAGAGTCCTTACATAAAGGTATGAATAGTAGGGTCATCCAAACCCAAATGTTTCACAAACTTTTACAGGAGTGATCAAAATTGTTTGGGGAGTAAGCTAATCAATTAATCATCTTATCAATTCTTGAATTTCCTACTGCTTTATCCACAATATATTCTAATAAGATTATTATTTAAAATTTTATAATAGTCATGTAACAATTACTAAGCCAAATGATATGGAAGAGAAAGGACGAGAAGAGTTTTATTTTGACCTGGAATCCCATCACATTCCTACATGAATCTCCTCAAATCTCCTTCTTACAGTGGGATTTAGAAGAGGCTGATATGGGGGTCCCCATGGCCCTGGGAAATAAGCCATTTGCCCTAAGGGTGCCCAGAGCCCTGGGGGCTGAAGCTGTCGGGGACTCAGCCAGCAAGCACTTGGCAGTTTAGTTCAAAGAGGAAATCCGAGAGGGCAGGGGCCTAGGCTGGACCTGAAGGAATGATCTACACAAAGGGGGAAGGAGAAGGGAAGAAATTTTATTAGCAAAACCAGCTGCTGCCAAGTAGGGCGTGTGTCTGAATTTCCCAAGAAAAGAGAGGATTGCAGCTGTTGGCTTTAACCTCAGCCTCCAAAAATTGAGAAAAAAGGGGTTTGTGTGTGTGTGTGTGTGTGTGTGTGTGTGTCTGTGTGTGTGTGTGATATTCTACTCTCTTTTACCCTACCAGACTCTCTCTACATCTTCCATACTTTGAGCCATG
Organism: Callospermophilus lateralis; assembly: GCF_048772815.1. Taxonomy (NCBI): domain Eukaryota; kingdom Metazoa; phylum Chordata; class Mammalia; order Rodentia; family Sciuridae; genus Callospermophilus; species Callospermophilus lateralis. The sequence continues at coordinate 98,073,589 of NC_135311.1, forward strand.
TTGAACCCCTGATTCAAAAACCCCTGAGCTCTCCCATCTGGGAATGGGTTTTTCTCCTCTTCTCCCATGAGTGCATAGTACTTAGGCTCACATTTAAAAACCGCTTATGGTTACTTAATTATATGCCAGCCAACTTCCTTCAATCTCCCCCAACGTATCTTCCTCTTTGGTAATAGCTTTTTGGAGGTGTAATTGGCATACAATAAAGTACACATAAAATGTCCAATTTGATATGTACAGAGCTGTGAAACACTCCCCACCATCCAGATAGTGAACGTATCCACCACCCCAAAAGTTTCCTTTCCTCCTGTCCCCCTTCCTCAAGTAACTGTCATCTGCTTTCTGTCGTAGTGATCCGATTCCATTCCTAGAGTTTCCACAAGTGGGATTATACAGGGTAGCTCTTCTTGACTGGCTTCCTTCACTGAGCTCCATCCATTCTACCTTCTCTTGTCAGGGGATTGTCGACCGCTCTGGCTCACACAGGGCATGGAGCTAAGTGCTGGGCACAAAGGAACATTGTGGCAAAGGACACTGTAGGGGATAGGAAGATCTCTGAATTTGGAGCCAGAATATACACTGTCCTCAGTCCAGACTCAACACTTCTAGCTGTGCACCCAGGAGCCTGTCACTCACCCTTGGGGTCTTGGTTTTCTCATCTGTAAATTGGGGGTGATAATAAACCTCCCTTCTCTCAGGAGGGTTCTGTGAAACTCCACTGAGCCAGGAGATAAAGTGCTCTGTAAACTGTGAAAGGTCAGTCCTGGGCAAGGGATTAGGTCTGGATCAAGCCAGCAGTGCACTGGGAATGCCCCAGCTCCCAGAGCTATTTAAAGATAGCCCCGTCACCCAGGGAAGTTGCATGGATTTGTCATTCCTTGTAGAAATGGCCAATAAGGGCTATGCCTGGTGGCCTTTAATCCTAGCCCAGTCACTAAAATGTCAAGGATTCTTTTCCCTTGACCCTCCCCCTTCCTCTGTGTGGGCTGTGTTTATTTACAAGGTCTCCCTCCCTCCGGGGAGCCACATGTGACCGGAGGATTCCTCTTCTGGCCTGGAGCCGGCTGATAAGGGCAGCCCATCTGCTGGGGGCTCCTAGGACCTGCAGGAACAGGAACCAAGCCTGAGGGGAGAGGGGAAGCCTGCCAGTCCTGGTTGCAGATTCCTTTGGCCAGGACAAGGGACAACAAGGAAAAGAAGAAAATATTTGTCTCCCATTTAAAATTGACCCATAAAACCACACCAAACTTGGGGAGGCTTCTTATCTTTCCTGGTGAACTGGATTTCTTACATGCTATTGTTGGTAAAGAGAATGAGGTAAACTAGAGGGCCCACAGACCCAGATTAAAGGCCTCCCATGATCGTTAATCAATCTCCTGTGTGACTTTGGCAAAGCTGGTTTCCCTCTCAGGGCTGTACTTAAAATTAGAATCACTGTTCTTTGAATAACTACTATATATCAGCCACCACACTGTATTTTCTAAATGCTTTTTAAAATATGATCTTCAAAGCTCTCCTGAATGATAAATATTCTTCCTTTCATTTTCCACTTGATGAAAGTAGAGTAACATGTCCAAGGTCGTCTACAAAATAGCCAGAATATGAACTCAGTGCTGTCTGGCAATAGAATTCACATTCTTTGGAGAACTTGAGGATAGCAATTCTCAAGGAACGAACTTAACAATAAATTATTTCCTGGTCATGCTATATGAAAAGAAGTCCCTGTGTCCAATTTAATACAGGGGAATACCGCATTCAGCATTCACAAAGATCCACCATTTAACCCCAGGAGTGCTGCAGACAGCATTCAGAAAGACCCACAGTTTACTTCCACGTCTAGAAGGCACTGAGAAGTCTTAGATTAAAGGGATTAACTTTTTTTAAGCAAGAATTTCCCACATGAAACCAATCACCAGCCTTTTTTCCTATGACATCTCATATTCCAAGGAACAAGTGCTCCTCAGTCTGGGAACTGTCCTTGAGTCAGAGTTGGAGGGATTAGAGATTTATCCATCTAGCTATGAGAACTTCATTAACATAGGCTTTTTTTCAGACAACTCCAGAGATGAGAGGCTCATTACCTGGAGAGAACCTGTTCTGTTGTTACATGAATGCCTTTGTTAGAACAGCACTGCCCAACAGAAAGTTGTGTGCAATACACATATGTGACTTCAATTTCTCCAGGAGCCACAGGCTAAAATTAAAAAGAAATGTAAGCCAGGTGCCACGGTGCATGCCTGTAATTTCAGCCATTCAGGAGGCTGAGGCTGAAGGATCACAAGTTCAAGGTCAACCTCAGCAATTTAGCAAGAACCTGTCTCAAAAGAAAAATTTTAAAATGGTTAGAAATGTAGTTAGGTGATAGAGTGCCCCTGAGTACCACACCACACCACACACAGTACCGCACAAGACACATACATACACACCCACGAAAAATTTTAATCACATATCCTAATTAACCCAATAGACCTGAAAATATCATTTCAATGGGTAACCAGTTAAAAACTATCAATGAGATAGTTCACATTCTTTTTACAATGAAGTTTTTGAAATTCGGACTAGCCACATCCCCAGTATTCAGTAGTCATATTTGGCTAGCACAGAGCTAGAAGATTCTTCAGGTAGAGCAAAGTTCTTCCTGCTTGTGCCTCTCCTCCATGGGCCTTGGGTCCAAAGGCATGGTCTACAGATGCCTCACACCCCAGCCACCAATCCCTAGGGTGAGTCCTCTTTGGCTGCCCATCAAGTGTCCCCCACCATAGAGCTCAGTCCTCTGGAAGTCATCTGCTGAGTCTGTCTCCTAGAAAGTACTTTCCAAGCTTTAATGTGCCACATAAATGAAGGATTTTCTTCTCCTGACTCCTAGTGGAACAGACCTAGAGCCACCTGGGATTTTTAGTGGTCCTATCACAGTGTTAAGATGGTATCTGACCTGGGGCAACTCCTTTTTGCATCCTGGGCCTCAGTTTCCCCATATGTCAAATAACAGGCTTGACTTGCTATGATTCAGATGCTTCCAGCTTCTTATCCACACGACTGCCTGACTACCTACTAAATTTCCCATTTAAACTGAGTGTTCAGCTATTCGGAAAATAGTCATATCCTCCCTATACCATGATAATCAGCATTAGAGTGTTGACCATGTATAAGGCACCACATGAAGAGCCTCCCTACAGCATCACAGTTAATCCTCTCCATAGCCAAGTGTGGTAAACCCTATTATTGTCCCCTCATTTAATTGTGGAAACTGAGGCATCAGGTGGCTGAGTCATGGGTCACGGGCCTAATGAGGGAACAGCTGGAGATTCCTGCCCAGTAGTCCCCTCCCAGCTCCCTGCTCAGGCTATGAATCAGGTCCAGCCTGTGAACCTGAGTGAGGTCCAGGCCTCATTTTATACCAGCAGGAACTGGGGCCCAGGCAACCTGTGTTTTGTCTCATAATGTTGTTGTTAAAACCCATGGAGTGTCCGCCTCCTGTTCTGCAGAGGAAGGAATTATTGTTCTACTTTCTTTGCTGAGGAAATCCTATTCTTTCCAATGGACTTTCTTCCCATCCCCTTGACCTTTCAGGAAAAGGACAAGGCCCCCAGGAGGGCTCTGGAGGAGGCCTGAGGGCTCAGCATGCCCTGTCCAGAGCAGGGGTATTTTTAGAGCTGGCTGCACACTGTTTACAAGGAAGCTGGTCCCCTGAGCCTGCCCTCTCCCTACAGGGAACACTGACTGCCAGCCCCACCCAGGGGCCAGCTCCTGCCACCTGCCCTCCCTCCCTCTCTCCCTCCCTCCCTCCTGCTGCTCCTCTCCTGTCTCCCTCAGCACTTGGACTCCATCAGAATGTGGGTTTGCTGTCATCACCACCCTGGGAGCCTCCTGGGGAGGACCCAATGTGACCTGGCCCTGGAAAACAAAGAAACTGCCATCATCAGCTGAGGAGATGAGTGGAAATCCTGCAAAGGGGTATTCCTCCCTGAAACACTTCAGAGAGGATGGATGTGGGGATGAAGAGGCCACAGACCCCAGACAGAGGGCTCAGCAATGACCTAGTGTCCCCACTCTTGCCATGGGACAATGCTCTGGAGGTGCTTATCCTCCCCTGCCTGCCTCATTTTCCATAGCTGTAAAGCAAGGGAGCTTGACTGGTATGTGTTGGTGGCAAGGGTGATACCTCCATCCAGTGACTGAATGTCTGAGCTTCTTGATAAATGAAATGTGAGCACTGAGGCCCACCTCATGCAGGTGGAGGTGAGTGTTTCGTTGGACAGTGGTGCAAAGTCCCTGGCACATGGTGAACACAAAGAGCATAAGGCCACTGGTGATGATTTCCTATCTCCAGCACTTCTCCTGGCTCTCACACAAAGAAGGCACTCAAAGGAGGATGCTTTTCTTTATTTTTGCAGTTCAGAGTTCTTTCACCTCCAGGTCTACACAATAACTCTTTCCAGTTATGCTTTTTTTTTTTTTTTTTTTTTTTTTAACTTAGGTACTTATTCCTTCTCCCCCAGCACTGCACACATCGGTCCCCCTGTGGTTCAGGAATATTACAGAAGGTGCTTAACACCCTTGTCCACGTCACAGTCTGGGGCAGACTGCACGCCCTCACCCTAGCCTTACTGGCTGCTAAAAGCATCATCCTGACCTAGTGTCATGTGACCTGGCCCAGGTGAGCCAGGCTTCCCAGAGTCTGACCCTAAGCTGGCAGTGCTGAGCAGGAAACCAGATCCAGGTGACTGGGCAGTGCATCACTGAGCAAGCTGCCCTGGATGGGGGCACGCAGATTATAAGGCCTCAGGCTTCTTAGAGGAAATGTCCTCCCACCTCTGTCCTGTGGGCAGGCTAGACTTCTCCTCCTGCAGCTGCCAGAAGTTGCAGGCGCTTATTAGAGGTAGCTGAATTCCCACTGGGCCTCCTCCTCCTCCTCCAACTCCTCTCCCACTTCCAACTTCCCTCCCCAGCCCTGTTCCTTTCCCCCTCCGCTTCCTCCTTCTCCTCTTCCTCATGCCTGGGTCTCTCCTCCTTCTCTTCCCCACAGCTGTGCTCTTGACCCAACTGACAACCTACTTAAATTCCTAAGGGGGTGTCCCAGCAGAGGAGGGAGGGATGCACTTCTCTGTGACTTCACATCTCCTCTTCGTCCTTTCACAGAGATATTCTGGTGGCCTCTGATGTGTGTACCAGGCACCAGGCCAGGGGCATTGGGCCAGGGTGGCAGCCTTGGCTGGCTGGGAGGTTGCAAACGAGAAGGGTGTCACCTTTGACCACCTCTCCTGTCTCAAGATCTTGCATTCACACTCTTTCTAGTGTCATTTACTGTGTCTGATCAGCTGTCATAATAATGGATTACCTCAACCTGAAGCAGCAGGTTGCTGCTTTGGGAATATGTGATTATGGAAAGAGGTGTCCTCCCTGCTTTCTCTGCATCTCTTGCCCCCCAGGAAGGAGAAGTAGTATGTTTATCAGTACAAAAGTCTGAGCAAGTCCAGGGGCCAGCGCCAACAAAGGTAGCTTGAGAGTAGAGGATGGGCAAGGGACAGTGTCAGGAGAGGAGCCTGGAGACATGGTCTGTGACAATTCATGCTAGCAGCAACCAAGGAAAGCATTGGCCCTTCCTGTTCTGCCACAGGGGTTGATTCTAGCAAGGTGTAGAAGCTGGTCTGGGGAAGGGAGAGAGCAGCAGCCAGACCTCATGGGTAATAATGACAATTCTTGCCTGTTGAACTTCTTGAATCCCAAATCCTTTCTCTGAAACTATTCTCGACTGCAAACCTTAAGGGTCAGGAGGGGTGTGTTCTTTCCCAACCCACTTCCACACCCATCTTCCATGCCTTACTAGCTGGGTGACCATAGGCAAGTCCTTTAGCCTCTCTGGCTTTATTTTCTCCATCTGTAAATCAGAAATTAAGTGTGCTTGTGTGTGCATGAGGACACATAGACACACTGCAAGAGTTTTCACAAAGTTTTAATAAATAAGACAATGTGGAAGGAGAGCTCTTTGGAAAGCACACACCGTTTTCTCTCTCTCTCTCTCTCTCTCTCTCTCTCTCTCTCTCTCTCTCTCTCTCTCTCTCTCTCTCTCTCTGCCTTCAGCTGCTATTCTCATTCTACAAGGGGAAATCCTCACCCGGAAAACCTTGTTCATGCTGGCACAGGTCCCAGGGCGGGAGCCCCTGTGGAGGCTGTGTCTCTGCCTTTCCATTTCCCTTGTTGACTTCCAGTGTGACTGTTGTGGGCTCACAGATGGACACGCAGTTCTCTTTGACTTGCCAGCCACTGGGCTGATGTCCCCCCTTGCTTCCCCAGGGAAATTGAGAGCCCCTACCAAGGCTGATACTATCCGAGACCCAGAGGAATCCAAGGGGGCCTCTGCACAAGCCCAAGGAGCTCAGAGTTCTGGATAGACTTAGACAAGGGCTTTTTATGTTCAGGCTGAAGCTCTGGTAACCTGCCATTTCCAGGAAGGCCTCCAAGCAAGATAGAAGAAGAGAAATAGATGAGGTGACCTGGGATCCAGAAAAGAGGAGGCAACACAGAAGAGAGGGAGCCTCAGGAAAAGAGGGAGCTCTTGCAAAGGCAAAGAGGTTTGCAGCACACACAGCCAGCCCCAGAGCGCAGAGGACCTGTTGAGGACTTGCACTTGGCTGCAATCCCTCCCTCTGCCTGATCCATCCCCATCTATATCAAGTTCTGTGAAGGTTGCAGCACGTTAGGTATCTCAGAGGCCCGTCTCCTCTTCTCTGCCTCTGTGGGCAGTTTTCTGACCACATAGCTACTTCTGACCTCGCTGGTCTCCAACCCCTACTTTCCAATCCATTACTTCACAATATGATCTTTCTGATGTACATATCTGGCCATTATGTTTTCCTCTTCCTTACCTCCTCAAAGACTCCCCACAATGTTCTGGATCAATGCTACAGTTCAGGACCCACTATTCTTCATTATCTAACTCCCTCATCTTTTGTTCCTGGCCTTATTTCCACCAAAACCTACATAAACACTCTTTTCCTGCCACCCTAAACTTCAGTTCTCCAAATGATACATATGACACCAGGATACCTACTCTTTCTCTTCCTCGCATCCCCTGGGCCCACTCTCTCTCAGAACCCTGCTAAGGTACCACCTGCTCTGGAAATGATCTTCTGCTCCCCCCACCCCACTCTTTCACGCTTTCAGAGTCTACCAAACAAGACCTTTAGCCCTGGGGTTCTTAGCCTCAGGCCAGATCAGAAGTTTTGTGAATTTGTATGGGGGAAACACATGTTCACTCTTCTCTACCTGAAATTTAATATTTTCTTCAATTACAAATTCAGGCACAATTCACAGTGGTTCCAGTGATACCCGAAATTCATTGCCTCCAAAATCAGTTTTGTTTTTTTTTCATTCACTTTCCAGTTGTTACAGATTTTTTCAAAGACGTGTCTCAACTCATCTGTATTATAAAATTATAATAGTTTAGATCTGTAGATCTATTATTGAAAGTGTAAATAAAAAGCATATAAATCATTACCAAATTGGATTTTGATATTTTGTGAACTTCTGAAAAATAATTGGCTTGCTTTCCAATCACCTGCATTTTGTTTTACATGTTTTAAGATGTTGTTCTGAGAAGAGGCCCATAGGCTCCCCAAACCACCTGGGGTTTCTGCATTGAGTTGTTACCCTTTCTCTGGCATAAACCCCAAATACCTTCCACTGAAACTCTAGATTAATCTTGGGCATTTCTGTTGATGGTTTTGCATATCTTGAAAGCAAGAGGCCCTCTTCCAATCTATAAGATTTAATACAATGCGTATCACCTAGCATGGTGCTAAAAACACATTTTGGAATAAATAAAAAGAAGACAAAAAGGAAGAAAAGAAGGAGGAAGGAGGAAGGGAGTCGATTTGATCTTCAAAGACCATCTGCTCTACTTTCGCTTCACTCAGATGATTCCATGGCTTAGCCCCTTGCCTTCTTTACCTCTCTGCCCTGAGATCATCTTTTCAGGGAGACCTTTGTCAGCACTGTATTTAAAATTATACTTCCATCCCTACAGCCCCAGGATCACCCTGTCTCTGTCCCCTGCTTTGTCTTCCTAATACTCATCACCATCCCACATATTATGGGCTTCTTTCTGATTTTTATTCATTTATTTCCTCCCCTTTTACTGAAATGTAAGCTCCATGAAGGTGAGAAATTGATCTCATTCATTCATTTCTACAGGTCCAGCACCTGCTGTCCACCCAGTGGATAATAAGCATTAAGTAGCAGGACAGAATGGCAGTGAACAAGGGGTGAAGGCCCATCTGTTAGTGTCTGTTCTCACTCTGCAGATAAGGAGGCTGAGGCTGGGAGAGGTTAAGTTCTGGCAGGAGTCAATAGCAGGTCTGCAAGGATATGAGTGAGTAGTGGGAAGAAGCCTGGGTTGTCTGCCCTGGGCATGGATCGAGGGACTTGGAGTCTCAGGCTGGGAAGTCTCGTCCTAAGGCACAGTACCTATTTTCAGTGGAGAAGTGGCAGAGCTCCAGGAAGATTGGCCTGATCTGGAGCTACTGGGAAGCAGGATGGAGGCTCATTGGGAATGTGTCTTATTTTTAAGCCATTGCTGTTTGATCAACAGTATGCATGTGTAAAAATCCTGCCACTCTGTCTGATTTTCTCAGTCTCTGGGAAAAGCCACAGCTTGTTCACCCTGTGTGAGGTCTGAGTTAAAAGGATTGTTGAAAGATTCAAGAACCATAAAGGATGGGTCCCCTGAGACTCCTCTGGGCTCTCTATGCAAACCTTGCCCATAGTGCTACCCAGCTGGCTGTGATGTCCCCTTTTGTGTGACTGTCTCCTCCACTCAACCAAAAGCTCATTTATAATAGGACCATGCCACAGTTTTCTTTCTTTGGCAGTGCAAGACTGTGTGACCTGACATACAGTAGATTTTTAGTTAGTACTTATTGAAAAAAAAATTGTGAATAGAAAATTGCTGATCACTAGATACAAACATAGGAAAAAGTTAACTTTGAGTTCCTACTAGAGAACAGGTACTGGCAGGGTACCTAAGCAACAGAGGTAAATGAAAGGGACCTGTGACTTCCAGGAATTCATGAGAGAGGAGACTGATACACATGTGGGCAATGAAAACAGTGTGCTAAGGACTAGGTGGGGGGTCCCCTAGGAGGGCCTATCCCCAGTCTTCTGGCATTTACCAAACTGAAATCATATCATTATTTAATGACCTATGTTCTGTCTTCCCACAAGAATGAAATCTCCAAGAAGGGCTTTGTCTCACTCACTGCTTGACTCCAGCATATAGTAGATGCTCACTTATGAAATCTCAAGAGTTGCCCCAGTGTAAGTTCAATAATTATCTGTGAATAAGAGCATGACTTGAAGAAACACAGAGAGCCGTGGGTGCATGACCCAATCCAGGAGTGGGGGCCGATCACCTTCCAAGAGGAACATGATGTTCCAAAGTTTACCCTTCCTTTAGCATTTCCTCATTCATGACTTTCCCACAACCTAGGGAGGCCACACCCATTTTATGAATGAAGAAACAAAAAAAGAAAGGAAGGACCTTGGTAAAGGTCAATCATCTGGCAGACCAAAGACTTGAGCCCACATCTCCCAAGGAAAGTCTGTGCTTTCCACACACACTATTCTGCCAATGCAGAAGAGGTCTCATGGTGAGACAGGGTGACCCACTGGTCATGCTGCTCCTGAGGGACCAGTGACCATTATCATGGGCCTGAGAAAAGAGGACAGATGACCACATCACCACCATTATCATTTTATGGCAATTAAGAAGTACTTATTGCCTTGTGATCTAGATTCAATTACTGTTCTCAACTTATGGATGAGGAAATTGAGGTACTATTAGATAAACTTCTGAGGTCATACTGGCAATAAGGACTCAAACCCACATAGCCTGATTTCAAAGCCTAAGAGATATCTTACCTGTTTATCTTCTCCTGCAACAGATCATACCCACCTAGTCCAGCTCTGGATGGTTGCTAGGAAGTTCACAGTTGCACATTCTTTATGTGCTCAACTTTATACTGTCCTAGGTGCTGTGTGAGAAAGCTACAAAGAAGTTCCCAAAGTCCCTGCCTTCAAGGAGTGCCAGGAAGGAAGATGGACAAGCAATCATGGAAACTAAAACAGCACAGAGGAGTGTGTTTGCAGAAGACAGCCATTCAAGTCACCTATTTTCATGAGATTCTCCCTTTATTTTTTTCTTTTTCCTCTCTAGCTTTCAATATGAGACAAAACATATGACCCTTGACTTTCTAAGTTTGGTTTATTTCACTTAACATAATGTTCTCAAGTTCCATTCATTTTCTTGCAAATGACATAATTTCAACTTTGTCAATGGCTGAATAAAACTTCATTGTGTATATTTACCACATTTTATTTATCCATTCATTTATTGGTGGACACCTAGGCTGGTTCCATAATTTGGCTATTGTGAATTGTGCTGCTATAAACATGGGTATGCATGTATATCATTATAATATGCTCACTTGAATTCTTTAGGATAATTAGAAAGGAGTGGTGTAGCTGGTTTATTTGGTGGTTTCATCCCAAGTTTTTATGAGGAACTTCTATACTGATTTCCATAGTGGTTAATTTACAATTCTTCCATCAATGTAAAAGTGTTCTTCTTTTTCTACATCTTCTCCAGTATGCAGTATGTATTATTGTCTGTATTCTTTTTTTTTTTTAATCAGGGATTGAACCCAGGGGTGCTTAATCACTGAGCCACAACCCCAGCCCATTTTTATTTTTTATTCTGAAACAGGGTCTTGCTAAGTTGCTTAGGGGCTCCCTGAGTTGCTGAGGTTGACTTTGAACTTGCAATCCTCATGCCTCAGCATCCTAAGCCACTGGGATTACAGACTTGCACCGCCACACCAGGTTGTCTATATTATTATTATTTTTTTTTTTTGAGAGAGAGAATTTTTTAATGTTTATTTTTTAGTTTTCGGCGGACACAACATCTTTGTTTGTATGTGGTGCTGAGGATCGAACCCAGGACCTCGCACGTATTAGGCGAGAGCTCTACCACTGAGCCACAACCTCAGCCCAGGCTGTCTATATTCTTGATGGTTGACATTCTAACTGGAGTGAGATGAAATCTCAGTGTAGTTTCACTTTCTGTTTCCCACATTGTTAAGGACATTAAACATTTTTTTTTCATATATTTTTTGGCCATTTGTATTTCTTCTTTTGAAAAATGTCTGTTTACTTCATTTGCTCATTTATTGATTAGATTATTTGGGGTTTTGGTGTTAAGTTTTTTGAGTTCTTTATACATTCTTAGTATTAATTCTCTGTCAGAAAGGTAGATGGCAAAGATTTTTTTCCATTCTGTAGATTCCTTTCCTTATTCTTCATTCTTTATTTGCTGTGCAGAAGACTTTCAACTTGATGCTATCCCATATATTAATTCTTGGTATTATTTCTTGAGCTTTAGGAATCCTACTAAGAAAGTTGTTTCCTGTACCTATATGTTGGAGTCCTAATCCTAGATTTTCTCCTAAGAGTTCCATAGCTTCTGTTCTAGTTGCTAGGTTTGATCCATTTCAAGTTAACTTTTGTGCAGGGTGAAAGATAAGGATCTGGTCTCATTATTCTACATATAAATAATCAGTTTTCCCAGCACCGTTTATTTAAAAGACTGTCTTTTCTTCAAAATGTTTTTTGACACCTTTGTCAAAAATCAGATGACTATCTGTGTGGGTTTGTTTCTTTGTCTTCTACTCTGCTCCATTGGTCCATGTGTCTGTTTTTTTATGACACTACCATGCAGTTTTTGTTACCATAGCTCTGCAGTATAACTTGAAGTCAGGTATTGTGATGCTTCCAGCATTGCTTTTTTGGCTTAGAATTGCTTTGGCTATTCTTGGTCTATTATTATTGCAAAAGCATTTTAGGACTGTTTCTTCAGTTCTTTAAAGAATGTCCTGGGTATTTTGATGAAGATTGCATTGAATATGTATATTGCTTTTGGCAGGATGTTAACAATAGCAATTCCACTTATCCATGAACATGGGATGTCTTTCCATTTTCTTGTGTGTTCTTCAATTTCTTCCTTCAGGGTTCAGTAGTTTTCATTGCAAGTCTTTCACCTCCACAGTGAAATTTATTCCAAGGGTTTTATTTTATTTTATTTTATTTTATTTTATTTTATTTTTTGAGACTAAAATGAGATTGTTTATCTGATTTCTTTATCAGCAGATTTATTATTGACATATAGGGAAGTTAATGATTTTTTATGTTTATTTTGTAAATTGGTACTTTGCTGAATTTGTTTAATACCTCTAGTAGTCTTCTGGTAGAACTTCGTGGATCTTTCAAGTATAGGATCATATCATCTGCAGTGATTATTTGATTTCTTCATGTTTTTATCCTTCTTATTTCCTTCTCTTGTATAATTTCTCTGGCTAGAATTTCTAGCACTATATTTAATAGGAGCAGTGACTATGAACATCCTGATCTTATTCTGGATTTTAAAGAAAATGCTTTCAATTTTCTCCTTTCATCATGATATCAGTTTTGGGTTTTTTGTATGTAGCATTTATGATGTTGAAGAAGTTCTTTCTATCTCTAGTTTCTTCAATGTTTTAATCACAAGCGGGTGCTCTGAACTTTATAAAAGGATTTCTCTCCATCTATTGAGAAGACTATGTAATTTTTGTACTTATTTCTGTTTATGAATTTGTGTATGTTAAACCATCCTTGCAATTCTGGAATAAAATCAACTTGGTCGTGTTGTGCAATCTGCTTAATATGATTTGCTAATATTTTTTGAGAGTGTTTTTATTTAAGTTCATCAAGGATATTTGTCTGTAGTTTTCTTTCCTTGGTATGTCCTTATCTAGTTTTGGTATCAGGGTGATAACTGTCTTCATAGAATGAATTTAGAAGGGTTTGTCTCCTATTTCATGGAATAATTTGAGGAGCATTGGAATTAGTTCTTCTTTAAAGGTCTAGTACAATTCAGCTAAGAAATTGTCTAGTCCTGAGCTTTACTTTTTTGGAAAATGTTTTTTATTAATGCTTGTATCTCATTGCTCATTATTGGTCTGTGTAGGTTTCCTATGTCCTCTCAATTCAATTTTGTCAGGTTTTATGTAGACACCACTTCTTGATAGCAAGAAGACTCAAGTCACAAAAACTAAGCAGCATGTATAACAATGGGATGGACTGGGAGTAGTTTGTTAGAAGACCATTTTTGTGAAAAGCCAAGCAAAAAAAAAAAATAACTGTTGTTTAATCTAGGAGATGGAAGAATAAATGGAAAAAATAATCTGAGTATATCAGAGACATATGCAGAAGATTATTGTGAGAGAGAAAAAAGAATTCAGGGTACCTTCCAGGGTTTTAGCCAGCATAACTAGGCAGATGTTTCCTCATATCAATGAAGGAAACCAAAAGGAGAAGCAGGTTTGGGAAATATAAATACGTTCAGATGAGTTCCCAGGGGTCCAAGACTGTGTCACCTTCCTTTCTTGGAGAAGAAGCTCTTCACCCAACCCTCTCTCTGCTCTGACCATGTTTTCCAAGTAGAAAGTGAAATCACTTATATGACCCTGCTTTCCTAGCAGTAGTGATTGACCAGGTATTGGCGTCTGATCCAGACAGGGCTAATGAGAGTGCCCTGATCCATATCCATTGCCAAACATGTCTACCTCATACGGCTGTGTTGGCTGTGCTCTGGACAAGCCTGTCTGATAGGGAAGAGTGGTGATTAGAATCCAGCCCATGTTCTGCAGGACAAGCTATGCATCTGTGGAGCTGCAGATACCCAAAGGATGGCCCTTTTTCATATTTCACAGAGGTGCTGTCTGTGCTGCCAGTCCCTGGGGACTGTTTCAGGGATGGGCCCACGTGCCACGTCAGGTAACTTTAGGTAAGCTGGATTCTCCTGGAATTTATTCTTTTGAAGTACATGGGACAAGGAATGTTTCACTCAGGTCATAATATTATGTAGATAGGAGTTTGTAGCTATCCCTGTCCATGTGGATATGGAGGAAACAACTGAGAGATAATGAAATGGTACATCAAAGGACTCAGGAGAGGGAGATGAAAGAGAAAAAGAGCTGTCAGAATCAGAGCTCCCTGTTTCAACCAACCCTACCTTTCTTGGGACTTGGAAGTTTGGTTTCTCCATTAATTCTGTGATTGTCCCTGTATTCTTCTGATTTAATTTCCCCTCTTTTGCTTAAGTTCAAGTTGAGTTTTTGCTCCTTGTAACCAATGCAACCAGTCTTAAACAAGAGAAGTTCATGTGTTCAGATTTGTAGAAGAGAGAATGGGATGAAAGATAGATCAGAGGCTGAACTGAAAGGATGCAGTGGACAATTTCATGAGTCACATGAGAGGGGTGTCCTAGGAGTTCCAGGCTCTTAGCTTCAGAGACTGGAAAGAGGTGGTGGTGTCTTAGACACAAGTAGGCAATCCAGAAAATATTGGACTAGAGGAAAGGCAAATGCATTTTTCCATTTATTGATTTATTCACCAAACTGCACCTGGACACTGAGGACTGAGCAGTGGATAAGATGAGTTCATAATTGGATAAAGTCTATGGGGCCTTATTGACTAATGTACCTACTCTGAGCCAGGCACTGGATATAGAGCTGAGTGTACATAAGTCTAGCGGTGATATCTGCAAGAAGCTGGGAGGAGTGAGCTGGCATTTTGATTGTAACTATCATCCCCATGGAGATAATTTTGGAAGTGATGGGAGAGAAAGCATGGAGAATCTAGTTCCACAGCCCTGTCCTTCAGGCCTCGGCTTCAATCATGGACTAGAGAACAGTGTTTCTTGGGTCTGTGTGACTGAGAGGCAGATGCAGAAAGAACATGGATTTAGAGGCCCAGTCAGGAGCCAGCCCAGCCTTACTCCTTGGCCCTACCAGGTAGGGGTATGCATGACCTTGAATGAACTGGAGCCTCTCTTTCCTTGGCTACAGAATGGGGATGTGAATGTTTATCCCAGTATTAAGTATAAGAAAGCATGCTTATGGAAGTTCATCCCTTCAACCACAAATAGGTATTGGACACCTACATGCCCCAAGTTCTAGAGTAAAGGATTCGAATGGGAGCCAGTAAAAGAGCCTTCATTTGAGAAGGATACATAACTATTTCTGGCTTCCATAGCTGGGTTCTGACTCCTTTCAAGCATCCCAGGTCTCTGCCCACCACCCATCAATACCAGTCTGCCCCTTGCCTAGACCTTGTGAAAAGCAATATTTTGTTGTGTTTTGTTCTTTTTTTTTTTTTATGATTAGTAAAGAAAGAGAAAAGCGTGTTTGAGCTGTCCTCTGGAGAGCTGGTTTCCAGAGAGGCAGAAAAAGGGCCCACGTGAACCAAGCTGTTCTTGGCAGCCACCTCCGTGCGCCTCACAGCCAGAGGCTTAAAGCTTTATTTGTGGTTTGGGTTACAAGCAAGGGCGAAAACCCCAGAAAGGAGAGGGGGGAGGGGAAAACATTTGAAAAGTTGAGAAAATTACCCTGCGTTCTCAAGTGCAGGTAATTTGTCTAAACACCTGAGCTCTGTAGAATCCTAGTGGTCTGACTGTGGCTTTAGACCCGGGCTCTCTGGCTCGGTGTCAAGCCTGGGGGACTTTTTTTTTCATACATTAAGCAAAAATACAAAATCACCTTTTACAAGATATTAATGAGTACCTTTACTGCTTCAATGGTAACATTGTTGGAGGTTTTGAAAAAAAAAATACAAGTTCAGGTTTTAGGGGTGGTTTTGTTTTGAAGGTTGCTATATAAAGCACTTTGGTCATGGAATGGCACATTTGGGTGTTGAGTCCCAGGACCCCAAGTGAAGGACCCAAACCATTTTAGAAATAGAAGAGCCCTCTAAGGGCTCCAAGTCCAACTCCTCCTCACCTGGATGATACAAACAAAGCCCAGAAAAAATAAAATATGTGCAAAGCAACACATAATGCTCATAGTAGAAACAAATCTGGACCCAGGTCTCAGGTCTTGGAAGATTACTCCAGCAGCCTTTGAGGCAACTCAGAGGTGACATTTCCCCTCAGAAACTATGACTAGACTCCCCCCCATGTTGACATTTCTGCAGCAGTGACTTTGAAAACTGCCTTTTATAGCCCTGGCTTTGGAAGGGCAAACACTGTTATCAGTAAAACAACACAGGTGCCTCATAGAATTGGATCCAGGTGGAGCCAGGCAGGAAGCAAGACCCCCACACATAGGCAGACATCACCCCATCACCTGTCTGGGTTGGAAGGGCAAAAAGAACTTCCTTGGGAATAGGAGGAGAGGCGACTACGTGGGTGAAGGGCTTGGCTTTGGGGCCAGACAAGAGGGTTCAGTCCCAGAGATCTACTTGCAAACATCAATGAGCTCCCTGGTTGGGTCTCAGTTTCCTTAGCTATGAACCAGGGAAAGAGAGAGCTCAGTCACATAAGTCACATTTCAAGTGATCAATAATCTCAAAAGGCTAGTGGCTATTGTATTGGACAGTGCCAATCTAGAATTTTCACAGAAAATCTTGCTGGACAATGCTCTTGAGGGTTCTGGGCTCCTGACATTGGTTCTAGATTTCACCAACTGCAGCCACCTGGACACAGAGGACTGGTCAGTCCAGTTCAGTCCTAAGGGCTCAGCTCTGACATCTAGGACTCCTACCTGTCCCCTCTGCCTCAGTCTGATCAATTCTACAGGATTTGGCTTCAAAGTTGGAGAATGACTGAGTACTCTCCTGAGGCTTCCCTTAGCAGAATCCCAGGGCAGGAGGACATGTGGGGTGAAGGGCAAGAGGCTGGGCAATGCCTCACATGAATGTGGGTTTTCAGAGTCTGGAAGACTTGGATGGAAGTTCTGGTTCAGCCACTCAAGTATTAGTGATTCATTAAACCTCTCTGAGCTTCAGTTTTCAAATCAGAGCTTTCCCTAACTTCAAGTCACATACTTCAGGGATCATGAAAGTAGAAACACTGTGATCTGGAAGAATGAGAAACTTCTAAAAGTAAGGATTTGGCTTCTTCCTTCCTCTGCCTCTTTCTTCACTAAAAGGGGATTTAGATGGAGGCAGGTGGCCTCCATCTATAAAGAGGTTGTATGGTTTGAAAACATTCTTCAGAAGTCTGGAGGTTAGAAGGACCTCGTATCCCAGAGACAGGAAGAAAGAAGGGAGCAGGAGAGAAAGGAAAAATATTCTTCAAACACCCATTACATGCTACATACGATGGCAGTCATTTTCAGATATGCGGAGATGATGATAACGGTGGCGAACTTTCTTAAGTACTTATTGTGTGTTAGGTATAGTTCCAAGTGCTTTGGATATATGATTCCTCTTTACAGATGAAGAAACTGAGGCACTGCAAAGTTAACGTCCGTCTCCAAGGTCACTCTAAACTAAGATTTAATTCCCAGCAGTCAGACTGCATGCACAACCACCTCTGCACTGAAAAGGCAGAGCCAGCCCTTAACCCCACACCCCAGCTCCAGAAAGGCAAAGTCACCTTCGTTATTTGACACACTATGCTCCTAGTGATACATTAGCTCTTCCAGCAACTACCACCGCTCTGCTGACTCACAGCTCTCTCATGGCCCACTTTCCTATCTGCTGTCCTTTCTTCTACATGGCCTGATTTCTCAAGGTCTAAGTCACATGACACTGGCACTCCAAAGGGCTTCCCTCAGTGGTTACCTTAGCTGATCCACACCTTCTAAGTGTATCTCTTCAAAGCCCCTGAAGGTAGCAGGATCCAGGGGTGGCAGGGAATGCCTCTTGATCCCCCCCACCCTGCCCCAGGAGAACCACAGTCAGAGGGCTTTTACATAAAGCCAGATCTGATCCACAAGGGCCTGGAAAACACCCTTCCCAGGAGCAATTGCTGTGGCTGCCTTGACTGAGGCTCAGTTTCAGAAGAGTTTGGAAGCTACAATCCGGCCACACAAAGCATTCATTTTCACACGGTGGTTTGTAGTTTGGGCTTTGAAGACAGATAGGCCTAGATTTCAAAACCGCTCACCAGCTTTGTGACTTCAGACCAAGTCCCAACTTCCTTAGGCCTCCGTTTCTCTCTGGGAACCTGGAGCCCTGATGGGATTTACTTCATGGTGATGGCGAGAAGGTGAGAGAGAAGGCCGAAGTGAACCGCTGACCCTGGCCTTGGCGCACAGTGAGGGCTCAGCATTGGCTGAAGTTGCTTCAGGGCTGTGTTCTCCCAGTCAAGCATTTGTTTGGCCAATGTTCAAGAGTCTGCCAGGGCAGCTGGGCGCCGCAGCGGAGAGAACCCAGACACATACAACAGCCAGCGCGCGGGATGGGGCTCTGGTGGGTGCAGAGGTTTCTGGCCCAGCCAAGTGCTTTACAGGGATTTGCTGTGGTTCTGCATTTGGACCACAGGGTTCCCCACTGTTCCTTCCCCCATTCCTAACACACACCCCATCTCCTCAGCCGTTTCTGAGTTTGAATCTTTTCAGATCACTCTCCATGTGACCTTGGGCAAATCCCACAACTCATCTCAGCCCGTGGCACGTTTCCAATAAAACAGATAAGGATACACCAGGCCAAACCCTTGTAGTCGATGAGCAGATAACGAATGTGAATAGCCCAGCCAAGCCTGGCATGTGGCGGATGCTCTGTAACTTCTAACTGCATTCCCCACACCCTAGGCCACCAGCCATCCCTCTGTTGCTATGTGCCAAGCTTGGGCTGGATACTGGGGGGTCAGACATTGTAAGGAATTTCAAGTTTAGTGGGGAAAATAAACATTTGAGCCATTATATCTGATAGAGAATGCTAAGGGCTGCGATGAAAACATGTATGAAAGGTTAAGAAACACTAGGGAGGGCATGTCACTTTGCCGGGTTGCCTCCATTTTCCTCTTCTGTCAACTGGGTACTATCTCCCGTGAGATGACTCAAGCCAGTACTACTATTGAGTTTAGTTCTATGCTGAGTGTTTCCACTTAGACTTGTTTTCCATGAGAACTTTGTCCCCTAGACGGACGGCCCCTTATCCATTCATTCCTCTGTTCCCAGAACATTGGCAAAGAACAGGTGTCCAATCGACATCAGTTGAGTCAACTGGCAAGAAAATTTATTATCTAATTTCACTCCCCTCAGAGCCTAGAGAGGTATTCCCAATTGTTAGAAGGAGAGAGAGAGAGAGAGAAAAAAAAAAAAAAAAAAAAAAAACAAGTACCAAGTTCAATGAGGTATTTGGCAATCAATGACCCAGCCAGATTGCCAGACCTATTGCGGTGACTTTCTGTTAGATCACACAAGCTCAGGCCATTCTGGTTCAGGTGGGGTGACGCTCTAGGACTGCACATGACTCACACCTCCCTGTGGGTCCTTGAACTAATCCATTAGTCTCCCGCACTGAGTCACAGCTAGGGTGAACTTCAGACCTGAAGCAGGAGCACCTGTTGGACAGGTGTGCCCAGGCATCCCTAAGGCCAGCAAGACACAGTCTGGGGAAATCCTTTGGGGAGGGCAGTGGGGCAAAGGGGACAGGACTAGTATAGGGATGTCACTCTGGGTCCACTCCTCACCCCCTCAAGAGTGTCACAGGACAATGTCTGTCCAGTCACTGTATCTGCCGGGCTCTAAGTCAGAGGCATACCATTTCCACCCCCAGTATCTGCACTCTAATTGTCAGCCCTGGTCATCTTTGGTCTTGACTTTAGGCTCCCAGCCTCCACTCTATGAATGTTCCTTCTAAGGAAGTTGAGAATTTGCCAGTCACAAATGGCAGCAGGTCCCATGGTGGAGTACACATTAGAAGGAGAGATCACATGGCGAGACAAAGAGCCAGAGAAGGAAGGGGCCAGGCTTACTCTTTTTAACAACTCCTCTTGTGGGAATGAACTGGAGTTCCGTGAGTACTATGTTAATCGTTTCCAAGAGTAGCATCCCCCAGGACCTAAACCTCTCCCCACCTCTTATAGATTCCACACCATCCCCCAACAACACCACACTGGGGACCAAGCTCCCAACACAGAATCCCCAGGGAAAAATCACTTCTAAACCCTAGTAGTGGTATTATGAGGATTACGGTCAGCTGTGCATGACAGAGAACTCACCATAACCCTGAAGCTTGATTCTCTCATACATAACAGAAGACCAGAGGGAGGTGATCTTGGGCTGAAACTGCATCTATGGTGGCAGAGGCACAGGCTGTTTCTCAGATGCTGCCCTGACATCCTCAATGAGTTTTCCATCTTCTGGCTCCCTCTGGCAAGGAGGAGGAAGGACAGGACAAAGGACCCTGCATATAGGAACACATCCCAGAGGTTGCACATACCACTTCCGCTTACATCCCCTGGACAAGAACTTAGTTATAGAGCAACACCCAGTTGTAATGGAGACCAACATGGTGGACTTCATTTCTAACAGCCACTTGCTCTGCTAAAAAGCAGGGGTTCTGTTCTTAAGGAGGCCACAGATATGATTTGTTTTCAGATTGTATCTGCTCTGCTGTCTAAAACAGATTCACAACTAGATAAGTCTCATTTCTGACACCTCTTGGGCCCTCTTAGAGGACATCAATACATGCTGAGGGAAGACAATTAACTCTTCGTTAGAGACCCAATTTCCAAACCAAATCCTTCATGAGCTTTCTCTCTGGGAAGGTCCAGCTGTGTGATCGTGCGCAAATGAATAACTCTCTCTGAGTCATGTGACATTAGGAAAGTCATTTTACCACTGTAATCTGATTCTCCATTAGCTAAATGGTGATAAGAATAATATCATCCTTAGGTTATTGGGCAGCTTTTGTGGCATTATGATAAATGCGAAAAAAAATAATTTTGATAATACATTTTGTGTAAACCAATATATTCAAAATCCTGTCTCAGCATGTAATCAATTGAAGTTGCTAATCAGATATTTTACATTCTGTTTTTCATAGGAAGGTTTTGGAATTCAGTGTGTGTTTTATAGCACATCTCGGTTGCGACTAGTCAGTATCATACAGCAGCCACTGGAGGCTACAGATTTAGGCCAGGCAGGTTGAGACTAATATAAGTACCCTTGCTGGGTGTTCCCCTAGCAGTCTGCACTTGCAAATGAAGAAGCAATTCTTTCTGTGGTAAGTGTCTGCTCACTTAGCTTATCCACAAGCAATTCCCATGAGGGGATAGAATAAATGTCACCCCCAAACCCTAACATAGTACCTGGCATAGAGCAGGCACTCAATAAATGCTTGTTAAACAAATATTATTCATTTCTCTATCCCCAGTGCTTAGCCCAGTGCCTGACCCTCAGTAGGCATTTAATAAAGACTTAACTAAATTAATGAAGCAATGACCCAGTGTTTTAAT
The DNA here is from genome assembly GCF_048772815.1 of Callospermophilus lateralis. Taxonomy (NCBI): domain Eukaryota; kingdom Metazoa; phylum Chordata; class Mammalia; order Rodentia; family Sciuridae; genus Callospermophilus; species Callospermophilus lateralis. Next base: position 98,094,869 of record NC_135311.1, read on the forward strand.
GGTAAGTGAATTTGCAATTTGACAGCAGGTGAAAACCAGGCAGTTTATTGCAGAGGAGACAATGGTACCTTTCTAACCCTCCAAGTAACACCTGCCATTAAGTCCAATTTCCTTCACCGCCTCCTCTCTCCCAAACAGAACTGGAGCCAAACTCTCAGGTCATGGGCCTTCACATTCTGGTGAAATCGCACAATGCCTGACTGCAATGATAAGCAAGCATATTGAGTTCCCATGAACAAATAAAATGAACCTCCAATTTTTCCATTTCACTGTATGCTTTTTTCTGACAGGTTGACTCAGTGCAGGGAAAGGTGAGAGGCTCCAAAAAGTTTCCAGCTCTGGTCCCCCTCAATCTGGAGAACTTTACAGTAATACCAATAGCATCATGATAATCAGATACTCAACGCCCGCTCACCCCTTCCCAATTTGATATGATCTGAAGCAATTCTTCTGTTGCCTTCCATGACCATTCATCATCTCTTCTCACCTGCAAGATGACAGGGATGGCATAGAGTTGTCTGTCCATACTGCCGTGAGGACCCTGGGACAGGCCCCTCATGCCCAGTGCCCGGTAACCTGGCATGGTTCTCCTGAACAATACTCACAAAGTGACACTGGGCATCATTTTTGTCTTGACAAGCAGCCAGAGACTGGGTGATTTTCTTAGAGTCCTGTCGAGCTTCCCACCCGCCCCTCCTTGTGGACAACTGAAACACAAACACTCTTTAGAAAGCGCTGGGCCGAGTCATCTCTTTGGAGCTGGTCACAAAGGCTTCATTCAGCTGCTGCTACAGCAGCCTGACGGGCAGGGGCCTTGTCCCAAACATTCTTGATGGGGCTTCTGGGGGGAAGGTGTTACCAGCCTCCAAATATTTGTTGCTCTGTTTCCATAGCAACCACAGTGGCCATGGCAAAATCCCTGAAACTGCACATGGAAATGGGAGGTGCTGCAAACTGAAGCCCGATGGGGAGGAGGCCTTCTCTGGGCCCTTTCCCTCCCCACAAACTGAAGATTTTTCCAGGCTCCTTTCAAAGGGTGTTAAGGAGAAGCTGTTATACTGGCTTCATGCAGACGACTACGGCTGCTCTGATGGAAAAGGAATGTGCAAGACTGCACCAATTGGCCTCCATAGGTTTTAGGAAACTTAAACCTAATTGGGCAGCCTGCTTATTGTCTACAGAGCTCTTTCAGCCTGGTGTACTGACTCTGGTTCTGGCACAAGACAGTGCCAGTAACACCACCCACTACCTGTGCAACATTGGGAAAGTCATGTACTGTCACTCAGCCCCTTCTGCTGAAATTGAGTTCAATTTAATAAAAAACTATGGCTGCCTACTCTGAGCTAGATGCCGGGGTTTGCAAGCTGAAAACACCAGCTTCTTGCCCTCAGGAGCTCATAGAGCCTACTGGGCAGAGCTGTATTGAATAGAGGGGCCATATACCCTGTGCTCACTGTCTGGAACCCATTGGTTTTGGTTGTACAATAAAAGTTTATTTCCCTCCCTCTTCAAACTGAATTATGCCAAAGAAAGCCCTGAGATGAGCAAGAGCCCAGGTCCTCTTCTAACATTCTTCTTGTAATCAGGACAAATTTACCAATTTGGATGTGACTGGAAGGGATTGATCTTTTAATTATTTTGTCCATCTGTCTTTGTGAAAGCAGGCTTCCCTAGTCCCTATCCTATTGGACTTAATCATCCTCTGATTTGGGGAGGACAAGAATGGCTATGTCCACTCCAGATTGAAGGTGATCAAGCATAAGGTGAAATGGGTTTCCCAGACCACAGAGGGAATTACAGGGAGAGCTGGATTCAAACACATTTTCCAGTTTATTCTTTCAGCAAATATTTCTGGAGCAGCTTCTAGGCACCATCATTTTTCTAGACACTGGAGTTAGAGGCAGTAAACCAACCAATTTGTCCAAGGGAGCATAAGGTCCATGGAGAAAGAAGTAGACTAACAGACACATTAAAAATTATACTGTTTCTGGAAGTGGCAAGCATTTTGAGGAAAGTTACCAGAGTTCAGAGAACAGTGGTATGGAATGCTGTTGTATATAGTCACCTGGGAAGTCCTTTCCAAAGAGACCCAAGAGAATCAAGGAGCTGGCCATGTAGTTGCTGTGGTGGTCAAGCACAGGTAGGAGGGACAGCAATGGGTAAGGTCTGAGGTAGGGGTGTGTTGGTTTGGTACGGAACAGGAAGAAGGCCAACATTGCTGGAGCAGAGAGAAGAATCGGGAGATTGGCAGAAGATAGTCAAGAAGAAGTGAGTATGCCTGCTCATGAGGACCTCGGAGTGGGTGCAACAAATGTTGTATTTTACCCTGAGTGAGCTGGGAGTCATTGGAAGGCTGTGGGCAAAGAAGTGGCTGTGATGTGACCTAGCACGTTAAAAGATCCTTCTGGCTCCCACATGAACAACAGTCTGGAGGGCAGCAAAGATGAAAATGGGGAGAGGGAGGAGGCTCTTATGACAATCCAGGCAAGAATGAGGGTGTCCTCAAGAGGATGGAACCCCCAGGGCAATGAGGAGTGTGACTCTGGAACTCTTTCTCAGGAAGAGGGCTACAGGATTTGATGATGGTAGAAGGTGGCGCAGGAACAAGAAGAATAAATAGTGACTCTGGAGCTGAGAAACAAAGAATGAAGCTGCCATTTTCAGAGGTGGGAAATTCTGGGGGAGGAACCGAGCAGGGGGTGAAAATGAAGATTTTTGTTTTAAATATATTATACTTAAGATGCATGCTAGAGATTCCATGGAGAAGCCAGGAAGGTGGAAAGAGACAACTTGGAGATATTCATTTGTCATTCTTCAGAACCCATATTATTTAAATCCACAAGCTGGGTTGAAATCCCCAGGGAAGGGAGTGGACATGCAGAAGACACCAGTCCCTGGACCATTCCAATGACTAAAGTTAGTAAGAGAAAGAGGATCCAGGAGGGGCCTGTTAAGGTAGGAAGAAAACCTAGAAGATCCTTCCAAAAAGTCAAGTGAAGAGTGTGCTTTAAGATAAGAGTGATCCAGAAGGTCTCAGCAGGGCTAGGTAAGGGTGAAGGCTGAAAACCAACCTTCAGAGTTGGCCAAGTGTGGTCCTTAGTGTCCTTGGCAACATCTGTTTCATTGAAGTGGTGGGGACACACACCTGATGAATGAGTACAAGAGAGAAGGTGAAGTGAGAAAGTGGAGACTATAATATGCTGCACTCTTTGTGTGTGTGGGGGGGTGCTTCTCTGTAAAGAGGAACAGAAAAGTGAGAAGAACATGGGATCCACACAGAGTTCACCTTTCATGATGACTGACATCCTAGCATGTTTGTGTGCTGATGAGAATGGTCTGTGATAGAGGGATAAATTGATGAGGCAGGGGAGAGGAGACCTTGAATTGGAGCAATTGCCCCTAAGAATATAAGAGAGATGGGTTCAATTTCAATCTCTGGGGTGTCTTTTACTATATCGATATAGCCACACATTAATAAAATTAGACATCTGGAAATAATTTTATATGCAAACATTTATTTCAATTACATAAAGTAAGTTTACTCAGTGGTAGCAAAAATTTGTCCAATGGGTCTGAAAAGTTACCTTAGTGAACATGAGTTGGTAATGGTAGCACCCTCCTGCTAATTCCCCAGCATTGGTACACCCTCAAATAACAGGCTACCTGTATGGTAGGCTTCCACAGCAGGTAAAAACCCACGGGTAGAGACTGTGTGCTGTTCCTTTCCCCAGCCCTTTCTTAGCAAATATCAGCATATGGATCCTTACAAACCATTTGAGAAAGGAAAGAGAAAAGGGAATAAAAAGAAAGAAGGTAAGAACTGGACCTACTGAACCTCTTACCATTCAAATGAAGCAAGAACCTGATATTATTTTGCAAAAATTTCTTCCTAACAGTTGAATGAGTAAACAGGTTTTTTTCTTTTCTTTTTCATTTATGAAAGTCAAAGGGAAAGAAAGAAGGAAAGAAATGGAGATGGACTAAGTGTCCACAGCAGATTCAGTACTCTGCTAAGCAAGGTCACAGTGAGTTACCTCTTTTATAGTCAACCAACCCAATTAAGAAAAAGCTTCATTCTGCACACCGAGTCACCAGTACTGTCTTTAGGTTAAATTAGCACATAATGTAACATAACTGTCATCTAATGGAACAGAATGCCTCAGATAAGAGTGAGTTTCCTCTCAATGGAGTTACATAAGCAGAATCCAGGTAGTATCTATGGGGAACCTTGGCAAATAATGTTTAATCAGGCCTTACATTTTATGGTCCTGTATGATCCTGGGATTCAATGAGTTTGAATTATATCATTCTAGAGCTATATAATAGATACCTTGAGGTTTTACATCATCAAAATATAAGCATATATGATATGACTAAAGAAAGCATAGTATTTGAACATGCTGGTGCTGAGGTCAGACTGCCATGGACAAAATATGGCTCTGCTACGATCAAACCATACTATGTGACTCAGTTTCCTCATGTGTAAGATGAGAATAACATCAAGATATTCTCACTCTAAAAATCCATTTAATGTTTTTCAAATAGCACCTGGCACATAGTAAGTGCTCAGTAAATGTTGGCTATTATTTATTCAGTTCAATCAACGCTTATGGGACCCTGGGCCCATGGGTATCTGCTTTGGCTCACTGTTACACATTACACCCGAGTTGATTCCAACTAGAAAGATTGGGCTCAGCAGACAGAAGCCCTTGGGGACTGAGTTACTTTGATGGGGTACCAGCAATCCCAGCCAAACTAGTCCCCTTCTTGCTCCATCTGCCCTACCCGGGCAATGTGCAAAAATGTTTATGGCGACCTCATTTGTTTTCCTTTCTGTTACTGCTGCCTTCCAAAGGCCAGGAACCGCTGAAATTAAACCAAAGCAGGGGCCAGGGGAGCAGACGGGGCCTGGGCCAGGGCCAGGAGTAATGAAGTGGAAAATGTTCACACTACAGGCAGCATTACAATGCACCTGTACAAATAGAAGGAGACCTGCCCACCCCCCTCCTCCTGGGCCCACTGCCTCTCTGACTTCTCTTTATGGCTCCACTCCCTGCCTTGCCTGATCAATGTTTCAGTCTACAGTGAAGATAAGGAACAAAGACCTCCAGAGTAAAGGAGTTAGACACAGGACAGAATGGGTGGGAAGTGAAAAAACTGTTACCCTTAGCCCAAAAGCTTCTTGAAAGTTCTGGTAACTTCTCTGAAGGGCCAGATGCCTAAAATAAGATACAATGCAGCACAGTTAATGAGTGTCAACTAAGTGCCAGGATTGGAACAAGTTACTTTCATATACCTTTGCTCATTTAACCCATCCAGGAGGTTTTGCTCCATTTCAATGACAAGGAGACAAAGCTAGTGAGCTTTGGAATCGAGGTGTAGGTCCAGGTATCATTATTCCTCTTTTGCAATGTGGTTACCACTCATATCAGAGTGTTGCGTGACTCTCAAACCCATGCAGCTATTGAGTGAGAAGCCAGCAAACCCAGGCTCTCAGGGTGGTGCTCACCATTGCACTCGCAGTAGTTAAGATACTTTAGGGGCATATAGCCCAGGCTCTCGTGGGTCAGCTGGCGCAGCAAAGATGAGGAGCATAGCTTCCCTCAGAGAGAGACCTGGGGCCACTGCTGCCATGATGGAAGATGGAAGGTGGATCGACGCCATATAGTTTTTGAGGCAGCATGCCTCTGGATGAGTCGCCCAATCTCACTGGGGCTGTTTCTCCATCTCTTAGGAGGCATTGCATGAGTACTAAGGGAGACAGTGCTTATAAAGCCCAACGTTCTGTTGCTTTTCACCTCTCTCAGGCCCCACCCACTTCACACTCAACTCTTATAGAAGAAGCTTCCTCACCACCATGGGAGAGGGCATGAAAGGTCAAAAGTCAAAGTCATTGCTGCTGACATACACCATGGAGCTCACCGCTTATCACTGCCTTCTCTACCGGTGATTAGGAGCAGGAAGACAGCAAACAGATGTAAAGATGTATGTCATATAGTAATGTTTTGAATAACTAATTTTTTTAAAAAAAAGATGTATGTCATATAGAGTCTGACACATAGTAGGCCTTCAGTAATTGCCAGCACCCTTGACAAACTGAGTTCTCAGCAAGCCAAAACATATACTGCTTTACAACCCTCCCGTCTATAGGGTTATGTAGCTCATAGTAAATGCGGATGAATGGCTGGCTTTTGAGTCTGTCAAGCACCTTGGGAGCATCTTCCACTGTGCTCTCTTGATCCCCTTCTAATGGCTCAGTCAATATTCAGCACCAAGCTCAGGCCTGTTTATAGCCAGGTGCTTCATGCACAAGTCTAGGAATCAACTGGACTCTTCAAGTTCTCCCACAGGTACTTTATTGCTTCAGAGAGCTCAGGGTCTGAGGTGAGGCCGAACATCAGGGTGTAAGGGTAGGGCAGGAGAAGGATGCTCAGCTCAGGGTAGCCAGCAAGTAGAGAGAAAGCAAAAAGGAGACAGAGGGAGGAAAGGGCCAAGGGCAAGTTATCATCCCCAAGGATACTGCCCCCGTGACCTGCTTCCTCTCACCATACTCAGTCTGCCTAGTTTTTAGCTCCTCCCACTAGTTCACTGAAATTATTAATTCATAAAATGGATTCATTCACTGATCTGAGTAGAGACCTCATGATCCAATCACATCCCAAAGTTCTACCTCTGGATATTTTGGGGTTGAGACCAAGTTTTTAAGTACATGAGCCTTTGGGTAAGGCAGAACATCATGGTATAAGAGTAGGGCAGAAGAATCAGCACTTAATTCAACATTCTTCATTGTTCTTTGTTGTTGACGTTAATATTGTTGCTATGAATTTTCATAGCCACTGTTTTAATCAAGGAAAAAGTCTAAACCTTGCAATGTATAAAAGTCAGAATTCCCAGGTTTTGGTCAACTGCTGTGCACTTACTCTGCTTTTCCCTATTTAATAAACTTACTTTGATCTTTCACTATGTGCCAGGCAATCAGCATAAGGAACTCACTGCTCCTGGAGAAGCAGATATTGAAATAGAAACTTTGAATACATTGTGATTCCTAAAATAAAATACATAAAATAAAATAAAATAAAACACATCCTGGCAGGAGAGAGAAACTAATTCCAAGAATGAAGAGTCAGCCTCTCTGATGTCCTAAAGTTGGTCAGCTATGTGGGGTTTGAGTTTCATCATGGGATGAAACAGGAAAAAACCATATGGTCCTGGCTACATCCCTGAGCACCCATGGCCTGCACCACCAGGGTTAAAAAGATCCAACAGATAGGCTGTTTCCCTCCATTTAGGAATCAGTTTTATCCCTATAATGGGCAATTAATAAGACAGTATCTGGTGTTATTATTTAATAGTTTCACATGAAGATTGTATATAGCAAGAGCTCCATAAGTGTCTGTTGACTTCATCTGAGCTGCACCCTGAGGTCTACTCCTGCACAGAGAAGACTGCTGCTTCTTAAGACAGGAGGCAGATCTTAATAATTTCCATTTCCACATTTGCATTATAATTGCCACATCCCTCCAGCAGCCAGGTCCTACTTGTCCATTATTAGACAAGTTATTGGTTGGATTTGGAATGTCCCCAAAGGCTCATGTACTTAAAACTTGGTCCCAACACAGCAATATCCAGAGGTGGAACTTTGGGATGTGATTGGGATCATGAGGTCTCAGATGAGTGAATGAATCCCATTTAATAATTTCAGTGAACTAGTGGGAGGAGGTAGAAACTAGGCAGACTGAGTATGGTGGGAGGAAGTAGGTCACTGGGGAAGAATCTTTGGGGATTGTAACTTGTCATTGGCCCTTTCTTCCCTCTGACTCCTTTTTGCTTTCTCTACTTGCTGGCTACCCTGAGCTGAGCATCTTTCTCCTGCCCTACCCTTACACCCTGATGTTCTGCCTCACCTCAGGCCGATATCAATGAAGCTAGCTGACCATGGACTGAAACCTCTGAAACCATGAACCAAAATAAACTTTTCCTCCTTTAGTTTATATCAGATCTTTTGGTCACAGCAATGAAAAGCTGACTAACATATCTATCAAACTCAGATTGTAATCCTCTCCCCAGGCTCAGCACTGATCCCCAGGCCTGGCCACTATCTGTGTTCCCATTGCATTCCAAGCCTTCTCACACCAGCACCCACTTTTTTATTTGTTCATCTCCCTTCCTAGGCTGATCTGAGAGTAGGGATTGGTCATCTATACTTTCCTTCATGTCTGGAACGTAGTAGGTCTACAATACATCTGTGTTGAGTGAACAAACGAGTGCCCTGTTTCCTCCAATAGGATTAGTAGGATTAGATTTTTCCAAGTCAAGTTGGAGTAAACCAGGATGCTAGAAGAATATGAACACCAGAAGAGTGGGATAATGTCAAAGAGTAAAGGAAAAGAACTTCATATTCTGCAGTTTTCCCTCACCTTTGTGATTCTTCTGGAAATCTGAAAGTAACTCTTTAAGAAAAGCCCAGTGTGTAATTTCAAGAGTTCCCAGGCAGGCCAGGTGTTTCCTGTGAGGGGCTGGTCAATGCACTCTTCCTGGCCAGGCATGATTCTGTGGCCAGGACAATGCTCTGGGTTTAGATTACTGAGCAGCAAGAGAAGCAATAACAGATTAACTTAGACTGGGTAATTTATAAATAATAGAAGTTTGTTTGCCTGGAGGCTGGGAAGTCCAAGGTCACTGGGCCACATCTGATGCTGGGTTCTAACATCACAGAGGCATTACATGGCAAGAGAGGACAAAAGAGGCAAACATTTCCATAACAAATCCACTTCTGTGCTAACTCACTAGTCCACCATGATGGCAGAATGCAGAGGTAGACTAAGCTTCCAACACATGAACTTTCAAACCATAGCAAGGACAAGCTCAAACTCCACTGAGAAAGGCAGCTACAGACCCAGACCCAAATGCTGGTTTGCCATGCCCCCAACATCATGACCAAAAGTTGATATCTCGGGATCATCAGAATTTTTTTTTAGAGGACTTCACACCATAAAAACCAAAATGTTTCCAGTTCTCAGTGGGGAAACCATTCAATTCAGCTAATATTTAGTATGTTATACTTTAAGAGGAAAACAGACCTTGAAAACACTGCAGAAAAAGTCACAGGATGCTTACCTAAAATGAAGAGGAGTTCTCTGTTTGGAAATGGAACAATCACAGCCATGCTTTAAATAGAAGCAACCTCAAACTTGGGAACATTTGGATTTCAAAAACTGTGACACTCTCAAGAATCACTAAGTACACAATGGGGGCCAGGGATGTCTAAGATGTCCCATAGTTGCACAATACAATGTCAGGCAAACAAATAACAAATATCTACTGGTCATTGCTTGAATATAAGCATCCATTATCAGGGAAACACAAACATTATCAGGGAATGACTACATGGAACAGCATGGAGAAAGATTCTGAGGCCACATTTGGATTCGGCTAGAAAGTGTGCAAGGATTGAGTAGAGATGTTTGTCATGGATGTACAAATAAAGAAGAGCGGCACATCACACACAGTTATTTGCCATCCCTGATATTGTTCCTGGATCAACTAGAAATGATAAAACTGAGACCCAGGGTTGACGAGTAGTCTAAGATTGGAAAGAGGATTTCTTTTAAAAAGGTTGTTATTGTGTAGACATAATTATGAGGCCATTTTTATGAGTTGGAGGATGGGTTCAGTAAAGCCTCCCCTCCTAGACATGTAGAGTCTCAGGCAGCAGAGATTCCACGCTTCACCAGAGCCAATCTCCGTCCAGCACCTGAAAAAATACACCCCCATTGAATTGGGCTGCCACCTACCATGCCACCCACAGGACAGCCCTTTTCAGTCTATTTGAAGTTTAATAAATAGAAATCAACAATACCTTACTATAATCTTCCTGAGGCCACTAAGACCACATCCCAAGCTCTTAAAATACCTGCATGATATTGAGGGCCACTTTGATGGGATGGAGCTCTCCAATGTTGAGTCTATATGCCATCGGGTCCATAGCCCCTAGTATGTCCCTCACAGACTGCACAGCTAGAGGTCCTCCCTCTGGGTTTGAGTGCTGGCTCTGGTGTTCTCTACGATAGAAAACTCCTCCCCAGTCATTCAGGTCTTCTCCAAGACTGCTTTGTCCTGCCCTCATTGGAAGACTTCCTTTTTCTATGTTCCCTTTAATTTATTCTGAGTACCTCAACCATGATACCACCTTCTTCTTATAACTATTCACTAGTAACAGTGAATTTCACAAGAAATATGAATATGTTGTATTCAATATCACAGCTCTTGTAAGTGAGTACACTATTCAACCCAAAGTAGGGGCTTCATAAGCATTTGTTGTATGCACAGATGACTGAATGGATGAGTAATGTCATCTTGAAGTTTATCTTTAAGTCTTAGCACACTGTGATTTTATCTTTCTTAGAAAAATAACAATCCAATTGTTCTTGAGGCAGGTTTTCATGTTCTATGAAATATACCAGTTCATTAGAGAGCTATCATGCTGAATAATTGATAAGTAAATGGTAAAAATTAATTAATTAATTAATTAATTAATTAGGGGAAACTTTTTCTAAGATGTAATTCAGCACATATACTTTACCAGTGTATATATGTTGCTTATTATTCCAGCATATGATGTATGATGCTGCAATCAAAAGAAGTGGGGAGGGCTGGGGTTGTAGTTCAGTGGTAGAGTGTTTACCTAGCATGTGTGAGGCACTGGGTTCACTTCTCAGAACTGCATATAAATAAATAAAGTAAAGGTCCATGGACAACCTAAAAAAATTGAAATAAAAAATAAAAAGAAATGGGGAAAGCACACACCCTACAATAGAATGTCTGGTGGTCTCATGAGAGATTTCTGATTCATGAACCTAGAACATTCCATGATAAAATGATGAACAGGCAGCTGTAACTAATTTATGGATATTGGGTTTGGGGGGATGATTATTAGTCTATATTACATATGTTTCTTACAAGAACATCATGTATTTTTATATCATTCAATATTTGCTGTGCATTAAACTATGAATCAAAATTGATCATTTTGATTCATTTTCATTTCTATTCACTTTAATCTGAATATACATTATACTTGTAAGTTTCTTTTCGTGTTCCATTGATATGATGCTCCTTTTAGGTTTCTTAGATAAATAACTGCTACCATTATGGAAGCATATCATTGAATGGCTCTGCCCCAGTGTGCTGATTTCCTTGGGAAAATAGATTTGAAAGTGGAGGGAAGTGCAGACTGGAGTCATCAATAATAAAATGGGGTTCCATAAAAGTTAAAATCTAAAAAGACATGAGGATGGTAAGGAAGCTGTAAAAACTACATGGACAAAGAGAAATGAAGTTACAGAAAATAAAACTTGGGTTAGATTTTAAAACATAAACCCATGTTTGTCCATATAAAATATAAACACAAGAAATGTCATAGAAATCTTAAAGTAATAAAGATGGGACATAACAAGTCAGATAAATGTACAAAGAAAGCAAGAAAAATTAATCATTAGACAAAGCAGATTTTAAAAGGGGGAAAGGTAAAGATATCACTTCATAGTGATCAAATTTATAACCTCAAATGAGGACAGAATGGTAATAAACTCATTTAAATTACAATGCTGCAAACAACTTTAAAAAATAGAATTTCAATATTCATCTCCATTCTAGTTAGGTAATTTCTTAGATTTAAGTAAGAAAATAGAATAAATAACATTTTGAATTTAAAAAACCTCTAATGAGCCCTCAACACCCAAAAAAAAAGAATGATGGAAAATATAATCTATAAAGACTGAAATTAATTTGAGAGCAGAAATAGAGTATACAGTGACATCACATATAAACCTAAAGACTGTTTTTTGAGGTAAAAATAAAACCTTTACAAGCCTATTACAAGTTTATTCAAGAAAAAGGAAATAAATTGAAAATGCAGGAGGAATATAACATATAGAAGATATAAATGATTTAAGAATGCTTTGCCTAGCCATGTACCAATACTTTTGAAATTTTTTAATTATTTGGATAATTGAGCAAAAAATGTGAATTAAAAAATTGGTTCAACAAGAAATAGAAAGGATTAAATATAGCTATGTTCAAAGCACAATTCAAGAAATTTGTTTTTAATGTTACCCTCTCTCTCAACTTCACAATGTTCAGGTCTTATATGGTGAATTCCTTTATACTGTAAGAAAAGAGATTCCCATGCTATCTAAAGTTATCTATAATATGGATAAATCTGAAAGGCTATCCCATTTATTTTATAAAACTATCATAAATCCTTATGTTAAAATTTGATCAATAATTCCAAAAAAGGTAACTATAGCTCAGCTTCACATATTACTATGTTTGTAAAAATTCTAAATAAAATGGTAGTGAATTGAATTCCATAGTATATTAAAAAGAATAATCCACCATGACTAAGTAGGGCTTATCCCAGGTATGTAATGTTTCCAAGTGTCATCTTAATGAAGAAAGAGGCGATAAATACAAAGTTGATTTGGACAAATAATAATGATGAACTACCCTTGACAAATTTTAGAATCCAGAACAAGACTATAATTATTACAATAGTGTAATATCAGTACCCCAAAATACAAACAGATGAATGGGAAGCAATACACTGGAAAAATGGAACATTTACATTCAAATAGTATGTATCATAAGGATGACATAAAAAAAATCAATGTGGAAAGAAAAGAAGTGAGATCTGGGTCAGGAGGAAAGGAGAAGAGAGCCATCTTTCAGTACCTTAGGCTTCTTGACTGAAAGAGAAATCCTCTCAGTTTAAGCTTCAAGGACTAAATCAGGGGGAAAAAATGGGTGCCAGGGAGGGAGATGTCTGCTCAGTGAGTAAAAAAGCAAACAGCTGCCTCCAGAGAATACGAGCAGGACCCTAAACTTAGTTTGCAGAAACCAGTACTAAATGAAAATGTGGGGCCTCTTATCAAAATTATTAAGGATTTCAAGATGGCAGCTGTAGAGCTTTATCCCAGGCATGCTGGGTGACAGCATAGTTGGACCAGCCCGGGCCCAAATTTCCTATCATGGAAGATGAGGACTGGTGGGAACACTGCCAAGAAGCTTCAAGTTCCAGCCTGGTGAATATATAAACTGTTTCATTCTAACATAATCCATTTCTAATATAATCCATATAATCCAATAATCCATTTCCCTCACATTCTCATCAATATAAAGATACAGGATGGAGACACACCCTCAGGCTGTCACATTAAGACATACCTGCTTCTCCATTGATTGCCTAGTGTTGTTCCACTCTATAGAGGTCACCTGTTATGTGTTGTTGGAGTACAGAAAATCACTTTGAACCATAAGACTTGAGTGTTTCACAGCATTTCCATTCACATCACCTCTTTTGACCATAATAGAAAAACATTGTTCTATACATTTTATCTGAAAGGGAAAGTTAGGCTCCAGTAAGTTCTGATGTTCCCAAGGCATACAGCTAGAGAATTGGCCATGTAGGACCCAAACCCAAGTCTATTAATAACTAAGTTATTCAATTATCAATTTATACGTCCTTCCCTCTATATATACAAAGTCCCCTTCTAAATCCTGGCACGTTCTACTATATACAAGGTCCCCAATTAGACCCTGGGAACACCACAGGTCCTGGCTTCGGGATCTCATCTCATATCTTTGTGAGGAAAATTGCCAAGGAAATAAGTTTCATCATACCACAAGATGATTAAAAGAATGCAAGTGAGTACAGAGAACAAAAGTACAGAATGCTGAATTCTACCTAAAGGGGCCAAGGGAGGCTTTGCAGAGCCAGCAGTCACTTAGAGGACTCTCCAGGGTGAGACTGAGAGTTTCCCATCACAGGGCTGACTTGAACATAAGTAAAGAAAATCACAAGCTCCCCTACTGGGCTCTCAAGGAAGTTTGGCTGGCTGAAAAGCTTCACACTCAGTTGACTGAGTCCCACCAATGGGAACTGTGTGTCATGAGGAACCATTTGTAGAGATCAATTTCCCAAACAAGTGATAGAAACCTGGGAGCCAAAGTTCAGAAGTGGCCAGAATTGAAAACAGCCAGGAGTCCAGAGATAATCCATACCATAGAAGTGATTCTAAGCACTTCCAAGCACTGGACTACGGAATACATCTCATTTGGACTTCACAATCACCTGGCAAGGTCAGTGGGGCAAGATTTTCCTGAGCATGTCCAAGACCTGAGCTGGGCTGTTCCACTAGCAGACATTAGCCAGGATCACAATACATGTGGCTTACCTCCTATCCAGGGCTCTGTTCATTTGCCCCAGGAGGAATGTAAGACCCTGCCCACCTCTAGGGAAACGGCCTTTCTCATTCGTGGATAACTCTTCATCTTCACGTTCAGTTTACCTCTAGGGCAAGCATGACTGACAGCATCTTCTGCCTACCTGTTAATCATAATAACCTACCTACCTGAGATGTCACCTGGGGAACTCTAGATCCACAACAGATTTCTATCAGATACTTGGCCAAACAGGAGTTCATTGTTATAATGAGTTTGTATCAGATAGAGCTGTGGTGTGAAAATAACCAAAGTAACTACTATAGCATCTGTTGTATTGTTAAAGGCTATGTGGACACGAAGATCAACAATTGCATTCTTAGTTTTGCTTCTTCTACTTAATAGACATGGTGCCTTGAGTGGGTGCCTTGAGTGTCTCTTAGTCTCAGTTTCATTTTATGGCCAACAGACATGAGGTTGCTTACCTTATAGATTTGTTATGAAATGAAATAGCCTAACAGATAGATGTGAAAGCATTTGTTATTTAATAAAATGCTATAGAAATGTTGGCTTTTTAAAAAAATATGTTTCAGTTGTCGATGAACCTTTATTTTTTTTATTTATTTACATGCAGTGCTGAGAATTGAACCCAGTGCCTCACTCATGCTAGGCAAGTGCTCTATCACTGAGCCACAACCCCAGCCAAGAAATGTTGACTTTTATTATTCTTCGTGACATTATTCCATCATCCTCAGAAAATATGTGTGTCATCATAATTATAACCTCAAATCCTCATTACCTATGTGGGGTCCACATTACTTCTAATAAACAACCATATTAAGTTAGGGGGAATTTAAAAGTAAATCACTCCAGGACATGTAGACTGATAAGACCTCACTTGTGACAAAACTCTTTTTTTCCATCACACATAAAACCACACATGCATAGAACCAAAACCTACATTATATTCCACCAAGAAAATAGCATAAGATCTGGGTCAAGTTGTCAGCAATCCCTGGTAGAAGCTGTTCCCTTCATTTCTTTCCAAGGAACTGGTGTCTAATGGTGAGAAACAAGAAACATGCATACAGTAATCTAAGACACAAACCATTAAGTTGACAGAGAGAAAGCTTTAGGGAAGAATACAGAAGGCATATCTGGAAAGGAGAGCCAAGGAAGTCATCCTGAAAGCGTAAACTTTCAACCAATCTTTGCAGTGGACAGGGATTTCCAGTTTGGTACAGTGGAAAGAGCATGAATTCTTTATTCAGCAAATGACCAGTGATTGATGCTGGTCAGAAAGCAGCCTTCACCACTTAGCATAAGTTTTCGAACCTCTAAGGTAGGATAAAGCTGGTAGGATACCAGCTTGGAAGGATTGCTGTTCCCAACATTTACTTCAATTGTAGACACAAAAATCTCCAGTTTGGGGTTGGGGATGTGGCTCAAGCAGTAGCACGCTCGCCTGGCATGTGTGCGGCCTGGGTTCAATCCTCAGCACCACATACAAAGAAAGATGTTGTGTCGTTCAAAAACTAAAATAAATAAATAAATAAATAAAATTCTCTCTCAAAAAAAATCTCCAGTTTCCAACCAATGCTCTTGCTCCTAGTAAGATCAAATTATGTTTCTAAAGACCAAAAGTAATAATTCAACCAGTATAGAACATTCTATATCTGCCTACACAGTGCTGAGAGAACTCTGGGTATTGTAGAATTATAATATTTCTTAAATTCTAAGATACCATTAATTTCAAGAAGCATCACCGATTTAATAACTTTTAGGTTGAAGCAGGGAGATGACATCATATGCACATATCACTGGTAAGATCTGAATCGATTTCAGAGCATTCAATTTGAAAAAAGTACTTCTGAATTTTAGGACAAGTGATCTAAGATATGACCTCTATCCTCCAAAAGTAAGCAGTCCAGTTGGCAAGTTAAGACTCCATAGAAAAATAAAAATAAATATAAATAAATAAATAGCATATGGTTAAATACTGAAGAATAGATACTGGAGATCTCAGTGTTTCTTTTTCTACTGGGCACTGGAGGGCTGCGGAAGAGGCCATACTTTACATTGCTCATAGGCTGTGTGTTTAAACATTCTTGACCAGGCTTAAAGATTCCTGTAGACATGCACCAATTAGGTAGGCTGCAGAACTTCAAGCATGCAATCAAGCCAAACCAATTCAACTCTGACAACATTCCCTAAGCATCTACTTGATGCACTCTGAGGCCTTATTCATCCCTACAGTCTCCCACAACCCCTGGGAGAGAATACAGTGCACAATGCACAGTTGCTCAGTTCCCCAACTGAGTTAAACTGTTCCCATTATTCAAATGGAGTCCAAATTCTTGGAAAAATATAGAAACAGTTAATCATCCGGTGAATGGTGTGCATCAGAAGCATTTATGGTGCCAATCTATAACCATCTAATACTTTTGTAAAATACAAAATCTCATGCTTGGATACCATGGTGATGTCAAATTGCCATGAAATTTCTCAACTGTCACTCTTATTTTCTATACCAACTTCAGCAAGAACCCACGACAGTTTGCAGATTGACACCAGTACACAGACCACATTTGGAGTAGCACCAGTGTGCATGATTCCAAAAACCTTAATATCTGGAAATCTCAAAATGAATGGGAAAAGTAATTAATTGGCAAGTCTTATGAAGTTTAATGATGATGATAAGAATATTTATTTTTGAAAGTGCTTTCTATGTGGTAGTTACTATCAATGACCTGGAACTAGTGTAATGGTATCTTTTCATTGAAGAGATTGCTCTTAAATTAGGGAGACAGACAAGAACACCCCTCAGTTCTTTTGCCTTTGGCCTCACTCTTGCATTGCTTACACCCCGTAACTCTAGGTCATGTGTTCGGACATCCTTGACCAGACTTACAGGAAAAGTATTGCTGTCAGCAGAAAACACAAGAGCTGGAGACGTCCTTCAGGCAGCTTCTGGGTGTACTTCCTGTGTCATCAGTATGAATTAGAGACTTGATTTCCTTATCTGGGCACCCGAGGACCTCTACAACTTATGGTCCTTGTTTTAGATGTACAAGGCTTCCTATGGCGTCAGTATAATCAAATGAGGTACATGAGTGGCTTATCACAGACTCATGAGAAATACCAGCAAAGAGGAAAGTTCTGATGCACCCTTCAGGGTACTAAAATCTCTGTAATGAAGAACAACTCGGGGACAGGAGATGCTTGGCCTGGAAGAGAACTGAATCAGAAGGACAATAGAGCTGCCTTCGCGGCAAGAAAACTGTTTCATGGAATGAGCTTGACCCTCTCCTGGGTGGTCCCTCAGCCAGCATAAAAAACTTACAGAGACAGTTTTCAGCTCAAAGGAAGAAGTTTCTGGCAGCTGGAGTCTTTCTAAGATGGAAAGGCTAGCTTGCTGGAGTGAGCTGTCAGGTATGTGAAGCTGTGTCACTTGTCAGGAGCCCCATAGGAGCGGGTTGGGTGTTTTCCAGGTGTTTCTGAACATACCTTTGCAATTCTAAAAAAATCCACTAAGCAACTCTCTGTGTGTGGGAAGAGCCTCCTCTGCCTTTTGTTAGTTTGGGCATACAAGGTAGGGCAGCTTGGAACATGTCAATCAATTAATCAGAGCTACTAAAAATAGCAAAGTGAGGCTGAAAAGCAGTCCCAATGTCCCTTTCAGTTGCCTAACCTTTTATAGTATGTGAACCATCTTCACACACTGCCTCATCTACAATTCTGGGAGGTGTTGTTATTACCTCTAAATTATAGGAATGAAGCAGAGTCAGAGAAGTTCCTAGTTCAGCAAAGAACTCACACACAGTGAAGTAGAGACCCTAGGCTCAAACCCAATGCTCTGATTCTCAATCCCAAACTCTTCTACTCGTCTCTCCCCAGTCTCTCCCCATCCCATTTTGAGACTCAGTGTTCCTGGCCTAAGCAACCCCCATAACCCCAACACTTAGTATGCTTGTGAAGGTCTGAAATGACAAAGTATTTGAAAATGCTTTGAACAGTTGGAA
Source organism: Callospermophilus lateralis (assembly GCF_048772815.1). Classification (NCBI taxonomy): domain Eukaryota; kingdom Metazoa; phylum Chordata; class Mammalia; order Rodentia; family Sciuridae; genus Callospermophilus; species Callospermophilus lateralis. The sequence continues at coordinate 98,113,111 of NC_135311.1, forward strand.
TGATTTCCTTCATCCGTCCGACCTTCCTTCCTCCCTTCCCCCTCCATCCCTCTTTTGTTGTTGTTGTTTTTTTTTTTTCTTCCTTAAATGTAGTTACTGAACAGATTCAATTTTCCTGGCACTATGACAATTATCTGTGATGCCAAGGTGAATAATCCACCGTCTATGCCTTCAGGGAGCAGCCAGTCTGGCTGGAAGATCCAGGCGTGTTGAAGGGCAAATTATAGCCCAGTAGCAGAAAAGCAAGTAGCAAGATTGAAAAAAAAAAATGGACAAAAGACATTTCTCCAAAGACATAAAAATGGCCAAGAGATTTATGAAAGGCACTCAACATCAGGGAAATGCAAATTAAACCCACCACGAGTTATCACCTCTCTCCATAGGAATGCTATTATAAAAAGACAAGAGATAACAAATGTTGGTGAGAGTGGGAAGAAAAGGAAACACTTGTACATGGTTGGTGGGAACGCAGATTGGAACAGCATTCATGTAAAACAGTATGGAGGTTCCTAAAGAAATCTAAAATAGAACTACCATATGACCCAGGAATCCCTTTTCTGGGTATATGCCCATAAAAGATGATATCACCACCCTGTAAAGACATCTGTACAACCACATTTATTACACCATTATTTACAGTAGTCAAGATAATGAAAAAACCCAGTGTCCATTGATAGATGAATATATATATACATATACATATATATGTATATACACATACATACACACACACACACACACACATACACACACACACACACCTGGGAATATTATGCAGCCTTAAAAAGGAGCCTCTACATTGCCACAACACAAATGGACCTGGAGGACATTATGAAAAGTGAAAAAAATCAAAGAAAGAAAAGTATTACGTCATGATTTCACTTATGTGTGGAATGTAAAAAGGGATTCAGATATGCAGAAACAGTGAAATGGGGGTATGTGGGGACAGAGGAAATGGGAAATTATAGACTAAAGGACATAAAATAGCAGATATGCAGGATGAACAAGTCTGGAGCTGTAATGTACAACATGAGGACTAAAGTTAATAAAATTGTATTAAATGAGGGGTTTCTGTTAAATAAGCAGATTTTATCTGCTCCCGTCACAACACAGTAACTATGAGGGGATCTTCTGTACTTGAGTAACCTGTTACTATCTAAATGTACCCTATAATCTGTTGTAAACCTCAAATATACACATTCACTTTATTTCAACCCTCTGCCCAAAAGCACAAAGTGTGTCAATACTGAAAAAGAAAAAAAAAAAGAATTGTATATATAATGGACACTGTTCAGAGACCGGGTGATTCATTCGGGTCCGTGGTCAGAGATGACTTCCCAGGGAGAACAACATCTCAGGTGTGTTGAAAGGAAGATTTGCTGTTCACCAGGCAGATGTCGTTGGAGCAGGGAAAGTGGGTATTCCAGGGAAAGAAAGAAACATTTGCTAAGCCATGGAGATATAGGAGTGTAGGGTGTCTTCAGGGGCCTGGAAGTAGTGCAGTAGAATTGGCGTGTCAAGTAAGGGCTAAGGGTAGTGAGAGATGGGTAGATAGGTCAGCAGGGGTGGACAGGAAGACTCAAGGCCTCCATAAGGAGCTCTGATTTTGTCCTGTGGGCAATGGGGAGTTCTTAAGGTGGTTCAGACCAAGGAGAGAAGGTTTTAGAACTGGCATGCAGGCACCAGAATGTAGAATAGATAAGAGGGGAGAGGCTGTCTTTTATCAATGTCGCATTTGAACTCTATGAGGGGAAATTCTGTTTCCTACCACTAGTCAGGGTCAAGGTGAGACGGAGTTCTGGGCAGAGGCAGGGCCACCACAGTCATCTGTGAAAGAGTTGCCGAGGTCACGGGAGTGGAGACGAGACAGCTGGGTGGCAAATCCTTCCAAAAAGAAGCAAGAGGACCTGATTTTGTTCTTTCAGGGTCTCCAGGAGACAGATGGTTCTGAGAGGTTTCTGACTTGGTGAGATGCACCCCAAAATGGAGACTTCAGGAAAAAAAAAAAAACAGAGGTTCTAGTAGATGAACAAGATCAGTTTGGGTTAGCTGGATTTGAGATATTTGTGGGACATCATGGATGTTCAGGAGGATCCAAGGGTCTGGCCTAAAAATCTAGAAAAGCCATTAGCACTACAGAGGTCAGAGTTAGGGTCCATGGACCACAGAGACATGTACTAAAGTTGCCACTGGCTCCTCCCATTGGATCTGTGTCAATAATTATTGATCTAAAAAGAAGTTGGATTATAATGACCCAAGATCTCACAGAAGACTATCCAGAAGCTGCCTACCTGGTACTTTGATCAGTTATCCCCCACCCCCTTAAAGAGGTAGGGATTTATTTTTCAAATCCACAATTTTTCCTGACGTTCCATTTAGTCATTCCTATTTTTCACCACCAGATTGTTTGCTGGGGAAAAGAACAAAAACAGCAACAGATGTCTTTGTTGGGGGGGTTTTGCAAAACTCTCTGGTTAAGATAACACTTTCAATTAAAGAAATTATATCATCCAAATACCATATGCCTACAAGCCCTCAGTTGCAAAAATCACCTGTTTTCAAAATTTGTTTGAAGAGTTCCTCTAACTACCACGCAGCTCAGCTGAGCATCTGACAGGTCTCTTTTTTGTTTCTCCTCTGGATTCAGCATGGTTCAGTTCAAATAGCTGGTCAAGATGGGCATCCTCTGATTTATTCTCAGAGCTCTATAGACATTCACCACCAATTCCTTGCTTTTTGTGCACACACATATGCACATGCCTGCAAGCATGTGCACACACACACACACACACACACACACCCCTGCATGTATGTAGCCCATGCCACTCATTGTCCATCAGAGCCTGGCCCATTTTAGGTACGCAGCAAATAATTGTGGATTCAATTTATTTATTTCTTACTTCCTCCCTCTCTGATCCTTCTATATCTTCACATTTTCTGAAAGACCTCTGTGCCAATCAGTATCAAGCACAGAGAGGACAACGATAATTAAGCAGATTTTCTGTCCTCAGGACACTTACAGTCTAGAGGGGAAATGGCCAAGCAAAGGAGAATTGTAATCCCAGAAAGAATATGTATTTCTTAAGAGCAGAAACCAGCCCTCATTCCTCTATAACCCTTCTTTGCACTGTGTTAGGAGCTCAATCGGCATTCAGTACGGGTTGGTTGAATGAAACGTTTGTTGAATGACATATGCCTTCCCCAGACAAGCAAGCTCCACGCGGCCGAGCATAGGAAAAACGCATGCTAAAATTCAGAGTGGAAGTGAGCACAGAAGGACTCGTTGAGCTGGTGGGATGTGCCCTGAGTGGAGAGGTGGGAGGACACTGCCTGCCAGGCGGGAGGAGGCACTGTACCCAAAACACAAGGGCAGGCAGTGCTCAAGAAGAGACTCAACCATGAGCAGTCTGATTGGGCTACCCCATCAGGTGAAAGGAGAATACATAACCCAAACCCCAGCTTAGAGAGTCTTCGTTACCTGATTTGAAGAGATTAGGCTTTATGAACCACTGAGAAACAGAGACTGCACTGTGACAAATAAAAAGTAGCATCTAGTCCAGCTCAATCCTACACACCAGACTCATCACGCCCTATTCTGTGCTATGAACACTGGGGGAAAGTCTGATTTTCCCTTCTTGTCTGTAAGCAAGTTCAGAGTGGGAACTTGGATTCAGTATGCATGGATTACTCTGCTGGATGTTCTGCTTGCCCATCCACATCTGCACCAGTTCTGTGCCCCAAGATGCTTACCTTATAGAGGATGCCAATGGACTCTCTTGCTCCCAGATCCCAGTTGAGTTTATCCAGTGGAACTACCAGCAGATCAGAAACTGAGAGGAGAATGAGGTTGTGTGTGTGGGGGGGGGGGGCGGGGGTTGGCACTCCTGGCTCCTTCTCCATCGCGTTGTTCCAGATTCATTGCTTTCTTCTACCATGGCCACAGCTCTTGAAAGCCCACCACCCTCCCCACCCACCTCCCTTCTCCAGGTGCCATGATGGCTCCTTCCTCTCACCCTTCTGGGCCTAGGGATGATAACAGATCCCTTGTGTTGCTAGCCCTAGGACCCAGCATGGTTCTTGGTTTCTTTCTCACTGTTCTCCTTAATTACCCAGTCTGAGTGTTCTAAGACTTTCATATGAGTACCTGTCATATGTCAAGCACACTCTAAGGCGGCTTCCATGTCATCTTCTCAAAGACTGGGGCAAATATTAGTATTTTGTTTACAGGTTAAAATAAAAAAAAAAAAAAAACCTGAAATCCAGATCTTTTAGGTAACGGGTCAAGACCCACCTTCTACAACTTGCAATGCCACCATTTAAAATAGTCCCTAGCACACAACAGCTCCTTGATTGAATATCTGAGTACAAGGTTGTTGCTAAAGACTAATACAAGTTCTAGACAGCACCAGGGCTTTTGAGGTTCAATGGAGGAGTCAGGAAAGACAAAATTAAAATCCAGACTCCACTACTGACTAGTTCTTTGAGCCTTAAGTCCTTATGTGGGAATTTGGGTAATAACTCTTCAGATATGTTATAGGGACCAAGTAAGATCAAAGTCACACAGTACCCAAGACAGAACAGGTCTTTATGAATGATAGCCTTACATAATACCTGTTCTCATTAGTACTCCAATAGCCTCAATGAAATAGTCTTTTCTTCTCTTAAAATTTACTCTCCAAACATACATACATACAAACACACATAAAAATCTTCATCAGTTAAACAAGCTGCCGGTGCTCAAAGCTTCCTAATTAGGTTGTTCTTGTTCTTTCACTTGGCCATCTCAAAAGCTCTATGTTGGAAATTATGCAGGTGAAAGAGAAGTTTCAAGAAGAATAATGAAGGAAAAATGACATATTTGAAAGTGATCACGTGCCAGCCACTTCCATACACACTAACTCTAACTCTTAAATTTTCACAAAACATGCGTGGAATTCCCAAGTTCACCTTGAACTTGATGAAGGTCAAAGAAATGAAGTGCCTTGTTGGAGGTCATGCAGCTACCAATGAGGGTGATCAGGATTTGAGCTGAGTTTTCTCCACCCTGCAGTGCCTCACCACAGAGTCCAAGCCACCTCCTACAGCTGGGGGACAGTCCCTCTTTCACTTCCCTTGATGTTTGTGTTTTCCTTTTTGAAGCTCAAACTTCTTCAGCTGGAAGCAGCAAACCATTCCAAGACGACAGGAGTGAGCCGCAGATCTTCCCTTCTGGGCTTTGCCAGCTCTTCTCCTTTAATTGTTTCTGGGGGCAGGGAAAACCCCCGTCCGTGGAATTCCATAACAAATATGATGGCCACAAGGCAGACAATGGCAGGAAATGTTGAAAGATTCCCTGTCCTCTCCTAACAGTGCCGTGGGGGAGCGCATGTCCGCTCCTGGGAACAGAATCCGAGGGCAAAGGTTCCCCACAACGTTCCCCACTCACGTTTTGTGAGTGCATAGTTAGCCTTCCTTCCGTTTTTTAAAAATATTTTTCTAACCAGGTCTCCGGAATTGGACATAAACACTGCCCGTGTCATTCCATCCTCTGCAAACAGCATTCCACTCTCCGGCCCCATGAGCATCGAGATAAAGGGGGCCTGGCCTTTGAAATCTTGAGAAAAGGAGGTGCGACAGAACAAAACACACAGCTCTGTTCTGGTTCTGCTTCATCTCCGGAGCAGCTCTGTGAGATCAAGCCCAAGGGGAAAATGGGACAGGGACTCTGATCGGATCTTCACTAGTGATGAGGTCTCAGCTGCGCTGAGAAAAGGAGATAATGTGAAGATTTGCATGAAAAGTCCTGCTTCCGAATCAAATCCTCCTAGTCGCAGTCTCTTCTGCACAGTCTCTTCTGCATTGCAAGGAGGACAATAATATCTACCCCTGAAAGCTGTTGTGAGGATTAAAAAAAAAAAAAATACTGGGTCCTGTGGTGGGGCATCCAGAGCCAGTCTCTTTTGGACTTGGGCTGGAGCAGGTTGACAGAGGTGGCAACCAACTCTGCCGGCCCTCTGCCCCCACCCGCCACCAAATTCTGCCACCTTCTAGGAGAAAGGAGAGGCCTTCAGAGGGAGTATCCTGATGTCACTGTCTCAGTCCACCTCAAGCTGAGCCCTTGAGAACCATACTTACTTAGGTGTTGAAGTTTTTCATCTTAGACTACAAAACTTTCACCAATTCAATGGGTCCACCACATTTCAATTTTTTATTTTTTTTTCCTTACTTGGCCTTGGAAAAAAGAATTGACACAAATAAGGGAGAGACAGAAAGGAACAGGGAGAGGGGGAACAGAGTGTGAGACAGAGCTGGGGAGACCAGTCTGGCAGGAGGAGTTGGTTGAGCCAATCTTATCAGAAGATCTTTCTAGAAGGATTATTGAACAACATAAGGAAACAACCAACAATGATAAAGCAACCAGGCAGACAGAGAGGAATTCAGGCTCCACATATCCTCAGAAAAAACAAAATAGCATTTTATTCATTTATGTAACAAATATTTATTGAACTCCATCTATGTATCAGACACCACTCTAGATAGAGCTGGTAGAGAGATACTGGAGATATATCTCTGAATGAGATTAAAAGGATCTCAGATCTCCCAGAGCATATATTCTTGTTGTGCATCTCCAAGCATATCATTCCACCTCCCTGAGTCTCAATTTTTTCACTTGGAAAAAAAAAATGTCCACTATTAGAGCTGACATGGTAGGTATTCCTCAAGGGCTTATAATTCCTTAAATATTAGTTTCATATTTATTTGGAAGACATAAAGTGTATTGGGTGAGGAAAGAACTGAAAGGGAGGCCACACAGGTCCACCTGGAAAGCTGTCTAAGTGTCAGTCTCAGGGATCCTTGGGGTTGTACAGCACACAACTCACAACCACACAAATACGCACAGCACCCTACAACATGCTTCACTCAGCTCATGAATCCAAGTCCTACAATCAGACCAACCCAGCCTCCATGGCAGACAGTTGAGGTGCCTGTGGGGCTCCTTCCTCAGCCCAAGTAGCTTGTCTCCCTCTTTCTTCCAACCACATCCAATGCTCTGTCTCAGATAAACTCTTTTATGTTTCATTTCTGGTGATGATGAATTGCTCCTGAACACTGGTGAACCCAGTTACTGCTCAATGGGCCGGACCACAGTGTCATCCAGCTCCACCCTCTTGCAGGGACTGAAAGGCACAGGAGAAGTTCACAGAAAGCAATTGGCTGGGGGGACCCACTCAATGGGCAATAGTCCTCATGATCTCCTTTCATCATCTCCACAAGGTGGTTTGAAAAGTGAAACAGGTGGGGTAGAGGGGTGGTTCCCAGACAATTGATCCCAGTGGGTAGTACTGTATGTGCAGCAGCAGCATCCACAAAGAGCCAAACAACCAGCAAACTAAACAGCTAAATTCTGAAACCATAAGATAAACTAAGGAAAACTCAGGGTCAAGGGCGACAGAAACTTTTTGCTGCTGCAAAAACACAGGCAGCCCCTGCCACTTTGTTCCTACCCACAGACCCCAGAGGACGCATGCCCCTCCTTCCCCCTTTCTCCCTGCCATCCCAGCCCCACCGGCTTCCACCTCCCAGTAGACATTATTTTCTGTGCCCCTTTCATTTGCAGGCTTTAGGGCCATATCCTGCCATCAATTTGGGGGCTGACTTCAATGAACATTCTGTGCAGGGCCGGGAGGGGCAGGATGCAGCTTTCTCCTGGTCGCCCTGATACAATAGGGTTTTCTACTGAGATCAATGGATTAATTGCAAACGCTCCATTCGGGGCCATAAGGAGATGCGTTGTTTTCCCACAGTCCGGCCGGCCTGCCGTCAGGGCCAGGCTTGCCAAACTTCATTTTTGAAAAGTCAGGGAAAACAGTTTTGTGAAACTGGGTGGGGGTGGAGGGGCACGGGAGAGTAATTTTGCTCATCTCACTAAAGGTCAATCACAATTATAGTGAAAATTCAGAAGGCACATTTGTTCTCCGACGGAGGCCCTGCCTGGAAATTTCCATCCAGAAACAATTTGCCATCTCTCTTGGAGCCCTCCCCTCCTCCACGGTCTCTCTCAACCCATGGCCCCGTCCACCCTCCTACCCCTTCCTCTGCCTTCTCTCTCCACGTCGGACACTCTCCCCTGGAAGCAGCCTCAGTGCTGGAGACAAGTGGCCAGAACTCCCTTCCTTACCCGCTGAAATGAAGAGATGCAGAGACAGGTCCAGTGGCATCATGCCCTTCTCCCTGCATTGATAGGAATGGTAGCTGGTAGCAGAAACCGCATGGGCATAGGACGATCCAAGTCCTAGTCCTACCTAAGCTTAGGAAAATCCAATTCAGAGAGCATCCAAAGTTCCATCTGTAAAATGGGAATAGTAAGGCAGACCTCATGGGACTGCTGTGAAGGTTCTTTGATCTCTTCTCCTGTACAATGGAGCCATTGACACCTCCACCCTGGGGTGCCGTACACACCACGAAAGATGTAGGTGAAGTCCTACTCAAGGTAGGAACTCCATAAATATTAACCGTCCTGCCCAGCACATCAGAGAGACCTGAAGCTGAAAATGGCGTTTCTGGGTTTATCACTATATTAAAAACCTATAGGAAAATGAAATCATGTCATTTGCAGGAAAATGGAAGGAACTAGAGGCCATCATCTTCAGTGAAATGAGCCAAACTCAGAAGGTGAAGGGTTGTATGTTTTCTCTCATATGCTGAAGCTAGAGAGGAAAAAGGGAAAGAAAAGTGAGGGCGGATGTCCTAAAGATCAAAGGGAGATCAGTAGAGGAAAGTGACCACGGGGTAGAGGAGAGGAGAAGAAGTGCAGGGGAGGGATACTGCCATATTGTCCTATTGGTACACTGTGTGCATGTGCAAATACGCAATGACAGGCCCATCATCATGGACCACTATAGTGCACCAATAAAAAAAGTAGGAAAATGTTCACATAGAAGAAAAGTCTAGAACGAATAAATATAAAGATTATAAACATAAAAAAATCTACAGGAAAAAGCAGGAAGGAGCACCACTTGTTCATCTGCCAGTCAAATGACATAAAGTGTCTTTAACAAGAAAAAAAAAACAGTAGAAAAAGGAACGGTCTAATTTTTTTTAAATAAGTCTTCTCTTCCTCCCTGCTCTCAAAAAAAAAAAAAAAAAAGGCTTCCAGAACATCAAACACTCCTCAAAGAATCAACAATACTTTTTGATGATGGAAGTATGAATAACCAAACATATGGATTACATTTCCTTAAATTATGCAGTCCCTAAAAACTAGGAGGGAAGGGAAAGTGCTGGGGAAAAATGTTTTTCACATTTTATTAAAACCTCAAGGTCTGAAAAATACTTTGCAACTATTACTATGTGTGTGTGTGTGTGTGTGTGTGTGTGTGTGTGTGTGTCTATGTGTTCACACACACAATCCCTGTCCAACAGTCACGGGAAAAAATGAACACATTGAGGTTTGGGGTCTTGTTTTCTGTTTGCTTGTTTGTTTGGTTTTCCTGTTGAAAGCTATTTCTTTGCTCATGTCAGCTCCAATTCCTGGGTATCAGCTCCCTTCATAGAAATTAATGGCCCACCCATTGGTTTGACTCTCACACTCTGCTCACTTACCAATGATGTGACCTTGAACACTTAAATTCTCTAAGCTTGGGTTTTACTCTGCTGTAAATAGGAATAATAGTCTATATCTTACATACAATGATGAGGAGTAATTGGAATATGAATGATGTCCAGTGAATGTAAGAGCTATAACAGGTTCCAGGAAGACATCTGTAACTTGAAAGGACCAGTAGCCATGGTTAAAGAGCCTGACTGCCCACCTTCAAGCTCTTGCTTGATAAACTGTGTGTTCCTGGGCAGATAACTAAGCCACTCTGTGCCTATTTACTTATTTGTAGAATGGCATGTTGCTGATAACAATAATACCTAAATAATGAATAATGAGGATGAAATCAATAAATATTTATAAAACATTTAGGATACTGCCTGTGTTTGTTTTAAAAGAGTAAATACAGGAGAAAGGAATAAAAGAAGGAAGGGAGGAAAGAAACCCCCCACCAGAGGTCTAGAAAATGGTGCTGAAAACTCACAATTTAGTCTTTGATATTAGACATGATCTTTTCCAGGAATCCTTTTTGAAAATGCAAACACTCCTAAAAGGCAAAGAAAGAGCATTTCGTATTTATTGAGCACATGCTAGATGCCAGGTTGTGTGATATCATTTAGTCCTTTGCAAAATCTCTGCTGCTTTACAGGGAGGGGGTGGCAGAAAATGACCAAAGGAACCGAGGAAAAGGGGAGGCAGAGGGAAAGGCAGGAGAGCCACTCCCCTGCTGTGGCTCTGGCCTTAGTCAGGGTCCACGTGTGTGTGGGCTCTGCATGACCTTGGACAAGCATTCACCACCAAGTCTTTGAAAAATAGAGATAATGGCAATAAGGTTCTTGCCAGGATAAAAATGAAACAATATGTGCAAAACATCTGATTCTCCTTCTCCCCAACATGTTGCCTTGTCCTGTGCCTCCTGTGACTTCTGTGCTCTGGGCGGGCAAGTGTAGCTAAGGGGGATTCGAGTCAGCACTCCCAGAAGAGGAAAGCAGCGTCCACTTTCTCTGTTCAACAAAAAGGCGATTTTTGTAGCAACCTTGCTCTACTAACTCATGCAAAGTGCATTTCCTCCCCGTGACATCTCCCATCGATTTCAGCCTGCAGTAACCCAGTGACTAACTCTTCCTCCAGCGGCAAGAAGCCAGAGCTGGTGTTTGACTTCTTCCTAGTCTCTCAAGTGCAGAGATGATGCTTGCCGGATACCGGTCCTTGAAGGAAATGGGAGCACATTTCAGCATTGGCTTCTGCAATTCAACCAATAAAGGAGGCAGGAAAAAGCTGAGTGAGAAAGACAGACTACAAAGCTTTCTTCCTGGATCTGGCAGATGCCAAAGGAAGAATCAGGGAGTGAGTAATCCTGCAGCCTGGAGTCCAAAGGCTGCAGCCTGAGGTCTGTGCCAAGAAGACAGTGGTTGTGGGAGAGGTGGGCGGCTCCTGGACCAGCCTCAGCCGGATGGGGGACAGCTCAGTGTGAGTCAGGGGCCTGGTCTCTGCTCCAAGGGTCCCTGCAGGCTACAAACATTTAGATGGGCCTCCCACGAAGGGAGCTACTGCCTGGAGACTCAGGTGGCCTCTAGTGGGTGGGGTGTCATCGGTGAGCATTGCGTGGATGGTGGGAAAGCCCTGTGATCCAAGTAGCGGGCGACACAGAAGTAGAACACAAACAGGCAGGGATGCAGGTAGTGGGTGTGGGCTTAAGGTCATGAGCTGCTGTCCTCCCACACTGAAAATGACAACAGCTATCAGTCTCTGAAAGCTCACCAAGTGCCCTCACTGCGCTAAGTGAAAACTGGCCCCAAAGACCTCAGGTGCAGCTAGTAAGCATTGTGATCTCTAGAGAACAGTAAAGCTGGAAGAATAAGCCATTTCCCTCTCATTACCTCTGTTTTCCCACTGCAAGATGCAGATGCTCTCTGCCCACCTCATGGGCCACCTTAAGAACTGCAGCAAAATTCTGGATTCGAATTTTGAGTCCAGAAGATCTGGTTTGGGTCCCAGCACTGTCTCTACTTCACGGTGTGAGCGTGGGCAAGTTTCTTTGCCTGTCTGAGCTTCGGTTTCCTCATCTGTTATGAGGTTCAGAAAAGAACCAACCTTGAAGATTATATGAAATAATAAACTCACGCCCTCACCTATAAACCAGACAAAATAGTATTTATCTTTCTCACTGTTCTGAAGAAGAAATAACACTTTAAAATGACCTAACAAACTATCCCATGCTCAGTAGTTTTCAGTGAATTCTGATTTCTATTATTTTCATCAAATGAGTCAATATATGGAAAGTTATTGGTAAGTTTTAAGGTATTGTATTTGGTAAAAACACATGGTTTATTATACTTAAACAGGGATCTCAATAGGATATAACAATATATTATTATAACTGTCATTTTCCTCATATAATAGAATCTTGGGTTGGGGTAAGAGGGCAAAAAAACTTACTCGCTAGTCGGCCACAGTGGTGCACACCTGTAATCCCATCTACTCAAGAGGAATAAAAAATAAAAAGGACTGGGAATCTGGCCCAGTGGTAGAGCACCCCTGGGTTCAGTCTCTGGTGCTACAGTGGGTGGAAACTCAGTCTGGGGCTCTGGAGCCACAATCCTTGGCTTCCCCCTTACCAACTAGATAAATTTAGGCATAATGCACAACCTCCCTGTGCCTCAGTCTCCTCATCTGAAAAGCTAGGCAACAATAGTGTCTCCCCACAGGGCTGCCTTGAACAATCATACGTAGAGCACTCAGGATGGCCTCTGGTCCAGAGTCATCCTTCCCTACTGGGAGCTTGATTGCCATTGGCATTGGGGCCAGATTCTAGCAAACACCTTCCCAGACTTGAACTTGGCTAGTCCACAATGGCAATTGGAAGCAGGCTCAGAGTGAGTTTTCATGCTTGACAAGAAAGAGAACTCACACTTAGTGATGTCCATGAAGCTCTGGCCACAGGGCTGAGCAGTACAGATGTCATTCATTCCCTTGGATGTCATACCGTGCTGTGAGGCAGGTGTCCTATAAAGGGGAAACTAAGCTCAGAGGGTACCCCAAATCACACCACCATCAAGTGGAAGAAACAAGATTTCAGGCCAAGCTTTCTGACCCCCATATCAAAAATTCTTTGAATTGCACCAGGGAGATTCCCAGAAAAAGATTAATCAAAAGGGGTAACTTCTTGGACAAAAGGGAGAAATCTTTAGTCTAAGGGGTTAAAAACATTTAAAGAAATGGACCTTCTTTTTCTCCCCTAGTACTGGCAATCCTGAGGACCACTCCCTCCCTGGAGGGCTCCTTCTCCTCTTCCTATCCATGGAACCTACACCCACATTTATGGCAGCAACAGAGGTAAAGCCTTGGGTCAAAATCAAACTTCCCATCTTGAAAGTGGCAAAGAAGCAAATTCCTGTTTGTTTCCCAGCCCACTTTGGGTGCTTGACAAATGAATTCAACCACAAGTTTGAGAAGGTGGCTAAGACTGACTGACACTCATTCACTCCACAAACACACAATGAGCCCTCCTCTGTCCCAGCTTCTGTGTTGGGTGTTGGGGATACAGAGTCACTGGCATAGAGTGCTCCATCGAACGGGGTCACAGACACAGATACATAAGGTAGAGTTTGCCGCTTTAATGGGAGGGGCTATAGGAAGCCACTGAGCTCACAGGTGCATGGTCCTCCCTAGAGACATGGCGAGGAGGCTTCTGAGAGGAAGTGGTATCCCTGAGGTCTGCAAGGGTTTGCCAGGCAGACAAGAAAAGAAGGAATTGTACCCCCAGGGGAGGGAACAGCATGTGGAAGGGCACGATGGCATGGGGGATCTAGATGGAGCATAAAGTGAGATTAGCAGAGGACTGAGCAATGAGGCAGAGACAATGAGTCTTCCAAAGACCCTGAAGACACTCTGCTCAGAGGCTGGGATCTTTGTCTCAGAGCCACTGAAGAACCTTACCCAGATAGCACAATCAGAATCCGCAAGTTTCATTTGTGCCATTTCCTGGGTGGACCCTTGACACGTTCCATCAATCATATTCATGAAGGACCTCACCATCCAGGAGCTTCCATTTCTCCAGGAAATTTAATGACAATAATTAGTAAGGTAATGATATGATAATTCACTTTATAGTGTTATTGAAATCTCCTCTTTATTTAACTCTGAAGTCCTGGGAAACAGAGAACAGGATCTTATTTACCAGTGTTTTCCTCAAATAGACATGAAGCAAGAGAATGAATGAATGATTGCTTCCACTGCTCAGTTTGCCAAGCCCTTCCATATTTATACAAATCTCTCAAAACTCCCCTGAGGTAAGTATTCCCCCCTTTGCAAATGACCCGTTTTATAGATAGGAAAAAACTGGGTCCTAGGTGACTTCCCCCAGTGCTGCAGGGACAACGGAAGACATGCATATTGTTTTAGCCAGCTTTTTCCTGCTGGGACTGAAAGGCCAACCAGAGGAGAAAAGGCATATTTAGGGGTTCACAGTTTCAAAGGTCTTAGTCCATAAGTGGCTGGCTCCATTCCTCAAGGCTCAAGGTGAGGCAGGACATCATGATGAAAAAGTGTGGCAGAGGGAAACAGCTCACATGATGATGGGAAAACAGAGACTCCACTAGATACAAAATACACACCCCAAAGCCACGCCCCCAATGCCCACCTCCTCCAGCCACACCCTTCCACTTCAGTTACCACTCGGTTAATCCCTATCAGGGCATTATTACTAACTGGGTTAACACTCTCACAACCTGATCATTGCTCCTCTGAATCTTCTTGCATGGTCTCACCTGAGCTTTTGGGGGGACACCTCACATCCAAACCATAATGCGTGTCATAAGTGCCACAAAGGGGCCCACAGACTGCTGTGCACGTCAGAGAGAGCGCTCGCTGCTGGCTTCAGCTGTCATGAAGCCCGCTGTGGGCTTTTGGTCCCTTCCCTCAGCCTGGCTCCATGCTGGGATTCCACCCTGAGTGATAACTGCTGTCGGTTATTGAGCCCTTGCTAGGCATCATGCTCCTGAGTGCTTCCCAAGCATTGCCTCGTGGTCTTCAGGGGAAAGCCTGTGGAGCAGTGCTGGTATCTAAGGTACTTACTAGGTGACTGATCCTTGTTTCCACAACTAGCAAGAAAGGAGCTGGGCCTGAAATCCAGGACTGTTTAGCTCCAAAACCTTTCTCTTGCAAATGCAGGGCCCTGAGCCATGACTCGCCTTTCAGAGGATCATCTACAAGCACAGGAGTATGGAGAAAAACTCACTCCAGGGAGTTGGCATGAACACACCTCAAGAGCTGGGGGCAGGGGACGGTCTGTGTTTACTACATAAGCATTAACTAGGGGGCAGAACACTAGCACTGCCCAGGGGTAGCAACCGTGTCAATCTGTGCCTCCGAAACGCTGGCCCCTGGCAAACCAGTTACCCTCTCTGGGCTTCAGGAAGGAAGGGACTAGAATGAGCACATTCTACCGTTGTTTTAAACCTGAGTCTCCATGACTCATCTAGGCATTTTTTTTTTTTAAGTCTAGTCAAGGCTTTTCTAGAAGATCTTGCTTATGTGTTATTTTACAAGATTTGCCTAGCCCACATGTTAGCAGTCTCACATTTCTCCCCAAGGGAATCTTAAGAGGTTTCTAATTGATGACCAAGCCTATATTAAAAATCAAAGAGGAGAGTAATTGTTTTTCCATGCTAGATACTGGACCCTGGACACAGAAAGAAAAATGATAATACTAATCAAAATACTGCTCCCTCCTGAAGGAGGTCTAGAGACCTTTGCACTTGGCTTCATATAGGTCCTCTAGCTGTGGGACATGGGAGTGCTTCTCTATGGAGGGATCAGCCCCATGGCATTGCAGTTAGAGGGAATCCTCCCGAGGCCTCAGTCTCCTCTCTGTGAAATGGGGATTTCCACAGTGCCTGTTCTGCCTACTCCACAATGCTGTTCCATGGGCTGAAATAAATAATGGATGAAGAACAGGGTAAGCACAAAGGCGGCAAAGATGACCATGGAGGTTGCATTAGCCCAGGTTCCCTAGAAACCACAGGGTATGCATATAGAAAGAGAGAAATAAGTTTATTATAAGGCATTGGTTCATGGGATCACAGATTCGGGGAAGTCCCCAAAATCTGTAAGACGAGTCAGCAAGCTGAAAACCTGGGGGTCTCCAGAGTGTAGCTGCTGTCCAAGTCCAAAGACCTGGGAGGCAGAAAAGCTGATGGTGCGACTCCCATCCAAAGTAACTTCAACTCTTCAAGCACCTGATTTCTCTTCTACACATTGCCCTTACAAGACCTCCAGCTGGAGATGGGAAGGAAACCAGAGGATGTGTATCAAGGCATCCTGGGTAGTGTCCAATTCATAGTGGGTACTCAAAGAGATAACAGACATTTGCATTTGTTCATTCAGTTCATTAACTGGTACCTTAAAGACCCTCAGTAGAGCTAAGGCCAATAAGAGCCTGACTGTGGCAGCTATTTTTTTTTTTATTTTCCTCATTGAGCAATTATAATACCTGGTATCCCTTGTGATCCGAGAATTAAAGAATTGTAAGGGAGTTTCTCAAGCCCATAGCCCCTCTCCTCATTCTTCAAATGAAAAACAGAAGTTCAGAGAAGCAAAGGATTCACCTGAAACCACACAGCCAGTAGGTTCAGAGTTAGGACTCTTCTTCACCTGATGACTCATCAGGACTCGGGCATTTGGTGAGAACAGCCCTTCAACCAACATCCCCTGGTCCCTGCAGCACCCAGGACAGCATGGCCACTCTGGACACCCTCAGAGGCCCATCAGAAGTGTGGGCAGATGGAAGAAATTATAAGGTGGGCATTTTAGGAAGCAGTTCGTTTCCAAATCAAATGGATTCTTGCTGCTGCACTCTAACACTCATATCCTAAAAATTGTTGTTTAACGTGCTCTCCACATCCGAGTGTGACTCACTCTGAAATGGAAATCTGGGTGGTTACCGGCCAGCGACACGACAGGGCCGGTTGGTAGTGCCACAGGCTCCCTTGACCCCAGGAGGGAGGCCCCCCGGCAGCTGTGGAGGTTCCAGGGCTGGGGCCTCAGCTGGGGGGGAACCTTGACCTTGTGGCAGATGGGCCTGTTTCTGATACAGTGTGGCAAATTTCTAAATCTTAGCTGTGGGATGGCATTTGCTCTTTGCAGAGAAAGAGCAAGGGGCCCAGGAGTTTCCAATTGACTCCAAAGTAGAACCAGCTGTTGGAATTCTGCAGCGCTGATTAGGGAAGTTCACTTCCAGGTTGCGGTTTTCCGTTGATGGAGCCCCCCTCTTGCCCCTCAGCCTATTCGGTGCTGTCAAAGAAGCCCCCCAAAATCAAAATCATTGCATCCATTCATGCGGAGCTTGAAGAGACAGGAAGGGGTATAGCAACAATAGCTTCCATCTCTGGAGTGCCTATTTTCTGTGTGCCTGTGAGTAAGGCAAAGATTTATTTTCAACCCTTACGCTCACAAACCAACACAGGTATTCCCAAACTTAAAAATGGGGAAAAAAGAGAGATCAAAAAATTCTAGTGATTATTTTCATTGTTTTTTTCCTACGGCCTTCCTGGTGCCATATACTCCTTAAGCATGCTACAAGTCATCATCCAATTTTATAATCACATGCATTATTATCATCCCCATCTTATAAACAGGCTTAAGAAAGTTGAGAAACTTCTCTGTGGCCCTCAACTTGAGAGGTCCAGCATGCAGCTGTGAGTGCCTGCATTGGGATACAAAGCCAGGTCTTTCTATGGAATTAGTAATAGTAAAAATAGCTACCATTTGGCCACCTGTAATCCCAGCAACATGGGAGGCTAAGGAAGGAGGATCCAGGTGGGAGACTTGGAGAGGCCCTAAACAGCTTACTGGTCCCCTGTCTCAAAATATACAATAAAACAGCTGGGGATGTAGCTCAGTGGTAAAGTGCCTCTGGGTTCAATCCCCAGTACCCAACATAGCAATAATAATAATAATAATAGCTACCATTTGTTGAGAGCTTACTATGTACTACATAGGATACTAAGTGTTTTTTAAGATACGTGTTTCCTCATCAAATTATCTTAACAATTCCATGATGTATGTTATATTCCCCCACTTGTCTTAATGAAGAAACTGAGGCTCAGCAATTAAAAGACACAGAATTCAAATGCACTTTCATCCAAACCTGGAGGGCTAGGTTCTCACCACAGTGCTCTTTGCCTCCCCAAATCTCATGAGGGCTCACATTATTTGGTTTGAGTCTCCAGATTTTCCATTCTTTGGTGTAATTTTATCATCTTATGGAAAACTGGGAGCTAGTCTCCAGCTCGGCTCCAGGTTTGGTAGGGACTCAGTCTGTCATTCTTTCCAACATCAACCTTCAAAAGCCACCGTAAAAACGCATTTGCAATTCGAAACTTGCCATGTAGGCTACAAACAGACCATTAATTTAAACTCGTGTTGATTTTGTAAACTATTAAGGGTGAAATGAGTTTGATATTTACTAAGTTAAAGGAACATGAAGTTTATGGTTTTTAAATTACTATGAAGAGGCTTACTAGAATTTTCCCTTATATAAAGTCAGAATGAATAGTACCTCTGACAACGTAAACATTTTTGGCTTCACGGATCTCTGCTAAAGCAAGATGAAATTGACACATCTGAAAAGCACCGTCAAGGCTAATTGCCTATCTTGTCAATCAATCCACAGATCCTAAACACCCACTGAAATGTCTGTGTCCATTGGGTACTCTCCAGGAGCTTCCATTATGGTTAGATTTGTTAAAATTTGCATAAAGATATGATATGAGTATTGGATATTCATGTAGCCATTCATTCATTTGTAAATGCTGCTTAAATGCCTCTATGTGCCAGGAACCATGGCTGGTGCCTGGGCACACAGGGATCCTCCAGAATCTCCCAGTTTAGTAGGGAAGTAAGGCAGGAAATGCCATAGAGAGGTTGCCTCTGATGAGAGCAAACACAGACCCCTCATCCAGGTTGGGTGTAGGAGAAATCAGGAAAGCTTCCTGGAGGAAGTGTCATTGGAGCTGCTAAACGAAGGTTGTAGAGGAGGTCATCTGAAGAGAGACAGACAGCCTCCGGGGGAAAGCACTGCAGAGATCCAGAGGGAGGGAAAGGGCATTTGTTAAGTGCTGAGGGAATGGGACAAGTGGACCTGTCGAGAGTTCTGAGAGGGCAGGTCCATTTGAATTGGAGTGGTCAGGAGAGAGAGTTTGGAGAACTGGAGCTGGAAGGAGGAGATTTTAGAAGCGACGGGGCTGGAGAGGGACAGGGAACTACACAAGTACAACACAAAAGGGTCACACTGCAAAGCAGACCGGCCACACCGAAGGAAGCGAAGCACACACAGCACCAACACCACCATCCTCACCATGGCCAGGACCCCCAGGGCACCCGCAGGGCGATGATCCTCCACGGGCACCTTGCATGTCTGCCTGTTTATGACCAGAGCTCTGGCTGCCTGGGTGCCAGACCAATGTCTCAAGGATGTCTGGACCGGACAGAAGGGACACTGTCTAGCTGCAGAGCAGGGGGCAGGTTTGCTTACATTCCTTTAAAATATATATGGGTTCCTTGAGCTCAGGATTCCTCTCTGCACTAATCTAGGTTCTCCAGAACATTAAAAAATTAAAAAAAAAAAAAAACAGAACCAATGGAATATACATAAATGCAACTGGGGATCTATTAGATTGGTTTGTGTGACAGAGGAAGAGAATTGTCACACGGTGCAGGCAGGAGAGCCAGGGAAACCAGTCACAGTTCAGTCCAAGAGACTAAAAGCCTCAGAATGAGAAAGAGACCATGATGAAACTGCAGGCCAAGGCTGAAGACCCAAATACGCCTGGAGAGTCAGCCACCTATGCAAGTTCACAGTCAAAGGCTGAAGAACCTGGAGTCTGATGTTTATGGTGACTTCAGCAGGAAAAAAAAAAAATGCACTTGCTTAAGAGCTAGATTCTTCCTTCTTCTCCTTTTTTGTTCCCTTAGCCTACTGCACAAGGCCACCCACACTTGGGATGGGTTTTCCCTACTCAGTTCACTGAGCCATAGGCAAACCTTCTCTAGAAACACCCTCACAGACACACTCTGAAGCATGTGTTATCAAGGCGTCTGTGTTGGTCAGCTTTCTGTCCTTATAACAAAATATCTGAGGTAATTTTATTATAAAGGGAAAAGGTTTATTTTAGTCTATGGCCTATGATAAGGCAGATTGGTTGCTTTTAGGGCTCTGGTAGGGATGCCAGGTAGCAATGGCAGGGAGTGAGTGGTGGATCAAAATCTCTCACCTCGTAAAGCAACCCACACACATCAGGGGTCATCTGGCCCTCTTCATGTAGCACATGGGAACTGACTATTGCCAGTGTAGCGATAAAGCCCTTGGTGTCTGACACAGTGCCAGGCTAACCTGTTAGTTGGCAAGTGGTATAAGATCTCAGACCCCCTCGTAGTTCTTAAAAAATCATGAACTAAATGCTTTTCAAGTATGAGCTCATTTAATCCTCTCAAAAATCCCATGATATAGCAACAATTACTATCCCTCCTTGAACATGAGGAAGAAAATAAAACGCTCCAAAAATGCAGGTCGGCGCTAGATCATAAAGCGTCTTCTGCGACAACTAAGAAGTTTGAACTTTAGGCCTTCAGTAGTCCTGGAAGTTTTTTTGAATAGGAGAAGAGGCTGAGGAAAATAGCATTTTCAAAAAGCTCCTCTGGCTGTGGTCTGTTAAATGGATTGGGCTGGGAGGAAATCCTGTTAGGAAATAGGCTGACAAATATTAGGAGGCCCAACTGGAATTCCAAGCTGGTTTGAAGGATGGGCTAAATGTACCCACAGTGGAATTTCACAAGCCGAAATGTCAGGCCCTGGACAAGACTCCACCACCCCAACGGCTCCAGGAAACGGTGCAGGAGACGTGACTTCGCAGTGTAGCCCTGGAGAAGGAAGTTGAAGGCTTCCAAGGACCAGGCAGCCTGGGGTGAGTCAGCAGAGGGTGTGTCTGCCAAAATGGCCAGAGATCTTCACAGGCATGAGACAGACAGTGTCGGGGCCTAAGGCAAACTCCAGTACGCACCAGACTCCACCAAGTCTCTTTAGGCCCAGATTGCCTACCCCCTTACATATGGCCAGAGCTGCTATGTATTGAACACCGTGTGCCCAGCTCCGTGTCAGCACTTCCCATTCATGCTCTGATTTAAAGACCCCAACAAAGCAATGAGGCACCATGACCCTCCTGTTTTATAGATCAGGAAACTAAGGCCCAGAGAAAATTGCCTCAGCCCTTCTAGCCAATAAGGGACAAGGCCGGATTCTAGTGCAGAGCCATGAGGACCATACTGTGCAGGCCTTCCTCTTGGGCGGCTTTCTGAGGGACTCTGTCAAAATGGAACACTTCCAAAGAAAACCCTTAAAGCAGAGAAGGTAGCTAGGAACCAGGGCACCGGTTTGGAGGATAGAAATGCTCATGGATGAGGGATTGAGTCACATGAGCAGCAAGCGAGCTGGTCTCACATCTAGAGGCTGTCCCACAGCACCCGGGTACACAACTAGGCAGCTCCTAGAGGGCCCCAAGACGGATGAGTGGAGAAAAATCTCTCTCAGTGGAATCACCTCCTTCTTTCTCTCTTCCCGGAAACTTCTGCTACATTCTTGAAGCCCAAGCCCATGCACCCTTTCCCTGAGGTCTTCCCTGTCTGCATGGATGTTCTTCCCTCACGCTCCTACAAGCCCCTGGATTTCTTCCCATCCACTCTTCTTCCCTGGGTGGGGTGTTCAAGGCCTCCCTGAGAATGTCACCAGGGCACAGGCTGTGTTAAACCACACAGAGACCCACAGGTGCCTGGCCTAGAAGGTGGCTGTAGAATGCAGACAACCAGAAGATCCATTGGTAAATAAGAAAGCGAACAGGGACCCTGAAGACACAGGTCATGAACTGGATCCAGGACCACTGATCTGCAAGGACATTGGGAAAACAGGAGCCCAAGAGGAAGGACTGGACAGTGTGTCCCTGATCTTGGCCAAGGCAGAAGATATTCTAGAGGGCAGAGCTATTCCTGGTTTGATGGGCAGCTGCCTCCAAAGACATTCATGTCTGGAGGGGTTGGAGACAGGAAGATACCCCCCCACACACACCTTGGGCAGTCAGTGTTCCAACATCCTAACATCCTCCTCCTCACTGGAGACCTTCCAGGAGGGGGTGAAGGGCAGGGGAAACAGGTGCCTAGTCACAGACTGGTATTTCTTCAGTGCCCACAGGCCAGTATGCCAAGGATACAACTTCCTTCCATCCCCTCTGCATGTTGACTCCAAGATCAAAAAGGTAAGGTAGAAAGAAAAGAAAACATGAATACATCAGACTACGAATCTTTACTCAGCTCCTCCTAAATGCCTGGCATTGACATATAGGTACCAAGACAAATACCATGTATCATGGCACAGCCAGGAGTGAACAGTGGGAGTTCAGCCCATGCCAGGAGGCATCCCAACTCCATTCCCAATGAGCTGTGGGATGTTGGACACATAAGATCACCTCATGGAGCTTCAGCTTCCTACCTATAAGGGTGGGGGGGGGGGGTCAAAGGAAGACATCATCAGTAATTCAACATGACAAACAAGATAATGCTTGTGCAGTGGTTAGCAGGCATATCCATATTCTTTTCCTGGTTGTCCACCTGGAGCAGAAATTTGAGAGACAGTTCAGGACTAAGAGGCAGACATGTGCAATGATCTGGATGACCTGGTCCATCCCTAAAACTCTGAGTTCCCTAAGGTGATGGCTGAGAATGTGTGCTGGGTAAACTCTACAGTGTTCCACAAACATATGAAATTGTAATTGTTGTCATGAAGTCTGTCATTCAGAACATAAGACTTGAGGCCTAAAGAGACTTTCAGAAACTCAAGAATGGGTTGGAAGTGCTATAGGATCAGGGCAGGTGTTCAGAGCTGTAGGATTTCCCCAAGAAGAGACTGTGCTGCACATGGCTAATGGAGTCAGAAAGGCTTCTTTTCCAGAGACTAATTGGGGTCAGTGGAAGAGCTTGGATAGGCCAACTCAGCCCTCTAGGAGGTATCCCCTGTCACCTCCAACTTGGGAGTATCCTTCCCTAAGTGGTCTCATAACTCCTGTGCCTCCCTCTCTCAAAGCACACTGCCATGAACAGAAATTCTGGAGTTCTGCTTCCAGATTTAGGATTCTGCAAATCCTAAGTCTGGGAGCCTTTTTTTTCCCATCTCTGTAATCCTACGCCTGCACCACACAGAGAATGCTGAAAAAGTGCATCTAAGAAAGGACAGGGCAAGAGCACAAGACCACAGTCAGTCCTATTTGAACCAAAGCAAAGACCTGGGGAGGTTTAATGAGCCACTTGAGAGCTAAAGGCCCCTGGTCCCATGGAGCATTTTAGCACAGGAAGAGGTAAGAGTGAAGGGCCTCAGTGCTGGGCCTTGCTTGGCCTTCTGTCCACCAGACAAGTGCCACCTGCTGGGATGCCTTTGCCTCCCGCTTCCCGTTCCTTCCTCCCAGTGCTGGCTGCACGCCCTGATGTGCTGTCTACCTAAAGGGGTATTTGAAGTCTGGAAGGAGGTGCTCAGCAGCCCTTTTCCTCATGAAAGCACACCCTGAACCTTTTAATTAAGTTTCTCAGCACACCTAGGAGCCATGATCCCCTCCCTGCCCCTGCATGTCTCCCCCTTTTACAGTCAGGAGCCAAAGGGGGGGTTTGGGGGTACACATTCCTTTTTCTGCTTCAGGCCAAAGAGAAGGAGACTGATTTTCAGGACTTTCTGGCTCCTTGTTCTGTTCTCAGCCCCCTATTTACCTGTTTCATAGGGGAGCTGGGAGGAGCAATAATTGCTCCTGGGAGCTTTGAAGGTCGACATGCTCTGTGGCAATAGAGGTGTCAAATGTGATGATTAGCATTAATAATAATTATTATTAGAGCAGGGCTTAGCTCTTTTGAAAGGGGGGAAATAGCCCTACAATGATTTCCCAACTACCGAGTCTCTCTTCCTTGCTGTTTTGCTCTTAAAGGGGACAACATAGTGGCAGGATGAGGGGAGGTTGGAATTTGAGCCCTGGGCCTGATGTAACGGCCATGGGCCAACCTTAGCCAAAGACAGAGAAAGCCCTGGTGAGCACTCATCTTGGACCTTGCATCTGAGTAGATCTGGAGATGCCTGATCTGGCCTCTTCCTCCCTCATCTTGTGCCACACTCCCCCTAGTTCTCTGTGTCAGGATACACCTCCTTCAATGTGCTCTTTCCAACCCCAGGACTGTTGCTCATGCTAGTCCTAAAAGACCTTCATCCCTTGGGGACACTTCCTTGAAGTGATATCAGGGCATCCTTTGTGACTGTCCTATGCTGCTGGGTGCTCCGGACTTGCCTTTTGCAGCATAGACACTTAATGCATATCTGTCCTCCTGCTGCCTGGGAGGTCCCCTGACATGGGTCTGAGTTCACCTGCAGGCTAGTTCATGTCGCTCCATTCTCTATACTAAGTGCTTATTCTTTACACCTAGCCAAACTTAAACTGAGCAAGGACTGGCAAGATTGCCCAATCGGTGCAAAAGTGCAAACTGCATCTCCGGGTAAGCCTGAACCCTCAGAGCTGGAACACTGAAGAGGAACCAGAAACCTGCAGAAGGATCCCCTTCAATTACCCTTTACTGTTTTAATTCCATTGTTGCAAATACAATGGGAGTGGCCCCATCTTTGCTCACTTCTCCCCTGGGACACAGCGGTGGTAAGCCTGATACCCAAACTTGGCCAAAGGTAATCACCACACTTAGCCACAGCGATTTGGCCAAGGCATGTACATAACCCCAGCCAGGCCAGCCACAGGGCTCCCATGGGACTTTCCTACCTTGAGATGGAGGTACAAACTTTCTTTGATCACAAGTTGTAAAAATAGAAGCCTAAATGGTGCATGTATCACTATGTACTTTTCTACATAAGTCATACTTCACAAATAAAAGACCCTACCAAAGTTGGGAGGCAGGCCAGCTTCAGTGGTCACATTGCTCATCCTATGTAGGAAACTCATGAGGAGCGGCAGAGAGAGATGCCAACAGGCAATAAGTTAGGGGTGCCAGACGGGCATGGCAGCTGGCAGTGCTGGACCCAGAGCTAGCCACATCTGAGGCTGGCTGGCTTCTCGTGATTTATCTGAGCACATAAAGTTCCCTTTCTGGCTTGAGCTACATTGTGTTTTTTCTTTTCTTTTCGTTTTTTTTTTTAAATTGAAATGACTAGCCACCAAGATATAACAATAATACTTCATATTTTATTTGTGCCCATTTGTCCCTCGAAAGATTTAAAGCTAACAGCTTTGATTTATCATATGGTCTTTGACTTAGGACTTCGTACTGCACTCAAGGTAATCTCTCAGTATAGTTTTCTGGGTTAAGCAAATCAAGTATAAGTTATCCATTTTAAAGACAAAGTAACTAAGGATAAATGAAGTACAGCTAAGGAACAGCAGAGCCTGGCTGGAATCTAGGTTTCCCTACATTTCCTCTCTGTTCTGTTAATGAGTCATGACCATGAGCACCAAGAGAGGCAGTTTGGCCAGTTGGATTCATAAAATTCCCTTAACTTTCTATTTTGGGTAACTCTGCCGTTTTACGAAGCACATTTTGATAGTATAATATGTTATTCAACTTTTCATTATTGTAACAAATACCGGAGATAAATGCATTTCTAAGGAGGCTCCTGGTCTCAGAGGTTTCAGTCCTTGGTCAGGGGCCCAGCTTCTTTGGGCCTGTGGTAGCACAACACAGCAGGGCAGGAGCATGGGGTGGAGGAGGCACATTTCCCTCATGGCAGCAGGAACTAAAAAGAGGGAAAGAGGAGGAGCTGTGCTCCCAGTTTCCCCTTCAAAGACACACACTCAGTGACCTAAATTCCTTCCAGTAGGCCCCCCACCCCCTAAAGGTGCCACCATCTCCCAAGAGTACCATAGCTGGGGACGAAGCCTCCAACTGACCTTTTGTGGATATTCAAGATTTCAACTAGACCATACACTAATATTTGCTGGAAAGATTTCTAAGAAATAATGAAAGAGACTCTCATGAGCATCTAGAGCTTTGTCCAGGTCAAAATATCATATTTCATGACAAAGAGATACCAAGATCCAGCACTACTTTTAAGAGGGTCAGGTTGACCCGGGTCCACCAGAAGGAAATGGCCACATGGGGATGGAAGTCTCAGCTGGTGTTGAGAAGAGGCAGGAAGAAAGAAGGTGGAGGCTGCGAACGGTTCTGCTTTCATCAGCTGAGATGTAAAAGGAAGGATGGGAAGTTGGAAACCATCTCTGAAAAGCCAGACCAGGTTCAAATATGGCTTGGATGGGCTACTAATTAACATCTTGGACAAGTTACTGCATGTCTTATTTCTATTTCTTCATTTGTAAAATGAAGATCATAACATCTTCATTCAAGATGTGTGGATGTGGTTCACGCACATAATAAAAGCATCACAGTGCCTGGCACGTGATAGTTGCCCAATAAATATTTCTCCCCCTTCACTTTTGTTTCTCTCGGAGGAGTAATTTTACACTTTGTCCTCCATAATGAGGATCCAGCAGGAAACACCTGTGTGCCCCAAGGCGGGCTAGTGTACAGTGCACTGTGATTCAGCCTTAGGACCCTTCACCATCTGGCCCCGGGTGTCCTCCCCAGTCCCAATACTCCTCCCTCTTCCCCTGCCGCTCCCCACCATCCAGATAATCAGTCCTTCTCTGGCCACTTCTCGCCCTCCCAGCTCCACCCTCACCTCTGTGTATTGCCAACAGAATGTTTCCTGAACAGTTTTCTTGCCACTGAGGCTTTCCCTGAAAGAGAATCTAGTGGCAAAGAGATTATCTCTTCCAAACGAGAAAAAAGGAAGCAAAAAAGGGGGTAAAAAAGAGACTCTGGTGTAGAAAAGAGAATAGAGGAAACATAATGGATTCATTGTTTCAAGGGCTTACCCCCAAGAAATATATGAATAGCCACAGGAAAAGACTAGATTCCTCCAAACATCCTACTTACCAATGACCAGGCCCGGGTCCTCTATATTTGTACTCTTCCCTTACACACCTCTTTCTCCTATGGTCAAAATGCAACATAGCCTTCAAGGCTTGGCCCAAATGCTTTTTGGCTTACATTCATTAATGTATATACTTAATTAATACAGGATGAATTTCAACTCTGAGCCAAACACTGTGCTGGGAATATAGAGGTGAGTAAGAGAGACATCTCATGAGGTTGAGAGGCCTCCCTCATGGAGGCAGGAAGTAAAAAGAGGGACAGAGGAGGGGCTGGGCTCCCAGTTTCCCCTTCAAAGACAGCACACTCAATGACCTAAATTCCTTCCAAGAGGCCAGGGATCCCCCTTAAAGACGATATTGATCCCTTCTCACCACTCCCATAACTGTTGTTGCTGCTATTACCATAATTGCCTTTATGTCTTTTTCCTTTTTTAAAGGTCTATAAATCAGTGTGACCAACTCCTCTCAGTTTGCACAAGACTCTGGTTTTAGCACTGAAAGTACCATGTCCTGAAAAACCACCCAGTCCCAGGCAAATCAGGACCATTGCTCACTCTGCTATTATAAAAGCAGTTTCAGAACAACAACAAATATATTCTTCGAAGAAACTCACAACATCATTCATTCTTTAAATATTTATTGTGGGCCTAATTCTTACACCGTTTCAGTCCGTGGTTTCTATTTGGTGTTATATCTCTCCCACCAGCCCATGTCTTTTCCAACCTATCATTGCTGGTCCCCAGCACAGTCTCTGTCCATGAAACTAACTTGATTTTATGCAAATACTACGTTTATATTGAGAAACATTGTAAATTTGTGCAAAACAATTTTAAAGTATTTTTTTCTCCAAGTTTTAGACAGAAATCTCTACTGAATGTCAACTTTGAAGTTTGGTCAGCAAGTAGCAAAATCCATTAACCATTCTTCTTTATGTTCTCCTACCAGCCCGTCCAGCACCAGGTATCACTCAGCAGTCACAGCAGCCTAAGAGATGAAACTTACCCACAGAGTCACCCAATCCTAGTGATGTGTTTAGACACTCCTGCTCTCTAAAGATCTCCCACTAACAGAGTTGAGAAATAAATCTTGGAAGCTTCCACCCATTTGTTATGGTCCTTGTAACTGGAGACACAAGAGACCAGACTTAGACTCACACAGCTCGTAGCCCTTCAAGTGTTAGAAGAGAGTCGCCAAGTCCTTCCTCTTACCCCACCTCACCACCCATGTACACACCTGAGATTTTCTAGTTATTCCAATTCCCTCAGCTGTGGCCAGAATAATAAGATTTTAAGATTTTGGTCATTGACCTCTGACTGTGTCCCAATTTATTTCCCTCATAAGTTTCCTGAATTGAATAGTTCTCCGGATTGGGCTAACTAGTAGATTAGGACTATCACTCCCACTCTGTCCCTATTTTAGTAAACTCATCATAACTCATCATGAGCCTAAGGTCTCAAATGTCTTTTTTTGGGGGGGCAGGGGTCGTGATCCATCTAATCAGGTATCTGGTTCCTTTAACCACTGGGCAAAAGATTGTTGGCAGGATGGATGGATGTGTACATGTGCAGATTCACTAGGCAGAGGGAATAAGATAAAGATTGCTGAGAGCACAAGAAATAGACACTGTGTTGGGATGGATAATGCCCTTCCCAAATTTATGAGCACCTGGAACCTCAGAATGTGGTGTTATTTAGAAATAAAGCCACAGCACATATAATAAAACAAGGTGAGCTTCTATTGCATGAGGGTGGGTGCTAAGAGCTAATGTCCTTTTAAGTAACAAAATCAGAGGATACTCTGTGCAGAGGAAAGACATGTGAAGACACACCAGGAGAGCACACCGTGAAGATGGAGATGGAGATTAGTGTTTGGCTACAAGCCGAGGGATGCTGAGGAATGCCAGCAATCACCAGGATCTAGGAAAAGATAAAGAAGGATTCTCCCTTAGAGCCTTCAAAGAAAGTATGATCTTGCGACATCTTGATTTTAGACTTTCAGGCTCCAAAACAGTAAAAGATAAATTTCTGTCTTTCTAAGTAATTTGTTATAGCAGCCCCAGGAAACCAATACACACGTATGAAATTTTCATTCTTCCTTTGTTTATATTTATCTTGAAAGTATGCCATGAGATTATTGGAAAAATATCCAACAAAGTTAGAAGACCTGGGTTAGAAGACCTGTAATAATTTAATACTTACTATCTGTGTGACTATAAATAGTAACCTCAATTCTTCAATCTTCAATTTTATCATTATTAGCAAAATAGGAATACAAATATATAACACATAAGATAGTTTAGGTACAAAGAATGACAAGAAATGAGAAAGTGGTACAAGCTATATATTTTTTTTCCTCTTCTTAAGCATGTTTCCTAGAAATTTGTCTATTTTATTTTCCTCTAAAAGGACCAGCTTAGGGAATTTATTTACCAATGGATCAACTATTGTGTTACTTTTTCTAATCCACTTTTTATCCTTGTTTTTGTTGTTACTGCTTTTCTTGGTTTTATTTTATTGCTTGTTTTCTAAATTCTTATTTATATATTTCATTAATTGCTTTTCACTGATTCTTATTTTTACGTGCAAACATAAATGCTATGAATTGAGTTCTGACTACGGCTTTGGCTGGGTGTGCTTTGGCATATTGTCATATATGGTACTCTCATTTTATTTTATTCTTCCTAAATAGTTTACGATTTTGTATTGTAAAAAATTCTTCTTTAACTTGCTATTAATATCATCCTATATTCCCAATACTATGCTTTGGCCTTACTGATCCAAGAGCACCTGTTGTTCTTGTTATTATTATGGTGCTGAAGATTAAAAAATCAAAATTTTTTGTAAGCAGCTTTCTCTCTGCCCTCTTTCAAGACATAACAGCTGGGAGCCTTGAAGGAGCTTGTAGACTGTAACTTACATGATATTTCTCATCATGAAAACTTCAGCCACAGAACATCAGCAGTTTGGGGGGTTCCGACATTTGTCAATGGGAAAATCAATAAAAATGTTTTCAGATCTTCCTCCTATTTCACCAAGAACTTTAAGAAAAAATTTCAATAATTTGCTGAAAGGGGAAGAGCTACCACCACTACTTGATGGTCAAGGCCTTGGTTTATGAATTATGTCCCCAGGGTTATCAGTATTTCTTTAAGACTCTGGAATCTTCACAAACCACCTGGGCACTGAGGAATCTCTGCTTTCTAAGATCATATACTTTGCCCACCAGTCTAGAACTCGGCTCTGGCTCCCAAGCTAGACTCTAAGCTCCTTGAGAGTTAGACCACGTTTTCTAGACTTCTTTTTATCTGTCTTGATACCCCCAGCTTCTCAACTCTTGATAAATAGTATCAAACAACACACTCCATGATTGTTTGATTGCAGGGCCTATAGGACATTTTCTAAAAGAAAGTGTGACTGTAAAATTTAAGTTCTGAGGTTTTAAAACAGGCAAGTAGTAAAACCAAGAGCCTTTTAAAAAACCTTTTAAAAGGTTGAGGCTAACACCTTGGGTGCATGCTTTGAGGAGAAGAATTTTAATTTTAAGGAACTACATTTTTGGACACTGAAGAAGTGAAAATGACATTTGATATTCGGCCAGCTACAGCTACCTGAGGGCTCACATTCTGCCAAGTGTAGTGGTGATGGGTCCAAGATGATTCTCATGCTAATGTCACATGTGTGTAAGATACTTTACAATTCATGAAGCTCTCTCATGTGTGAGCTCACTTGATGCTTGAAGGAAACCTGTCAGGGCATGTTAGGTACCTTTAGCCTCATTTGGGAAAACAGGTGTTGAGGGTTCAGAAAGATTGACCAACCTGTGCAAGTTTCCAGAGCTAGTAGGTACCTAGAGTAGGAGCAAGCCCAGATCTTCCCATCTCCTGTCCCACAATCTCTGGGCCATCTTGAGTCCAAATTGATTCAAGAACACTAAAAATGAATCTCACCATTCAATTCTCAGCTGTCACAATCAGATGTTCGTTCACCCATGGGAGACCTTTGGATATGCACAAACTCACAGAAAAAAAAAAGTGTCCTGCCCACAAAGAGCTCACAGACATGTAAGCCACTAAGTCGAATGCACTCGCCAAAGCATATCTTCCCCAGTGCTATGAGAAAATGTAATTGACAAGGTTAAGAAAAAGTAACATTTACTGAGCACTTACTACGTGCCAGTTTCAGTCCTGAACACTCTGCATCGGGAGTGAGTAACATGAACTTAAGAATTGGCAGTCATTTTGACTTTTTTTTTTTTACATAAAATCAAGGATGGTTATCTGAACAAAGAGAAAACTATTTAAAATTCAAATGATCTAAAGTAACATACTAGAGAAGCAAGTAATCATCTGGGGAAATAAGAACCAAGGGGTCCATGTTGGAGCTGGTTCTTAGAAAATGATTAAGGGTCACAGATGGGAAGGGAAGAACATTCCAGACAGCACAAGAGCACTTGCAAAAACCTGGGGGCCTGCACAACATGAAAGGGAGAAGCAAGGATGTGGCAGGCACTGCCCATGAGGCAGCCAGAGCCGGCACCCAGAAGAGGTCAAAGGGCGTGGGGCGGGCGGGGTTCCAGCTACAGAGCTGCAGAGGGGTGGGGCGCTCCTGTGCCTGACCCGGCCTGCGGGTGAGGCACCGAGTTTCCAAGGCTATTTGTTTGTAGGTTACATTTTTCCTGAACAGAATCCAAATCCCTTTGTTTTCACAGACAGCACCATAGTTTCCAAAGAAAAGAGAAAATAGACTTAGTGGGCCAAGGGCTTTCCCTGAGAAACATACTAAGGGCTGTAGGCCAGACCATGGTTCCAACAAGCAGTGGACCGGACATGGTTCCACCAAGAACAACAATGCAGCAGGCGGGACCCTTCCTCCACCCCTGCAGGAAGGTGGAATTTGAAGCCATTCCTGGGAGAGTGTCATATACAAGTGCCCTGTGGGCTCTGTCCCAAGCAAACCCTCCCACTGGAGGCTCCAGAATAGGGCATGCGGGCCTCACAGGCCCCTCTCTCCTCCTGCCTGTTTGGCATGGTCCTGCGTGTCCTGCAGGGCCAGTCGGGTAACTCCAGCACCGCTTCTCTCCTCTCACTCCCTAGCCCTGCCCTGGCTATCCTCGCTCGTCCCCTCTCGGAGCCAATGGTGAATCAGGTTGCATTATCTGCGGCAAACTAAAAAATAAAAATAAAAATAAATTAGTGAGTCATCTTTATTGTCCCCACACACAGGCCATTCTGAATAAGGTTGGGTGTCCACAGGAATGGACACCAAGCAGGGATTGGGAGCATCCCACCTTTGACATTGCAGGGTGTCGGGTACAGGCATTGATAACCTCCCTGGTACTGTGTCTAGGGGCCCGCTAGTGTGCATAGTTCCAATTCCTGGGTCCAGGAATGGAAGGGAACCTGGGAGCAGTCTCTAGTCAAGCAGTGGTCACTCACTGAGGGCCTACTGTGTGCTAGGCACCATACCTGCCCTTCCCGAGCATTATCTCTCACCTTTCCTGGGAACCCCAGGCACACACTTCTATGCATCTCTATTCTGCTATTCGTCAGAAGGGGAAACTGAGTCTCAGAGTCTTACTTGACTCATCCAGGCTCCCAACATGGGAAGTAGAAGAGGGACCTTCCCACCCAGGTCTCTGTGACCCAGTATCTGCTCCTTCTGTGCTGCAACACCTCCTCCATGAGCCACTGGCCCTGTGCCTGGAATAGCATGTCTGCTCAGTTCAAGGAGCTGGAACAGCAAGCCATGTGTCCTTTCTTTCAAGAGTGCACAGATGCATGGAGAGAGAAACTCATGCAACGCAGCATGATTCGGCTTAGCATGTGACAAGTGCCTTTAGGAGTAAAATAGAGCAGCATCCCCTACCACCACCACCACCACCACCACCGCCTTAGGCTACACAGAGAAGGAGGGGCAAGGGAAGTAATTCACACTGTTGAACGTATACCACATGCTATTTTAGACG
Source organism: Callospermophilus lateralis (assembly GCF_048772815.1). Lineage (NCBI taxonomy): Eukaryota > Metazoa > Chordata > Mammalia > Rodentia > Sciuridae > Callospermophilus > Callospermophilus lateralis. The sequence continues at coordinate 98,145,667 of NC_135311.1, forward strand.
CTGAACACATGCTTTCCTGCCTGAGTCTTACCACAAACACCTCTGAGATGGGTCTCATTATTCTGAGTCTCAGTGCTCAGAGAGGTTAAGTATCTCACCCAGGTTCTCACAGCAGCTAGTAGCCAGTAAAGCAGGTCTTTAGCAGAGGCCTCTCTGACTTAGAAGCCCTTGCTCTGTCCCAGCAAAACCCTAATCGAGTGTCTCATTAGGGATTCTTAGGGACTAGGAATCTAATAATGACCAAGAGAACAGGAGGAGGAAAAATAAAAATCCCTTATTGCTCTTTGGGTATTTTACAATTTACAAGATGCTTTTCCATCCGTTAATCTCACTGAATGGTAGGATTTGGCAGGGAGGGATCATCTCCACTTACAGATGATAAAACTGGAGGGTTTAGCAGCACCACGCGATGTTCCTGAAATCTCGCAGAGCGACTTTATATCACGCCTCCGCACACGTCATCGTAGGTAATAAACAGGTACATTTGCACAGCACCTGAATTGTAGAACAGCCCAGAGAGGTAGGCCGGGCCAGTCTGACACCACCCACCCCTACATCCAATCTGCAGACAAGGAATGGAGAGGGAAGGAGGCAGGCCTGTGACTGGAGCTCAGGTGCAAGGTGACAGCACACTTTCCCTCCATCATGGGACAAGAAACAAGTTACACACTGATTCCTTCAAACTCAGGCAGGTCTGCGAATCACCTGGGAGTGGGTCTGTGCCTTCAGGACGCCCCCTCCTGCCACCTCCGATCGCCACCCAGGCCACCACCAAATCTTGATATTACAACACACTGTCTCAGACCCTCAGGGATGGTTTGCAATGAAAAAAACATGGAATGATCAGTCAACTCCACCCCTGAGGCTCTGACATCCTGGGTGAACCCCCATTACACAGATCTCCACTCCCCTGCTCTTTTTAAAAGTTCTCCTCCAATTCTCAACAAATGTATAAAATTGTTCCACTGCAAACGAATTTCAAAATTTCTGCCCGAAGACCCTGTAATTTCGAGGAATTAAGCAAAAGCGAAAAAAATCGAATGACTTAGAAAGCGAGAACTTCAATTATACATCATCCGGTCAGAATTGGTTTGGATCTGGAAAAAAAAAAAATAGAAGTTACGTTCTTCATTGCTTTAGAGACTTTGTAGACACACAGTGAGGCCCCAGAAAGACCAGGCAGTGTGGTGGGAGAAGTCTGGGTGTGGGAATTATTAAGTGTCCTAAAGTAGAGAAGTGGAGCTCAGAGAGGCGAAGTAACATGGAGAAGGTCACACAGGTGAAAGAGAAGGCGGACTCTGGATCCAGGTGTCACTGGCACTGCTTTCCTGCCCCTTTGGAGTAAATCTGTCTGCTCTGGCGGCTGAGCCAGAGGAAAACCAAGAGGCTGCTACTGCTTAGAGGCCAGGCCCCTGGCCGCCCTTAACCATCTTGGATCCTGTAATCATTACAGTATAATGAGTGCTCCGTAAACAAGGCCCAGAGACAAACAACCACCAGGCCATCCCTTCTGATTCTTCCTGATTGTGTTGGACAATGGCATTGTCCCGCCCAGATTGGGGTGGGATTCCTTCTGCAGTCTGGAGGGGGAGGGGAGAGCTGGTGTGGCTTCCTTGGCTCAGCAGATTTTGTGGAGGACTTGGTGCTGCACTGAGAGCCCCGCAGCAGGATCCAGCAGAAGCCACTCTCTGCCCTTGGTGCCATCCCCTAAATTAGAGTGCAAAGGATTTTAACGATTTAGTTGAAACAACCTTGGGAAGGATTTGGCAAATTTCTTGTTAAGGAAAAAAGCAACAAAATGCCCCCTAATCTCACTCTAACTTTGTCCTAGTTTGATCATTTTAATTCATTGTAAAGGTCATGATGTTCTTGTGTTTTGTTCTACAAGTCTTCATTTTGTTGCTAAAGCAATAAAAATTGGATCAAAATAGTTTGTCCATCTTCTTAGCTGAACGCCTGTGTTCCACGCAGTCAGTCATTCATGCATCTTATCTCAGCTAACAAATTGTCACCCCATCCCAGTAGCTATCTGACAATAATTGGGACCTACCCCAGCCACTGCCTGTTCTGTCATCCTGCTATTCCTCTCTCATACCCAGCTGTTCCTACCTCAGGGCCTTTGTACTTACTGTTCCATCTGCTTGGACTACACTCCCTCCCAAGTATCCCAAACTATATGCAGGACTCTGTCTCTCAAAGATCCCTTCCTACCTTTGCCATCTAAAAGATCTGCCCAGCCCTCACTCTACCTGTCTTTGATGAAGATAGCTTTCATCTCTCCTTAATACTTGCTATCTGAAGGAACAGACTTATTCGTTAATTATTTTCTTTCTCCTCCAGGAAAATTTAAACTTCTAGAGAGAAGACATTTTGCCCACTTAGTTCACTGCTATGTCTACAGTACTCAAAAGAGCCCCTGGGAGATAGCAGGCACTGGGTATGTTTTTGTTAATAAAGAATGAAGGAATAAAAATTTACCTCCCTTGGCCTCTTACTTAGGAAATAAAGCCTTTCCAAGGAAAAATCACAAGAGCAAAGGCTTGGAAACTGGGAGATCTGCAACTACAATCCCATGAGCAAGTTTCTATGTTACCTGTGATTCAAGGAACTCTCTACCTCACAAACTTGCAGCGGCTCCCTATTACTTCAACAGAGGACTGTTGTCCTCAAGAAGTTCAGTCTAGACAAACAATACCATTACAATAATCTGACAGTGGCACTGTGTGCGTGTGGTAAGGTCACCAAGGAGCCTAGACGTGATTAAGAGAGACACACAAGGAAAAAACATTCAAGTCTTAGCAAAAGCCAGGAGATAATTTTTACAAAAGCAGGTATGCAAAAGGCATCAGGCCCCCTCTTCTGGAAATAGGGAGGAATCCAGAAAGGCTTCCTGGAGGAAGCAGCATCTCTGCTGACTCTCCATGAATAGAAGCTTACCAGGGAAGGCAGAAGCAAGAACAGTCTAGGCAGAGGCACAGCCTGTACAAAGCCCAAAAGGAAGACACAGTGAGAACCAGAGGTGCTAACCTCCTTCTGAAGCGTGGCCACTGGGCTAGGGCATTAATGGAAGACCGAGCTGTGAGGTTCCAGCAAACTGGTTCTCTTGGGCTCAGCCTCCTCAGAAATAAATGACTAGGAGGAGGACGGTGAAGACTGGCAGCTCTCCAACAGGGCTGGTGGAGGTGAGCAGCAGCGGGAACCAGAGCTCTGGGGAGGCTTGTTTTGTTTAAAGAGAAAATACTGAAAATGTGGTACCCCTGCTTTGATTTGCTTGGAATCATGATATTTATTTTGAATTTGAAATTCATTAGAAGAGGCTGTGAAGTTTTTGTTTATCTAGGGTGACTTGGATTATAAAAGAAGCAGAGAAACCTTGGCTGAGGGGATCCTAAAATCCCCCTCTGATCCTGTCCTCTAGTTCTAAGACGACCAACATCTGGACTTGCAGAAAAAGGTGTGGTGAGTCAGGCACCAGATTCTTCCTCAGTCTCTGTCACTCACTCCCTGGATGAGTGAATGCACTTGGAGTGTCAGCTTCCCCTCTCCATAGAACATGTTATTTTCCTCACAGGCTTATTGTGGGTTTATTTCAAATAATAGACTTGCAGGCATCTGGCACATAGTAGGTATAGGCTGCTTAAAAAGTCTTGCAGTGTTCCCTTTGCCTGCCAGGCCCTAATCCTAACAGCTTCACTATGAATCTTGATGCTAGACTGGGCCTTCTCCCTGGGCTACCTCATTGACAAGGAAACACTAACTGATTTAATACTCATTTGTCACTGGAGTTCCCTGAATTGCCTCCAGGTAGTTTTGACCCTCAGAATACAGCCACATAAATGATGGGAACTTAGGGTACGCTGCCTGGAACCACACCAGATTATCAAATTTTTAAAAATTTAAAGCTCTTTTTTTTATGATTTTGGAAATCTACCCACTGCATGTTTTAATTTCCAACCGTTATGCCTCCCCCCCACCACCTTACTTTCCACATCTAACTCCACGCTGCAGACGCAAAAGCCAAACTTGATCATAACATTTAAGCAATGAATGTAACGGCAGCTTACGCTTGCACTACAGAAAGATCTACAGTCTGTATTCAGCAGCGCGAGCCACTTAACAGCAAGAATTATCACAGGACCCCAAAGAGGGAGCGTAGGAGAGAGTGAATTCTGGATCTTTAATGCCGTAGCCATGAGCTGTTTTGGAAATGATTAAGTGATAAATACAGTAAATTCACCCTCGGTTCTGGGAACCCCACAGTGCAGACAGTAATTCTTAGAGGCAGAAGCAATTATTATTATTAAAAGATTTAGACCTTAAGCATGTGCTGTTTCAGTCTATTGAACTGGAAGATCACTAAGCCCAGAGAAGGAGGAGTGCAGGTACATGGATCATTTACTAGATACCAATTGCCCTGTCCCCCCAAAACCCTCCCCCTCCATACTCCATGCAAGTGCTTGTGACTGGACACCCCCCCCAAATAAAAAAAATACCACAGGAAGAGAGACAATAACAATGTTGGATGCCTACTGTTTACAAGGTACCTTATCATCTAAAACATAATAAAGTGCATACCATGTTTAAGCATATGTGAAAGATGCAAGTAAACTCAGAAATTTCTGAGTCCCTGACTCTAAGGAGGTGGCCCTGTGTGCTGGCATTCCTTGCGGCATCGCAGTGGTCTAGCATACTGCCCCATACATCCTGTAGGGATTAGGAACACCCTAAATTGGTAGCTATAAATCACTTACCTTGTGCCTCAGTTTCCCTTGTAAAATGAGATATTAGATCTCTCTCACACAGTAATTGTAGAATTCAATGAGCTAGGAAGTGTAAATTGCATAAGACAGTGTGGGCAAATAGCCTAAAAGTTGCCAACATCATCATTTGCGGACCTGCCTGATGCTGGCCAGTTTAACATGCCCGCCACCACCCTGTGATGTCAAGGGTAATGAAGCTCCCTTTCCCAGGTGGGGAAACTGCCGAATGCACACCTGCCCAGGTCATCCAGTTCTTAATTGGCCTGAGATTCCTACTCAGACCTGTCTAACAATAACAGCAAAAACGTAGCATTTAATTAGTTTTTTTTTTTTTTAATGTCCTGGCCCTTGACAGATAAGTGTAACATTTTTCTCAAAACAATTATATGAGGTAAGTGTTGCTAACCCCCATTTCAAGGATGCAGAAACTGAGACCGAGAGAGATTAAGTAATTTTCTCAAAACTATAGAGTTGGCAAATATCAGGTGTGGATTGAAATCCGGGTCAGAGAACCTGGTTGTGCCCTACTCACAAAGACAAGGGTCACTAACCCTTGGAACCTGAAATTTGTAGACCCAATGTTCACTTTTCTAGCCTCTGCTGGGTTTAAGATTCCAGGCCTGGACTGTGGGTATAACTGGCCTGGGACAGGGCGTGGTCCTGGGTGGTGGCATCCGACTGGGAAGCAACCGGTGCGCTGGGATCCAGGGAACCCGGTCACGCCCCTCTTGCACCGCCTGGGCTGGGCGCCCACCACCCTCTCCAGCAGCCCCCCCCCCCTTCTGGTTGCCGGCGGTTGTTTACTCAGAAACGCCCCCACTCGGTTGGCTGCATGACAAAGATCGGAGGAAACCCATTTAAGAACAACACCTCTCGCCCCAGCGGAAAACACCCCAACATGGCAGTCGGGAAATCTCGGTTCTCCTCGGCTCTGCGCCCTCGGTTCGCTCACCTGTGCACAGGCATCCAGCGTGTTTCTGCAGGATCCAGGAAAGGGTGTGGGAACTGCCTGAAAATTTTCTAGAAAGTCTCCTATTTCAACCAGAGTAATTCCAAGAGTGTTACGATCTTCTCAGTTATTGTTTCCATTCGAATTTATATTTTTAGATTTTTTCAAAGGATTTAAACTGTCACCCAGGAAAACTAGCCTGTGCTTCATTCTAGGGTTCGGTTCCCAGTGTGACACACCCCAGGAAGCTCGAGAACTTCCCTTCCCGCTTCCTTTGGTCTGTTCATCTGTGACTCTCGTGGACATAGTTGATTCTTCCCCCGTTAGTACTTTTACAATCTCACTTGATGACAAGTGGAGCGAAAGACTCGAGTTTTACAACCAGACATTCGGTTAGAATTTCTTGTTCCGCATTTTCCAGTTTTTCTTATTTTATTTTATTTATTTATTTATTTTAGCTGCAGGACCTTCGCCAAACCATTTTAACTTGCCAAACCCCAGTAAAATGAGGATCAGGAAGACTCCCTGCAGGGTTTTGCTGATACAATCGGGATGTTATTTGTTTAGGGTTTGCCACATACTGGGTGATCCGTGGACCAGGGTGCCGGCAAGACGTCCTGAACCTGGGGGTCCCCCTCCCACCCCAAACCCCCAAAGCTCCGGGCCCGAGTGTGAGAGCCAGGGTGTGGCCGGCTCCCAGTCTCAGATTCCTGCTCAGCAGTGGCACCGCTGCCGCCTCCCCCGCAGGCCAGGCGCTGCTGGCGGGACCTGTGGCGACCTGCAGGCGGAAGGCTATAGCTTTATTTACACAACGAGCTGCGGGTGGAGGCTGGCCTTGTATGGATGAAATGCTGGCGGGCCACCGGGGCAGGCAAGGAGAGGCAGCCTGATAGGAATCTTCGAATTAATACGTGAATGAAAGATTGCACTGAAATTCCCTCCTGGGATCACAGAACCAAGACCCAAAGTTGACCTTCGGAATTCACCCGCACGCACCATTCTATTGGACAGACAGGCAAACTGAGCCTTCCGTGATTCTAGCCAGACCAGGCCACCTGCCTCCCAGACCCGCCTTCCTGGGGCTGCAGATTCGGGAGTGGGATCTGGGTTCTAAACGTCGGAGGAAGAGAATCTCGCTTTACTGCGCACCTACTAGGTGCCAGGCTCCTATGTTATTGCAATCTCATGACGTTTTCGGGCAGGTATTCCCATTTTTCGTCTTGAAAAACTCTGGGTCATTCATATAGGTGAAGTGATTTGCCCAAGAACACAAAAGCCTTTAGGTGGAACAGCTTGAAGCCAAACATACGTCTATCCCGGGTTCCTTCTACCCCATTGCAAATATGGCCCAAGGAAGGCACAGGGGAAGGGGCAGAAAATGAGCTGCTCCGGCGTCAGGACAGCGGTGCGATTGCCCAGCAGGGTTTCTGGGCGCCGCTCCTCCAGCCCCCCCGCCCCGGCCCCCCGCCCCCAGCACCCTTCCGCCGCCGAGCGGCTGGCCCAAACCTCTCCAGTCCCAGGAGTCAGCTGATCCGCGGGAGCCACGCCCGCTTGCCTGATTTAGCAACCGGAAGTCTACGTCCGGCGACCGCTGACCCAGAGCCCCTGGTAGTGGTATTGCCAAAGCCAGCGACGCCCGGGGGGACATACAGGTGTGCCCAGGGCGTGCATTTCGCCTTCCTGCGCCGGGATCCCGGCTCCGCATCCGGCCAGAGAGCCCTGGAAACTGGTCCAGCTGCTGCGTTCCCAGCAGGGTCCCGCCCACGCCCACCCCGCGGCGGCCCCAACAGGTTTCTTCACTTTCCCTGGCCCGACTCCTGCCGGGGGCGAAGAAGGGAAGTGGATTGCTCAATGTGCCTGAGGACTGTTCTGGTTCTCAGGCGAATTGTCCACCAGACAAGCAGCCCGGTGGGCCCTACTCAAGCCACCCAAACGTAGTCCTGCACGCAGGGCCACCCAGCCCATCCTTAGAGATCCTCCCGCGCCATCTGCTCTCTGTGCTCTGAGGGTCAGCTGCAGGTCCCACTGGAAAGTGAGCTGAATGGTATTCTGTTCGCTCTGGATCCATCAGGCCGCGAAGGACGCCAGAGGCCAGTTTTGGATTTGCCCCGGCTGGTCACACTGACCTGTCCCTGGATTTCTATCACGCCTGTGCCCAACGACCTTGCCAAAATTTCCCCCAAACCTCCGGCTTATTTGTTTTTAGAGGGATGGGTCAAGAGGACAGCCTGGGTAGAAAATCCAGGCAAGTGAGAGAAATAATTTATCCCCAAATATTAATTCTCCATTGCACTCGGCCCTGGGGACACCAGCATGATACACTTACAATCCCTGCCCTCCGAAGTCCCAGCCTAGAGAGGAGTCAGTCTGGAGCCATCTAGAAAGTTTTTCCCTCCTTCTTCTGTCCGCAGGTAGTGTTGGAGGACCAACATCATGCTAAGAACCCAGTGACCACTGGGTAGCTTTCAGGGAAGAGCAAGTCATGGTGTCCTGGTGTAGTGGTTAAAATGCTAGCGCTCTGGCTACAGCCGCTTATTCTGTGCCTGTGGGTGATTCACACAATCTCTCTGACCCTAGTTTCTCTGTTTGTAAAATAGGAATAATGATAATATCTGCCTCACAGAATGGGGCCTGACCCAACACAGGCATTAATGAGTGTCATTCATTGTGTTGTTTTCTTGTGGTTCACTCACTTCTAATCCTTCCTGCAACTCCATGTGGTTGGTGGTGCAGGTAACCTCATACCCATTTTACAGGTCAAAAATCCCACCCAGACACATCAGCCCTCTGACCCATGTCTGGTAAGTTTTCCAGACCCAGCCGCCAAGCAGGGATGGCCTCCTGAATGGGGAGATATTTTGATTTTCACTTGCCCTCTGAAACCCCAGATGACTGGTTGGGGCCAAACGTCTGGGAAACTTCCTTCAACCTAAATCCTGTTGGCTATACACAAACACCAGCCAGAGGATGCAGACAGCCACACCTTCACTCACCGTGTATGCCCCAACTTGCTAGGAATTTCTCTTTCAGGAGCTACATTTACAAGGGGGGAACATGCTAATTGGGCACCTACTACGTGCCAGACACTACCCCAGGCCTGCTCTTGATTTGTTCATGTTATGTGAGCCAACTCATGTGGGCAGAGAAGGAGGAGAAAGTGGAGGAGGAAAGAATCCACTCCTTCCATCATTCTCCATAATAAAACTTCACACAGGCACATAGAACCCTGAGTAGTTTCTAAAGCCCAGATATGATCATGCTACTCCAACTCCCTTGCTGAAACTCCCTAGTGGCCTCCCACAGCCTTCACAGAGTCCTCGCTGCAGGAAGGCGTACTCAGCCAGCCACATCATCACATCTGCTGCACCTCCTGCCTCCTGGCCCTTGTACCATTTCCCTTCCTGGAAGGCCCTGCCCAGCACCCTGCGCCTTCTACACTTTTACTTACTTGGTTAAATCACATTCATCCTTCAGTCTTCAGTTTTAAACATGACCTCTCCCAGGAAGTCTTCCTGGTTCACTCATTCAGGGTTAGGCTCCTGCTGGACTCTGCCCTTACTGCACCCTAAATATCTACTTAATGGTCTATTCCACTAGATGGTGAGCTCCTTAGGGTCAAGGACTGTGTCCTGTTGCCTGTGTCCTCAGTACCAAGCACAAGGGGGCTCAGAACAAGTCATCACTAAGTATCTAACAGATGGATACAGAAAAGTTGAGCATAAAAATTATTCCCATTTGACAGAAGAGAAAAACAAGTCTTAAAGAGGGCAAAACTACGTAAGGTGACAGCTCTTATTGGTTGAGATAAGCCAGAGTTAAATTCCCCAAATCCACTCAGTCCTGTTTCACCATTTCATCAAAATAATACAACTTCTTTCTAAGCTTTCATCAAATCTGTCTTATCACTGTCTCTCAATATTGCACAGAAACAGAACCTGGGTCCTCATAGTGTAATAATTACAAAACCATTTGTCAGGCCCAGAGTTAGTTCCAGGTCCTGGGTTTAGGTGCCTGAGACACATTATACTTCAAGACATCTTGGAGAGACCACCATTGTGATGATTTCTTTTTTTTTTTAATGGATAAGGAAGTTGTTTCAGAGAGGTTAAGTGATTTGTCCAAAGTTCCACAGCCTTCACACCTACTCAATCTTCATCTTCTGAACCCAAGTTCTTTCTGCCTCCCCATGCAGCCTCGTGACCATGGATTTACAGCCAATATTTGTGTGGCCATACACCCCAGCTGGACCCCAGTTCCCACTCTGATGGAATTCAGATGAGATTCCACAACTTTTAAGGGTCCTCTGGGCTTTGCCAAAATGTAATAGTAATACTGGCATTTTCTCTGGCTACTCTTCCTGTCTCTCCTTGGATTTCAGCATCTGCAATGGCTCCGTCTCTGGGAAAGGGATCTGGCAGGTGAAGCCATCCTTGTTCCCAGTAAATGCACCCCCTTCAGAACTGGGCAAGTAGGGGCAGATCCTCCTGTGCACAGGTGTCTCACTGAATTATCTAGCAATTACACACCCCCTTTACTGGAACTCCCACGGTCTTTCTGGACTCTGGGCAACTGCTCCTAACTCTAGCTAGGGTCACCCCCAAGAGCTTCCTTAAGGTGCTCACATTGACTTATTCATCTAACAAATACCTGAGCCCCTGTGGCATGCCTAATGTTGTTCTTTTAGTTAACAGTGTTCCCCTTGGAGCCCTGGACCTTCTTCTGCTATCTGAGATGATCAAGTTCCTCTGGACAGTCTTACTGTAGCCTAGACTGCAGGGTCTTCTACCCTGTGTCTATTATGTGGTACTGTGCCTGACACCAAAAAGGTCCTCAATAAACATCTGTCAGTAAATAAATTGCTAAATATTAAATGATCCATTCATCTCCTAAAAGATACTTCTAGTCCTCCATTTGGACCAAAGAGTCATGGCATTTGGAGTCAAATGAGACCCTGGAGACAAAAACAAGTTCTCTTGCTTTATAGAAAGAAAGATGAGCTCAGAGAGGAAGGGGGTGCGCGCCCAGGCAGTCTGGAGTGGACCTCAGCCCCCTGACTTTGGGGATCACCTTTGCTGAGCTCCAAAACCATAAACATTTTCATTACATTCTCATAGCAGCCATCTGGGGCTCCATGAGTAGGACAGGGGGAGCAACGTTATTGCCAAATGGTGGGCGAGAACATAGCAGCTGAGGGCAGGGCAGTGGCGTGCCAAGGGCACACAGCCAGATTCTCAGGATCCCTCCACCACAGCCCACATGGAGTGTTCGTTCGGCTGGATCCCCTCCTCACTGCTTCCTGCTTTGCAAGCCTTAAAGGTGGTATGAAATGACAGGCCCTGGCATCTCAAAGACTCTCCTCTTTATTATTCATTTTGCTTCTGGAAAATTTGGTCCATCCCTCTGCTAGGTGCAAAAGTAAGGCCATTTGGGCATTCGGGATTGTAATCCACTCTTATAAGGGGCTGGTGGCCCCAACAATTGTTTCAGAGGCCAAATGTCCTCTAACAACACTGAGAAAATGGTTTGCTTTCTTTGGAAGCTCTGGGTGAGGAGGGACCTGGGGTCTCTGGGAGACACCTAGAGTCTATCTCAAATCCCAGAAGTCCCTCTGGGCTCCATGTGCACCAGGTCTCCCTGACCACAGGCTCATCCAGGCAGAGGCCCCTGCTTTCCTTATGGGACTGGTACATCTCCACAGTCACATTCTGTGGTGATAGGAACCAGGGGAATAGGTGGGAGGTGTCATGAAGGAAGCCGGGTACCTTAGGGGAAAAAAAGGGGGGGAAAAGTCAAATGAGCAAGAATTACGTGCTGTCCTCTCCTGATAACCACACTCCAGTGGTCTGGAATGAAGATGTCTATCTCTGTGGCACAGCAGCTCAGCAATGAAAACACAAAGCACTTCTTTCTCTAAAAGAGAAGGAGTAGGATCACTACGCCCAGCGTCCAGCTTCATGAATTAGAGATAACTTACACATTTATTGCAAAATAGAATGTCCCGCCAATCAACTTGAAATGCCAGTGTGGCTGTTTTTGGGTCAGTGCTGGGCAGGAGCCTCGCTCTGCTCCTCACAGCCAGTCACCCCGTCTCTGGGAAGTGTTTCCTGGGCTGGACAGAGGTGCTCACAAAGCCCCTTTGGCAAGGCCTTTTGAGAATTAAACAGTGTCACAGGTGTAAAGCACCAAGCACCACGCCTGGCACACAGAGAGTACTAAAGTTCCCTTTATTCAAGAAAGGGGAGTGAATTATGCTTTGGAAATCAAATAGTCATGGAAAAACCCCAGGGCCCTAATGAAGGACAGTTCCCCAGGGCTAAACAGACCCATTTCCCAATAGTTGGTTTAAGGACCGGCCCTCACACCGTGTGACTAGCTTCCCACACAGTGAGGTTCGCAGGCCTCCTTGCCTCTTGTCCTTGAGCCAGGCCTTGGCAGCGAAAATCCATTTAGCCACTCAAAGCACAATCATTACAACTCACCCAGCAGGATTCCCACAGGCCTGTTGGCATGTGCACGCATAAACTAAAAATGCATGCAATACAATGCAGCCCAATAAAATGCATGACCCCCTCCCACACATACCCAGGGAGATGGCATTGTGTGTGTAGAGAGCAGGAGCCCTAGATCTGGGCAGATGTGGGTCCAGGGCTATTCCCTCCTTCTAATAATGGTGTGCCTCGAGCAGATGGCCATAAATATGTTCCTTGATCAAAAGGTGGTCATTTTCATGGTTAGCTTTCAGTCTTGGCATAACATTGAAAAAATATAATGCATTTAAAATAATGGTCACATATGCTATAGGTGCTTACAGGTATTTATTGCATGAAGCCAAGAATTTGAAATGGGAAGAGAAAGTCCAACCCCTAGTTCACCTACTTTATGGTGTATTACCCAAAACTGTGACCTCTTCTGTGTCTAATTTCTTTGACTATTTGCTTTCGACACCAGGTCTCAGGGTTTGGAGACAAGGTTTCTTAATGCAGAACTATTTGGTGGTGAAGTGATTGGATTGGGAGAGCTATAACCTAATCAGTCCACCTTACCTGACTGGGTGCTAACTGTGAGCAGGTGAGGCATGGCTGGAGGAGGTGGGTCACTGGGAGCCGGCCCTGGATGTACATCTTCCCTGCAGTCCCTTTCCCCCTCTCTCTCAGCTTCCTGGCTACCCAGAGATGAGCAGCTTTCGTCTGCCACACTCTCCACCTTGATGTTCTACCCCACCTTGGGCCAGAGCAATGGACTCAGCCCACCGTGGACTGAACCTCTGAAACTGTGAGCCCAGATGAACTTTTTCTTTTCCTCCTCTACGTTGTTCTTGCCAGGTATTTTGGTCCCAAGGATGAAAAGCTGAAACACCATTGACCTGAGCTGGTCTTGCTGTTACTGACCTGCTTTCACAATGTCTTAACAAACTGAGTGAGTGTAAATGCCATGTTTGTCTTCTCTGTCCCTTTCCAAATGCCCCGTGTCCCCTTGGGATAGCGGGTGCTCAGTAGAGGCTGAGAGGAGACTCAGGGGACAGCTGAAAGCGAGCAAGGGGAATGGGGATAAGAAAGAGTAAAGGGGAGCTACTCCAGAAAGGGTCTAGATTTTTCAGAGCAGGGAGCAAATAAGAAAAGCACTCCCAAAAGAGAAGCTCTTCTGCCCCTCCCTTACCTGTCAAAGAATCTGGCGGAGAAGGAGGAAGGCCAAGGGAAGTGGCCCAAATAGGTGGCAGCTGGGAATCTATGACTATTTTGAGTAATGCAGATAGCTTTCTCCAGTTTTGTCCTCTGTCACCGGCACACCATCTTGGTGAGGCAGACACTGCTGACCCCATCTATAAATGATAAAACCGAGGCTAACCGAGGTGTGGCCAATTGCCTGGAATCAGGCAGAAAGGAAATGTCAGAGAGGAGGCTCCAAATGGAGTCTTCCTGCTCCAGATCTCAGGCTCTCTCTGCAATGGGGGCCATTTTTTCCTCAGGACAAAGAAAAGAAATTTGAGTCCTATCCTTACACACTCCTCTATCTTGCCTCTCCTCTACCAGTGCCTGAGCCCAGATGCCCTAAGCAATGTCCACATGCCCCAGAGCTCACTTTGTGGTCACACATCCAGATGCATTCTTCTAACTTGCATGTTCTTCTGTATGTTAGACTTAAAAAAAAAAAAAAAAGCATAATAAATACAGTTTTAAAGTTGCTAGAAATCACCTTTCTCAAACAGCTTCCTGACATTTTTATTTTTAACAGATCTGGTCACATCTTTCCCCTCCCTAGAATCTTTCTAAGGCTCATCATTGCTCTCTGGGTGACTTAAAGCATTCCAGTATTCTCTTCAGTCTGATCCCTTGTCTACCTCTCTAGCCCCTACTTTGTGCTAAACCCACAGAGGACAAGGTTTCCTCCCTCACTCCTTCTTCCTACAGCCGGTCCCTTTTCTGGCCTGGCCTGGCTAGCTCTTGCTCCCTCAGCCCTCAGGTCTCAAGTGAGACAATGCTTCCTCCAGGAAGCCCTCTCTAACCACCACCTCTCCAGGGTTGCAGTGAGACCTGGGAATACCCCACAGCATCAGGGCCCTGCCTAGTCTCAGCCCCTCCACACTGAACTGGCCCTGCCTGTTTCCCTGGTCTTCAAATCCCACTGTGAACTCTCAGGATCAGTGCTTTGTCATTTCTGCTTTCCAGAACCCAGCAGAGCAAGGACTCAGTGAATGTCTCTGAATCAAAAAAGGAATAAATCATCTCCCTACCCACCTTCTAGCAGGGTTTGTTTCACAAACTCTTGCCTTGACACTCTGGGTGCTGAGCCCTGTGTGTTCTGTCCCTTCCCCTAATTTGAAAGGCTTGGTAGTCACTTAGTGGGTTAAATTGTCCTCAAACATTATGTCCAGGGGCTGGGGCTGTGACTCAGCGGTACGGCACAAATTCAAGGCCCTGGCACCACATAAAAATAAATAAATAAAACAAAGGTCTTGTGTCCAATTACAACTAAAAAATAAATATAAAAAAAACCACATTATGTCCAAGTCCTAACGCTGGATCATATTTGCAAATAAGTCTTTGTAGATGTAATAAGTCAAGGATCTCAGGATGAGATTGGTGGGTCCTACGTCCAGTGGCTCATGTCCCTATCAGAGAGAGGGAGATTTGAGACACAGACACACAGAAGGGGAGGCCATGTGAAGACACAGGCAAAGCCTGGTATGGGACCACTGGCCGGCCACTGGCCCAGCAATACCAGGCAGCACCAAAACTGGGGGAGGCCCCCTGGCAGAGTACAACCCTCTAGAGCTTTTTACCCTCTGGAACTATGAGAACAAAATCCACTGTTCAAAGCTACAAGTTTATGGTGATTTGTTATCGCAGCCCCAGGACCCTAAGACCAGCAGAAACCAAGCTTCTCACTGCGTTGGTGTCCCCCCCACCCACCACCCCTGAATCTTCACTCTCTGGGTGGACACAGTGGGACCTCCTTGAAGCCTTTAAGAGGACCTGATTCAGGCCTTGTCACGAGCCATCTGTATTGTCACCTGGGTTGTCTATCCTCATGGCTACATATCATCAGCAGAGAAGCGGACTGGCATCTATGGAGTGCTCACTAGGGGCAGCCTCTCCTCCTGCCGGATCTCATTAGTCATCTTCCTTCAGCAACTCTTGGCGCCAAGCACCTGTTCTTCAAGCAGGCCCATTGTACAGAGGAGGAAACTGAGGCCCAGGGAGCTTGAGATTGCACAGTGAGTAAGTGGTGGGCACTGGAACCCCAGACTTCCCATGATTTTTATCACTGCAGGAAGCCAGCCTGGGTTATGACTCCTGCAGAATTGGGACAGGGAGGCTGAAGGGAAGGGAGAGAGGGTGGGAGGGAGCGATTCAGGGCGCACACATTGTGATTGTCTCACAGTCTGGGAATAATTAGGTAGCACACCTCGAACTTTCAATTTGTTACGGCAGTGCTAAATTTAAGCCTGAGTGATCTTTATCTGTGATCGATACATATCTGCATGAGCAAAGTTAATCATAGTGTAAGGCTGCCAGGGGAATTCTAGACAACATTGTAACCGGGTTGCAAAGCACAGCACGAAAGCAAGCCCATCCCTGCCACAGTCTATCCACTGCTGCTCCAAAGAGCATGTGCATGAAGGCCAGTGGGCCTTTGCATGGCCACCGCTTCTCCCCCGCATCATCCTGGTTTGGGTAAAACAACTGATGGGCGGGTCACCCAGACCTGGAATCTTCTGGAGCATCCAGCCAGGCTCCGTTCTCCCATTGCATAAACAGAATCACGCACATTCATAAATACAGCAAATGTTTGTTGAGCACCTTCTAAGCACCAGGGTCTGCCGAAAACAAAACAAAGTCTGCTTTTGTAAGTTGACATTCCACTCAGGGGAGAGAGCCGATTAAAAAAAAGTAAATGATTAAATGTGTCATATGTCACTGATAAATGAGAAGAAGAAAAATAAAGTGGAGGACTGGGAGTTAGGACTGGAGGTGTTATTTTTCTTCAGGTCATCTAGAAAGGCCTGCGGAAGTGAGAGGATAAAGTCTGCCGATGAGCCCGAGGAATAGAGAACTGCAAGTGTGAAAAACTCAAAGCAAGACTGTACGTGGAAAGTTCCAGTAACTGCCAGGAGCCCTTTGAGGCTGGCGCAGATTGACTGAGCAAGTGCTAGGAGGTGGGGGCAGAGAGTTTTCCAGAGAGTTCATAAAAGCCTGAAGGCCAGGGTGGGGTCACAGAGGCTGAGTATGGGGGAGCCCCAGGGGAGAAATACAGAGAGGCACAAGGTCTGCACCACGTCACAGAAGGACTGCTTTGCATGGTGAACAGAATGATAGGACCAGAGGGAGGCAGGGAGGTCAATGATGAGGCTGTTGCAGCAATCCAGGGGACAGAGGATGGTAGCCAGGATGGAGGGATGCAATCACAGCAGAACAGAGCTGACCCAAAAGGAGAAAGAAAGGAAAGAAAGAAAAAGAATGGAAAGGGGAAGAAAAATCAGAGGGTGAGAGAAAGGCATGTGTTAAACCTATCTGACAGGAGCTCAACCATCCATTACTGAATATGAGGCTCTGCAATGGGGAAGGCAGAGAGAATCAGGCTTTGCTGGATGGAGCCTCTGTGCTCACTGCGGTCTTCACATGTCCCACCTTATCATCAACAATCATTTGAGGTAGGAGTAGCAAGTCTGTATTGTAGAGATGAGGAATGTGAGGCTCAGAAAAGTAATTAAATGATTTTTTTCCCCAAGGTCACACAGCCAATATGGGAATGCTGCCATCAGAGTCAGGGCATTATCTAAGTCCAAAGCCTGCTCTTCCCAAACCTCCTCCTGTCTGGGTGCAGAGAAATGTGTAGGCACAGTTCCTGCCCTCAAAAAAATCCCCTTGGATCTACAAGAATCCTATGAGGTCAGAATCTTTATTGTTCTTATTTTTAGAAATAAGAAAACTGATTCTTAGAGAAGTTGAAGGACTTGCTCAAGTCGCACCAGCTCATAAGTGACAGAGCCAAGATTCAAACACTGGTCTAGCTCCAAATATCTTAACTACTACCCTGTGCCATCATATAATGTAATTGTTTTAAGCTTTAGTAAAATCTATCTTAAACCAACTTTCCGTTACTATAACAAATACCTGAGATAAATCAACTTAAAAAATGGAAAGGTTTATTTTGGCTCACAGTTTAGGAGGTTTTAGTCCATGACTGATTGGCCCCATTGTTCTGGGCTAGTATAGGACATCATGGCGGAAGCCCATTCATCTCATGGACAGGACACAAAAGAGAGAAAGAAAGAGAAAGACAATTGTCCCACAGTCCCCTTCAAAGTCATGCCCTCAGTGACCCAAAACCTTTCACTGGGCTCTCCTAAAAGGTTTCTCCACCACCTTCCAATAGCA